>NC_092098.1:35090679-36403679 GCF_045679555.1 Salvelinus alpinus
AACAGTAATGACATACTAACATACTAACAGTATGGGCGCAGCATAAGCCTTCTGCATGTCCTGTCAGTAAATTTATGGTTGCATGAGCTTCTTTTAGGAGACTCTCATGGATGTGGAGATGTGGAGGCTGTCTATAAAAATAGGCGTCCTGCGTTTAACTCAGGGTTTCCTCTGAAGCGCAAGGGGCACGCCCGTCGCCCTACCCTGCCCTCCTAGCACTGCTGTAGGGGAGATAGACTGAAGGGAAGGGTGTGGACCCCTGGCTCTGTGGTTCAACCATCTGTATGGTGGAGCGGGCTGGGCTCGGTCCTGAAAAACCCCTACACATTAGGAGAGTAATACCACCCTATTTTAAAACCCAGTTTTCCATTTAGAAACATATGATTTAGATTTTTTTACATTTCTGCTTCTGGAAAAGGGACACGTACACATTAAGGAATCTCTCTCTTTCTCTCTCTCTCGTGTGTTTATGCCTATGCATGCAAGTATGTTATGTGTGTGCACATGCATGCATCTTTATGTCATCGTAATACCTTTACAAAATAGTTAATGTTTTTCCTCTAGGCCCACAGATCAGCTGTTTCCCCCCCAATAACTTTACAGCCAAGCAGGCAGCCTACGTGGACACGTACTGCTGGGACTCCCTGATGCACCATGAGTTTGACACAGATGGAAACTTTGAGGAGCGATCCCTCTGGGTGCACAAGGTAAAGCTCTGTTATGTTATGATGGAACGAGAGACATTTGCACACACCTTAAAGTGGAGCTGACAGTGTTTTAACTACTTTGCAGATATGAATATGCAGATATGCTCATAGGGCGGCGCACAATTGGCCCAGCGTCGTCCGGGTTTGCCCGGGGTAGGCCGTCATTGTAAATAAGAATTTGTTCTTAACTGACTTGCCTAGTTAAATAAAGGTTAAATAAAATAAATAAAAAATAATAAAATGAAACAAACGATCATAAGGTCAGTCATAAATATCAAATTCCCAGTGTATGTTACTAAACCAACTTTATAAGAGGTTCTCAACATTTCATGACGTAGAGTAAGGCATTGTTGGCAGAATAGATGTATACAGTTCAATGCATTATCAATATAATTCACCAATACATTTCTTGGTAGTCCAACAAATATTGCTATCAGGTTGTAAATCACAGCTGGCCTGGTACATTGTTTGCTGCCTCCAGCCATTCGGGATTCAGTTTCAATGAGTCAATATTTAGGACAAAAACAGACGAATGTAACTAAGGCTGGGAATGTCAATACAATCAACCTAGCAAAGGGCAATGTCAGTCATAATGTGGCTAATAGGCTAGCTTGTCTATTTATAAAGCTATTTATTTAGTGAGTCAAAAACACAGAGCTAACGGTTCTGGGATGATATTATTAGGTGAGTGGGTGAGCGGTGTCATTTGGTTTGCTAGCAAGAAATGTGAATCACTTTGTTACCTAGCTATGCTGAGCTTAATTGACTGTTAACATATCTCTGAGTTGTCAATCAAATGTACTTGGCATCGATCAAATGGGTGAGGAGGCAGGCAAGTTCCCATTCAGTTAAGACGTGGGTTAGGACAAGCATGCATTGGCAGGCAAGCTGCAGAAGGACAAACCGGCTACTATTCCCCATAATTTATCAGTGCAATTTTGATGGCCAATTACAAGCTGAAAATGTTTGAGAGGGTTTATCTACTGTTCCCTTGTTAGATTTGTGCTCATCTCGTACTAGCGAACATTAGTTGTTTATCTTTTTGTTGTTGTGCATAGGCAACTGAGGGAGAGAGAGCATACCTGTTCATGGTTGTTTGATCAATAGCGCTGTAAAGTTCACAAATGTAAGAGGACTCCTGTGGTATTTACATATAGTAGAAATACATTCAGGTGTATTTTGTGGCTTTTTGCAAATGCTTTCTAATGATCTAAAGTCGCGCTGTTGCTACTACCTGTAAACACACAGTCCAGTTCAAAGTGAATGATGGCAAGCCCGTTTGACAAATGCTTATTTGCATATTGGCCTACTCTAGCTCTGATTGTCTATGGCGCACCGGTCTGTTTAGAATCCATTCCTGGACAAGACTGACATGTTTTATTAGGTTTTATTTACTGCAGTGTCTATTAATTGTCCAAACGCATGGACGCTTTCCCAATCTATATTGCTATAGGAATATCACAAATGCCTTAGTATACATCATTCCCAAACATTCTATGAAAGTATGAAAATGACCATATCTAAGTGGTATCATATTCTTCCTGGGGGTGTATATGAACAGATGTTTATAAGATGTCATGTTGCTAAAATGCTGTCAGTTCCACTGTGGCACAGGAAGGTAATGCAACTTATGTAAATGGTTGCTCTTTGTCAGGTGATGAAGACCATGGAAACATTGTTTCTGTCTTTGCCATGACAACAGTGTAATGTAAGTGGATCAGTGGAGGCTCCACAGAGGAGGAAGGGGAGGACCATCCTCCTCAGTGAATTTCATAAAAATAAAGTTGTAACACGTTTAAAAAGTTATCCTTTTTAGATAAAACGATACAAAATATATTCACGTCACCAAATAACTGATTAAAACACACTGTTCTGCAATAAAGATCTACAGTAGACTCAACAGCACTCTGTAGGGTAGCACCATGGTGTAGCCAGAGGACAGCTAGCTTCCGTCCTCCTCTGGGTACTTTGACTTCAATACAAAACCTAGGAGGCTCATCCCTTTTCCATAGACTTACACAGTAATTACAACTTCTGGAGGACGTCCTCCAACCTATCAGCTCTTGCAGCCTAAACTGACATGTTGTCCACCCAATCAAAGGATCAGAGAATGACTTTAGTACTGAAAGCATAAGCTACAGCTAGCTAGCAATGCAGTGCATAACATGTGGTGAGTAGTTGACTCAAAGAGAGAGAAAGACAATAGTTGAACAGTTTTTAAATGAATTTCTTCCAAAATGAAGGAGAAGCAATATATAGACAAAGAGATTGCAATTTTTAATCACTTTAAGTTTCACTTACTTAGCTAACAAATGCAGCTACCTAATTCTTTTTCAATCTTCAAAATAGAAATGCTACCATTTTTTAAAAATTAAAACTTGTTACAAATGATGGAGTCACGCATGATTCACCTGTAACGATCGTCTGATGAAGAAGGAGTGGACCAAAGCGCAGCGTGGTAAGTGTCCATGATTTATTAATAAAACTGAACTCTAAATAACAAAACAACAAAGAGAACGAACAAAACCAAAACAGTTCTGTCAGGTGCAGAAGCAGAAACAGAAAACAGAAAACAACTACCCACAAAGCATCGGTGGGGAAAAGCTACCTAAGTATGATTCTCAATCAGAGACAACGATAGACAGCTGCCTCTGATTGAGAACCACACCCGGCCAAAACCAAAGAAATAGAAAACATAGAAAATGAACATAGAACATAGGCTTTACGGCGAAAGCAAACCATGCGATTATCTGAGGACAGCGGCCAGCACACAAATGCATAACAAATCATTTTCAACCAGGGAGTTGCGACACGAAAGTCAGAAATAGTAAATATAAATATAATATATGCCTTACCTTTGAAGATCTTCTTTTGTTGGCACTATAAAAGGTCCCAGTTACATTACAAATTGTCCTTTTGTTAGATCAAGTCCTTCTTTGTATCCATAAAAACTCAGTTTAGCTGGCGCGCTTCAGTCAAAAATCCACTCGGTTTCCCTCCTTCAAAATGCATGCAAAATGAATCCCAAACGTTACCAATAAACTTATCCAAACAAGTCAATCAACGTTTATTATCAAACCTTAGGTACCCTGATAAGCAAATAAAGGATAACATTTAAGACGGAGAATCGTTATTGTCTTTAACAGAGAAAAATACCAAAGAACGAAAAATACCAAAAATACCATTCACGCGCTTGGAAACACTACAGCCAAAATGGGAGCCACCTAGAAAAACTACAATTTCTAGCTAATTTTTCCAAAAACCAGCCTGAAACTCTTTCTAAAGACTGTTGACATCTAGTGGAAGCCGTAGGAACTGCGATTGGGCACGATTTCGCCCTATTATAAAAGTGCCAACCATTGAAATCAGTGGTAGGATGAAAATTATTTTTTGGGGGATGGTTTGTCCTTGGGGTTTCGCCTGCCATTTCAGTTCTGTTTTACTCACAGACATTATTGTAACAGTTGTCGAAACTTTAGAGTGGTGTCTATCCAAATCTACTAATTATATGCATATCCTAGCTTCTGGGCCTGAGTAGCAGGCAGTTTACTTTGGGCACGCTTTTCATCCGGACGTCAAAATACCGCCCCCTATCCCAAAGAAGTTAAGATAGAAACCCATGAGGTTGCTGGCCCTTGCTACATATTCGTCGCCAAACCCACTGGCTCCAGGTCATCTATAAGTCTTTGCTAGGTAATGTTCTGTCTTAGCTCACTGGTCACGATAACAACACCCACCCATAGCACGTGCTCCAGCAGGTATATCTCACTGGTCATCCCCAAAGCCAACACCTACTTTGGCCACCTTTCCTTCCAGTTCTCTGCTGCCAATGACTGGAACGAATTGCAAAAATCGCTGAAGTTGGAGACTCATATCTCCCTCACCAACTTTAAGCATCAGCTATCTGAGCAGCTTACCGATTGCTGCAGCTGTGCACAGCCCATCTGTAAATAGCCCATCCAACTACCTACCTCATCCCCATTTTGTTTTTATTTACTTTTTTTGCTCTTTTGCACACCAGTATTTCTACTTGCACATCATCATCTGCACATCTATCACTCCAGTGTTAATTTGCTAAATTGTAATTACTTCGCTACTATTGGCCTATTTATTGCCTTACCTCCTTACTCCATTTGCACACACTGTATATAGATTTTACTATTGTGTTATTGACTGTACTTTTGTTTATCCCATGTGTAACTCTGTGTTGTTTTTTGTCGCACTGCTTTGCTTTTACTTGGCCAGGTCGCAGTTGTAAATGAGAACGTGTTCTCAACTGGCCTACCTGGTTAAATAAAGGTGAAATAGGAAAAAAAATATATATATATCTTATTAAAAGGGACGTTTAAAGATTTCTCCAGACATAACATTATTAAACAAAAATCAAATCAAACTTTATTTGTCACATGCGCCGAATACAACAAGTGTAGACCTTACCGTGAAATGCTTACTTACAGGCCCTTAACCAACAGTGCAGTTCAAGAATATTTACCAAATAAACTGAAGTTTAAAATAATAAAAAGTAACACAATAAAAACACTGTGACAAGACCTGAGGTTTCTGTTACTGAGGGGATTAGCAATTCATTTCAAAGCTCAGATGTGTCATTTTAGATGGGTTCTATATGTCACGCCCTGACTTTAGTTATATTTGTTTTCTTTATTTTTTGGTTAGGTCAGGGTGTGACAAGGGTGGTTTGTTTAGTTTTTGTATTGTCTAGGGGTTTGTGTCTTGTCTAGGGTTTTTGTTTATCTATGGGGATTTTGTATGGTCTAGGGGTAATTAGGTTTATGGTGGCCTGAGTTGGTTCCCAATCAGAGACAGCTGTTTCTCGTTGTCTCTGATTGGGGAGCCTATTTAGGTTGCCATTGTCCATGTTGGTTTTGGGGGTAGTTGTTTTCTGTTTTGTGTTGCTGCACCTTACAGGACTGTTTCGGTTTCGTTCATTCTCTTTGTTATTTTTGTTTAGTGTTCTGTTTTAATAAAATTATAACATGAACACTTACCACGCTGCGCTTTGGTCCGACTACTCTTCATCCAACGATGAAAATCGTTACACTATAAATATGTAATAAGTAGTTCTATAAATACTGGGCTGTCTAAGTAAGACATGAATCTCATGCTCATGGGTATAATGATGGAGTTAAACGTGTGCTGTGCCCATTTGTGTATTTTGATGTATTTGGTGGACAGTCTGTTCAGATGAGGGTAAGGAGCTGTGTCACAAGCTTGTGCGGAGTGTCTGTGTTTGTCTGTCTGTGTGTTTCTTAGTTGTACAGTACACATTTATGGAGTTTTAGGTGTTCAACATGGAAAGTTAGGCAATATTGTGAGTAGATATGGAGAGAGATATGGAGCGCTGGATTTGTATCATTTGTTTGTACAGTAATCGTCATTACTTTCGAATGAAAAGTGCCTCTTACTTCCTTAATGTTGCAATGAGGAGCATCCATTAAAGTCATTAATCTTTCTGATTAAAAATGTAAAATGTAGACTGTAAATCACTCTCTTTATCTACACCTCTCCTTCACTTCTTTTCTCTTATACTTTCACTCTTTCTCTCACACTTTTTTCTGTTCTCTTCTCTTTCTCTCTACCTCTTCGTCCCCTCCCTTCCTCTTCATTTATTTCTCACCTTCCCTCCTTTCTTTCCTCTCTCCCTCCCTCCCTCTCAGATGTTCCCGTACTCTCTGTTGGCTATGGCCATGATGATGTACCTGCCTGCCCTCATCTGGCGTTTCCTGGTCATGCCGTCGTTGGGCTCCGACCTGCTCTTCATCATTGACGAGCTGGACAAATCGTACAACCGCTCCGTGCGATTGGCTCAGAGCATCCTGGAGATGCGCCAGAACACCCAGAACCCCTTCACCTTCCAGGCCGAGCTTGAGAGGTGAGAGTGGATGTGGCAAAGATTGTGGCAGAGATAGATCCAGACAGATTGGTTGAGGCAGGAATTTTGGACTGGGGAAGAGGGGAAGTAAGCAGGCTTAAAATGTATGTCTATTTTTATTCATTTGCACACAGGAAAATTTAAAACAATATGATGACGTTTAAATGCAAATTAAGAGACCATGTTCAGGAGAGGTAAAAAAAAACCTGACAATTGCTTCAAAGCAAATACATTGTCCTTAAACGTAAATAATTTTTTTAAATAAACGATCTTCCGTATATCCAATTACAATGATCTTAACATAATTTTGAATGTATACTACAACTTAATCTATCCAGTCATGTCATATTGCAATATAGTACTTAAATAAGCAACCTCAATAACATTTTAATTCTTCAAAAGCGTTTTGTGAGAATGGCAACACAGTCGTGCCAGTTCCTCTCCACTCTTTCATCACCTTCAAACCCTCAATATTTATGATATCGATCAACTTCAAGTCTGTTTATTTGTATTCCAGTTCAAAATAAATCTAATCCCTGTTTCTTTTCAAACTCATTTCAAATTGAAATTTCAAACTCCGGTTCATCATTATTCTACAAGATCTCCACACCACTTTTTTTCGTAGAAGATTTGATACATTTTCCATTACTTAAAAGGCATATAAAGATTCCCAGACCATGAGAAACAAGATTCTCTGGTCTGATGAAACCAAGGTTGAACTTTTTGGCCTGAATGCCAAGTGTCACATCTGGAGGAAAACTGGCACCATCCCTATGGTCTGAATACTTCGGAAAGTATTCAGACCCCTTGACTTCTTCTACATTTTGTTACGTTACAGCCTTATTCTAAAATCGATGAAATTGTTTTTTTTCTTCTCTCATGAACCTACAAACAGTACCCCACAATGACAAACAAAAACAGGTTTTTAGACATTTTTGCAAATGTATTAACAATTAAAAACAGAAATACTGTATTTACATAAGTATTCAGACTTTGCTATGAGACTTGAAATTGAGCTCCGGTGCATCCTGTTTCCATTGATCATCCTTGAGATGTTTCTACAATTTGATTGGAGTCCACATGTGGTAAATTCTATTGATTGGACATGATTTGGAAAGGTACACACCTGTCTATATAAGGTCCCACAGTTGACAGTGCATGTCAGAGCAAAAGACAAGCTATGAGTTCGAAGGAATTGTCCGTAGAGCACAGGATTGTGTCGAGGCACAGATCTGTAGAAGGGTACCAAAACATTTCTGCAGCATTGAAGGTCCCCAAGAACACAGTGGCCTCCATCATTCTCAATTGGAAGAAATTTGGAACCACCAAACTTCCTATAACTGGCCGCCCGGCCAAACTGAGCAATCGGGGTACAAGGGTCTCGGTCAGGGAGGTGACCAAGAACCCGATGGTCACTCTGACAGAGCTCTAGAGTTCCTCTGTGGAGATGGGAGAACCTTCCAGAAGGACAACCATCTCTGCAGCACTCCACCAATCAGGCCTTTATGGTAGAGTGACCAGACAGAAGCCACTCCTCAGTAAAAGGCACATGACAGCCTGCTTGGAGTTTGCCAAAAGGCATATAAAGATTCCCAGACCATGAGAAACAAGATTCTCTGGTCTGATGAAACCAAGGTTGAACTTTTTGGCCTGAATGCCAAGTGTCACATCTGGAGGAAAACTGGCACCATCCCTATGGTGAAGCATGGTGGTGGCAACATCATGCTGTGGGGATGTTTTTCAGCGGCAGGGACTGGGAGACTTGTCAGGATCGAGGCAAAGATGAACAGAGCAAAGTACAGGACCTTAAACTGGGGTGAAGGTTCACCTTCCAACAGGACAACGACCCTAAGCACACAGCCAAGACAACACAGGAGTGGCTTCGGGACAAGTCTGTGAATGTTCTTGAGTGGCCCAGCCAGAGCCCGGACTTGAACCCGATCAAACATCTCTGGAGCGACCTGAAAATAGCTGTGCAGCAACGCTCCCCATCCAACCTGACAGAGCTTGAGAGGATCTGCAGAGAAGAATGGGAGAAACTCCCCAAATACAGGTGTGTCAAGCCTGTACCGTCATACCCAAGAAGATTCAAGGCTGTAATCGCTGCCGAAGGTGCTTCAACAAAGTACTGAGTAAGGGTCTGAATACTTATGTAAATGTGATATTTCATTTTTTTCCATTTTTAAAATTAGCAAACATTTCTAAAAACCTGTGTCATTATGGGGTAATGTGTGTAGATGGAGGGAAAAAACTATTTAATACATTTTAGAATAAGGCTGTAACGTAATAAAATGTCTAAAAAGTCAATGTGTCTGAATACTTTCCGAAGGCACTATTTACATACTGTAGGTCTGTTTTGTACTGTCTCCCAGACTACCTCAAGCACTGCAACAGCTTCAACTCCTTCAAATGCAAAATTAAAAAATATCTACTGGACATTTCATTCAATGACTCATCCAAATAATCTGATGCCTATATGTCACTCATGCTGATTATGCATTTTACTTGAATATCTTTTCTTTTTTTCTTCTTTTTTTTATACCTCTGATCCATCATGTTTTTTTTCTTTGTGTGAATCTCCACCTATTTGAATCTGCTGTGTGGTGCTAGGAAAAAAAACTAAAGGTCCAGTCAGGGGGGATCCCAGGCCCGAGTTTGGGAAACCCTGCCTTATACAATGATTTTTGAGTGGCAAACATGTTCCTGTTGTTTGTAATTGCCATGGCTGGGGCCATTAAGAAATATATCTTTGAGTTTCTATAAAAACAAAAGTAAGCTAATTACAGCTAAAAGTATCTGAAATGGAAACTGAAAACAAGACCCTATTTAGGCAGTTATGTGGTTGAGTATTTAAATCTTGAATACTATGATAAATGGTTTAGATACTCACACAACCTCCATTACCAAACATCAGAGCCAATAACATGAAAGTGTGTTTGAGCCAACTGTCCTCTAACCCCATCTCTTCCATGGTCTCTTTTCAGGGCCAAGCGGAAGCGTTACTTCGAGTATCCCCTGTTGGAGAGGTACATGCAGAGCAAGCACGGCTCCTACTTCCTGGTCAGCATGCTCTTTCTGCGCGGCTTCCTCTTGCTCACCTTCATGTCTGCCGCCTGCCTCTACCTCGTCTACTTCCACCTATCCGCCTTTCTCCAGGATGAGTTTAGCTGCTTTGTCCGCACCGGCTTGCTGCGCGACCAAAACTGGGTCCCAGAACTGGTCCAGTGCAAAATGACCGGCCAACTGGTCTTCCAGGTTATTAGCGTGGCTAACGGTGCTATCTACGTCCTTCTGGTACCTATTGTGCTGTTCAGCTTGGTCCGCCTCTTCTGTTGGGATACGACTCTATTGTCGGTCTACGAGGTTCTACCCGCATTGGGACTTAACAGCGGTCGCAAGCTGGGCTGCCCGCTCAACGACCTCAACGTTCTTCTGCTGTTTTTGCGAGCTAATGTGGCGCATCTGCAGTCTTATGGCAGGCTGAGGGCCGTATGCTCGCTGGCATCCCCGCAGATCGGGAAGGGGAATGGCGTGAAGGGCGCGGGGATGCTGACGGCAGAGGAGATCGAGGAGAGGGCCGAGGCAGCACAGGAGCTGGAGGAGGAAGTGGAGGAGCTGCAGGAGGAAGGGAAGCTCAACCTGGTGGATATCATGACCATTTTAGGAGCGGCCCGGGGAAACGCGTTCAACTGCACCGATACCAGGCCTCTGGTGGAGGAGAATATGAGTCTGGGTACTGTAACTCTTATCTACACTCTCAAACGTATTCTGCTCGTGGGATTGTTCACCTATATTGTTTGGGATGTTCAGAAAATTATAAAATGATGGAGCTCTCTCTGTGAGACTGCAGATGATGTTCAAATTAAATAACGGATGGTGGTGTAAGCAGTTTTCATTGAATAGCCACTCTACTCTTACTGAATATTGGATGAGGAGGCAATAGTAGTAATGGACTTCACTTGAGATAGCAGTTTTGATTCAAACTTTTCCATCTACACTGTGATACAAAAATGCTTTCCACAAATATTAACTGTCCACAAATGGTTTTCTTATACATGTACTACTATACCAGTAGGCCTAATATAAATAAGTATTACATGTTAGAGAGTTTTTCCTCAGGACTGGAAAGCCTATAATTCTAAAAGAGGCTTTTATTAGGAACTACAGCAAGAGAGCAGATACAATTAGTGGTCATTCCCACTCCTAACTCCCCTCTCTGTCTCCTTACAGAGCCAAACCACCAGGGGTACCATGAGTTGAAGGAGACTGCATCATGTAATCGTTACTAAACCACGAATTGACTGAACCATCAATGTGACACCAATTGAGGGGTGGGGGGGGGGGTCAAAAAGACAACCTGGGAGGGAAGCGAGGGAAGGGGTTCTGTATCCAGAGAAGTTGTTCCAAAAAGCCTCCATTAGAATTAAAAGCTTGGTGGTTAACTTGAGTGTTGTTTCTTTATGTATGACTGAGCTTCTGGGTCGTTGTGACTCAACTTAATTTCAACCTCAGATTTCCTACTTTTCTTTATGGTTATGCTATTTACTGTACTTGATTTTGTGATTTGTCAGCAAGGAAAGTTGTATGTGTTAAATGTCAACCAGTAACATTTTGTTTGTTCTATGTCAACAGATATCAATGTAATGAATACAATTATTTTTCTGACTTGTGTTGAATGGCTCAAGTGCAGCATTTCCCTCACCACTTGTGAATCACATTGTAAATGAATTGCCTCGGAAAATATGTGATTATTTAATTGAATAAAATACATTTTAAAACTGCTCACTCTCTAAAAAATGCTTATTTTATGTAAACATTCTGCGCTGAAACATTTGCTGCAATTTGAGCACCTTTTGTAATTAAAATAAGAAACATTTATGTATCTTGTCTTCACTGATGTTTTGAGCGCTTACACTTTTAAACTCTAAACTGGATTATTCTTCTCTTACGCACCCCACATCTGATATTTACTAGAAAGATAAACACAGACTCTTATTCTCCTCTTTACTAAATTGTAATACAATTATATTAAATTCATATTCTTATCCTACACCCAGTCCTGACTGAAAGGGCCACCAAAATTGCACCTTCAACATTCACTCATTTATAGTTAGTGGGTTACGAAATTACCCAGGGTTGGGTTGGGAAAACCAGGGTTGGGAAAACAGGGTTGATAATGTAGGGGTTGAAGAAAGTTTCACATATTTGCTGCCCAATGTGGTCTGGAGTGTTGAGAGGGCATTTTGAGCTGCAATGTCAGATATCCTGCAAAGACTCTGTAACGAACGTCTACTTCATCCTCCTCCTCAGACGAGGAGAGGCGAGAAGGATCAGAAGACCAATATGCAGCGTGGTAGTTTGAAGACATAATGATTTATTAACAGAACCGAAAAACACGAAGAACACTTGATAAATTACAAAACAACAAAACGACGTAGACAGACCTGAACTGGAGCACTTACATAAACACGAAGAACGCACGAACAGGAACAGACTACATAAACGAACGCAAAACGAAACAGTCCCGTGTGGTAAAACATACAGACACAGGAGACAACCACCCACAACAAACAATGTGAAACAACCTACCTTAATATGGTTCTCAATCAGAGGAAACGTAAACCACCTGCCTCTAATTGAGAACCATATCAGGTAACCCATTAACCAACATAGATACACATAACATAGAATGCCCACCCCAACTCACGCCCTGACCGACTAAACACATACAAAACAACAGAAAACAGGTCAGGAACGTGACATAACCCCCCCCTCAAGGTGCGAACTCCGGACGCACCAGCATAAAGTCTAGGGGAGGGTCTGGGTGGGCATCTGTCCGCGGTGGCGGCTCAGGCTCTGGGCGTGGTCCCCACCATAGTCAATTCCCACTTTTGTAACCCCCTCCCAATGACCACCCTCCAAATACACCCACCTAAAATAAGAGGTATCAGCGGGACAAGGGGCAGCACAAGGACAAGGGGCAGCACCGGGACAAGGGGCAGCACCGGGATAAGGGGCAGCACCGGGACAAGGGGCAGCACCGGGACAAGGGGCAGCACCGGACTGAGGAACGGCAGCTCCGGACTGAGGGGCAGCTCCGGGATAAGGGGCAGCACCGGACTGAAGGAAGGCAACTCCAGACTGAAGGACGACAGCTCCGGACTGGCTGAAGGCTCTGGCTGCTCATGGCTCGCTGACGGCTCTGTCTGCTCATGGCTCGCTGACAGCTCTGGCTGCTCCTGGCTCGCTGACGGCTCTGGCTGCTCATGGCTCGCTGACGGCTCTGGCAGATCCTGGCTGACTGGCGGCTCTGGCAGATCCTGGCTGACTGGCGGCTCTGGCAGATCCTGGCTGGCTGGCTCTGGCAGATCCTGGCTGGCTGACGGCTCTGGCGGATCCTGGCTGGCTGACGGCTCTGGCGGATCCTGGCTGGCTGGCTCTGGCGGATCCTGGCTGGCTGGCTCTGGCGGATCCTGGCTGGCTGACGGCTCTGGCGGATCCAGGCTGACTGGCTCTGGCTGATCCTGTCTGGCGGAAGGCTCTGGCTGATCCTGTCTGGCGGAAGGCTCTGGCTGATCCTGTCTGGCGGAAGGCTCTAGCGGCTCCTGTCTGGCGGACGGCTCTAGCGGCTCCTGTCTGGCGGACGGCTCTGAAGGCTCAGTACAGACGGGCAGCTCTGACGGCGCTTGGCAGACAGACAGCTCTGGCCGGCTGAGGCGCACATTATGCCTGGTGCGTGGTGCCGGAACTGGTGGTACTGGACTGGAGACACGCACCTCAAGGCTAGTGCGGGGAGCAGGAACAGGGCACACTGACTTCTCAAAGCGCACTATAGGCCTGGTGCGTGGTACCGGAACTGGAGGTACCGGGCTGAGGACACGCACCTCAGGGCGAGTGCGGGGAGAAGGAACAGTGCGTACAGGGCTCTGGAGACGCACAGGAGGCTTGGTGCGTGGTACCGGAACTGGAGGTACTGGGCTGGAGACACGCACCACAGGGCTAGTGCGTGGAGGAGGAACAGGGCTCTGGAGACGCACTGGAAGCCTGGTACGTGGTGTAGGCACTGGTGGTACTGGACTGGGGCGGGAAGGTGGCGCCGGATATACCGGACCGTGCAGGCGTACTGGCTCCCTTGAGCACTGAGCCTGCCCAACCTTACCTGGTTGTATGCTCCCCGTCGCCCTACCAGTGCGGGGAGGTGGAATAACCCGCACCGGGCTATGTAGGCGAACCGGGGACACCATGCGTAAGGCTGGTGCCATGTAAGCCGGCCCGAGGAGACGCACTGGTGGCCAGATGCGTTGGGCCGGCTTCATGACATCCGGCTCAATCCTCAATTTAGCCCGGACGATACGAGGAGCTGGTATGTACCGCACCGGGCTATGCACACGTACAGGAGACACCGTGCGCTCTACTGCGTAACACGGTGTCTGCCCGTACTCCCGCTCTCCACGGTAAGCATGGGAAGTGGGCGCAGGTCTCCTACCTGCCCTCGCCACACTACCCTTTAGCCACCCCCCCCCAATACATTTTTGGGGTTTCTTCACGGGCTTCCAGCCACGCCTCCGTGCTGCCTCCTCATACCACCGATCTTGGGCTTTCGCTGCCTCCATCTCCTCACGAGCGCGGCGATATTCCCCAATGTGAGCCCAGTGTCCTTTTCCCTCCAGTATTTCCTCCCATGTCCAGGATTCCTGTGTAGTGGGCCACTGCTCGTACTCACGCTGCTTGGTCCGGGTTTGGTGGGTGGTTCTGTAACGAACGTCTACTTCATCCTCCTCCTCAGACGAGGAGAGGCGAGAAGGATCAGAGGACCAATATGCAGCGTGGTAGTTTGAAGACATAATGATTTATTAACAGAACCGAAAAACACGAAGAACACTTGATAAATTACAAAACAACAAAACGACGTAGACAGACCTGAACTGGAGCACTTACATAAACACGAAGAACGCACGAACAGGAACAGACTACATAAACGAACGACAAAACTAAACAGTCCCGTGTGGTAAAACATACAGACACAGGAGACAACCACCCACAACAAACAATGTGAAACAACCTACCTTAATATGGTTCTCAATCAGAGGAAACGTAAACCACCTGCCTCTAATTGAGAACCATATCAGGTAACCCATTAACCAACATAGATACACATAACATAGAATGCCCACCCCAACTCACGCCCTGACCGACTAAACACATACAAAACAACAGAAAACAGGTCAGGAACGTGACAGACTCTGCTTTAGGTCTTGTCCCATATGGCACCCTACTCCCTATATACACTCTTAGGAAAAAAAGCATAGCGGACTACTTTTGACCGGGGCCCACAGGGCTCTTGTCAAAATAGTAAACTATGTAGGGAATAGGGTGTTGGGACATAATGTTAGTTGTGCAGCCATAGCCACATACCTAAAGATCCTTGCTGACCCACTCACACATAAAACCACCACTAAGTTCAAAGTGTGGAAACTACAATATGTTGCCCTGATTCAGATAATATATCATTGTATGCCAGGCGTATAGGCTATAGACACATGCTGGTGAGCGAGACTCTACATTACTTTGGTAACCATAATTCCTCAGCTGTACATGGCAACTGTAGGTAATGATTATTGAAATACGTAGGTAATGAAAAGAGACTGCCCATACGTAGTGTGTTTCAAAATAGTTACCTAGTGTGTCTACTGTGTAGTGATACAATTTCGGGAATCCTCTCCCTCAAGCACCCCACTCTGTTTTTTGTGTTGAATACAATTCCTCATATTAGCCATGGCAAAGACATCAGACGCCATAACACAGCCAGAGACCTTCATTATATCTCATGAATTGACACTGTAAATAGAGCTGCTCACTTTAGTCTATTTCAACTCGGGCTGGTATAGATTTGTATTGTTTCATATCACACATCTTGATGAAAATCCTCACAAACTCTCCACAATGTATCTGTCCATAAATCCCTAAATCCTTTTTGGAATGATAAACAGAATTAAACAAGAGACATGATCTTTGGAATGTTATGATTACATATTTCCAAATGAACAAACAAATTAATAAATAAAAACAAATCAATCAATCAGCCAATAAATCAATATAACAACCAACCTGCAATGGATTCATCAAAAGTTTTCCATGATGAAAACTTGTTTACTTCTCAACTTAAAACTTATTTGGGAACAGGGGCAGTATTGAGTAGCTTGGATGAATAAGGTGCCCAGAGTAAACTGCCTGCTACTCAGGCCCAAAAGCTAGAATATGCGTATATGTATATGGATAGAAAACAATCTGAAGTTTCTAAAACTGTTTGAATGATGTCTGTGAGTATAACAGAACTCATATGGCAGGCAAAAACCTGAGAAAAAATCCAACCAGGAAGTGGGAAATCTGAGGTTTGTAGGTTTTCAAGTCTTTGCCTATCCAATATACAGTGTCTATGGGGTCATATTGCACTTCTTAAGGCTTCCACTAGATGTCAACAGTCTTTAGAACCTTGTTTCAGGCTTCTACTGTGAAGGGGGAGAGAATAGAGCTGTTTGACTAAGAGGTCTGGCAGAATGCCATGAGCTAAGTCAGGCGTGCGGCCGTGAGAGCGAGCTCTGTTCCTTTTCATTTCTAAAGACAAAGGAATTGTCCGGTTGAAACATTATTGAAGATTTATGATAAAAACATCCTAAAGATTGATTCTATACATCGTTTGACATGTTTCTATAAACTGTAATATAACTTTTTTGACTTTTCGTCTGAACTAATTACTCACGCACTGTGCATTTGGATTACTGGGCTAAACGCGCAAACAAAAACGAGGTATTGGGACATAAATTATGGACTTTATCAAACAAAACAAACATTTATTGTGGAACTGGGATTCCTGGGAGTGCCATCCGGTGAAGATCATCAAAGGTTAGTGATTAAGTTCAATGCTATTTCTGAGTTTTGTGACACCTCTCCTTCTTTGGAAAATGGCTGTATGTTTTTCTGTGACTTGGCGCTGACCTAACATAATCGCAAGGTGTGCTTCCGCCGTAAAGCCTTTTTGAAATCAGACACTGTGGCTGGATTAACGAGATGTTTATCTTTAAAATGGTGTCTATTACTTACTTGTATGTTTGAGGAATTTTAATTATGAGATTTCTGTTGTTTTGAATTTGGCGCCCTGCAATTTCACTGGCTGTTGGTTAGGTGGGACGCCAGTGTCCCACATATCCCAGAGAAGTTAAGGCATATGTGTCACTGTAGCTTATACAATCAGTTTGTCCTTGTCAGAAAGCCTCTGAAATATTGAGAATAATCACTCACAGCCAGTTAGAGACCCGTATAGTACTATCCATCACCACCATCCATTCCACTGGGTTTGATGCCCAAGTTCATGAACTGTCAGCACAAGACATATTTGACCTTTTTAATGGATTACGCTCTGAAATCTGTACGAATAGGCATGGTCTGTAACCAACAGGACCCTGAACAGCTTCTACCCCCAAGCCATAAAACTGCTAAATAGTTTGTTAAATTATTAATCAAATAGCTACCAGAATTATCTGCATTGACCCTTTTTGCACTAACTTCTTTTACTCATCACATACGCTGCTGCTACTGTTTATTATCTGTCACTTTATTCCTAGTTTTAATGTATGTACATATCTACCCCAATTACCTCATACCCCTGCCATTCGACTCGTTACTGGTACCCCTTGTATATAACCAAGGTATCGTTACGCATTGTATATCCATATATTATTACTTTTACGTGTTTTACTTTTCTTTTATTTCTCTACTTTCTCTCTGCATTGTTGGGAAGGACCCGTAAGTAAGCATTTCACATTTTATTTGATCTGGCTACAATAAATGGCTTGAGTATAGAGCTAATGTGGACAACATGTGAAAATCAAATAATGTAGTAATTATTATTAATTATCAGTCTAACAATAAAATCAACAAATTCCTTGGAGGAGGAAGGGGAGGACCATAGTGAATTTCAGAATAAATTGTGAAACATTAAAAACATTATGCTTTTTAGATGAAACTATACAGAATATATTCACGTCACCAAATATCTGATTAATAACTGAAGGCCTACAGTAGCCTGAACATCACCCTCTAGGGTAGCGCTATGGTGTAGCCGGAGGAAAGCTATTTTCCGTCCTACTCTGGGTACATTGACTTCAATACAAAACCTAGGAGGCTCATGGTTCTCACCCCTTCCATAGACTTACGCAGTAATAATGATGACTTCCAATCAGAGAATTAATCTAAGAATTTGTTCTTAACTAACTTGCCTAGTTAAATAAAGGTAAAAAATATATATACAGTGTGGTGAGTAGTTGACTCTGAGAGAGAAAGACAATTGAACAGTTGTGAACAAATTCATTTCTTGAAAAATAAAGGAAAATATATCTAGATAGATTTGATTCAAATGTTTTCTTAGTCCACCTTTCACTAGCTAGCTGGCTAAGGCTATCTAACACTGCAACTCTTCCATGTCAAGGTAAGCTTTCGGGGCCCGCCGGTGTAGTTGCTAAACTTCTTGCTGTATACTGTACTGCGTGATTGCACACATGGATTGGACAGGGCCGGCGTAATGGGCTGGCTTTAGAAGCCTGGCGCGGCATATGGCATGCCAATTAGTGTCAATGACCCAAAACACACAACTGGAGGTGTGTTTTGAGTCATTGTCCTGTTGAAAAACAAATGATAGTCCCATTAAGCGCAAACCAGATGGGATGGCGTATCGCTGCAGAATGCTTTGCTAGCCATGCTGGTTAAGCATGCCTTGAATTCTAAATCAAAGACAGTGTCACTAGCAAAGCACCCCCACACCATCACACCTCCTCCTCCATGCTTCAGAGTGGGAACCACACATGCGGAGATCATACGTTCACCTACTCTGCGTCTCACAAAGACACTGCAGTTGGAACCAAAAATGTTAAATTTGGACTCATCAGACCAAAGGACATATTTCCAACAGTCTAATGTCCATTGCTCGTGTTTCTTGGTCCACACAAGTCTCTTCTTCTTATTGGTGTCCTTTAGTAGTGGTTTCTTTGCAGCAATTCGACCACGAAGGCCTGATTCACAGTCTCCGATGAACAGTTGATGTTGAGATGTGTCTGTTACTTAAACTCTGCAAAGCATTTATTGGGCTGCAATCTGAGGTGCAGTTAACTCTAATGAACTTATCCTCTGCAGTAGAGGTAACTCTGGGTGTTCCTTTCCTGAGGCGGTCCTCGTGAGAGCCAATTTCATCATAGCGCTTGATGGTTTTTGCGACTTTACCTGAAGAAACTTTCAAAGTTCTTGAATTTTTCCGCATTTACTGACCTTCATGTCTTAAAGTAATGATGGACTGTCGTTTCTCTTTGCTTATTTGAGCTGTTCTTGCCATAATATGGACTTGGTCTTCTACCAAATAGGGCTTTCTTTTGTATACCACCCCTAACTTGTCACAACACAGCTGATTGGCTCAAATGCATTAAGAAGGAAAGAAATTCCACAAATTAAAATTAACAAAGCACACCTGTTAATTGAAATGCATTTCAGATGACTACCTCATGAAGCTGGTTGAGAGAATGCCAAGAGTGTGCGAAGCTGTCATCAAGGCAAAGGGTGGCTACTTTGAAGAATTTCAAAAAAAATACAATATTTTGATTTGTTTAACACTTTTTTGATTACTGCATGATTCCATATGTTTGGGCTTCTGAGTGGCGCAGCGGTCTAAGGCACTGCATCTTAGTGCTAGAAGCATTACTACAGACCCTGGTTTGATTCCGGGCTGTATCACAACTGGCTGTGATTGGGAGTCCCATAGGGCTGTGCACAATTGGCCCAGCATCGTCCGGGTTAGGGCTTGGGCCGTCATTGTAAAGAAGAATTTGTTCTTAACTGACTTGCCTGGTTAAATATTGTAGAAAATAGTCAAAATAAAGAGAAACCCTTGAATGAGTAGATGTGTCCAATCTTTTGACTGGTACTGTATATCTCTCAGATATAGGACAGAGACTACAGAACAAACATCCTTTAGATTTTTGGGGGGACTATCTATTATTCCATGTACTAAAATTATGTTATTATGTTTTTTTTTATACTTCAAGGGGTCTTAAAATTTAAATTCAAATAGAAAAATCATCCTTTGTATGACCTTCTTAAAATAATTCCATTTAGCTTAGTAGAACCCCACCCCTAGCTTAGACAGGGTATAGACTCTTGTTAAAAAACATTATTGAAAGTCACAGGGTCCACTGGATTTTGTGCAAGACTTTTAAAATCAGCGACTGATACAGTATAGACATTGGAAACCAGGTGTGGGCATTCTTTGGTCAAACTGTGTTCTAATTAATCAATTAAGTGTCAGGAAGGAAAATAAACCATGCAGAATTACAACCTTGGAGGACTGATGTTGTAAACTGCTGAGGTAGAGAGAGCAAGACAGAAAACAAAGACAGAAATTCATAAAATTGATCTAACATTCCAACTGGTTCTGAAGCTCTTGGACCACAATCCACAGTCTTTAAGATGGCAAGGCAAGCTAGGCTCAATCAGATGCCATGTGTTGGCCTTTTCACACCATTGGAAGCCAGTTACACAGCTATGAACGAGCACATATAGGCGCGGCACAGCAAATAACACTATTAATTTGATGGAAGACAAAAGGCAAGACAGGTTGCCTGGAGGCTTTTTGGCATAATGGGTCTGTTTTGGAGGTAAGCAGGTAAATAACTAATGCAACATCAACCGTGGACAAGTGCACTTGTGGAAGTCCAATTATAAATGATGGCCTCCATTCTGCTGAAGTTTTTCTATGTAAATATGGATCATTAGGAGTTTCTTCTTCGAAAAACCAGGTGGGGAGTCTTAGAGTGCTACAGGAGAGGAAGAGATAAAGACTATCTGATGTTTCCTGGGATAATAATATGGCTTTTTGTATTCACACAAACGGACAAAGAGATATGTTTGTAGTTGTTGTGGGTATTTCTGTTTTTCTGACTTAAGGCATCAGCTGTTTGATTCACACCATACCACTGGGGGGCACAGTTGAGTTGAATAGGGAGGATGATTGCAAGTTGGTTTCTAAAGCTCCAGGATAGCAACTTGCATCACGGATAAGCTTGTTTTGACATGGAGCTAGATCCCACTGAGCACAAAGATAAATCATCATTCCATACCAGCTCTAATATAGCTTGCAGTATACCAGCACAATCACATTGAACCAAACACTTGCTCGAAAAGCCTTTGATTGAATGTGTGCCATTAGACAATCAATGTTAGGCCAAATCTCACTGGCCTACCTTTCCTCTCTCAACGCAGAGCAAGCGATCCATCGTGTCACAAACGCTGAGAGGGGATACTGGCCATATATTTTCTCTCATCGTCTGTTTGTTGCTTTTGTGTGTGGCAATGATCTATGTTTTCTGGGGGCGAGCGTCGCAAGTGGTCATGCTAAAGTCCAATTAAGATTGATGTTTTAGGTCAGGCGGTGAGGGAGGGTTAATAACGAGCCAATGGGGATGATGGATGCTGCCTTCAGGTTGAGTGAGGATTCAAACGACGAATGCACTCTGTCACTGTTTTCTGTTGCTACGGCTAGATTTCTGTAACGGTCCCTTAATCCACTATTATTACAGTTGGGGTGAGGGAGAGGGAGGGAAAGAGGATGGGGGAACCACAGTCAAGGTCCACTACAGATCCTAAAACATTTATTTTGCTGCTTAATGCCCGCATGGCGAGGTGAAACAGTGGGTGATGTAGTGAAACATTAAGTACTGCAGTCTGGAGCCACAGCCGCAGGGACTTCCAGCTTCTGACCAAATCAATACAACTCACCTTGTTTCCAGGAAACTGCTAAATGAAGACAGATCCCCAAATTAAAGGAGTAGTTGGGGTACTCACAAAACAGACCGGACGACACACAACACATTCAATATTAACTCAGTACTTAGTGAGTACAGAAAACTGTCGTTTGTTAACCCTTCAATGTATCAGGGGAGAGTTTTTCAGAGCTGTACATCTGCCAACAACTCACGGTGGCTCAGGGGCAAAGTAAAAACTCCCCTCAAAATCTCAGCCTGAGGTGAGATTTGGTTACCGTCTGCTACTCCCAATCTGATCTCAACTGCCAAAACACCAGACGCTTTGTGACTCTAGCATTAGCTTGCGGCGGCTGAAGTACCTTCAAGTGTCAAAGCAAAGCACAACTATCACCGCCTAAGCTGCTAAGATGGCCAACGTCAGTTAGTGGTTAGCGTGTAAGAAAGTACTCTGACCTTGCAGTAAATCAACAATTGACAGGCGTGACACAGATAACACAAGCTGTTAAGTATGTCTCTGAAAGGTGACAATGTTTCCCTATCCCCTCTTCCCTCTGTTTTGGCGTCCGCCTGACCCCCATTGATTGATAACAACACGAGAGCTCCAAAGTAAATGTAGCTGCTGCCATGTATGCACAAGGACTTGGTTAAGGTCATGTCAACAAACCTGACAGATGATCTTGACATGGTTGCCTCCAGGGCCGTATTAAAAAATCATAGGCCTTCGGGTTTTGTCCTTGCACCAAGATGCAATTTGATGTGTGGTCATTTTACTGTTTAAGAAAAAGCCCCTTTATAATGAAACCATAATAATGTTTGCATTGCCTGTGGCATAGGCTACAGCTGAGCACAAGCGTTTTTAGTATTTCCATTCATGGGGATTTTCATTTTTAGCAAGGTCTGAAAAAAATCTGCCTTTTAAAAAAATGCATTTAATTCAATTCTACATAATTTACAAGACAGAAGACATTAGCTGAATCTTTTTTAATACGACACAAATGACTGGCTATTCTGACACTGACAATCTGAGATCAATCTGGCCTTGAATTCAAACAAACAATAACCCAGGCCAACGAAGCGACACATAGATTGTACAGTATTAGGAGGCAATATATACACATTATATACAGTGGGGAGAACAAGTATTTGATACACTGCCGATTTTGCAGGTTTTCCTACTTACAAAGCATGTAGAGGTCTGTAATTTTTATCATAGGTACACTTCAACTGTGAGAGACGGAATCTAAAACAAAAATCCAGAAAATCACATTGTATGATTTTTAAGTAATTCATTTGCATTTTATTGCATGACATAAGTATTTGATCACCTACCAACCAGTAAGAATTCCGGCTCTCACAGACGTGTTAGTTTTTCTTTAAGAAGCCCTCCTGTTCTCCACTCATTACCTGTATTAACTGCACCTGTTTGAACTCGTTACCTGTATAAAAGACACCTGTCCACACACTCAATCAAACAGACTCCAACCTCTCCACAATGGCCAAGACCAGAGAGCTGTGTAAGGACATCAGGGATAAAATTGTAGACCTGCACAAGGCTGGGATGGGCTACAGGACAATAGGCAAGCAGCTTGGTGAGAAGGCAACAACTGTTGGCGCAATTATTAGAAAATAGAAGAAAATAGAAGAAGTTCAAGATGATGGTCAATCACCCTCGGTCTGGGGCTCCATGCAAGATCTCACCTCGTGGGGCATCAATGATCATGAGGAAGGTGAGGGATCAGCCCAGAACTACACGGCAGGACCTGGTCAATGACCTGAAGAGAGCTGGGACCACAGTCTCAAAGAAAACCATTAGTAACACACTACGCCGTCATGGATTAAAATCCTGCAGCGCACACAAGGTCGCCCTGCTCAAGCAGGCGCATGTCCAGGCCCGTCTGAAGTTTGCCAATGACCATCTGGATGATCCAGAGGAGGAATGGGAGAAGGTCATGTGGTCTGATGATTCAAAAATAGAGCTTTTTGGTCTAAACTCCACTCGCCGTGTTTGGAGGAAGAAGAAGGATGAGTACAACCCCAAGAACACCATCCCAACCGTGAAGCATGGAGGTGGAAACATCATTCTTTGGGGATGCTTTTCTGCAAAGGGGACAGGACGACTGCACCGTATTGAGGGGAGGATGGATGGGGCCATGTATTGCGAGATCTTAGCCAACAACCTCCTTCCCTCAGTAAGAGCATTGATGATGGGTCGTGGCTGGGTCTTCCAGCATGACAACGACCCGAAACACACAGCCAGGGCAACTAAGGAGTGGCTCCGTAAGAAGTATCTCAAGGTCCTGGAGTGGCCTAGCCAGTCTCCAGACCTGAACCCAATAGAAAATCTTTGGAGGGAGCTGAAAGTCCGTATTGCCCAGCGACAGCCCCGAAACCTGAAGGATCTGGAGAAGGTCTGTATGGAGGAGTGGGCCAAAATCCCTGCTGCAGTGTGTGCAAACCAGGTCAAGAACTACAGGAAACGTATGATCTCTGTAATTGCAAACAAAGGATTCTGTACCAAATATTAAGTTCTGCTTTTCTGATGTATCAAATACTTATGTCATGCAATAAAATGCTAATTAATTACATAAAAATCATACAATGTGATTTTCTGGATTTTTGTTTTAGATTCCGTCTCTCACAGTTGAAGTGTACCTATGATAAAAATTACAGACCTCTACATGCTTTGAAAGTAGGAAAATCTGCAAAATCAGCAGTGTATCAAATACTTGTTCTCCCCACTGTATATACAGTTGAAGTCGGAAGTTTACATGGACCTTAGCCAAATACATTTAAACTCAGTTTTTTCACAATTCCTGACATTTAATCAGAGGAAAAATCCCCTGTCTTAGGTCAGTTAGGATCACCACTTTATTTAAAAAATGTGAAATGTCAGAATAATAGTAGAGAGAATGATTTATTTCAGCCTTTGTTTCTTTCATCACATTCCCAGTTGGTCAGAAGTTCACATACACTCAATTAGTATTTTTGGGTAGCATTCCACAAGCTTCCCACAATAAGTTGGGTGAATTTTGGCCCATTCCTCCTGACAGAGCTGGTGTAACTGAGTCAAGTTTGTAGGCCTCCTTGCTCGCACACACTTTTTCAGTTCTGCCCACAAATGTTCTATAGGATTGAGGTCAGGGCTTTGTGATGGCCACTCCAATACATTGACTTTGTTGTCCCCTAGGATAGGGGGCAGCATTTTCACGTTTGGATGAAAAGCATACCCAAATTCAACTGCCAGCTACTCATCCCCAGAAGATAAGATATGCATATTATTAGTAGATTTGGATAGAAAACACTCTGAAGTTTCTAAAACTGTTTGAATCATGCCTGTGAATATAACAGAACTTATTTAGCAGGCGAAACCCCGAGGACAAAGCATTCAGATTTCTTTTTGAGGTCACTCTCTTTTCAATGGGATTTCATTGGGAATCCAGATTTCTAAGTGACCTTCTTGCAGTTCCTACCGCTTCCACTGGATGTCAACAGTCTTTAGAAATTGGTTGAGGTTTTTCCTTTGTGCAATGAAGAAGTACGGCCATCCAGAACGAGGGTAACTTGAAGTGTACTGTTAGATAGAGGCACATGACCAGACAGCTAGCTACAGTTTGTTTTAATCCTTTATTGAACACAGATCATCCCGTCTTCAATTTTATTGATTATTTACATTAAAAAATACCTACATTTGTATTACAAAAGTAGTTTGAAGTGTTTTGGCAAAGTTTACAGGTAACTTTTGAGATATTTTGTAGTCACATTGCGTAAGTTGGAATCTGGTGTTTTTCTGGATCAAACGCGCCAAATAAATTGACATTTTGGATATATATCGACGGAATTAATCGAACAAAAGGAACATTTGTGATGTTTATGGGACATATTGGAGTGCTAACAAAAGAAGCTCGTCAAAGGTAATGCATGAATTATATTTTTATTTCTGCGTTTCGTGTCGTGCCTGCAGGGTTGAAATATGTTTCTCTCTCTTTGTTTACTATGGTGCTATCCTCAGATAATAGCATCGTTTGCTTTCGCCGAAAAGCCTATTTGAAATCTGACATGTTGGTTGGATTCACAACAAGTGTAGGTTTAATTTGGTATCTTGCATGTGTGATTTAATGAAAGTTAGATTTTTATAGTAATTTATTTGAATTTGGAGCTCTGCATTTTCACTGGCTTTTGGCCAGGTGGGACGCTACCGTCCCACCTATCCCAGAGGCAATTTTGTCACAATTTTGGAAGTATGCTGGGGTCATTGTCCATTTAGAAGTCTCATTTGCGACCAAGCTTTAACTTCCTGACTGATGTCTTGAGATGTTGCTTCAATATATCCACATCATTTTCCGCCTCATGATGCCATCTATTTTGTGAAGTGCACCAGACCGTCCTGCAGCAAAGCACCCCCACAACATGATGCTGCCATCCCCATGCTTCACAGTTGGTATGGTGTTCTTCGGCTTGCAAACCTCCCCATTTTTCTCCAAACATAACGATGGTCATTATTGCCAAACAGTTCTATTTTTGTTTCATCAGACCATAGGACATTTCTCCAAAGAATATGATCCTTGTCCCCATGTGCAGTTGCAAACCGTAGTCTGGCTTTATTATGGCGGTTTTAGGAGCAGTGGCTTCTTCCTTGCTCAGCGGCCTTTCAGGTAATGTCAATATAGGACTCGTTTTACTGTGGATATAGATACTTTTGTACATGTTTCTTCCAGCATCTTCACAAGGTCCTTTGCTGTTGTTCTGGGATTGATTTGCACTTTTCGCACCAAAGTACGTTCATCGATGAACGTGGTACCTTCAGGCTTTTGGTAATTGCTCCCAAGGATGAACCAGACTTGTGGAGGTCTACAATTATTTTTCTGAGGTCTTGGCTGATTTCTTTTGATTTTCCCATGAAAAGTCACAGTCAACTTAGTGTATGTGAACTTTTGACCCACTGGAATTGTGATACAATGAATTATAAGTGAAATAATCTGTCTGTAAACAATTGTTGGAAAATGACTTGTGTCATGCACAAAGTAGATATTCTAACCAACTTCCCAAAACCTATAGTTTGTAAACAACAAATTTGTGGAGTGGTTGAATAACGAGTTCTAATGACTCCAAACTAAGTGTATGTAAACTTCTGACTTCAACTGTAGGTAGCAGCCTCTATGGAAATTTGCTATTACTTGCGCTAATTCAAAAGTTTTTGTCCATTAAAATTGTGTATTTCTTTTCAAATTGAACCTTTATTTAAGGCAAGTCAGTTAAGAGCAAATTCTTATTTACGATCACGGCCTCGGAACAGTGGGTTAACTGACTTGTTCAGGGGCAAAACGACAGACTTTTACCTTGTCAGCTAGGGGATTCAATCTAGCAGCCTTTCGGTTACTGGCCCAACGCTCTAACCTCTAGGCAACCTGCAACATCATGTTGATCAGAAATACAGTGTAGAAATTGTTAATGTTGCAAATGACTATTGTAGCTAGAAACGGCAGATTTTTTATGTAATATCTACATAGGCATACAGAGGCCCATTATCAGCAACAATCACTCCTGTGTTCCAATGGCACGTTGTGTTAGCTAAGCCAAGTTTAACATTTTAAAAGACTAATTGATCATTAGAAAACCCTTTTGCAATTATGTTAGCACAGCTGAAAACTGTAGTCCTGATTAACTTCTTAGCGCTAGGGGTCAAATTATTATGATTTTTTTTTAAATAACGTGCCCAACGTAAATGGACATTTTCTCTTGCCCAGATCGTTTTTTGTGGTGTAACTGGGAGTCTCGTGAGTGGAAACATCCGGAGATTATCAAAGGTAAGCGATTAATTTGATTGCTTTTCTGACTTTCGTGACCAAGCTAACCAAGCTAATAAAATGCTAACTGTTGTAGCATTTATTGCTACACTCACAAAAGCTTGGATTTCCTTCGCTGTAAAGTATATTTTCAAAATCTGACACGATAGGTGGATTAACAACAAGCTAACCTGTGTTTTGGTATATTTCACTTGTGATTGCATGATTATAAATATTTTTTGTAATTTTTTAATCTGATATGTTTGGGATTTTTCATCTTCCTTTCAGGACCGGAACGAGGCTGTAGTTTTCTCAGCATAACGCGCAACCCAAATGGCGTTTTTTTGTGATAATAGTAATATTTATCAAACAAAAATAACATTTGTTGTGTAACTGGGAGTCTCGTGAGTGCAAACATCTGAAGATTATCTAAGGTAAGCGATTCATTTTATTGCTTTTCTGACTTTCGTGACCATGCTAATTTGGGGCTAACTGTTGTAGCATTGAAAGCTACACTCACAAAAGCTTGGATTTCTTTTGCTGTAAAATATATTTTCAAAATCTGACACGATAGGTGTATTAACAACAAGCTAAGCTGTGTTTTGGTATATTTCACTTGTGATTGCATGATTATAAATATTTTTTGTAATATTTTTGCATTTGGCGCCCTGCAATTCTAGCGGTTGTTTAGGAAAGTGATCCCGTAAAAGGGATCCGTAGCGCAGAGAAGTTAAAGAAGCAATAAAACTGGTCTTCTTCAGACTAGTTGAGTATCTGGAGCATCAGCATTTGTGGGTTCGATTACAGGCTCAAAATGGCAAGAAACAAAGACCTTTCTTCTGAAACTCGTCAGTCAAATCAAACTTTATTTGTCACATGCGCCGAATACAACAAGTGTTCACCTCTCCGTGAAATGCTTACTTACAAGCCATCGATAAGAGACATTACTGTGCAGCCGTATTCATCGACCTAGCCAAGGCTTTCGACTCTGTCAATCACCACATTCTTATCGGCAGACTCAACAGCCTTGGTTTCTCAAATGATTGCCTCTCCTAGTTCACCAACTACTTCTCTGATAGTGTTCAGTGTGTCAAATCGGAGGGCCTGTTGTCCGGATCTCTGGCAGTCTCTATGGGGGTGCCACAGGGTTCAACTCTCGGGCCGAGTCTCTTCTCTGTATACATCAATGATGTCGCTCTTGCTGCTGGTGGTTCTCTGATCCATCTCTACGCAGACGATACCATTCTGTATACCTTTGGCCCTTCTTTGGACACTGTTAACCTCCAGACGAGCTTCAATGCCATACAACTCTCCTTCCGTGGCCTCCAACTGCTCTTAAATGCAAGTAAAACTAAATGCATGCTCTTCAACCGATCTCTGCCCGCACCTGCCTGCCCGCCCGTCCAGCATCACTACTCTGGACGGTTCTGACTTAGAATATGTGGACAACTACAAATACCTAGGTGTCTGGTTAGAATGTAAGCTGTCCTTCCAGACTCACTGTGGTAAACCGTGGGGTGTTGAGTTGAGCGTGCAGAGATTGACACAGAGACAGGGCTAGGTTTGCATCCCTCCTGGATAGGGTGTCCGCATTGCCGTGCTGGGCCCACGACCTGTGGATGACAGAGAAAGAGAATCGCTTTAAGGACAGGAACCAGCGGGGGACACGGTCCAGTGTTGAATTCTTCCTCCTCTCATTTCTGCAACTCTTCTGGAGTCATCTCAGACTTGGGTTTATTCAGCAAACTCTGCACACTTTTGTGTGAGCCACTGTGGGTGGGCCAGGGTCACCATGCTGCCGAAGTACAGCAGAGCGCTGGTGTCGATGGCATCGATTCGTACAGGAACCATCGGAGGGGCCGTCTCAGTGTGCGCCCAACAGGAGGTGACGTAACTCGCCATCCGGGTTACCCCAGAGCTGGGTGATGCGAAGGGCATGGCCTCCTCTCGGCCGGGACAGCTCCACGCGAGGTGCCCCGGCTCACAGTACTCATAGCAGCATCTCTGATCTGGGTCCAGCAGCCACCGACGTCGTCGGTTTGGGTCACCCTCCCGCTTCACAGCCTCGGCTGGTTCCGTCCGGGCTCCCTCCAGCCCCTCGCCTCTCTAGGTGTTGTTCGTCCTGCTCGCCGCTCTCCACTCTGGCCCCTCTCAGCAGGTCCTGGATGTTCTGGTGAATTTCCATTGTGGTCAGCAATTCCTCTAGGCTCTGGGGGTTCTGCATGCTCACCGTCTTCTTCATCTCGTATGGCAGGGCCCGAAGGTATTTATCCATGACGAGCTTGTCGAGCATACTTCCGTCAGTAGCCAGCCCTTGGTCAGGCGCACCAGGTCGCTCATCTGAGCACGGAGGGAAAGGGTGGTGTCAAAGGTCCAGTCATGTATCTCCCATTTGAGTCCCTCATAATTTGCTGCCTGGTCAGTGTTCAAATCAAAGTAGGCCTTATGGGCCTTCCCAGAGAGGTAGTGTACCAACAGGCTGGCTCACTTGGGCTTGGGCCATCCTTCCCTCTGTGCCGTCCTCTCGAAGGTGCGACTCCACGTCATCATCCTCCCTTAACTGAACCAGGAACTGATTCGGGCCAGACTCCTGAGCCCTCCCAACCTTCAACTGGGCTCCCTCCGCTACCAGTCTGCGGCTTTGTTGATGCTGCTCCTCCAGTGCTTGCTCCTGGAGAGCCTGTTGCTTCTGCTGGCTGAGGATGAACTGAGCCACCAGCTCCTCCATGGTAATCTCCGTACGCTCGACCCCACGGCACCCAAAGCTACTGAGATGCCCGCATTCTCCACCATATGTGGTAAACCGTGGGGTGTTGGGTTTAGCGTGCATAGATTGACACAGAGACAGGGAGGCTTTAGTCCTTAAAAACAACTTTACTAAGACAGAAAATAAACATAACAAAGTAAATCACTTAGGTTTGGCTCAGTCCTCCTTCTCTACTTTCACTTGGTGTCTGTCTCTCCCCGTTCTCTCTCACGGTGTGCCACCGTGCTCCTTTTATCTGGCCTCCACGGCTGGTTGGCACTTTCCTCTAATTACCTCCACTTAGAGCTGTCCGTGTCGGGGTGCCCAGCTCCCGTATTCCCAGCAGAGGGAGCCACCATCGCCTCACGTACCTCCCCTCTATTACCATCCCCCGGGGATACCACATCACATTAAGCATCTCCAATCCAAAATTAAATCTAGAATCGGCTTCCTATTTCGCAACAAAGCATCCTTCACTCATGCTGCCAAGCACCCTCATAAAACTGACCATCCTACTGATCCTCGACTTCGGCGATGTCATTTACAAAATAGCCTCCAACACTCTACTCAACAAATTGGATGCAGTCTATCACAGTGCCATCCGTTTTGTCAACAAAGCTCCATATACTACCCACCACTGCGACCTCTACGCTCTCGTTGGCTGACCCTCGCTTCATACTCGTCGCCAAACCCACTGGCTCCAGGTCATCTACAAGTCTCTGCTAGGTAAAGCCCCGCCTTGTCTCAGCTCACTAGTCATCATAGCAGCACCCACCCGTAGCATGCACTCCAGCAGGTATATTTCACAAAGCCAAATCTTCCTTTGGCCACCTTTCCTTACAGTTCTATGCTGCCAATGACTGGAACGAACTGCAAAAATCACTGAAGCTGGAGACTCATATCTCCCTCACTAGCTTTAAGCACCAGCTGTCAGAGCAGCTCACAGATCACTGCACCTGTACATAGCCCATCTGTAAAAAGCCTCATCTCCATCCTGTATTTATTTATTTATCTTTGCACCCCAGTATCTCTACTTGCACATTCATCTTCTGCACATCTACCATTCCAGTGTTTAATTGCTATATTGTAATTACTTCGCCACCATGGCCTATTTATTGCCTTAACTCCCTTATCCTACCTGATTTGCACACACTGTATATAGACTTTTTCTACTGTATTATTGACTGTATGTTTGTTTATTCCATGTGTAACTCTGTGTTATTGTATGTGTCAGGTCGCAGTTGTAAATGAGAACTTGTTCTCAACTAGCCTACCTGGTAAATAAAGGTGAAATAATAAATAAATAAATAAATAAATGAATGAATAATTATAAAACAAGACCTTAACCCAACAGTGCAGTTCAAGAAGAGTGAAGAAAACATTTACCAACTAGACAAAAATAAAAAGTAACAATAAAAAGTAACACAATAAGAATGACAATAACGAGGGTATATACAGGGGGCACCGATACCGAGTCAGTGTGCGGGGGTGCAGCTTAGTTGAGGTAATTTGTACATGTAGGTGGGGGTCAAGTGACTATGCATAGATAATAAACAGCGAGTAGCAGCGTACAAAAGGGAGGGGGGGGTCAATGTAAATTGTCCGGTGGCAATTTTATTAATTGTTCAGCAGCCTTATGGCTTGGGGGTAGAAGCTGTTGAGGAGCCTTTTGGTCCTAGACTTGGCGCTCCAGTACCGCTTGTCGTGCGGTAGCAGAGAAAACAGTCGATAACTGGACTGGAGTCTCTGACAATTCTTTTGACTTTCCTCTGACACCGCCTATGGTATAAGTCCTGGATGGCAGGAAGCTTGGCCCCAGTGATGTACTGGGCCGTACTACCCTCTGTCGCACCTTACGGTCAGATGCCGAGCAGTTGCCATACCAGGCTGTGATGCAACCAGTCAGGATGCGCTCTCTCGCTGTAGAATCTTTTGAGGATCTGGGGACCCATGCCAAATCTTTTCAGTCTCCTGAGGGGGAAAAGGTTTTGTTGTGTCCTCTTCACTACTGTCTTGGTATGTTTGGACCATGATAGTTCGTTGGTGATGTGGACACCAAGGAACTTGAAAGTCTCGACCCGCTCCATTACAGCCCCATTGATGCAAATGTGGGCCTGTTCGGCCCGCCTTTTCCTTTAGTCCACGATCAGCTCCTTTGTCTTTCTCACATTGAGAGAGAGGTTGTTGTCCTGGCACCACACTGCCAGTTCTCTGACCTCCTCCCTATAGGCTATCCTTTCACGGCTACTAACCCCGGATCCGGGAGCACCCCCCACCCCCCACACACTGATTAGCATAGATAGCATAGCTTCACAAGTAGATAGTAGCATCTAAATATCATTAAATCACAAGTCCAAGACACCAGATGAAAGATACAGATCTTGTGAATAAAGCCACCATTTCAGATTTTTAAAATGTTTTACAGGGAAGACAAAATATGTAAATCTATTAGCTAAACACGTTAGCAAAATACACCACTATTCTAACTCCATCAGTTTCTTACTCCTTCAGGTGCTATCACCAATTCGGCTCAACTAAGATATTGATAGCCAATAACCTATAAAAAAAACCATCAGATGACAGTCTGATAACATATTCATGGTATAGGATAGTTTTTGTTAGAAAAAAGTGCATATTTCAGGTAGAAATCACAGTTTACAATTGCACCGACCATCACAAATCCACTAGAATTACTAGATAGAGCAACGTGTATGACCAATTTACTCATCATAAAACATTTCATAAAAATAGACAAAGCATAGCAATGGAAAGACCCAGTTCTTGTGATTTCAGACCATATTTCAGATTTTCTAAGCGTTTTTCAGCGAAAACACAATAAATCGATAAGTTAGCATACCACATGTTCCAACGTTACCAGAGCATCGATTCCAGCCAAAGAGCGCTATAACGTAATCACCGCCAAAAGATATTAATTTTTTCACTAACCTTCTCAGAATTCTTCCGATGACACTCCTGTAACATCATTTTACAACATACATATACAGTTTGTTCGAAAAGGTGCATATTTAGCCATACAAAACCGTGGTTACACAATAAAAATACTAGGAAATCAAGCCTCAATATGTCTGACGTCATCTATCAGAGTGATCTAGTTTAATTGAAAGCTAATCATATACTTGACTAAAAAATACAGGGTAGACAGGAATCGAAAGACAAATTAGTTCTTAATGCAACCGCTGATTTACATTTTTAAAATTATCCTTACTTTTCAATACAGGGTTCGCCAGGTGAAGCTATACCAAACAAAATGGCGAAATATGCGTTTAAAATATTTCGACAGAAACACGGTTTATCATATTAAATATTGCTTACTTTGAGCTGATCTTCCATCATATTCTTGGGCAATGTATCCTTTCTATGTTATAAACGTCTTTTGGTCGATAGATGTCCTCTGTCCTTCGAAATGTCCACCACCAACGACCGACACCCCGAAACGTTTCCAAAGCTAAAAAGGGCACGACAAATAAATTCCTCAAAATCGCACTAAACGGATATAAATTGCTATAAAACGGTTCAAATTAACTACATTATGATGTTTTTAACAACTATAACGACTGAAAACATGACCGGAGAAATATCACTCTCTAAAAAACGATTTGGAACGAGGCAAGTCCGATGGCCTTCACGCTTCAGGCGCACGTTGAGAAAGGGGGGTCTCTGTACATTTTGGGCTTTTATAATGGCTGTGAATATCCCATCGAGTTCATTGAAAACGTGATGACGTACAGACACCCAGAGGAAGACGTAGGCAGTGTCGGTTTCTTCATAGCATTCACTGTCGCCTTAAAAACAGACCCCAGATCAGAGGTAAAAATTTCTGAAATCTGAACCCTGTCATGAAAAGTGCTGTAGAAATTGTTCTGTACCACTCAGAGACAAAATTTCAACTCCTATAGAAACTATAGACTGTTTTCTATCCAATAATAACAATAATATGCATATTGTACGATCAAGAATTTAGCACGAGGCAGTTTAATTTGGAGACACAAATATGCTAATGCGGAACAGCACCCCCTATAGTTCCAAGAAGTTAACTCATCGTTGTTGGTGATCAGGCCTACCACTGTTGTGTCGTCAGCAAACTTTAATGATGGTGTTGGGGTCGTGTTTGGCCACACAGTTGTGGGTGAACAGGGAATACAGGAGGGAACTAAGTACACAGCCCTGAGGGGCCCCAGTGTTAACCTCTCTGGGGTAGGTGGGACGCAATCGTCCCACCTGGCCAATAGCCAGGGAAAATACAGAGCGCCATGTTCAAATAAAATTATATAAAAATCTAACTTTCATTAATTAAATCACACATGTAAGATACCAAATTATAGCTACACTCATTGTGAATCCAGCCAATATGTCAGATTTCAAAAAGGCTTTTCGGTGAAAGCATAAGATGCTATTATCTGATGATAGCACAACAGTAAACCAAGAGAGTAGCATATTTCAACACTGCAGGCACGACACAAAACGCAGAAATAAAAATATAATTCATGCCTTACCTTTGACGAAATTATTTTGTTGGCACTCCAATATGTCCCATAAACATCACAAATGGTCCTTTTGTTCGATTAATTCCGTCGATATATATCCAAAATGTCAATTTATTTGGCGCATTTCATCCAGAAAAACACAGCTTCCAACTTGCGCAACGTCACTACAAAATATATCAAAAGTTACATGTAAACTTTACCAAAACATTTCAAACTACTTTTGTAATACAACGTTAGGTATTTTTAAACGTTAATAATCGATCATTTTGAAGACGGGATGATCTGTGTTCAATACAAAAAGAAAACAAACTGACGCAACATTTTTGGTAATGTGCCTCTCTCAAACAATTTACTTCAAGTGACCCTCCTTTACGATGGCCGTACTTCTTCATTACACAAAGGAATAACCTCAACCAATTTCCAAAGACTGGTAACATCCAGTGGAAGCGGTAGGAACTGCAAACAAGTCCCTTAGAATCTGGTGTCCCAATGAAAACTCATTGAAAAGACAGTGACCTCAAAAAAATAACAATTCTGAATGGTTTGTCCTCGGGGTTTTGCCTGCTACATAAGTTCTGTTATGCTCAGAGACATGATTCAAACAGTTTTAGAAACTTCAGAGTGTTTTCTATCCAAATCCACTAATAATATGCATATCTTATATTCTGGGAATGAGTAGAAGGAAGTTGAAATTGGGCATGCTATTTAACCAAAAGTGAAAATGCTGCCCCCTACCCCGAAGAAGTTAAGCATCAGCGTGGCAGACGTGTTGTTGAGTTTTCTTACCACCTGGGGGCGGCCCGTCAGGAAGTCCAGGTTCCAGTTGCAGAGGGAGGTGTTTAGTCCCAGAGTGCTTAGTTTAGTGATGAGCTTAGTGGGCACTATGGTATTGAACGCTGAGCTGTAGTCAATGAACAGCATTCTCACATAGGTGTTCCTTTTGTCCAGGTGAGAAAGGGCAGTGTGGAGTGCGATTGAGATTGTGTCATTGTGTGGATCTGTTAGGGCGGTATGCGAATTGGAGTGGGACTAGGGTGTCCGGGAGGATGCTGTTAACTTCTTTCAGCTAGGGGGCAGAATTTTTATTTGTGGAAAAATAACGTTCCCAAGGTAAACAGACTATTTCTCAGGTCCAGATGCTAGAATATGCATATAATTGACAGATTAGGATAGAAAACACTCTAAAGTTTCCAAAACGGTCAAAATATTTTCTGTGAGTATAACAGAACTAATTTTGCAGGCGAAAACCTGAGGAAATCCAACCTGGAAGTGCCTTTTATTTTGAAAAATCCCTGTTCCGTTGCCTGCCCCTTCTCCATTTAAAGGGGTATCAACCAGATTCCTTTTCCAATGGCTTCATCAGGCCGTGACCAGGCTTTAGACATAGTTTCAAGCTTTTATTTTGAAAAATTTGCGAGATTTTTCAAAACGCGTCAGGTGTCCTTTGATTAGTTCCTGCGCGCGAGAGATGTAGCTCGACATTTTCTTCTCTGTAGTATTGAATAGGTTACCGTCCGGTTGAAATATGATCGATTATGTATGTTAAAAACAACCTGAGGATTGATCATAAAAAACATTTGACATGTTTCTACGAACATTACGGATACTTTTTGGAATTTTCGTCTGCCTTTCAGGACCGGAACGAGCCTGTGGTTTTCTGAACATAACGCACAAACCAAATGGCGGTTTTTGGATATAAAACTAATCTTTATCGAACAAAAATAAAATGTATTGTGTAACTGGGAGTCTCGTGAGTGCAAACATCCGAAGATTATCAAAGGCAAGCGATTCATTTTATTGCTTTTCTGACTTTCGTGACCAAGCTAATTTGCGTCTAGCTGTTCTTACTGTTTTGTCTAGTGATTGATAAACTCACAAACGCTTGGATTGCTTTCGCTGTAAAGCATATTTTCAAAATCTGACACGATATGTGGATTAACAACAAGCTAAGCTGTGTTTTGGTATATTTCACTTGTGATTTCATGATTATAAATATTTAGGGTATTACTTTTGAATTTGGCGCTCTGCAATTCAGCGGTTGTTTACGAAAATGATCCCTCTAAAGGGATCCGTGCGGAAAGAAGTTAATGTGAGCCATGACCAGCCTTTCAAAGCACTTCATGGCTACCGACGTGAGTGCCACGGGGCGGTAATCATTTAGGCAGGTTACCTTCGCTTCCTTGGGCACAGGGACTATGGTGGTCTGCTTGAAACATGTCGGTTTTATAGACTTTGAAAATGTCAGTGACGACACTTGACAGTTGGTCTGCGCATGCTTAGAGTACATATCCTGGTAATCCGTCTGGCCCAGCGACTTTGTGAAAATTTACCTGTTTAACTTTTCTTTGGGATCGGTGTCCCTTCCACAGAACGGTTGAGCTAACGTAAGCTAATGCGATTAGCCTGAGGTTGTAAGTAACAAGAACATCTCCCAGGACATAGACATATCTGATAATGGCGGAAAGCTTAAATTCTTGTTAATCTTACTGCATTTTCCAATTTATAGTAGCTATTACAGTGAAAGAATACCATGCTATTGTTTGAGGAGAGTGCACAATTTTGAACATGAAAAGTTATTAATAAACAAATTAGGCACAATTTGGGCAGTCTTGATGCAACAGTTTTAAAAGAAATGCAATGGTTCATTGGATCAATCTAAAACTTTGCGCATACACTGACACCATCTAGTGGCCAACATGTAAATTGCACCTGGGCTGGAATAATACACTATGGCCTGTCTCTTGCATTTCAAAGATGATGGTACAAAAAATACGAAAGAACGGTTGTTTTTTTCTTTGTGCTATCTTTTACCAGATCTATTGTGTTATATTCTACTACATTCCTTTCACATTTCCATAAACTTCAAAGTGTTTCCTTTCAAATGGTACCAAGAATATGCATATCCTTGCTTCAGGGCCTGAGCTACAGGCAGTTAGATTTGGGAATGTCATTTTAGGCAAAAATTTAAAAAAAGGGGCTAATCCTTTTGGTTCACATCGGCTACCGAGAGCGTTATAACACAGTCATCCAGAACAGCTGGTGCTCTCGTGCATGCTTCAGTGTTGCTTGCCTCGAAGCGAGCATAAAAGTGATTGAGCTCATCTGGTAGGCTCGCGTCACTGGGCAGCTCGCGTCTGGGTTTCCCTTTGTAATCCGTGATAATTTTCAAGCCCTGCCACATCCGACGAACTCTTTTCAGCAGTAGGCATTTGCTTTCCAAACTTTACATTTTCCCCACGATTGTATTTTGAAATCTGCAAAAGGCCAAACGACATCCGCAACCAGCCATAGAAATATAATCCATAGATGGCAGTTCCCATTGAAGTCAGGACTGGCATCCATTGCTAGTGTTCCCATGTGTTTAACAGTCAAGGTTATACTGTGTGTCTTTGGAAACAAGGCAACAAGCTCTCGCCGATATTTGGCCCACTTTCTAACCAAACTGCGGCCTTCCCGACAAGGCAAAACTTGAGTAAACAAGGGATACAAAGAACTGTACCAGTCAAAAGTTTGGACACACCTACTCATTCAAGGTTTTTATTTTATTTGACTATTTTCTACATTGTAGAACAACAGAGCAGAGAACATCTGTTCACCTACTCTGCGTCTCACAAAAACATGGCAGTTGGAACAAAAATCTCACATTTTAACAAAAAGGACAGATTTCCACCGGTCTAATGTTCATTGCTAATGTTTCTTGGCCCAAGCAAGCTTCTTCTATATATTGGTGTCCTTTAATAGAGGTTTCTTTGCAGCAATTCGACCATGAAGGCCTGATTCATGTAGTCTCCTCTGAACAGTTGTTCTTGAGTGTGTCTGTTACTTGAACTCAGTGAAGCATTTATTTGGGCTGCAATTTCTGAGGCTGGTAACTCTAATTAATTCATCCTATGGGTCTTCCTTTCCTGTGGCGGTCCTCATGAGAGCCAGTTTCATCATAGCGCTTGATGGTTTTTGCGACTGCACTTCAAGAAACTTAAAAAGTTCTTGAAATTTTCCGGATTGACTGACCTTAAAGTATTAAAGTATATGCCAAAGTTAATTGAAACTGTTCTGGCAATTCATGGTTGCCCAACACCCTTTTAAGACACTTTATGTTCCTTCATTTAGTCAGATACCTGTATGTGCTTGTGATAAAACGTAATCACAATATTGAGAGTGAGCTCCTGTGGTTGTATAACAATTCTTTTAAATAAAAAATATGTATTTACATGTTTGTTTTTTTGCCCAGCCCCTGACTCACACAATTGACCAGTCACATTTATTTACTATGCTTATTTATTTGTATTAATCAGTTACCCAATCAAGGCAGGGCCCCCCAGTTAACCACGTGGGCCCCCTACCACCTGTCCTCCCCCCATCTGATGATTAGCAGAGTGGCAGCAGGCAGCAGCAGGCTGTCTACACTCATTGAGAGCGGGCTCCAGAGTCTTCCTGTGGTTGGCGGTTGCAGTGAAAAATATACAATATATACTACATATATAATATATACAGTATATATTTCCTGCCCAGGGGCTTTATTCCCAGTAAGCCCCTGCATTAATCCTGCCCTGGCTGCTTCTACAAGGAATGTAAAATCATGGCTTGCTAGAGTAACACACTTACACAAGTAACGCTCTGAGTTGGTTTGTTAGGCAACAGCTGTATTCAAGTTCACTGACTCATGGACAAATAGGGATATATTTTGATCAATAGCACAGACACTGTAGCCGTCAATTCTTGAAGTCTTCTCATGCACTCCTGGACTGTAGCATCCTCTTTTGCCTACCCCAAACCCCTCACACTCCATCCTTTCTGACTAAGCGTCAGTGACGCTATCTGAATGGGCATATAAAAAGAGCACCGGGTAATAATCTAAAATAAATACCCCACCCAGAGCAAAACAGAGAGCAGGCAGGGTCTACTACTTTATTAAAGTCACAGAGCCCTCCAAGGTGCCGGATATTCAGATATCACAGGGCAAGACTCCTGACCAGATTGATGTCTTGATTTAGGCGTTAGAGCTGTGATGGGAGGATATAAATGGTAGAGTGTGCTTCTCTGTCTCGCTTTCATCTGTCAGTGTGGAAACTGACACTGTGTGTGTGTGTCTGTCAGTGTGGAAACTGACACTGTGTGTGTGTGTGTGTGTGTGTGTGTGTGTGTGTGTGTGTGTGTGTGTGTGTGTGTGTGTGTGTGTGTGTGTGTGTGTGTGTGTGTGTGTACTTGTACGTGAAACAAGCAGCTGCCACCGAGCCTGCATACCAGGCACCTGAGGCACACAGTTAGTATGACAATGAGGTAAACGGCTGTGAAAAGGCACTGGTGACTTGTAGTAGATGTAACACTAAGGTAACAATTGAATCAGTTTGTGGAGAGGCTAATGAAACATAAAAACACATTTAAAACATAATTCTTTCCCCCATTATTTTTCCATCTAAAAAACTTTACCCAGGGCATACAGTACCATCACTCTCCCAGCCCGATGAGAAACTGATCCAAGCCTTCATCTTCTCTCGGATCGACTACGGCAACGCTGTTTGGGGGCCTCCAAGCCAAATCACTGCAGAGATTCCAACCAATCCAGAATAGTGCTCCCAGGGTCCTGACTAGGACCAAGAAGTCAGACCACATCACCCCAACTCCACTGGCTACTGGTCAACTACACAACTTCAAAATCCTCCTGCTCGTGTTTAAAGCCTTAAAAGGATTAAACCCCACCTACATCAGAGACCTCATTTCAATCAGTGAGCAACCTCGCACTCTCCGCTTCAGCCACTACTGCTACTACTGCTTCAAGTCCCCAAGACATGTCTCTGAACTAAGGAGGAACGAGCTTTCTGCTCCCTTGTCCCTCGCCTATGAAATTTGCTCCCTGACCATCTGAGAGCAGCTCTATCACTCAGAAATTTTCAAACAGGCCTTAAAAACCACTTCTTCAGACTATCTTATTCCTTAAATACATTTTTAGCACCTAGCCCACAATTGCTATTTTACCTGCCTTGATTGTAGATGTATGTTGTTTTTCTTAGTAGAGCTTTGAGACAACTCTGTAATGAAAATTGCGAAACAAATTACATGTATTATTATTAGTAGTAGTAGTAGTGAGTTAGGATGGTCTGAATTGGAATACCGGCTGAAGATAAAATTCAGGCTAAAAACAAATGAACGAATTCCATGGGTTTTTACAAACATTCCATTCATTGTTTACTTCACAGGGCTTTCTTTAGAGCTGCGGTATTCAACTCTTGCCCTACAAGGTCCAGAGCCTGCTGGTTTCCTATTCCTGATAATTAATTGCACCCACCTGGTGTCCCAGGTCTAAATCAGTTCCTGATTAGAGGGGAACAATAAAAAAACACAGTGGAACTGGTTTTGAGGTCCAGAGTTGAGTTTGAGGCCTGTGAAGCTTGTATTACAATTCAAAATAAATAACCACCTCTCAAGGTGAAAAAACTATTACGATTGTGTTAACAGTTTGGAAAACTATCCCTTTAAGTGATTTTAGCTCATGCTGAAGCAAAGGCAATGGCATCGTGCATTAGTACACGAATTGGAACTATGTCACCAAATACTCTATGAGCTTCAGGGACTGTGTCCTCTTCAAGCTAAATTACATTGGTTCACCAAAAAACATATTTGTCCTTAAATAATTTTGCCTAAGTCCAATGGTAATGCTTTCTTGCAAGATGTTCTTTGTTGCTAGTGGCTTGGGACAGTATGCCTGTAATCGTGTTGATATTGAATATGAGCATGCCTCTCAGATGACAGTCATTCAAGCCTGAAATTATACATTTTTAAAGGTTGTCATTGTTGGGATTTTCAACTATTTAAAATACTCCCATTGCTATCTGCCAGATGTTCATACATATACATGTGAGTTTTGGGACAGGACTTAATCCCTATTTAAAGCAAGCTCTCGGTATAGCACACGTTAGACTAGACGGTCAGGTCACATTGGCTACACTGCGTCTCTCACTGTTGCTGCAGGTCATTTTGATGTGTGTTATGGTCAAAGTCGAGTGTGTCCAATGTACAATAATGGTTTACTAATGTCACAGCGTAAGGCCAAATAATTGGGTATCCAATTTAATTAAGATCTCTTTCTCTTTTTGTTTTGAGCAATGGGTAATGCATGCACTCATTATGGGACTGAATTTTAACTTGATATTATGTGCATGCTGAACCTTGATGTTTGCGTAAATCATGTATTGATGTCAATGGAAGATTTGGGTGGAAACTTGAGTTAGGGGTGTCAATCTCAAGTTAGGATACAGATCACCTTACAGCATATTTCAATTAATGTCTTAAAGTAACTTTTTTACTTCCTTGTTATAATATTGACTCACTCACACTTTCCCTACAACTGTGGGAAATACTGTATGGCTCAGCTCTTGATAATGCACTACTCCTGACCACTCCTGTTAATTACTACTCCTGACCACCAGAGAGTGGTGTTTCACATGGAGAAAGATCACTTTTGCACACACTGCCATGCCACCACACCACTGTTGACTAAGGACATGCCAGGTTGGTGCTACCGAAGCACCAGCCTGGCATGTCCTTAGCAGACAAATCCCTTTTGACAGATTGCACTGACACCATCCAGACTTCATGGATGTTCAAATGTTCATCTTCAGTCAGGTCCTATTATGTATGTATTTATGACCTTGTCTGTACAGAAGGAATGTGGAGAAAGTCAGATGATTAAAGAGAAGGGGATGTAGGGAGGTACAGAGAGGGAGGAAAAGTAGACTGGGTGCAATAAACTATTGGTGATCGTTGTAATACAACACTGGTGCACATTTTAATTCTTCATACTGACTAGTATGATTTGATGTTTACGGAGCAATAATGGCTTTTGCCTAAGTTATTGTCTTCATAAATAGAATTGTGTGTAGGTGTCTCACGGTGGTCACCTTGGAAACAAGATGCTTGTGGTTGGTCAAAGTAGTATCATAATGAAAGGTATATGAAATTAATCATTTTGATTCTCTGTAAACTGTCAGATTTCTTTGTAAGCTGTCAGATAACTAAGTATGATTTCTGCAGCTTGTCATTGTCACGTTCCTGACCTGTTTTCTCTTGTTTTGTATGTCTTTATTGGTCAGGGCGTGAGTGTTGGGTGGGCAGTCTATGTTTTCTATTTCTATGTTGGGTTTTGTGTTCGGCCTGGTATGATTCTCAATTAGAGACAGGTGTGTATCGTTTGTCTCTGATTGAGAGTCATACTAAGGCAGCCAGGGTTTCACTGGTGTTTTGTGGGTGTTTGTTTCCTGTGTTAGCGTTTGGGCCACACAGGACTGTTGCAGGTTAGTCACGTTTGTTGTTTTGTTTATTTGTAGTGTTTGTTGGTTTGCCATTAAAATCATGAATACCTCCTACTCCGCATCTTGGTCCGATCCATGCTCCTCCTCGTCTGAGGAGGAGAACGACATTGACAGCCGTTACAGTCATACTGTGTATGCTAATTCATTTGCTTTTAAAGGTCCAATGCAGCCATTTATCTGTTATTTGTTATACCTTTTATTTAAACAGGGAGTCTCATTGAGATTGAAAACTATTTTATAAGAGCCCTGTACATTACAATAAAAACAGAATAATAAAACGCATATACAGTACCAGTCAAATCTTTGGACACCTACTCATTCAAGGTTTTGTATTTATTTTACTGTTTTCTACATTGCAGAATAATAGTGAAGACATCAAAACTATGAAATATCACATGAAATCATGTAGTGACCAAAAGAGTTAAACAAATCAAAATTATATTTTAGATTCTTCAAAGTAGCCATCCTTTGCCTTGACAGCTTTGCACACTCTTAGCATTCTCCGAATCCGCTTCACCTGGAATGCTTTTCCAACAGTCTTGAAGGAGTTCCCACATGCTGAGCACTTGTTGGCTGCTTTTCCTTCACTCTGCAGTCCAACTCATCCAAAACCATCTCAATGGGGTTGAGGTCGGGTGATTGTGGACGCCAGGTCATCTGATGCAGCCCTCGATCACTCTCCTTATTGGTCAAATAGCCCTTACACAGCCTGGAGGTGTGTTGGGTTATTGTCCTGTTAAAAAACAAATAATAGTCCCACTAAGCGCAAACCAGATGGGATGGTGTATCACTACAGAAGGCTGTGGTAGCCATGCTGGTTAAGTGTGCCTTGAATAAAGCACTGATAGTGTCACCCGCAATGCACCATCACACCTCCTCCATGCTTCATGGTGGGAACCACACATGCGGAGATCATCTGTTCACCTACTTTGCGTCTCACAAAGACACAGCGGTTGGAACCAAAAATCTCAAATTTGGACTCATCAGACCAAAGGACAGATTACCACCGGTTTAATTTCCATTGCTTGTGTTTCTTGGCCCAAGCAAGTCTCTCCTTCTTATTGGTGTCCTTTAGTAGTGGTTTCTTTGCAGCAATTTGACCATGAAGGCTTGATTTACACAGTCTCCACTGAACAGTTGATGTTGAGATGTATGTTACTTATCCTCTGCAGCAAGACTCTGGGTCTTCCTTTCCTGAGACAGTTTCATCATAGAGCTTGGTTTTTGCCATAATATGGACTTGGTCTGTCACCAAATAGGGCTATCTTCTATATACCACCCCTACCTTGTCACAACACAACTGATTGGCTCAAACGTATTAAGAAGGAAATAAATTCCTCAAATTAACTTTTAACAAGGCAAACCTGTTAATTGAAATGCATTCCAGGTGACTAACTCATGAAGCTGATTGAGAGAATGCCAAGAGTGTGCAAAGCTGTCATCAAGGCAAAGGGTGGCTACTTTAAAGAATCGGAATTCTTTAAACTTTTTTTGTTACTACATGATTCCATATGTGTTATTTCATAGTTTTGAGGTCTTCACTATTGTTCTACAATGTAAAAAATAAACTGTTGACTGGTACTGTATGTGTATAAAACAATATAATTTAGCACGCAATAACAAAAAACATATTTAATAAAAACAATCACATTGACTTGACAAAGGCGTTCGACAGTGTTGATCATTTTGTTTTGCTGACGTTATCAAGAATTAGTCTTGGGATATACAGCCTGTTTATGGTTTCAGAATTATCTTAGCAAAAGAACTCAGGCCATCTTGACAGAAGGGTTTAATTCTGAATTTCTTCACATTCAATAAGGTGTTCCTCAGGGTTTGATTTTGGGTCCATTACTGTTCACCTTGTATATTAATGACATAGGAAACAGTGTTAATACTTGTAACATTCATCTCTATGCAGATAACAGTTTTGTATTCCTGTGCCACCTTGGTGCAGCAGGCCATTCGTGAACATCAGCATGACTGATTCAATTCAAAATTCACTTAAATGAGTTTTAATACAAGTATAAACAAGGCAGCACAACTCTTTTAGGCATCCTAGGCATTAACAACTAGCTTGGTTGCTGTGGTAGTACTATGCCCAGGCCTAAACCCTGATTGGTTTATATTAAAAATACAATTTTCAGAGAAAAAGGAATAAAGTTGTACCTTAACCAAGGATTTGAGTATTTTACCTAAACAAGGTAATCTTGAAATTGGGCAATAGATACGATTATTTGTATCCCAACCTTTATGGAGTGGTAGCACATATGTTGATTTCCATGCTTTGGAATACTTCCTGATAACAATGTTAAATAAGAAATGTGGGTTACTGAGCCAGCAATAAAGGGAGCTGCAGACCAGGATAAAAGGTTGCGAACTTTATCGGTCAATTAACTAATTTACCTCATTGGATGGTCACCATGGAAGTCCAAAACTCCATCCCACCAAAACGGGCGGAAATTTCAGGTGGTCTTTTCTAACAGCTCTTACACTAAAATGGCATTATCATAATTTTCACAGTAGTATTTCAACCTAATAGTGTGGAAAGATACACTGAGTGTACAGAATATTATGAACAGCTGCTCTTTCCATGACATGGACTGACCAGGTTAATCCAGATGAAAGCTATAATCCCTTATTGATGTCACTTGTTAAATCCACTTCAAATCAGGTTGAATGAAGGAAAGGAGACAAATTAAAAAAATATTTTTAAGCCTTGAGACAATTGGGACCTAGATTGTGTATGTGTGCCATTCAGAGGGTGAATGGTCAAGACAAAATATTTAAGTGCCTTTGAACAGGTTGTGGTAGTAGGTGATCTAAAAGAGAGGAATTCAAGTTTTTGACTGCACTGGGCCTTTAGGGGGAATGTAGGACTTTATTCAGTATAATACATCTCAACCATGCATTATGAATCATCAGTCACTTTCAAATCAATTGTGAACTATAGATTTATAAAAACGGATTATTCAGTGCATTATGATAGGCAGAGAAGTTTAAAGCTGTGATTTACTTAACAGTAAATGAAGGCTGCTTTTTTGACATTTTATTCAATAAACAAAGATCCTGTAGTAAATAACTGAACCAAGGCAAGTGTAGCAGAGGTAGTTCACAGAGCCTCACAAGTGACCTTGCCCTCGACCGAAAGACACATTCGCTTCGAGCTAAATCTTAGGCTTTAGCTCAGATGTCTAACATGGTCTTGAGTTGTACTATTGACCTGGGCTCAATCCCTGATCGGCCACACAATGTTCCATTAATCTATTCACGTGGAAAAATTAAGTGTTAGCTCGGTTTACTCCTAATTAGGTAATATTCACCCCTGGATAGTCTAATTATCGGACTCCCCAGTCCAATTATACTGTTTCTGGCCAGCTAAATGAATCACTGACTAAGCTACGAATGGAATTTTTCCCCTCCACTTATGCGTAATGAATATAGCACTCCCTACGTGCAGGCCTTCAAACAGACGTGTCATAATATCGCCAGCATCAACATAACCTGCATGAAAAACCGGAGATGGAGGATTCACATTCATAGTGGATGAGGAGTTTTTCCCCATAATGTGAAAATGTAAAGTGCTTTGAGCACCTGCGAAAGCACTATCCAATCTATTATTTGTAACATTACTGTGAGGAAATATTTTAAGCCAGTAACATCTAAGGGCAGTGCATCATGTAAATACCTCATCACTGCTAGGGCAAAACATGGCCACAGTGACCCAAGATTATGTTCATGTTGCATCAGAGGCCCGACCTTGCCAGGTCACGTAATTTGTTAAACTGACACATAAATTGTTGCACTTGTGGGGCACTTAAAGGTAAACGATAGAAAACCTGCATACAGTTGAACGAATAGGGAAATGGGCCAAAAAGGAAACTTGAAAGTATAATCTGTCGTATGTGTAAATTTAAGTAGTCCTTCATGTCTATGAAATAGTCGTGGGGATTTTAAATGTGAGAGGGAAAATCAAGCAGGAGTTAAATCCCAGCTGCATGTTATTTATTTGTTTTGTTGGGGAGGCTTGATTTTGATTTCTAAAATGTATCCTAACCTCAGAGATTGAACAGAAGTTTTGTGTACTATTAAGCCAGTAGTTCTGATAGTTGCGCTCGAGCCTGAAAGGGTCCCTGAAAATCTAATAAAATAAAATGTATTTGTCACATGCGCTGAATACCGTGAAATGCATAATTACAAGTCCTTAACCAAAAATGCAGTTTAAGAAATAGTTAACAAAATAAACAAAAGTATAAAATAAAAAAAGAACACAATAAAAAAACAATGAGGCTATATACAGGGGATACCGGTACCGAGTCAATGTGTGAGGGTACAGGTTAGTCGAGGTAATTTGTACATGTAGGTAGGGGTAAAGTGACTACATTGATTATAAACAGCGAGTAGCAGCACTATAAAAACAAAGGGGGGGGGGGGGGTTCGTCAATGTAAATAGTCCGGGTGGCCATTTGATTAATTGTTCAGCAGTCTTATTGCTTGGGGGTAGAAGCTGACTTGGGAGACTGTAGTCTTTGACACATTTTGGGGCCTTCCTCTGACACCGCTGTCGTGTCTCTGACTTGTCATTAAATGTGAAGACTCTCAAATCAATTCTCTATGTAATTATTACGTGATTAAACTAATCATGTAAACTTTAATTGACTAAATTCGGGGCACCATGGGAAAATGTTTAGTCTATTTCCCGACTCTAAAGATTTTTTCATATCTTATTGAGTAGTTTTCTATTAATGAATTATTACCTCATCGGTTCTCATTCCAAACGTTGTAAAATTCTTGGATATCTGCACGAACCCAGCCTTTACTTATGAATCATCCATCCACCAATTGGCTCCATTATTTACTTACTAATTAAACAATTACAGAATATACAGTAAATACCGTCCCGAGTGGACTAAATAAAACAGTTTGGTTATAACACAATAGATTCTGAGTGAAGATAAGGGGGTTTTGGAAGGAAGACTAAGGAACATGAGTGTTTATCAGATCTGGGAAGCTATTCTCACATGCATATGCCACTAACGATCGCTCTTCGGAAAAGCAATGCATTGTATTTACGTGAAGCTGGCTTCGAGAGTTAGCTGGTTGTGAGGCTCTGGCTTGCCCAGTTGAGGTCGCCATTGTCCTTGTAGATTATTCCGGGTCGTCGTGTGAGGTTTACGTGGTCTGAAGGGTTCATCTCACTCTGGAAATGCTTCCTCATTGGTCAGTGTTCTCGTACTAGATTTGCGCAAATGTTCAGCTGCAGTCTGATATATGCTAGTTTAGTATGCACTACTTCTTTAGGTGTTCAATAGTTCAGCGTTCATACTATTTCACGTGTGGAGCAAGTTCTCACATTTCCTGGCCTGTAGAGTTGAAATTATCCCTTTTCAACGTGGAGGACAAGTCCTCCTGTTATTTGGAGCTGAGGTGGCTTTGAGTCACAGGGCTTTTATAGAAATGTAAAAAATAATGTCTATTCACTTGGGCGTGACTACTGACTTAAACTTTACAGGTAAGACAATTCTCTCATTTTAAAGGTTAAATCGCAAACTGGCTCTAACAAGAATGGAAAGAGTGGGAGGCCCCGGTGCACAACTGAGCAAGAGGACAAGTACATTAGAGTCTCTAGTTTGAGAAACAGACGCCTCACAAGTCCTCAACTGGCAGATTCATTAAATAGTACCCGCAAAACACCAGTCTCAACGTCAACAGTGAAGAGGCAACTCCGGAATGCTGGCCTTCTAGGCAGGATAGTTTCCAGTCCAAATTTCTCAAGCGCATGAAAGTAATATTTAATGTATATCACAATTCACAAATGGGTTACCTTTGGCAGTTATCTGTATATGTCTGGCTACAATGCCATCTTTAGTGCACATAATTTTCTGATTGAGAGAAATTAAACTACTACTGAAGTCTAATAGATCAAACTATTTCGGATGCTTTCTAACATAAGATGTGTGTTTTTGATCAATGTATTCCCTATAGTTTGGTTGTTATCAAAATAAATAATGTGCATGCAGGCAGGGAATCCCTCTTGCTTCAGAGTACATTCACTACATGACAGGAACGAGCGTGCAGGTCTAAGGAACCAAATGATGCCAGGTTAGAATGTAAGGATTCTCTGACTTCCTTGGCTGGAACAAGACTGCAGATGGTTTAATATGCATGTACAGTGCATTCGGAAAGAATTCAGACCCCTTCACTTTTTCCACATTTTGTTACATTACAGATTTATTCTAAAATGATTAAATTTCACGTTTTCCCCCCTCATCAATCTACACACAATACCCCATAATGACAAAGGAAAAATTGTCACGTTTACATAAGTTTTAAGACCCTTTACTTTGTTGAAGCACCTTAACAGCGATTGCAGCCTCGAGTCTTCTTGGGTATGACGCTACAAGCTTGGCACACCTGTATTTGGAGTTTCTCCAATTCTTCTCTGCAGATCCTATCATGCTCTGTCATGGTTGGATGGATAGGTAACAACACATCCGCCCGCTGATCTTGAACACAGGGGTGCCTCTCAGGGGTGCGTGCTCAATCCCCTCCTGTACTCCCCTTTCACTCATGACTGCATGGCCAGGCACGACTGCAACACCATCATCAAGTTTGCCAATGACACAACAGTGGTAGGCCTGATCACCAACAACGATGAGACAGCCTATTATAGGGAGGTCCGCGATCTGGCCGTGTGGTGCCAGGACAACAACCTCTTCCTCAAAGTGAGACAAAGGAGATTATTGTGGACGACAGGAAATGGAGGACCGAGCACTCCCCCATTCTCATCAACGGGGCTGCAGTGGAGCAGGTTGAGAGCTTCAAGTTCCTTGGTGTCCACATCACCAACAAACGAACATGTTCCAAACACACGATGACAGTCGTGAAGAGGGCACGACAAAGCCTATTCCCTCTCAGGAGACTGAAAAGATTTGGCATGGGTCCTCAGATCCTCAAGGTTCTACAGCTGCACCATCGAGAGCATCCTGACTGGTTGCATCACTGCCTGGTATGGCAACTGCTCGGCCCCCTCTACAGAGGGTAGTGCGTATGGCCCAGTACATCACTGGGGCCAAGCTTCCCACCATCCAGGACCTCTATCGCAGGCGGTGTCAAAGGAAGGACATAAAAATTGTCAGAGACCCCAGTCACCCTAGTCATAGACTCTCTGCTACCGCACGGCAAGCGGTACCGGAGTGCCAAGTCTAGGTCCAAAAGGCTTCTTAACAGCTTCTACCCCCAAGCCATAAGTCTTCTGAACGGCTAATCAAAGGGCTACCCATACCCCTCTTTTACGCTGCTGCTTCTCTCTGTTTATCTATGCATGGTCACTTTAACTCTGCTTACATGTACATATTACCTCAACTAACCGGTGCACCCGTACATTGACACTGTACTGGTACCCTCTGTATATAGCCTCGCTATAGTTATTTTGCTGCTGCTGCCTAATTATTTGATACTGTTATTTTCAACATTTTTTTTTTGTTACTTAACATGTTTTTCATGTTAACTTCTTAAAGCATTGTTGGTTAAGGGCTTGTAAGTAAGCCTTTCACTGTAAGGTGTACACCTGTTGTATTCGGCGCAAGTGACAAATACAATTTGATTTGAACTTCACTGCACAGCTATTTTCATGGCTCTCCAGAGATGTTCGATCAGGTTCAAGTCCAGGCTCTGGCTGGGCCACTCAAGGACATTCAGAGACTTATCCCGAAGCCACTGCTGCGTTGTCTTGGCTGTGTGTTTAGGGTCGTTGTCCTGTTGGCCCCAGGCCAAAGAGTTCAATCTTGGTTTCATCAGACCAGAGAATCTTGTTTCTCATGGTCTGAGTCCTTTAGGTGCCTTTTGGCAAACTCCAAGCGATCTGTCCTGTGCCTTTTTACTGAGGAGTGGCTTCCATCCGGCCACTCTACCATAAAGGCCTGCTTGGTGGAGTTCTGCAGAGATGGTTGTCCTTTTGGAAGGTTCTCCCATCTCCACATAGGAACTCTGGAGCTCTGTCAGAGTGACCATCGGGTTCTTGGTCACCTCCCTGACCAAGAACCTCCTCCCCTGATTGCTCAGTTTGGCCGAGCAGCCAGCTCTAGGAAGAGTCTTGGTGGTTCCAAATTTCTTCCATTTAAGAATGGAGGCCACAGTGTTCTTGGGGACCTTCAATGCTGCAGAATTTTTATTTTTGGTACCCTTCACCAGCTCTGTGCCTTGAAACAATCCTGTATCGGCGCTTTACGAACAATTCCTTCGACCTCATGGTTTGGATTTTGCTCTGACGTGCACTGTCAACTGTGAGACCTTATATAGACAGGTGTGTGCCTTTCCAAATCATGTCCAATGAATTGAATTTACCACGTGGACTCTATTCAAGTTGTAGAAACATCTCAAGGATGATCCATGGAAACAGGATACACCTGAGCTTCATTTCAAGTCTCCTAGCAAAGGGTCTGAATACTTATGTAAATAAGTTTTTTTTTTTTTTTTGCGAACATTTCTAAATGTTTGCTTAAAAAAAGTATATTGAATCCCTTTTAGAATAAGGCTGTAACAAAATGTGGAAAAAGTTAAGGGGTCTGAATACTTTCCGAATGTACTATATGAGCCATACATTGACACGTTGAGTCCAAAACAGGAGGTTTTAAAAATAAGGTCGTTTTCAAGCCACGTAGATTAATTTTAACCACCTCACTAGTATTCCTCAACTTAATCTATAATCCAACCCTAACCATTTGCTAGCATGCCTAAACCTAACCTATACTCCAACCCTAACAACTCAGGAGCTCTTGTTGATTATACTCATCCAAAATTCATGTGGAGGGCTTGTGGGAGTGGATGTGTACTAAAAACAAATGGCAATTTTTCTCCAGAGCCTCCTAACTTTCCTTTTCGCCCTGGAAGAACTTCAACTACTTTACCAGTGAATAAATAATTGTCCAGAGTCCTGATTAAATATTAGAGTAATGCATTCTGGCCTAGAAATGTAATAGATTTTTTTTAATGATCAATTACCCGACGTAATAGGTTGTTTTATGGCTCATTCCCAATAGCATGGGCATTAACTTAAATCAATAGTCCATCAGAATGACTTACATAAATTATGTGCTTTTTATTAATGACTATGCTAATGCCCCCTTTTGGCTTTGATAACTCTAGTGGAACAATGGCCTCACATCTGAGAGCAAATATTGACGAGCCACCGTTCGCTCGTATTCCAATTTCACTAACAAACCACTTCGTTGACATTTCAACCCAGTTCCTCTAGTCAAATACTGTATGTTCATTTACTTTGTCTAAAATAGCTGCCGGTTATCTAAAGTCCCGAAGAAAATTATTATTTCTCGTTGGATGTCCTCAACGACGTGCTTGACAAGAAACGGCCACACATATTGTGAGGCTTTGGGCTGTGCCAAACTTTGTTCACAGAACCAATGGTGCCAGGGGGAGATTATGTAAACAAAGCACAAGAAGGAATAATTAAACATATTAATTACTTCTGCAGATGGCTTTTGAAATCCTACCCATTGAGCTAAAGCAGGGTTTGATTGATAATGCCTGAGGTACTACAACTGAGTAAAGTGTCACCAAGAGCAGACTGATAGCGTGAACTGGAGACAATTCAATTGACTGGTTTCCTCAACTCAAAAAGAAAATGATGAGGGACAGACAATATGGTGGCAACTCCACCCAGCCTATACGTGTAGCCTTCCACCAAATTGATTTCACTTGACAAGGGATTTCAGATCAGGGAGTGTATATACTGTATACACAATATTGAGTTGGTCGTGTCTAATTAGTACAATTTCGATTCCCTTATGTTGCCATACAATCATATTTTAAGCAGGAAGTACCTACAGCAGGCCCATAACTGCTTTTCTTACAAACGCTCCTCTTCAAAAACACTAACGCAATTTGCCATTCCCGAGCAGCAATATGGGGGTGCGAGTGCAGAGAGCCAGAGACCGTGTCAGATTTGGTACATTAGGCTCTGCATGGCAGGACATTTCTACAGAACACTGGGTAAAAAAATATATTAGCAATGCTGATTTATACAGAGGGAGCTCCGGCGTGAACAAATAACAGCTTTTCTCTCTCATGGTCTTCCCTGCCATTGGACACAGAATGCACGATTACCCAGTCCTCTTTGAGTCTCTGAGGAAATCCCCCTACAAGACAGCACCACTGCTAACTCCTTATTTTGTATGTTAAATTGGTAGGTATGTAACATGGCTGTATTGATTACACTTCTGTCGCGCCAAAGAGATTCCTTCTGTGGAGGCATGATAGCGTTGCACCTTCATTGTACATCTGAAATCAGTTGGTCTTAGTCATGTAATTCACGTCAGAGCAACAATTAGTTTCACAGTTGGCTTTCCAGCCCCAGAAGTTCGAGCATGGAGGCTTACTGAAACCGTGAAAATCTCTGTGAAAGAAGAACTTCTGGGCGTCGCTTCAGTTCGCAAGTTTCAAAATACCACTATGCTCTGAGTAAGAGGTCCTAATAAGCAAAATCAAGCGAATGAGTCGAGACTTATGTAAGGCCAGCTTTTTCTGAGCAGGCCTGACGTGTTTAAGTGGAACACAAGATGGCGAAACAGACATCGAACCGATACACAAGTGTTCAGGTGGTAACATTACATTTACATTTAAGTCATTTAGCAGACGCTCTTATCCAGAGCGACTTACAAATTGGTGCATTCACCTTATGATATCCAGTGGAACAACCACTTTACAATAGTGCATCTAACTCTTTTAAGGGGGGGGGGGGGGGTTAGAAGGATTACTTTATCCTATCCTAGGTATTCCTTAAAGAGGTGGGGTTTCAGGTGTCTCCGGAAGGTGGTGATTGACTCCGCTGACCTGGCGTCGTGAGGGAGTTTGTTCCACAATTGGGGTGCCAGAGCAGCGAACAGTTTTGACTGGGCTGAGCGGGAACTGTACTTCCTCAGAGGTAGGGAGGCGAGCAGGCCAGAGGTGGATGAACGCAGTGCCCTTGTTTGGGTGTAGGGCCTGATCAGAGCCTGAAGGTACGGAGGTGCCGTTCCCCTCACAGCTCCGTAGGCAAGCACCATGGTCTTGTAGCGGATGCGAGCTTCAACTGGAAGCCAGTGGAGAGAGCGGAGGAGCGGGGTGACGTGAGAGAACTTGGGAAAGTTGAACACCAGACGGGCTGCGGCGTTCTGGATGAGTTGTAGGGGTTTAATGGCACAGGCAGGGAGCCCAGCCAACAGCGAGTTGCAGTAATCCAGACGGGAGATGACAAGTGCCTGGATTAGGACCTGCGCCGCTTCCTGCGTGAGGCAGGGTCGTACTCTGCGAATGTTGTAGAGCATGAACCTACAGGAACGGGTCACCGCCTTGATGTTAGTTGAGAACGACAGGGTGTTGTCCAGGATCACGCCAAGGTTCTTAGCACTCTGGGAGGAGGACACAATGGAGTTGTCAACCGTGATGGCGAGATCATGGAACGGGCAGTCCTTCCCCGGGAGGAAGAGCAGCTCCGTCTTGCCGAGGTTCAGCTTGAGGTGGTGATCCGTCATCCTCACTGATATGTCTGCCAGACATGCAGAGATGCGATTCACCACCTGGTTATCAGAGGGGGGAAAGGAGAAGATTAATTGTGTGTCGTCTGCATAGCAATGATAGGAGAGACCATGTGAGGATATGACAGAGCCAAGTGACTTGGTGTATAGCGAGAATAGGAGAGGGCCTAGAACAGAGCCCTGGGGGACACCAGTGGTGAGAGCACGTGGTGCGGAGACAGATTCTCGCCACGCCACCTGGTAGGAGAGACCTGTCAGGTAGGACGCAATCCAAGCGTGGGCCGCGCCGGAGATGCCCAGCTCGGAGAGGGTGGAGAGGAGGATCTGATGGTTCACAGTATCAAAGGCAGCCGATAGGTCTAGAAGGATGAGAGCAGAGGAGAGAGAGTTAGCTTTAGCAGTGCGGAGCGCCTCCGTGACACAGAGAAGAGCAGTCTCAGTTGAATGACTAGTCTTGAAACCTGACTGATTTGGATCAAGAAGGTCATTCTGAGAGAGATAGCAGGAGAGCTGGCCAAGGACGGCACGTTCAAGAGTTTTGGAGAGAAAAGAAAGAAGGGATACTGGTCTGTAGTTGTTGACATCGGAGGGATCGAGTGTAGGTTTTTTCAGAAGGGGTGCAACTCTCGCTCTCTTGAAGACGGAAGGGACGTAGCCAGCGGTCAAACATGTACTGTGGTGTTGTGAATTGCCTCATCTCATCAGCAATGAGAACTTCTAAACTCGTCCATGTAAGCTGAGAGAACTCTCCTCTCCTCCATCTCTACTTGAACCATCCAAAACCTGCATCCCAATAAGCTTCTTCAAGGCCGGGGATCCTAACGTGGAAATTCTAGGGTGAGGCATGCCTTGACTGAGTGGGAGATTGAGAATGAATGAGGAATTCTGGCGTTTGCGCAATTGATGGTATCAGTGAGTGATGGGCATTGTCCATCAGCTCGGGAAAATGAGCTGAATGCTTTATAGGCTACATGTCTCACCAAAGATTATTCAAAAAATGATGGCATTTCCTGAATGAGCAAATACATGTTTGAATGTGATGCAAGGGAGCGGTATAGCGCTATGAAATATGGCACTATCAAAGATGTCATTAAGTCGATTCAGTTCCCCTGGAAGTGCATTTCAGTCATGCTGATCATACAAACTGTATCTGAACTTTAGCGTCATGAGAAATATCTACCCCACTATTTGGCCTTATAGGCCATACCCCAAATAGATTTGTGAATTATTATTATTTATTTATTTTTCCCCTCTTATTTTTACTATCAACGAACTACTGGCCAAGCAGAGATTCACCAATACCGCATACATGGAAAGGAGTGTGTCAAGTCATCGACACACACAACAATATAGGCTGCTGCGTTTCATAAGATTGGCCAATCTACACTGAACAAAAATATAAATGCAACATGCAAAGGGTTTGTCCCATGTTTCATGAGCTGAAATAAAAGTAAATTTTCCATACTCACAAAAAGCGTATTTCTCTAACATTTTGTGCACAAATTTGTTTACAACGCTGTTAGTGAGTATTTCTCCTTTGCCAAGATAATCCATGTACCTGATAGGTGTGGCATATCAAGGAGATTATTAAACAGCATGATCATTACACAGGTGCACCTTGTGCTGGGGACAAAAGGCCACTCTAAAATGTGCAGTTTTGTCACACAACACAATGCCACAGATGTTTTGAGAGTGTGCAATTGTTATGCTGACTGCAGGAATGTCCACCAGAGCTTTTGCCAGAGAATTGAATGTTCACTTCTCTACCAATGTCATTTTAAAGAATTTGGCAGTATGTCCAACTGGCCTCACAACCGCAGACCATGTGTAACCACACATGCAAAGGACCTCCACATCCGGTTTCTTCACCTGCGGGATCGTCTGAGACCAGCCACCCGGAGAGCTGATGAAACTGGGTTTGCACAACCGACGTTTCTGACTGTTTGTGTAGAAATTCTGTCTCAAGGAAGCTCTTCTGCATGCTCGTTGTCCTCACAAAGGTCTTGACCTGACTGCATTTCGGCATCATAACTGACTTCAGTGTGCAAATGCTCACCTTCAATGGCAACTGGCATGCTGGAGAAGTGTACTCTTCACGGACGGATCCCAGTTTCAACTGTCCCGGGTAGATGGCATAGTGTGGGCGAGTGGTTTGCTGATGTCATCGTTGTGAAGAGTGCCCTATGGTGGGGTTATGGTATGGGCCGGTATAAGCTATGGACAACGAACACAATTGCATTTTATCGATGGCAATATGAATATACAGCGATACCGCAGCGAGATCCTGAAGCCCATTGTCGTGCCATTCATCCGCTGCCATCACCTCATGGGCTCCCGAGTGGCGCAGCGGTCTAAGGCACTGCATCTCAGTGCTAGCAGCGTCACTACAGTCCCTGGTTTGAATCCAGGCTGTATCACATCCGGCCGTGATTGGGAGTCCCATACGGCTGCGCACAACTGGCCTAGCGTCGTCTCGGTTTGGCAGAGGTCATTGTAAATAATAAAATAAAATAAGAATTTGTTCTCAACTGACTTGCCTAGTCATGTTTCAGCATGATCATGCACGGCCTCATGTCACAAGGTTCTGTACACAATCCCTGGAAGCTAAACATGTCGCAGTTCTTCCAGGACCTGCATACTCCCCAGACATGTCACTCATTGAGCATGTTTTGAACGCTCTGGATCGACGTGTTCCAGTTCCAGCCAAGATCCAGCAACTTTGCACATTCATTGACGAGGAGTGAGACAACATTCCACAGGCCACATTCAACAGCCTGATCAACTCTATGCAAAGGAGATGTCGCACTACTTGAGGCAAATGGTGGTCACATCAGATAGTGACTGGTTTTCTTATCCATGCCCATACTTTAAGGTACACTACATGACCAAAAGTATGTGGACATCTCATTTCAAAATCATAGGCATTAATATGGAGTTAGTCCTCCTTTTGATGCTATAACAGCCTCCTCTCTTCTGGGAAGGTTTCCACTAGATGTTGGAACATTGCTGCGGGGACTTTCAGCCACGAGTATTAGGGAGTTCAGCCACTGATGTTGTGGCGATTAGGCCTGGCTCGCAGTCAGTTCCAGTTCATCCCAAAGCTGTTCGTCCGGGTTGAGGTCAGGGCTCTGTGTAGGCCAGTTTAGATCTTCCACACCGATCTCAACAAACCATTTGTGAATGGACCTCGCTTTGTGCATGGAGGCATTGTCATGCTGAAACAGGAAAGCGCCTTCCCAAAACTGTTGCCACAAAGTTGGAAGCATAGAATTGTGTGGAATGTCATTGTATGCTCTAGCATTAAGATTTCCCTTCACTGGAACTAAGGGGCCTAGCCCAAACCATGAAAAACAGCTCCAGACTATTTGGTCCCATTCTGTGAGCTTGTGTGGCCTACCACTTCGTCTGAGTCATTGTTGCTCCTTGACTTTTCCACTTCCCAATAACAGCACTTACAGTTGACCGGGGCAGCTCTAGCATGGCAGACATTTGACGAACTGACTTGTTGGAAAGGTGACATCCTATGACAGTGTCACGTTGAAAGTCACTGAGCTCTTCAGTAAGGCCGTTCTACTGCCAGTATTTGTCTATTGAGATTGCATGGCTGTGTGCTCGATTTTTATACACCTGTCAGCAATGGGTTTGGCTGAAATAGCCGACTCCACTAATTTGAAGGGGTGTCCATATACTTTCGTTTTTTATTTATTTATAGTTTATCTGTGACCAACAGATGCATATGTGAAATCCATAGAATAGGGCCTAATGAATTTATTTCAATTGACCGATTTCCATATATGAACTGTAACTCTTTGTTCAGTGTAGTTACAGAAGGTCTCATTGACACCCGTACACTCGTAATAATAATTCCCTGGCATGAAGACCTGACGTAAGCTAATTTACAGCCATTACATACTGTAAGAATAGGGGCATCATTCACCCCAAAAATATGAGGTGGCACAATATTCATGAGGATGGCTGGGGGGTGGTCCGGAGGGTGGTAAAAGTTGCAGAATGATGCAGTACCTGAGACATTGTTTTCCACCGTCAACAAAATGCCAAATTATTGAATTTCTCATGAAAGAACGGTGGTCACATCCCTCCAATAGAGTTCCAGACACTTGCAGAATCTATGTCAAGGTGCATTGAAGCTTCCTTTTATTTTGGCAGTTACCTGCAGTTAGACCAGCTACCTACTCTAACTTGCTAGCCTGAAATGTTTTGTTAGCTACTTATGAGGTTGGGAGACTGGTATCTGGGCTAGCTAAAGCCAACTTCATAAAGTAGTAGTATTACAGAGAAACAACTTACTTTTTGTTCTATTTTCTTTTACAGGACAAATGTGAGGGGGCACATTCTTATGCCTATGCATAAGAAGAACACAAAGGCAATTTAATCCCTTTGCCATCCTAATTGAGTGTGTTAGCTAAGAAGCATACTTTGAAAGCTGGCGCTTGTATTGTTTCCTATCATATTCAGATTTTCTGTACCAGCTGAGGAGGAATTATACTCCAGCTATTTTCCTATAATAGGATCCTCTTGGAATTGTATGATTTTTATGTCAGTTAGTGTGAACTTGTGTTTAGTGTCATTCAGCTATTGTCAAGTTCAGTGGAATGAATTTTCATTCCTTGGAATTTCACAAAATTACTTTTAAAAAGAGGGCAGAGAAAAACAGTTCAGCACTGTATACATTACAGTGTATTTTTACTTGGTCCTCTGCTTTCCCCTGACCTGATGTAAATAGTTTTGTCTATTCTTCTATCCCCAAGCATGAATCATTGACATTAGCTCGACCGAAGCAATTCACAGCTCCATTGTACCATTTCTCTGTACACTTTCTTCTCCAACTCCCCCACATTCAAATGAAAAAGTGTGGAGAGGGTAATTTATATATAGTAGAGCTACACTTTCTATTATTCTGAGAGCGAGAAGCCTCTGTGCAGTCTCCGGAGTAGACCTTGTAATAATGTTTGTTCCTCCGCTGAAGGTCAGATGTCCCCATTGAGGGATTATTGTTGAATTTCACATCGCTGGGGGACACATATCCGTTTTCGTAGTGAGAGGGTCAGAGCTTCCCTGGACCGAGCCAGAGCCAGCTATAGAGTGCTGTACTAGGCTGTAGCCTGGACTTCCCAGGCACTACTTTGTAGCAGCTCCCCACTGCAGTGTAATCAGATAACACTATCTCTGCCAATACCATCTTTTAGTGATGTTATAGTGAACACAAGTGTGTAGTTGGTGTGATTTTGAAAGCTTTCTGAGAAATGAGAGGGGAAATAATTTGGTTTCACTTTATTATGTTAGGGTCCATTCACCTGGTATTTAGTTGGTAGCATGGTATTTACATAGTAATAATGTATAGATTACTTGTTTTGTTTCTTTAGGATTAATTGAATCAAGCACCTTTTGTGTTGAGCTCTTTGTAAGTAACAGAATGCTGAATTAAGTCATTGCTGCCATAATATTTCCTAGTAAAGACCAGGTAATCAGAGAAAACAACAGGACCATAAAATACAGTATGATCAAATGTTTTCTACAGTAACTTGTAGACATTACATTATTTTGAACAAAGTCAACTTGAGACTTCTATTATTATTTTATTTTTTATTTACGACAATTTCCTGTATCAAGTACCATGGGAGGCCCTCTATAGTTTATTTGTTCAAAGGTCAAAAACATTATATGAATGGTTGCTTCAAAGCCCCCATACAACTCATTAAGTCCACCTTACTTTTATTATATATATGTTTAATTGTCTCCCTAAACCTACTTAATTAGCATATCTAATCACAGATAATTCAGGACTTTAATTTAATTAAAATGATTGCATTTGTAATGAATACATGTATTCCCATCCCAGGAAAACATCCCTTACTGGTCAGGGTGAAATTAAATCTAGTCTGTGGATGGTACAGCACAAGGGAAGTGCTCCTCTATTTCTGAGTGTGCTTGTGCCCTCAGGCCCTTACTCCACCGCTACCACATCTACAGTATTAAATCGTGTGTGCATGTGTCTGTGCCAATGTTTGTTTCTTCAAAGTACCAGCTGTTTCATAAGGTGTTTAAAAAATAATTTCACTGCTTGCATCAGTTATGTGGAATAGAGTTCCATGTAGTCATGGCTCTTTGTAGTACTGTGCGCCTCCCATAGTTTGTTCTGGACTTGGGGACTGTGAAGAGACCTCTTGTGACATGTCTTGTGGGGTATGCATGGGTGTCCGAGCTGTGTGCCAGTAGTTTAGACAGACAGCTCGGTGCATTCAACATGTTAATACCTCTCATAAAAACAAGTAGTGATGAAGTCAATCTCTCCTCCACTTTGAGCCAGGAGCGATTGACAAGCATATTATTCATATTAGCTCTCTGTGTACATCCAAGGGCCAGCCGTGCTGCCCTGTTCTGAGCCAATTGCAATTTTCCTAAGTTCTTTTTTTGTGGCACTTGACCACACGACTGAGCAGTAGTCAGGGTGCGACAACTCAAATCAAATCAAATGTATTTATATAGCCCTTCTTACATCAGCTGATATCTCAAAGTGCTGTACAAAAACCCAGCCTAAAACCCCAAACAACAAGCAATGCAGGTGTAGAATCACGGTGGCTAGGAAAAACTCCCTAGAAAGGCCAAAACCTAGAGAGGAACCAGGCTATGAGGGGTGGCCAGTCCTCTTCTGGCTGTGCCGGTTATAACAGAACATGGCCAAAATGTTCATAAATGACCAGCATGGTCAAATAATAATAATCACAGTAGTTGTCGAGGGTGCAGCAAGTCAGCACCTCAAGAGTAAATGTCAGTTGGCTTTTCATAGGCGATCATTAAGAGTATCTCTACCGCTCCTGGGGTCTCTAGAGAGTTGAAAACAGCAGGTCTGGGACAGGTAGCACGTCCGGTGAACAGGTCAGGGTTCCATAGCCGCAGGCAGAAACAGTTGAAACTGGAGCAGCTGCACGGCCAGGTGGACTGGGGACAGCAAGGGGTCATCATGCCAGGTAGTCCTGAGGCATGGTCCTAGGGCTCAGGTCCTCCGAGAGAGAGAAAGAGAGCATACTTAAATTCACACAGGACACCGGATAAGACAGGAGAAGTACTCCAGATATAACAAACTGACCCTAGCCCCCCGACACATAAACTACTGCAGCATCAATACTGGAGGCTGAGACAGGAGGGGTCAGGAGACACTGTGGCCCCATCCGATGATACCCCCGGACAGGGCCAAACAGGAAGTATAGAACCCCACCCACTTTGCCAAAGCACAGCCCCCACACCACTAGAGGGATATATTCAACCACCAACTTACCATCCTGAGACAAGGCCTAGTATAGCCCACAAAGATCTCCGCCATGGCACAACCCAAGGGGGGGCCAAACCAGACAGGAAGATCACGTCAGTGACTCAACCCACTCGAGTGACGCACCCCTCCTAGGGACGGCATGAAAGAGCACCAGTAAGCCAGTGACTCAGCCACTGTAATAGGGTTAGAGGCATAGAATCCCAGTGGAGAGAGGGGAACCGGCCAGGCAGAGACAGCAAGGGCGGTTAGTTGCTCCAGAGCCTTTCCGTTCACCTTCGCACTCCTGGGCCAGACTACACTCAATCATATGACCCACTGAAGAGATGAGTCTTCAGTAAAGACTTAAAGGTTGAGACCGAGTCCGCGTCTCTCACATGGGTAGGCAGACCATTCCATAAAAATGGAGATCTGTAGGAGAAAGCCCTGCCTCCAGCTGTTTGCTTAGAAATTCTAGGGACAATTAGGAGGCCTGCGTCTTGTGACCGTAGCATACGTGTAGGTATGTACGGCAGGACCAAATCGGAAAGATAGGTAGGAGCAAGCCCATGTAATGCTTTGTAGGTTAGCAGCAAAACCTTGAAATCAGCCCTTGCCTTAACAGGAACCCAGTGTAGGGAGGCTAGCACTGGAGTAATATGATACTTTTTTGGGGTTCTAGTCAGGATTCTAGCAGTCATATTTAGCACTAACTGAAGTTTATTTAGTGCTTTATCCGGGTAGCTGGAAAGTAGAGCATTGCAGTAGTCTAACCTAGAAGTAACAAAAGCATGGATACATTTTTCTGCATCTTTTTTGGACAGAAAGTTTCAGATTTTTGCAATGTTATGTAGATGGAAAAAAGCTGTCCTTGAAACAGTCTTGATATGTTTGTCAAAAGAGAGATCAGGGTCCAGAGTAACGCCCGAGGTCCTTCAGTTTTATTTGAGACGACTTTACAACCATCAAGATTAATTGTCAGGTTCAACAGACGATCTCTTTGTTTCTTGGGACCTAGAACAAGCATCTCTGTTTTGTCCGAATTTAAAAGTAGAACGTTTTCAGCCATCCACTTCCTTATGTCTGAAACACAGGATTCTAGCGAGGGCAATTTTGGGGCTTCACCATGTTTCATTGAAATGTACAGCTGTGTGTCATCCGCATAGCAGGGAAAGTTAACATTATGTTTTCGAATGACATCCCCAAGAGGTAAAATATATAGTGAAAACAATAGTGGTCCTAAAACGGAACCTTGAGGAACACCGAAATGTATAGTTGATTTGTCAGAGGACAAACCATTCACAGAGACAAACGGATATCTTTCCGACAGATAAGATCTAATCCAGGCCAGAACTTGTCCGTGTAGACCAATTTGGGTTTCCAATCTCTCCAAAAGAATGTGGTGATCGATGGTATCAAAAGCAGCACTAAGGTCTAGGAGCACGAGCACAGATGCAGAGCCTCGGTCTGACACCATTGAAAGGTAATTTACCACCTTCACAAGTGCAGTCTCAGTGCTATAATGGTGTCTAAAACCAGACTGAAGCATTTCGTATAATTGTTTGTCTTCAGGAAGGCAGTGAGTTGCTGCGCAACAGCTTTTTCTACATTTTGAGAGGAATGGAAGATTCGATATAGGCCGATAGCTTTTTATATTTTCTGGGTCAAGGTTTGGCTTTTTCAAGAGAAGCTTTATTACTGCCACTTTTAGTGAGTTTAGTACACATCCGGTGGATAGAGAGCTGTTTATTATGTTCAACATAGGAGGGCCAAGCACAAGAAGCAGCTCTTTCAGTAGGTTAGTTGGAATAGGGTCCAGTATGCAGCTTGAAGGTTTAGAGGCCATGATTATTTTCATCATTGTGTCAAGAGATATAGTACTAAAACACTTGAGTGTCTCTCTTGATCCTAGGTCCTGGCAGAGTTGTAGACTCAGGACAGCTGAGCTTTGGAGGAATACGCAGATTTAAAGAGGAGTCTGTAATTTGCTTTCTAATGATCATGATCTTTTCCTCAAAGAAGTTCATGAATTTATTACTGCTGAAGTGAAAGCCATCCTCAATTGGGGAATGCTGCTTTTTAGTTAGCTTTGCGACAGTATCAAAAATACATTTTGGATTATTCTTATTTTTCCAACTTAATTGAGGAAAATAGGAGGATCGAGCAGCAGTGAGGGCTCTTCGATACTGCACGGTACTGTCTTCCCAAGCTAGTCGGAAGAGTTCCAGTTTCGTGTGGCGCCATTTCCGTTCCAATTTTCTGGAAGCTTGCTTCAGAGCTCGGGTATTTTCTGTATACCAGGGAGCTAGTTTCTTATGACAAATGTTTTTAGTTTTTAGGGTTGCAACTGCATCTAGGGTATTGCGCAAGGTTAAATTGAGTTCCTCAGTTAGGTGGTTAACTGATTTTTGTACTAGTCTGGAAGGGCATCTAGGAATCTTTGAGTTGTCCGAGAATTTATAGCATGACTTTTGATGATTCTTGGTTGGGGACTGAGCAGATTATTTGTTGCGATTGCAAACGTAATAAAATGGTGGTCCGATAGTCCAGGATTATGAGGAAAAACATTAAGATCTACAACATTTATTCCATGGGACAAAACTAGGTCCAGAGTATGACTGTGGCAGTGAGTAGGTCCAGAGACATGTTGGACAAAACCCACTGAGTCGATGATGGCTCCGAAAGCCTTTTGGAGTGGGTCTGTGGACTTTTCCATGTGAATATTAAAATCACCAAAAATTTGAATATTATCTGCTATGACTACAAGGTCCGATAGGAATTCAGGGAACTCGGTGAGGAACGCTGTATATGGCCCAGGAGGCCTGTAAACAGTAGCTATAAAAAGTGATTGAGTAGGCTGCATAGATTTCATGACTAGAAGCTCAAAAGACGAAAACGTCTTTTTTTTTTTTTGTAAATTAAAATTTGCTATCGTAAATGTTAGCAACACCTCCGCCTTTGCGGGATGCACGGGGCATATGGTCACTAGTGTAACCAGGAGGTGAGGCCTCATTTAACACAGTAAATTCATCAGGCTTAAGCCATGTTTCAGTCAGGCAAATCACATCAAGATTATGATCAGTGATTAGTTCATTGACTATAACTGCCTTTGAAGTGAGGGATCTAACATTAAGTAGCCCTATTTTGAGATGTGAGGTATCACGATCTCTTTCAATAATGGCAGGAATTGAGGAGGTCTTTATCCTAGTGAGATTGCTAAGGCGAACACCGCCATGTTTAGTTTTGCCCAACCTAGGTCGAGGCACAGACACGGTCTCAATGGGGATAGCTGAGCTGACTACACTGACTGTGCTAGTGGCAGACTCCACTAAGCTGGCAGGCTGACTAACAGCCTGCTGCCTGGCCTGCACCCTATTTTATTGTGGAGTTAGAGCCCTGTCTATGTTGGTAGATAAGATGAGAGCACCCCTCCAGCTAGGATGGAGTCCGTCACTCCTCAGCAGGCCAGGCTTGGTCCTGTTTGTGGGTGAGTCCCAGAAAGAGGGCCAATTATCTACAAATTATATCTTATGGGAGGGGCAGAAAACCGTTTTCAACCAGCGATTGAGTTGTGAGACTCTGCTGTAGAGCTCATCACTCCCCCTAACTGGGAGGGGGCCAGAGACAATTACTCGATGCCGACACACCTTTCTAGCTGATTTACACGCTGAAGCTATGTTGCGCTTGGTGACCTCTGACTGTTTCATCCTAACATCGTTGGTGCCGACGTGGATAACAATATCTCTATACTCTCTACACTCGCCAGCTTTAGCCAGCACCATCTTCAGATTAGCCTTAACGTCGGTAGCCCTGCCGCCTGGTAAACAGTGTATGATCGCTGGATGATTCGTTTTAAGTCTAATACTGCGGGTAATGGACTAGGGTTTTCAATTTGTCAGAGCTAATGGTGGGAAGCTTCGGCGTCTCAGACCCCGTAACGGGAGGAGTAGAGACAAGAGAAGGCTCGGCCTCAGACTCCGACTCACTGCTTAATGGGGAAAACCGGTTGAAAGTTTCTGTCGGCTGAATGAGCGACACCGGTTGAGCATTCCTACAGCATTTCCCTCCAGGAGCCATGAGAAAGTTGTCCGGCTGCGGGGACTGTGCGAGGGGATTTATACTACTATCTGTACTTACTGGTGGCACAGACGCTGTTTCATCCTTTCCTACACTGAAATTGCCCTTGCCTAACGATTGCGTCTGAAGCTGGGCTTGCAGCACAGCCGTAAGGCGATCGTTCTCCTGTATATTATGAGTACAGCGACTGCAATTAGAAGGCATCATGTTAATGTTACTACTTACTTTCGGCTGTTGGAGGTCCTGACAAACCATGTCCAGATAAAGCGTCCGGAGTGAAAAAGGAATGAAAAAAAAGTTGAGGGAAAAACTAAAAATATGAACGGTAATTAAAAAGTAAAAACCGTAAAGTTGTCAGGTAGCAAAGTAAGGTTGGCAACAAAACGCACAGCAACACGTCTGCAAGTTGTCACGTCTGCAAGTTGTGACCGGAAATGAGGTCAGGGCCTGTAGGACCTGCCTTGTTGATAGTGTTGTTAAGAAGGCAGAGTATCGCTTTATTAATGATAGTCTTCTCCCCATCTTAGCTACTACTGTATCAATATGTTTTGACCATGACAGTTTACAATCTAGGGTCACTCTGAGCAGTTTAGTCATCTCAACTTGCTCAATTTCCACATTTTCTGTTGAGGTTTATGTTTTGTCCCAAATACAATGCTTTTAGTTTTCGAAATATTTAGGGCTAACGTATTCCTTGCCACCCACAATCTAAGACTGCATTTAATCAGTTGACACCACTCGTTTTTATTACAACACATACAACACACCTGTCATAAGGTTTTCTTTACTAAAATAGAGGTTTATTATTATTATTGCTGAAGGTACTGTATAGGTGTAAACATTATTTTTTTTAGCAAGAGCGCTTAAGAAAGTAGTAGAAATGTGCAGAAAGTAGTTTTGAGGGGAAACAACAGTCTTTATGTAATGTCAATGAAGAATTCCACTACAAAATACTAGTCTTCTCCCATTTTTTTTTATTTGTAATCAGTGCCCCCACCCACAAGATGTACAAACTACAAGAATAAGATTGATTTTGTATCTATCAACTCTAATTGGCACATGTAGGACAGTATGCAAGTGTGTGTGTGTGTGCATGGACTTTGCAGATGTATTTCTCACATGTGCAGCACATAGTATTTGTTTTACAGTCCTTTGCCCCCTCAACAGCTTTCACAAGTGCTGCTGTGTGGAGGAGGCGCTCCCTCATTTGAATGTGTGGGGTTACAAGTGCCTTTCCCAGCTGCTCCAGGAACACCCTCCTCTTGTTCCGCTTATCAAGCTTTTAGGTAGGGTTGATCTTGTTCCACATCACGAAGGCATTGTATGAGGACACATCAATGATGTTAAGGAAGATGACCAGGGGCCAGTGGACAGTCATCCTCCTGCAGCCGTAAGTTCCAATCACCTTGTCCAGGTTGTCCACACCTCCTTTGTTGTGGTTGTAGTCCAGGATGATGACTGGCCTCCTGTCCTCACGATCACTGATCTCAGCTGTTTTGTGCAGTGTGCTCAGGAGGACCACATTCTTGTTCCTCTTTGGGAGGTAAGGGACTAGACTGGTGGTGATGGTGAAGTCAAGCTTTGAGAAGGTCTCTCTCCCCCTTGTTACGAGGAGTGCAGGGGGAGCTCAGGCTTATTCGAACTGTGCCAACCAAAGAGTTCAATCCGTAGCACACATTATCTCCGTGTTTTTTGTTGTTGTATGTAAATGAGTTTAACTGCAGGGTCAAAAACGACCCTAAGGCGATCTTTGTACCCTGGTGGTGTACAGCTTTCATGGAAAGATGAACAAAGGCAATGTTTCACTTTTTCTAATGTTGGGGTCACTATAGGAAAAGTCATCAAATTTCAAGTTTAAAAAATATCATTTTAGGGGGTTTTCTCTGCTGTTAACTTCTTGTGGCTGCAGGGGTAGTATTGAGTAGCTTGGATGAAAGGTGCACAGAGGTGCCCAGAGTAAACGGCCTGCTCCTCAGTCATAGTTGCTAATATATGCATATTATTATTAGTATTGGATAGAAAACACTCTGAAGTTTCTAAAACTGTTTGAATTATGTCTGTGAGTATAACAGAACTCATATGGCAGGCAAAAACCTGAGAAAAAATCCAAACAGTAAGTGGAAATTGTTAGGCTGGTCAATTTTCAACCAAGATTCCATTGAAATTACAGCAAGATATGAATGAGTTTTCACTTCCTACGGCTTCCACTAGATGTCAACAGTCTGTAGAACTTTGTCTGATGCCTCTACTGTGAAGGGGGGCCGAATGAGAGAGGAATTAGTCAAGTCTGCCATGACCTGACCAAGCTTTCACCATGCGCGTTCACATAAGAGGGAGCTCTGTTCCATCGCTCATCTGAAGTCAATGTAATTCTCCGGTTGGAACGTTATTCAAGATTTATGATCACAACATTCTAAAGATTGATTCAATACATCGTTTGACATGTTTCTACTGACTGTTACTGAACTTTTGGACATTTCGTCAGCTTTTAGGGAACGCGCTTTGTGACTTTGGAATTGTTTATCAAACGCGCTAACAAAAGTAGCTAATTGGACATAAATAACGGACATTATCGAACAAATCAAGCATTTATTGTGGACCTGGGATTCCTGGGAGTGCATTCCGATGAAGATCATCAAAGGTAAGGAAACATTTATCATGTAATTTCTGGTTTCTGTAGACTCCAACATGGCGGCTAATTTGACTATTGTTCTGAGCGCCGTCTCAGATTATTGCATGGATTGCTTTTTCCGTAAAGTTTTTTTGAAATCTGATACTGCGGTTGCATTAAGGAGAGGTTTATCAATAATTCCATGTGTGTAACTTGTATTATCATCTACATTTATGATGAGTATTTCTATGCAAAACCACTGGATGTTTTTGGAACTAGTGAATGTAACACGCCAATGTAAACTCAGATTTTTTTATATAAATTTGAACTTTATCAAACAAAACACATGTATTGTGTAACATGAAGATCATCAAAGGTTAGTGATTCATTTTATCTCTATTTGTGCTTTTTGTGACTCTATCTTTGGCTGGAAAAATTGCTGTGCTTATTGTGGTTTGGTGTGACCTAACATCATCGTTTGGTGCTTTCACTGAAAAATCGGACACTTTGGTGGGATTAACAACAAGATTACCTTTAAAATGGTATAAAACACATGTATGGCTGAGGAATTTTAATTATGAGATTTCTGTTTTTTGAATTTGCCGCCCTGCACTTTCATTGGCTGTTGTCATATCGATCCCGTTACCGGGATTGCAGCCCTAAGAATTAACCATAGTGGCGGGTCATTTTTTTACCCTTAAGACAACACAAGGTGTAACTATTAAAACAAACTATTCATGAGGCTAGTTGTTCATATTGGTAAATGGGTAAAATTGGTGGCGATTTGCTATGTACAGTAGTTAGTAATAAATAATCTAAAGACGAGCTGTAATATGTTTGTTAAATAACGTTTTACCATTCTGTTTAAAGACTGTAGCACCTGTGACATTTAACACCATTCATAAAGTAAGAATTATATATGCCTCCCATCACTCAACAATGTATACATAGCTACACGAGTAAAAATAACTACTTGCAAAACACAACCCATTAAGTTTTGATGTGTACTGCAGTTGAGAATTATGCACATTGACCCATCTACTTTGCTTACTCTCACTAAATTATACAGCAGAAAATATCCCGGCGGATGATGAAAGCTACATGCTGCCAAAGGAGTGAGCGGAAAATTCCATTACGACTGAGGGAGGAGGCTTCATTTGTCCTTATGCATCTGCTGTCCGTGTTCTACCCTTATTTTAATCTGCCTTCCCTCCAAATGTAGGCTCATTGTAATAGCTCTGAATGAAGTTCTTCAAGCAAGGATTGTATGGTTATCAACACTCATTTAACATGAATTCCATAAACTGATGGTATGTCCATTTTTTTCCTGTGTCTGCAGATATTGAATAGACAGGCTAGGTTTGTTTGTAGCTGTAGACTTAAGTTATTCTGTTAGCGTGTGGGAGACAGTCCTTCAACACTTAAGAAGTTAATACAGACATCAACCAACAAGCTCTGCAAGCAGCTCAAACACACCTGAAGTAATTTTACTACAAAACATGTCCTAGGTGTTTTAACAAAAATAAGCTGAATTCAACTAGGAATGCAATGAGAAACCATTTGATAATGCTTGCAGAAAATATACAATCTAAATAATCAACTTTAATAATTATAAATGTCCTCATTACAGTGGATGCCTAGGTAAGCCAGGCTTCCCTAAAAAATGTATTAAGAAAAAACCAAAAACAATCTTTAGTCTCTCTGTTTCATAATTTTCCTTAAATTCGTAAAAGGCTGTATGTATCTCACCAGAAAAAGCATCTGACCGAGTGAAACAAGCATCCCCTCTTTCTTAGTAAACTCAGCAAAAAAAGAAACATGTCTTTTTCAGGACCCTGCCTTTCAAAGATGATTCATAAAAATCCCAAAAAACTTCACAGATCTTCATTGTAAAGGGTTTAAACACCATTTCCCATGCTTGTTCAATGAACCATACACAATTAATGAACATGCACCTGTGGAACGGTCATTAAGACACTAACAGCTTACAGACGGTAGGCAATTAAGGTCACAGTTATGAAAATTTAGGACACTAAAGAGGCCTTTCTACTGACTCTGAAAAACACCAAAAGAAAGATGCCCAGGGTTCCTGCTCATCTGTGTGAATGTGCCTTAGGCATGCTGCAAGGAGGCATGAGGACTGCAGATGTGGCCAGGGCAATAAACGCCTAAGATGGTGCTACAGGATGGACAGCTGATCGTCCTCGCAGTGGCAGACCCCGTAACAACACCTGCACAGGATCGGTACATCCGAACATCACACCTGCGGGACAGATACAGGATGGCAACAACTGCCCGAGTTACACAATGCCTCTATCAGGGCTCAGACTGTCCGCAATAGGTTGAGAGAGGCTGGACTGAATGATTGTAGGCCTGTTGTAAGGCAGGTCCTCACCAGACATCACCGGCAACAATATCGCCTATGGGCACAAACCCACTGTCGCTGGACCAGACAGGACTGGCAAAAAGTGCTCTTCACTGATGAGTCGTGGTTTTGTCTCACCAGGGGTGATGGTCGGATTCACGTTTATCATCGACGGAATGAGCGTTACACCGATGCCTGTGCTCTGGAGCGGGATTGATTTGGAGGTGGAGTGTCCATCATGGTCTGGAGCGGTGTCACAGCATCATCGGACTGCGCTTGTTGTCATTGCAGGCAATCTCAACGGTGTGCATTACAGGGAAGACATCCTCCTCCCTCGTGGTACCCTTCCTGCAGGCTCATCCTGACATGACCCTCCAGCATGACAATGCCACCAGACACACTGCTCGTTCTGTGCTTGAGTTCCTGCAAGACAGGAATGTCAGTGTTCTGTCATGGCCAGCGACAAACCTGGATCTCTGGGACATGTTGGATTGGAGGGTGAGGGTGAGGGCTAGGGCTAGGGCCCCCCCCCCCCCCAGGCACCAGGTGCCTTGGTGTAAGAGTGGGGTAACATCTCACAGTAAGAACTGACAAATCTGGTGCAGTCCATGAGGAGATGCACTGCAGTACTTATTACAGCTGGTGGCCACACCAGATACTGACTGTTACTTTTGATTTTGATTTTGACAATTTCTGTAAGTCACATGTCTGTGGAACTTGTTCAGTTTGTCTCAGTTGTTGAATCGTATGTTCATACAAATATTTACACACGTTAAGTTTGCTGAAAATAAACGCAGTTGACAGTGAGAGGACGTTTCTTTTTTTGCTGAGTTTATTTGTAGCCCATCTATCTGATGCTGTCTGGTCAAAAAGAGTATGACATTGTTGCTGCCTTTAGCATTGAATGGAAGGGAAGTCAGCGAGCATTTGGCCTGCCTTGATGACAAAAAATATGTAAAAATAATAGCCAGTCAGCATTGAGCTAAACTGTGATTTGATCCTGGCACACCAAAAAGTGTCATGGGAAGCCAGTTTGGATTTGGCTTCATACCAAGCACAGCACATCACATCAAAAGCAGAACCTAATTTATAGAAAAAAACTAGAATTGTTGCTTCTCATTGTGTTATTGTTCTCCGGTGGCTGGCTAGATAGCTAAAATTGTCCCTTTCCTAAATTAGCCATGGATGGAGATAGGGATTTGGACATGTGGCTTTACTTAATTTTCCATACTGGCCTATGACTATAACAGTGGTTCTGTTCCAACCATATGCTACCGATCAAACGTTTTATTCATTCTAGGGTTTTTCATTCTAGGGTTTTCTTTATTTTTACTATTTTCTACATTGTATAATAATAGTGACGACATCAAACCTATGAAATAACGCACATGGAATCATGTAGTAACCAAAAAAACTGTAAAACAAATCAAAATATATTTGAGATTCTTCAAATAGCCACCCTTTGCCTTGATGACAGCTTTGCACACTTGGCATCCTCTCAACCAGCTTCATGAGGTAGTCACCTGGAATGAATTTCAATTAACAGGTGTGTCTTAAGTTGTGGAATTTCTTTCCTTAATGCGTTTGAGCCAATCAGAAGTGTTGGGCAAAACTAAACATGGCGGTGTTCGCCTTTGCAATCTCACTGGAATAAAGACCACCTCCAATCCTGCCATTATTGAAAGAGATTGTGATACCTCACATCTCAAAATAGGGCTACTTAATGTTAGATCCCTCACTTCCAATGCAGTTAGTCAATGAACTAATCACTGATCATAATATTGATGTGATTTGCCTGACTGAAACATGGCTTAAGCCTGATGAATTGACTGTGTTAAATGAGGCCTCACCTCCTGGTTACACTAGTGACCGTATCCCCCGCGCATCCCACAAAGGCGGAGGTGTTGCCAACATTTATGATAGCAAATTTCAATTTACCCCCAAAAAACTTTTTTGTCTTTTGAGCTTCTGGTTATGAAATCTATGTAGCCTACTCAATCACTTTTTATAGCTACTGTTTACAGGCCTCCTGGGCCATATACAGCGTTCCTCACGGAGTTCCCTGAATTCCTATCGGACCTTGTAGTCATGGCAGATAATATTCAAATTTTTGGTGACTTTAACCTGATGAGGACCAGAGGGTGCTGTTTTCACTTTGGGGGAAAATCGTACCCAATTTAAACGGCCTCGTACTCAATTCTTGCTCGTACAATATGCATATTATTATTACTATTGGATAGAAAACACTCTCTAGTTTCTAAAACCGTTTGAATTTTGTCTGTGGGTAAAACACAACTCATTTGGCAGCACACTTTCTGACCAGGAAGTGGAAAGTCTGAAATCGATGCTGTATTCAAGGGCCTGCCTATAAATGGGCATGATACGTATGACTATACGTGCACGTCATACACCTTCCCCTAGATGTCAAGAGGAAGTGAGAGAAGAAATTAGTTGATTATCTCGGTCTGAGGTGGAATAAACCCTCTTGGAACGACGTGTACGCCATTTTCTGTTTTCTGCAAGGCGCGTGGAGGGACCTGTTATTGCCTACTGGAAAGCTGTCGTTATGGGCGAATACTATCTCCGGCTTTGATTTTATTTGATACATGTCACAATATCATCGTAAAGTATGTTTTTTCAATATAGTTTTATTAGAATATTGAAATTTATTCGGGACGTTAGGCGTGTTGCGTTGTTTGCGTTTGTTCACGAAGGAGAGCTTAGCACCACTTGGCCAGTGTGCTTGCTAATTCAAGAGGGAAAAACGACGTTCTGAATCCAAACAAAGACGGTTCTGGACAAAGGACCCCTTGTACAACATTCTGATGGAAGATCAGCAAAAGTAGGAACCATTTTGTGATGCTAATTCATATATCTGTCGAACTGTGTACTAGTAGCTTTGCGCTCAGGTTTTGGTTATTCCCTTACCATAACTAAGTCTTATGTCGTAATGAAGATATTTTTTGAATTCTAACACTGCGATTGCATTAAGAACTAATGGATCTATCGTTTCCTATACAACATGTATTTTTTTGTAATGTTTATGAATAGCTATTTGGTCAGAATAGGTGAGAGTCTAATAGAAATATCCGCACATTCTGGGAAAAATATGCTACGTTAGCACATTGTATAACCACGGATTTCAGCTCTAAATATGCACATTTTCGAACAAAACATAAGTGTATGTATAACCTGATGTTATAGGACTGTCATCTGAGGAAGGTTTATGAAGGTTAGTGAAATTTAATATCTTTTGCTGGTTTATTCGCTAACGCTAACGTGCCTTGATGAATGAATGCGGTAGTGTGGTAGGCTATTGTAGTAAGCTAATATAATGCTATATTGTGTTTTCGCTGTAAAACACTTAAAAAATCGGAAATATTGGCTGGATTCACAAGATGTTTGTCTTTAATTTGCTGTACACCATCGATTTTTCAGAAAAGTTTTATGATGAGTATTTAGGTAATTCATGTTGGTCTCTATAATTACTCTGGCTGCTTCAGTGCTATTTTTGACGGTAGCTGTGATAGTAGCTGCAATGTAAAACTGATTTATACCTCAAATATGCTCATTTTTCGAACAAAACATAGATTTATTGAATAACATGTTATAAGACTGTCATCTGATGAAGTTGTTTCTTGGTTAGTTTGGTTGGTTCTAGGTTAGTTTGGTTGGTTTTGTGCATGCTACCTGTGCTGTGAAAAATGTCTGTGCTTTTTTTCTATTTGGAGGTGAGCTAACATAAATATACGTGGTGTTTTCCCTGTAAAACATTTAAAAAATCGGACATGTTGGCTGGATTCACAAGATGTGTATCTTTCATTAGCTGTACTGAACTTGTTAATGTGTGAAAGTTAAATATTTCTAAAAAATATTTTTTGAATTTCGCGCCCTGCCTTTTCAGTGGAATGTGGGAGGAGTTCCGCTAGTGTAACGCCGGGGCTGTAAAGGTTAATATTCACATGGAAAAGTCCACAGACCCACTCCAAAAGGCTTTCAGAGCCATCATCGATTCGGTGGGTTTTGTCCAACATGTCTCCGGACCTACTCACTGCCACAGTCATACTCTGGACCTAGTTTTGTCCCGTGGAATACATGTTGTGGCTCTTAATGTTTTTCCTCATAATCCTGGACTATCGGACCACCATTTTATTACGTTTGTAATCACAACAAATAATCTGCTCAGACCCCAACCAAGAATCATCAAAAGTCATGCTATAAATTCTCGGACAACTCAAAGATTCCTAGATGCCCTTCCAGACTCCCTCCGCCTACCCAAGGACGTCAGAGTACAAAAATCAGTTAACCACCTAACTGAGGATCAATTTAACCTTGCGCAATACCCTAGATGCAGTCACAACCCTAAAAACAAAAAACATTTGTCATAAGAAACTAGCTCCCTGGTATACAGAAAATACCTGAGCTCTGAAGCAAGCTTCCAGAAAATTGGAACGGAAATGGGGCCACACCAAACTGGAACTCTTCCGACCAGCTTGGAAAGACCGTAACGTGCAGTATCGAAGAGCCCTCACTGCTGTTCGATCATCCTATTTTCCTCAATTAAGTTGGAAAAATAAGAACAATTCGAAATTTCTTTTTGATACTGTCGCGAAGCTAACTAAAAAGCAGCATTCCCCAAGAGAGGATGGCTTTCTCTTCAGCAGTGATAAATTCGTGAACTTCTTTGAGGAAAAGATCATTATCATTAGAAAGCAAATTACGGACTCCTAAATATGCGTATTCCTCCAAAGCTCAGTTGTCCAGAGTCTGCACAACTCTGCCAGGACCTAGGATCAGAGAGACACTCAAGTGTTTTAGTACTATATCTGTTGACACAATGATGAAAGTAATTATGGCCTCAACCTTCAAGCTTCATACTGAACCCTATTCCAACTAAACTACTGAAAGAGCTGTTTCTTGTGCTTGGCCCTCCTATGTTGAACATAATAAATTGCTTTCTATCCACCGGATGTGAACCTTGACCCAGAAAATATAAAAATATCGGCCTATATCGAATCTTTGGGAAAGCTGTTGCGCAGCAACTCACTGCCTTCCTGAAGACAAACAATGTATACGAAATGCTTCAGTCTGGTTTTAGACCCCATTATAGCACTGAGACTGCACTTGTGAAGGTGGTAAATGACCTTTTAATGGCGTCAGACTGAGGCTCTGCATCTGTCCTCGTGCTCCTAGACCTTTGTGCTGCTTTTGATACCATCGATCAGCACATTCTTTTAGAGAAATTGGAAAACCAAATTGGTCTACACGGACAAGTTCTGGCCTGGTTTAGATCTTATCTGTCGGAAAGATATCAGTTTGTCTCTGGTGTTCCTCAAGGTTCCGTTTTGGGACCACTATTGATTTCACTATATTTTACCTCTTGGGGATGTCATTCGAAAACATAATGTTAACTTTCCCTGCTATGCGGATGACACACAGCTGTACATTTCAATGAAACATGGTGAAGCCCCAAAATGGTCCTGGCTGGAAGTCTGTTTCAGACATAAGGAAGTGGATGGCTGCAAATGTTCTACTTTTAAACTCGGACAAAACAGAGATGCTTGTTTTAGGTCCCAAGAAACAAAGGTCTTCAGTTGAATCTGACAATTAATCTTGATGGTTGTACAGTCGTCTCAAATAAAACTGAAGGACCTCGGCGTTACTCTGGACCCTGATCTCTCTTTTGACGAACATATCAAGACTGTTTCAAGGACAGCTTTTTTTACATCTACGTAACATTGCAAAAATCAGATTTTTTTTTGTCCAAAAATTATGCAGTAAAATTAATCTATGCTTTTGTCACCTCTAGGTTAGACTACTGCAATGCTCTACTTTCCGGCTACCCGGATAAAGCACTAAATAAACTTCAGTTAGTGCTAAACACGTCAAGATTCTAGCAGCCTAGAACCAAAACATTTGATCATATTACTCCAGTGCTAGCCTCTCTACACTGGCTTCCTGTTAAGGCAAGGGCTGATTTCAAGGTTTTACTGCTAACCTACAAAGATTTACATGGGCTTGCTCCTACCTATCTTTCCGATTTTGGTCCTGCCGTACATACCTACACGTACGCTACGGTCACACGTACGCTACGGTCACAAGACGCAGGCCTCCTAACTGTCCCTAGAATTTCTAAGCAAACAGCTGGAGGCAGGGCTTTCTCCTACAGAGCTCCATTTTTATGGAATGGTCTGCCTACCCATGTGCGAGACGCAGACTCTTTCTCAACTTTTAAGTCTTTATTGAAGATTCATCTCTTCAGTAGGTCCTATGATTGAGTGTGGTCTGGCCCAGGGGTGTGAAGGTGAATGGAAAGGCACTGGAGCAACTAACCGCCCTTGCTGTCTCTACCTGGCCGGTTCTCCCCTCTCCACTGAGCTTCTCTGCCTCTAACCCTATTACGGGGGCTGAGTCACTGGCTTACTGGTGCTCATCATGCTGTCCCTAGGAGGGGTGCGTCACTTCAGTGGGATGAGTCACTGATGTGATATTCCTGTCCAGGGTGGCACCTGTCCCCCTTGGGTTGTAACGTGGCAGCGATCTTTGGGCTATACTCGGCCTTGTCGCAGGATGGTAAGTTGGTGGTTGAAGATATCCCTCTATTGGTGTGGGGGCAGTGCTTTGGTAAAGTGGGTGGGGTTATATCCTGCCTGTTTGGCCCTGTCTGGGGGTATCGTCGGATGGGGCCAGAGTGTCTCCCGACCCCTCCTGTCTCAGCCTCCAGTATTTCTCCTGTCTTATCCGGTGTCCTTTGTGAATTTAAATATGCTCTCTCTAATTCTCTCTCTCAGAAGACCTGAGCCCTAGGACCATGCCTCAGGACTACCTGGCATGATGACTCCTTGCTGTCCCCAGTCCACCTGGCTGTGCTGCTGCTCCAGTTTCAACTGTTCTGCCTGCGGCTATGAAACACTGACCTGTTCACTGGACATGCTACCTGTCCAGACCTGCTGTTTTCAACTCTCTAGAGACAGCAGGAGTGGTAGAGATACTCTGAATGATCGGCTATGAAAAGCCAACTGACATTTTACTCCTGAGGTGCTGACCTGTTGCACCCTCGACAACTACTGTGATTATTGTTTTACCCTGCCGGGCATCTATGAACATTTGAACATCTTGGCCATGTTCTGTTATAATCTCCACCCGGCACAGCCAGAAGAGGACTGGCCACCCCTCAGCCTGGTTCCTCTCTAGGTTTCTTCCTAGGTTCCTGCCTTTTTAGGGAGTTTTTCCTAGCCACCATGCTTCTACACCTGCATTGCTTGCTGTTTGGGGTTTTAGGCTGTGTTTCTGTATAGCACTTTGAGGTATCAGCTGATTAGAAGAAGGGCTGTGTAAATAAATTTGATTTGATTTGTGACAAGGTAGGGGGGTATACAGAAGAATGCCCTATTTGGTGAAAGACCAAGTCCATATTATGGCAAGAACAGATCAAATAAGCAAAGAGAAACGACGGTCCATCATTACTTTAAGACCTGAAGGTCAGTTAATATGGAACATTTTAAGAACTTTGAAAGTTTCTTCAGGGGCAGTCGCAAAAACCATCAAGCGCTATGATGAAACTGGCTCTCATGAGGCCCGCCACAGGAATTGAAGACCCAGAGTTACCTCTGCTGCAGAGGATAAGTTCATTAGAGAGTTACCAGCCTCAGAAATTACAGGCCAAATAGATGCTTCAGAGTTCAAGCAACAGACACATCTCAACATCAACTGTTCAGAGGAGACTGCGTGAATCAGGTCTTCATGGTCGAATTGCTGTAAAGATACCACTACTGAAGGACACATAAGAACAGACTTGCTTGGGCCAAGAAACACGAGCAATGGACATTGGACCGGTGGACATCTGTGCTTTTGTTCTGACATTTCTGACATTTTTGTTTCGAACTGTTTTGTGAGACGCGGTGTGAGTGAATGGATGATCTCTGCATGTATATTTCCCACCGTAAAGCATGGAGGTGTTATGGTTTGGGGGTGATTTTGCTGGTGACACTGTCAGTGATTTATTTATAATTCAAGGCACACTTAACAAGCTTAGCTACCACAGCATTCTGCAGTGATACGGACAGGGTTTAACATACAGTCCATTTGTTAGACACCTTGTGTTTTGATCAATTCCCAGTGATTATATTTTTTCCAATTACACCCTTGGCAACGACCAATGGGTCTTTCCATATGAAATCAATCAAAAAAGGGCTGATTGATTTTAATATGGAATGTCCCTAATGTGAGTTACAGTGGAATCTATTTAGGATACATGGAAAAGGTCAGCAGCTGGTAGAAAGCATCTCACTAATCCGTTAACGAAGACTACTTTGATGTCTGAAGTTGAGGAAAAAGTTGAGGGTTCTAAAAAGCTAGCATATGTAATTGTTTTAAGATGGTCACACCATGGATCATTTGATTTGGAAAAAATTATCAGGAATAAGATTAAGTGTCTGTCCTATATCTAGGACAGCTCAGGACTTTTTTTTTTTTGGACACACATTTAACATCAAGGATCCACCCCTTTTTTAAATTTTCGCCTAAAATGACATACTCAAATCTAACTGCCTGTAGCTCAGGCCCTGAAGCAAGGATATACATATTCTTGGTACCATTTGAAAATAAACACATTGAAGTTTTGGAAATGTGAAAAAAATGTAGGAGAATAACACAATAGATCTGGTAAATGATAATAGAAATAAAAAACCAACTGTTCTTTTGTCATTTGTTTTTGTACCATCTTTGAAATGCAAGAGAAAGGCAATGAAGTATTATTACAGCCCAGGTGCAATTTAGATTTTGGCAACTAGATGGCAGCAGTATATGTGCAAAATGTTAGACTGATCCAATGAACCATTGTATTTCTGTTCAACATTTTGTATCAAGACTACCCAAATGTGCCTAATTTTTGTTTTATTAACTTTTCATGTTCAAAACTGTGCACTCCTCAAAAAATAGCATGGTATTCGTTCACTGTAATAGGTACTGTAAATTGGACAGTGCAGTTAGATTAACAAGAATTTAAGCTTTCTGCCAATATCAGATACAGTATGTCCTGGGAAATGTTCTGGTTACTTACAACCTCATGCTAATCGCATTAGCCTACGTTAGCTCAACCGTCTCATGGAAGGGACACCAATCCCAAAGAAGTTTTAACCTCTTATTTTTGTTCGCACAACTTCCATTCACTTATGAGTTACCTTCAGACGAGTCCCATGACACTTAGTCCAGTGACACTTGTGGAGAACACCATCGTATTTGTGGGATTCATCTTTCCATAGTGGTCATATTAGTTGTTAGGCCAAACTGTTCGGATGCTACAGACGTTTTCGTGAGAAGACCGATTTTCGGGATGTCTCATGGTCTGACAAACACCGCTGTAGCTCGGCCACCTTCCACCGCAGATGCGGAAGGCCGACGTAGGCGGGTGTGGTGGATTGAGACGCATCCCATGCAGATATCGCTAGTTTAACCCTTGTGTGGTGTTGGACTGTTACTGTTGATGAGCATCTTATGCCATTTAGGGGCCACTGCCCCTTCGGGCAGTACATACCGTCTAAATATGGAATCAAGATCTGGGCTGTCTGATGCTGCTTCATCAAATGTGTGGATCTTGCAAGTGTATACGGGGAACCCAGATGGAGGAGCCCCTGAGAAGAACCAAGGGATGTGGGTTGTCCTGGATGTGACACAGGGACTCCGTGGCCACATCATCACATGCAATACCTTGTTTACTTTCGCACAAGCTGGGACAGGATCTCCTCAAAAAATAAGCCAGAGCTCCCACCTCAGCTGTTGAATACACTGAACAGGCCTATCAATTCCTATAAGTTTGTTCACGGCCGACACGTCCCTAGTGTCTTACGTGCCAAAGAAAGGCAAAAATGTGGTACTCATGAGTACGCTGCATAGGGACGGCAGAATCTGTGGCCAGGAACATCAAAATCAGAAATCATAATGGATTAAAATGCCACAAAAGGAGGGGTAGACAATTTAAACAAGCTGGTGACTGTCTACAGCTGCAAAAGAAGAACCCTACCGTGGCCACTTGTGATATTCTTCAACATCTCGGGCATCTCAGTGTACAACACGTTTGTCATCTGGATGGTGTTGAACCCAGACTGGAACAGAGGGAAGCTCCAGAGGAGACGGCTCTTTCTCGAGGAGCTGGGCGAGGCATTGGTAAGACCTCAAATCCAGAGGAGGCAACATATCCCAAGGACCCCAGCTTCTGCAGCCATCGTGAGGAGGATTCAGGAGGAGGATGCTGGTGCCCCCTCCTACCTAGGCCTGGTGTGTGTGTGTGTACACACTACCATTCAAAAGTTTGGGGTCATTTAGAAATGTCCTTGTTTTTTAAAGATAATCATCTTTTTGTCCATTAAAATAACATAAAATTTATCAGAAATACAGTGTAGACATTGTTTATAAATGACTATTGTAGCTGGAAATGGCAGATTTTTTAATGGAATATCTACATCAGCAACCATCACTCCGGTGTTCCAATGGCACGTTGTGTTAGCTTATCCCAGTTTATCATTTCAAAAGGCTAATTGATCATTAGAAAACCCTTTTGCAACAGCTGAAAACAGCTGTGCTGATTTTAAAGAAGATTTAAAACTGGCCTTCTTTTAGACTAGTTGAGTATCTGGTGCATCAGCATTTGTGGGTTAAATTACAGCCTCAAAATGGCCAGAGCAAACTGGCTCTAACCAGAATAGAAAGAGTGGGAGGCCCTGGTGCACAACTGAGCAAGAGGACAAGTACATTTGAGTGTCTAGTTTGAGAAACAACCGCCTTACAAATCCTCAACTGGCAGCTTCATTAAATAGTACCCGCAAAACACCAGTGTTGTATGAGATCTTCAGTTTCTTGGCAATTTCTTGAATGGAATTGCCTTAATTTCTCAGAACATGAATAGACTGACGAGTTTCAGAAGAAAGGTGTTTGTTTCTGGCCATTTTGAGCCTGTAATCGAACCCAAAAATGCTGCTACTCCAGGTATGCAACTAGTCTAAAGAAAGCCAGTTTGATTGCTTCTTTAATCAGCACAACAGTTTTCAGCTGTGCTAACGTAATTGCAAAAGGGTTTTCTAATGATCAATTCACCTTTTTTTAAATGATAAACTTGGATTAGCTAACACAACGTGTCATTGAAACACAGGAGTGATGGTTGCTGATAATGGGCCTCTGTACACCTATGTAGATTTTTCCATTTAAAAAATCTGTCGTTTCCAGCTACAATAGTAACTTACAACATTAACTTCTCTAGGGTAGGGGGCAGCATTTTCACGTTTGGATGAAAAACATACCCAAATTCAACTGCCAGTTACTCATCGCCAGGAGATAAGATATGCATATTATTAGTATATTTGGATAGAAAACAGTCTGACGTTTCTAAAACTGTTTGAATCATGTCTGTGAGTATAACATAACTTATTTAGCAGGCGAAACCCCGAGGACAAACCATTCAGATTTTTTTTTTTGAGGTCTCTTTTCAATGAATTTTCATTGGGAAACCAGATTTCTAAGCAACTTTCTTGCAGTTCCTACGGCTTCCACTGGATGTCAACAGTCGTGAGAAAGGTTGAGGTTATTCCTTTGTGTAATGAAGAAATACGGCCATCTTGAAGTCGAGGCACTCCTGGTGTCCTAGACATGCGTTTCAATCAAACAGAAGGCATGCTACAGATCGTTTTAATCCTGTATTGAACACATATCACCCCGTCTTCAATTTGATCGATTATTAACGTTAAAAAATACCTAAAGTTGTATTACATAAGTAGTTTGACATTTTTTGGCAAAGTTTACAGGTAACCTTTGATATATTTTGTCGTCATGTTTGAGCAAGTTGGAACCGGTGTTTTTCTGGATCAAACGCGCCGAATAAATGGACATTTTGGACATATATCGACGGAATTAATCGAACAAAAGGACCATTTGTGATGTTTATGGGACATATTGGAGTGCTAACAACAGAAGCTCGTCAAAGGTAAGGCATGAATTATATTTTTATTCTACGTTTTGTGTCGCTCCTGCAGGGTTGAAATGTTTTCTCTCTTGTTTACAATGGTACTATGCTCAGATAATAGCATCGTATGCTTTCGCTGAAAAGCCTATTTGAATTCTGACATGTTGGCTGGATTCACAACCAGTGTAGCTTTAATTTGATATCTTTCATGTGTGATTTAATGAAAGTTTGATTTTATAGTAATTTTCATAGTCATTCATTTTAATGTGGCGCTATGCATTTTCTCAGGCTTTTTGCCAAGTGATACAGTAGCGTCTTGCCTAAACTCAGATTTTTGGATATAAATATGAACTTTACCGAACATAAAATACATGTATTGTGTAACATGAAGTCCTATGAGTGTCATCTGATGAAGATTATTGTCACGTTCTGACCATAGTTCTTTTGTATTTTCTTTGTTTTAGTGTTGGTCAGGACGTGAGTTGGGTGGGTTCTATGTTTTCTGTTTCTATGTGGGGTTTTCGTTTAGCCTGATATTGTTCTCAATCAGAGGCAGGTGTTTGTCATTGTCTCTGATTGGGAGCCATATTTAGGTACCCTGTTTTTTGTTGGTTGTGTGTGTTTGTTTCCGTGTTTGTTGCCACATGGTACTGTTTCGGTTTCATTCATGTTAACTTTTATTGTTTTGTATTTCATAGTGTTCAGTTTGTTTTAAAATAAACGTTATGGACACGTACCACGCTGCACCTTGGTCCTCCGATCCTTCAAACTTCTCCTCCTCAGATGAGGAGGACGACAGCCGTTACAATTATCAAAGGTTAGTGATTTAATTTTATTTATATTTCTGCTTTTTGTTAATGCTCTCTTTAGCTGAAAAAATTGCTGTCTTTTTCTGTGACTTGGCTCATACCTTACATAATCGTTTGGTGTGCTTTCGTCGTAAAACCTTTTTGAAATCGGACACTTTGGCTGGATTTACAACAAGTGTAGCTTAAATGGTGTAAAATACTTGTATTTTTGAGGAATTTAAATTATGGGATTTCTGTTTTGAATTTGGCACCCTGCAGTATCACTGGCTGTTGTTGAGGTGGGACGCTAACGTCCCACATACCCTAGAGAGGTTAACAGTGTCTACACTGTATTTCTGATAAATGTTGTTATTTGAATGGACAGAAAATGTGCTGTTCTTTCAAAAACAAGGACATTCTAAGTGACCCCAAACGTTTGAACGGTAGTGTTTGTGTGTGTGTCAGATGTTAAAATTCCTGAACTAAGTGTTTTCTTCATTCTAGATTGAAGCCGGTAGCAATCAGAAGAAGCGCTGTGATGTGTGTGGACACAAGAAGAACAGGAAGACACGGTACACATGTATCAAGTGCAAGAAATACATTTGCAATGCACACACAGTAAAACTCTGTTCTTCATGTGGTGTGTAGACAGGCCTTCATTTGTGTTCATTTATCATTTACATAAAACACTATGTAAAATGTGTCCTTCCAATTTGTTCAGTTCAAAGCAATGAACATCAATAGTGATGACCTTGTTAAATGTATATTTGTTTAAGATAAACATTATTTATTCCACCCATGTCTTGATTATATTTGATTTTTGTTTAAAACAAAAAAACAAACAGCGCTTTTATTGACAAATGTGATCTTTCAGAGGTAAATGGCAAATATTAACCGTGTATGCTGGTTATATTGCTCGTAATTGATATAAGTCAACATCTAAGTATTTTTACTTAAATTGTTATGGGTTTAAAAACCCAATGCTGTGGGTCGATGAGACCCACGAACATAGGGTGAATAACAAAAACATGAACACCACAGAAGGGTTAAACTGACAGATTATATTAATTATGTTACCTTGTTAACATGGACTCCTTTTTGAATTTTTTTGCAACAATGCCCCCTAATATGCTGACATTTTCTAAGAAATAAACCAAAACTGATATTGTGATTTTAAACTCATGGGGTCTTACACTTTTTTTTATTTATTACATTTTATAAAGTTAAGACTTTATTCCATAGTCTGGCTGGCAACATTTGTAAGGCGATGAGGCATTACAGGCAGAAAGAGATGCTCATTTAAATTTTGAGCCATCACTCAACCACATGCAAATTAACTGGATGGGGCTTCATGCTAACACTAACGTGGCTTGAATTATTGACATGGCAGATGCCTTGCGCTGCCAACAATGAGGCGTGTGTGAACAAACGGCACTAGAGTGCTAGGGGTCTCCACCAAGGAGAAATGTCTCTCACTCACATGGCAGTAATCATAGCGAGAGAGAGGGGGGTGCGAGAAGGCATTAGCTGAGGGCTGAGAGAACACACTATCCCCCAGAGAGGGAGCAACAGTCAATGCAGTCTGCTCGGTCTCTGTGAATAATCCTAACACATCCTCAGTACACAGAGAAAGGAAAATAAGGTGGCACTAAGTAATGTGAAGTTCACTGACAAAAGCAGGGTTAATACCCCTCAATCTCATGTAGAAACAGCTCTAAACTAATGTCTACAGATGTAGGATCTTAATTTGAGACAGTTTGCTACAGCAGAAAAAAAATCCTCTAGCAACATTAAATGTGAATTGTTTTATGGATTATACAAAATAAGAACACCTTCCTCACGTCGGGACATGGACTCTACAAGGTGTCGAAAGTGTTCAACAGGGATGCTGGCCCGTGTTGACTCCAATGCTTCCCACATTTGTGTCAAGTTGGTTGGATGTGCGTTGGGTGGTAGACCATTTTTGATCCACACGGGAAACTGTTGAGCGTGAAAAACCCAGCAACGTTGCAATTATTGAGACGAATATGTGCGCCTGGCACCTACTAACATACCCCATTCAAAGGCACTTACATGTTTTGTCTTGCCCAGTCACCCTCTGAATGGCACACATACACAATCCGCCTCAATTGTCTCAAGCCTCTCCTCCCCTTCATCTACACTGATTTAACAAGTGACATCAATAAGTGAGCATAGCTTTACCTGGATTTTCCTAGTCAGTCTACGTCATGGAAAGATCAGGTGGCATTTTTGATAGGGTTGATATATTTTTCTTCAGCGAAAATCAAGTCTGAATTGTCAAAGTGGAGGTTCAAAAGTCTTTTTAAACCTCAAAATACACAAGTAAAAAATGTCCTGCAGAAAAGTTATCCTGCAACAGGGTGATCAAATTAACATCCTACATCTCTAATCTAGTCTCTTATGCTATTAGTAATACTGACAGTGTTTGAGTAATGCTTCAGTGTGCATCATCACCATCCCAGACTGCAGCCGACACAATCATAACACATTTCGTATTAAGAGGTGGGAATGCGAAGTTCGACCAAATTATGCAAATGTCTTGCGCGAAATATCGATTCGGACTATGAGGGCACCATTTCAAAGATGAGTTTAGTTCGGTCTGGGCCCGTTTCCCAAACCCTCTTTCTTTTACTGGATTGCCTGCCCTGCCGTTTCCCCAGAGGGCCTTGCCAGGGAATGTTTGTGATTTATAGGCAGTCTGTCATTCCATACGCCTTCTAATTACAATCTTCATTTAATGGGCAGCTGACATGTGTTTCCGAGGGAGAGCATTTCAAAAAAAGAATCTTCATGAGCATGACCCGGACAGGCGGACAGGAATCCAGGCGCTCGTGTCCACCCACACTGTAGCTACCAACAGTTCCTTCCTCCACAAAGCCAAGCACTCAGTAATCTAACCGTCTCGCTTATTCTATCTTCTTGTCTGTCACAATTTGGGCTTTCAAACGGCAGTTGAATAGAAGCGATTCCGAGCGGTTGCAGATGTTTAAGATAAATGGGTCATATCCCAACTGTCTGCCTTAATTAGGGTTTGTTGTGTGAGAGGCTGTTGTGTGAGTAATTAACAAATCTTTTCATTGAGTGCCTTTCATCTTTCATAAAAGGCCCACATAATTGGATTTGTTTGCCTTTTGTTTATCCAATGGCTGGCCTGGAACCATCATTATTTTCCCCTCTTCAAAGTGAAAATAGTTTATCGCATTACAGTATGTCAATGTCGTTCAGCATTTGTTGTGTTGAGATGAATCCAACTTTCAGATTGGCACTCCTGTGACCGACAATCACAATCAGTTGAGAACCTTTAATTCAGAAGTGCGACTGGAGATGGTTTAGGCTGCTTAGACTAAAATACTTATTTTGGGACTGCTGTGATCACTGACTGTCTTGATTTATTTTTAAACAACAGAACTAGTATAGCCCCAATCCCAATCCAAACGTTTTGAGAGATGTATGCACCTGTTGTGGGAAGTTCATGAAAAAAGGAACCCCATTAAAAAAGAAAACGTTGGATGTTTATTTTCCTGCTCTTGTCGCAGAACAATTGCACAATGTCTACCTTAGGGCCATGTGAAATGTGGTAGGTAGAAGTCTATACCATTGCTAGCTGGCAAATCCCCTTAATTCATTATTCTCTAAAAGAGACGACTTATGAACTGCACAGCTGAAAAAGAATTACATCTGCAATGCTCATTCAATCACACTTGGGCTGACATCGCTTTAGGGCCATGTGAAATCAAATCAAATCAAATTTTATGTCACATACACATGGTTAGCAGATGTTAATGCGAGTGTAGCGAAATGCTTGTGCTTCTACTTCCGACCATGCAGTAATATCTAACAAGTAATCTAACCTAACAATTTCACAACAACTAGTGTAAAGGAATGAATAAGAATATGTACATAGAAATATATGAATGAGCGATGGAAGAACGGCATAGGCAAGATGCAGTAGATGGTATAGAGTACAGTATATACATATGAGATGAGTAATGTAGGGTATGTAAACATTATATAAAGTGGCATTGTTTAAAGTGGCTAGTGATACATTTATTACATACATTTTTTCATTATTTAAGTGGCTAGAGATGAGTCAGTATGTTGGCAGCAGCCACTCAATGTTAGTGACGGCTGTTTAACAGTCTGATGGCCTTGAGATAGAAGCTATTTTTCAGTCTCTCGGTCCCTGCTTTTAATGAACCTGTACTGACCTCCCCTTCTGGATGAGAGCGAGGTGAACAGGCAGTGGCTCGGGTGGTTGTTGTCCTTGATGATCTTTTTGGCCTTCCTGTGACATCGGTTGGTGTAGGTGTCCTGGAGGGCAGGTAGTTTGCCCCCGGTGATGCGTTGTGCAGACCTCACTACCCTCTGGAGAGCCTTACTGTTGTGGGTGGAGCAGTTGCCGTAACAGGCGGTGATACAGCCCGACAGGATGCTCTCGATTTGTGCATCTGTAAAAGTTTGAGTGTTTTTGGTGACAAGCCGCATTTCTTCAGCCTCCTGAGGTTGAAGAGGCGCTGCTGCGCCTTCTTCACCACGCTGTCTGTGTGGGTGGACCATTTCAGTTTGTCCGTGATGTGTACGCCGAGGAACTTTAAACTTTCCACCTTCTCCACTACTGTCCCGTCGATGTGGATAGGGGGCTGATCCCTCTGCTGTTTCCTGAAGTCCATGATCATCTCCTTTGTTTTGTTGACATTGAGTGTGAGGTTATTTTCCTGACACCACACTCCGAGGGCCCTCACCTCCTCCCCGTAGGCCGTCTCGTCGTTGTTGGTAATCAAGTCTACCACTGTAGGGTTGCCTGCAAACTTGAAATGTGGTAGGTAGAAGTCTGTACCATTCCTAGCTGGCAAAAATCCCCTTAATTCATTATTCTCTAAAAGAGATGATTTAAAAACTGCACAGCTGAAAAAGAATTACATCTGCAATGCTCATTCAATCACACTTGGGCTGACATCGCTTTGTCATAGCATCCCTCCTGTAAGTGCTAAAGTGAAAGTAGAGCTATATTCCAAAATAGCAAAGTTATCTACGAATTACTATAGTAGTGAGTTTTGTATGGTCAGGTTGTTGATGATGAGTCTGAGTGATTGCCTTGAGAAGAGTAATGCTTTGTTGGCTTCCATAGCACTCTAAAATGTATGCCATATGTTTTGCACATCTCCATAGAAATCTCCCTACTTCTCATATTTTTGCAATAGAAACAGTGTGCTAAAAATGGAATATTCTCAACCAGCTAAAGGATATCACCAATTTATAAAACTACAGAATACATCCTTTCAGAACTTGGACGCTGCTTATCCATCGGCAGCAGATATGTCTGGACTCATGAGTCTGCGCATCATTGACTCGTGTGTCGAGTGCTGAAATTACTAGTCAATAACCTGCCACTCCATTGACTGCTCCACTAAGTGCCAGTCAAGGCTATTTGTTTCCAAAATACATCAAGTGTTGAAAAACTTAAATCATTGTACAGTATATGTCAGTAGTTTACCACACACACAATAGATGTACTCAGTATGTGTGTATACACTTTGACTGGTACTGTATGTATGTTATACAGTGCCAGTCAAAATGCATTTCAATTAACAGATGTGCCTTGTTAAAAATTAAATAGTGGAATTTCTTCCCTTCTTAATGCGTTTCAGCCAATCAGTTGTGTTGTGACAAGTTAGGGGTGGTATACTGAAGATAGCCCTATTTGGTAATGGGCCAAGTCCATATTATGGCAAGAACAGCTCAAATAAGCAAATAGAAATGACAATCCATAATTTCTTTAAGACATGGTCAGTCAATTTCAAGAACTTTGAAAGTTTCTTCAAGTGCATTCGCAAAAACAATCAAGCGCTATGATGAAACTGGCTCTCATGAGGACCGCCACAGGAAAGGAAGACCCAGAGTTAACTCTGCTGGAGAGAAGTTCATTAGTGGGACCAACCTCAAAAATTGTTCAGAGACTGCGTGAATCAGGCCTTCTTGGTCGAATTTCTGCAAAGAAACCACTACTAAAGGACACCAATAATAAGAAGAGACGTGCTTGGGCCAAGAAACACGAACAATGGACATTAGACCAGTGGAAATATGTCCTTTGTTCTGAGTCCAAATTTGAGATGTTTGGTTCCATTTGTAAGACGCGGTGTGGGTGAACGGATGATGTGTCTTTCCCACCGTAAAGCAAGGACGAGGTGTTATCAGGTGGGGGTGCTTTGCGAGTGACACTGTCTGTGATTTATTTAGAATTCATGGCACACTTAACCAGCATGACTACCACAGCATTCTGCAGCGATACACCAACACATCTGGTTGGGGCTTAGTGGGACTATCATTTGTTTTTCAACAGGTCTATTACCCAACACACCTCCAGGCTGTGTAAGGGCTATTTTATCAAGGAGAGTGATGGAGTGCTGCATCAGATGACCTGGTCTCCACAATCCCCCGAGCTCAACCAAGTTGAGATGGTTTGGGATGAGTCAGACCGCAGAGTGAAGGAAAAGCATTCCAAGTGGGCTGGTTGAGATAATGCCAAGAGTTTGCAAACCTGTCATCAAGGCAAAGGGTGGCTATTTGAAGAATCTCAAATAAAAATATATTTAGATTTTTTATTTTTTTTATTGGTTACTACATGATTCCATATGTGTTATTTCATAGTTTTGATGTCTTCACTATTATTCTACAATGTCGAAAATATATAAAAAAATAAATTAAAAAAACTTGAATGAGTAGGTGTTCTAAAACTTTTGACCGGTAGTATAGGTGTTGGGTTAATAAAGATTACTTGTGAAGAACAGGAAGGACTGCACACTGTTTATGCTGCCAATTCACGTCTTTATTGACATTTTGATCCAAAACGGATCGAAATGTCGCTAGCTATTCGCTGGCGCAGATGGGGACACTTCAGGCTGAGGAGTAAGTTTCACACTCTGCAGGTGCTACACACACATCCCAAAATATACACATTTCAACTAACATGACCGTTACGCACATGACACATGGTGGGTGTGGAAACAATTCAATTCCCTTTTGCGCATAGTCAATAATAATTAATCAAAGGTACATATGATCATAAAGGATTATATAAATACAAATCGGTCCGTGTTAAAACCTACTGTAGGCAACAGTAGAAAAGGATTACTGTAAATTGGAAACTGTTGGAATACCCGCCCATATCACCGTTACGCTCAGGACACGCGCTGGCCATAGATATAATTACAGTGACCTATGTTTTTAAAACAACTGTGATGTGCACATGTAGTAGTTACAGAAAATGTAATACTTACTGTACAGTCGTGGCCAAAAGTTTTGACAATGACCCAAATATAAATTTTCACAAAGTCTGCTGCCTCAGTTTGTATGATGTCAATTTGCATATACTCCAGGATGTTATGAAGAGTGAAAAGATGAATTGTAATTATTGCAAGTCCCTCTTTGCCATGCAAATGAACTGAATCCCCCAAAAACATTACCACTGCATTTCAGCCCTGCCACAAAAGGACCAGCTGACATCATGTCAGTGATTCTCTCGTTAACACAGGTGTGACTGTTGATGAGGACAAGGCTGGAGATCACTCTGCCATGCGGATTGAGTTCGAATAACAGACTGGAAGCTTCAAAAGGAGGGTGGTGCTTGGAATCATTGTTCTTCCTCTGTCAATCATGGTTACCTTTTCAGAGCTCGTTTAGATTTTCCTACATAACATAGACCACATACACTCGATCAGGTGTACCACATTTTTTTGTAGAACACTTAATGATATCCTTAATCTTAATGGACTTTCCCATGATGGGGTGATTGAACATTGTGCATTTTATTCGTAAAGTTACACTGGGTACATCGGCCACATCTATAATTACAGTCCGGCACATTGTTCAGGAAGGTGCTACATGGCATCGGTGGGAAATCAGACCTCCCCAAAATTTGACTGATGTAAGGGGTGCGTCTGAAGACTACCAGTGGGAGTTCTTTAAAGATCTTTTCCAGTTGTGTGCCAGTGCTCAAGATGTGCCAGTGTTTTTCAATGATATGGTCAAATTGTTTGCGAAGTGGGGAGTATAGAAATGACATGTTGATTCAAACAGAAGGGAACTGCTATGGGTAGTAAAATGGCCCTGGATTATGCCAATCTGTATGTAACCTTTATTTAACTAGGCAAGTCAATTAAGAACAAATTCTTATTTACAATGACAGCCTTCCAAGAGGCAAAAGGCATCCTGCAGGGACGGAGGCTGGGATTAAAAATGTAGGACAAAACACACATTACGACAAGAGACCACAAAACTACAAAAAGAGAGACCTGAGACAACACAGCATGATAGTAACACAACATGACAACAACACGGTAACAACATGGTAGTGACACAACATGGCAGCAGCACAACATGGTAGCTGCACAAACATGGTACAAAACATTGTTTGGCACAGGCAACAGCATCAAGGCAAAAAGGTATAGAAAACAATACATGATTGAGTCTTTGAATCTAGAGATGGAGATAACACTGAAAGCCTACTGACAGGAATTCCTTTTTACACAGGACTTACACCCTGCACCCCTGAAATAGAGCTTCCCTATCAGCCAATACAGTCACAAATGCAGGATCTGTAGCAAGAGCAAAATTGTGGTGTGGGTGAATTTTTTCTTTTACATTTTAAGACTAATTTCCTGCAATTCTACACAATTTGACATTACATTTTAAGCCTCTCTTGAGGGTTATTTTGAGGGGTATATGGAGGGGTATTTTGAAAACATACACTAAGTGGAAAGACAAATGGAAGTCCCCCCAAAAATACTAATTTAGGAGAAACACATTTTTGGGGTGGGGCTAACTTCCTGCATTTCAACAAATTTAGCCATGGGCTTGAGAGGAATGTTTAGTTTTATAATGCTTTTCAACATTTTGTGATGAGTCTGAGACAATTTTGCAGTTTTAAAGCTAAATTCCTGCAATTCTACACATTTTGCCATATGGCAGAGAGAAGAATGTATGTTTTATAGCTCATCTCATGCTATTGTTCACATTTCTGCCATGAGGATGATGGTTTTTTCAGTTTTAACGCTAATTTCCTGCTTCTCTACACATTTTGCCATGAGACTGAGAAAAATGTTGCCGTTTTAAAGTAACTGTCCAGTGAAACTCTCCCTTTTTAAAAGTTCATGTTCAGTTCACTCATACCCAAATAATATTGTTGACTCATACTATACTTGCATTTGTGGCCAAAGCATAAAACACTTCAAAAAACCCACCTCAAACTTGCACCTAAAACAGACCATTTAAAAAAATGCTTGCTATTTCTTAATAAAGATGTCATCCTCCTGAGGAGGATGCGCTGGCCAATCAGCGGTCTACTCGTATGACATTTTTTTTATGACCGGTATACGCCCACACCATTCTCACATAGAAAAGCTGCTTTTTAACATACTTAATTACCATTTTTTTGGAAGGAAAACTATTTTACTCATATTGTAATTAAAGCATTCTAGGTCAAATTAAATAGAAATCTGGAAACGCTGGACAATTACTTTAAATGTGGACTTTGGGCAAAAACAAAAAATATTGGCTTTAAACTGTATAGCGGATCAATGCACCATCATACCATGCCATTTTAAGGATTTTTTTTTTCATGAATAAGATATTTGGCTACAGAAATGCACAGAAATGTCTTACTGATCTCTACAGCTTCTGCCAAAAAACAAATCCTTTGAAATGACGTCAACACATACTGGGGGACTTACATGCTAGCTACAATTGGCTAGCTTAGCTTACAAACTAGCTCATGCAACATCGATGAACCACTAAATGCACACCATCCCCCTTGGCAATTTTGCCTATGATCTGTTGTACACAGAGTAAATAAGACAAACAAGCGCACTGCCTGGATGAGCACTTTAGACAATGGGGTTACAAAGAGGAACAGCTGCATGACAAATATAAGACCCAGGATGACAGCCTCACTCCCAAACCACCCCGCCCCCTTCACCAACAAGTACAATGCTTCCTTCAATACTCCACCACTTGGCAAACAGTTCGACCATATCATTAAAAAACACTGGCACATCTTGAGCAGTGACTAAAACAATTGGGAAAAAACTTTAACAGAACTCCCGCGACCCCAACATCAGTCAAATGCTGGTGAGATCTTACACCTGTGCCACATAGCACTTTCCTAGAAATGGTCACTGTTTTATACTGGGATCCTTGATTTATTTGACGTGGGCTACGGCCAAACAGTAACCTGTGTTGAGTTGGGTTAATAAACTGAGAATTCGTAAAACTCAATTCAAAAACTCAATGTTCATTTATGATCTAGCCAGGTCATTACATTGGTGTCAGAATTAAAAACTTAGATAAAAGTAAAAGCCAGCTAGCTAGCTGACTGCTGTGGCTAGCAAACATTATTTGGAGAACGGGGGTTGAAAATACTTAGAAGGAATCCGAAAGTGAAGGAGGAGGCAGGAGACGATTATAGCCAGGGAGGTGCATGTGCATGGACGTCGGAGGATCTGGCCGAGGAGATCGCCAGGGCAACAGAGCACAGATCCCGCTTGAGGGTGACCGCTAGAAGGAAAGCTGAAGCGTGCATGGGTGCTTCTACGACTGGGCTTCGTGGATTCTGGGGGGCGGACCGAGGGGGTGACATCGACAGTATGTGACGAGGAGGCTGGATCTCAGGATGTACGTGGCGGTTGCATCCGAATCTGTTATGATCCCGAAGTACTCCGGTAAGGCAGATTGGGAAGCTTTTCATGCTCAGTTTGAACTGTTAGTTCATTCTGGGGGTTGGTCGAATGAAGATAGGCCACTGCAGCTGGCTTTCTGCCTCACGGATGATACTCTGTTCTGTTTGATATTGATTAGCCCAGAGGATAGATGTGATTATGGGGCTTTAGTTGGAGCACTGAGGAGATGCTTTGGACAGTGAGTACGGCCCAGGCTGCTGCATTCCGAACTGAGTAAAAGACACAGTCAGCCTGGAGAGCCACTACGGATGCTAGCTAATGACATTGAGAGCCTCTCTTGGCAGACATATGCTCACATGCCACCCTCCGTGCAGAGCGAGCTAGCACGGGACCAGTTCATGCAGGTCCTCTCTCTTAGGGAGCTGCGCATACAGACCCAACTGGCTCATCCCGAGTCATTGCAGAAAGCCTTGGAGATGGCTTTGGAGAGGGAGCTTGTGTGGGCTGGGGCTTCAGCAGGGGCTTTGGTGGGGGTGCATGGAGACACACCCACTGTGCGGGCTGTGGTGCAGAGCAGCCCAGAGCCGAAAAAGCCTGCATGGGTGGCTGAAATGACTGAACTAATTCGTGCTGTGTCTTTACAGGTGGCACACAACACACACCCTGGTCCCATGGTCTGCTGTGGGTGTTGCCAGCCAGACCATCTGCACCTAAATTACCCCATGTCCCCCAGAGCTCAGGGAAACGTCTCGGGGTCCGCATAGATAGGGCAGTGCGGACCCCTGGCTCTCTTTCCCAACCATCACCATCGCCAGGAGGAGCCCACCGGCACGGACGGGGGATCAAGGCTCCACTTCCCCTGGAAGCAGACGAGTGCAAGCAGATGGAGCCTGTTGTTGTGGCGGGCCGGACCTATGTTGGGCACTTTTGTCTTGTCACTGTGGAGGGGGTGCCCTGCTCTTCCCTGGTGGACAATGAGTCCACAGTAATCCTGGTGAGCCCAGATATTGTGCCAGGTTGAAACCGCTGGGTGCTCACGGCCATGGACTATTTCACAAAATGCTCTGCCTGACCAGGAGGCAGAGACCATCATCAATGCCCTGACAGTGGGGATGTTCAGCAGGTTTGGAGACAGCCCACACCTTCACCAGAGAGCAGCTGGTGAATGCAGGTCTGAGGCAGAAGAGGAACTATGACGTGCACATCCGGGGAAGGCGCTTTGTGGCTGGGGAACTGGTCTGGGTCTACAGCCCTCTGAGAAAGAAGGGCAGATGCCCCAAGTTTGACAGCCACTGGGTGGGGCCTGGCAGCGTCCTGGAGAGAGTAGGGGAGGTTGCGTACCGGGTGCAGCTGCAGGGCCCCACCCAGGGCCCCACCCAGTGCAGCCCCACCCAGTGGCTGCAAGGGGAGAAAGGTGGCACTGCACCGGGACAGGTTAGCCCCATACAGAGGGGCCTCTTATCCCCAAACCCCAGGGCCCCCAAAATCCCCCCCTCTGGCAATAACAACCCCAAGGCTCCAGACAGCCCACTCACCCAGTTTTCCTCCCTGTGCCACCGAGTGGTTCCCGGAGCCACGGACTGTATCCCCTGTTCCCTCATCCTTGTCCCCCCATGTCCCTGCCTTCATCCGCTGGGCCCCAGAGGGGCACCCCCCTACCACAGACTAAGCCCCCTGTTCTACATCTGGACATTCTGCACCCATCACGCCCACACAGACACAGGAGACATCCGGGTCGCTTCAGAGACTTTGTTTGTTCTCTCGGGGACGAGGGACTTTGTGGTGGGGGGGCTGTGTAGCAACCCGCACAAACAGCTGTGTGTTATGAGTTATAATGTTTGTTTGTTGTGTTGTACTTACCAGTATTCGGTGTTCCCAGGGTCTGACATGCCAGTCAACCTGCTATCTGCCAACCACGGGAATGCATCCTTGTGGAGATGCGGGGGGTTTGGCAGGGGGGTGGAACAACATCAGCTCTCTGAGATACATTGGTATCGAACACATACTGAGATACTGATAATCTATTACTGAGGAGATTATTGTATTGGATTCACCGTTTGTCCACCATGTCTTCTAAAGGTCTGAACCAAGAGTTTGATATCAGACAATTTCTTACATGAATACATTACATTGATTTGTCTTGCCATCCAGGTCTGCACTTGGTCATTTTGTACATATTTTTGTATTACATTTTCTGTAAATTCTACATATGCCCATCTCATTGATATCAAATTATTATAGGTTCCCAAGTTGTTTTTGAAAAGGGTCACCGCGCGCCTTTGGGCCGAATTGGGAGGAAGTGGTACTCGCTAATCAAGCAGCGTGACGTCCTTTACATGAGCACTCAGTCTGTTTGACCTGATGAAGATCAGTTTTGGATCTAAACATTATTATCAATAAAAAGGTGAATTGGGAGTATAAACAGTGTGCGGGCTTTCCTGTTCTTTACAAAATAATGGCCTGACCAGCATTTTTATACATGCCCCAAAGCATGATGGGATGGTACTTGCTTAATTAACTCAGGAACCACACCTGTGTGGAAGCACCTGCTTTCAATATACTTTGTATCCCTTATTTAAGTGTTTCCATCATTTTGGCCGTTACCTGTATGTACTGTATGCACCCCTGTAATCATTGTGGAACTACCAAACTGACAACAATGAGAATTAAGGAAGAAAGGGATATTATGGGGGAGTCCAAATAAGATTAATTGGCAATGGGAATAAATCAAATTTTAAATCCTTAAACATTCTATTGAGCCTTCCAAGTCAATGACTTTACAATTTCTCGCTCCATCTGCCTCCCTTTCTGAGGCCTAATTAATAATGGCTTGTTGTGGTTTTGCATAAACCAGTCATTGGCCAAACTAGCTCGAGCAAATTATGTAAGGACCATCTCGGACTCACTCCAGTATATGTAATGCCATATTTTCTGCATATCCCCATAAAGATTTAGATTTATAAGTGCATTTTATAGCATGTTCCATTACGTGGTGCAATGACTTCAAGGCTATAGTAATGAGAGTTTCTATGGTGGTAAAGTTACGCTTTGACATTTTTGTGGCTGATACAAAACACATTCATAACTTTCTGTGAGATCGATGCAAGTATGCCTGTTATCTCATGCAAGTGCTCCAGGTGTCACAAACTGTTGACAATTGAGGTATTTTTGCAAACCCTGTATTAGTCCTGTGGTGTTATTTCATTCAGTTTAAGATTTTCAAAGGGATTTGTGTTGAAGTAGCAGTAAAAACACTGAGCACCTAAAGGAATATCATAGTATTGATGTTTCTGCTAAAGAGTAATACCTTTGATGCGACTGCATAAAATGGAAAACATGATTAGGCATTATGCTGGTCAATAATATTTTTGATATTCACCCTTAGAGCATTGATATAGATCTTGATGTACCAAGGGAGGAGACTTAGTATAAAATAGTTTAGTTAACTTTTTGGTTTATCGATTCTCTTTTTCATACAGTGCTGAAAGGCAGACATTTTATATTTCATTCAATGAAAAAACAAACGAAGTCTCTAAAGATTGGGTAAACTTGAGTAAGGCAGGGTTTTCTGTCTGAGTGGTTTTACTTCTGACAAGATTATTTTTATCAAGCAAATCTGTAACGGGTGGTGGTGTGGTGCAGTGACCTCAATGCCACTCCACTATTACAGACTTAGCCTGCCTGAGGACCTCTCACTGGAAAACAAGCCCCAGCTGAGACCAGTCAGCTAACAATGGGGTTGTTGCTCTCCTGCCAAGAACTAAAAGGTATAAGGCTCTTTCTGTGGAAGTGAAACGTTGCTTGTTTGTCATCTTAGTGCTTTGATTACCGTCTAGTCAAGGAGTCAGACCTGGGACACCAGGTCAGAGGAATCCAAGGCCAATTGGTGACAATGAACAATTAATTAACTACATTGAAAAAAAACAGCAATACAGTGTGAGTATTCCTGTTATAGGTGGTGACGACTATGCAACATTACACAATAACCACTGTCATGGCACATGCAACATCACTGTTCCCCGGGTGCCGATGGCGTGAATGATTAAGGCAGCCCCCTGCACCTCCCTCATTCAGAGGGGTTGGGTTTAATGTGGAAGACACATTTCAGTTGAATGCATTCAGCTGTACAACTGACTAGATATCCCCCTTTCCCTTTCTAGTCATCAACAAAGGAAACAGTTCCATGGTATTTAAAGTGTTAAAGTGATAACACACTATATTTGATTCCTTATCATCTTGGAGTTCCCACTGGACACACACTAGTTGAATCAACATTGTTTCAACATAGTTTGCCAATGTATTGTCACGTGGAATCTATGTGGAAAATACACTGGATTTGAAAAAAGTCATCAAGGTAAACTGTTGTTTGGAGGGTGAAATTTCGACCACAGGATGTCATCATGGTAACAAAATGTCAACATAGACAAACCTTGTATGAAATAGGTTGAATTTGTATCTTTAAAACAATGTTTTAAAAAAGAAACGTTATATCCACTATCAGAAACGTATCTTTCTACAGATATCCTTTGGTCTCCTATTCAGGATTTGAACCAAGCCCAGCTTTGCTTAGCTTTGATATTTGTCACTGACTATCACCAATGTGCTATCGTGAGAATGATTGCTGAGCAAGCTCCACTTAAAAAACGAAATAGATTCGATGTTGCTATCAAAGTCATGTGTGAGAGCAAAATTACAAGATTGTTATAATACTGTTATTGCATCAAATGGTTGTTTTAGGGAATAGAATAGGGTTCTTAGAACACTCTCATCTGTGCGTGGTCTTCTGAGTTTGGCCTCTGGGGCTTAATGCTGACAGTGGATTTACGATGCCTTTGGTGATAAAATCTAAAGACTGCATTCCATAGCATGAGTTAGTGTTTGTGTACTGGGAGGTACCAGGGTGGAGATGGCTCAGGTATGGATAATTATGAGAGGAACCTTGTTTTGGGGGCCAGACCCTGGTTTCCACACAATGAGAACAGTCTTTACAGCAGATACTGTCTGCTGTGAATTATGAATTTATTTTATACGAATCCTAACCCTGTGACCCATTCCACACATCTGTTGTTTGTCATGTAGACTGAGGGGGTGTATTTTTGTTATATAAGATCTTTGTATCCTTTGTGTGATTCTCAACTAATCATTTAAGGGTGATTCGTTGACCAGCCATCGTTATTGCAGGGTACTCGCATCATTCACGTGTGTGTGTGTGGTGTGACATGATTTCCTTATTAAAACTTCTTAAGGCTAGGGGGCACTATTTTCACGTCCGGATGAAAAATGTGCCCAAAGTAAACTGCCTGCTACTCAGGCCCAGATGCTAGGATATGCATATTATTAGTAGATGTGGATAGAAAACACTCTGAAGTTTCTAAAACTGTTTGAATGATGTCTGTGAGTATAACAGAACTTATTTGTCAGGTGAAACCCCGAGGACAAACCATCCAGGATTTTGTTTTTAGGTCATTCTCTTTTCAATGGGATTTCAATGGGAATCTAGATTTCTAAGGCACTTGCTTGCAGTTCCTATTGCTTCCACTGGATGTCAACAGTCTTTATAAATTGGTTGATGTTTTTCCTTTGAGAAATGAAGAACGAGGTTCGAGTGAAGTGTACTGTTTGTTAGAGGCGCGTGACCTGAAAGCACGCTCCACTTTGTTTTCGTCCTGTATTGAAGACAGTTTATCCCGTCTTAAATTTTATCGATTATTTACGTTAAAAAATACCTAAAGTTGTATTAGGAAAGTTGTTTGAAATGTCTGGATCAAGTTTACAGGTAACTTATTAGATACTTTGTAGTCATGTTGCGCGAGTTGGAAACGGTGTATTTTCAGAATCAAACGCGCCAAATAAATGGACATTTTGAGGATATAACGACAGAATTATTCAAACAAAAGGACCTTTTGTGATGTTTAATGTACATATTGGAGTGCCAACAGAAGAAGATATTCAAAGGTAAGAGATTAATTATATGTTATTTCTGACTTTTGTGTTGTGCCAGGCGGGTTGAATTATGATTTTCATGTGTATGTTTGATGGGGTGCTGTCCTCAGATAATAGCATGGTTTGCTTTCGCCGTTAAGCCTTTTTGAAATCTGACACTGTGGCTTGATTAACAAGAAGTTCATCTTTAAACCGGTCTATAACACTTGTATGATTTATTAATTATTATTATGAGTATTTCTGTTTTGAATTTGGCGCGCTACTATTTCACTGGGTGTTGTCAAATCAATCACGTTAACGTGATTGGCGCACGAAGGGATCACTAAGAAGTTAATAAGTGAATAAATATTTTGTTTCAGTATAACTCAGACATGTGTGATAAGTTTGTCTCTCATTTGATAATAAAGAAATAACCATGACACATTCCAAAGGGTAGGTTTAACAGAGCTAATTAAATATGACCACTCTTTATCACTCATATATCATAATTTATGAGATTTAGGCCATTGTTTCAATTCAACCCAGAATCCAACTAAAATTAGGCAATGCAATAGGACTAGGGTTTAAAGCTCTGATTGATTTAAAATGTAATGTTATTTAGTGATTAGTGAATTGTGTTTGGTTGTCAACGCAACCAAATATCAACATTTGAAGGAGACGCATCTGCTACTTGGATAGTTCCATCTGTGCCACTGACTTAGTCTGTCTTTAATTCCAGTTTGTCTATAAATTATTTGTTCGATTCAAGTCTCCAACACAACTAAAAATGCAAGTTAAAGAATGGGATTAATCCAGGGGCTCAGATGGAACTATCCAAGCAGTAGATATAGTGGGGTCTAAAATTATTGACACCCTTGATAAAGATGAGTAATAATGATTGTATAAAATAATTCAAATACTAAGCTATATTACATTTTTGGGGTAAATTATTTCATACTAAGAGTATACAATTGCTCAGAGAAATAGATTTTGTTTAACAAGAAATATATTGTTTTCTTCAAAAAGGTAGAGGTCAAAATTATTGACTCCCGAAAAGATTCTTATAAGTGAAGTAGTCAAAAGTTTAGTATTTGGTTCCATTTTTCTAGCATGCAAAGACTACATCAAGCTTGTGACTCTACAAACTTTTGGTTTTTGGTTGTGCTGCATATTATTTTGCGCCAAACAGAAATGAATGGTAATAATGTATTGTCATTTTGGAGTGACATTTATTTTAAATCAGAAAAGAATACTATATGTTTCTAAACACTTCTACAATAATGTGGATGCTACCATGATTACGGATAATCCTGAATGAATCGGGAATAATGATGAGTGAGAAACTTACAGAAGGTCAAAGATCATACCCCATAATGACAAAATGGAAACAGGTTTTTAGAAATGTTTGCAAATTTATTTTGAATAAAAACAATACCTTATTTATATACTGTACGTATTCAGACCCTTTGCTGTGAGACTCGAAATTGAGCTCCGCTGCATCCTGTTTCCATTGATCATCCTTGAGATGTTTCTACAACTTGATTGGAGTCCACCTGTGGTAAATCCAATTGATTGGACATGATTTGGAAAGGCACACGCCTGTCTATATAAGGTTCCATAGTTGACTGTGCATGTCAGAGCAAAAACCAAGCCATACGGTCGAAACAATTGTCAGTAGATCTCCGAGACAGGATTGTGTCGAGGGACAGATCTGGGGAAGGGTACCAAAACATATCTGCAGCATTGAAGGTCCCCAGGAACACAGTGGACTCCATCATTCTTAAATGGAAGAAGTTTGGAACCACCAAGACTCTTCCTGAAGTTGGCCGTCCGGCCAAACTGAGCAATCTGGGGAGAAGGGTCTTGGCCAGGCAGGTGACCAAGAACCCAATGGGAGCTCTGACAGAGGTCCAGAGTTTTTCTGTGGCGATGGGAGAACCTTTCAGAAAGATAATCATCTCTGCAGCACTCCACCAAAAAGGTATTTATGGTAGAGTGGCCATATGGAAGCCACTCCTCAGTAAAAGATACAACAGCCTGCTTGGAGTTTGCCAAAAGGCAACTAAAGAACTCTCAGACCATGAGAAACAAGGTTATCTGGTCTGATGAAACCAAGATTGAACTCTTTGGCCCGAATGCCAAGTGTCACGTCTGGAGGAAACCTGGCACCATCCCTACGGTGAAGCATGGTGGTGGCAGAATCATGCTGTGGCGATATTTTTCAGCGGCAGGGACTAGGAGACTAGTCAGGATTGAGGCAAAGATGAATGGAGCAAAGTACAGAGCGCTCCTTGATGAAAACCTGCTCCAGAGCACTCAGGACCTCAGACTGGGGCGAAGGTTCACCTTCCAACAGGACAACGACCCTAAGCACACAGCCAAGACAATGCAGGAGTGACTGCGGGATAAGTCTCTGAATGTCCTTGAGTGGCCCAGCCAGAGCCCAGACTTGAACCCGATCGAGCATCTCTAGAGAGACCTGAAAATAGCTGTGCAGCAACACTCCCCATCCAACCTGACAAAGCTTGAGAGGATCTGCAGAGAAGAATGGGAGAAACTCCCCAAATGCAGGTGTGCCAAGCTTGTAGCGTCAATGTAGCGCCAATAAAATTTGAGGCTGTAATCGCTGCCAAAAGGTGCTTCAAGAAAGTACTGAGTAAAGGGTCTGAATACTGTAAATGTGATAATGTAAATGTGATATTTCAGTTTTTTATTTATTATTAATTTGCTAAAATGCTTTGTCATTAACATGTATTGTGTGTAGATTAATGAGGGGATTTAAAAAATATATATATCTATTTTGGAATAAGGCTGTAACCAAACAAAATGTGGAAAAAGTCAAGGGGTCTGAATACTTCCCAAAGGCACTATCTCATTACATCAACATATAGCTTGTCAATTCAACAAATAGCAGATTGTGGATTATTCAAGTCACTACAACTAAATGTAAAACCAAGCTAACTGACAATCCAGTTAAAAACCCTCCATAGAAAGTGACTTGGCAAAAAAGCTAGAAGCACCATGTCCTGGTTTAGAGAGCCTCTTTAGAGCAGTATATTTTACATTTTTACATTTTAGTCCAGAGCGACTGACAGTTAATCTTAAAATAGCTAGGTGTGACAACCACATATAACGTAGCTATCAGTAGAGTCTGACCTAGAAGTGGTGGGGTTTCCAAGAGAACTGATTTGGCAGAACGGAGTGCCTGGGTTGGTGTGTTTGGTTTAGCCTGAAGGTAGGGATGGGAAGTTCCTCTTGTTGTTCTGTAAGCAAGCACCACAGTCTTGTTGTGGATGTAAGCCTCGACTGGTTTGCCAGTGGAGTATGTGGAGGAGCTGGGTGACATGAAAGAACTTGGGAAGGTTGAAAACAGGTAGGCTGCAGCGTTCTGGTTTAAGTTGCATGGGTTGGATGGCACAAGCTGGGAGCCCAGCCAACAGCGAGTTGCAGTAATCCAGACGGGAGAGGACAAGTTCCTGGATTAGGACCTGTGCAGCTTCCTGTCTTAGGTAGGGCCGTACTCTACGGGTCACTGCTTTGATGTTTGCAGAGAACAACAGTGGTGTTGTGCAGGGTCACGCCAAGGTTCTTTGCACTCTGGGAGGACGACACTGTGGATTTGCCAACCGTGATGGAGGTCTTTGAGTGGGCAGGCCTTCCCCGGGAGGTAGAGCAATTCCGTCTTGTCGATGTTGAGCTTGAGGTGGTGGGCCGGCATCCAGGTTGAGATATCTGCCAGGCATGCAGAGATACGTGTTGCCACCTGGGTGTCAGAAGGGAGAAGGAGAAAAGTAGTTGAGTGTCATCCACATAACTATAATAGGAGAGACCATGTCAGGATATAATGGAGCTAAGGGACTTGGTGTATAGAGAAAAGAGGAGAGGGCCTAGAACCGGGCCCTGGGGGACACCAGTAGTGAGAGTACGTGGTGCAAACACAGATCCTCTCCACGTCACCTGGTGGCCTGCCAGGTAGAATGCAATACAAGAGTTTTCAGAGCCTGAGATGCCCAGCCCTGAGAGGGTGGAGAGGAGGATCTGATGATTCGCGGTGTTGAAGGCACAGATAAATCTAGGAGTATGAGATCAGAGGAGAGAGGCTTTGGCCGTGCGGAGAGCCTCTGTGACACAGAGAAGAGCAGTCTCATTTGAGTGACCCATCTTGAAGCCGGACTGGTTACGATCAAGAAGATCATTCTGCGAGAGATAACGAGAAAGTTGATCAGAGACAGCATGATCAAGTGTTTTGGAAAGAAAAGAAAGACGGGATACAGGTCTATAGTTTTCGACATCCGATGAGTCAAGTGTTGGTTTCTTGAGGAGCGGAGCAACTCGGGCCATTTTGAAGTCAGAGGGGATGCAGCCAGTGGTCAGGGATGAGTTGATGAGGGAAGTGAGGAATGGGAGAAGGTTTCCAGTGAGGGTCTGGATAAGGGATGAGGGGATGGGGTCGAGCGGACAGGTTGTCGGGCGGCCGGACCTCACCAGTCGCAGGATGTTATCTGGAGAGAGAGGGGAAAAACAGGTCAAGGCGTAGGGTAGGTCTGTGTGAGTGAGACCAGTGGACTCAATAGGCTGAGTGAATGAGTAGCAAATGTCGTCAACCTTTTTTTTCAAAGTGGTTGATAAAGTTGTCCGCAGAGAGGGAGGAGGGGGTGGAGGATTAAGGAGGGAGGAGAAGGTGGAAAAGTTTCCTAGGGTTAGAGGCAGAAGCTTGAAATTTAGTGGTAGAAAGTGGATTAGCAGCGGATACAGAGGAAGAGAAGATAGAGAGGAGGGAGTGAAAGGATGATAGTTCCTCCGGAAGTTTAGTTTTCCTCAAGAGGAGGGAGTACTGGGAGAGAGAGAGAGAGAGCAAAGATTGTGACGGTGCATGACCATCTGGGTAGGGGTTAGGTTAGGTTTGGAGGAAAGGGAGACAGAAAAGGAAACAAAGTTGTAAAGATGAGGTCAAGCGTATTGCCTGCCTTGTGAGTTGGAGGGGATTGGGAAAAGGTGAGGTCAAAAGAGGCAAACAGGGGAAAGAGAGTTGGAAAGAAATTCATTGAATGCAGACGTCGGGAGGTTGAAGTACTCTTCGAACCCACCTGTAAATGACACACGACTGCCTCCAGTTGGAGTCTCTCTCTTATTAGAGCAGAGGAGGAATCACTTGTCAAGCACACACAGCCAGGGCATAGCTCACTCCACCACCTCCTCTCCTTTCATGTCTCTAAGTCCCTGCCTTGTCTGCTCACCCGCCCGCCTGCCCACCTGCCCGCCTGCATCTCAGGGGCAGAATGAGAATTAAGTGCACAGTGCCATCTGTGCAGCTAGAGAAGCTGGAGGAGAGGAAGGCTAATAGTTCCACAACGGATCAAAAGCTCATCACACTTAACTCCTTGAGGAGATGATACTAACGGACCTGCCTGCATTGCCTTTTACCTTGGCCATGGCGTTTACGGTTAATGTGTCCCCTGAGGAGTCAAAAAAGCTATGTGAATGTGCTTAAATGTGAATGCAAGCTTAACGGGGGCACCGCAAATTGTTATGAAGTAGCTGCTTGCTTGAGTGCAGCTCCTGTGCAGACCATGCTATTGTCAAGGGAGCTAACAACCTTGGACCTGCAAGTGAGACAAAATGAAAGGGAAAAGGTTCAAAAGCGATTCCCGTTCTATTTCCTTTATACCATGAAATGTATATTTTTTTAACACACAACACACTTATTTAGTGTAGAAGCCAGTGCCACAATTGTCTACAGTGCCTTTGGAAGGTATTCAGACACCTTGACCTTTTCCACATTGTTAGGTTACAGCCTTATTCTAAAATGTATTACATTGTTTTTTCCCTCATTAATCTACAAACAATACTCCATACAATACCCACAATGACTAAGCAAAAAACAAAATGTAATAATGAAATATCACATTTACGTACATTTGCAAGAAAGTTTGTGAACCCTTTGAAATTATCTGGATTTCTGCATTGATTATTGATAAAATGCGGTCTGATCTTCATCTAAGTCACAATAATAGACAAACACAATCTGACTAAACTAATAACACACAAACAGTTGTACTGCGAAGATCACTCCAAGAGCACAAAGGGCAATCCTGAACAAGGTGAGAAAAAACCCAAGGGTAACAGCAAAGACCTCCAGAAAACTCTACAAACAACGAAAGTCTGTGTTCATGTGTCCACTATCAGAAAAACACTGAACAACAATGGTGTTCATGGAAGGACACCACGAAGGAAACCACTGATGTCTAAAAAAACAGTTTAATCTCAAGTTCGCCCGAGACCACCTGGGTGTTCCACAACGCTTCTGGGAAAATGTGCTGTGGACAGACGAGACAGAAGTTTAACTTTTTGGGAAAAATGCACAACGCTATGTGTGGAGGAAAAAGGGTACTGCACACCAAAAACTCATCCAAGCTGTGAAGCATGGTGGAGGGAGCATCATGGTTTGGGGCTGCTCTGCTGCCTCAAGGCCTGGACGCCTTGCAATCATTGAGGGAACAATGAATTCAAAAGTGTATCAATACATTTTACAGGAGAATGTCAGGGCAGCAGTCCAAGACATCAAGCTTAAGAGAGGATGACCCAAAGCACACAAGTAAATCAAGTAAAGAATGCCTGAAAAGGAAGAAGATTAGTGTTTGGAAAGGCCAAGTCAGAATCCTGACCTTAACCCAATTGAGATGCTGTGGCATGACCTGAAGAGTGCTGTGCTATCAAGACAACCCAGAAATATTGATGAACTGAAACAGATTTGTAGGGAGGAATGGTTCAAAATTACTCCTCAACATTGTGCAAGTCTTATAAGCAGCTACAGGAAATGTTTGGTGGAGGTTGTTGCTGCTAAAGGAGGATTTACAAGTTACTAAATTCAAGGGTTCACTTACCTTTTCCAGCCTGCACTGTGAATGATTACGCAATGTCTTCAATAAAAATGTGAAAAGTTAAAAACTGTTTGTTTGTTAGTTTAGTCAGATTATGTTTGTCTATTATTGTGATTTAGATGAAGATCAGACCACATTTTATGAGTAATCAATGCAGAAATCCAGGAAATTGCAAAGGGTTCACAAACTTTTTCTTGTAACTGTATGTATTCAGACCCTTTACTCAGTACTTTCTTGAAGCACCTTTTGGCTGCGATTACAGCCTTGAGTCTTCTTGGGTATGATGCTACAAGCTTGGCACACTTGCATTTGGGGAGTTTCTCCCATTCTTCTCTGCAGATCCTCTCAAGCTCTGTCAGGTTGGATGGGGAGCGTTGCTGCACAGCTATTTTCAGGTCTCTCCAGAGATCTTCGATCAGGTTCAAGTCATACCTCTGTCTGGGCCACTTAAGGACATTCAGAGACTTGTCCCGAAGCCACTCCTATGTTGTCTTGGCTCTGTGCTTAGGGTCGTTGTCCTGTTGGAAGGTGAACCTTCGCCCCAGTCTGAGGTCCTGAGCACTTTGCAGCAGGTTTTCGTCAAGGATCTCTGTACTTTGCTCCATTCATCTTTGTCTCAATCCTGACTAGTCCCCCAGTGCCTGCCACTGAAAAACATCCCCACAGCATGATCACCGTAGGGATGGTGCCATGTTTCCTCCAGATGTGATGTTTGGCATTCAATCTTGGTTTCATCAGACCAGAGAATCTTGTTTCTCATGGCCTGATTGGTGGAGGCCTGATTGGTGGAGTGTTGCAGTGATGGTTGTCCTTTTGGAAGGTTCTCCCATCTCCACAGAGGAACTCTAGCGCTCTAGAACTCTAGAGCTCTATCAGAGTGACTCGGGTTCTTGCTCACCTTCCTGACTAATGCCCTTCTCCCCCGATTGCTCAGTTTGGCAGGGCGTGCCAGCTCTAGGAAGAGTCTTGGTCGTCCCAAACTTCTTCCATTTAAGAATGATGGAGGCCACTGTTTTTTGGGGGACCTTCAATGATGCAGAAAGTCTTTGGAACCCTTCCCCAGATCTGTCCCTCGACACAATCCTGTCTCGGAGCTTTACTCCGAGACAGGATTGTCATCTGTGTCATCTGTGGGACCTTATATAGAAAGGCGTGTACCTTTCCAAATCGTATCCAATCAATGGAATTTACCACAGGTGGACTCCAATCAAGTTGTTGAAACAGGACGCATCTGAGCTCAATTTTGAGTCTCATAGCAAAGGGTCTGAATACTTATGTAATGAAGGTATTTCTGTTTTTATTTCTAATAAATTTGCAATTTAAAAAAAAAAAAACGTGTTCGCTTTGTCATTATGGGGTATTGTGTGTAGATAGTTGAGTTAAAAATAAAATGTAAATCCATTTTAGAATAAAGTTGTAATGTAACAAAATCTATTTCAGCGAGGGCTGGAAGGTGAGGGCTGGAATGTCCCAAATGGTCTAAGGGAGGGTTGGAAGGTCCCAAATGGAATACCCCCATTGTTAATAAGCTGTGACTGAATACCCATACTAGCATCCTAAATAGTCTAATTTTTGGGTATGCAAAAAATGAAAATGTTATTTTATGTGAAATTCACAAATTGAGTATGCTTTGGTATGAATTTGCAGCACATGAATGAATTGTCTTTTCAGACCCACATGTGTTTGACAACAGCTGATAATCAGATAAAGGGATGGGCAGTACAAAAATGAACAAATGGCAGGGAATAACAGCATTAGATTTTGTTTTTCTTTATTTTAGCAGGGAGTCACCATTGAGACCAGTGTCTCTTCTTCAAGGGAGCCCTGCATATGCAATTTCATAGAACAAAATAATCGAAAACAATATAAAAAAAGTAAAGTACAGCAGGACACAAATTGCACACACAAACAAATATACACAAAACACAAAACACAATCAACTAAAACAAACACATTCTTCATGATAAAATTGTGTCTACTCTCTAAACTGCCCAAGGTTCACTAAGGCCTCTTCAGTATGTGTACTGCTTTTCTACATATGGAGTAGAAAATCTGACTCTGAAGACACCAAAGGAGTCTCCAGAATTAACCAACCCTGTGAACGGGTTCGATAACTTGTCATTTGAAATAGTTTTAGTAAGAAGTAGACTAGAAGAGAATCCAGACACAGCCAAGGCGTCATCATCAGCATAGCAACTGGCCCTCCACCACCTGGTCAACGACTCTGTGTACAAGGAGTATATCTGAAGACAGCAGAGTAGGATGGGGAGTGGGGATTAGAGCTCAGGTGAAGTCTGCCCCCTGGATAAACTACAGAGTGGACTAGTGCTGTGGAAATCAGGCCAGCCTCTCCCCCAAGGAGTCAACATCAGACAAGCCTCTTTCGGGGAGCAGGCGGGGAGAGATTGCGAGGCCCCTCATCTAAGCCACACCGCTTAAGGGGCCGCTGCCAAATCACTGAGCAAATTATCCAGGGGAGGCAAGTGATGAGGCAACGATGTGTCAAGCCAGACTAAGTTAAGTGCGAGAGCAATTTGGTGTGGCGTTGACATTTTTTTGTTTACCTTTGTTATGTAGTTAATACTGTTGTTTTTTCCCCCTTCCACGGCTTGTAATATGCAAGACAGTATATTTTTTAACTTTGATATTTAAAGCACATGCAGAAAATGCTTGTAGTCACATGAATGTATCATAAAACGAGAGCAAGAGCTCCCTCATGAACAGATAAAGTTTTAAAATACCTACAGTAGTATAACTGAGGCATACTTAAATGGAGGACAAGTATGTCTCTCGAGATGTTTTAAGGGCAAGTCAACGATTAATGTTACCATGGTCCAAGATAAATCAATTCTAGGCTTAATAACATGTATTTAATATATTCTGATTCCATTGAAAAGGCTTTGCCTCTTATGAATTAGCATTAATAACGCATAAAGGCTCACCGAATGTCCCAACGGAGCATGTGCTTGTCATAGATTTGCAAACTGAATATTATTACATTTCTGCCAAGGGAAAGTCTGTGACATCATTTGAGTTGCCATCTGATGAATGACGTGGAGTATTTTATTTAAATTCATCATCGTCTCAGATGATCCAACCACACTAAGAAATAGCTGTAACACTGAAATTATACCTAATCTTAACCTAACCCTCATTCCTAAACCTAACTTTAACCCTAATAAATTAATTGATTTTGTCCCCTAAACCTAAAGTAACATTTTTCTGCCAGTTGAATATACACTTCCTTGATGTTATGGATTGGTGTAAATCTTGGCCACTTCAATAATAATCTTAATAATCTTTAAACAAAATAATTTATAATACAAACAGCTGCCAAGAATACATTATTAGAGCAAACAGTGTGGTGGTACCTTACAGGAGATGAAATATGTATTATACTCACATGCATCATTAACTGATGATGCAATTAATCATAGTAATCAATTGTGTCACTGAGCTGGATCGTATTTTCTTGTTGCCGTGAGATATTTCTCAGAGATTAAAAACAAGGACCTTATTCAATATGAGCTGTTAACACTATAGCTCCTTGTAATATCAAATCAAGTTTAAACTTTATTTGTCCCAGAGCGCAATTGGTTTTTCAGCAGGTGAGCACATTTAAAAATAAAAAACACATGGAACACAAACTATTCTTAATAACAATGGGCTCGTATGTCAGTCATGGGGTGACAGCCATCAATACAAATATATACAATACTAATGATCAACATTAGTACAGGTTACATAATTAGTAAAGTGCGCTGTGCACATTATCAAATCATCACGTCAACATCATCGAGAAAATGACAATCATAATCATTAATGTCACCATCATTATCATCATCACATTACCACCACCATCATCATTATAATCATCATAATCATCATCGTAATCCCCATGTATGAAAAAAAACAAAAAACACAAGGACAGTGAAACTAGTTCGGCCAGACTAGCCGACCTCCTCTTAACTTTATTCAAAAGGGCAATGGTCGTATGGGTAAAGGAGTGTTTGTACTTGTTAGTCTTGACAGTGGGGAATCCATAGGAGCCAGAGGGTAGCTCCTGGAATTCACGGTGTAGGGGGTGGGAACAGTGAGACAGGATGGATTCTGCCTTCCTCACCACTTGTCCGTTCAGGTCAGACAGACTACCCACTTTCTGTTAATCCCATTGTCTCTTCCCGATCCTTGCAACCTATGTCGACTTGAACTAAGTACAAGGCCATGGAAACACATCAGGCAAACATAGAATAGAAATACTGAAATGCCTATCCTGACCCTGTTACAACTTCCCCCACCTTTGAATACAATATGTCCTCATATTTAACCCTAAAAGCACCAACAGGAGTTTTTATCCTGATATTTTAGGACTTTGTCAAGCAACTAGTTACCAACTAAAAAACACAATTTACTATGATTTCTGTGTTAATATAGAGGAATACTAGTGGTGAGATACTAAGCGGGAGCGACTTTTGTGCCCTCGCAGGTGTGGCCAACACCAACTTGCACCAAGACCTCTCTCTCCCTCTCAACCCATTTCCAGAAGCCAGTGGAAAGGAGAGTCTAACCAGGGGCGGTAGACCCACATAACGAGCTCCCCAAGCCTCCCTCACATGTCTGTTTCCTTCACGGAAAGCCATGGATCCCGTAGTGCTGCAGACACATTATGTCTTTTACTGACACACTCACTCACACATACACATTCATACAGGGAGAGAGGGGCAACAGATTAGGCATACAACACAAACAGTTCATACAATTTTGTATACAAACACCATACAAACCATGCAATAATGTTATCTGAATAAAAAAACAAGCAAATTGAACCAACCTGAGGGTGGCTCCTCCTGCTGCTGCTGCTGCACTTTTGACATGTTTCCAGACCTGTACCCAGTTCCCTATCCTGCCAACTACGCCAGATGTAACACCCACAGGTTGCAAGGATAGGGAGGAGCCAATATAGACTTGAACTGGGGACCATGCCATAGAAAGGCATCATGCAAATACAGATTACTGAACGAGCTGCTTCCTGTGCTTGGTCCTCCTATGTTGAACATAATAAATGGCTCCCTATCCACCGGATGTGTACCAAACTCACTAAAAGTGGCAGTAATAAAGCCTCTCTTGAAAAAGCCAAACCTTGACCCAGAAAATAAAAAAAATGATCGGCCTACATCGAATCTCCCATTTTGAAAAAGCTGTTGTGCAGCAACTCACTGCCTTCCTGAAGACAAACAATGTATACGAAACGCTTCAGTCTGGTTTTAGACACCATCATACTTTAGCATTGAGTCTGCACTCGTGAAGGTGGTAAATGACATTTTAATGGTGTCAGACCAAGGCTTTGCATCTGTCCTCGTGCTCCTAGACCTTAGTGTTGCTTTTGACACCATCGATCATGACAATCTTTTGGAGAGATTAGAAAACCAAATTGGTCTACAAGTTCTGGCCTGGTTTTGATCTTATCTGTCGGAAAGATATCAGTTTGTCTCCGTGGATGGTTTGTCCTCTGACAAATCAACTGTACGTTTCGATGTTCCTCAAGGTTCCGTTTTATGACCACTATTTTCACTATATATTTTACCTCTTGGTGATGTCATTCGGAAACATAATGTTAACTTTCACTGCTATGTGGACGATACACAGCTGTACATTTCGATGAAACATGGTGAAGTCTAAAAATTGCCCTCCCTGGAAGCATGTGTTTCAGACATAAGGAAGTGGATGGCGGCAAATTTGTTACTTTTAAACTCGGACAAAACAGAGATGCTAGTTCTAGGTCCCAAGAAACAAAGAGATCTTCTGTTGGATCTGACAATTAATCTTGATGGTTGTACAGTCGTCTCAAATAAAACTGTGGACCTCGGCATTACTCTGGACCCTGATCATTCTTTTGACGAACATACTGTATCAAGACTGTTTCAAGGACAGCTTTTTTCCATCTTCGTAGCATTGCAAAAATCAGAAACTTTCTGTTAAAAATTGATGCAGAAAAGTTCATCCGTGCTTTTGTCACTTCTAGGTTAGACTACTGCAGTGCTCTACTTTCTGGCTACCCGGATAAAGCACTAAATAAACTTCAGTTAGCGCTAAACATGGCTGCTAGAATCTTGACTAGAACCAAAACATTTGATCATATTACTCCAGTGCTAGCCTCTCTACACTGGGTTCCTGTTAAGGCTAGAGCTGATTTCCAAGGTTTGACTGCTAACCTACAAAGCATTACATGGGCTTGCTCCTACCTATCTCTCCGATTTGGTCCTGCCGTACATAACTACAAGTACACTACGGTCACAAGACGCAGGCCTCTTTATTGTCCCTAGAATTTCTAAGCTAAGGTTTTCTCCTATAGAGCTAAATTTTTATGCAATGGTCTGCCTATCCATGTGAGAGACGCAGACTCGGTCTCAACCTTTAAGTCTTTATTGAAGACTCATCTCTTCAGAAGGTCCTATGATTGAGTGTAGTCTGGCCAGGGGTGTGAAGGTGAACAGAAAGGCACTGGAGCAACGAACCGCCCTTGCAGTCTCTGCCTGGCCGGTTCCCCTCTCTCCACTTGGATTCTCTGCCTCTAACCCTATTACAGGGGCTGAGTCACTTGCTTACTGGTGCCCTTCCATCCCGTCCCTAGTAGGGGTGCGTCACTTGAGTGGGTTGAGTCACTGACTCCTGTCTGGGTTTGGCATCCCCCCCGGGTTCGTGTCGTGGGGGAGATCTTCGTGGGCTATCCTCAGCCTTATCTCAGGGTAGTAAGTTGGTGGTTTGAAGATATCCCTCTAGTGGTGTGGGGGCTCTGCTTTGGCCAAGTGGGTGGGGTTATATCCTGCCTGGGTGGCCCTGTCTGGAGTTATTGTCGGACGGGGCAACGGTGTGTCCCGACTCCTCCTGTCTCAGCCTCCAGTGTTTATGCTGTCATAGTTTATGTGTCGGGGGGCTAGAGTCAGTCTGTTATGTCTGGAGTATTTATCCTGTCTTATCCGGTGTCCTGTGTGAATTTAAGTATGCTCCCTCTAATTCTCTCTCTCTCCTCTCCCTTCCCTCTTCGAGGACCTGAGCCCTGGGACCATGCCTCAGAAAAATCTGGCCTGATGACTCCTTGTGTCAACAGTCCACCTGGTCATGCTGCTGCTCCAGTTTCAACTGTTCTGCCTGCGGCTATGGAACCCTGACCTGTTCACCGAACATGCTACCTTTTCCCGGACCTGCTGTTTTCAACTCTCTCTCTCTACCGCACCTGCTGTCTCTAACTCTGAATGCTCGGCTATGAAAAGCCAACTGACATTTACTTCTGAGGTGCTGACTTTTTGCACCCTCTACAACCACTGTGATTATTATTATTATTTTTTGACCCTGCTGGTCATCTATGAACGTTTGACCATCTTGGCCATGTATTGTTATGATCTCAACCCGGCACAGCCAGAAGAGGACTGGCCACCCCTCAGAGCCTGGTTCCTCTCTTGGTTTCTTTCTAGGTTCCTGTCTTTCTAGGGAGTTTTTCCTAGCCACCATGATTCTACATCTCCATTGCTCGCTGTTTGTGGTTTAAGGCTGGGTTTCTGTATAGCACTTTGTGACATCGGCTGATGTAAAAAGGGCTTTAGAAATACATTTGATTGATTGATTATAATTATTCAAAATGACTACTTATAACAGAGCAATCCTTACCCTGTTACCATTTATACTATTCTAGCAAGTGCATTTATAAAAGAGAACCATCAATGTCCTGTCAACCTCGAACTTTGCCAGTTTTCCTGTGACAAAGAAAGCATTACTGACCCTTCTTACAGAACATGTTAGTGTTCTCTACTCTAAACGTATTATCAATCATGTTGCAAAGATACTTGTAATTGGCTATAGTGTCTACCACCTGGCACTTGATAATAGTGTTCTGAGGGGTTGATGCCTGATACCATTACACATATCTTTAGTGTTTGTCACATTGAAGAAGACTGACTATTACTGTGAAGGAAACTGACTATTACTGAAATGTCCACAAATAATAATATAATATAATAAATGCCCTTAGAATAACTAATGCCCATACACGTGTGTCTAGCTTTCCAGACCCAGATTGAGACCCTTGTACAAAAAACTGCCCAATGGAGGATCTTTATTTTATAGAGATGTTTAGTCCGGGAGTTCAGTACGGGTCTGGGAAACTGCAACATAATTTAACACACGAGAATTAAGTCACACATTCATTAGAGCAGTATTGGCATGAGAGCTACTTTAAAAAATAAAATGAAAATACAATTTTTATTTAACCATGTCACGAACTTCGTAGTGAGGAGACCAAGGCGCAGCGTGATTAGAATACATTCTACCTTTTAATAATGAAGAACACTTAACAAACAATACAAAATAACAAAACGAACATGACCGCTATAACACTGAGTGCAAACATGCAACATCACATAGACAATAACCCACAAACCAAACTAGAAAATGACAACCTAAATAGGATCCCCAATCAGAGACAACGATAAACAGCTGCCTCTGATTGGGAACCAATCTAGGCCACCATAGACCTACATAATGCCTAGACTACACACATACACCTAGACATACCCAAAACCCTAGACAAGACAAAAACACACATACCACCCTCGTCACACCCTGACCTAACCAAAATAATAAAGAAAACAAAGATAACTAAGGTCAGGGCGTGACAAACCAGGTACATTCCATTGAGGTTAAAAACCTATTTTGCGAGAGTGACCCGGCAAGAAGGCAAAACAGGGAAATAGCAGCCAGTCCATAAAATATTACAGAAAGTGTCACAAGTTACAGATACAATTGAAGATTAGAAACAACTACAGTTATCACACAGTGTTGTCGATCAGTCTTAAAAACAGGCAAGGATACTAACTCCCTTAACTTTAACGCTTTGATTGCTTTGATCCTGTAGGATTTTAGATTTTGCCTGTTGTTTAATGACAACTCTCGCAGCCTATAACTGTTTTGCTATGTAACAAAACTTGTAACACTTGAAACAAACAAACAGTGTGACACAACACTGTGTCACACTGCTGCCATCTTGATTCGACGTGGTTGCGAGCTACTCATTTATTTATTGTCAAATAGGCATTATCTTCCATGCAACTCTTCCCCTGGTCCTTGCTACACAAGATTGAAGTCGGAAGTTTACAATACACTTAGGTTGGACTCATTAAAACTAGTTTTTCAACCACTCCACAAATTTCTTGTTAACAAACTATAGTTTTGGCAAGTCGGTTAGGACATCTACTTTGTGCATGACACAAGTAATTTTTCCAACAATTGTTTACAGACAGATTATTTCACTTATAATTCACTGTATCACAATTCCAGTGGGTCAGAGGTTTACATACACTAAGTTGACTGTGCATTTAAACAGCTTGGAAAATTCCAGAAAATGATGTCATGGCGTTAGAAGCTTCTGATAGGCTAATTGACATATTTTGAGTCAATTGGAGGTGTACCTGTGGATGTATTCCAAGGCCTACCTTCAAACTCAGTGCCTCTTTGCTTGACATCATGGGAAAATCAAAAGAAATCCTCCAAGACTTCAGAAAAATAACTGTAGACCTCCACAAGTCTGGTTCATCCTTGGGAGCAATTTCCAAACACCTGAAGGTACCACGTTCATCTGTACAAACAATAGTACGCAATTATAAACACCATGGGACCACACAGCCGTCATACTGCTCAGGAAGGTGACGCGTTCTGTCTCGTAGAGATGAACGTACGTTGGTGTGAAAAGTGCAAATCAATCCCAGAACAACAGCAAAGGACCTTGTGAAGATGCTTGAGGAAACAGGTTCAGAAATATCTATATCCACAGTAAAACGAGTCCTATATCAACATAACCTGAAAGGCCGCTCAGCAGGAAGAAGCCACTGCTCCAAAACCACCATAAAAAAGCCAGACTACGGTTTGCAACTGTACATGGGGACAAAGATCGTACTGATGAAACAAAAATAGAACTGTTTGGCCATAATGACCATCGTTATGTTTGGAGGAAAAAGGGGGATGCTTGCAAGCCCAAAAACACCATCCCAACCGTGAAGCACGGGGGTGGCAGCATCATGTTGTGGGGGTGCTTTGCTGCGGGAGGGACTGGTGCACTTCACAAAATAGATGGCTGCATGAGGAGGGAAATTATGTGGATATATTGAAGCAACGTCTCAAGACATCAGTCAGGAAGTTAAAGCTTGGTCGCAAATGGGTCTTCCAAGTGGACAATGACCCCAAGCAGACTTCCAAAGTTGTGGCAAAATGGCTTAAGGACAACAAAAGTCAAGATATTGGAGTGGCCATCACAAAGCCCTGACCTCAATCCTATGTAAAATGTGTGTGCAGAACTGAAAAAGCGTGTGCGAGCAAGGAGGCCTCAGTTACACCAGCTCTGTCAGCAGGAATGGGCCAAAATTCACCCAACTTAAGGTGGGAAGCTTGTGGAAGGCTACCCTAAACGTTTGACCAAAGTTAAACAATTTAAAGGCAATGCTACCAAATACTAATTGAGTGTATATAAACTTCTGACCCACTGGGAATGTGATGAAAGAAATAAAAGCTAAATAAATCGTTCTCTCTTCTATTATTCTGATATTTCACATTCTTAAAATGAAGTGGTGATCCTAACTGACCTGAAACAGTGAATTTTTACTAGGATTAAATGTCAGGAATTGTGAAAAGCTGAGTTCAAATGTGTTTGGCTAAGGTGTATGTATTGTTCTGACTTCAACTGTCCATGTTTTCTGTCATTAAACGAATAAAAACCTAAATTACAGTTTTCATTTTAGATTACATTTTTTATCAAATTCAATTTTGAGTTTGCTCTTTTGGAGTGTTTTCTGACAAAAAAATGTATATAAATAAAAAGTTATGACCCTCCACTTCTAAAACCAAAGTTTCATCTCTGACAGAGAAACAACCAAATTCGATTATTTGAGTCCACGTCAATGCTTAAATCACATCAGAAGATAGTTTTTTTCAGACCTAAAAAATTAAGACATTTGTAATTCAACTAGTAAGAGAGGAATGTGTTTGGCTAGCAATGTTTCTGTACTGCTACTGCACATGTGATGGCAGAGTTTGAAAAACAAATGCCCACCCGATTAATACAAATAATCATGTTAATATTTTGTCAGGTAAGCCTATATTCAGTACTTAATATTTAATAGAGTTTTGGCGAATGCCTTCTGTCTACCAACAATGACGGTTATCATTAGCATCGCTAGCTGGCTTCACAAAGTGATAAATAAACACATGTACCACACAGACAGACGGGGCAATATTGCTGGAAATGAATTGTGTATATTGTGTTACTTTTGGCTTTATAAGCCAAGTGTGGCTAACCAGGGATGGGAAAATGTCAATTTGGTTTTGATTGGCTAGAAGTTGGGAGTTTGTGGTGTCTGATATTTGTTTGATTTGTTTAAGAAAGTTTGCGGTGGAACACGTAAAACATGTATTTCCTTTCAGAATTGTTTTCCTAGATACTCATAGGTGGGCTGCGAGCTACTGGTAGACCTGTTGCAGACCCCAACAATAGCTGTTTATACTTGGGTTGCATCTCAAATGGCACCCAGGGCTCTGGTCAAAAGTAGTGCACTATGAAGGGAATAGGATGCATGGTGGGACTCACTTTAGATCTCCCACATGATGGCCTGTTTGTATTGACCATACTTTACATATTGCTGAACCAATTACATAATCTGATGTTATTTCCAACACTGGTGCTTTCATGTCGCCTATGGGGCTGATTGGAGTCTAAATAGAGCCATCCACAACAATCATTCTTTGATGTGACGGGTGATCATTGTCAGTGTGTATGTGTGTGTGAACACAAAATAATAGGACCCACTCACCAGCCCAGACAGATCAGAGCCTTCAATTTGCAGTTGAGCTTGCAATTCTTTTTCTCCCCTGTAATTGTGGTGGTCTAATTTCCACCCGGCACTCCCTGCGCAGAGAAAGGACTCCCTCTGACAACTGTAGTTTTCTTGAATCCATTGTGGGTCTCTATTACTTGAATGAGGAGGAGTAAGATGTTGACGATAAAAAGAGCAAAACGGAGAGGCCGTAGGGTTAATACATGTACAATAGCACTTTTATTCAATTCTGTACTTGTTCTATTAGACAATGCAAAATTACATCTACAACCATGATACAAATCTGTGTGGTACAGCTGATGCCCAACTTACACAGAGGCATTGTTCTCAAAACGAGAACAACAAAGGATTAAGACAAAGCATGACATAAACACATTTGGCACCTTACTCCCTCTCTGTCGGTTCAAAGATTATTAATGTTGGAAAACAACAAACGGAGGATGGAGAGGGCAACAAAAGGGTGGAACATTAATTATCTCAGTGTGTGAACATTGAAGTGAAACGCAGAACAACTGAACTGTCCCCTCTGCTGTTCGCATCAACCTGCCCACAGCCATAACTGATGCAGCAAGTCCATTTATAAACCATCCCCTCCTCTTCATCCCTCCATCCCCCCATCCCTCCCTCAGGGAAACAAAACAACTCGACAGAAATCATCTCCCACCATCACCATCTCTCCTGTCTGCCTGGAAAACTGCCGACATCAAGAGGACCAGACTCCAAGGTTAACGGAAAGGTCAGATGTCATGTGATTGGAGCTCCTGTGATGATTAGCTGTACACCGCAATATCTCCAGATCTGCTGACGGGCGTGTGTGTTTCAATCAACATTTTTTGACATGATATTACAGCGCACCTCATATAAGCACTTCACTTTGGTATCTCTGTTTTGAGACCTACTGTATATACACATCTGATGATTGTTGACATGAGCTGACAGAATTAGCTGAGACTGCTTTAAAAATCGAATTAATTGTATATCATGAATAGCCTACGCTTGAATTTTCTGTTTACACATGCTATCCTTGACATTGATCATTGCCATTTCATAGCCATATCTCAGTGAATTATGTATCATGGTCTGATTGGCATGTAGTTTATATTGACATTTTATGGAATATGTTGAAAGAAAAAGCATGTAGTCAAATACTATAAACATTACTTCTACAAGGAACATAATTGGAAAAGCATGTAGAAATAGATTGATGACCTCATATCAAGAGTAAAAGATGTTCATTGCCTCATAGACTACAGTATATGAGTATAATAAAGAAATCATTATTTAAACCTTTTTTTAACCAGGAAGTCCTATTAAGGTCATAACATCTCTCTCCCAAGGGATACCTGGATAATAAGATAGAATAAACCAAAGTGGGGATCTATTAAGTGATAAATTATTATTTTTATTTATTTCTCCTTTATTTAACCAGGTAGGCTAGTTGAGAACAAGTTCTCATTTGCAACTGCGACCTGGCCAAGATAAAGCAAAGCAGTTTGTATGTGTCAACAACACAGAGTTACACATGGAATAAACAAACATACAATCAATAATACAGAAGGAAAATCTATATACAGCATTTGCAAATGAGGTAGGATAAGAGAGGTAAGGCAATAAATAGGCCATGGTGGCGAAGTAATTACAATATAGCAATTAAACACTGGAATGGTAGGATGTGCAGAGGATGAATGTGCAAGTTGAGATACTGGGGTGCAAAGGAGCAAGATAAATAAATAAATAAATACAGTATGGGGATGAGGTAGATTGGATGGGCTATTTACAGATGAGCTACAATATGTACAGGTGCAGTGATCTGTGAGCTGCTCTGACAGCTGGTGCTTAAAGCTAGTGAGGGAGGTAAGAGTCTCCAGCTTCAGAGATTTCTTGCAGTTCGTTCCAGTCATTGGCAGCAGAAAACTGGAAGGAGAGGCGGCCAAAGGAAGAATTGGCTTTGGGGGTGACCAGTGAGATATACCTGCTGGAGCACATGCTACGGGTGGGTGCTGCTATGGTGACCAGTGAGCTGAGATAAGGCAGGGCTTTACTCAGCAGAGACTTGTAGATGACCTGGAGCCAGTGGGTTTGGCGATGAGTATGAAGAGAGGGCCAGCCAACGAGAGCATACAGGTTGCAGTGGTGGGTAGTATATGGGGCTTTGGTGACAAAACGGATGGCACTGTGATAGACTGCATCCAATTTGTTGAGTGTTGGAGGCTATTTTGTAAATTACATCACCGAAGTCGAGGATCGGTTGGATGGTCAGTTTTACGAGGGTATGTTTAGCAGCATGAGTGAAGGATTCTTTGTTGCGAAATAGGAAGCCAATTCTAAATTTATTTTTGGATTGGAGATGTTTAATCTCTGGAAGGAGAGTTTATAGTCTAACCAGACACCTAGGTATTTGTAGTTGTCTAAGTCAGAACCGTCCAGAGTAGTGATGCTAGACGGGCGGGCAGGTGCGGGCAGCGATCGGTTGAAGAGCATGCATTTAGTTTTACTTGCATTTAAGAGCAGTTGGAGGCCACGGAAGTAGGGTTGTATGGCATTGAAGCTCATCTGGAGGTTAGTTAACACAGTGTCCAACGAAGAGCCAGAGGTAAACAGAACGGTGTTGTCTGCGTAGAGGTGAATCAAAGCATCACCCGCAGTGAGAGCGACATCATTGATGTATACAAAGAAGAGAGTCGGCCCGAGAATTGAACCCTGTGGCACCCCCATAGAGACTGCCAGAGGTCCAGACAACAGGCCCTCCGATTTGACATAGTGAACTCTATTGGAGAAGTAGTTGGTGAACCAAGCGAGGCAATCATTTGAGAAACCAAGGCTGTTGAGTCTGCCAATAAGAATGTTGTGATTGACAGAGTCGAAAACCTTAGCCAGGTCGATGAATATGGCTGCACAGTAATGTCTCCAGCTCTGAAACCAGATTGCATAGCGGAGAAGGTAAGGGGAGATTCGAAATGGTTGGTTATCTGTTTGATAACTTCAAAGACCTTAGAAAGGCAGGGTAGAATAGATATAGGTCTGTAGCAGTTTGTGTCTAGAGTGTTTCCCCCTTTGAAGAGGGGGATTACCGTGGCAGCTGTCCAATCTTTGGGAATCTCAGACGATACGAAAGAGAGTTTGAACAGGCTAGTAATAGGGGTTGCAACAATTTCGGCAGATAATTTTAGAAAGAGAGGGTCCAGATTATCTGGCCCGGCTGATTTGTTGGGGTCCAGATTTTGTAGCTCTTTCAGGACATCAGCTATCTGGATTTGGATGAAGGAGAAGTGGGGGAGGTTTGGGCGAGTTGCTGTGGGGAGCGCAGGGCTGTTGATAATTCTCAATTCTCAATTATTGTTATTAATTCTCAATTATTGTTGATTTATTGGTAGTGACAGTGTTTCCTAGCCTCAGTGCAGTGGGCAGCTGGGAGGAGGTGCTCTTATTCTCCATGGACTTTACAGTGTCCCAGAACTTTTTTGAGTTTGTACTACAGGATGCAAATTTCTGTTTGAAAAAGCTAGCCTTAGCTTTCCTATCTGCCTGTGTATATTGGTTCCTAACTTCAATGAAAAGTTGCATATCACGGAGGCTATTCGATGCTAATGCAGAACGCCACATGATGTTTTTGTGCTGGTCAAGGGCAGACAGGTCTGGAGTGAACCAAGGGCTATATCTATTCCTGGTTCTACATTTTTTGAACGGAGCTTGCTTATTTAAGATGGTGATGAAGGCACTTTTAAAGAATAACCAAGCATCCTCTACTGACGGGATGAAGTCAATGTCATTCCAGGATACACCGGCCAGGTCAATTAGAAAGGCTTGTTCGCTGAAGTGCTTTAGGGAGCATTTGACAGTGATGAGAGGTGGTCGTTTGACCGCAGACCCATTACGGATGCAGGTAATGAAGCAGTGATCGCTGAGATCTTGGTTGAAAACAGCAGAGGTGTATTTGGAGGGCGAGTTAGGTAGGATGATATCTATGAGGGTGCCCATGTTTATGGATTTCGGGTTGCACCTGTTAGGTTCATAGAAAATTTGTGTGAGATTGAGGGCATCAAGCTTAGATTGTAGGATGGCCAGGGTGTTAAGCATGTCCCAGTTAAGGTCATCTAGCAGCACGAGCTCAGAAGATAGATGGGGGGCAATCAATTCACATAGGGTGTCCAGGGCACAGCTGGGGGCAGAGGGTGGTCTATAGCAAGCGGCAACGGTGAGCGACTTGTTTCTGGAAAGGTGAATTTTTAGAAGCAGAAGCTTGAATTGTTTTGGTACAGACCTGGAGGCTATCTCTGCAGTAGATTGCAACACCGCCCCCTTTGGCAGTTATATCTTGTCGGAAAATGTTATAGTTAGGGATGGAAATGTAAGGGTTTTTGGTGGTTATCCTAAGCCAGGATTCAGACACGGCTAAGACATCCGGGTTGGCAGAATGTGCTAAAGCAGTGAATAAAGCAAACTCAGGGACGTTCGGAACAGAGAGTAAAGGGATCAGGTTTCTGGGCACGATAGCATAGATTCAAGGCATAATGTACAGACTAAGATATGGTAGGAAGAGAGTACATTGGAGGTATACCTAGGCATTGAGTAATGATGAGAGAGATAACGTCTCTAGAGACGTTTAAACCAGGTGATGTCATCGCATATGTGGGAGGTGGAACAACATGGTTGGTTAAGGCATATTGAGCAGGGCTAGAGGCTCTACAGTGAGAGGCTAGAGGCTCTACAGTCTCTATAAGTCAGTAATCACTAACCAGGACAGTAATGGACAAGGCATATTGATATTAGAGAGAGGCATGCATAGCCAAGTGATCGTATGGGTCCAGTGAGTGGTTGTGCTGGCTGGGGACATGGCGATTCAGACAGTTAACAGGCCGGGGCTAGCAAGCTAGAATAAGGGCCTTAATCGGGACGTCGCGATGGGAGAAAGTTTGTTTTTGCCTCCTCGTGTGGTGACGTCGATAGACCAGTCGTGGAATTAGTAGGGTTCCAAGTAGCAGAGGGGTCCAAGTCCAATTGGTAAAATGGGTATAGTGGTCCAGGAAACTGGCCGATGGATCAGCTAACAGTCTGCTCTAGATAGCTGGTAGACCGCGGTTAGCAGAATGGGCCTTCAGGGGACATCGCGCCTGAGGGGCCTGTTGGGGTCCTCGGGCAGATTATGTCGGTATTCCAGTCGTGAAGGATCGGCAGGGTTCCGTGCCCAATACCGGCAGTAGAAGGGGTCCGGATATTGTAGCCGATGAGTGGGCTTCAGGAGTAGCCCAGGAGCCCTAGACAGGAGATGGGTCTAGCATGGGCTAGCTCCAGGCTAGTTGGTGCTAGCTCCGGGCTAGTTGGTGCTAGCTACGGAAACGTTAGCCAGGAGTAGTCAACCCGGGTTGCGGTTAGCTAGCTGCGGTGATCCAGATGAAAAGGTTCAGAGTTTGCGGTAGGAATCCGGGGATATGGAGAGAAAAATAGATCCGGTATGCTCTGGTTTGAAACGCTTTGTACGAACTGGCGAGAGCTTTCCGAGCTAAAGGTTAGCTGATGACCGCTAGCAGTAGTTAGCTGACTGATAGCTGGTAGCTAGTTAGCTAGCTAGCTTCAGTTGAGGTATTCCAGTTCGGAGGTAAATAGAAATACTTTAGGAAAAAAAACAGATCCACATCACATTGGGTGAGGCGGGTTGCAGGAGAGTATTTTAAAGTTGAGGTTTAGGAAAAATCTGAAAAAGAATGCGAAGAAAAATATATAAAAGATATATACATGGGACGAGACAAGACAAAGACAAAGATGTCTGACTGCTACGCCATCTTGGAGTAATGCCTGAGATTCCGGTGTTTGGAGGATATATTGGCATGGGTGTTGTTTTACTGGCTTCGAGGGCATTATAACTTTTATACAATGGGTTATCAACATATTCAAATAATAATTGACATATTTTCAAACCTTTATTTTGATGAATTTATTCATACTATTTCATCCTTCCACGAGATACAGTCCCGACACAAATCTAGGGTTGCTAGAAACGCGACCCAGTCGTGCAGTCTTTGTATTCTGCTTCTATGGACGAGACTCAGTTGTTTGTTCTAAATGTTCCATTGCCATGCTGGCTGGCAACGTTCTTATTACTTGCTTGCTAGCTAGCCAGCTACGGCTAACTTAGTCACGTCAAAAAGTTCAGCCTGAATGTGCATTTGCAGCTGCATTTGTTTAAGCTGTTTTCTAATTACATTTACTTGAATACATCCATAACAATGAGCTATTGAGGGGAGATTTCGCCTGGCATAGAGAATGTGCTCACTCGTAAGGACACTGTTGTTCAAAAGAGCTAGCCAACAACACAGCTACAGTAACACAGTCACTTCAAACTGAAGCTGGAAAGACTACAAATTAGCTGCGTTTCATTTTACCTTTTTTCCCCAATTTTGTTTTGTATATATCCATAAAAATGATACCAGCTAATTCATGATTTCGACCGGCTGAGAAACGCTGCCTGCCTTTCTGTCTCGTCCCGACTACCGACACGTTCATTACTATGGGACAGCAGGAGATCGAATTTGAATATTGAAACAATGTTGCAAATGTCGGAGAGACAGACCGCAAGGTTTATACAAAACTCTGCTGTTGAAAACTAAATGTTAGTCTAAAATAAATGTGAGATAATGTATAGATGTTTTTTATAGTGGAGATAAAGTTTATAAAGTGCCTGGCTGGGTTGATGAGAAAGTGGATTGCACAGTCAATTGGAAGAATAAATAGGCATTTTAACGTAATAGATTTAGCCGGTGGTAACTTGTGGAATAGGCACAGACTGGAATGCGGTTTTAACCAATCAGCATTCAGGGTTAGACCCACCCGTTGTACAATGGTCTTTATTGCATCCCAAAACATTCTGTTGAGAATGTATAACCTACTTATTCCTGCAGAAGAATCATGTAAAACAATTACATCATTACACTGTTACACAAGCTTTTCAAACTGCTAGTGGACCACCTCCCCCAGGGCTTGCTAATAGATGTTGCTGTGCTGACACAGAGTAAGCCACATCAAGTCACCAGTAGCCCACTACACTTGGATCCTGAAATCACTTTTTCTGGCATGTGCAATGAGACCACGTATTTGCAACAATCTAATTTCTCAAGTTTTGAGCAGACCAGACTGGAGCTACTTTCTTCTATATGGGTTAATTATCCCAATGTCACAAACAATGTGTGGTGAACGTCAAATAAAAAGACAAAAACATCAATGAGCTTCTGTTTAATAAAAGTTTAATTAAAATAAATCCTCCACATAACACATTATTTACATGGTGGCATGACAAGATCTAGACTACTTGAGGCAAGTTTGAATTATGTAATTATTTTCGGACTATGGTATGGGAATACAACGATCGCTCCCAGTGCAATATGGTAGGACTGTTTGTGCATCATGCAAATTCTCACATATACCCAGGACATTAATTTGATCCTCAGTGTTACACCCTCCTTGCGTAAATATTTATTTTGGATGAGTAATATTCATTGCAGATGAAAAATCTTCTGCTTTAGGCTTCACTCGCTACAGCCTTGTTTAAATACTTCCCGAGGAAAGCTCTCACCTTCCCAAAGGAAAACCATTTTCCCAAGGTGCACCACTTCCTGTGCTAGCCCTTGACAAAACCCAATGCTGAAAGTGTCTCAAAACAATGTTTGTTTGTAATTATGCTAACCCAGCTTGTCTTGGAATATGTAATCATGTTCGTTGCTATTCGGTGAGCCAAGGCCCTGTAGCACGTTTCAAATGGCACAGTTACAAATTGTCACTTCGGTTCCCCTGACATTTGGAATCATATGTATTGACCAGTGGTGCAAAGTACTTCAGTAAAAATACTTTTAAAATACTACTTAAGTCATTTTTGGGGGTATCTGTACTTTCCTTTACAATTTATATTTTTGACAGCTTTTACTTTTACTTTACTACATTCCTCAAGAAAATTAGGTACTTTTTACTGCATACATTTTCTTTAACACCCAAAAGTACTCATTACAGTTTGAAATGCTTAGCAGGTCAGGAAAATGGTCAAATTCACGCACTTACCAAGAGCACATCCCTTGTCATCCCCACTGCCTCTGATCTTGCGGACACACTAAACACAAAATCTTTGTTTGTAATGATGTCTGAGTATTGGAGTGTGCCCCTGGCTATCCGTAAGCAATTTACAACAATACAATTAAAATCAAAATCAAATTGTATTTGTCACATAAGCCGAATACAACAGATATTACAGTAACCTTACAGTGAAATGCTTACTTACGAGCCCTTAACCAAAAATGCTTTAATAAGTTTGAAGAAAAATAAGTGTTAAGTAAAAAATACATAAGTAAAAAATAGAAAAGAATTGTGCCGTCTGGTTTGCTTAATATAAGCAATTTGAAATGTTTCATACTTTTTCTTTTACTTTTGATACTTAAGTATATTTTCGCAATTAAATTTACTTTTGATACTTAAGTATATTTAAAACCAAATACTTTTAGACTTTTACTCAAGTAGTATTTTACTGTGTGACTTTCACTTTTACTTGAGTCATTTTCTATTAAGGTATCTTTACTTTTACTCAAATATGACAATTGGGTACTTTTTCCACCACTGGTATTGACAGATGTATTGCCACCTATGTGAAGGCCATAGGTGACTGCCTCTGTCATGATCATTACTGCTATGAGCCAAGTTACTGAAATACTAGAAAACTATATTCATCAGACAAGAGGTTAGAGTATTGTCTGCATTAACATATTATGTGATATTTGATATGCAAACCCCATCTGTCAAAATGATGACAACTTGATTTCCCACATCTCTGCATTATGAGCGCATGCACTTTAATTATCTTTAATAATTCATAAGGTCTGACTCTTCAACAATCACCTTGGATCAACTTCCACTTCATACAAAACCTCCCTGAACTCAATAATGGGGAGCAGACACGGTATATTTTCTCTTCTATCTGAGAGATAATAAGGAGACAGAATAGTACTGGCAAAATTGAACAGACTAGACAAGACAGGCAGAGAATGCCTTAACATAATGAAAGAATGCTGAGTGACAAGAGGGAAAGAATTGGCAAACGATCACAGATGTGTAACAAGGATCTTCTCTTTCTTACATATTAGATATTTCCCCCCTCTAATCGTTCTGCAATTTGTGAAAACTGTTGGACTGCGTGTAATGTCACATCCAAGACATCTTGACAATTTGAGCAAAAACAAACACCATCTTCGCACAAATTCAATGAGAAACGACGAGTGCTTTGCTGATTAAATTCCCTACAGTTCAGTCGCATTCTGGTTCGTCTGACCCAGAAAAGCAATCAGATGATAAATATGTTATGTAAACTTGTTTAGCGATGAATTGGATAGGAGTTCTGCCCATCTAACAATTTGTAAGCATCCCATATTCTCTAATCTAGTTAAGGTGCAAGCCAATTGTCCCCTGTGATTAGTAATTATCAATTTCTCTAAACACAGTCCTGCAATCAGCTAGAATGGCTTACTGTTAGATTTCCCTTGCCTCTTTTTTGATAGTATTAAAAACAAAAGCAAGTTAATTAAGGGTAAAAAAATCATGTCGACTCCTCGGTTCAAACCGACAGTTTACATCATCCCCCTCAAATCTATTTATCCAATTTGGACAGGGAACAAAACAGGAATCATCTGATTTCATTATTATGCACATTTGTAAAAAAAAAAAATACAAAAAAAAAAAACATCTGTCATTTCCAAACGGTAGAACAAATTGTGTTACTCCTAATTATGAATGTCTGATATTCACTGATTAATTACAAAGGAAAGACGAGTCCCTGACTGACTTCCTAACTCCAACTAATGGGCACAGAATATACCCCGCAGAAAATGAATGGGCATTTTTTTACCTGTAAGATTAAACCCAGTGCCTATACGCAGACTATGTGCTGAGCGTATGGCTCCCAAACACTAGGAGGCCCTGGGTCTTATCTTTCAGGTAAAAAATGCCATTCATTATCAGCGGGGTATTTTCTGTGCCCATTAGTTGGAGTTAGGAAGTCAGCCGGGGACTCATATTTCCCCAACTTACTGTTGAGAGACATCATAGTAGAATACACAACATGCAATTTTATAATGTGGTAGTGCATCAGCAGTTTTCCTCTTGTCAGTCACTGACAGTCAATCAATTAGCCATGTTAGCTAACATTTTATAGATTACTAGGTAAGTTAGCTGGCTAGACTATCTAAACCTTGTAGAAATCAAGGCTGGATTACTGACCAGGCACGAAAGGCAACCAAATCTCACTTAGGCCCCCCAAAATGCTAGATCAGAACATACCAATTATAGATTTCTACAACATTTGGTAATCAATAATAATCAAATTCATTGTTCTGCCTTATACAATAGTTAGAGTTGTTAGAATCAACAGAAATCTCCAAATATATATATACACCAATGTAGTCTTGATTGACTTTATGAGCAAATTGACCAGAAGACATATGTTATTCTGAGAAACTCTTATATTGGTCTCTCTCAACCCCACATGTCCTCATTCAACCTCTGTTCACTAATGTGTAATAATCATATAATTTATTTCAGTACCCTCTTCTTTTTGGAATTTAAGAGTAAATAGCTAAAACATAAACATGTTTTATTACATTGTTCTTATGATGATCAGTTGCTTTAATCTATCTAAAATGGTACTCTTTGAGTTGCTTAATCTTCATTTTCTAAGTGAAGTTTTCTTTCATTATAACGCAATGAATCTTTTTTTTATCTTATCTGCTGCTACCAAGAACAGGTCAGTAATTACAGTTTACTTAGCGGAACTACATGGGTTTGGGAACTTAAAACTATTCTCCAACTTTAGGCCTTACTAGCAACTGTGTGCCTTACTATTTTTCCACCTCCAAGGAAATAGTTTTACGTTTATTGTAACAATAGCTTTTTCAGGATATACAGTAGCGAAACAATACACTGAGGACCATTGTTAGGGGTTCTAAACCATCTGATAACATATCTGCTGCCATGAAAGTACTACATTTCAGGAGTTAAATTCTGACCAGAAAGAATCCTCCTGTCAGAGAGGACTCATGAACAATTGATGCCCATTAATTGGAAAATGTCGGAGAGACAGACCGCAAGGTTTATACAAAACTCTGCTGTTGAAAACTAAATGTTAGTCTAAAATAAATGTGAGATAATGTATAGATGTTTTTTATAGTGGAGATAAAGTTTATAAAGTGCCTGGCTGGGTTGATGAGAAAGTGGATTGCACAGTCAATTGGAAGAATAAATAGGCATTTTAACGTAATAGATTTAGCCGGTGGTAACTTGTGGAATAGGCACAGACTGGAATGCGGTTTTAACCAATCAGCATTCAGGGTTAGACCCACCCGTTGTACAATGGTCTTTATTGCATCCCAAAACATTCTGTTGAGAATGTATAACCTACTTATTCCTGCAGAAGAATCATGTAAAACAATTACATCATTACACTGTTACACAAGCTTTTCAAACTGCTAGTGGACCACCTCCCCCAGGGCTTGCTAATAGATGTTGCTGTGCTGACACAGAGTAAGCCACATCAAGTCACCAGTAGCCCACTACACTTGGATCCTGAAATCACTTTTTCTGGCATGTGCAATGAGACCACGTATTTGCAACAATCTAATTTCTCAAGTTTTGAGCAGACCAGACTGGAGCTACTTTCTTCTATATGGGTTAATTATCCCAATGTCACAAACAATGTGTGGTGAACGTCAAATAAAAAGACAAAAACATCAATGAGCTTCTGTTTAATAAAAGTTTAATTAAAATAAATCCTCCACATAACACATTATTTACATGGTGGCATGACAAGATCTAGACTACTTGAGGCAAGTTTGAATTATGTAATTATTTTCGGACTATGGTATGGGAATACAACGATCGCTCCCAGTGCAATATGGTAGGACTGTTTGTGCATCATGCAAATTCTCACATATACCCAGGACATTAATTTGATCCTCAGTGTTACACCCTCCTTGCGTAAATATTTATTTTGGATGAGTAATATTCATTGCAGATGAAAAATCTTCTGCTTTAGGCTTCACTCGCTACAGCCTTGTTTAAATACTTCCCGAGGAAAGCTCTCACCTTCCCAAAGGAAAACCATTTTCCCAAGGTGCACCACTTCCTGTGCTAGCCCTTGACAAAACCCAATGCTGAAAGTGTCTCAAAACAATGTTTGTTTGTAATTATGCTAACCCAGCTTGTCTTGGAATATGTAATCATGTTCGTTGCTATTCGGTGAGCCAAGGCCCTGTAGCACGTTTCAAATGGCACAGTTACAAATTGTCACTTCGGTTCCCCTGACATTTGGAATCATATGTATTGACCAGTGGTGCAAAGTACTTCAGTAAAAATACTTTTAAAATACTACTTAAGTCATTTTTGGGGGTATCTGTACTTTCCTTTACAATTTATATTTTTGACAGCTTTTACTTTTACTTTACTACATTCCTCAAGAAAATTAGGTACTTTTTACTGCATACATTTTCTTTAACACCCAAAAGTACTCATTACAGTTTGAAATGCTTAGCAGGTCAGGAAAATGGTCAAATTCACGCACTTACCAAGAGCACATCCCTTGTCATCCCCACTGCCTCTGATCTTGCGGACACACTAAACACAAAATCTTTGTTTGTAAATGATGTCTGAGTATTGGAGTGTGCCCCTGGCTATCCGTAAGCAATTTACAACAATACAATTAAAATCAAAATCAAATTGTATTTGTCACATAAGCCGAATACAACAGATATTACAGTAACCTTACAGTGAAATGCTTACTTACGAGCCCTTAACCAAAAATGCTTTAATAAGTTTGAAGAAAAATAAGTGTTAAGTAAAAAATACATAAGTAAAAAATAGAAAAGAATTGTGCCGTCTGGTTTGCTTAATATAAGCAATTTGAAATGTTTCATACTTTTTCTTTTACTTTTGATACTTAAGTATATTTTCGCAATTAAATTTACTTTTGATACTTAAGTATATTTAAAACCAAATACTTTTAGACTTTTACTCAAGTAGTATTTTACTGTGTGACTTTCACTTTTACTTGAGTCATTTTCTATTAAGGTATCTTTACTTTTACTCAAATATGACAATTGGGTACTTTTTCCACCACTGGTATTGACAGATGTATTGCCACCTATGTGAAGGCCATAGGTGACTGCCTCTGTCATGATCATTACTGCTATGAGCCAAGTTACTGAAATACTAGAAAACTATATTCATCAGACAAGAGGTTACGAGCTAGAGTATTGTCTGCATTAACATATTATGTGATATTTGATATGCAAACCCCATCTGTCAAAATGATGACAACTTGATTTCCCACATCTTTGCATTATGAGCGCATGCACTTTAATTATCTTTAATAATTCATAAGGTCTGACTCTTCAACAATCACCTTGGATCAAGTTTTACGTTTATTGTAACAATAGCTTTTTCAGGATATACAGTAGCGAAACAATACACTGATGACCATTGTTAGGGGTTCTAAACCATCTGATAACATATCTGCTGCCATGAAAGTACTACATTTCAGGAGTTAAATTCTGACCAGAAAGAATCCTCCTGTCAGAGAGGACTCATGAACAATTGATGCCCATTAATTGGAAAATCTCAGTCTACCAGAAACCCTTACATAACCGATTGGCTTTCATAAGGTTGTTTAAAAAAGGTCTATATTCTCATAGGCCTTTGTGCCTGTTTTTACAGAAAAGAAAAAAGAAAACAAGCTTTGTAGTTGTATCCACTATAATAAGATCCTCTCAAACTTTGTTGAATAACCAACCGTGACCTAGTTTCGTTACTGCAAAGACACCTAGGCTGCACAGAGCACGAACAATGAGTTTGTGTAGGTTTTTACAGAAACCTTTCCTTGACTTGCATCTTTTACTGCACACATCAGAAAGGCGACAGAAGAGTAATCTTGAGGGACTGGATTCTGAAATGTTACAGACGACGCTCCCCACGGTAACCTGCCACTCTGTATTTTCATCCCAAAGCCTGGCCTGAGTCTAGCCCTGCGGCAACATGGGAGAGCCCTCATAAAGGAATCAGTTATACAAGGCCCAAATGCAGTCATCCAAGGGGCATTATGTACTGTACTGTGAAACTCACAAGGAAGTCCCTGCTTGTTCAAGTACTGCTCTAAGAATGTATGGATGTCTGTTAGTGAGGACAGACTATCTGTGGAAGCTCTTTTTGAAGGCACACTACAAAGTGCTCAGGGATTTGTTCTTGGAAAAACAGAGAGAACAAACGACCAGGATATTAGCACACAGGAGGAAATTATATCTGGGTGAAGGTGTACTGTTATTCGAGACTTGAGGTGACATGAGATGGTGATGGGCGATGGCTCCATACTCAGGGATGGAAATTAAGCTAGCTAGCCTGTTGCTAGTACTTTTCAGACCGGGCTAGAAAGTGCCTCAGCAGCCCACCAGCTAGAGAAATGTTGTCTTTTCAAATATCGTATGGCACAGATTTTGGACGGCACAGATTTTGGACCTGGGCTCGTAAAAATTGCAGCTTGCCAGTGCATAAAATCCTCAGGTTCAATCCCTGTCCATACTACACTGTAATTGGATAGCTTGAAATGAAACATGATCAAAATCAAATACATTTTCTGTAGTGTATGCTTATGACTATGTTCTTCAATTGCAATAAATAGAGATTCTCAGAATATAATGAAAGGGGATAGAATTATCAATTTGGGGTCTAACAGGGACTTTCACTCACCCAACATTGAATGGCTAATTTCAAATACCCAATTAAATTAAAGGCAGATGAGACCTGTAAATGTATTAATAGGTTACACAATGTAATTGGTTACACAAACTGGTCAGTCTGGGCAAGGAATGCTGACCCAGTTTTAACAATGTTACGTTGTTTTACAGCATCAATTCATAACAACAAGATGTACACATGTCGTCTAGTAAAATTAAAGATACCTTAATAGAAAATGACTCACCCAGTAAAATACCACTTGAGTAAAAGTCTGAAAGTATTTGGTTTTAAATATATTTAAGTATCAAAAGTAAATGTAATTGCTAAAATATACTTAAGTATCGAAAAAGTGTAAATCTTTTCACATTCCTTAGATTAAGCAAACCAAATGGCACTGACAGTCAAAAGCCTCGGCCAATAGAGAGAGAGCAGAGACAGACCACCCCTCTCCCTCGGCTTGGTCCCTGTGTATGTGTGAGTGAGAATACTGAACGAGGACTCGGTCGCTGCATGCTGCCACAATTTGCAGTGGATTTAAGTAACCTTCAGCACAGAGAACACCAGAGTCGAAGGAAAAACTCCAAAATTGTAGATTTACGAAGGAGAGCAAAACATCACTGTCTTGTTGTCTGTGTTCCTGTTTGAAAAAACACTACTATAATACAAGAAGACGGCGCAGAAGAAGCATAAGTTTTCAACGGTGTCAACAGATTAAATTGGAAGAATGTATAATTCTATGTGTTTCCTCATCCTGTCATGGGTGTTCGCTCTGCTCGTGTTCCCAGGTAAGACTACTCTCCCTCTCTTTTTCTTTCTCACCATCTACCGCTCTCTGGCTCTTGTATTGGTACTAATGTTGCAAAGTGATAAACCGTAGCAACAGAGTTCTACGGGGGAGCTACATTTGACAATCACACAATCTGCCTCACTCTCCCCTCTCTCTCTCCCAAGAATTGGTCTGTTACTGTCAATATAAGCTGTTGTAAAATATTCAGATGAAACACAGTGGAGGAAAGTGGTCCAGGCATTGTTGAATCTCCTAAAAAGCTTTGGTCTTAGCTCAAGGAGATACTTGCTCGATTGTGTGTCCTCCCAAGCTCCCACAGCATTGCCAAAACTTGCTTCCATTGGGTTTTGATGTAGACAGAAACTAACGTAAAGAAAAGCTTGCAATGGCAACAGCATATAGTGCAGAATACCAGTTTTTTCCCGTTTTGATCCTAGCCAAGAAAATTAATATTGATCATTCTGGGGCCATGTCTAAGGAGAAGCCTATATTCTCCAGGGTAATGGAACCGCTTTTTTCACGCCATGATTTCAAGGTCTGGATAATTTGTGTCGGTCGCAGCTAGACGTGCAGCGTTTGTGAGTGACTTTGACATGTTAATCAACAGAGAGGAGAGTGTGTGTTTCATAATTGATGTTCAGGGAACGAGAGTCTATGATTACAATTGGAAAGGGCTTGAGGCACATTTCTATTTGAATTGATTTACTTCTGTTATTGGATATATTACTGGAGTAAAATTCTACATTTCTGAAAATTGTGTAGGTCATATTTTTCAGGATTAGCCCAATGTAATAGTACATTATCCAAACTATCCTCATATACCACATTGTACATACTTCCTCATGCAAGCACACACGCACGCACGCACGCACGCAAACACACACACACACACACACACACACTTCTAAAAGTCATGCACAAGCTGAAACAGTTACATTGCAGGGGTGTATCCGAGCTTGCACTGGATGAAGACGCAGCATAGCCAGGACAGTTAGCAATGCAGATGGCATGTGGTGGCCCTACTTACCGAGAGCTTTGGGGTCAATAGCAATCCGGCATGACTAACAGACTCCATCTGTTCCACGGTGACATCATAGGGCCTATAGTAGGGGCACCGCCCGCCACTGGGGCAATGACATCAGGAGAACACTGCTGTCTAGGCAGTGCAGTCACTCAAATGGAGACTCAATGTGGGTATGGTGTTGTACACTATTGAAGGGTCCTTTTTGATACTCTTCTAGCCAAATGGGTGGATTATTCATATGCCACTGCAACTATGGCTATTGATTTTTGGATGTTGAATGATACGCTAAGGCATGGACCTTAAGACTCCTCCATGGACCCTCAGACTCCTCCATGGACCCTATGACTCCTCCATGGACCCTCAGACTCCTCCATGGACCCTATGACTCCTCCATGGACCCTCAGACTCCTCCATGGACCCCTAAGACTACTCCATGGACTGTAAGACTTCTCCATGGACCCTCAAACTCCTCCATGGACCCTAAGACTCCTCCTTGAACCCTAAGACTCCTACAGAAATAGCAGGATATTTTATACTCCTGGCCAACAACAAGCTACTGACATAATCTTATGGAAAATCTACAGTGTCCCTGTCTTTCAAATGCCGGCACATCTACCCATAGCCCCTCATGTATTATAGAAATTATATATTTTAATGTCAATACACTGTGGTTAACATGAATTCAACTACTCAACTAGGAACCATTTTTTGAATGAGATGTAATAAAAAATGTGTATGGTCATACTTTGGTAGAAACACTGAATAAGCTAAATCTGTGTGCTCTGTCCCTACAGTACCATTACCATTGTACTCTCTCCGTCACAGCCCAGAGCAGGTTGCATCCTTGTCAAAGTTCATCAAATCAACCAGCTTCATAAACAGTACAAGCGCAACGGCCATTCACATATGTATGAAGGACTCTGTCTGCTAAGGTCGATGTTGCATCCATTTTGTCTTTTTGCACTCAATCAATAGTATTGTGTACTGTATATAATTTGGCATAGATTTCTATTGCTTCTCTGTGTCTACTTGTTTTATACTACATCTCAGCCGAAATACACTGAAATGCAGTCTATACTCCCTCAATGTATGAAACTGACCCTAGTTAGTCTTTTTAGGAGTTCTCCATGTTCCTTTTCCCCACTCCCCATCCTGCTGATAATGTTGATGTTGGTTGCATTAGGTATTGCCTGGAAGACCTTAGTGGGAAACACCGGTCACTTCCCTCAAGATGAGAATGATTGAAGTAAATGGATGTGATTTCCTGTAGAATCCAGGACCTGTCATATCGAGTAACTCTGATTAGACACAAGAGACCACATTACCTAAATTAGGGCTGGACAATCTGACCAAAATATCATATTACAGTATTTTTCAAATTTCTGACGGTATAACGGTATTAGATGGTATTTTATGTTTCTGAATATAAAAAGTTCTAAATATACATTATGGGTAGTGCATAACCCTAGGATGGCAAGAAATTAATTGTAAGTGGTTTTAATGGGCTTTTTCAATTCTGATTTGTTTTATAGTGGTCATCCAAACTTTAACCAAAAATAATAGGAGTGCAAACCTGACAATTAAGTAGTCAGTCCTATTTGTATAGCATTTCATAGGAATCAAAGTATATTTTGTAGCCTCAAACTCTAGTACTTCCCAATGGTTGACATTTGCATAGTTATTGGTTCAATTCCAGAATTCACTTGTATTCCTTAATTTCCAGCATTTTCATAAATGTGTTAATTTCCTGCACTCATTTGTTATAATTTACATATGGTGTCACAATTGTTTTGCCTTCTGTTTTTTTACTTGTTGTGCTAGCAGCAGAGAAGGTAGAGAATCCTCCATAATCTAGCAGTGCTCAGCTGTTAGCAGTCTCTTACCACTGGTAAAAACGAATGATTGACGTTTTGTTGATTCATTACTCAATTGTTGCATATAACAATTCAAACATTAAAATAACTTTATAGAAGGTACTGTTAAAATACACACCGGTGTGTAGATCAATACCGGTGTATATAGTAAAATACATTATACCGCCCAGTCCTAAGTAAATGACTACAGACTATAAGGTGCCACGCAGTGCATTTGTAAGTGTTTCGCAAACCATCTGCCTATATGGTCCTTGCAGGAAGCTTTCATAATATGTATGAGTGGGAAGATTAATATGATCCCATTAAAGCTTGGGGTTCTCTTGTTAATTTTCATACAGTAATGCTATAGACTTGCCGGCTGATTTACAAAGCGTTCTTATCGATTGTGCACACTCGATGCAATTCATTATCTTCGACAGCTCTGTGTGACTGGAGCACAATGTTTTGTTCTCTCAGCTATTTGTAAGATAATGAGCCTTGAAATAACAGCGTCTCAAATGTACAAACACATCTAATGAAGACTTTCAAAAGGGCATGTGTGGAATTCTCCGGTGCGCATTTACTCAGAAATGTGTCTGACTGATTATTTTGAACATACTAAGAGATATGTTCATCGTATTCATCCTTGCCTCAATTACAGGGTGATGTATAGAGCCCAACAGTGGACACGTCATAATACTCATAAAACCTAGCAGGCAAACACGGAAATGGTTCCAATCGTTTTTTCAACATATATAAGGTCTGTGTTTCATGTAGGCTTTCCCTGGTGTAACGTTTTGATAACCATGCAAATCTCTCTTGAACAAGGTGACTTTTAATCAATATATGAATCTATATTTACCTTTAGATTTGAACATGGGAATTAGCATGAAAGTTGACATCATGCAAGGCTACAAATCCCTGAAAGCTCCTGCACGTCATTTCTAGCTACTAGCTACCTTGATCCAAAACAAAATATATATTGAACATTTTCATTTACTGTTTCATATTTTATTTAAATAATAATTGTTGGCTTATATTATGCATTTGGTCTTGTCTTGTATAGAATACTATCCTAAATCTTTGCCAAGAAAATAGCTAGCTAGGTATCTAGATGATATTAGCAATATATCCTTATTTTACCAGATCCATTTCTCCTTCAGCCTTTTATAAATAACATATAAACATCTGACTTGAAGTAAAGATATAAATGATTTATTCATTTATTCATGCCACAAACCTGGGACATCGAAGATCACCATGTGAACTATTATTACGATCCAAGAGTGCACAGATTATTTTGCTTTTCCATTTTAGGAATCAGAACAGCTCAAATAACACAAAATATAAAACAGTATATTGTGATTTTCGGTGGGTGAGTTACAAATGGAGAAACAACTGGATGTTTTAGGTAGGTTTAATATAAAATACTAGGTCAACTCCAGCAGATTGAAAAACACACTTAACAGACTCTAAACAAGGAAGCCATGCCTAAACGCAGCTATATCAACACCCTTCTTGTCTATTAAACAGATATATGTTTCTGCTGTCAATTGTGAGCAGCACATTTACCATACATTGTCTAAATCTCAGAAAAAGCAGGAGTATGACAGAGTTACACTGGGGGGAAAAGGTTACAAAAACTACTCTATAACACTTTTAAATGTGTTATTTAGTCTAGATGTTATCAAATCAGGAGAAGAACAAGTGAATGAGGCAGAATAGGGAAAATAAACAAGGTAGGGTGGGTTTATAGAGATGATTGATAAACATAAAATGGGGTGCTGGTGTGCTTCTGCACCCCTTTTATGTCCAGTCATATTCGGGGTCACAGCGGGGTCACATACTCGGGGTCACATTCCATCTCAGTTGCAGCATTCAAATCGTGGTCATCGTGTATCTGTGAATCACAACAATTAAAACGATGAGTGATCACAGAATTTCCCAAAATTGAGCCATAAACAATACAACTTTAGCATTGAGGACAGCATTTTGTTGACAACATGGTGGTTTACACAAAGTCTACTGTCTGTGAATGATGGAAGAATCTTACCCCAGCTGTACAGTAGGTCCAATAGAGACTGTGTGGTCACCTAAGGATGAACATCAACCAGTACTGGGATCATCGTCTATAAAGGTCAAGTACAAAATGGAGGAAGTTAACAATCTGTGGCTTAGATTGAATTCGAAGTTGACACAAATGATAAATTAAGCAATACAATGCAAAACACTACTGCACATGTGAAATACTGTAACACACAGGCCAGTACAATACCCTACACAGCAAGAGGATCCTAAAGGCGCATACAGTACCAACCAATAGTACTCACTCGACAGACAGGTGTGGACCAGTGCTGCCTTGACTGCAGTCTTCTGGTCAGCAGCTGCTCCAATTACAGCCTCCGCCTTGGCATCAGTCAACAAGATCAACTTGAACTTAAGAGTGGAGCATGCGTTATATATTATTAGGTAGCCAGGTAGCCTAGTGGTTAGAGCGTTGGGCCAGTAACTGGAAGGTTGGTGGATTGAATCCCGAGCTGACAAGGTAAAAATGTGTTGTTCTGCCCCTGAGCAAGGCAGTTAACTCACTGTCCACCGAAGATGTGGATGTTGACTAAGGCAGCCCCCCGTACCTCTCTGAGGGGCTGGGTTAAATGCAGAAGACATATTTCAGTTGAATACATTCATTTGGACAACAGACTAGGTATCGCCCCTTTCCCTGAACACAGTAAATCTACCCCAAAACGTGTGCATACCAATTCATTTAAAACCAACCATAGCAGGTAGGACTAAATAAGGTTACAAAACCTTGCCTACTAGCTATTCTAATGGTCTGCTGTCCAGAGGGTAGCAACAAACAGATCAATGTCTTCCCGCAGTAAAGTAAGCACACTGTTTGTTCAAGAGGATGCTAATCAGTCCATCTCTGAAACATATCAAAAAGCCAAACCAAAATAATACAGCTACCTAGGGTAGCTACAAGTCAAGTCGTACTTGAAGTAGGCTACTGTTAGCAGTTGATGTTATTCTTCAATAACACAGACCACAAAGCAAATCAGGGGGAGAAAATATATTTATTCACAGAGAACAAATCATAGTTGTTATGCTGGAAAGTAGACGGCAGATGTCCATTCTTCCCTGTCCTCAATGGTTTATCCCCTGAACAAAGAGACAGAATGTAGTTTATACCCCCAACCCTAGCCTGTGGTTGACCAATTAGAATTCCTTACAGTAAAATTGGGAACATGGCCAAATACCAAGTATCCCGTTTCATGCTCAATGTATAGACAATTCAGACCAATGAGAACTTGCCTCATGTAGCTATGAACCTCCCGTGTTCCTGACCCATTTATCTTCAGTTCCCCATTACAGAAAAACAACTAATTACATTGATCATGAATTCCCTCTAGACTTTAGTCCTCTGCATTGTATATTTATCATCAAATATTCTTACCCTCCCCTTAGACCATTTTAAAAAGAAATATACTTAAAATGTATTTTTAGAAAACAGAATATAAAACATAAAAAATAGACAGTATGAAAAACATTAGCTGTAAGCATAAAATCATTCACATTAAACACCTTGCATTTTGTCGTGGAAATACTAATCAATAATGAGGAGAGACAAGGTCAATAACCAATCAGAATATTACTTTATTCAAAACTTATTAATAACATTGATTAATTATTGCAATAATGAAGCTAGTCGACGAACCACCCCTAGATGATTCGTTGAGAGCCCAATGAGCGGTTTTGAGCCACAGCATTTTATAGCAAAGTATATCCTCCTGAATGTTCATGACAAACAATAGATGTATGGAATGGATCACAAGGTTAGGATTCATATGAAAGATACTAATAATTCACAGAAGACAGTATCTGCTGTAAAGACTGTTCTCATTGTGTAGAAACACATACACAAGCCATCTCTCCCTGGTTCCTTCCAGCACACAAACACCAACTCATGCTATGGAATGCGGTTTTTAGGTTTTTATCACCAAAGTCATCTTAAATCTACTGTCAGCATTAAGCCCCCAGAGGCCCAACTCAGAAGACCACGAACAGATCAGAGTGTTCTAAAAACGATATTCTACTCCATAAAACAACCATTTGATGCAATAACAGTTTTTCAACATAATCTTGAAATTTCTCACTCACAATTTCAATAAAACACATTTACATTACATTTACATTTAAGTCATTTAGCAGACGCTCTTATCCAGAGCGACTTACAAATTGGTGCATTCACCTTATGATATCCAGTGGAACAACCACTTTACAATAGTGCATCTAACTCTTTTAAGGGGGGGGGTTAGAAGGATTACTTTATCCTATCCTAGGTATTCCTTAAAGAGGTGGGGTTTCAGGTGTCTCCGGAAGGTGGTGATTGACTCCGCTGACCTGGCGTCGTGAGGGAGTTTGTTCCACCATTGGGGTGCCAGAGCAGCGAACAGTTTTGACTGGGCTGAGCGGGAACTGTACTTCCTCAGAGGTAGGGAGGCGAGCAGGCCAGAGGTGGATGAACGCAGTGCCCTTGTTTGGGTGTAGGGCCTGATCAGAGCCTGAAGGTACGGAGGTGCCGTTCCCCTCACAGCTCCGTAGGCAAGCACCATGGTCTTGTAGCGGATGCGAGCTTCAACTGGAAGCCAGTGGAGAGAGCGGAGGAGCGGGGTGACGTGAGAGAACTTGGGAAAGTTGAACACCAGACGGGCTGCGGCGTTCTGGATGAATTGTAGGGGTTTAATGGCACAGGCAGGGAGCCCAGCCAACAGCGAGTTGCAGTAATCCAGACGGGAGATGACAAGTGCCTGGATTAGGACCTGCGCCGCTTCCTGCGTGAGGCAGGGTCGTACTCTGCGAATGTTGTAGAGCATGAACCTACAGGAACGGGTCACCGCCTTGATGTTAGTTGAGAACGACAGGGTGTTGTCCTTTTGTCCAAACACAAAGGGCATTTTTTACTTGCCGTTACAGTAAGAAGAAGATTCCCACAAAGTTATAGAAAATATGTATTAACAGGTGTGATGATGATGTCCCTAACGATTCCTACCACATCCTGTACAAGGAGGAAACTCCTAAAAAAAATGATTGTCTGCAAGACAATAATATTAAATCGTCCTATTGGCAAGGTAATCATTCACAGAGTCTTATAAGTATGACCAGCAGTCCTACAAAGATAACTATTAGAGATTATGTTCTGACAGTCTGCTAGTGAGGAATTCTTCTTCCGTTCCACTGGTTGATAAGGACGTTTCTAATGAACACTTCTCCGGTGATCTTGTACCGTTTCAGGTACAGGTCTTGGGTCAAGGGGTATTGCTGCAGCCTCAGACGGTAGATTCTCATATCCTGTAACGAAGGAAACAAAAAGTGAAAGTAACATGTCCTGGTTTCAAGAGAAATGTATATTTCACATAGATGTCCCTAAGTAAGCATGTCCCGATTTTCAGGAAAAGCTGGACATTTCACCTAGATATCCCTAATATGATGACTACGGTGTACAACATAGAAGCTTATCAGGTTCTGATCATTTTACTATGCTTCTTCACCCGAGATTGACTCCCAACTGGTAATCAATTAGTTCTTTATTCTCTAGGCTCAGCTTTGTCATCAAAATGGACAACCTTGCAATGAGTGACATGTATCCATCATGATTTGCCCTGGACTTTCACTGCTGACCTGGTTATGAGCAAAACTTGATAAGGACCTTCCCATTTTGGCTCTAATGTGTCTCTTACATATTTTTTTTACCATCACCCACTGTCCTGGCACTATGTCATGTCCCCCCTCGGGATTTATTCCCCACGCCTCTTTTACTTCTCTGTCTGCTTCCCCTCCTGCAATAGAACGTTGTAGGCAATAGTTAAGCATTGTGTCACTCATAAAGTTTACATCTGCCTTTCTCAAATCTAACGTGCCTGGTAGTGACATGGGTCGACCTGTGACGACCTCAAACGGACTCAACCCTGTGGTTCCATGTCCAAAGTTCTACACTAATTTTTCTTCAGAGTCCAAATAGGATGGTTCTGAACTGTAGATCCCTGCAGTTGTCTAATTTTCCCCGTCACCTTTCCTTCAGAGATGTTCAGTGTAGAGTCAAGTTGCATAATAACGTCGAGGCCTAAAATAAGTTGTTCAAAGGAGCCTATCCACACTCCTGCATCAATCTTTATTGGACAAATATAAATTGAAAATTGTTTGGTCTGCTTCATGTCTGTCTTCCACCCACCACTCCTGTTGCTCTCATCTTCTTGTCCGTGTACTGAGGACATAAACTCAGCAAAAAGAGAAACGTCCCTTTTTCAGGACCCTGTCTTTCAAAGATAATTTGTAAAAATCCAAATAACTTCAAAGATCTTCATTGTAAAGGGTTTAAACACTGTTTTGTTATGAAAACTTAGGACACTAAAGAGGTATTTCTACTGACTCTGAAAAACACCAAAAGAAAGATGCCCAGGGTCCCTGCTCATCTGCGTGAATGCGTCTTAGGCATGCTGCAAGGAAACATGAGGACTGCAATTTGCAATGTCCGTACTGTGAGACGCCTAAGACAGCGCTACAGGGAGACAGGATGGACAGCTGATCGTCCTCGCAGTGGACGATCATGTGTAACAACCCCTGCACAGGATCGGTACATCCGAACATCACACCTGCGGGACAGGTACAGGATGGCAACAACAACTGCCAGAGTTACACCAGGAACGCACAATCCCTCCATCAGTGCTCAGACTGTCCGCAATAGGCTTAGAGAGGCTGGACTGAGGGCTTGTAGGCCTGTTGTAAGGTAGGTCCTCACCAGACATCACCGGCAACAACATAACCTATGGGCACCAACCCACCGTTGCTGGACCAGACAGGACTGGCAAAAAGTGCTCTTCACTGACGAGTCGCAGTTTTGTCTCACCAGGGGTGATGGTCGGATTTGCATTTATCGCCAAAGGAATGAGTGTTACACCGAGGCCTGTACTCAGGAGAGGGATCGATTTGGAGGTGGAGGGTCCGTCATGGTCTGGGGCGGTGTGTCACAGCATCATCGGACTGAGCTTGTTGTCATTGCAGGCAATCTCAACGCTGTGCGTTACAGGGAAGACATCCTCCTCCCTCATGTGGTACCCTTCCTGCAGGCTCATCCTGACATGATCCTCCAGCATGACAATGCCACCAGCCATACTGCTCGTTCTGTGCGTGATTACCTGCAAGACATGAATGTCAGTGTGGCCAGCCATGGCCAGTGAAGAGCCCGGATCTCAATCCCATTGAGCACGTCTGGTACCTGTTGGATCGGAGGGTGAGGGCTAGGGCCATTCACCCCAGAAATGTCTGGGAACTTGCAGGTGCCTTGGTGGAAGAGTGAGGTAACATCTCACAGCAAGAACTGGCAAATCTGGTGCAGTCCATGAGGAGGAGATGCACTGCAGTACTTAATGCAGCTGGTGGCCACACCAGATACTGACTGTTACTTTTGATTTTGACCCCCCTTTGTTCAGGGACACATTATTCCATTTCTGTTAGTCACATGTCTGTGGAACTTGTTCAGTTTATGTCTCAGTTGTTGAATCTTGTTATGTTCATACAAATATTTACACATGTTAAGTTTACTGAAAATAAACACAGTTGACAGTGAGAGAACGTTTCTTTTTTTGCAGAGTTTTTATGTTTTTCATACGAAATGGGCAATACAGTGACTTCAGCAACCATATCTACAAAAAAAATCTACTGCAAAGTTGTTAATCATCATGTTCACATATATTCCATCCGATTTCATATGTATACCAGCTGAGATGGGACGTAAGAGGGGGTCTGTTAGTTTACTGCCATCCAGCAAACTATGCTGCTGAGCCGGAGAGAGCTTCTTCAATTTCTACATCAGCATTGCGTCGTTGGGGCTGTTGACCTGTTTCCATTTTCCTTTAGACGGACCCTGCCTCTCCTGGCCACTTCTCATGAAGACATGTTTTCTTTCCCGACATTCTCGTTGCCAGTGTCCAGAAATTCTGCAATTATGACATACTGTTGAACGAGTAATGTTGTTGGTTTCACTCGGAATCTGCCCAACTCTGATGACAGCCAGTTTATTAGGTTGATTGATGTCTCTGTCCAGTCGTAAAAGCCTGTCGATGATGTAGTTTTACAAAACCGTAGTTTTGTCTCTCCCAATCAGTAGTTGTGGAAACAAAAGTTTTGCGCAAATCATTTGTGTATGGATTGCATCAACTGATCTGTGATTGCCCCATTTTTGGAGGAGTTGAGTGCATCTTCATCTTCAAGTTGGGTAACCCACTGTGTCTGACCACCTCTGCTCTGAACCTTTCTTAAAATTCAACAAACGTCTCTTTCGGTTTCTGGACATATTTGGTTATCTCTCCCCAATTGGTGGTTGCATTGGTCAGACCCTTAAGAAAAACATGTATGGCTCTCCATCCATCGGCTACATCTTGCTCTTCACCTCTCACAGCTCTACAAACCTTTTCTTCAAGTACGCCATGTTTAAGGTTGTTCAAAACAAAGGCTAATAACTGTAACTCATCATAAGGATGTAGAATGTAGAGTTTCTTACATCTCTTTAAATGGTCCCACGTCTTCATTCCCAGTCTTGTGGATGTTTCAAAGTCTTTGACCATTCATTCATCCAACTGTTTTGGAGATGCTGATTTATGTGTGATTACTGTCACTGGAGGTTTGTCTTTACTCCCTTTAACAGCCTGTGTTCTTGTTGGCCTAAGACATCGTTCGTCACAATTGTCAGAATCTGTTGACTCAAAGCCAGGAAGTGCTGACCAGATGCTTGAAACCCAATCTGCCTTGCACAACTCAGTGTGAGGGTATATTGAGGGAACAGAGAGCCAACAGGTCTCTGTTCCCTCAAGCCCTGACCTCAATTCTATAGAAAATTTCTGGGCAGAATTTCCTATAAACCTGACTCAGTTACACCAGCTCTGTCAGGAGGAATGGGCCAGAAGTCACCCAACTTATTGTGGGAAGCTTGTGGAAGGCTACCCTAAACGTTTGACCCAAGTTAAACAATTTAAAGGCAATGTTACCAAATACGAATTGAGTGTATGTAAACTTCTGACCCACTGGGAATATGATGAAAAAAATAAAAGCTGAAATAAATAATTCTCTACTATTATTCGGACATTTCACATTCTTAAAATAAAGTGGTGATCCTAACTTACCTAAGTGTTATGAATTTTATGAATAATGACTAAATGATGTATACATTTAACGTAGAACTAAAACTAACAGAATTCTACCCTGTCACTGTATGATTGTATGAAATTTATTAGAATCATAAATCTATAAATCTGATGTGTGTAGTTTTAGTCAGAAGGACTTTTTGTATCTTTTTAGTGTGTAAGCAGGGTGCAAGTGTGAAACAAATGATAAGAGGAGCTATCGACAGACAAGCTGTACTACTGTGTTCCTTACAGGACATTCTGTCCCCACCCAGGGAGGGGAGAAACCTTGGGCTTGTAGTAGATTGTATAACAGGTGGCAGGCAATGTATGAGAAGGAGAAGACTTGTGAACTATATTGTCATTGTCTTATAGGAGGAGGGACAGTTATGACAAAATGAGAGGTATATAAACCAATGTACATGTAAGGATGGGCAGATCTCTCGTAAATAAACATGCTGACTATGGTAGACTGGCCTCTGTCTGTTTTCATTTCTATCAGTATCCTACAAATCCTGATATAGCAGACTGAGTAGTTTAATTGAATCGGTTAATGAACATGAGAACAAAATTCTCTTAACACTAAGACAGGGAAATTTTACTAGGATTAAACTGAGTTTAAATGTATTTGGCTAAGGTGTATGTTAACTTCCGACTTCAACTGTAACCTCTTATATAGCCTTAATATTAACTCCTGCAGAATTAAGCATTTCTTGCAGTAAAATAATACACCGAACATATGCAAAATTGTGACTCCAAACAAAAGTGGAGAAATACGATTTATTTATTTCAGCATCTTGACAGAATGCGAATGCACAGTTAAATATTGTCTATAGAGGTGCTATGTTAATCAGCATCCTAAAAGCTGATTTAGTATTTCAACCATATAAAATATGCATCTAAGCCTAACTGAAATCTTATCAGCAACATGTGTTTTTCACAGCATTCTATTTTGTTACAACCTGTCAAACTGATCCAAAATCTTTCGGTGAAATATCTTTCCACTTTTTGGGGGGTTAGCCTATTGCACTTTCTTCCCAGGTCCTTAAACTTGGCTTCTTGAAAGAAGCAGAGATCACAGAGAAATATACCGATGTAAACTAGATTAAAGCATCCATTCTATGATATTATCAGTATTTGAAGGCAACATATAATGACAGAATAGAAGCTGCATTTTTCTTAGTCGAGACAAGTTGACTAACAAATAGCTTACCAATATGTAGAATATTGTAAGCACAAACATCTAAATCAGGCAACAACCAAAAAATCCAGCACCGCCTGACAAAAACTCTTTCTGCTGTCTCTGACTGTAGCCTACAGCGCATTTTCTATATTAGCGGGTTAGAGTCTGGTGCCGTCCTTTTTTACTTTTTTACTTGATCACATGTTGTTGGCCGGTTGCTGATGTGTTATTAGCAATTGTAGGCGGGTGATGGTGAACAAACAGCTGACTGGAGCACCACTAGTCTGTCCCTCTCCATGGCTCCTCCTCCGCCGGCTGCTGCATTTGTCAGAGGATGTTTGCGGAGTGGAGTTGTAGTGGAGAGAGGAGAGTGTAATTTGGCTGGAGCATGGAGCGGATTTAAAAATGTTGGCCTCTTCTCTTACTCCAATTTCGCTCTGGTACCACTCAGCCACAGGCTGCCCAGCATTTTTCATTTCCTTCATCACTGTTACTTTAACTGGCCAATTCTCTTGTATTTATTTAGCCTACCCCACCACTAATGTGCAGAGGTATGAGTCAACCAAGAAATATGTCACACAGCCTGTGTAATTGATAACAAGATAACGAATATTCCCATGCAGCAGCACTGGAGAAGTTTAGGTTTTTATATAGGCCTAAGCTATTGTTTAAAAAAATGACTGTTGGTAAAGCTCTGAATTTCTTTAACAACTGTAAAATATGGGCTCACAGTTACAACTTGAGTATCTGATCTTCAATAGATTAGAGAAAAAGTAGGTTGTTTTTTAACACAGCTGTTGCATAGGCCTATCATCAAGTAGGTGCTTGTTTAATTCCACATGTTGTTGAAATGTTGAAGCTTCCTACTATAGCCTATGAATTTGGAGCAGCATTTTGGGGGGGGGGGCACCCATCACATGCGCCCCTTCCGCCTCTTATCGCTCCCTCCCCAGCTTCTCTCCGCTCTAGCCTCTAGGTCCTCTCCCCGCTGCTGCAGTGAGCAAAGTGGATTTATTAAATTGGTTCCTTGTTGTTAAATGATACCACAGCTCTCTAAAGCATAATTAATAATAATACTTTTTAAAAAGTACAAAAAATATATTTTCTCTAAAAGTGATCTACCATACTCAGTTTTTTTCTGTGCTGTTTCATTATTTAATTGGTTCCTTGTTGTTCTCCATCAAACATTCTATTTAGTTTTGCGTTTTATCATTGCATGAAAGACTGAGGGACAGCATAAGCACAAAACAAATTGTTTTAATGCTTATGCTCAAATTAATGTCATGAAGTCACTATTAAGTCATATGTCATCTCAACTTCTAGCACAAATTGAGCAACTAACAACTACTTTCCTTGAAAACTAGTTGGCAACACTGAAGATAACTTCCTCTCTGACAAGCAGTTAAACTCGCTATTTGCATTATAAGTTTGGGCCAACAGAATCTGTCATACTGACACCGAAAGACTTAGAGACATTATTTTCCTGTAATAGACTAGAACATCTAATGATCCCCCTTTTATGTCTCAACTCCCAAAATGTAAAACAGAGCAGACCCTACTAAAACGAGAGTATCAATTCACCTTGTGGAAATTGAATGCTACATTTCTGTACCACATACAGGACATCTAGCAGCATTTTAGCCACAGACTGTTGTGCTAGCTGTCGAGTCTGTGTTTTATAAATATGCAATGAGCATAAAAATAAGCATTTACTGTATATAAGGAATTGGCAACTCATTCTCATTCTCAGAATAATGGATCGTCTTATCCAGGTAGGCCACTTGATTTCAGTATCTTAACAAAGTGAACAGGCTATGTTGTTCAAACAGTTGTAGACAGATTTTGATTTGATTTGGACAAGAAGGTTTATTCGTAACAGTTCAACTGTTCTACCTTGTTAGCAAACAAATAGATCCAAGTTGGCTAGACTTGAAATATAAAGATTAGCTACTCACTAGCACTTGGGCTTGTGTTTGAGAGATTGTTTATGAGACCTGTGTTCATTTTCTATAATGCTTGCTACAAGAAGTTGATCATTATTAGTTGATATGCATTGTGCATGGTTCTGGTTAAATTTGTAACAAAAATATAATTTTCATAGACAGACTCGAAAGACAGATCAGTGATTATTGCAAAAAAGCAGGTTAAACTGTCGTTTTGAGTTTGTCCTTACTACCTACCTCATCCCCATATTGTTTTATTAACTTTTTTTTGCTCTTTTGCACACCGGTATTTCTACTTGTACATCTGCACATCTATCCCTCCTGTGTTAATTTGCTGAATTGTAATTACTTCCCTATTATGGCCTATTTATTATCTTACCTCCTTACTCCATTTGCACACACTGTATATATATTTTTCTATTGTTATTGACGATACTTTTGTTTATCCCATGCGTAATTCTGTGGTGTTGTTTTTTGTCGCACTGCTTTGCTTTATCTTGGCCAGGTCACAGTTGTAAATGAGAACTTGTTCTCAATTGGCCTACCTGGTTAAATAAAGGTGAAATAATAAAAATACTGAAAGTTATAGTGACTGTTGTGACTAACAAAACTGCCATTTATCTGCCTTTATTTCCAGCAACAAATCATTATGTCTATTTACATAATTGTCAGGTGGGTTGTCATTAACTGAAAAATGAAGTAGTCAATGGAGCCATTTCACCTCTATGACGTAAAGTCGTTGTTGTATGTGCAACGATTCCTCAACCACCATTTATTTTTATTTATTTAACTAGGCAAGTCAGTTAAGAACAAATTCTTATTTACAATGACGGCATAGTACAATGACGGTATGTTAACTGCCTTGTTCAGGGGCAGAACAACAGATTTTTACCTTGTCAGCTCGGGGATTCGATCTAGAAACCTAGATCTAATCTATCAAACCTAATCTATCAATCTATTTATGCATTCTTGTTTGTTGAATCAGATGGTCATTGCTGATTTAAGTGACATAGTTGCAAAAAACTTTTCTAAGTCTTTTTTTCTGTCTAACCACAAACCACCCAGCTTTCTAAGCTTAAATTGAGAGAATCATTCATCAAAATGTCACGCTCAGAGCCTGTTACTCTTAACACACAGTACAGGTTGTTTCTACTCACTGATCAGCTAGGTTCGACATGATGGATTGCTATGATCAGGGGATCAAATTGACTGGGAAAATGAGGCTTCAGTTTATTAGCTGTTGATTATGTGAATGCATCCTGTTCTATTTAGTATTGATATAGTCTGTCAAAATATCATATCCTCTCTAAAGTACACAGCTTTAAATCAAGTAAAATCCATCCACATTACAGACGAAAATACCCACAACATTAGAGAGAACTGGAAATGATGTGTTCTGTAAAGTGTATCGAGATGTTTAGATGCACATGTAATAAAGTTTTTTAGATTTGAATGGTAGAATTGACAGCTACGAATTGTTACAGAGGCAGTTTAATGAGACAGACAACTCAACTCTGTCAGCACAGATCCAACACCTTGTATTACAATAGGTTGGAAGTAAACATATAATATCATATTCTATATAAGGCATTAACCTGTCTCAGTGGGTAGTCTTGCTATCGCTGACTACTAAATAAAATGTTCTCTCAGCAGGACTGTCAACATTAGTCTCAGCAGGACAGTCAGCATTAGCCTCAGCAGGACAGTGTCAGTCTCACGAGGCTGTCCTAACATGGACATCGTGTGAACTAGCTATGTGGTTAAGATGCTGTGATGCATGCTTGCCTTTCCTCTGGGAATGCTGTAATGTCTCAGCTCTACTGGGAAGGGCCGGCCAGCTAAGAAATGTGTTCATCTCAATGGGTTACTGTATAAGACCTTACACACACTCCAAACTTTGCGCACACACTTGGATGGCAATATCGACAGAGAGGAGGGACACATCATTCAGTACTAATGGTGATGTTGATACTGTAAGGACATTGTCCACCATTGACTAACATTCTTAGAGAGTACAGTCCATTCATTTATTTATTTGTGTTTCAGACTAGAGAAAAGGCAATGTCCTATTGCATCATAGCTCGATGAGTGTTACAGTATAGATGTCTGGCTTAGTGCTTGACAATAATGTAACATGGTACCAGTGAAAGCCCCAACTATCAAAATGAATGTGATAATGCATCGTCATTCAATGGAGAATTGATCATGTGAGTCAGAGTGAGACCCTATTTAATATAATACTAGAATACCCAAACAATGTGTATAGCAAAATCACACAGAGACAGACAAACACACACATGTGCGGGCACACACACACACACACACACACACTTTCTCTTTAAAAAAATATTGACTTTGGCTTATGCAGTGCCAAAGATTTTTTCCCCCATATAATCATAAAGCATATACTTCAGTTCTGTTTCGATGACTTCAATGACATAGCAGTCCTTTTCACACTGTATCCAGTTTCAATCCAGAGTGAACACAAGGTTTATCATGCACATGTTAATGCACTGTATTATTTTGTACTACTTTGAATGTGTGTTGTGATGAAGTGAAACACTCATCTTACTTAGCAGGCTGTGAGATAATGGTATTATGCCTGGGTTATTATTTTCTCCAGTCATCCATTGTATGACAAATGGCATTGGAAATGTTAACGGAATTGTGCACTGCTGGAAATGCTAGTGAAAGCAGCCTTTTCTTGTTCTGAATCTCTCCTCAAAGAGAAATGGTGAAATGGCTAAGTCCAACATGTCACATGGCCTGATGTTGCCTGACCTTGCCTCAAGTGTCAAGCGCCCCTGACAAAATAAATCTACAATTACTCATTTAATATTTAGTATTTATTAGGATCTCCATTAGCTGCTGCCAAGGCAGAATCTACTCTTCCTGTGTTCCAAACAGGATTAAAACAATTACACATATTTGTCCACTCATCCTTGCAAGGTCCAAGGATTATAGAGGGCTGGGGCAGAAATGCTGGAGTGAGTGCCAGGCACACTAGCTCAATGCCAAGCCCCATATGCCACTGTGTACACCCTGTGCCCTTCAAAAGGACCTCACTTTGTTGAGCACCGGCCGTTTGCTGCTGGTTGGAGGAAAGGCAAGGAGGATGCAGGGCTTTCATCCCTGACCGGGGATGCATATGGAAGGAAGCATAACTAGAGTATGTACAGTATGCACACTCTTAGTGCATGCAAATGTTCCGCTATTCAAGCCCCCAAAATGTATATATTTTTTTATCACTAGTCTATTTTTGGTCACACTTCATTTGAACACTCTCTTTATAATCGTAATAAGATTTGTAATACCTTATGAGCTTTGCATTACATGCACAACATAGGCACTAATACATCTCATAAGCTTAGTTACAGGTCCATACTGCTGGTAACTGTAGCTGGATTAATGGGGAGGTGATGATGTGATGGAGGTACAGACTGAGAAGGCAATATGCCTGAAAGGATGGAGGAGCATTCAAGAGCTCCACTCAGACACGCTATGATTCTGCCTCACGGGGCCCAGTGGAGCCACTTCAGGTCCTCAGTACTCTCTCTCTCTTCCTCCCTCTCTCTATCACTCTTTTTTACCCCCTCCCTCTCTCGCTTGCTTTACTTCTCAAGAAAAACCTTATCAACCCACCTGCCAAAAGCAAATGGGAATATTTCTGCAGGTCTGATAGCTTAATGTTCCTTTTCCTTTGGAAAATAATTGTTCATCATTGCCCAGCATTACTTATGTTATCTGCCGTATGTTGTTCAATGTCCTTAGATGTTAGTAAGTGGTTGAAAACATACATTTTAGATATGAGTGCATAATCAATATACTCTCTCGTATTAAAGCAACTACCGCCAATCTAAAGATGACTTCATATCATAAAAGGGGTTTGGTTTTATCACACACTTGCAAATGCATGTTTAAAATCAATTATCACAACCAGCAAAAATGAGGAATGTAATTATCATCCATGACATCCAGACATAATTGCATCTGATTTTTATTTACCACATGTTATGTATCTAACTGGAGAAAATCAGTACCTTCAAGAGATGAAGCATTTGAAATGCTTCTCTTTGTGTGTGTGTAATTCTGTTGATTATATGCTCAGACTAATGTCCTACAGTTGACATTGTTTCCAGTTAGAATGACATGCAGTGGGGAGCTCATAAGAAAGCACTCCCGCTGTAGAAAATGTCATTATTTAAAGTGGAGGAATAGGCATTTTTGTTTTGTTCAAACAGCAATCTTGACATCTGCTGCCTGTAGCATTATTCAAGGGCAGTGGGAACGAGGCCAGCGCAAGAAGAAGTGAAAGATTTGCCATTGGAATAAACAGAACAACAGTTTCCAGGTTAGACGTGCAAACAACTGGCAATTAGATGGGAACAAATCTGTCAACGCTACATAGATCATTTCTTGAACACTGATTTGAATTAGGAGGATTTAAATTTACAAGTCCTGAATAGAAGTTGAATAATGTTATTTCACTAGGTCTTATTTGGGGTTCTAAATATGGCAGAGACAAACACATCCATTTCGAAGTTATGATTTAGTTCAGCTATGATGAAATCCATGATTAACTCATTAGTAAGCCATTACCAAGGCATTATCATGCTCTCTCATGATAGTGATCGATCAGAGCTACATCCCTGATCATAATGGGTCATATTTGTTAGTGTTAAATGGCTACCCAATATGCTCTCTTTGACTGGAAATGCATTGATATTGAGTAGTTGTAGAACGTTTTATCTTAGACCTTTGCATACTATATGTTTATGGTTCTAGAGCTAGCTTCACTATCAGACCCAGGACTCAAGATTGACTTGAGAGTGGTGATAATAAGACTAGACTGACATGCTAATACCAGAGACTGAGTGCCAGTCTCTTTCCCAGATGAAGGCAGAAAGGTTACATTGTAGACAGAAAGCTTACATTGTAGACACTAGTGGCCTACATTGTTGACACTAGTGGTGCGCGGGCCAGCTGTTTGTTCAACTGCATCGGCTCTCAATTTCTAATAACCAATTGGCAACCATCCAACTACATGTGATAAAGTGAAAATCTGAGGACCACATCCGACGCTAACGCTAACATAGAAAACGATGTAGGCTACAGATGTTTTGTTGTTGCCTCATTTAGAAATGTTTGTGCCTATAATTTCCAACATTTGGTAAGCTATTTGTAAATCAACTTATCTACAATCAATTAGATACATACAGCTTCTCTTCTGTCATTTTATGTTGCCTTAGAATACTAAATAAACCCTTGCTTACCTGAATAATGTCATAAATCAATAGAATGAATACTTCTAGTTGACATTGGTCAAGTTCTCTGTCATCTCTGTTTCTTTTGTGGAGCAAAGACGTTTGGGACATGGGGAGAAAATGCAATCCACATTTTTGTATTTATTTTCTATCTGTGCAAATTTCCATTTGAAATTAAATAGAAAGCTGTGAAAACGACCCAACATATTTTCGGCTTGAATTAATATTTTATGTGGTTGAAATACTGTCAGCTTTGATGATGCTGATAAAGATAGCACCTCTACAGACAGGTTGTCTAACTGCGCATTCACATTCTGAAATCATATTTTCCACTCCTGTTCCCAAGTCAAAATGTTGCCTAAATTTGGTGTATAATTTTACTGCAAGAAATGCAATTCTACAAGAGTTAATATTAAGGCTATGTAAGAGTTTATAGACCTACAGTCAGTGTCAGTAGGCTATAGTTCCCTTGACGTGCCATAGGCCTTTTTGAAGTCCCCTTCTTGTGACTGTCGAATTTGTAAAGCACCGCACAATCACTGTTATGATCCTCTTTTAGTGCTCACCAAATCTTTCCCAAACATGACTTTTCTGGGGCCTCAATTTTATTTAATTTAAGCTCTCTGTTTTGCAGCTTTTCTCTTATTGAATTAAACTCAGACATTGTCCTTTTTGCCTCTGTGGATCACAGTTACATTTTTATGCCCATTCCCAAAAGCATTTTGCGATTAGCGTGTTGGCTATTTGCCGCACATACAGTTAGGCCCTAAAGCTTAGGCACTAATACCAGATAGAATAAAATAGTAAAAGAAAAACCTCAATGTAGCCTATAGATATATACTGTAAAGTGCACACGAATTATACATTTATGGATTTTTTTTAAGGTATGTTGTTTCCTCTTTTTTCAACCAGCCTGACACACACCCGCCCCTTCATCCAGACAATATTTTATGAGCTTAAAAGTGCCTGCCCGCAGATATAACCTGTACATCACTAGTAGACACCCTTTTCTCAATATAAGTCAAGTGTTCACATTCAACCTGATTCAGGAAGTCAAGTCAACACATGTGTAATGATGACTATCAGGTCAGACCTGGTATGAGTGCCCCACCATCTGTGTCTGTGATTACAGTTCATAAGAGAGGAAGTTAGTTACAGAGAACAGCCCTAGAGGCATCATTTAAAGTGCATCACACTCACTTTACATTTATATCTATTTGACAGCAAGGTTTACTCACAGGTTAACATATTCATTTATACTGAAAACATATATATATACACTGCTCAAAAAAATAAAGGGAACACTTAAACAACACAATGTAACTCCAAGTCAATCACACTTCTGTGAAATCAAACTGTCCACTTAGGAAGCAACACTGATTGACAATAAATTGCACATGCTGTTGTGCAAATGGAATAGACTAAAGGTGGAAATTATAGGCAATTAGCAAGACACCCCCAATAAAGGAGTGATTCTGCAGGTGGTGACCACAGACCACTTCTCAGTTCCTATGCTTCCTGGCTGATGTTTTGGTCACTTTTGAATGCTGGCGGTGCTCTCACTCTAGTGGTAGCATGAGACGGAGTCTACAACCCACACAAGTGGCTCAGGTAGTGCAGCTCATCCAGGATGGCACATCAATGCGAGCTGTGGCAAGAAGGTTTGCTGTGTCTGTCAGCGTGGTGTCCAGAGCATGGAGGCGCTACCAGGAGACAGGCCAGTACATCAGGAGACGTGGAGGAGGCCGTAGGAGGGCAACAACCCAGCAGCAGGACCGCTACCTCTGCCTTTGTGCAAGGAGTAGCACTGCCAGAGCCCTGCAAAATGATCTCCAGCAGGCCACAAATGTGCATGGGTCTGCTCAAACGGTCAGAAACAGACTCCATGAGGGTGGTATGAGGGCCCGACGTCCACAGGTGGGGGTTGTGCTTACAGCCCAACACCGTGCAGGACATTTGGCATTTGCCAGAGAACACCAATATTGGCAAATTCGCCACTGGCGCCCTGTGCTCTTCACAGATGAAAGCAGGTTCACACTGAGCACATGAGCACATGTGACAGACGTGACAGAGTCTGGAGACGCCGTGGAGAACGTTTTGCTGCCTGCAACATCCTCCAGCATGACCGGTTTGGCGGTGGGTCAGTCATGGTGTGGGTTGGCATTTCTTTGTGGGGCCGCACAGCCCTCCATGTGCTCGCCAGAGGTAGCCTGACTGCCATTAGGTAGCGAGATGAGATCCTCAGAGCCCTTGTGAGACCATATGCTGACCCATGCACATTTGTGGCCTGCTGGAGGTCATTTTGCAGGGCTCTGGCAGTGCTACTCCTTGCACAAAGGCAGAGGTAGCGGTCCTGCTGCTTGGTTGTTGCCCTCCTACGGCCTCCTCCACGTCTCCTGATGTACTGGCCTGTCTCCTGGTAGCGCCTCCATGCTCTGGACACCACGCTGACAGACACAGCAAACCTTGCCACAGCTCGCATTGATGTGCCATCCTGGATGAGCTGCACTACCTGAGCCACTTGTGTGGGTTGTAGACTCCGTCTCATGCTACCACTAGAGTGAGAGCACCGCCAGCATTCAAAAGTGACCAAAACATCAGCCAGGAAGCATAGGAACTGAGAAGTGGTCTGTGGTCACCACCTGCAGAATCACTCCTTTATTGGGGGTGTCTTGCTAATTGCCTATAATTTCCACCTTTTGTCTATTCCATTTGCACAACAGCATGTGCAATTTATTGTCAATCAGTGTTGCTTCCTAAGTGGACAGTTTGATTTCACAGAAGTGTGATTGACTTGGAGTTACATTGTGTTGTTTAAGTGTTCCCTTTATTTTTTTGAGCAGTGTATATAAACGCAACATGCACCAATTTCAAGATTTTACTGAGTTAAAGTTTATATAAGGAAATCAGTCAATTGAAATAAATTCATTAGGCCCTAATCTATGGAGTTCACATGACTGGGAATACAGATATGCATCTGTTGGTCACAGACACCTTTTAAAAAAAGGAGTGGATCAGTATCTGGTGTGACCACCATTTGCCTCATGCAGCGTGACACCTCTCCTTCGCATAGAGTTGATCAGGCTGTTGATTGTGGCCTGTGGAATGTTGTCCCACTCTTCAATGGCTGTGCGAAGTTGCTGGATATTGGCAGGATCTGCAACACATTGTTGTACATGTCGATCCAGAGCATCCCAAGCAGGCTCAATGGGAGACATGTCTGGTGAATATGCAGGCCATGAAAGAACTGGGAACTGGGAACATTTTCAGCTTCCAGGAATTGTGGACAGATCCTTGCAGCATGGGGCTGTGCATTATCATGCTGAAACAAGTGATGGCGGCGGATGAATGGCATGACAATGGGCCTTAGGATCTCGTCACGGTATCTTGTGCAATCAAATTGCCATCAATAAAATGCAATTGTGTTCGTTGTCTGTAGCTTATGCCTGCCCATACTGTACCATAACCCCACCGCCACCATGGGGCACTCTGTTCACAACGTTGACATCATCAAACCGCTCGATCGATGCCACACAGGCTGTCTGCCATCTGCCCGGTACAGTTGAAAGCGGGATGCATCTGTGAAGAGCACACTTCTCCAGCATGCCAGTGGCCATCGAAGGTGAGCATTTTCCCACTGAAGTCGGTTACGATTTCAGAATTGCACTTAGGTCAAGACCCTGGTGAGGACGACGAGCACTCAGAGCAGCTTCCCTGAGACGGCTTCTGACAGCAGAAATTCCTCGGCTTTGCAAACCCACAGAATCATCAGCTGTCTCAGACAGTCTCAGACCATCCTGCAGGTGAAGAAGCTGGATGTGGAGATCTTGGGCTGGCGTGGTTACACGTGGTCTGCGGTTGTAAGGCCGGTTGGACGTACTTCCAAATATTCTAAGACAACGTTGGAGGTGGCCTATGGTCAAGAAATGAACATTACATTTTCTGCCAACAACTCTGGTGGACAATCCTGCAGTCAGCATGCAAATTACACCCTCCCTCAGAACTTGAGACATCCGTTGCATTGTGCTGTGTGACAAAACTGCACATTTTAGAGTGGCCTTTTATTGTCCCAAGCACAAGGTGCACCTGTGTAATGATCATGCTGTTTAATCAGGTTCTTGATATGCCACACCTGTCAGGTGGATGTATTATATTATTTCAGCTCATGAAACATGGGATTAACACTTTACATGTTGCCTTTATATTTTTGTTCAGTATAAGTTAGATGACTGAAATGCTCTGATTACGAGTTATATTCTTCCCTTTGAAAAATATGTAAGTTAGTTAGTTTTCTAGTTTGTTTTTTTGGTTATGTATTTACCACTGTAGTCTTCCAGCATGGTACAAAATGCTGAATTACAGTACTTAAAAACGAAACATAATGCACCCTGTCTTCACAATCATACTAAATAAACCTCCTTGTTACCAAGTGCTTTGATATTCTACACAACCAGTGGATGTTCTAAATCGTCCTTACAGTTGTAGAAGACTATTATTCAAGGTTGGATAAAGGTCGTTATGGGATGATCCATCATCTTTACCTGGAACCTTAAGAATAGTATCATTTTTATTATATGAATCACAATTAAATGCACCAAGGCATAGATATGAGAAAAGAGCAATATAGCGAGCTCCCTGTGGGTGAATTTTGTTCATGCATGAATGACCTTATGGTGGTGTAGTGTATGAAAAGATAGAAAGGTCAGAGATGTCATCGCTTGCTGGGTTGAAGAGAAATGTGAAGGAAAATAACTTTGTTTTAGAACTTGCCTCATGCTGAGAGGGCGGGGGTGAGAGAAAAGAAGAGAGCGAAAATGAGAAAGAGATTCAGTGGAGTGTAAGGAAACTAAAAGGCATCACACATTACACTGTCATCCTTATGGCTGTCAGTTGACTTCTACCTTTGTATGATAAAAATGAGATGAAAGGTGATAGCTTTCTTTTACTAAGATTTGAATTCCAGACATTGTCCCCTCATCGTACAAATTATCAGTTGCCACATAATGTTCTGTTCAAGTGTGTGAGAAATAATAAATAATAATTGTAAGAACACAGTAAGAAAGCAGTTGTTGTTCATAAACTATAGTAAAGTAGTAGGTGATAATTGACCAAAACATCATGCACTAACAACAGTTAAGCCTCCAGAAACATGGCATGCTTTGAAAGATATTCAGCTATTATATTTTATTCATGCATATTTTACATTTGCTTCATCAGGACTTTCAGTGTGTAACAAAAGTGTTTTGATTGATGTGTTAAAATAAACATATATATTTTTCTTCATTCAGTGTACCAATCAAGTCACTAACAGATGCCATTGTAATTGTAGTACGATGGTGGCATGTGGATACAGTGATTTATATGTGATAGTTTGACATTCCAAATATCTAAACATCATTGCCTGGTTTCATAAAGATATGCCAATATTCTCATGGGGCCGATTCCAACTTAGGAATTTACGCCTATGCACTTCTCAGTATTTGTTATTGATACTTAGCTTATTCAGTTGTGTAAAGCTCTCTGCTGGTGTTGCTACCATGTGCACTCTGAATACATTTCATTCAACTGCTGAAAGCCTCCCATTTGCTGGCCAACAGATTTTCTTGTGGAGTCTTCATTCAATAGGGTTTTCAGTACATTTATCTCTAGCCATCCCTTTAAATACAGTGTAACGTTTTAGTTTGAATTTTGTCGATAGACTCAATAGAATATATCGAGAGAACGGGTTCAAAATGTTAGGGATCCGTGAAAGAAAGCCATCTAATATATACATATTAATCTCCATTTCAGCACCAATTGGTAGATTTAAAAAATACTATCATCTTGTAGATTATTTAAGTTTAGGAAAGTATTTATGAATCATAAAAAACAGGTTTGGTGAGCCTTTACGCACTAATGAAATAACTTTGGTTTGATTCATTCTGAAAATTGCCACATTCAGTTCTTTAACCCATGGTAATGTTGGAAGATTAGTTTACATGGAATTATAATAGGGAGAATAGTGTACAATAGTAGGATATACCCTCGTCTATTGCTTGTACTAACCATTGAACTGTGTGATGACATGGCCAAGTATTAGCCACTATCGATACTGATAGTGGCTAATATTTAACATGATAGAAAGACGAAACAGAGAAAGTCGGGGTAGCCTATAATTACGACATTCGAGAGTGCCCATTCCTGCAAGTTAAAAGGCCGTATAATTTAAATTCTGCATAATGGCACCACATTTCATAAAATTTGTGGGAAAGTTGATATGTTGATATGCTTCAGTTTGCTGCCATATGACTGGTTTCACATTTGTCTCCAGTGATTATATGGTAAAATAAACCTAAAAAAGTGTCATTTATATTTATAATTCCCTCATCCCAACTTATGACTCATTTACCTAGCTCTTATCAATAGCTCTTATCAAGTTGTAAATTACAGTACATGGAGAATGGTGGTATTTCTGTTGAAAAAAATTAAGTAGATGCTTTTTCCACTTGGAACCGGTAGGTTTGCTAGACCTTATTCATGGTTTACTTGCGCGTAAAGGTGGTAGAATTATTAGGGAACTAAGGCAAGGTCAGAATATGGCGTATCTGTACACTCACCTCCACCACACCTTCATTTATTCCACCTCCAACCAAAATGAATAGCAGGTGAATAGCACTCTATTCTCATGCTTAAATTTGTCAGAATACGCATAGAGAGAAAAGTACATAACAAGGGAATTACATTCCATTTACACATGCTTAACTCAGGTCAGAATCGGGCCCATAGTGAAGACTGGTGAACTGGGTTAGTCTGTTAAAGCTCAATAAATCAGGAAATCACAATGCTAATATCATAGCAAAACGTGGTTGACTTAAAGCCAACATTCCACTTTGCTCTATATGTAAATGGTCAGTGTTATCCCCACAATAACCATACAAATGAAGAGAAGACAAACTAAGGTTATGTAGTGCATTGCATTTGAAAAAAGAGAATATTCAATGATTGACTGTTACTGGAATGAATACAGATCAAATTAATGTCGGAGAGACAGACCGCAAGGTTTATACAAATCTCAGCTGTTAAAAGCTAAATGTTAGACTAAAACAAATGTGAGATAATGTCTAGTGGAGATAAAGTTTATAAATTACCTGGCTGGGCTGATGAGACAGTGGATTGAGCAGTCAGATGGAACAGAGTAAATAGACATTTTAATGTCATAGATTGTGCTGGTGGTAACTTGTGGAATAGACACCTGCTGGAATGCAGTTTCAACCAATCAGCATTCAGGATTTGAACCAACAATTGTATCACTTAATTTATTAGATCTCCTCCCCCCAAAAATAGAGGGTGAATAACATGCTATTCTCATGCTTAAATTCAAGGTCAGAATACGCTATGTTATGTTACATTTACGCGCGCTTAACTCAGGTCGGAATTCCCTCTGAACTTGTGGCATATTCCGTACCAAACAAATTTCTCTTCACATCTGTAAAATACCAACAACTGGGAACATAACGGCAGTATGGACATAACAGTCTGAAAACAGGACAGCAGCGCTCCGCCTCTTACTATTTATTGATGAAACAACAATTTCACGGAGAGCCACCCCTTACATCAAGGAGAACGCTCCCATCTTGGCTGACAGACAATCCTGTTAGGAATGTGAAACCTGCCTGGTGTACAAGGCATCACACAAGCAAGGTTATTCAAGGACACTATCTGGACTGGGCTATAAGGACTATTACACAATGCATCAACTAACGAACAGAACAGCCCTGTAGGTGGGCCTCTCAATTAGCAGATTATTCAATGGGATTTTATTGAATCAAATGTTCTTGTATCACTATTCCAGTCATGGTTGATTTAGTCTCTGAACTACCGAAACACAAACATTATTTGCCCTTTTGTGTATTTCAAACACCAAAAAATGACTTGTTTTTGGCATTGTACTCAATGTTCTAGCATTGGGAGAAGTCCCATTTTTGGCCAAATCAGCTGGCTGTTTGTGTTTTCAGCTGTCAGATTGCATTTGGTGTGGTGTAACTTCTGGGGTTGCTTTCACAGACAGTGCACAAAGAGGCTCTGTGATTGGTGGAGCCGGCTGTTCTCCAGGGCGGTTATGTCATCCCTGTTAAAAGGAACATTTTCCATTGGGCAATGTCATAGTTGGGGGTTGGGTCTATGAAACCTTTCTAGGTTGTTGTCATGGTGTGTCCTGCCTCCACGACACCGCCGACTCACATTGGTGCACTAGCAAGTATTACACCATTATGTATGGACATGCACCATTAACTAGATTGAATTTGCCATGGATTTGGAATTCACGCTATGTTGTGGCTCTTCACAAAATATATTAAGTTTCAATTTGTGGCACATTTGGTCAGTGGTGACCTGTCATTTTGAACTCCACCTGCCTGTTTTGCATGTTATTTTGGCATTAATACATGTCAGATATCATCAGTTGGCAAACAATGTAAAACGTTGAGTTAATAAAGCTGCATACATTTGCTTTCTTGAGTAAGGCAGCTCCAAAATGCAGGTGTTTCAGTCTAGCTCAGTGCTTTCTGTGGTGGTGGGACAGCCAGCGGAAAATACGGAGCGTAGAAGTTTGGTAATGTTCTCTAGTTGCGCCGTGATTGGCTCAGTGTTTTGTCACTCATGGGGACACTACGTCACCGCAAAATGGGAGAACTCAAAAATTCAAGTCCCTTGGGTGCTGCCATAGAATTACATTAGATGTGCCGATCCAAGAAGGCTCAAAGTCAGATAAAATTATGCCAAATCATGTTATATCTACCGTAGCTTTGATTGGACTGACCATGTCAACATTATACTTTCAAAATCTTAGTTAGCAGTCATCATCATGAATCAAGTCGTCAATCTACTGGAAAATCATTTTCAATCCTTGTCATATGAAGATAAATTATGATAAATTATAGATAAAATGTATCGGTGCTCATCGGCCATTGGACATAAACATTATACAAGTTGGAAATCGCAAATTCCACAATGATTGGTTTGGAAGGAATCCGTGGCTAGTCTGCTATTCAGTGGAGTGGGTGTGTGGTCCAAGTCTGGGTTTAAGTTTTTTTTCCAAGCTTAAAAGGATAAACATTCAACATTGGCCATGCTGTCAATCCAGCATGACTTCTGCCGTGTTCAAAACAACTGGAAACACAGAACTGGGAAATCTCAGACTTCAGTGAGGTCAAGACAACTAGGAACTCTGAAAAAAATAAGCTTTGAACGGTCATCCAACTCGGAAATCCAAGTTGGGAACTCTGGCCTCTTTTTAGAGTTCTGACCTGAAGATCACTGCATTCATGATTCAATCTTGTTTTTTTATGAGTTCTAAGTTGTGTTGAAAGCACCATAAATCCAGAGAATGCCAGACTTTGATGACAAAATTTGACCACGAAGGACGGCCGCGCCAACTTCCTGTTTAAGTGAGCACAGCACAACAAGGTAGGTAAAAAAAGGTGTATGCTGCTGCATAAATTATGTGATGTGCCAGGGAGATATGTATACTGTAGCTAAGAAAGTTGTGTAGTAAGCTGTTAATAGGCCATGTGCCTCACCCTAATCATTTGGTCCCTTTTTCCTGTACATGTAGCCTATAGCCTGTTTTAGAGAAATGTAATCATCAAATATTGTAAGAGCTTTCATTGTCTGCTTATATACCCCCTTTATTTATCATATGGTTCTGACTTGGTGTACAGGGAGAATACTGTAAGAGCGGCCCATGTTCTGAATTCTGTCGGTGTACGTTTCAAAAGTGCTGAACAAATAGTTATATTGACTATGTCTGTCCTAGCTCACTCAGTAATGTCTTAATCGAAATTACAGCTTGCCTCTTATCCGCTCGTCGTCCATTTATGCCATAGTTTGTACATCTAATTTGTCAGTAGAAGCCACATTTGTTTAAGCAAGTCAACCATATCAAAAAAGTTTTTTTTAAAGGCAGTAAATTAGGCTGAATTAACTGTTTCGCTGCCAGACAAGGCACCGCTGATAACCAGGTGTAGCAGATGTAAGGTGTTGGGACTGTTGTTTGGGACTCTGCTGCAAGGACAGCTTTATGTAGGCCCTAACAGTTTGTGGGCACCGTTTGTCACCATTCTAGTGCAATTCATGTATTGTTTAGTGTTGTGTTGTGGCTTTTCTGGCATGCATCAACATTTTTGGGGGTTCGTCCCACTAAGATTTACACGCTAAAATTGCCAGGGCATAGGGCATATTGTTTATGGTCAATTGGCATTAATGATTAAGTTATTTACGCTGTTTTTACACTTTTTGCGAAAGCATTGTGGTTGTTGATGACATTGTGAAAACTATAGAGCTATAACTTGGGCTAATGCTGAAAAAAACGAAAATATTTTAAACCCGCAACTTTTCCATTTAGTGAAATTAAACACTGTACTGCTAAACCCAGTAAAGACTGCACAATTACTGTAGTAAAAAAAACTGTTATTTTGGATGCAGTATTTGCTGGATACTGCACTCTAACTACTGTTATACTGCAGTGTACTGCAGTTATACTGCACTCTGACTGTAATCTTTTTTTGTAAGGGAACACCGAACAAAAATATAAATGCAACATATAAAGTGTTGGTCCCATGTTTCATTAGGTGAAATAAAATATCTCATAAATGTTCCACACAGATTTTTTTTTTATTTCTCTCAAATTTGATTACATCCCTATTAGTGAGGATTTCTCTTTTTCCAAAATAATCCATCCACCTGACAGGTGTGGCAAATCAAGAAGCTTATTTAACAGCTTGATCATTATACCGGTGCACCTCCACTAGAGCTATTGCCAGAGAATGGATGTACTGAAACAAAGTTGAACGTTTCCCAGTTCTTTCATGGCCTGCATACTCACCAGACATGTCACCCATTGAGCATGCTTGGGATGCTCTGGATCGACGTGAACGACAGAGCGTTTCAGTTCCCGCCAATATTCAGCAACTTCGCACAGCCATTGAAGAGTGGGACAACATTACACAGGCCACAATCAACAGCCTGATCAACTCTATGCGAAGGAGATGTGTCGCGCTGCATGAGGTAAATGGTGGTCACACCAGATACTGACTAGTTTTCTGATCCACAACCCTACCTTTTTTTAAGGGGTCTGTGACCAACAGATACATATCTGTATTCCCAGTCATGTGAAATCCATAGATTATGCCCTAATTTATTTATTTCAATTAACTGATTTCCTTATATGAACTGTAACTCCATAAAATCTTTGAAATTGTTGCATTTTGCATTTATATTTTTGTTCGGTATAGCTGCATACTTTTGTGTATTGCGAAATGGAACCCAAACTGTCTAGAAAACGTATAGCGGAAATTGATGATCCTCGCATAACTTATATCAGTGATATGATAATGAGATGAGTCGAGTATTTCCATCCAAACAATTGGTATTCAGCTAACCGATCCTTATGAATCGCTCACCTATACAGACGGCAGCAATTGTGGTTTTCAAATTGAAGTGTGTACATGCACTGTTTTTTCCCATCAGGAAGCGGTTGTTCAGCAAACCGGTCTCGTCTGCTGACGATACTCTCGGAGGGACACATTTTCCTCCATCTGGATAAGGGCCATCAAATTACCCCCAAACTTCATTTTCACAACCTGCTCAGAGTGCTTTATCACATATAATATAATTGGAAATGGTGCGTCACTAGTTGAAAAACTGAGAAGTCAAACACTTTTCCCATTACACTGCACAGCTTTTTACCTTGTTTTTATCATAAAAGCAAGATCCTTTTTTATAATTGGCAGCCAAGCAGCGATCATCATGTCACCATCATCATTCAAATGATAACGTACCCTTGATATTTATTGTAAATTAGCATGAAACTCATCACTGTGCACTTAACCACAGTGCGTTATGAAATAAGAAACTCATTCCATCTGCCTATAAACTTAGCGCCGAGACCCCTAGAGGGCATAGTTCTTCATGACGCTGTGTATTACCTATAGGTGTCGACACAATCAGCCCAGCCGGTAATACACTCATGTCCCCCGGCGACCAGTTGGTACATAAATGATCCTCCTATCAGGGTACAAAGGCATCGGTTTCCTTCTGAACTTGATTTAATGGAGGGCTATTCCATAAAAACAAGGGAGAATATGCATACTGTCTTAATAAATCACAATTTTCCTTCTGTACACAATGTCCAGAAGGCTAGCTAATTCTGGACATTGTGTACAGCAGGGGTAAATAACAGACTGGCGCAACCTGATTGGTTGAGTGCTGTACACAAGGCATTAGCCAGCTTAGCATGGTGGTGGAAATTGTATTTTATTAAGACAGTACGCATATTTTTCCACCTAAAAAAAAATTCAGAGGCACACCATTAAAGCTAGTTAAGGAGCACCTCCATGCTTTTGCAGCCTGAATGGAGATGTTTTATGTACTCACTGGTCACGGGGGTTTAGGAGTGTATTGCCGGCTGTGCTAATAGCGTTGGGATGCCAAAAAACAGATAACATATACTTTGGCAAACCATGGGGCTACTATAAACTCTGCATGCTTTTCCATGTCGTGGTGGTGATAGTAGGCTATAACATCATCGCATGACTCCAGGTTTGCTGCAACATTATGTTTTTTCAATCAAAATTTGAGCAAAATTTGAGTTTCCACCGCAATTGTCGCATAATCTATTTTACAGACCAAAAGAATATCCCACCTTGTCAATCTACATCAATCTGGAAAGATTCTGTATGGAAGAATGGTCTAAGCTCCCTCTCAGTGTGTTCTTCAATCTCATTAAATATTTTAGAAAAGGCTCAGTGCCGTTATCCTCGCAAGGGGAGGGTGCCAGAGTATTGACAACAGGACTGCCAATAATTTTGACCCATATCTTTTTGCTCTCTGAGGCATTGTATAAGTATAAAATAATATAATTTCCTTTTTTTATGATAGCTCAGTATTACTTATTTTATACATACTTTTCTGCTCATCTTTATTAAGGGTGCCAATCATTTTGGTTGTGACTGTAAACTCACATCTCAGGGCCCCAGTGGTAGACTGATATTCAGATTCAGAAAATTTGAATGTCCTTAGATAGTCAATTCATTTTGCAGGGGTCAATAAACATAGATCACATAGAAAAATGTTACATAGAAAAATGTACAATAAATAGCAAAGGATATTTACAAGCAAGTAGGCCCATTAAATGAGCAGGAGCCGCTAGCACTAGGGAACAGATGTGTATATCATGTATTATTGTGTTCCTCGCCACAACTCACTAGAGAGAGCAATGGCAGTGAGTGGAGTAAACTTGTACTCTACATCAGGGAAGCTGTTGTAGAGAGAGTCCAGGTCCCCTGCCAATGGTGCTTATAGAAAGAAGGACATTGGCACGTCCATTTCTCCTTTGCTGTCTGACTGGATCATGCTCAACCAGTGAAACAGTGACATGCATAGGTGGGAATGCTTTGGGGTATTTTCTACTGCTCAGAAAGACTACTTTGTTCTTTAGTCTGCAGTCAGCCTTTGTTTATGTCTCATTGTCCTCTATCAAGCGTACTGTGGGCTGGTAGGTTTAATATCATCTTCAGAACATTGTTATAGTCTTTGTTCCATTAGTTGAATTAGTACAACTAAATGGGTATTAGGCCTTGAGCACCATAGTGGATATAGTCTTCAATCTGTGACCACCTTTGACAAAATCAGAATGACTTGCAGTGATACATTTTATGCATTTCATGAAATATCAAATCATAATCAAATCAAATCTAATTGGTCACATAAACATATTTAGGAGATGTTATTATGGGTGTAGCGATAGGTCTGTGTTCCTAGCTCCAAAAGGGCACTAGTATTTAAAAATTCACAATGATACACACAAATATTAAAGTAAATGAAATATATGAATATTAAATCGAGCAATGTCAGAGTGGCATTGACTAAAATCCAGTAGAATATAATAAAGTATATATATATATATATATATAAAACTCCCTTTTTCAGGACCCTGTCTTTCAAAGATAATTCATAAAAATCCAAATAACTTCACAGATTTCATTGTAAAGGGTTTAAACACTGTTCCCCATGCTTGTTCAATGAACCATAAACAATTAATGAACATGCACTGTGGAACGGTTGTTAAGACACTAACAGCTTATAGACAGTAGGCAATAAAGGTCACAGTTGTGAAAACTTAGGACACTAAAGAGGTCTTTCTACTGACTCTGAAAAACACCAAAAGAAAGATGCCCAGGGTCCCTGCTCATCTGCGTGAACATGCCTTAGGCATGCTGCAAGGAGGCATGAGGACTGCAGATGTGGCCAGGGCAATAAATTGCAATGTTCGAACTGTGAGACGCTAAGACGGCGCTACAGGGAGACAGGATGGACAGCTGATCGTCCTCACAGTGGCAGACCACGTGTAACAACACCTGCACAGGATGGCTAAATCCGAACATCACACCTGCGGGACAGATACAGGATGGTAAAAACAACTGCTCGAGTTACACCAGGAACGCACAATCCCTCCATCAGTGCTCAGACTGTCCACAATAGGCTGAAAGAGGTTGGACTGAGGGCTTGTAGGCCTGTTGTAAGGCAGGTCCTCACCAGACATCACCGGCAACAACGTCGCCTATGGGCACAAACCCACCGTCGCTGTACCAGACAGGACTGGCAAAAAGTGCTATTCACTGACAAGTCGCGGTTTTGGCTCACCAGGGGTGATGGTCGGATTTGCGTTCATTGTCGGAAAAAAATTGCGTTACACCTAGTCCTGTACTCTGGAGCGGGATCGATTTGGAGGTGGAGGGTCCGTCATAGTCTGGGGCGGTGTGTCACAGCATCATCGGACTGAGCTTGTTGTCATTGTAGGCAATCTCAATGCTGTGCGTTACAGGGAAGACATACTCCTCCCTCATGTGGTACCCTTCCTGCAGGCTCATCCTGACATGACCCTCCAGCATGACAATGCCACCAGCCATACTGCTCATTCTGTGCGTGATTTCCTGGAATCACATGTTCAGTGTTCAGCCATGGCCAGCAAAGAGCCCGGATCTTAATCCAATTTAGCACGTCTGGGACCTGTTGGGTCGGAGGGTGAGGGCTAGGGCCATTCACCCCAGAAATGTCCAGGAACTTGCAGGTGCCTTGGTGGAAGAGTGGGGTAACATCTCACAGCAAGAACTGGCAAATCTGGTGCAGTCCATGAGGAGGAGATGCACTGCAGTACTTAATGCAGGTGGTGGCCACACCAGATACTGACTGTTACTTTTGATTTTGACCCCTCCCCCTTTCTTCAGGGACACATTATTCCATTTCTGTCAGTCACATGTCTGTGGAAAATTTTTAGTTTATGTCTCAGTTGTTGAATCTTGTTATGTTCATACAAATATTGTTAGGTTTGCTTGAATCTTGTTATGTTATATATATACATACCCTACCGTTCAAAAATTTGGGGTCACTTAGAATTGTCCTTTTTTTTAAAGAAAAGCTCATTTTTGGTCAATATAAATAACATCAAATTGATCAGAAATATATTGTTGACATTGTTAATGTTGTAAATTATTATTGTAGCTGGAAAAGGCAGATGTTTTATGCTTTATTTTCAGAATGTGAAATGTCAGAATAACAGTAGAGAATGATTTATTTCAGCTCTTCTTTCTTTCATCACATTCCCAGTGGGTCAGAAGTTTACAGACACTCAATTAGTATTTGGTAGCATTGCCTTTAAATAGTTTCACTTGGGTAAAATTTTAGGTAGCCTTCCACAAGATTCCCACAATAAGTTGGGTGAATTTTGGCCCATTCCTCCTGACAGAGCTGGTGTAACTGAGTCAGGTTTGTAGGCCTCCTTGCTTGCACACACTTTTTCAGTTCTGCCCACAAATTTGCTATAGGATTGAGGTCAGGGCTTCGTGATGGCCAGTCCAATACCTTGTTGTCCTTAAGCCATTTTGCCACAACTTTGGAAGTATGCTTGGGGTCATTGTCCATTTGGAAGACCCATTTGCGACCAAGCTTTAGCTTCCTGACTGATGTCTTGAGATGTTGCTTTACAATATCCACATAATTTTCCTCCTCATGATGCCATCTATTTTGTGAAGTGCACCAGTCCCTCCTGCAACAAAGCACCCCTACAACATGATGCTGCCACCCCGTGCTTCACAGTTGGGATGGTGTTCTTCGGCTTGCAAGCCTCCCCCTTTTTCCACCAAACGTAACGATGGTCATTATTGCCAAACAGTGGTATTTTTCTATCATCAGACCAGAGGACATTTCTCCAAAAAGTATGATCTTTGTCCCCATGTGCAGTCTGGCTTTTTTATGGGAATTTTGGAGCAGTGGCTTCTTCCTTGCTGAGCGGCCTTTCAGGTTATGTCGATATAGTACTCGTTTTACTGAGGAAATAAATACTTTTGTACCTGTTTCCTCCAGCATCTTCACAAGGTCCTTTGCTGTTGTTCTGGGATTGATTTGCACTTTTCGCACCAAAGTAAGTTAATCTCTAGGAGACAGAACGAGTCTCCTTCCTGAGCGGTATGACAGCTACGTGGTCCCATGGTGTTTATACTTGCGTACTATTGTTTGTACAGATGAACATGGTCCCTTCAGGCGTTTGGAAATTGCCTCTAAGGATGAAGCAGACTTGTGGAGGTCTAAATGTTTTTTTCTGAGGTCTTGGCTGATTTCTTTTGATTTTCCCATGATGTCAAGCAAAGAGGCACTAAGTTTGAAGGTAGGCCTTGAAATACATCCGCGGGTACACCTCCAATTGACTCAAATGATGTCAATTAGCCTATCAGAAGCTTCTAAAGCCATGACATCATTTTCTGGAATTTTCCAAGCTGTTTAAAGGCACAGTCAACTTAGTGTAAGTTCATTTCTGACCCACTGGAATTATAATACAGTGAATTATAAGTGAAATAATCTGTCTGTAAACAATTGTTGGAAAAGGACTCGTGTCATGCACAAAGTAGATGTCCTAACCGACTTGCCAAAACTATAGTTTGTTAACAGGAAATCTGTGGAGTGGTTGAAAAATGAGTTTTATTGACTCCAACCTAAGTGTATGTAAACTTCCCACTTCAACTGTATCTACATAGGCATACAGATGCCCATTTTCAGAAATCATCACTACTGTGTTCCAATGGAATGTTGTCTTAAAAAGGGCAGTTTTATTTGTTCTTTAACCAGAACAACAGTTCTCAGCTGTGCTAACATAATTTCAAAAGGGTTTTCTAATGATATATTTGCCTTTTAAAATTATAAACTTTGATTAGCTAACACAACCTGCCATTGGAACACAGGAGTGATGGTTGCTGATAATGGACCGCTGTACGCCTACGTAGATATTACATAAAAAATCTACAATAGTCATTTACAACATTAACAGTGTCTACACTGTATTTCTGATCAATTTGATGTTATTTTAATGGACAAAAATGTGCTTTTCTTTAAAAAACAAGGACATTTCTAAGTGACCCTAAACTTTTGAACGGTAGTGTACCGTTACATTGCTTGTAAGAGTCAAGCAATGCAATGATCCTGGATTGTGGATCATTTACATGGCTACTAGCTGCTGCCTGCTTACTCAGTTGCATGCTGGTATGTGCTGAAAACAAATTAAAATGGATATTAATCTGAAATTTGTTGAAAGAGGGAAATACTATGGTAATGAAACAGTGCAGTAGAATATTAATGGAGCATTACCTGTTTCTGATGCCCACATACACTCGGTTGCATTGGTAATGTCTTTGCATACAATGCAGTTACACAAAAGTAATGCCGGGGATGAATTCCTTACCCTGCTTTTTCTAGAAACTACTATTACAGGTGAATGTAGGAGATGTAAGATCTAACTAAGGCGAATCTTAACTTTCGCTTAAGTAACATTTTCACTTAGTTTCCCATTGACATCCATGTATGACAGTGAAATTTGACTTAAGTGGAAGTTAGTACCTACTTACTTACTTAGAGGCTAAGTAACTGCTGTGAACAAAGTCTAGCATAACCTGCTAATATCAAGCTCCCGACCATGTCAATGAAAGCCTCATGCAGACTCCCGCAAAGTGTTAGCTTTCATTCAACTAGTCTTTTCCACATCATCTCCTATCCCCTTGTTATCAGCTTTCCTTCTTCAAAGGATCGTCTGGGGTCCTCCTCTCAGTTTAAGATTCATTTTGAGAATGAACCCATTAATTAATCATAACACCACAGACGAAGGTGGAGGAGAGCTTGGAGAGAGAGAGGGGTAGACAGAGTTTTCTCCAATGACAATAGACCACTGTGGAGTAGCAGACAAGTGGACTGTGAGGCCTAGACATATACAGCATAAGGTGGATGGTTGATGGTTTTCACGGAAGGTCGATGGTGGATTTTATTTATTTATTTTTTATTTCACCTTATTTAACATTTAAGTCATTTAAGTTTAAATTTAATTTAAAGTCATTCATCATTAACCAGGTAGGCTAGTTGAGAACAAGTTCTCATTTGCAACTGCGACCTGGCCAAGATAAAGCATAGCAGTGTGAACAGACAACACAGAGTTACACATGGAGTAAACAATAAACAAGTCAATAACATGGTAGAAAAAAGGAGAATCTATATACAATGTGTGCAAAAGGCATGAGGTAGGCAATAAATCGAATAATTACAATTTAGCAGATTAACACTGGAGTGATAAATCATCAGATGATCATGTGCAAGAAGAGATACTGGTGTGCAAAAGAGCAGAAAAGTAAATAAATAAAAGCAGTATGGGGGGTGAGGTAGGTAAATTGGGTGGGTAGTTTACAGATGGACTATGTACAGCTGCAGCGATCGGTTAGCTGCTCGGATAGCAGATTTTTAAAGTTGTTGAGGGAGATAAAAGTCTCCAACTTCAGAGATTTTTGCAATTCGTTCCAGTCGCAGGCAGCAGAGAACTGGAAGGAAAGGCGTCCAAATGAGGTTTTAGCTTTAGGGATGATCAGTGAGATACACCTGCTGGAGCGCGTGCTGCGGGTGGGTGTAGCCATCGTGACCAGTGAACTGAGATAAGGCGGCACTTTACCTAGCATAGCCTTGTAGATGACCTGGAGCCAGTGGGTCTGACGACGAACATGTAGCGAGGGCCAGCCGACTAGGGCATACAGGTCGCAGTGGTGGGTCGTATAAGGTGCTTTAGTAACAAAACGAATGGCACTGTGATAAACTGCATCCAGTTTGCTGAGTAGAGTGTTGGAAGCTATTTTGTAGATGACATCGCCGAAGTCGAGGATCGGTAGGATAGTCAGTTTTACTAGGGTAAGTTTGGCGGCGTGAGTGAAGGAGGCTTTGTTGCGGAATAGAAAGCCGATTCTTGATTTGATTTTGGATTGGAGATGTTTGATATGAGTCTGGAAGGAGAGTTTGCAGTCTAGCCAGACACCTAGGTACTTATAGATGTCCACATATTCTAGTTCGGAACCGTCCAGGGTGGTGATGCTAGTCGGGCGTGCGGGTGCAGGCAGCGAACGGTTGAAAAGCATGCATTTGGTTTTACTAGCGTTTAAGAGCAGTTGGAGGCCACGGAAGGAGTGTTGTATGGCATTGAAGCTCGTTTGGAGGTTAGATAGCACAGTGTCCAAGGAAGGGCCGGAAGTATATAGAATGGTGTCGTCTGCGTAGAGGTGGATCAGGGAATCGCCCGCAGCAAGAGCAACATCATTGATGTATACAGAGAAAAGAGTCGGCCCGAGAATTGAACCCTGTGGTACCCCCATAGAGACTGCCAGAGGACCGGACAACATGCCCTCCGATTTGACACACTGAACTCTGTCTGCAAAGTAGTTGGTGAACCAGGCAAGGCAGTCATTAGAAAAACCGAGGCTACTGAGTCTGCCGATAAGAATATGGTGATTGACAGAGTCGAAAGCCTTGGCCAGGTCGATGACGGTAATGTCTTTTATCGATGGCGGTTATGATGTCGTTTAGTACCTTGAGCGTGGCTGAGGTGCACCCGTGACCGGCTCGGAAACCGGATTGCACAGCGGAGAAGGTACGGTGGGATTCGAGATGGTCAGTGATCTGTTTGTTGACTTGGCTTTCGAAGACCTTAGATAGGCAGGGCAGGATGGATATAGGTCTGTAACAGTTTGGGTCCAGGGTGTCTCCCCCTTTGAAGAGGGGGATGACCGCGGCAGCTTTCCAATCCTTGGGGATCTCAGATGATACGAAGGAGAGGTTGAACAGGCTGGTAATAGGGGGTGCGACAATGGCGGCGGACAGTTTCAGAAATAGGGGGTCCAGATTGTCAAGCCCAGCTGATTTGTATGGGTCCAGGTTTTCCAGCTCTTTCAGAACATCTGCTATCTGGATTTGGGTAAAGGAGAAGCTGGGGAGGCTTGGGCGAGTAGCAGCGGGGGGGGCGGGGCTGTTGGCCAAGGTTGGAGTCGCCAGGAGGAAGGCATGGCCAGCCATTGAGAAATGCTTGTTGAAGTCTTCGATTATCACGGATTTATCGGTGGTGACCGTGTTACCTAGCCTCAGTGCAGTGGGCAGCTGGGAGGAGGTGCTCTTGTTCTCCATGGACTTTACAGTATCCCAGAACTTTTTGGAGTTAGAGCTACAGGATGCGAATTTCTGCTTGAAAAAGCTGGCCTTTGCTTTCCTGACTGACTGCGTGTATTGGTTCCTGACTTCCCTGAACAGTTGCATATCGCGGGGGCTCTTCGATGCTATTGCAGTTCGCCACAGGATGTTTTTGTGCTGGTCGAGGGCAGTCAGGTCTGGAGTGAACCAAGGGCTATATCTGTTCTTGGTTCTGCATTTTTTGAACGGAGCATGCTTGTCTAATATGGTGAGGAAGTAACATTTAAAGAATGACCAGGCATCCTCAACTGACGGGATGAGGTCAATATCCTTCCAGGGTACCCGGGCCAGGTCGATTAGAAAGGCCTGCTCGCAGAAGTGTTTTAGGGAGCGTTTGACAGTGATGAGGGGTGGTCGTTTGACCGCGGACCCGTGGCGGATACAGGCAATGAGGCAGTGATCGCTGAGATCTTGATTGAAGACAGCAGAGGTGTATTTGGAGGGCAGGTTGGTCAGGATAATGTCTATTAGGGTGCCCATGTTTACGGATTTAGGGTTGTACCTGGTGGGTTCCTTGATGATTTGTGTGAGATTGAGGGCATCAAGCTTGGATTGTAGGACTGCCGGGGTGTTAAGCATATCCCAGTTTAGGTCACCTAACAGAACAAACTCTGAAGCTAGATGGGGAGCGATCAATTCACAGATGGTGTCCAGGGCACAGCTGGGAGCTGAGGGGGGTCGGTAGCAGGCGGCAACAGTGAGAGACTTATTTCTGGAGAGATTAATTTTTAAAATTAGAAGTTCGAACTGTTTGGGCATAGACCTGGAAAGTATGACAGAACTTTGCAGGCTATCTCTGCAGTAGATTGCAACTCCTCCCCCTTTGGCAGTTCTATCTTGACGGAAAGTGTTATAGTTGGGTATGGAAATCTCAGAATTTTTGGTGGCCTTCCTAAGCCAGGATTCGGACACGGCAAGGACAGCAGGATTGGCAGAGTGTGCTAAAGCGGTGAGTAAGGCAAACTTAGGGAGGAGGCTTCTGATGTTGACATGCATGAGGCCAAGGCTTTTTCGATCGCAGAAGTCAACAAATGAGGGTGACTGGGGACATGCAGGGCCTGGGTTTACCTCCACATCACCCGAGGAACAGAGGAGTAGTAGGATGAGGGTGCGGCTAAAGGCTATCAAAACTGGTCGCCTAGAGCGTTGGGGACAAAGAATAAAAGGAGCAGATTTATGGGCGTGGTAGAATAGATTCTGGGCATAATGTGCAGACAGGGGTATGGAGGGGCGCGGGTACAGCGGAGGCAAGCCCAGGCACTGGGTGATGATAAGAGAGGTTGTATCTCTGGACATGCTGGTCTCAATGGGTGAGGTCACCGCATGTGTGGGGGGTGGGACAAAGGGGGTATCAGAGGTACGGAGAGTGGAACTACAGGGTCCATTGCAAACCAAAACAATGATAATGAAAACTAGCCTGAACAACAGTATGCAAGGCATATTGATATTTGAGAGAGACATACAATAAGGCATAAAGTGATTGCAGGTCTTGATTGGGAGAGCTAGCTAAAACAACAGGTAAGATAACAGCAGCAATAACAGGGTGCTAGTCTAACACAGCAACAACAGGTAAAAATGGCGACGACTAGGCAGAGAGGGTCGGATTAACTACACACAGATCCTGAGTTAAAGCACAGAGCCGACAGATAAAACACAAATAAACAGAATGGAGTACCGTGAATTAATGGACAGTCAAGCATGCATCAGCTATGTAGCCAAGTGATCATAGTGTCCAGGGGGCAGCCGTAGATGGAGCAGAGGAGGCCTCCACTAAGCTAGCACGCGGCATTTAAAGTTAGTAGCCCGGGGGGAGGTCTGCTCAGACGGAGGGGGTCTGCTCAGACGTGGTTGTGTCGACAGAGAATCCAAGCCAGATGGCGATGGCGAAAGAGAGGTTGTGAATTGTAGAATTGTGTTTGCTAACTGGTGCTAGCTTCGTGGCAGTGGCGCTAGCTGCGCTAGCCGCAAGCTAGCTGTGAGGATCAGAAGCAGTGGCTCGGGGATTACGGCAGGAATCCGGCGTTGTTGTCGAGAGACAGTCCGATGCTGGTAAATTGGTGAGTAATATCCAGGCTAATAACAGGGCTGGTGTCTGTGCAGAAGGTAAAAGCTACTAGCAGCGGCAAAAAAAAAATGGCTAAATTAGCTTGTAGCTGGTATTGTAGCCCAAGAATTCGCTGGTAGACCTCTTCAGCTAGCCGGCAGATGGGCCTAGCTCGAGGCTAGCTCAAGGCTAACTGGTGCTTGCTTCGGGACAGAGGTGTTAGCCAGTAGTAGCCACTCGGTTGCAGCTAGCTAGCTGTGATGATACGGTGTAATTGTCCAGAGCTTGCGTCAGGAATCCGGTGATGTGGTAGAGAAAAAGCAGTCCTATATGCTCTGGGTTGATATCGCGCTTGCAGACTGGCAGGTATTGGCCCGGTATTGAAGCTGGCTGTGTCCGAGTTGAGGGTGAAGACCGCAGCAGTGGCTAACTGACTACTAGCTAGTAGCTAGTTATCTGGCTAGCTTCTGCTTGGGGTTACGGTTCTAAAGTATAAAAAAAATAGCAGGTCCGTACCACATTGGGTGAGGCGGAATGTAGGAATGTATATTCAGTTCCTACCAGCTTGTAGCTGGTATTGTAGCCCAAGAATTCGCTGGTAGACCTCTTCAGCTAGCCGGCAGATGGGCCTAGCTCGAGGCTAGCTCAAGGCTAACTGGTGCTTGCTTCGGGACAGAGGTGTTAGCCAGTAGTAGCCACTCGGTTGCAGCTAGCTAGCTGTGATGATACGGTGTAATTGTCCAGAGCTTGCGTCAGGAATCCGGTGATGTGGTAGAGAAAAAGCAGTCCTATATGCTCTGGGTTGATATCGCGCTTGCAGACTGGCAGGTATTGGCCCGGTATTGAAGCTGGCTGTGTCCGAGTTGAGGGTGAAGACCGCAGCAGTGGCTAACTGACTACTAGCTAGTAGCTAGTTATCTGGCTAGCTTCTGCTTGGGGTTACGGTTCTAAAGTATAAAAAAAATAGCAGGTCCGTACCACATTGGGTGAGGCGGAATGTAGGAATGTATATTCAGTTCCTAGATGGAAAGTGAAATTAAAATATATACGAAATGTATACGAAAAATACGAAGACTATTTACTATTTACTATTTACACGCGACAGGACAATACAGGACAATACAAACACACGTCCGACTGCTACGCCATCTTGGATTAATATTTGTGGCCATTCATTTACATGGCCCTGTGTCATTATGCTCTATGTGCCAAGGCTATCGTGATGTATTGCTGTTCAGTAATGGTATACAGTATACTTATGTTGTTGTATTTCAAATGACTTGGCTTTGTCCTGAAGTGAGGGTAGTTGTTCACAGAAGTACAGTATATCAAAGTTGGAAGGAGCTTTTCAAAACTCAAAAGTATTCAGAATTTGTAAGTATTTTGCTTGGAAAAAATACTTTAATCCCAATGCTTTATACAGTAGCTAATGAACTGAATACACTCTCTTTATGTCTGAGTTATTGGAACGAACTCTTCCCAGCATTCATATATAAAGTTGTTAAGTCTAAACTGTTCAGAAAATGAATTTTAGCCAACCTCATAGGTAAGGGAAAACCAATTAGGTATTAGATCTTGACTACGCCAATGACCAAATGCATCTCAAAGTCTAATAAAAGCTGACATCTAACACCCTTCAGTCTGGAACGCATCAAGCGCGCCAGACTATGTATATTTAAACTCTACTGTTCTTCCCCAAATACTCTGAGTCCTTAGATGATATCGGCACATGACCTTGTCAAAGACAAGCTTTCTCCTGAAGGTGACCGCTTAGAACGTTTGGAGACATCACTTGTTACTGAGACCTGTCATGGTTGTCAAAAGTGGATTAATTAATCATGTTTGATTGGAGACATCTACACAGGAGGGGGTCGTGATTGGTGGAGGTCTGAAGCACCAGTGGCACCCGGCCAAGTACTCACTGGAAGTTACAGATGCACCGGGAAGTGGTTTATTGTGTCGAGAACTTAGTTTTAACCTTGTCTGTAACCTTGGCCATTCAAAGTTTGATGGTTTGAGAATAGATATATTACATGACTTTACGTTTTCTATGACCATGGTCTCTATTCAATTGAACCCACATAGCTACAGTATATGTACACTGTAGCTATTTTCTCCATGGTCTAATAGAATACTGTTTTAGTCTTTGAGTTATTGTTTATAGTTTTTAAAGTTTTATCTTGTACAGTAAAACGTGTATATTTTGACTACCAGGTGGACTTCCCACACAGGTAGATGTGTCCATCTTTCAGAATTACAGTATGTGTCATGCCCTGATATGTTTCACCTGTCTTTGTGCTTGTCTCCAACCCCCTCCAGGTGTTGCCCATCTTCCCCATTATCCCTTGTGTATTTATACCTGTGTTCTCTGTTTGTCTGTTGCCAGTTTGTTATGTTTTGTCAAGCCTACCAGCATTTCCCCCTCTGTTTCTGTCTCTTGATTGTTCCTGTTTTTCCCAGTTTTGACCTTTTCTGCCTACCCTGACCCTGAGCCTGCCTGACGTCCTGTAGCTTTGCCCCACTACTCTGGATTACCGATCCCGGCCTGCCTTGACCTGTCATTTACCTGCCCCTGTTGCTGTAATAAACATTTTTACTTCGACACAGCCTCCATTTGGGTCTTACATTGAAACGTGATAGTATGTGTCTGTGTGTGCAGTAGAAAACAAAGATATTGTGTGAACATTGGTATGACAGCTTCAAGAATAGTAAGATTTCTATTTTTGATTGGATGTGGCTCCCTTGCCATTAGTTTCATGCTTAAGCCATATAACCTTGTCAGAAACGGCAGGAGTTTTTGCCATCCAATCACTATCTCAGGACAGAGGAGAGTGGCTGGGCTCAAACTGCAGGAAGACAGTACAGAAGTGCTGTTCAAAAAGTAAAGTGTGTGTTTTTGCTCTTGGGAAAGAGAGCTGTGTCAGTTAGTCAAGGGTTTATTCAAGGTCACTACACTATATGACACTGAAAGACAAGCCAAACACCTAACTCCATAATTGCTTTCTGTCCTTCATTTCTCCTTGTCTTCATAGAGATCCAGACTCCTCTGGAATGTATTGTGTCCCCACAGATTGACTATGCAAATGACTTGGAAAATGAAAAAAATAAGTATTTGTTGACTTAAAATGGACATTAGTTTATTGAATTGAGGTTTGCCACATGCGTCACTCAAATTATTGTGAGGTTTGAAATGTCAAGAAGAATAGGCAAAACGTAGGAGTTCAAAATATGCTCTATTGGAGTCTCTATTTAACACAATATCAAATCAGGACAAAGAATCGACTAAAGCCTTGTTTATACCTGGTTCTAACATGCGTCTGTTTTCCTGATCTTGTCCACATTCTGATTGTGCCCACATTTGTCAATAGGTGTAGACAATCAAAAGACGCATTGCGATCTGATTGTTATTAGATCTTCCTGACCACCTCCGGAGGTAGTTGAAGACGCATCTTGTATGGATAGTCTTGAAGTGTAAACGAATCCTGACAACTAAAGCGTATAAATTTGGTCAAGGTCACGGTGTTCCCGCCCTCTCTAAAAAATCACACTGGCCAGTTGAGGTAGTAATTATGGACATTGATACCTCAACAATTCTTGCAGAATTAAGATCATGGTCCCAACATTTTTTGGGATCATTGCTCTACACAAAATACTGTCAGTGAAAACAGATTTTTTTAAATCTTCTTTTATATTATTCATAAAAATGTAATAACTAAAATATAGTCATTGCATATGTATTCACCCCTTCTGTTTAGGCAATCCTAAATTATACTGAACAAAAATAGAAAATGCAAAATGAAAAAAGAGCCGAGAAATTTTCCAGACACAAAAAGCTTATTTCTCTCAAATGTTGTGCACAAATCAAATCAAATCAAATTGTATTGGTCACATACACGTTTGGCAGATGTTATTTTTGGTGTAGCGAAATGCTTGTGTTTCTAGCTCCAACAGTGCAGTAATGTCTAACAAGTAATATCTAACACTTTCACAACAATACACACAATACACACACATCTAAAGTAAAGTAATGGAATTAAGAATATATGAATATTTGGATGAGCAATGTCAGAGCGGCATAGACTAAAATATAGTAGAAAATAATAGAATACAGTATATACATATGAGATGGGTAATTCAAAATATATAAACATTATTAAAGTGACTAGTGTTCCATTTATTAAAGTGGCCAGTGATTTCAAGTCTATGTATAGAGGGCAGCAGCATCAAAAGTGCTATTTAACAGGCTGATAAACTTGAGATAGAAGCTGTTTTTCAGTCTCTCCGTCCCAGCTTTGATAAACCTGTACTGACCTCGCCTTCTGGATGATAGCGGGGTGAACAGACAGTGGCTTAGGTGGTTGTTGTCCGTGATGATCTTTTTGGCCTTCCTGTGACATCGGGTGCAGTAGGTGTCCTGGAGGGCAGGCAATTTTCCCCCGGTGATGCGTTGGACAGACTACACCACCCTCTCGAGAGCCCTGCGATTGCGGGCAATGCAGTTGCCATACCAGGTGGTGATACAGCCCGACAGGATGCTCTCAATTGTGCATCTGTAAAAGTTTGTAAGGGTTTTAGGTGCCAAGCTCAATTTCTTCAGCCTCCTGAGAAATGTGATTACATCTTTGTTGGTGAGCATTTCTTCTTTGCCAAGATAAGCCATCCACCTGACAGGTGTGGTATATCAAGAAGCTGATTGAACAGAATGATCATTACACAGGTGCACCTTGTGCTGGGGGACAATAAAAGACTACTCTAAAAGGTGCAGTTTTGTCACACAACACAATGCCACATTGTGACACAATGTCTCAAGTTTTAGTGCTATTGGCAACCTGACTGCAGGAATGTCCACCAGAGCTGTTGCCAGATAATTTTATGTTAATTTCTGTACTGTAAACCGCCTCCAACGTCGTTTTAGAGAATTCGGCAGTACATCCAACCGGCCTCACAACCGCAGACAACATATAACACACCCACCCAGGATCTCCACATCCGGCTTCTTCACCTGTGGGATCGTCTGAGGCCGGACAGCTGATGAGACGGAGTTTGCACAACCAAAGAATTTCAGCACAAACTGTCTCAGGGAAGCTCTTCTGCGTGCTCATCGTCCTCACCAGGGTCTTGACCTGACTGCAGTTTGGCGTCGTAATCGACTAAAGTGGGCAAATGCTCACCTTTGATGGCCACTGGCACGCTGCAGAAGTGTGCTCTTCACAGATGGATCCCGGTTTGAAATATACCTGGCTACCCCAACCCCGGCCAACAGATCTGCACCTCCCACAGCAACTGGCCCAAGCCCCGCCCCCCTCCCCGCTTCTCCTTCATCCAAATCCAGACAGTTGATGTTCTGAAAGAGATGCAAAATCTGGATCCCTACAAATCAGCTGGGCTAGACAATCTGGACCCTCTCTTCCTAAAATGATCCGCCGCCTTTGTTGAAACCCCTATTATTAGTCTGTTCAATCTCTCTTTCATATCGTCTGAGATTCTTAAAAATTGGAAAGCGCCGCGGTCATCCCCCTCCTCAAAGGGGGAGACACTCTAGACCCAAACTGTTACAGACCTATATCCATCCTGCCCTGCCTTTCTAAAGTCTTCAAAAGCCAAGTGAACAAATAGATCACCGACCATTTCGAATCCCACCGTACCTTCTCCGCTATGCAATCCGGTTTCCGAGCTGGTCACGGGTGCACCTCAGCCACGCTCAAGGTCCTAAACGATATCATAACCGCCATAGATAAAAGACAGTACTGTGCAGCCATATTCATCGACCTGGCCAAGGCTTTCGACTCTGTCAATCATCGTATTCTTATCGGCAGACTCAACAGCCTTGGTTTCTCTAATGACTGCCTCGCCTGGTTGACTAACTACTTCTCAGATAGAGTTCACTGTGTCAAATCAGAGGGCCTGTTGTCCAGACCTCTGGCAGTCTCTATGGGGGTGCCACAGGGTTCAGTTCTCGGGCCGGCTCTTTTCTCTGTATATATCAATGATGTCACTCTTGCTGCGGATGATTCTTTGATCCACCTCTACGCAGACGACACCATTCTGTATACATCTGGCCCTTTTTTGGACACTGTGTTAACAAACCTCCAAACGAGCTTCAACGCCATACAACACTCGTTCCATGGCCTCCAACTAGTCTTAAATGCCAGTAAAATGAAATGCATGCTCTTCAACCGATCGCTGCCCGCACCCGCCCGCTCGACTAGCCTCACTACTCTGGACGGTTATGACTTAGAATATGTGGACAACTATAAATACCTAGGGGTCTGGCTAGACTGTAAACTCTCCTTCCAGACTCACATTAAGCATCTCCGATCCTAAGTTAAATCTAGAATCGGCTTCCTAATTTGCAACAAAGCCTCCTTCACTCATGCTGCCAAATATACCCTTGTAAAACTGACTATCCTACCGATCCTCGACTTCGGCGATGTCATTTACAAAATAGCCTCCAACACTCTACTCAGCTAATTGGATGCAGTCTATCACAGTGCCATCCGTTTTGTCACCAAAGCCCCATATACTACCCACCACTGCGACCTGTATGCTCTCGTTGGCTGGTCCTCGCTACATATTCGTCGCCAAACCCACTGGCTCCAGGTCATCTATAAATCTTTGCTAGGTAAAGCCCTGCCTTATCTCAGCTCACTGGTCACCATAGCAGCACCCACCCGTAGCACACTCTCCAGCAGGTATATTTCACTGGTCATCCCCAAAGCCAACACCTCCTTTGGCCGCCTTTCCTTCCAGTTCTCTGCTGCCATTGACTGGAACAAATTGCAAAAATCACTGAAGTTGGAGACTTATATCTTCCTCACTATCTTTAAGCGTCAGCTGTCTGAGCAGCTTACCGATTGCTGCAGCTGTACACAGCCCATCTGTAAATAGCCCATCCAACCAACTACCTATCTCATCCCCATTTTTGTTTTTGTTTTTCTGCTCTTTTGCACACCAGTATTTCTACTTGCACATCCTCATCTGCACATATATCACTCCAGCGTAAATTGCTAAATTGTAATTACTTCGCCACTACTGGCCTATTATTGCCTTACCTCCTTACTTCATTTGCACACACTGTATACAAATGTTTGTATTGTGTTATTGACTGTACGTTTGTTTATCCCATGTGTAACTCTGTGTTGTTGTTTTCGTCGCACTGCTTTGCTTTATCTTGGCCAGGTCGCAGTTGTAAATGAGAACTTGTTCTTAACTGGCCTACCTGGTTAAATAAAGATGAAATAAAAATAAAAAAATCTATAAAATGGCAGACAGCTGTATGTGCCCAATTGTGGGGGTGGGGTTATGGTATGGGCAGGCATAAGCTACACACAATGAACACAATTGCATTTTAGTGATGGCAATTTGAATGCACAGAGATACCGTGACGAGATGCTGAGGCCCATTGTCATGCCATTCATCCACCGCCATCACCTCATGGTTCAGCATGATAATGCATAGCCCCTTGTCACAAGGATCTGTACACAATTCCTGGAAGCTGAAAATGTCCCAGTTCTTCCATGGCCTGCATACTCACCAGACATTTCAGCCATTGAGCAAGTTTGGGATGCTCTGGATCGACGTGCAAGACAGCGTGCTCCAGTTCCCGCCAATATCCAGCAACTTCGCACAGCCTGATCAAATGGAGGAGATTTGTTGCGCTGCATGAGGCAAATTGTGGTCACACCAGATACTGACTGGCTTTCTACTCTTTGACCAACAGATGCATATCTGTATTCCCAGTCATGCAAAATCCATAGATTAGGGCCTAATACATTTGTTTCAATTGACTGATTCCCTTATCTGAACTGTAACACAGTAAAATATTTTTAATTGTTGCATGTTGCATTCATATTTTTGTTCAGTGTAGTTCAGAAATAAAATGTGACTTAACAAATCACATAATATGTTACATGGAATCACTATGTGTGAAATAATAGGGGTTGACATTATCTTTTTATGACTACCCCTTCCTCTGTCCCCCATACATCTTTATACGATCACTCAGTCAATTATTGAATTCAAGCACAGTTTCAACTAAAAAGACCAGGGAGCTCCTCGAAAGATAGATAGATAGATTTATTTGAAAATGTCAAACACAATACAACCATGCATCTGGATAATGTATTTAAAATCAGGATGACACAAAAAAAATAAAAATAATATGTAGCTACAACATTTACAGACCTTTCTGTTTTGGCTGCCTTACAGCGCCATGTTAACCCTCAAAGAAGGGAAGTGATTGGCAGATGGGTAACAATAACAAATTGGACATTGCAAACATTTTCAGACCCTTTGTTAAGGCAAGCCTAAATTAGTTCAGCAGTAAAATTTGGCTTAACAAATCACATAAAATATCTGGGAAACCAGGCCTGGTATTCATAGCTAACTTTGAAAAGGCCTTTGATAAAGTACGAGTGGAGTTTATATTTAAATGCCTGGAATATTTCAATTTGGGAGAATCTCTTATAAAATGGGTTAAAGTTATGTGTAGTAACCCTAGGTATGAAATAGTAAATAATGGCAACATCTCAGAAAGTTTTTAACTGTCAAGAGGAGTAAAACAAGGTTGTCCACTATCGGCATATCTATTTATTATTGCCATCGAAATGTTGGCTGTTAAAATCAGATCCAACAATAATATTAAGCAATTAGAAATCCAGGGCTTTTAAAACAAAGGTTCTACGCTGATGACTCATGTTTTCTTTTAAATCCAAGATTAGAATCCCTCCACAGCCTCATAGACAATCTAGATACTTTTTCTAACCTCTCTGTATTAAAACCAGTGTACTATATTACGTATTGGATCACAAAAAAATATGACTTTTACATTACAGTGTAGTTTACCAATAATATGGTCTGTGGATATACTCGGTATACGTATCCCGAAATAAATAAATTATCTCACTCTAATACATTTGAATAGAAAGTTAGCAAAAATAGATAAGATGTCGCTTCCATGGAAAGGAAAATACCTCTCTATTTGTAAAAAAATCACTCTAATTAACTCTTTAGTCATATTGCAGTTGACCTATTTGCTTATTGTTTTGCCTACACCTAGCGACCTGTTTTTTTTTTTTTTAAATATTCCATTTTATTTGGAATGGCAATACAGATACAATTTAAAGGGTCTACTGAATTTATATAATGAATATGAATTTGAAGGGAAGAAAGTATTAGATATTAAGGCATTAGACCTCTCACTTAAGGCTCTAGTCATACAAAAGTGAATTGTTATGGCTGCAATCCCGTTATCTTCTTTGGGATAGGGGGCAGCATTTTCACTTTTGGATGAATTGGTGACCATAGTGAACTTCCTCCTACTCTGTCCCAGATGATAGTACATGCATATTATTATTACCATTGGATAGAAAACACTCTGAAGTTTCTAAAACTGTTTGAATTATGTCTGTGAGTATAACAGAACTCAATACTGGGTGATTTGAAAAGTCATAATCAATCGATCAATAATATAATAATACTTTTCGCAAAAATGTTTATCTTTAATTTACAATCAGTAGAAACTATGAGAATAGAAAGGTTCAGAACTGTTGTGAAGCATCACAGCACAGTTGAAAAATGTATGACAAATAGAAATCCAATATGGATGGAGTTAAGAGATAGAGGGGAGGGTTTGAATGGAGCTGAAGGGTGGGAATAATAACAACAAGATAACAAATGTAAAATATACTGTGTCTGTAAAATGTATATAGGTTCAGAACTTTTGTGAAATAGCACAGTTAAAAATATATGGCAGATAGAAATCAAACTGGATGGACATCAGAAGTAGATGGGAGAGGATTAGAGGAAGGCCAGGACAACAAAAAAATATTACTATTGTAAAATAGATTGTGTCTGTAAAATATATATAGTATGTATAAGCTGGAAGTAGAAAACTAAGTGTTGTTGCTTATTAGTTTACTCCAATGAGTGGAGGGGTGTTAGGGTTATAATAAAGGAAAATATATATTGTTTTAGATATGTATACATGTATTTGTATTTGTATGTGTATGTATACTTATGTATGTATGTATGTATGTATGTATGTATGTATGTATGTATGTATGTATGTATGTATATATATATATAAATATATAGATATTTACCCCAAAAATATATGGGGGATTGGAAATTATGCAGACAATTACATTGATGGAAGTTACAATCTATCCGCAATATTAAAGCCATGATAATTTTTTTAAAGAATATTGGGCAAATATTGCACAATACAGATGTGCAAAGCTCTTATGAGACTTACCCAAGAAGACTCACAGCTGTAATCGCTTGAAAAGGTGTTTCTAACATTGACTCGGGGTGAATACTTATCTAATCAAGGTATATTAGTGATTCATTTTTCATTTATCTTTAAAAAATATTCGAATTTTTCCTCCACTTTGACATTAGAGTATTTTGTGTAGATCGTTGACAAGAAAATACAATTAAATACATTTTAATCTAATTTGTAACACAATAAAATGTGAATAAATCCAAGGTGGATGTAGACTTTCTATAGGAACTGTATGTACAGTACAGCTTACCCGGATGAACCCGAATGTGGTAGTATTCATTGAGATTGGGAAATGATCTAATTGGAAAGTAGTGGAGTGGATTACATTTACCTATGCCAGAGATTCAGTTGCACTTGATATTGCAATAAACTCACTATGAAAACAAAGCTCAAATGTCTCTGTCATCAAACAAATAAAAGGCACTTCTACTATCATAGAAGTCGCATGACAGCACCTGCTCACTAGTTGTTGGCGCTTGAAATGCCCTTGTGTTGGCACTGGTGAGAAAGAGAGGAGTCCCGGTGGTGTGCTAACGTTTGGAAGACCGCATGCTGATGGAGAGAAGTCAGGGGGAGGAAGCACTAGGTCGAACTTTAGATCGCACGGAGAGGTAGTTTATTACTCAAGGGGCTGCAAAATAATTTGACAGATTCTGTAATATGACTTGGGGGAAATCAGCTCTTTCAGACAGTGTTTAAGTAAAACATATCAGGCTGGAGACATTTTGCAAGTGGGAGAAAATACAACCAAGGCTGTAGACCATGTGGCAATTCCTGCCCTGTTGGCGGTGGCAATCTCCATCTGGGGAACGCTGTCGAAAATGAAATAAAATGTCTATAAGTGTAAACTGTAATTAGATTAAGCTGTAAACTGCCCCCTTTTCCCAATCCAATAAATATACAATATGACTCTCCCAAGATGGTAGAAGCCTTAATAGTTAGGCCACTCAATATTGACTGCTGTGATCTTTATGTACAAGTGAAATTTTCAACTTCACTTTGGGGACAGTAGTTGGGTCCCTACATTGCAGTCAGAGTGATATAAACCACCAACTGTAGCTTTGTTGAAGAAAGAAGACCTTTTAGGAGTAGCAGAAGGTAATTTCCAAATGTGTGTGTGTGTGTGTGTGTGTGTGTGTGTGTGTGTGTGTGTGTGTGTGTGTGTGTGTGTGTGTGTGTGTGTGTGTGTGTGTGTGTGTGTGTGTGTGTGTGTGTGTGTGTGTGTGTGTCCGTGTGTGTCCGTGTGTGTCCGTGTGTGTCCGTGTGTGTCCGTGTGTGTGTCCGTGTGTGTGTCCGTTTGTATGCGTGTGCACATAGAATTAATGGGCTTTTTGGAAGAGGATGACAACAGAGATTGGCATTTGGCATCAAACATTCACACAAGTTATCTCGATCAGAGCCACAATTAGCAAACTGGGAAATGTTTTGACACTGTGGCAGACATTTGCTGGAGTGATGAAAGGCCAAAACATACAGCAGTCAACTCAAGCCTCATGCAGCCATATGCAAACTTTGACGTGCCCTAGAAGAGTGTCTGGAGTACTGATCACAAGTGTAAAAAATAAATGCTTTGCTAGGCTCTGTAATCTGGATGGATTCATGCCACATCTACACCCTGCGTTAACATGTGTTCTTTGATCCGATTACATCAACATTGGATCATACAGGCTAGGTATGAGACAGACTCAAAGACCTATAATCCGATTATGGAGGAATGTGGCTGACCACCCCTGGAGGTGGACGAGAAAGAATTGTGTGTCCTAGTGTGAAATGCTTAGTTTCTTTAATGAAAAGAAAAATCCCTTCGCAATGTGGATGTGCTAGAGGCATGACAAGTAACCCGTTTCCCAGAGATGGACCACATTTCCCAGAGGGCCAAGAAGCGGAGACTATAGAGGCTTTAGAATGGCCTTTGGTCATATTCACCCCTCAGGATTGATTGTGTCCAAAAGCTACGTTCATTTACATCGTCCATCAACACATTGCTCGGACTGGAAATCATTGGGTTGACTGCATTATTGATGCAATCCTTTCAAGAATTAAAGGGAGGTGGTACAGACAGGCCTCAGCACACACATACCTCTGGTTGCGTTATTGACAGATATTTTTTTGGGGGTTGCAAGTGTTCTGAGATTTACAGTGTGAAGTTGGTACAAGACGAGCGTACCCAGGCATGGGGGGCAGTCAGGCTGGTGGACATGCATACCCAGGATTTTGTAAAAAATAAATTGACAAATTTGTTTGTTAAGAAAAATGTCAGAAAAATTGCAGTTATTTATAAATGTATAGATCCATTATAATTCCGACATACTTTATATTGAGTTTTAAATGTTCAAGAGTGGCCTGAAGTGTTTTTTACCCTGAAATAATCATCCCCCCTACCTAAAAACTCCCACAGGCCAGATTGAATGGGCCATATATTGCTTACCCCTGCTCTAATTAGACAGCAGGCCAGAGTGCAGGCCTTTCCTGCAGGCCTCAGCACACACACCCTGTGCCGAAGCTCACACACCACAGGGCTAAAGGTAGCACTGCTATATGCACACAGGCAGACACAAATTTCAGGGTAAGAAGCAGTATGGGCAGATGAACGGACACACACGCACACACACACTACAGGGCTAGAGGCAGCGTGGACAACTAGACAAAATCACACACACACACATACACACAAAGGGCTGTGTCAGGGGGCTGTGTCAGAATACTGACATTTAAAGATCTCTTGTTGGTTGAGGGATGAGCTTAGAGGCTTTCTGGCTATCTTCTGCTTGTGCTCATATGCAAATGGTAAGCAATGCTGAATACTTTGCTTTGAATGTTTGCTTGATTTTCCTCAATAGATTTTCATGCTGCATACATCTATTTTGATTGGGGAGTAACTGGTGTTGCCTGAAGTGATAGTCCTAATTGAATTATTCTTATACTATACTTAATTATTCAATGAACAGCTAGATTGTAGAATAGATTGTAACTTTTTGAAAAAAGTAACTGAAATCTCTGTGAGTGTTGGATCCATCCTCAAGAGAAATTATAATTAATATTCCAAACTGTAATCTGGGGAAATTGTTCTATTGGGAAAATGTACCAATAAAGGAATAGTCAACTGACTGTTAAATAAGCATATTTTATAGACTCAAGGGAGCATTTATGAATGTCCCCATAGCTAATCCAATTGCTTGGGACAACATCCAGTTTTACAGTCCTAGGGGCAATATTACTGCCAAAAAGGGATTTTGTGTCAGTGATCCAAAAAGCAATCTGGGTAGTTAAATTGAAACTAGATGTTGACAATTCTTGTCTTTTAGATTCTTATTCTCTCTCTCATGCTCTGTCAGTCAGTCACTAAGTCAGTCAGTCAATTTTTCAGTCTGTTTGCCTCTGTGTCTGTTTCTGTCTGTCTCGCTGTCTGTATGCTACAGAGCTTTAGAATACAGTGGCCTTCACTTTCTCTTTCCCAGATAATTACCAATTTGTCAGTACCCTGCCTATTGTATGAAAACAAATCCTTCTTTGCTGTTCCAGAGAAACCATTACACTGCCAAACAATGTATACAGTAACCGAAGTTGATGTTTGCCGAGACAAACTACTAGTATAAGAGCCATCCGAAAAATGTTCCATTCTACCCCCGTGCTTGCAGCTTTCAATATAGGAAAATAAACCTAATTTTCTCTATCACATTTACTGTCAGCTGCAGTAAATGTCAAACACATGGGCAGGCAGACCCAGGCATGAAAGGCATGCAGGCGGGCATGCAGACCTAGGCGTGGGAGGCCCCGTGCCCTCTGATTGGTGGCACCAGCGTGAGCCCTGATTACTGCCTCGAATTCAGGGGTGGACAATCATTTTGTTTCGAGGGCCACATCGGGATTTCAAAATTCAGAAGAGGATTTAGTAAAAAATAAATCTTACAAATTATTTCAAAAAGTATAGATCCATTATAATTTCGACATCCGAGAAATGTTCCATTCTACCCCCGTGCTTGCAGTTTTCAGTATAGCTGTCAACTGCAGTAAATGTCAAACACAAGAATACACACTTTTATCTACAGAATTACAGAATGCCAAAATAGTATTGTGTATAGCGCCTGTACAGCCACTTTGATCAGAGGGGAAAGGTGTTTGGAGAGGTTGTCAGTTCTGGTTGGTAAGCAAAGAGATTGCTAGTATTGTCTTTATGTTCTGTTTAACAGTCTGGGTAATGCACTTGTTGATAGAAGAGGTAGAAAAATGCACAAACTAGAAAAAATGTCACAAATGTAACTGTAGGGTACTGTCAATGTTATTCTGAGCGGCTGAGGAGATTCTGGTATGAAGAAGGGAAAGAGACCTGAGGGGAATGCTATGAAGGGAGCTAGATCAACTCTGGGTTTTCTTAAGCTTGCCAGCTTCAGTTGGCTTCACATTCTATCTCAGGCTTTATCCGTACTACGACGGTGCATATTGCTTGTCCACCTGCCGCTAACTCTAGCAGGCTTGTAACTGTGCGTGCATGTCATACATAGCTAGTCAAATGCCGAACTCTTCAATGAGACAATGCTGAAACATCAACCCATGGGCGAGTCACTGCCACATTTTCATTTGTGCTGAAATCAAAATGAAAGAAATGTTATCTTGCAAATTCAGCTGGCTATGGTGTGAAATAGGCTTTTAGAAGTCCCGTCTTTATTTTATTACTTATCGTTAATGCCTTCTTTGGTGTTATCAATGCACAAGCACCTTTTTTTCCCACTCCTATTGATAAAATACTTATATTAAGTCATGGAAAACTTTTACTCTGAGTGAAGTTTCAATTGCATTCTGTCATTACCAAACGTGTAATACGATAGGTATTTTAACATGACTCTTTTTTAACACAAAAAAAAACACATTGAATAAATCTATTCATTAATTAGTTGTCTTCCTCAAATTAAGAGGATGTTGGCGCAATCTTTGCGAGAGGGAGGGAATCTGATTGAATTGGTTCTCAACTCGAGGCTCAGACACTTCATTCAGGATAAATTGAGTTAGCCCTGTGTTTGCCTGCCCCGGAACAGATTCATCTAAAGGATTTGTTGCCACAGAAAGGTGCCTGACTAAAAGGAGATCAGCTTTCATGGTACCGGTTATCCCAAGTTGAACTCAAAGTTGACCAAAGTTACCTTGGTAACTTCTCAAACCTGATTCGTAGTATAGGGCTCTGAACATTATTATTAACTGTGTGGACAAGTTTAAAGAAGTACTGTAACAACATGGGGAAATCTTTCAGACCATAACTGACAGGATTTGAGTACTTTCAGAGAGGCTACAGCTTTGTAACTAAGAGCCAGAGGCTTGTTGGGAAATAACATATCCCCTAATGTCAGGCAGCATGCTTTGACCTGAAAGCCCTTGAAAACACAAGGTGCCTCTCAAGGAACTCAGACATTGTGTAATTGGTCATAATTACACCTCTGTAATCAAAGAAAGCATGTCATTTCAGAGTGTAAGTGCTACTTCATGCATTGCTTAGTGGCTATTTTCGGCAAATTATCAGGAAGACGCATAATAAATCCATCTCCGGGTTAAATAACATTTATTTTGAATCATCTACTGAACTATAACGTAAACCTTAGGAGAAACGTACTGACAGACAACTGAGAAGAAAACATCGACTTTGATCTTTATCAAATGCTAAAAAAAAGAACATCACAATGTTTATGAAAAGAGGCTACTGGGTTACTTGAAATTCAACATAAAAAATCAAGCCCATGTTTGAGCAATCAAACAAGCCCCAATGCCTCGGTGATGAATAAATCTAGCAGTGAGAGTCTGGCGCCCAACCGGGAGATGGTGGTGCCACCCGTGACTTTAATCCACGGTCCGAGTCTGGGTGAAGGCCTGAAGCTTTCATCCCAATTTTAGAACCTGGAAGGTGTCATGTGAATGTTACATTGCTAGGGAGTTTACTGAATTAATTTCTGACTATTGTAATGATCTTAAAAGCTGTTAACGAAAGTTTTGTTTTATTTGTGAACTGTTATTGTATATTATTATTTGGGAATGGGAATTCAGGCGAATATATTCAAATGATAAGTAAATGAGTAAATGATTATATTTCATATTGACAACAATGCAAATGAATATGATATTGTAATATAGTAGCCTACTCCTATCAACCAAATTTAACCCTTATAAGCACATTTTGCAATCTCATTCTTCTCATGAGATCGTAATGAAATCTAAATTACATTTTCATTTTGAGGATTTACGAGCTCATAAATGACAGCAGTAGATATACACCCTCATATGAAACATGTCTGTTTATTTTATGGAAACATTTATTTTCTGCTAAAGATGTGTGCAGTGCAGGCTCTATGCCTTTCTGAGGAAACTGTGTTGTCACTCCTGTCCTCACCAGGAGCAATATTGTTCATCATTTTGTGCCAAGAAATATTCATTAACTATTCATTTATGACAACAGGTCAGTAAAACTTCCTATGAATACCCTCTTCATAATGCATTATAATAGCTTCCTAATGAGTAGCACTTTATAATCCTCCCTCAGCTTTCTAGCGAAACAGTGGTGTGGAGAATGCTTTGTTATTGTTTTTACTGTTGATTACCGCTTTAAACATCTTATGAATGGAGTAATTAGTAAATATTTACTCATCCATTATAAATGCTTTATTATGTGGAGTTATGGGCTGGAGAAATGTAACCACTCTCAAATTCAGGAATAGAACTATGGATGCAAGGACTGACCAACCATGATATCAACATTATTGTTTTGAGGCTATAGTGTTTGTATAACATTTACTTTGTTTACAAACATTGGCATAAAACCAGCTTATATCAACCAATAGCATGTCCATCTTTTTGTGAGATATTACACTGGTCACTCAAAACATTGATCAAATATTTATTGTATAAATAGCCCACACTTTAGATGAGGCCATGCAAAAAGACTTAACTAATGATTAGTAAATGGTTTATAAGGACCTATATTAAACATCTTATGAATGATCTTATGAGTCATTATTAAATAACAGACTGTACAGGTGAAGTTCAAAACACAGACTTGTGTCCATAGCTGCCCATTGATTCACCTGAATCAGCCCAAACACAATGAAGAGACTATAGAAATATGCCATATTTAAGTACATTTTTGTCAAGCATTATTTTATCCTCTTGGAGACAATTGTCTGCTTAAACAAAGATAATAATACAAAACCTTTCTCAGCATTTTGAGACCCGTACCTCATTAGTGAGTGAATGGAAAGGAAAGACAGACAGACTGAAAAGAGAGAACACCTTCCAAGTGAAACTTTAAAGAATACTCAGAGAAAAGATCCAAAAAGCAGCCTTTGTCAGTCTTCAGTGATGACACACTCAAAAGGGAAAGACACATTTTTAGGGTGCGCCAGCTAGGGACGCACTTTGTCATCAGATGATCATCAAGGTTTCAATTTATGCTGGGCGTAATGAGATGTCAAGGAGACATACTGTACAAGTTGATTGATTATAACCGTTTTAGATGCCTCTGCTAAAAGTCATGGGACACCATTTATGAATCGCTTCCATTATCTATTAAGGCCCGTGTTGATGGGCGTGGTGTTGAGAGGCCACAGCCCAGGAGCTACTGACCTACAGTACAGCCATCATTGAGTAGCTCAATCAATATTCTCTAGATATTACCTATTACTGCCTTCCCATGTGGGTTTCTCCATAGTCCAAATTGGCTTTATTTCTTTGTGGCTTAATTTAATATAGACTGATCTAAAAGAACTGGACAGGTGAAAGAAAATCCATTAGTGGGTGACCAATGCTTTCATCCTGTCTTTTTACATCAGTGCAGATGAGGAGTCACAGAGAGGAAACCAGTTTAAACTACTGAATGATTCCCAGAGTTGCTGCAATGGTAGAGTGCAGTAGCAGTAGCTCACTGAGGGTGCTCATACTTGATTTAACCATTTGTAAAGTGTCTACATGTTGTATTTGGGAATGAATGCTTCTTATTGTTTGCTGAAAATGCATATAATTGTGTTGCATGATTAGAGAAGTTCTAGGCAATACATATAAGCCTCCTATATAGCTTGCACTGGTTGTTGGCAATGTGCCAGTAGAACATATGCACCTGCAATTCAGCAGTAAAAATCAGCGAATTTAATCTCAGGTGCACCTGCGTGACGTGACAGCAGGGGTGCCTGCCAGAGGATAGGACGGGAGTGGGATTGACACAGGCGTGCTTTTGGAGGTAATTATAGTGACTACTAATTTGGGGGTATTTGAGGTGGCAAAATAAAATATTTGGGGTTCAAATTGGAAAACTAATCTGCAAGGCTTTATGACTAAATTAGCTAAATTCAAATAATGACTAAGTTTGATGTCACTTTACATTAAAACCCATAAAGCCAACTTTATATGCACAAAAAATTGAGTTTCCCTCTATAGATCATCATAATTTGTGACCAAGCGGCATGAAAGAGGTTTGATTCAAATGGCCAGGTTTTTGTATTGATGTTTCCTGGGTCGAAAAATTATAGTCTACCTTTATGCCTGTGACCAGTGGCTAGACCTAATGCGGTAACACACAGCAATTACATGCAATTTGGAGTCAGAGAGCCCAATCAGGCATCATTGTCCTCATTGTGATTTCATTTAATGTTCATTGAGGAAATAATATCTCGCCCTGCAGCTTCCTCTTAGTTTCATAACGCTTTTAAAAAGGTGTTCAGATAACTTTGAATGTCTCATGCAAGGATTCGGTGTAACATGCATTTTGAAAAGGAAACAAAGTGTTAGCTCATCATACATTGACTAATCTACGTAGAAATTTTGGATCATAGATCTTTTATGAATTTTATATCAACCAATCATTATTGAATGTTGTGATGACATTATCAACTAATACTGTAGCGTCAACAAGGATTTATCAAGACTTAGTGTCTTAAATTCAGTTCTCTATGGAGTAAAATGTAATCATGTATAATGCTCTTGTAAATAAACATCATATAATTATGGTATTTAAGTGTTTATGGCTCAAAAGGCAAAGAATGTGATCCCATTTTACCTCTGAGTAAACATCTTATGGTCGTCATCCATTGATTTATGACTCTATCACTCTCTCAGCCTTGGCGTAAGTCCTGCTGAGCTTCTCTGTTTCACAATCAGTAATTCATTATTTGATAGAAAAGTGAGGAAGCTCTCCAGGAGCTGGGAACAGCGTGCCACTGAGAGATAACACCTCCCCACAGCTTTCCCAGAAGGAGAACAGCTAGATGTCCTTATAAAACAAATGCACAAAACAATCTTAGCACAAAACACTATCAGCAAATGTCTCACTTTCTCACATAACATGATTGTGGTTGGTTTAACCTGAAATTAGCCTAAAATTTGAAACACATATTGCAAATTTTTTTGAGATTGTTTTGGGGAGGAAGTCAAGACATGAAACATTTAAGATTTCTGCTGAAAAAGACCCGAGCTTTCAGGCTACTGCTGCCCTTGAGGAACGGAACTGAGTTCCCAGCCCAGATCTGGTCCAAAAGTACAGCAGTAGTCTGTTTGTTTTGGTATTTTTCAGCATCATTCTTACATGTTTTATATGGTTCCGTTGAAGGCTTCCTCTACAATGGTTTAAAATAAGAAACTATCTCCAAAAAAAAGTAGTGTGTGTTTGAAGAGGAAAATCTGGATGTTTTGGTCGGTGATCTTCTCCTGGCCAGCATGGGCACAGTTCTATATTACCAGAATGTCTTTGCTTACAGTATTCTACACACTGTCAATCAGATGTGGTGGACTCAAGCAGATTGCTAATAGGTTCTCTCATGGTTGAGTCCCTTTGCTAAATAGGTCAACTTTTGCTTCTGGAGTGACTGGTTAATCTCTTGCTCTATGGTGGTTGTCATCTGCAGTAGCCCCAAAAGTAATAATTTGTTATAGCCCTGGAGAAACACACCTGATTCAACTAGTCAAGGGCTTGGTGATTAGTTTACTCGTTGAAACAGGGCTACGACAAAAAATCTGTACTCAAGACTACTCCAGGACTACTAATCTACAATATGTTCTTCAATAGTTGCTTGTGGATGATCGAGAATCATTACTACGGCCTATTGAATATCACCCTACGGGGTCGAAACCTTACAGTCAATGACTCAAATCCCCTGAACCCTGAGACAGAAAACATGGCAGCCCACTATTATATAATACACATGCAGCGACGGAAAAGACAACTCAACCTTTTCTCAGTCAAAATCTCATACGACACGGCAGATGGTTGTGTCATATAATAATGCTCCTCCGACAGGGGAGCATTATTGTTCTCTGAACAGCCTGCAGACAGCAGGAAGGCTGTCATACTAGAAGTGGTGAGACTCCTCACACTGCTCATAGTTTCCCACACAGGCCCAATAAACTCCCACGCAGCCTCTGTAGTGTTCATAGTGCAATCTAAAGGTGATTTTAGCACTAACAAGCTAACAGCTCTCTTATATGCCAATCATATTCCCACTTAAGGTGTTTGGTTACGGTTAACGGATTATAGTGAGGGTATGAATCGTGTTCTAATGTGCCAAATGTGGACTTGGCTTAAAATGGATCATAGATCTCACAAAGACATCTAACACAGACACAGACACAGACACAGAAATGCTTCACATGGAGGGTTAAGTATTTCGTAAATATAGTTTTTTTGCTTAGGAAATTCATCCACAAGTGAGAACCGTCTCCCATTTATGGTGACACATTACATTTATATGAACAAGTACTGTAGCCTATACACAGCCAACATGGAACAGAAGAGACTCTTTGTGCAAACAGAATCGGTTCATTGAGTCAGTTAAATGACTGTATACATTATTTGAGAGTAGAATATAAAGGACTCACACCAAACACGCATCACATAACCCCATTCAGCCTTCGGATGTGCACTTATTGTACAGGGAAAAATACACAGTTTTTGCTGCAGAGACGCTTGACAGGGCTATCAGTGTCTGCTGCAGGCTTTTCATGGCCTGCACCGTTAGCTAAAAGGGGGCCTATAGTTGAACAGTCAGGCAAAAGGGCTGTCGTGTTTAAAAGCTTAACAGTAGCCATTACAGTGTCAGCTATTGCAGACCAGGAATCCAGTTATCCTTACCATGGATATTGGTACTATATGAAAGCATGACATTTCACAGTGCTATATTTGACTATTTCTGTGTTGAATTTCATGCAAATGTGTTTTTTGAAGTGACACAGTAGTATAGGAATGGATTATATACACACATTGAGTAGTTTAGTAGGTGTTGAAGAATATGTTCGGCAAAAATTAAAAGAAGACTAAGCTCTCTGTGATCTATTGCTCTCATGTGGTTTACCAAACAACATTTCGACCCTTAGGACTTGATAACATGCATGAGAGCACCAGCTGTTCTGGACGAGCTCTCTGCAGCCGATGTGAGTAAGACCTTTAAACAGGTCAACATTCACAAGACGGATTACCAGGACGTGTCCTGCGAGCATGCGCTGACCAACTGGCAAGGGTCTTCACTGACATTTTCAACCTCTCCCTGTCCGAATCTGTAATACCAACATGTTTTAAGCAGACCACTATAGTCCCTGTGCCCAAGATCACTAAGGTAACCTGCCTAAAAGACTACCGACCCGTAGCACTCAAGTCTGAGGCCATGAAGTGCTTTGAAAGGCTGGTCATGGCTCACATCAACACCATTATCCCAGAAACCCTAGACCCACTCCAATTTGCATACCGTCCAAACAGAACGAGAAATTATGCAATCTCTACTGCACTCCACACTGCCCTTTCCCACCTGGACAAAAGGAACACCTATGTGAGAATGCTATTCATTAACTACAGCTCAGCGTTCAACACCATAGTGCCCTCAAAGCTCATCAGGGACTAAACACCTCCCTCTGCAACTGGATCCTGGACTTCCTGACGGGCCGCCCCCAGGTGGTAAGGGTAGGTAACAACACATCCCCCATGCTGATCCTCAATACAGGGGCCCCTCAGGGGTGCGTGCTCAGCCCCTCCTGTACACTCATGACTGCACGGCCAGGCTCCAACACCATCATTAAGTTTGCCAATGACACAACAGTGGTAGGCCTGATCACCAACAAGGACGAGACAGCCTATAGGGAGGAGGTCAGAGACTTGGCCGTGTAGTGCCAGGACAACAACCTCTCCCTCAACGTGATCAAGACAAAGGAGATGATTGTGGACTACAGGAAAAGGAGGACCGAGCACGCCCCCATTCTCATCGACGGGCTGTAGTGGAGCAGGTTGAGAGCTTCAAGTTCCTTGGCGTCCACATCACCAACAAACGAACATGGTCCAAGCCCACCAAGACATTCGTGAAGAGGGCACGACAAAACCTATTCCCCCTCAGGAGACTGAAAAAGGTTTGGCATGGGTCCTCAGATTCTCAAATGGTTCAACAGCTACACCATTGAGAGCATCCTGACTGGTTGCATCACTGCCTGGTATGGCAACTGCTTGGCCTCCGACCGCAAGGCACTACAGAGGGTAGTGTGTATGGCCCAGTACATCACCTTGGCCAAGCTTTCTGCCATCCAGGACTTCTATACCAGGCGGTGTCAGAGACTCCAGCCACCCTAGTCATAGACTGTTCTCTCTGCTACCACACGGCAAGCGGTACCGGAGCGACAAGTCTAGGTTCAAGAGGCTTCTAAACAGCTTCGACCCCGAAGCCATAAGACTTCTGCTATTGTTATTTTACTGCTGCTCTTTTCTTACTTGTTCCTTTTATTTCTTATTCTTATGCGTATTTTTTAAACTGGATTGTTGGTTAGGGGCTTGTAAGTAAGCATTTCACTGTTATATTTGGCGCATGTGACTAATACAATTAGATTTGATTTGATAAAGACAACGGTTGAAATGTTTTCTTTTTTTTTTGCATAGATCGCAGTGTGCAGAGAGGCTTTACTTTCTGATGGGTCAACTATCATATAGTGCAGTAGGTGATTGTTATAGCCTTGTGTGAATTATCCTGTCTTAATTAGCGCACTCCAATCTAAAGGCTTCTGCTCCCCATAGCGACAGACAGAGATAACAGGATGCTAAGAGATTGCTGAATTGTTTTTTGAAGCTCACTCAGACATCCCGACAGAAAGGTGAGACTCTTTCCTATAGATCTGCCTATGACTTATTTTCTCCATAGCAAGGTTTTGGTTTTGGTTTTAGAAAATATTTTGTATGATGTCATTATTTAAAGAGTATTTATCACACCATGCTGGTGTCCTCCTTCATGATGTTCAAAGAGGATTGAAGATCGTGTTAAAGGTAATTCTACATCTGGATGGTAATGGATTCAGATTGAGTCAGATTGTGAGCGCGTTATACACCTATAGAAAGGATTCACACTAAGAAGTTGTGACATGGTAAGGTTGGACCCTGGTGCAGAGAAGAGACCAGATGAGGAATCAGTGGTTAAGGATAAACATACAGTGGCAAGAAAAAGTATGTGAACTCTTCGGAATTACCTGGATTTCTGCATAAATTGGTAATCAAATTTGATCTGATCTTCATCTAAGTCACAACAATATACACACATAGTGTGCTTAAACTAATAACACACAAATTATTGTATTTGTCTTGTCTATATTGAATACATCATTTAAACATTCACAGTGTCGGTTGGAAAAAGTATGTGAACCCCTAGGCTAATGACTCCTCCAAAAGCTAATTGGAGTCAGGAGTCAGCTAAACTTGGAGATGTTGGTTAGAGCTGCCTTGCCCTATTAAAAACTTTTTTTAAATGAGTTTGCTATTCACAAGAAGCATTGCCTGATGTAAACCATGCCTCGAACAAAAGAGATCTCAGAAGACCCAAGATTAAGAATTGTTGACTTGCATAAAGCTGGAAAGGGTTACAAAATATCTCTAAAAGCATTGATGTTCATCAGTCCATGGTAAGACAAATTGTCTACAAATGGAGAAAGTTCAGCACTGTAGCTACTCTCTCTGGGAGCACAGCGCGTTATGAGGTTAAAGAAGAATCCTAGAGTGTCACCTAAAGACTTACAGAAATCTCTGGAACATGCTAACATCTCTATTGACGAGTCTACGATACGTAAAGCATTAAACAAGAATGGTGTTCATGGGAGGACACCACGGAAGAAGCCACTGCTGTCCCAAAAAAACATTGCTGCACATCTGAAGTTTGCAAAAGTGCACACGGATGTTCCACAGCGCTACTGGCAAAATATTCTGTGGACAGATGAAACTACAGTTGAGTTGTTTGGAAGGAACACACAACACTGTGTGGAGAAAAAAAGGCACAGCACACCAACATCAAAACCTCATCCCAACTGTAAAGTATGGTGGAGGAAGCATCATGGTTTGGGGGTGCTTTGCTGCCTCAGGGCCTGGACAGCTTGCTATCATCGACAGAAAAATTAATTCCACATCACTAGAATTGTCCAAACACACCAAGACAGTCGTGAAGAGGGCATGACAAAGCCTATTCCCCCTCAGAAAACAAAAAAGATTTGGCATGGGTCCTGAGATCCTCAAACGTTCGACAGCTGCAACGAGAGCATCCTGACTGGTTGCATCACTGCCTGGTACGGCAATTGCTTGGCCTCTGACCGCAAGGCACTACAGAGGGTAGTGCGTACGGCCCAGTACATCACTGGGGCCAAGCTGCCTGCCATCCAGGACCTCTACACCAGGCGGTGTCAGAGGAAGGCCCTAAAAACTGTCAAAGACCCCAGCCACCCCAGTCATAGACTGTTCTCTCTACTACCGCATGGCAAGCGGTACCGGAGTGCCAAGTCTAGGACAAAAAGGCTTCTCAACAGTTTTTACCCCCAAGCCATAAGACTCCTGAACAGGTAATCAAATGGCTACCCGGACTATTTGCATTGCGTGCCCCCCCTCCCGCAACCCCTCTTTTACGCTACTGCTACTCTCTGTTTATCATATATGCATAGTCACTTTAACAATACATTCATGTACATACTACCTCAATTGGCCCGACCAACCAGTGCTCCCGCACATTGGCTAACCGGGCTATCTGCATTGTGTCCCGCCAACCCCTCTTTTACGCTACTGCTACTCTCTGTTCATCATATATGCATAGTCACTTTAACCATATCTAGATGTACATACTACCTCAATCAACCTGACTAACCGGTGTCTGTATGTAGCCTCACTACTTTTATAGCCTCGCTACTGTATATAGTCTTTTTACTGTTGTTTTATTTCTTTACTTACCTATTGTTCACCTACTATCTTTTTTGCACTATTGGTTAGAGTCTGTAAGTAAGCATTCTACTGTAAGGTCTACACCTGTTGTTTTCGGCACACGTGACAAATACATTTTGATTTGAATTCCCAAGTTTATCAAAACATTTTGCAGGAGAATATGTCCACCAATACAAGCTCAACAGAAGTTGGGTGATGCAACAGAACAACGACCCAAAACGCAGAAGTAAATCAACAACCGAATGGCTTCAACAGAAGAAAATACACCTTCTGGAGTGGCCCAGTCAGAGTCCTGACCTCAACCTGATTGAGATGCTGTGGCATGACCTCAAGAGAGCAGTTCACACCAGACATCCCAAGAATATTGTACGGACCCACCATCCCGGATCCGGGATCATCCTCATCAGAAACGCTGACTAGCATAGCCTAGCCTAGCGCCACAGGGATATCATATAATATAATTTCATGAAATTCATGAAAAATTCATGAAAAGCAAATGAAAGATAAACATCTTGTGAATCCAGCCAACATGTCCGATTTTTAAAATGTTTTACAGCGAAAACACAACATATATTTATGTTAGCTCACCACAATAGCCCAAAACACAACGGCATTTTTTTCACCGTGAAAAAATCCACAAATAGAGATAAAATTCATCACTAACCTTTGAACATGTTATACAATACATTTATGTTTTGTTCGAAAATGTGCATATTTATAGCTATAAATCGTGGTTCTACATTGCCGCCATGGTCACAAATGGCACCAAAATGTCCGGAGAAAGTTTAGACAGCCACGTATTCTAACAGAAAAACTCATCATAAACTTTGCTGAAAAATACATGTTGCATATATAATTGAAGATACACTTGTTCTTAATGCAACCGCTGTGTTAGATTTAAAAAAATAACTTTAGTACAAAGCACAGCATGCAATAGTCTGAGACAGCGCTCAGCCATTCTCCGCCATGTTGGAGTCCAAAGAGTCCACAAAAATACGAAATAACATCATAAATATTCCCTTACCTTTGATGAACTTTCATCAGAATGCAGTGCCAGGAATCCTAGTTCCACAATAAATCGTTGTTTTGTTTTAGAATGTCCATTTCTTCTGTCGAATTAGCAACTTTGGCTAGCATGGTGGAGCTCACGTGTCCATGAAGATTTTACGCATGAACGAAAAATTCAAAAAGTCATAATAAAAGTCGAATAAACTGGTCAAACTCAGTTGAGAATCCATCTTTAGGATGTTTTTCACAAATATATCCAATAACGTCCCAGACGGAGCATTTCTTCGTGTCTACCTAACGCATTGCAGACAACGATATGACAAAAGTGCGTAGCCAAGTACTACCAATATGGCTGACCTCTCACTCCAACGACTCTCATCCGGTCCCAGGGAAGGCTAGACACGTCATTCCACGTTCTACTGCCTGTTGACATCTAGTGGAAGGCGTATGAAGTGCATACAGATCCATAAATACAAGACAATTGAATAGGCAATGCCTTTCACAGAGACCCATTTCAGAATTTTCACTTCCTGTTTGGAAGTTTGCCTGCCAAATTAGTTCTGTTTTACTCACAGATATAATTCAAACAGTTTTAGAAACTTCAGAGTGTTTTCTACCCAATAGTAATAATAATATGCATATCATATGATCTAGGACAGAGTACGAGGCCGTTTAAATTGGGCACAATTTTATCCAGAAGTGAAAAGGGCGCCCCCTATTTCCAAGAGGTTAACTGAAACAGTTTTGTGAAGAGGAATGATCCAAAATTCCTCCTGACCGTTGCACAGGTCTGATCTGCAACTACAGAAAATGTTTGGTTGAGATTGTTGCCAAAGTAGGGTTTACCAGGGGTTCACATACTTTTTCCACCCTGCACTCTGATTTTTTACCCGGTGTGTTCAATAAAGACATAAAATCGTATAATTGTTTGTGTGTTATTAGTTTAAGTAGACTGTGTTTGTCTATTGTTGTGACCTAGATGAAGATGAAATTTGATGACCAATATATGCAGAAATCCAGGTATTTCCAAAGGGTTCACATACTTTTTCTTCCATCTACAATACTTTACTGAGAAACGGTAGCCACAGGATCACAGTACACTTGCAAAAAAACAACAAACACTAAGTCGCAAATTCACTCAGGAAACAAACGCACAAGGTAAACAGAAAACACACCTCTTTTAACAGGGAAATCATAAAGAGTAAATTGGACACACCTGGGTGTCGTTAATGTCCCTAGGACAGTTTCTGCCGCCCTCTAGTGACAGGTGGAAACCATGACAGTACTAGCTTTAGAGTAAAATAAATTGTAATTATTGGTTACAGAAAATCATCAACCATAAACATAGGTACAAAATACCATGTTTTTCAAGTGCACAATATCTCTAATTACATAGCTCATACAATTGTTCAGTAAACCAGTATTGTCACTTTTATCAATTACAATGGCTCAGTGCATTTTTATCTATCAGCATTCTTTTTAACTTGACACTATGAATACAATGACAAAACCCTTTTAATAGGGTGTCAAATCCAAAAAAAATCAACAATGGGTGAAATAATATGGTAATTGTGTAGATACTCCTCTGTGAAAACCAATGGTCCAAACCTCATGTCTCTATCATAATCCGTTCAAAAGTTTTGGGAGTTTTTACCCTTGTAGGATGGCCAGAATTAGCGTGACTAAATCAATGGAGAATAGCATTGCATTAGCTAGGCTGGATACTGTGCGAGAATTAACTGACAGACAGACCGTTGAACTCATCTTTCTTCTCGAATCCAGAGGACATAAAGCAATATAGAGGTAAGATACATTTCAATTTTGAGACAAGACATGACATGTAGTATTTTCATATTAATGCGCAATTCATGTTATTTTTCGAAGATATCTCACAAAAATAAGCATATCTCTGTGCAAAGTCAATGGAGCTCTGTGCGTACCACAAGCTTTTTATTTTCAAAGCGTTTTACATTTAACTCAGCTCGTGTCATGTTACTTTTGCTATTTGCGACCCGCGGAAACAAGTGATATTTCCCTACTTTTGATCTTTTAAAATGCATCACGTAGTACTCTATTTATATATATAAAAAAATATTTAAAAAACATGAATGACCATGAACAATTTCATATGAGGTGCTCTATATTACAACAACAATATTTATCTAGTTCACCCAAACATCATACTGTTACCATGGTTACCCCATGGTTATTCAGCCTGAAAGAAGAATAAAGACGCAAGAGTAAAAAACTCCCAAGAGTCTCTACAAGCCAGAATGTTGAATAAAATGATATTTAAACTTACTTTACCGGTTATCTGTGCTGTTGGTCCTTTTAACAGTAAGAAGTGGAGATAAGGTATCCACAGAAAACTGTTGTTTATCTGACTTTTTGCGGCGGTAGGATCTGTCGCTTGCACACAACAAGACACACAAATAAAAAAGACAGAATTAAATGGGCAGTTCAAAGCCGGAGTTCAGGGTTCTGTTTTTTTTAAGAACTTATTGTTTGATATCCAATATCACCTGTATTCTGCCAGCAGTATTGTCAAGATTGGTTGACTTTCTGTTTCTTGGACATATTGGTGTCACGTCTAAGTCTAATATGTTTTTCTGATCTCATGGCATCATCAGTGACATTATTCATACCAGTACAGTAATCATGTTCTAAATGCCCCCTTGCTGGATCTTCCTATGATGGAAATAGGGATCACAGGTGTTGGGCCACAATCAGCTTAAGTGGGTTGAACCAGTGAACCGGTGAACTAGCCCTGTCACCTACAAATTCCTCTCTGAACTGACATTCCATTTCTTCCAGGGACGATAAATGAAACTTTAACCATGACTGGTGAACTGTAAAAGAATATGAATAAATGTCGACTCTACAACTGTGGGCTGAAGAAGTGCAGCATAAAACTCGATCTCATGTTTAGGGTTGGACTATATATAAATTATTCATATTCCTAGGGTGTACTGGAATCTCACGAGGCCTTTTCAATTACGGGGAGGGGTCGTCCTTTAAGCGAGGCTCTGCAATGTTTATAAATGTAAGGCCTGTAGTCAGCCCTCTGTTTATGGGAGAAAACATTCAGTCCATCTTATAACATCGATGTCTGAGTGCCTTTGCCCTTTACACGTATCACACATTTTAGTAGATTGGCAGGTAGCCTAGCGGTTAAGAGCTTTGGGCCAGTAACCTAAAGGTTGCTTTTCAAATCCCTGAGACGACTAGGTAAAATATCTGGCGATGTGCCCTTGAGCAAGGCACTAAACCCTAATTGCTTCTGTAAGTCACTCTGGATAAGTGTGTCTGCTAAATGACTAAAATGTACAGAGTTGATCGGCATGTAGAATAGAGTATGAAGAGTAATCCTGCTACACAGTATTTTGGCATCTATTTTCGTATTCAACATCTGCCCTCTGCGTTTCCACAAAATGCATTAGAGTGGTATCACAAAGTGGATGTATGGAGAACCAATTAAAACAATGGAAATCCGTACACATGCATAGGAGTAGTGCACAATAATTTATACTTACAGGCCATGTTGCTATTTTAATTTGCCAATATAAATAGAATATACACCCCTTGTAGATGTCAATCCAAAAATGTGCGTGTTTTTTCATTTTTCAGGCTGCTAAATTAAAAAAACATTAAGCACGTGCGCTAGTAAGCGATGCCCCCTCAAGTGCATGATGCAGTCTGTGATTTTGCCTGTGACGTTCGTTCAGGTGAAGATGCTGGAGCTGATTGGGAACAACATCTGGTGAAGACGCCGGTTCTACAAACAAGTAGCTATTATTCCTCTGCCGGAAGAGTGTATACATTTTTATTCTTTTTATGTATTACATTTTTTTATAATTCTGTCCCAGAATAAAACTAAAATTATCTGCTTGAAGGTAATTGTCTCTTTTATACGTGTACATGATTTTTGTTGGTAAAAGGCAGGAACTTGGCATTGCTAGCTGACTTATTCATGCTACTTTACTAGCAACTGGCAAGCTGTATCAGGCGGCATTACATCCAAGGGGAAAACAAATTTTACTGAGTTACAGTTCATATAAGAAAATCAGACAATTTAAATAACTTCATTAGACCTTAATCTATGGATTTCACATGACTGGGAATACAGACATGCATCTGTTGGTCATAGATACCTTAAAATAAAAGGTATTGCAGAAATATGAGGTGATGGCGGTGAATAAATGGTACGACAATGGGCCTCTGGATTTCGTCACGGTATCACTGTGCATTCAAATTTCTACCGATAAAATGCAATTGTATTCGTTGTCCGTAGCTAATGCCTGCCCATACCATAACCCCACCGCCACCAACCGCTCTCCTACACGACGCCATACACGTGGTCTCCGAGTTGTGAGGCCGGTTGGATGTGCTGCCAAATTCTCTAAAATTACATTGACCTCCAATGGTAGAGAAATTGACAGTAAATTCTCTGGCAACAGCTCTGGTGGACATTCCTGCAGTCAGCATTACAATTGCACACTGTGTGGCACTGTGGTGTGAAAAAACTGCACATTTTAGAATGGCCTTTTATTGTCCCCAGCACAAGGTGCACCTGTTTTAATGATCATGCTGTTTAATCAGCTTCTTGATATGCCACACCTGTCAGGTGGATGGATAATCTTGGCAAAAGAGAAATGTTCATTAACAGCAATGTAAACAAATGTATGCACATTTTAGAGAAATATTTTTTTTTTGGTATGGAACATTTTATTTCAGCTCATGAAACATGGGACCAACACTTTACATGTTGAGTTTATGTTTTTGTTCAGTGTATATTTTCTAAGCTATCCATCTGATTGATAAAGTTGATAAAAATGTTTCTGGAAAATTAAAACAATATATTTGCTAGCTTTATTACTGACTGTTGTGAACACTTTTTGTCAAACTACTCCCAGCTAGCACAGTGGATCTGGGCCGAATCCGGCTGAGAGTCGGGACACTCGGCTGAGAGACAGACTCGGCCAACGTCATGTGGCCCGTGTCTGGGCCACCTTATGCAGTATTACTTATGGCTAGGATGCGGGGATTGAGCTTGGGTCAATTCCTGTGAGAGTTATCTGGCCCAAATGTATTACTTGGGGCTCGGAACGATTCCGGTGTGATTTATCTGGCCCAAATGTATTGGGTCTCGGGCCGATTGGGACTACTCTCTGGCAGATGATTACACGAGCTGCTTTATGTAATTAACATTTCATTATTTATTTATTTTTTCATATTTTCTTATTGTTTCTGTGATCAAAAAATAAAATAAATATTTAAATTAAATTCTTTAAGAGTCCTGTTTAAGTTGTATTTTAGTATTTTGATACTTTGGGCAAGGCAATTGATAAGCATTAAAAACTTTGCAGCTGGAGCCTCCTGAGTGGCGCAGCGGTCTGAGACACTGCATCACTGCAGATGCTAGTTCGATACCCGTGCCGGCCGCGACCGGGAGACCCATGAGAAGACCACAATTGGCCCAGTGTCGTCTGAGTTAGGGGAGGGTTTGGCTGGCCGGGATGTCCTTGTCCCATCACACTGTAGCGACTCCTGTGGAGGGCCAGGCACATGCACGCTGACACGGTCACCAGGTGTACGGTGTTTCCTCAGACAGATAATTTTGGGGGTGGATGGGTATCATTTGTATGAATAAAATGTATAATAGTAATATTTAAAATGACAAAATCGGGTAATTTTGTATACATTTATTTAAATTTGCATCGGACCGCTTCTGGGGGGATTCTGATAACATGCCGGCAAAGTCGACTGAATTCCGGTAGACGGAAACGGCCCAATGTACTTGGGCCGATTCTGGGCAGTCTTTCATTTTGATTCCAGGCCGAGTCCGACACCGAGCCGATTCAATCAGTTCTGGCCCCCCGGAAGAGGGACGCTTCTGGGCCGATTAATCATTGCTAGCTGGGCTTTGTTCCCCTACCTATTTATTGATGCACTGCTGACTGAAAAAGTTGTTGTTTTGGTATAATTTGGCTGAATAGGCTTGTGCACATTTACATTAGTGTTTCATTAGGTAACTAAGTTACTGACTGACTAGACTAATTCTTATTCATGTTTTTGGTGTTGTTTCATTTCAGATGAAGAGGGAGTTAGATCACCAGAAAAGCAGCATGCAGACAGACCAAGGCTCCTATTCACAAAGCATCTCAGAGTAGGAGTACTGATTTAGGATCAGTTTAGCCTTTTATATCACAATTAATTATTTCATTGACAAGGGGGTTCTGGTACTAGATCTCTATTACTACTCTGAAGACACTTTGTGAATACGAACCCAGGAAGAAAGCTGTTGCCCAATACAAGACCATGGAGGTATTGCAGTCAATGCTTATGTATATGAATTTCCATTTATCAATGACACTAACAAAAGGGTTGAATTGTGCAGAAACACGTGCAGTGAACATGGCTTTGGTGATGAAAGGTACATTATGCATTTATTGTCATGTCCCTATCTGGCCACTGTGTGCTGTGACATGGGCTTGAATGGTGACACACATCATCTTCAAGCTTCCTGACTGAATACTGGGGTCTTCAGTCGTTCCAGAAGCAACGGCCTTACCTGGGAGTACAGCAACAGTCTCTCTGTCTCACAGCCGTTCTGTCAACATGTATTGTATGTAACCACTCAAATTCATACAAACTGCTATGGACACAAGCACCGACTTACTGTATATTCACTTTGTCCTATTCTTTAATCTTGTCTGGGATATATATTTTAGTTGAGACACCTGTGTGATATACATTAATACAAATATATTCACTCTGGACATGAGACTTGTATTAATTAGTGCATTTGTCTTGATGTTTAAGTTATCACAGAAGTTAGCAAACATTTTAAAACCAACATGACAAACATGCTATGAAAAAGTTATTGTTTTGTAATCTTACAATAAAAAAATGAAAATTAGTAGTTTAAACCAAACTTTATTGCATTTGGTCATCCCCAAAATGTGGCCATTGAAAGTGTGCGGATAGCTGACAAAGGGGTGTTAGGTTTCTTTATGTGCTGCTCTAGAGTTCCATAGCCCAGCAGACTCCCCTATAGGAAAGGGGGAGGGACATATGTCAGTTTTTATAAAAGTCTGGGAGACTTTTACGGGGAGGATAGAGCATGAATTTTGGAGTACAGTAAATCCTATCCAACCATTGGCCCTGGATAATATGCTAGCATCACACAAGCAGACTGCTAGTGCAACAAGTATTCTATTATGAGTGACGCATACTTGTCTGTGCTCTGGAGGGATCACAGGTAATCGGTCAGAAGACTCTGAAGGTCCTTGGACCAGTCCGTCTCTGTAGCACCTGGAGAGAGATGGATAGAGGTAGTGAGTGTGCTTGAAAGAGAGAGCATTCACCCCTGACCTACCACTGGTCCAGGGCCACCTGCCTAACCCTCTTATTGCAGTTTATCTGACAGGGAGTTACTCCAGGAGTAGACCGTTGTATGGTGCATAAGGCTTCTCCATATCTTATATGAGTGTAGTATTAGCTCTTGAATGGTATAATGCAATGTAAAGGAAAATTATATATCATGACTTACTGACAAGAAGTGCTCCATGTTCCTGCTGACAGTCATACATCCTGCCTATTACTACAATTTCTCTTCTTAAAATCAGATTTTAAACCTAAGCATAACCTAACCACACTGAACCTAATACCTAACCTTAAGCCTTAAATTATGACCAAAAAGCTAAAGTTTGTTTCATGATTTTTTACGATCTGGCCAATTTTGACTTTGAGACTGTGGTAACTAGTGGAAAAAACAGCCCTGATAAAAAATATGCACACCATTTTGTGATAATGGTTATGACAAATGACATGGCATTCATGTGAATTTATAGGCGTTAGCTCGTGAGATAGCTAATTATTATTTAAAAAAATGTTTACATTTAATTAACTAGGCAAGTCAGTTAAAACTTCTTATGGCTGCAATCCCGTTAACGGGATCGATATGACAACAGCCAGTGAAAGTGCAGGGCGCCAAATTCAAACAACAGAAATCTCATAATTAAAATTCCTCAAACATACATGTATCTTATACCATTTTAAAGGTAATCTTGTTGTTAATCCCACCAAAGTGTCCTATTTCAAATAGGCTTTACAGCGAAAGCACCACAAACGATTATGTTAGGTCACCGCAAAATCACAGAAAAACACAGCCATTTTTCCAGCCAAAGACAGGAGTCACAAAAAGCAGAAATAGAAATAAAATGAATCACTAACCTTTGATGATCTTCATCAGATGACACTCATAGGACGTCATGTTACACAATACATATATGTTTTGTTCGATAAAGTTAATATTTATATCCAAAAACCTCAGTTTACATTGGCGCCATGTTCAGAAATGGCTCCAAAATATCCAGAGAAATTGCAGAGCCACGTCAAATAACATAAATACTCATCATAAACTTTGATGAAAGATACATGTTTTACATAGAATTAAAGATACACTTGTGTCAGATTTCAAAAAGCTTTACGGCAAAAGCACAATATTCAATAATCTGAGAACAGCGTTCAGCCCAAAAGGAAGCCATACAGTTACCCGCCAAATTGTGCAGTCAACAAAACTCATAAATAGTATTATAAATCTTCACTTACCTTTGCTGATCTTCGTCGGAATGCACTCCGAGGACTCCCACTTCCACAATACATTTTTGTTTTGTTCGGTAATGTCCATCATTTATGTCCAAATAGCTATTTTTGTTAGCATGTTTGGTAAACAAATTCAGGGAGCGCGTTCACTAAAAGCAGACGAAATGTCAAAAAGTTCCGTAACAGTCAGTAGACACATGTCAAACGATGTATTGAATCAATCTTTAGAATGTTTTTAACATAAATCTTCAATAACGTTCCAACCGAAGAATTCCATTGACTTCAGATGTGCGATGGAACAGAGCTCCCTCTCATGTGAACGCGCATGGTCAGAGCATGGTCAGGTCATGGTAGACCTGACTAATTCCTGTCTCCTTCAGCCCCACTTCACAGTAGAGGCATCAGACAAGGTTCTACAGACTGTTGACATCTAGTGGAAGCCGTAGGAAGTGCAAACAGATCCATATCCCACTGTGTATTCCATAGGGGCTGGGTTGAAAATCGACCAACCTCAGATTTCCCACTTCCTGTTTGGATTTCTTCTCAGGTTTTTGCCTGCCATATGAGCTCTGTTATACTCACAGACATCATTCAAACAGTTTTAGAAACTTCAGAGTGTTTTCTATCCAATACTAATAATAATATGCATATATTAGCAACTGGGGCCGAGAGGCAGGCAGTTTACTATGGGAACCTCTGGGCACCTTTCATCCAAGCTACTCAATACTGCCCCTGCAGCCATAAGAAGAACACATTTTTATTTATAATGACTGCCAATTGTGCGCCACCCTATGAGACTCCCAATCACAGCAAGATGTGATACAGCCTGGAATTGAACCAGGGTATGTAGTGAGACCTCTTGCACTGAGCTGCAGTGCCTTAGACCGCTGCACCACTCAGGAAACCAACATGTGAGCCAGCTAACCAACATGCATTGTTTCTGACATGCCACAATCCTGCTTGCTTTACATCTAACATATATTTAGCTGCTACTGTAGATAGTTAGAAAACAATGGTTTATGATAATTGCAGTTAGTTCATTATCTAGCTAGCTAATGAGCTGGCTAAGTGTAAAATGCAGCTAAATAGCTAGCTAACCAACTAGACAGTTATCAAAGACACTCACATGGTAATTTACCATATTTTTCTGACCAACTAGACATTACGACTCCTTCTTGCCTACTCCCGTCTATAGGTCTTCATCTAGGTTCAAAATAATATGGCTATAGTCCGGTGCTTCATTTTCAAAAGAAACAATCGCACACTACCATCTAGTGTAGCTAATGGCTCAGTGTTCCAAAAGTATTCACTTCAGTCTACTTCAAGTCTGGACAATGTTCTATATTTTTAGCGTGCAGCCCAGAAGTACGTATATAATCGATTATATCTCCAATATACAATGTTGGAATGAAAAACAAAGTGACATATCAGATTCATACATATATGCACTACTCATTATTGTTGGTAGGGTTTAATGTGAAACATGGGCTTTAAAAAGAGGTGCAATAACAGGAGAGGGTACTTTACTTTTCAATGACCTGCTCCAGTTATATAGGTGAAATTACTTCAAATGTAGCATTTGAAATGATTTGCATGTACATTATGTAATTATGGGTTATGAAATGCATACTTTTGAGGAACAATCATTCCTTGGTCTAACCATTACATCAAATTAAAGTGCAAGTCCCTCCCTTCCTTTAGAAAAAGTATTCTAGACTGACAAATCAAGAAAGACACATTCAGTACTAGAGGTGCATGGTCAGAATGAACTCAAGTAGGCCCGAGGTGACATTTAACCTGTACCTGTATGATGGGATGATAATGTGCATCCAATCAGAGACGTCCAAGTGGAGTCACTTAGCGACACATCAATTTCTCCCTCTACTGCAAACGTCATTACATTTGCTGTCTGTGTGTGTCAGCACTGATTCAAAGGGCTGGCTCCAGCCTCTGTCTAGTCCAGTGTATTAACCAGTCATAGCATTAATTTGGCTTTAGGGAAGAAAAAGGGATGTCACATAGACAGAGTGGAGTATAATGGAGTTGATCATTAGGTTTTTTGATATGTCTGATTGTCAAATAGCAAGAAAATACAACATTTGTGCTTCTGGCTTCTGTTGACTTAGTCCGTTTGCCTTTTTGTTATTGAATTTTGGGCCTTTATCATGCGATGGCAGGGGAGTTCATGATGCTTTTATCCATTTGTGAGATATGACTGGGTGCCAGTTAGAGGAAATGTGGGGTGGATGAAGCCTGCTTCATTCCAATGGCCAGTCTGGTTTGTTGCACTTTCTCTCTCCTAGATCTATTGTCTCTAAGTCAGTCCAAGGCTCAGCTTCTCTGTCAAATATACTCCAGCTTGGCCATATTGTTGGGGGAATATCATTTCAACATTGCCTTGAGTGAAAGACATGGTTTTGCATAATAGTGAAGCAGGGACTGAAACAATTATATTACGGTTGTCTTATCAGAATTTTAAACAGCTTGACTATTTCATTTAGGATTTTGATGACTGACTTAGAAAAATGGGAAAATGAAAATGTACTGTTGATAACGAGTATAAAATGAATGTGTCACAGAAGCAGTGCTGTGAGTATGAATGAATTTGGTGAAAATACATCTGTCTTTAAGTTAGTGTTTTGACAGGTAAACGCAAAAAGCCCGCACAGAAATGTAGTATCTATTGAACTGTTTTGTAGTAACAATTAGACTGGGTTGTAAGAGTTTACTGCATGTCTAACAATGTTGTAAATGCATTTGCTTTGATCAAATAGTTGCTTTCAAAGTAACACTGATTTTCCTATGAAAAATTGTAACTCTTGACTACTAGCAGTGAATGCCTTTGTAATTATAAATAAATCAAAGACCAGACTGCAATCAGCAGTAATTGTGGTATAGATTGCAACTTGCCTCCAATTGCTGCCCCTTAGAGAAGAAAAGAGGAATACAGACTTCTTGAAATGTACTTTTGAGAGAATATGGAGATTGCAGCCTTTGATAATTCCATTTGGGAAGAAAAACTGAAAATCTAATCAGACTCTCTCTGGCAGCGCTACACAGCTGTGTTGGTACAGGTGGCCAGATCCTGCTATGATCAGCTAAAATATGCAGCATTGGGAATCATCCACACGCCCTACTGAGTGAGCATAATGAAAAAATAACCATGTGTTGTCACATTCAACATGATAGACTTTTCCCAGCTGTCAAAAATCGCTGCAACGACGTAATTTCAACCAGATTTCAACCAAATGGTTGTTATGATGTTTATTGACATGTTACATCATTATACTGCACATACTTCAGAAAGTCTTCATAACTCTTGACTTTTTCCACATTTTGTTGTGTCACTGGCCTACACACAATACCCCATAATGTCAAGGTGGAATTATGTTTTTAGATTCTTTTTTTTATACAAATGAAATAAAAATTAAAAGCTGAAGCCTAAGTAAGTTCAGGAGTAAAAATGTGCTTAACAAGTCACATAATAAGTTGCATGGACTCACTCTGTGTGCAATAATAGTGTTTAACATGATTTTTGAATGACTAGCTAATCTCTGTACTGCACAAAACAAAATATTATCTGTAAGGTCCCTCAGTCGAATAGTGAATTTCAAACACAAATTCAACCACAAAGACCAGGGATGTTTTCCAATGCCTCACAAAGAAGGACACCTATTGGTAGATGGGTAAAAAATAAAATAAGCAGATATTGAATATCCCTTTGAGCATGGTGAAGTTATAAATTACACTTTGGATGGTGTATCAATAGACCCAGTCTCTACAAAGATACAAGTGTCCTTCCTAGCTCAGTTGCCGGAGAGGAAGGAAACCACTCAGGGATTTCACCATGAGGACAATGGTGACTTTAAAACAGTTATAAAGTTTAATGCATGTGACAAAAGAAAATTGAGGATGGATCAACAACATTGTAGTTACTCCACAATACTGACCTAAATGACAGTGAAAAGAAGGAAACCTTTACAGAATACAAATATTCTAAAACATGCATCCTGCTTGCAATAAGGCACTAAAGTAAAACTGCAAAAAATGTGACAATGAACTTTTGTCATGAATACAAAGCATTATGTTTGGGGCAAATCCAACACAACACATTACTGATTACCACTCTTCATATTTTCAAGCATGGTGGTGTCTGCATCATGTTCTGGGTATGCTTGTCATCGGCAAGGACTAGGGATGCTTTTAGGATAGAAAATAAATGGAATGGAGCTAAGCACAGACAAAATCCTAGTGGAAAACCTGGTTCAGTCTGCTTTCCAACAAACACTGGGAGACAAATTCCGCTTTCAGCAAAACAATAATCTAAAACACATGGCCAAATATACACTAGAGTTGCTTACCAAGATGACATTGAATGTTCCTGAGTGGCCTAGTTACAGTTTTGATTTGAATCATCTTAAAAATATATGTCAAGACTTGAAAATGGCTGCCTAGCAATGATCAACAACCAACTTGACAGAGCTTGAAAAATAAAAATATATAATTTGCTAATATTGTACAATCCAGGTGTGCAAAGCTCTTAGAGACGTACCCAGAAAGACTCACAGCTGTAATCTCTGCCAAAGGTGATTCTAACATGTATTGCCTCAGGGGGTTGAGTACTTGTCTAATCAAGATATTTAAGTGTTTTACCTTTCATGAATTTTTTACAAATGCTAGAATTTTTAATCGACTTTGACATTACAGAGTACTTTGTGTAGATCGTTGACCAAAAATGACAATTAAATCCATTTTAATCCCACTTTGTAACACAACAAAATGTGGAAGAAGTCAGTGGGTGTGAATACTTTCTGAAGTGCAACATTAGTTCTTATTCCCACGACTGTACCGGTATTTGCCTGTCAATGCATAAAAAAACTGTACCATATTAGACCAACGTCTCCCACTAGTCATAGACAATGGGTGCTATTTTTGTTATGCAAGTGCCAAGTGATTCATGCCGCGGCATGCAACCCAACCTGGCCGGGGTCCAAAGCCTGGCAGCATGAAGTGACCACCAGTACTCATTCGTACCAGTGTCACAGATACTGTGACTGGGTCAGACAGAGAGCAAACAGTGATGCTGGGTCAGGAGATTGTGGTGTTGTTAGAGCTCTAACTACTGTGGCCAACAATTGGCCTGTACCAGACTTAAAAATACTGTCAGTTTGTAAAGGTGTGCTTAGTTTGTAAAAATGACAGCCTTGGGGTTATTTCTTTGTAAAGGACTGCTAGAATGTCAGGGCCATTGAATATACTTGAGAGACTACAAGCTGCAGTGTGTGTCTTTTATAAATATATGCATATTGATGTAGTCTAGGTGGATTTGCCATTCAGTCCCGTATAGACTGAGTGTACAAAACATTAGGAACACCTTCCTACACAGAGATGCTGGCCCATGTTGAATGATGGACCATTTGTGAAAAACCCAACAGCGTTGCAGTTCTTGACACACTCAAACCGGTGTGCTTGGCACCTACTACTATACCCCTAGACCTACTACTATACCCCTATACCACTTAAATATTTTGTCTTGCACATTCAACTTCTGAATGGCACACATATACAATACATGTCTCAAGGCTTAAAAATCCTTCTTTAAGAGGCTGTCTCCTCTCCTTCATCTACACTGATTGAAGTGGATTTTACAAGTCACATCAATAAGGGATCAATACTTTTACCTGGATTCACCTGGTCAGTCTATGTCATGGATAGAGTTCCTAATATTTTGTACATTTAAATATGTACCTAGATACTTGATGATTCACCACAAAGAGACTTGAAGTGAATAAATGTCCTTCTTGGTCCTGGCATTAGTGGATGTTGATTTTCTGTGTTTCAGCACTTTGATTTAATTAAAATAATTGATTGTTAAAGAATCTCCTCACCTGGTTTTCCCCTGGCCTAAATCAATTGTTTATTGAGGGGTGAAATGGCAAAAGCAGTGGAGAGTGCCACCCTAATGGGACCTTGGGCATACACTGACTTTGCTGTGCGGAGACTAAGGCTTTAACTCACTCTTAGCAGATTGTGGATTTTCTCCACTGCACTACCAGAAGTGTGTTTGATTTGCACAACCACATGTCCCTGAGGAAGGGGAGTGACATATGATGTAGAAATCGGCAGACCTGTGGCATGTTTGGTTCAGTACTGACAGTGGACCTAGCTGAGAAGTTATTTGGTGTGAGCAACAAGACTGTGATCCCTAAATTATGTATCATGCAGTAGCAGTGCGTGGGTAAAATAACTGGGGAATCAAGGCCCCCCAAAAACCTTATGAGTTGTGATAATTGCGTTGTTTGCTCTATAACCTGTTAGTTCATATGCCTTGCCACCTTGATATATAGGCCTAAGGCCGAGACAATAAGCAGACACAGTGGAAGAATACATTCAACATCACCTTTGTTTCATCACAAAACCAGAGAGAAACCTCTGTCCGGTGAAGTCCACAAAGCATATTGCATATAACGAACAGTTACATGACCTACAGCATGGTCAAGCAAGGTAATGTTTCAGAAATTTTTGGACTACGAAACAACTATTGATTTAGAACCACTGAGAGTTACTGCAAGTCGCAAAGAAAACAGGATCTGCCTCCAGTATTCCAGCACCATTTCAACTTAACTAGCTAGTTAACATTAGCATACTATATCTAGCTACATGTTGAACTTCCGTCCTCTCAGGCCAGGGGCACAATGCATGGCTGGATTCAGAATCGCTTTTAGAATCATTGGCCAGTACAGAGAATGAAGAAAACAACAAGTTCAAATCCCTATCAAATCCCTGACTTACCTAGTTAAATAAAGTAAAGTAAAAAAAGTAAAAGTAAAAAAAAATCTCCATCGTGGCTAATTTAGGAAAGGGGTTATTTTAAATAGCTAGCTAGCCACCAGAGGACAACGACACAACGAAATGCAACAATTCAAGTTTTTGTTCTGTCAATGACATTTGGCTTCTGATTTGATGTGATTGGTCTGAAGTGAAATCCAAACTGGCTTCCCTTGACACTTTTTTGGGGTGCACCAGGACCTTTAACAGCTGAGATCACTCAGTTTAGCTTAATGCTGATGGGCTATTATTTTCTTAATTTTTTTTGTCAAGGGAGGCCAAATGCTCACTGGCTTCCCTTGCATGCAATGCTACTTGCGGCAACAATGTCATTTTTGACCAGACAGCATCCGATAGATAAGCTACACATACAGAGACAGTGGGGCGCTCTTTCGCTCGCTCGGATGCTTTCTCCGGTGAGATACATTCAGCCTCTTGCGAATTGAAGGAAATTTATGAAACACAGAGAGACGAAAGATAAATTAAACAGTATGAAGAGAATGCCCAAATACACAGACCACGGAGCACACATTTGAGATGTATTGTTGTTGAAGTGCTTATGACTGACATGTGATTACACGGTATGAAAGAAAGAAAAGCTTGAACACTGTACGAGTGAAATTATTTTTCTCTTGACTTTACAGCCATACTTTCCTTAGAGAGAATGCAGAGTAGACTCTCATACACTGTTGTTGTGGAGGAAACATTCAATAACTAATGTGACGGTCATAGACCTTGGTCAAGACAACTTCCTACGGGGACTTCATTATTCTACCCACCAAATAATAGCTGTAAAATCATTCACTTGTGAAAAATAAAAAGCATTTAAAGGCACAATTTGTCATTTTAACTACCTTGCCCTACCACTTTGTTTAATATAAGACACTTGTACAAAGCTTAACTTTTATGGTTTTAATAACTTGGATTCCATTAATTGAAACGACCCCTGGACTTTAATGGAGTAAAACATTTCCCTCGAACAATGAAAGACTGTAGTAGGGGTGGAGGATATTGCTGGTTTGTTGTTGTGGCTGTCTGGCACAGTAACTACCCTTTACGTTGAGATGGAGACAGGAAGACCTATAACTACGATGATAGAAATGTAACAGTCTAGCCATCTTCCTTCTCTGTCTTGTGTCCTTTATCTTTAATCAAATGATGACCTCTTGGCTACTGAAAGGTTCCAGGACCAGTTAATCACAGCTTCATTCATTAAAATCTGACAAGGATTTCAATGATGAGACCCATTAAATCACATTTTTCATTCCGACTTAGTCCTTTAAAAGGGCAGTACAAGCTGTAGTTGGCTGAAATATAATGTCCCCTTATGTTGACAGCTAACTGCAAAAATCTGCTGGTGTATCTTATCATTAATCAATTAAAGATTATAGTGACTTACTTACTTTCCATATTAATGTTGGTGAAATTGGTTAGAATGTTGGAGCCATTCTTGTTGCACAAATTGGATAGGAAATTGAACCAGAGGGGTATTAAAGAAGGGTATTATTGTTTTCTGATGAATGCAGATGTAGTGTAATCTACTCAAGTTGTACTTACCTTGAGTAATACTGACATCTGCTGGGACAATATGGAAACAAAAAAAGGAAAACAACTTAATTGAGATAGTAATGATCTTCATGTTTACAATGACTAGTTTGTGAGGATTGATAGTAAATGTTCCATACAAAACAAATCAATTAATTCATATTCCACTACTTATGTGCTCAAATTTCCCAGCTCCGATTGCAATTTTTAGCGCTTTTAGGTAAGAAAGCGTTCTCCATATCAGCAGTGGAACTGTTATCAACCAAGAACGGTATTGTACAATAAGATGGAGCTGCTGATATTTAAACATAGCAATCATTATTAAGGTGAATTATTCCACATCTCCCTCTTGGTGGAGTGGGAGAGGTTAAAAAGCTCTTTGATTGCTCCCTAAAGCTTATTTCATGTCTGTGCACCTCTGTTGATTTGCATCGCTGCAATTTAGAATTCATTCTGAACTACTGAGACTGTCATCTCTGACCTTAGTTGTTGGCCTGAAAGATGAAAATTGAATGAGTTTATTACTGCTTTGGTTCCCTGGGAGTGTGTGAGTGTGTGTGTGTGTGTGTGTGTGTGTGTGTGTGTTTTATCAGGTGCCATTAAGACCCAATTAGATCTAAATTGTTCATTACCATTCCGAATACTAATGTGGGTGCCAAAGTATTGGGGCTAAAACATATCTCTGGTGCTCATACGGTGTGACCTTGTCCTTGATTTGCTTGGCCTGTGTCATTACACATTACACAGGTCAACAAAACAGGAGCTCACTTCCTCACTCCCAATGGCTTCATATGAATCTCTTTGAAATGTAGGCATTGCTTGGTACCCTATTCCCTATACAGTGCACTACTTTTAGCCAGAGCCCTAAAAAAATGACATACCCAAATCTAACAGCCTGTAGCTCAGGACCTGAAGCAAGGATATGCATATTTTTGATACCATTTGAAAATAAACACTTTGAAGCTTGTGGAATTGTGAAATGAACGTAGCAGAATATAACACATCTGGTAAAAGATAATACAATTTAAAAAACATGCGTTCCTTTTTTTTTGTACCATCATCTTTGAAATGCAAGAGAAAGGCCATAATGTATTATGCCAGCCCAGGCGCAATTTTGATTTTGGCTAATCGATGGCAGCACTGTATGTGCAAAGTTTTAGACTGATCCAATGAACCAGTGCATATATGTTCTATATGTTGTATCAAGACTGCCCAAATGTGCCTAATTGGTTTATTAATACATTTTCAAGTTCATAATTGTGCACTCTCCTCAAACAATGGGATGGTATTCTTTCACTGTAATAACTACTGTAAATTGGACAATGCAGTTAGATTAACAAGAATTTAAGCTCTCTGCCCATATCAGATATGTCTATGTCCTGGGAAATGTTCATCTTACTTACAACCTCATGCTAATCACATTAGCCTAAGTTAGCTTAACCGTCCCGTTGGGGGGGGGGGACCGATCCTGTAGAGGTTTTAAATACAACGGAGAAAAGCTGGAAACAATTTAATAAAGTATAACACATCTCTGAGATGTTCAAGGCTCGTATTTCCTTTGAAAGATCTGATAAAACGTTTTAATGAAATTTTCCATTACATTTTTCTTAATTTAGAGAAATAAATAAAATGCCAACGTGTGTCAGTTACACTCAAGGCCTTCTTCATTGTGATGTCATTGTAATGGATGCTACCAATGCGTCATTGCAAAAGCTTTGAGAAGTGTGGAAAAACACAGTAAGAGCGTCATTCTTGTTTTTTATTTAAATATATACATCTTCACATTCTAAATAAACTTATATGGTAGCTTAATGACTTTAAATAACTTTTACCATTATGGTAACATTGTGCGACCAGTAGGAGTAGTAACACTAATGATGATAAAACCACTGAAACATTTTTGGTAAATGAGGATTTTCTGAAATGGAGGCCACTAATGCTCAAATCCAAGGTCATCAATCCATTAAAAATGATTTACTGAAGTGATATCATTAATTATTTTGCTCACAATGTTATTTCCCTTCATTTAAATTGAGTAACACCAAATGACACTGAATTTAGACACCAAATTATCTATGGAATTCTCTAATTTATGACATACTAAAAGGGTGTGAAGCTAATTGTCACGCCCTGACCTTAGTTATCTATGTTTTCTTTATTATTTTGGTTAGGTCAGGGTGTGACGAGGGTGGGTATGCTTGTTTTGTATTGTCTAGGGTTTTTTGTATGTCTAGGGGTGTTAGTAACTCTAGTAATATGTATGTCTATGGTGGCCTGAATTGGTTCCAAATCAGAGGCAGCTGTTTATCGTTGTCTCTGATTGGGGATCATATTTAGGTTGCCATTTTCCCTTTCGGTTTTGTGGGTTCTTGATCTTTGTTTAGTTGCCTGTCTGCACTATCCATATTAGCTTCACAGTTCGTTTTGTTATTTTGTTCGTTTTGTTCAGTGTTCGTTCTTTAAAAAATAAGAATATACGCTTACCACGCTGCACCTTGGTCTCCTCCCTGCGACGGCCGTGACACTAAAGCTTTTCTTTAATATAGACCCCTCCCACGATAACAGTTTGCCACTGTAGGGAATGCTCAATATCCTTGTATATCTTTGTAATTAATTATTTTCAAGGAGGTAACACCAATGACATAAAACTGAGGTACACACATTATTCTAGTAAAATAGGTATTTAATCGCCTTCTTTGTTTTTATTGATCTATGCAATATATTTAATACTGTTGTTCACTTTCTAGCATTCAAAATAATAGATAGATATCTCTAAATCCCCAAAACATGTCACTACAATGCTACACATCATTACTGGGACAAGCCAATTTGCTTATCCTAAGTACTTGAATACAATGCTTAAAGTTGTACAGTATAAAGGACTTGCATTGTGTTTTATCATTCATCAACAGTTCACTATAAACAAAAACATGTATGATGTGCAAGGGTTGGGGAGTAACAGATTACATGTAACGGATTTTAAGTAAGGGATTACCAAAAAACATTAACTGTAATCCGTTACATTACCAGCAAAAATATTGTAATCAGATTACAGATACTTTTGAAAAACTAGATGATTACTTCGAGGATGACTTTTAAATTCAAAAAGGAGGTTTGCGAGGAAAAAAAATCTTTGGCACAAGTTTAAGTATGTTCCAGCAGAGCGAGTCTGACGACAAGTCAGAGACCACTATGATGACACACCAAATGGGTTTGATGGATCGTGGGAAAAGAGCAGGAATAGGCTTTTATAGGCTACAGTCCAAGCTATGTCTTGCAATGGTACGACTAATGTCGGCATCCAAATATTATCCAACTTGAATAAACGCCTGGAGGTAAGGATGACAGCAGGGGTGTAGTCTACGGTGATACGGATATCACTTATTATTGTCATCTACATAGCACATTGATGTGAATCACACTGCTGCTCTCTCATTTAGCTATTTGCACTTTACGGATTGTGGTTGTTGTGGATGGCTGTTCACAAATCTAAATGTGTATTTCAAACCAAAAATGGTTGATTTCAAAAAGTTTAAGCTGCCTATCAATCATTGTTTTTGAAACCAGTGGACAGCCAGTGAAAAATGCGCTCATGCAACAGCTGCATAGTGTGGATCCCAAAGTGGGGCTTTTATTGCTCACTCTAATTCATGCTGATATAAAAATGTAATCCATAGACCTAATGGACACATGTTCAAACTCACACACTTTTGATACACTTAAAGGGGCGATCTGTCGTTGCTACATACATTTTACATTTTCCGTTCTTGACAGACTGTTAAAGTAATGATGGACTGCAGTTTATCTTTTATGTGAGCTGTTCTTGCCATATTATGGACTTGGTATTTTACCAAATATGGCTATCTTCTGTATACCACCGCTACCTTGTCACAACACAACTGATTGGCTGAAACGCAATAAGAAGGGATGAAATTCCACAAATTATCAATGTTCCACAAATTATCAATTTATTTCACCTTTATTTAACCAGGTAGGCTAGTTGAGAAGAAGTTCTCATTTACAACTGTGACCTGGCCAAGATAAAGCAAAGCAGTGCAACACAAACAACAACACAGAGTTACACATGGAATAAACAAACATACAGTCAATAATACAATAGAAAAAGTATATATACAGTGTGTGCAAATGAGGTAGGATAAGGGAGGTAAGGCAATAAATAGGCCATAGCGGCGAAATAATTAGAATATAGCAAATTAAACACTGGAGCGATAGATGTGCAGAAGATGAGTGTACAAGTAGAGATACTGGTGTGCAAAGGAGCAAAATAAATCAAATAGATAACAGTATGGGGATGAGGTAGATGGATGGGCTAATTACAGATGGGCTATGTACAGGTGCAGTGCTCTACCCAGCCCTGATTGATGTGTAACTATTTGTAATTTTTACATGTTTTTCATGGTTGCAAAGGCAAAGGAAATACCACCGCAATTCAAGAACGACCCAATTAATAACTTATAGTAAAGTGTTTGAGCTGAGATTTTTATATCAAAGTGTCAGAGCTGATATCTGCTGTTTGGATCAGTCATTCAGTCTCAAGGAGGACAACAAATAAATCAATAATATCTCAGATTGTTGAAATCTGTCAGCTAGACTAGAGAAAAGAATTGGAGATATGACATATTGGCTGTCAACAAGGACATCAATCCAACAAGGCAAAACAAGCACATCAATCAAGTGACTTTAACTTCTGCAGTCTTGAGGGGTGTCATTATTAAAAATGTATAGAACTCCTGAGATGGATTATTACCAGTCAAATATATGGTGTCCATATTAGGACAGCCTCAGTCTCAGCAGTGTCTTTAATGCTAGGGTGCTTATTAGTCACCCTAGCATTGCAACAACATATAACAAACTTTGGTTTTGGAGTGTAATGTCCCGTTAAGCTTTTCTACACTGTTTAAAATGTTACTACATGTGTTATTTTCTGATTTTGAATAAGTTGACGGTATCTGAATGTTATATGCTGGCAGCCTGTTACATACTACAGCAATATACATATTTAATCAAGTTGTCTATAGAGTGTTGGTGTAGGCAATGGAATAAATCAAATAAAAATAAAATAAAATTGTATTAGTCACATGCGCCCGAATACAACAGGTGTAGAACTTACAGTGAAATGCTTACTTACAAGCCCCTAACCAACAATGCAGTTAAAAAAAATATATGAATAAGAATAAGAAATAAAAGTAACAAGTAATTAAAGAGCAGCAGTAAAATAACAATAGCCAGACTATATACACGGTGTACCAGTACAGAGTCAATGTGCGGGAGCACCGGTTAGTCGAGGTAATTGAGGTAATAGGTATATGTACTGTAGGTAGAGTTAATAAAGTGCCTATGCATAGATGATAACAACAGAGAGTATCAGTGGTGTAAAAGGGGGGGGGGGGGGGTGTAGTCTGTCCTATAGTCCTATAGTCTATTTTTCAACGAGGCAATTCATTTTTCCCCGGCAAAAAGCCCATCCAGCAACTGAGGTAGCCTGTCTGTATATGATGGTATTTTGATTTCTGTTTCCCATTTCCAGTTTATCACTGTCTGATAAGGTCACCTCATGTCGTCACCCACGGTAACCAACTCCATTTGCTTTGCTGCTAGCTGCCATGCTATTATCAGTATGAAATGTTGTCCAACAGACACAGTACTTACAGATGGATACACACAGTGAAACACACAGTGTTTACTGTTTAGGAATCTAAGCATTCTCCAGGTGCAGCAGTCACTATCTATCTGTCCTTTCAGAAAGTCTCCACTCTGAGCTTCCGGTTTGGTAATCTCCGTTCGGTTGTTGTGCTGTTGCTAGTATTTGAACATGATAATCCCACACAATGCTAACTGCTAACCTTTATGGCATTGAAAAAATGAGAATGCAAAAAAACACAACAGTCATTTTGTTCATGTTTTTTAGTTAATATTTTTGTTAGTAGAAAGTACAACCGGTACATACAATCACGTCTGCATTTTTATGACATGCCTATGCTTTACAAACACCATCCTGCATTGCTTACATTTTAAGCAATCTTGTGAATGTTATTACTGTGTTTCACATGAAGATCTTACATCCCACCCTGGTCTGTCTCCATGTCTGACCAAGCAGCTGTGGAGTAATGTTATGTAAATCACAGAGCACAAGATTTCCTTCTTCCCCCTCTAACGAGGACCCCATTTTATTTGAATTTCATACCTATCATTTCCACCCTCTCTTTCATCAGTGGGTAACGGCAGTCTGGAACAGCCTAATTGTCTCAAACTGAGCACGGATTAGATTCAGTACTCAAGACCCAACACCATAGCCATCCTCATCGAGTTACTAAAACTAGACAACACAATCATATTGTGAATCTCAAATGGTTGTAGGAGAGTAGAATGGAAATGAAGATGATGTGATTTGGAATGAATATGTGTATTTCTCACTTGTTGCTGGAATATGAGGGAATCCTTTGTTTTTAAAGGGATTGGAAAAATAAGGGATGGCAATGGCATGCTTCTTGAAGGCTGGCATCGCCCCTAAAGGGAGCACGGCATTCAAATAGCTATGAATGGTATTCCGGGTTTTATATATACAGTATATATATATATATATATATATATATGTGTGTGCCTGTTCTACATGTTATTTTGGCATTAATACGTGTAACATATCAGTTTGCAAACAATGTAAAACAAATATATACATAAATAATTGAGTTAATAAAGCCGCATACAAATATGGTCTCTTTTTTGCTTTCTTGAGTAAGGCAGCTCCAAAATGCAGGTGTTTCAGCCTAGCTCAGTGCTTTCTGTGGTGGTGGGACAGCCAGCGGAAAATATGGAGCGTAGGAGTTGGTAATGTTCTCTAGTTGCGCCGGGATTGGCTCAGTGTTTTGTCACGAATGGGGACACCACGTCACCACAAAATCTACGGGGAGAGCTTGAAAGTTCAAGCACCTTGGGTGCTGCCATAGAATTACATTAGAAGTGGCCATTCAAGAAGGCTCAAGGTCATTGGCCACAGATAAAATTACGTTATATCTACAGTAGCTTTGATTGGAGTAATCATGTCAACGTCGTACTTTCAAAATCTTAGCTAGCAAGCTAGCAGTCATCATCATGAATCAAGTTGGCAATCTACTGGCAAATCCTTTTCAATCCTTGTCATATGAAGAGAAATTATAGATAAAACGTATCGATGCTCATCGGCAGTGGTGGGCCGTCAGGGCCTGCAAGGCCTTCTCTGCTGGCCTAAACATCATCAGAATATAATTTTTTTTTTAAATATATTTTCCCACAAATATGTATTAAATTATTCCCCAGAGTAAGAGTTATACTCTTCATTTCATAGCTTTCCTCTTGGTTGCACTGCTTCCAGCCCCAGGTTGAGATTTGGAGGGCTGGTCTTTATGTTAGATCTTTTATCCAATCATATTCAGCCATCATGTGTTGCCAGGGGTCTAAAATCTGCCCTCAGGCCTTCAGAATCAACAGTGCGGGCGCTTGTAGCTTATAGTGAATGGAAATGAAAATGTAGTGTCAACCAATCAGCTTTAGAGTTGGCTATTGTACGCCTGCTGGCTGGCTCCAGCTAGCAGGCGTAGTGCGTGCACGTCTTTTGGGCAGGTCTATGCAGATCTAGGAAACTGAATTTGATAAACGAATTAATTCGCGTACTACTAAGCTGTTTTTTCAACCCACAATGGCGGAAGGAGGAGAAGATATCGATTTGGTCGAGGATATAATTATAACGCCATTCTCAAGACGAACTTTTCAAGAAAAGTTAGACATTGTAAGGAGAGGTCGCCCGACGCCACAAAGCCTGTCACAGGCGGGAAAGGGGTTCGTTCGCTCGCCACTTTCAAAGTTTCAACTACGAGCGCTGTCAATGGCTCACAGGCTCCGAGAAGCACTGCAAACTGTACTGCTGGGAATGCCTATTATTTGCAAGTGATCGATTTGGTGTTTGGAGCCACACTGGCTTTGCAAACTTGAGTTGTCTAACCAAGGCAGCAACGAGACACCAAAGTACGTCTGGGCACTTACAAGCAATGGTGCTTTTGAAAACTTTTGGGGACACCGGAGTGGATCTACAGCTCAAAGAACAAGCGCGCAGGGCAACGGAGCTGCACAATGAAAAGGTGAAGGGAAATATTGAAAAGACTCATTGATTGTGTCATGTTTTTGGGTAAACACTGTTTACCCAAAAATGTCAATTTGTCAATTTCAAGGTGACGCAACGCCTGGTTATACTGCGTTTCTGTCTAAATGTATAGTGTCTAGAGCCATGGCATCATAATGATGGTAATAAGAGGTGGATTAATTCGGGTGGGACTGTGTAGTACCTCACTGAAGGCCCAGGCCCCAGGCCCACGGCACGCCACTGCTCATCGGCCATTGGACATAAACATTACACAACAAGTTGCAAATTGCAAATTCAACAATGAGTGGTTTGGAGGAAGCAGTGGCTAACTGCAAGCATTGCAAAGCAATCACTAGTCTGCTATTCAGTGGAGTGGATGTGTGGTCCAAGTCTGGGCTTAAGCGTCTCTTTTCCAAGCTTAAAAGGATAAACATTCAACATTGGCCATGATTTCAATCCAGCATGACTTCTGCTGCTTTCAAGACAACTGGGAACTGGGAAAATACGTTCAAACGGTCATCCAACTCGGAATTCCAAGTCGGGAACTCGGCCTCTTTCTATAGCTCCGACCAGAAGATCACTGACATCATGATTCAACCTTGTTTTCAGAGTTCCCAGTTGTCTCGAAAGCACCATAAATCCAGAGAATGCCAGACTTTGATGACAAAATTTGCCCACAAGTACCACTGCACCACCTTCCTGTTCAAGTGAGCACAGCACAACAAGGTGAGTCCAAATATATCTTATATGCTGCTGCATAAATTATGTAATATGCCAGGGAAATATGTATACTGTAGCTAAGAAAATAATACTAAGTGTATGTTGTGTAGTAAGCTGTTAGTAGCCCATGTGCCTCACTCTAATCATTTGTTCCCTTTCAAATAAAATAAAATTGTATTTGTCACAAAATGCTTACTTACAAGCCCTTAACCAACAATGCAGTTCAAAATATTTCCTAAATAAACTAAAGTAAAAAAATCTAAACAAATCAAAAAGTAACAAAAGAAAAGTACATAACAATAACGAGGCTATATAACGAGGCTATATACAGAGTTAATGTGCGGGGGTAGTCGAGGTAATTTGTAAAGTGACGTAAACAGCGAGTAGCAGTGTAAAGATGAGGGGGGGGGGGGGGGGGGGGGTCAATGTAAATAGTTCCGGTGGCCATTTGATTATTGTTTAGCAGTCTTATGGCTTGGGGGTAGAAGGAGCCTTTTGTTAAGGAGCCTTTTGGTCCTAGACTTGGCGCTCCAGTACCGCTTGCAGTACCGTAGCAGAAAGAACAGTCTATGACTTGGGTGACTGGAGTCTTTGACAATTTTTTGGGCCTTCCTCTGACACCCCCTAGTATATAGGTCCTGGATGTCAGGAAGCTTGACTCCAGTGATGTACTGGGTCGTACGCCACTACCCTCTGTAGAGCCTTACGGTCAGATGCCGAGCAGTTTCCCCCTTATAACTTAGCCTACTGTTCTGACTTGGTGGTGTACAAGTAGCCTATAGCCTGTTTTAGAGAAATGTAATCATTGAATATTGGAAAAGCTTACATTGTCTGCTTATATGCCCCCTTTATTTATCCTACGGTTCTGACTTTGTGTACAGGGAGAATACTGTAAGAATTCTGTCGTAGTACATTTCAAAAGTGCTGAACAAATAGTTATACTGACTACGTCCGTGCTAGCTAACTCATGAATGTCTTAATCGAAATTATGGATGGCCTCTTATCCGCTCGTCGTTCCCTTATGCCATAGTTTGTACATCTCAATTGTCAGTAGAAACCACATTTGTTTAAGCAAGTCAGCCATATCAGCTATGTTTTTTTCCAAGGCAGTAAATGAGGCTGAATGAACTGTTTCGCTGCCAGACAAAACTCTGTTGATAGCCAGGTGTAGCAGTGGTAAGGTGTTGGGACTGCTGTTGGGACTCTGCTGTTGGGACAGCTTTATGTAGGCCCTAACAGTTTGTGGGCACCGTTTGTCAGGGTTACAGTCCAATTCATGTATTAATTAGTGTTGTGTAGTGGCTTTGCTGGCATGCTTATAATTTATTTGTATTTTTGGGCCCTATCAAGATTTACATGCTAATATTGCCACTGGTCGGGACCTCAAGCTTCGGGCATAATTTCAATTCAGACAAAAATAAACTAATCTCAGTTAGATGGACAATAAGCAATATATTTTGTCATAATGGAGTAGACAGCATCCATCATTAAAACCCAATTTTTTATTGTTATCATTTATCTTTAGCTTTGCATGTATTTGTGCTATCATAGGGTGTTCTTTTGTGAAGTGGAAAGTATTCCATAAAATAATCTGCTCTTGACTATTTGAATTATGAAACATAAAATAAGGTAAATATCAATTCTCCCAATTCCTTGGCATTTGCTTATCTACATATTCTGTGGTCATCCTAAAGGGACCAGTTGTTTACCACCTCCTGCATAGAATGTGAGCTAGATAGGGGTCAAAATAGTTGCAACAACAGTAACTTTTATCTTGGGGAACCTATACATTATGGTTTTCAGAATTTCATTACTACGAATGCTTTGCCAATCAGGCCCACCATACATTAATACACACACCAGTTCTATTTCAATATGAGTGCCGACACATCCTATTTGACCACTGAAATCAAGACAATGTATTATTTCACTACATAGGGTCTTACACAGAAAATGTCAACAGCCTGCAGGATATTAAAATTAAATCTGTACTTGCAGCTTGCTTTTGCGCCACTGGAGGGCAAAGTAGCGCCACGGACACTTTGAGAAGTTGTGGAAATGACCTATTTTTCATACGCTTTTGTGCTCAGAGCTCAGGCATTTGTCTTTCTTTGAACAAAAATATGTATGTGCACATAAACATACAATTTCATTACCATATCCTCTGTGCAAGCACGAATGCTGCTGTGTCATAGCAGAAAGGCCAAGCATGTCATTAACAATGCCCCTGCATCAAACACTGCTGAGGAACAAACAGACTCCATGATGAGCCGTCAATAGAGGGGACAGACAGAGCCAACATCAGGGGGAAGGAGAGGGCAGAGGCTTTCAGAAGTCTATGCAGAAGTCTACTGAATTTGCAGTAACTAACACGCATATATGCCATAACATCAAAATGGATGCCGATGGTTTCTTTTTTTTCTTCTAATGTCCAGTTGGTTGGGTACTTGGGAGATCATTTATGGATATGTAAATAATCCACCTCAAGTGGATCCACCTCTTACACTTCAAAGAGATGCAGGCTCAAGATTAGCATTTTTGCTTTCAATGAGGGGGGAAAGGACTATAAATAGTTTGGTAGAGAGAGGCATCCTTTGGTTATTAATATGACTGTAAGTTTATTCCACTCTTAATGTTTGCTTACTATCAGTGGGGTGCTACGTTGTCCCCTAGGGTTGTTTGCGGCTAATTGTTTGCGTCCTCCATGAAATCTTGATGAACATGAGCACCCGGAAGCAGGCAAATTGAAATGTGTTCCAGCTAGCGAGCACCTAAATGGGGCTACTGACTGTGTCTGAAATCTTCAGAGGCAGCCTGCTCTGCTGTGCTCTACTGCCGCCCAGACGGAGGGGAGAGGAGGACGTGTGAGCATTAACTGGGGCAGGAAAAGACCACCCAGGGGCGGTCCAGATTAGACAGAGGAGACGGAAGGCGCCTGGGGCGTGTGGAAAATTAGCTGGTTGTTGGATGGAAGTCGGGGTGGCGCTGGGGGTCACTCTAGGACACGAGGGGTCTGTTCAGTCTATTGAAAGAACATAGGGTTCCAATGGAGCTGATTCGCCAACTCTTTTTTTATGCAGATAATAGTCTCTTCTATGCAAATAAAAAGAGACTGGTTAGTTTATTAATAATACACATTGAATATATTACAAATGAACATGAGTATTCAATCTTTTTTTTTTTTAAGAACTAGAACCCTTGTTAATGAGCAAGCCCGTGAGAGAAATGTGCTTTTAAATAATGCATTCCCAAGACTCAAGTGATTTATAATCTAGTTTCTTTGCTACATGTACTCTGTAGGATGTGCTGCTGCTTGTAGAAAAACGATAGCTGTGCAACTATTCTCAAACACACTGCAGGTTGCAAGACAGCAGTGTGACATTAAAACTTTAGTCATCCCAGGAAGGGGGAGGCTCATCCTCAGCTATACTGCTAAGATAAGTAACTTGGGGGAGTTCTCAAGGCCTTAGCCTACTTCTTGGTGTTTGTGAAGGGAACACACAGTGCAGCAGACTGCATGTGACGTGTGATGCAGTGTGATGCAGTGCTACATTGCGAGACAGCCTAAGAAAGTCTTGCCTCAAGACTCAAAGCACTGGTGCTTTGCTGCTTTGCTTTAAAGACAGGCTAGATCTTTTCTGCTTCGCTTTAAAGACAGGCTAGATCTTTTCTGCTTCGCTTTAAAGACAGGCTAGATCTTTTCTGCTTCGCTTTAAAGAAAGGCTAGATCTTTTCTGCTTCGCTTTAAAGACAGGCTAGAGCTTTTCTGCTTCGCTTTAAAGACAGGCTAGATCTTTTCTGCTTCGCTTTAAAGACAGGCTAGATCTTGCGGCTTCGCTTTAAAGACAGGCTAGATCTTTTCTGCTTCGCTTTAAAGACAGGCTAGATCTTTTCTGCTTCGCTTTAAAGACAGGCTAGATCTTGCGGCTTCGCTTTAAAGACAGGCCAGATCTTTTCTGCTTCGCTTTAAAGACGGGCTAGATCTGTACTACTTCCTTTTAAAGAAGTGGGCTGGCAGGTAGCCTAGTGGTTAGAGCATTGGGCCAGTAACTGCAAGGTTGCTAGATCAAATCCCTGAGCTGACAAGGTAAAAAATGCTGTCGTTCTGAACAAGGCAGTTAACCCACTGTTCCTAGGCTGTCATTGTAAATAATAATTTGTTCTTAACTGATCTGCCTAGGTAAAAAAAGACAGGCTACTTCACTTTAAAAAATCAAGGCTCTATCACATCCGGCTGTGATTGGGAGTCCCATAGGGCGGTGCACAATTGGCCCAGCATTTGCCAGGGGTAGGCCGTCATTGTAAATAAGAATTTGTTCTTAACTGACTTGCCTAGTTAAATAAAATAAAACAGGCTATATCTTTACTACTTCACTTTAAAGACGAGCTTGGCAGTTGAGCTCTCTTGTTTACAGTCAGTTGTCTGGTGTAGGGAAATTATGCTCTCCAGCAGGAAAGCTAGACGTCAAAAGAAATCCACTTCTGCTTTTGTGGATACAGAAGAGAATTCACATCCGTATATAGGAGTGCAATTCAGCTAAACAGATAAATGGCATTGGCAGAAGACAGCATTCATAGTGCAGGAAATACTAGCTGGATACCATAGAGCAGGAGATCAAACCAACTACTTGGAAAAGTGCTATAATAGAATATGATTGCAGATGTTGTGTACAGTTCCCTAGCTTTATCAAATATAATGAGAAGGTTGTACATCGGGTTCACTGACTAATCCATCTATTCATTAGCTAGGTTGTACACTAATTCATCCTTTGAATTTGCCCGCCAAACATATTGTATGTTGTATAAATTTATATTTCCTTGATTTTTAGATTAAAAAAAAAACAAATCTATTTGGTTTGTCCTTGTGCTCTAACTGACACTGCAAACATACTGATGACCCACAACAAGGGGAAAGAGGTGATACTTACCCTTCCCGAAGAATATAATGTACAGACATTATGAACAAAATTACAGAACTGCAATGTCTTTGTATTTTATATCTCTTCCCTACTATAGCAGCACAGCCACATCTCCTCTCCAACACAATACTATATCCATGTATTATTTCCATGTGAAATGGATTGCAATAAAGATATACAATCCAGATTAAATCCTCACTTATTTTCCTTTAAATTCTGTGTTTATTTACTCACCTGACTAGACAAACAACAATTCCCCTCCCTAGCCTTGCAGGTGTTGAGGGAACATAATAAATAAAGATGTTGTCATGTTTGTGTACTGACGGGTAACCAGTAAATAATGCCATCCGCCGTCATCAGTTGATGCCTCGAAACCAAAGAAGTAGCTCTGCAAGCATATTCTGGCTCGGTGGCTCAGCTCCCGTTGGCTCCCTCAGCCTGTCCAAACAATTCCATGATCTCAAAGAATAATTCTCGTCTCACATCTGGCATATCACAGAAATTTAAACTCTGGGCCAAAAAACAGGGCTATTCCTTAATGTCCGACAGCATTTTTATTAGGAATGTTCTAGACTTAGAGATGTACCTGTTAAATCGGACCTAGGTGTTTAAGTTGTTGGGGGCACGCGGAAGGAGGAGGAAGATAATGCTAAAGTTTTTAAAAAGCAATCAACCACATTTTTTCAGAGGATTAGCTTCGCCAACTGTCATCTTTGCTGCAGCGGCGCTCAGCCCCACAGACAGCAGCCTGTCGACTTCATGGACAAATGTCAACCTCTGATTTAGGGTGCATTAGATCATCATAGCCTCTGCCTGTTGGCTGTTTACCCCCAAAACTCATTTGGCAGTTCCAGAGATTAATTTACAAAAGAAAATACACGGGCATTTGCGGTTTATAGGCCTACGCTGTTATTTGACGTCTAGTCAACAGCATTCCGTTGTGTGTTTTCTACAGCCACTGAGAACAATTAGACAATTCAATATTGTTAAACCCATTGAGATAGGTTTGAGCTGTATACAAAACACTTAGTTCACTTACTCACAGCTTGGGAAATAGCCTTCTCACAAACAGACAAGATAATAGGAAAGTCCCATTGGGTATATTTTTACAATAGAGACAAACAAAATCACTTTTAACTTCATCCTTGTTTCTATCTGAGGGCTGTGGCACATATTATAGTGTGAACATGTCTCATATTTCGTACTGTGTGCTGGTGTCATTAAGGTTCAATCCATAGGACTCAGACCTCATTAACTTACTCTATAGTGGCACTTCTATTCACCATGGTTGTTATGTGTGCAATACTTAATGCACACGTCATATCAACATAACTGCTGCCCACATCTCATGTAATATCTTCCACTTTTCAGGTCTTCCTGTCTGAAGTGGATGATTGCATGTATACTAAGCTACTTTATAGACTTAATATAGCAGTCCCTCCATACTTCTTTACATGGCTACTGCAGTAGCCTGGTTGTTTCTGCTGTAGCCAGATTGTTTGGAAGACAACAACATGGCGAGGAGTTGGCTGAAACCAAAACAAACTGGCAACCAGCTAGACCAGTAGAGTTCCAGTATAGAGTTTGACCGTTATAATTTATTGAGTATGGGTATTTAATTGATTAGAAAATGTTCAGTGAGTCTTAATGAGTCATGTCAAAGTAATAGTCTCGACATAAACAAGTGAAGTCTATCCAAAATGGTCAGCTTACATCGCATTAGTACTAAATATTTTTAATATTGAAACCAGGCCTTTTGAGCAGCTGACATCTCCAGTAGACAGGAGCAAAATGTAGTTTATAGTCTCACCAAATTGCTTCTTTGGTTCTCAAACATCCCTCAAACGACTGGAGCAAGAGAGGAATATTCGCAAGATATCTCATGAAACATGACAGGCTGTTTATAATTCCTGGAGGGATCAAAAGGGTAGGTTTCTGGAATGATTTTGCGTAATGAAAGTGAGCAGGTGACATGAGAAGACACCTACAAGCACTCACCTACACCCCAGATTAATATTCTGAGTTCTCTGACACGCTCGATTCAGATGTCAATCACCTCCCGCTGGGCAATTATAAGGTGGGAGAGGACGAGAGAGGCAGATCCAGCTGCCGCTAATCTAATGGGAGAGGATGTCTGCATTGGAGAGAGAGAGAGACTGAGCGAGAGAGAGAGGAGGCAGGGTAAGAGAGAGATAGGGAGAGACAGAAGGAGAGAAAGGGAAGCGGGGAGGGAGAGAGAGACTGAGACAGACAGCGAGAAGAGAGAGAGAGAGTGTGAGAGAGAGTGATTGTCAAAGACAGAAGTAGCTAGCTACAGTATAGTGTGCAGGGACAATGCCCACCCTTCATCTACAGTCCTGCGGGCATTGAATCAGCTCAGTTCTGGCAGATTGGTGCCACAGAGAATGGGAGCCCAATAGCACCGCAGTGGGCTAATTAGCAAAGTATTTCACACTGGATGCTCTTCCACTTAACTCTTTGGCTCTCTGTCTAGGAAATTGTGTCGAGATAATCAATATTTTGGTTGTTTTTCTTTGTGTAATAGCCCCAGACTCCAGACAGGATTAAACATGGCAGTCGCTACAATATCTATGGCACATGTCACACTCAGCAAAATGTTCCCTTTGATTATAATGAGCACATTTTTTTCGGTTTCTGTAGGTGCAATATTTTAAATAAGCATTTGATCTGAGATGTTCTGTTGGCTGTACTGGCGGATATTTTGAGGCTTAGACAATATATGAACAATGATAATCTCATCTCTCGGTAACTTCTCCTCTAGCTTGGTATTTATTCTCTTAGATAAATAAGTAAAGGCAGTCATGTTGCAGCTTTAACTGTCTTTGCAAGCTCACCAGTGACAATGTAGGGCCTCCAACTAGCGTCATTGCTTACAGGCCTGCTACACTGGACATGTAACTTTTGCCGGGCGTGAGATGCTCCCAAATCTGTCCGTAAGCAGTGCAGCCCTGCAAGAGGGTCACGGAGCTAAGTTTAAAATTGTAGCTCTGGTTCTATTTTCAAGAATTCAACTTGTGGCTCATGTCTGAGAACACATGATGAAGTGCCTGGTGCTCTGCTCACACCCGTAAAAAGTTATGCTTCCAGTGTAACAACACACAAATCTTCTACTTTCGCCACGACATCAGTGTAGCACATATGTTACTGTAAGACAGTACATATCAAACCAAATGTATCCTAAGGATCTGTAATAGGCTGCCAACCAGTTCTGAAGCAACTGCATTTGCCAATTGTGATCTATTTGTTGTGCCTTATTAATGATTTATATATTAAATATGTCCTGTTAATTTATTTGTGTCACGCTCGTTGGAATAAATGGACCAAGGCGCAGCGTGCGTAGAGTTCCACATGTTTTAATAAAATGAAACTCACCAAAACAAATACAGAAACAAACGAAACGTGAAGTAATGGAGTGCTCACATGCATTACACAAAAACAAGATCCCACAAACAACAGGTGGGAAAAGGCTGCCTAAATATGATCCCCAATCAGAGACAACGATAGACAGCTGCCTCTGATTGGGAACCATACCAGGCCAACATAGACCTAACCAAATAGAGAAATAAAAGGATCTCTAAAGTCAGGGCGTGACAATTTGAATGAATATACGTTGTATTTGTCATTAAACAGTACAGTCTAAATCAGTTTTGTCCAAACATTTAACAAACATAACAAATACTAAAACCTCCAGCTTCAGAGATACCAAAAGCATATTGCAGGCATTATTAAAAAATGTAGATACAGTCCTTTCACCACTGAGTGAGATTTGAAATGTAAGCTTTTTTAAAAACGTTTTTCACTTGGATGGTGTTAAAATGAAGGTGATTATCCAGCGAGCACTTCCGGTGCCCCCCACTGATAGAGTACAGGAGTGTTATCTTGGTGAGTAATGTGCTTAGCTTTAGCTGTGAATAAACATTGGGGCGCTGGGGAGCACTGCAAGCCACACGGTTGGGCGTGCCTGACCTCAGTGTCCTTCCAGCCACTGCAGTAGGAGATGGAGAGCCACTCAGAGTTTTCTCGTAAACAAAGGAACGCATAGAACCCACTTCCACTTGTAGCATGGGGTTAATTGACTGGCCAGAGAAACAGGCTGGCTGGCTGAGAAGTGGAGAGAGAGAAGAGTGTGGGTTGGATGTACTTAAACTATTAACGCCCTCTGAGTGACTCATAAATGAGCTATCTGGCTAAATGATGGGCTTTCTAAACACGGGCAGGTGGAGAAGCATTCCAAGTCGACTGTGGATAAAGCATTGTGAGGCCTGACAACGTGAGCCCTAGTGCTGAGACTTTCTCACAACATTTCATTTGAATGTGGGCGTATTGTGATGGTGAGATGTGCTGTACTGGCATTGGAGCTGTTGTGACCGTCTCTTTGCCCCTTCTTTTATTGTCTGGCAATTAACTCTCCTAAAAAAGAGGCGAAAGCTGTTGCTGGCACAAAATAGAGGCAGCTGCATCCAAAAGCAGCAGGGAAAGAGGCATCCAAAAGCAGCAGGAAAAGAGGCATCCAAAAGCAGCAGGGAAAGAGGCATCCAAAAGCAGCAGGGAAAGAGGCATCCAAAAGCAGCAGGGAAAGAGGCAATGGTTGTGACATAATCACTGAGGAGCATGACTTATCTCACACACACGTTCATGTTTGCGATCAGGCAGCCAGTGGGCAGCCGATGAGACAGCCTATAGGGAGGAGGTCAGAGACCTGGCAGTGTGGTGCCAGGACAACAACCTCTCCCTCAACGTCAGCAAGACAAAAAAGCTGATCTTGGACTACAGGAAACGGATGGGCTGCAGTGGAGCGGGTTGAGAGCTTCAAGTTCCTCTGTGTCCACATCACTAAGGACTTAACATGGTCCACACACAACATACACAGTCGTGAAGAGGGCACAACAATACCTCTCCTCACTCAGGAGGCTAAAAATATTTAGCATGGGCATCAGATCCTCAATTTTTTTTACAACTTCACCATTGACAGCATCTTGACTGGCTGCATCACCGCTTGGTATCGCAACTGCTTTGCATCCAACCGAAAAGCGCTGCAGAGGGTAGTGCGTACGGCACAGTACATCTCTGAGACCGAGCTTTCATGACCTCTATACTAGGCGGTGTCAGAGGGAGAACCTAAAAATGTCAAAGACTCCAGCCACCCAGGTCATAGACTGTTCTCTCTGCTACCATAAGGCAAGTGCTACCAATGCAACAAGTCTGGAACCAACAGCACCCTGAACAGCTTTTACCCCCAAGCCATACGACTGCTAAATAGTTAGTTAAATAGTTAACCAAATAACTACATGGACTATTTGCATTGACCCTTTTTGCACTAACTTTTTTGACAGGTACACTGCCGCTACTGTTTTTTTCAGTCACTTATTCTTCGTTATATGTACATATTTACCTCAATTACCTCGTACGCATGCACATCGACTCTGTACTGGTACCCCGTGTATACAGCCAAGTTATCGGTTCTCATTGTGTATTTATTATTACTTTTATTATTACGTGTTTTACTTTTCTATTATTTCTCTATTTTCTTTCTCTCTGCATTGCTGGAAAGTAAGTAAGCATTTCACTGTTAGTCTACACCTGTTGTTCACGAAGCATGTGACAAATAAAATTGGAATTTGATTTGATATGCCAGAGAACCTGAAAGAAGCTTACAGCCCTCACTGAGCTAGGTATGTGTCACTTCAGCAGACAGAGGTTTGCCCTCCCCTCTCTCCCTTTATCCATCCCTCTTTCCTTAGAGAACAAACTGTCAGGGTTTAGGGAAAGGGTGGTGTGGGGCTACCACCAAAATGGCAAGAGGCTTGCTGAATCACCACTCAAACTAACCAGCCTTAACGCAAAGCAGGGGATTTTACGACAGGAGCAAACTGTTATGCCATAGAAAACACATCATATCATGGTGTTTATATTTTGAAGGGCTTGCGCTCTGCATGGCACTTCCCAAATTGGCTCATATGCTTTGGTGCATTGAAGAGAGATGCAACCCTACAATCAAGTGGCCTTGAAATATGTCACAAGGACATCCTGAATTGTGCTGATCTATTCTGGATTTGTCCTACATCACAAGTGGCTTTTAGTCAAATTTCCATCCCTTTCTCCCTTCACTGTAAAAGGGGTTTAATTAAACATTTGTGGCAGCAGCACTAGCACTCAGTCTGCCTGGTTGCAAATCATGGGTCTGTCTTCGCCTTGGCCACTTCTCCCATTCAATAGAATGTAATAGAGGCTACTACTAAAGCAAACACTTTTATCCAAAGTGACTTACAGTACAGTGAGAGCATAAATGTTTTTTTGTGTATATGATCCCTTCAAGAATTCAATCCACAATCATCACAACTAAGCCACACAGGGCCAGGGTGTCCTAATGAAGGTGCTTGATCAGTAGGAATGATGGATAACTTTTTAGGTTTCTCAAATAACATCTAAACCCCTTATAGTGCAGCCCATTGCATCTGTTCTTCCCCCATAGCTCCATCCTCAGAGTATGCTGTACTTTGACAGCAAAAGTACAGAGACATAGTGTGTTGATCACTAAAACAGTGTAGGATAGAAAAAACATATTGCAGCGCATATTTCTATGTATAGCAAAACAGTAATATAAACAGCATGTGCCTTCAGAAAGTCTTTATACTCCTGTTCCACAATTCAAAATGGATTCAATATTTTTTTCCCGCACATCTAGCACAATACACCTTCATAATGACAAAGTGAAAACAGATTTTTAGAAAATGAAATAAATAAATACATAAATATCATATTCACATAAGTATTCACACCCCTGAGTCAATACACTGTAGAATCACCTTTGGCAGAAATTACAGGTGTGAGTTTTTCTGAATAGTCTCGAAGAGTTTGGCACACCTGGATTGTACAATATTTGCACATTATTATTTAAAAAATTCTTCAAGCTCTGTCAAGTTGGTTGTTGATCATTGCTAGACAGCGATTTTGAAGTCTTGCCATAGATTTTCAAGCCGATTTAAGTCAAAACTGTAACTAAGCCACTCAGGAACATTCAATGTCATCTTGATAAGCAACTCCAGTGTATATTTGGCCATGAATTTTAGGTTATTGTCCTGCTGAAAGGTGAATTTATCTCCCAGTGTCTGTTGGAAAGCAGACTGAACCAGGTTTTCCTCAATTCCATTTATTTTTATCCCAAAAAACTCCCTTGTCCTTATCGATGACAAGCATATACATAACATGATGCAGCCACCACCCTGCTTAAAAATATGAAGAATGGTACTCAGAGATGTGCTGTGTTGGATTTGCCCAAAACATAATGTTTTGCATTCAGGACAAAAAGTACATTTTTGCCACATTTTTGCCAGTTTTACTTTAGTGCCTCATTGCAAACCGGATGCATGTTTTAGGATATTTGTATTCTGTATTCTGTATTATTCTCAATCTGTCATGTAGGTTAGTATTGTGGAATAACTACAATGTTGTTGATCCATCCTCAATTTACTCCAATCACAGCCATTAAACTCTGTAACTGTTTTAAAGTTCCCATTGGCCTCGTGGTGAAATCCCTGATCGGTTTCCTTCCTCTCTGGCAACTGAGTGAGGAAGGACACCTGTAGTTTTGCAGTGACTGGGTGTATTTGTACACCATCCAAAGTATAATTTTTACCAGTAGGTGCACTTCTTTGCAAGGCATTGGAAAACCTCCCTGGTCTTTGTGGTTTAATCTGTGTTTGAAATTCACTGCTCAACCTTACATAAATAAAATCTAAATAAAATCAAGTTTTATTGGTCACATACACATAGTTAGCAGATGTTATTGTGGGTGTAGCAAAATGCTTGTGTTCTTAGCTCCATCAGTGCAGTAGTATCTAACAATTCACAACAATATATACAAATCTTAAAGTAAAAGAATGGAATTAAGAAATAGATCAATATTAGGATGAACAATGTCGGAGTGGCATTGACTAGAATACAGAAGAATACAGTATATACATATGAAATGAGTTAAACAGTATGTAAACAGTATTAAAGTGACCAGTATTCCATGTCTATGTACATAGGGCAGCAGCCTCTAAGAGTTGAGTAACCAGGTGGTAGCCGGCTAGTGACAGTGACTAAGTTCAGGGGAGGATACTGGCTGAAGGCCGGCTATCTAACAGTCTGATGGCCTTGAGACAGAAGAAGTTTTTCAGTCTCTCGGTCCCAGCTTTGATGCACTTGTACTGACCTCGTCTTCTGGATGATAGTGGGGTGAACAGGCCGTGGCTCAGGTGGTTGATGATCTTTTTGGCCTTCCTGTGACATCAGATGATGTAGGTGTCCTGGAGGGCAGGTAGTGTGCACCCGTTTATGCGATGGGCAGACCGCACCACCCTCTGGAGAGCCTTGTAGTTGCGGGTGGTGCAGTTGCTTTACCAGGCGGTGACACAGCCCGACAGGAGGCTCTCAATGGTGCATCTGTAAAAGTTTGTGAGGGTCTTAGCGGCCGATCCGAATGTCTTTAGCCTACTGACGTTGAAGAGGCGCCGTTGCGCTTTCTTCACCACGCTGTCTGTGCGGGTGGACCATTTCAGATTGTCAGTGATGTGTATGCCGAGGGACTTGAAGCTTTCCACCTTCTCCACTGCGGTCCCGTCGATGTGGATTGCGGCGTGCTCCCTCTGCTGTCTCCTGAAGTCCACAATCAGCTCCTTCATTTTGTTGACATTGAGGGAGATGTTATTTTCCTGGCACCACTCCACCAGAGCCCTCACCTCTTCTCTGAAGGCTGTCTCGGCATTGTTGGTAATCAGGCCTGCTACTGTTGTGTCATCTGCAAACTTGATGATTGAGCATGCACCCTTGTGGGCCCTCTGTGTTGAGGATAAGTGTAGTGGAGGTGTTGTTTCTTACCTTGGTCACCTGGGGGCGGTCCGTCAGGAAGTCCAGGACCCAGTTGCACAGGGCGGGGTTCAGACCCAGTGCCCCGAGCTTGATGATGAGCTTCGATGGTACTATGGTGTTGAAGGCTGAGCTGTAGTCAATAAACAGCATTCTTACAAAGGTATTCCTCTTGTCCAGATGGGATAGGGCAGTGTGCAGTGCAATGGCGATTGCATTGTCTGTGGATCTATTGGGGCGTTATGCAAATTGAAGTGGGTCTAGGGTGTCAGGTAAGGTGGAGGTGATATTATGATCCTTAACTAGCCTCTCAAAGCACCTCATGATGACAGAAGTGAGTGCTACGGGCAATAGTCATTTAGTTCAGTTACCTTTGCTTTCTTGGGTACAGGAACAATGGTGGCCATCTTGAAGCAAGTGGGGAGGGACAGCAGACTGAGATAGATAATTGTATGAGTGGGGTACAGAGATGAGGTAGTCATTCAAAAATCATGTTAAACACTATTATTGCACACAGAGTGAGTCCATGCAACTTATTATGTGACTTGTTAAGCACATTTTTACTCCTGAACTTATTTAGGTTTGCCATAACAAAGGGTTTGAATACTTATTGACTCAAGACATTTCAGCTTTTCAATTTATTAATTTGTAAAAACAAATCTGGAAATATAATTCCACTTTGACATTATGGGGTATTGTGTGTAGGCCAGTGACATATCTAAATGTAATCCATTTTAAATTCAAGCTGTAACACAACAAAATGTGGAAAAAGTCAAGGGGAGTGAATACTTTCTGAAGGCACGGTAGATACCACACATGGAATAGAACCAATATAAGGGAATTAAAATGCACCACTGGATATGACAAACCAGTTGATAGCTCTCACATAATATAGAGCTACTGTATCTGTATATCTAATGAGTGCAATGAAATTACAACTTACCAAAAAACGATGTCAAGTCTGCACGCCACTCACTCACTATGGACGCCATGTTATTCTCCCTCCATGGAAGATGGAGCGCCTGGCTCTGGGAATGCTTCAGTTGGGGTATTGTATACATTGAATCATCCATTTAGTTTATTGTGAAGGCAATTCTGTCTCAGTCGGGAATGACAAAACCCTGCAGACACTATCTTACAACTCAAAACTGCAGCACACAAACAACGTGATTTCAGTTGGTTAGAATAAAGTGTACAGTCTTTTGAAGTAGGTAAAGAGAAGAGAGATGAATTCGCTACTGTCGGGGAGAATTGGATACAGGTGCAGAGAGAACGAGTAATTAGGTTCTTTCTGGTTTACTCTTCTCTATAAAGGCTATTATTCTCATCATTCTCTCCTTCTTTTCTTCTCCCCTCGCAGCTCTTATTCCCACGTCTCAAAAATGTATTTAGAGAGCTATACAAAGGGTTTTAATAAAATAACATGTCATAATGACATCAGATCATAACACATACGGTATCATGGGCATGATTAATTGAATAGATATATGGTAATCCCCACTTTCCTGGCCAGATACATGTCTTTTTTACTGTTTCAAATAGCTTTCACATAGAGCAGCAAAGAGTGCCTCACTCCAGATATGCACATAAGAGGCCAACAATATCCTTTAAAAGCAAAACCTATACTGAAGGCTGTAACAAAGGAATGCAAAAATTCCCTATGATAAGATCAATTATGTATTGTAAAATAGGAAAGCCTGAATGGCAGTAATATGAATAAAAATGTATGCAAATGTCATACTTCTGATTTAAGATTAATTAGTAAGAACTAAAATCATGTAATTGATACTGAATGATGCATGTCTTTGACAAAGTCCTATATATAGCTGGTCATTTGGATTTTCAATTAACATTGTAATGTAATGGTTATTAAGTTCTCTTTTAACCCACAGAAGAGCTTGTACTCCAAGTGTCATATTCATCCAAGTCTACTCTAGTCTTCCAGGGACAAAATCCTTGTGATTACCCCCAGTATAATTTGGGCTTGATTCTTTAATCTTCTGTAATCTATCTCAGTTTGGAAACATACAACTGAAAATTGCATCAGTGAGTAAAGTAACAAAAAGATTAGCAGAAAGGCTAAGTGGGCACAAATGGACCACATGCCCATTTGGCCAGGGGGAATGATGTTCATAGTCATTTGACTCACAAGCTGTCCAGCTAGCTGATACCACATCGAAAACACAGTTTAGGAGATTTCATCACATTGCATCACCACCCCCACCACCATCACAACAGTTTTTTACAGTCATGAAGAAGTGAAATGGTGTCGTGTACTGTAGGCCTCCAGTAATAATGGATTTAACAACATCAGTGTTTACAGTATGCGGGACCATGACACTTCGTACGCGCCACCAGATGGCATATATGACATCATTAAATGTGAGATGTTTGTGCCGTTCTGTCATGGTGGCTGCCAGCGTCAGTCAGAGCAGCACAGATCTGTATTGGATACAACTCCCTGGATAGGTACAGGATGACTAACCATTGTTTTCCCCTCTCTCTACTCTTCCCTCTCTCTACTGGTCTGTCTGGTTACTAATCAAAACCATAGAGATAGAATGAATAGACATTCAAGTCCATGTTCCATGAAGGGTGGCCCAGCGACCATATTGAATGTCCCATACCAGGAAGAAAAAGCAGGCAGCTCAGAATTCAGTAGTTCTATTTATATAATCGGAACCTCAATGTCTGCGTAACTGCAGTTCCTCAGCCCCAATGTAGGCTACATTAGTTATTCATGTTAAGCTTGCATCTCATTCTTCCTCAGACTAGGTTCCCCGACAGAGCGAGGCTGCTCCCAGTTGGCTTCAACAATGACACAGCCAGACCCAATTTATACTTTCTATTTACACATTTGTTTCTTTTTGGGAAATGCAGGAGTCATTACAAGACTAAGCCCCCTTTTAAATCACCCACTCAAAGAGAGCCTCAAGACCCTATTAACAGTGATCGAACTCGTGGGCCTTTATTTGTATAATCCTGTTGTCTGCGTGACAAGGTCACTTTTGGTTTGTGGCAAATTAGTGAATTAGCACTCCAAACCAGACAAGACTTAGTAGAAATGTGATACGCAGCATCCCAAAAGTTGATACATCAGAAAACTATCCTCTGACCTCGTCCTCAGGCCAGCAAATGAGAGTGAAGTCAACCATTCCATGCACTACTTGGTAAATCTTTTTGGCGAGACGGCTGGATCTGCTGGAAGTGACTGCGTGTGATTTATGGAGTAGCATGTTTTGTTCGTTATTTCGGTATCGCTTTAATGACTGACATTAGTGCCAGCGGAATGCCAAGTGATTACTGTCCAGCAGTAGTCCCACTCTGTCCGGAGAGAAAAATGACAGCCAAAGCTCTGGAGATGGGTAATCAATACCCTATTTATGCTTTGTGAGGAAACAACATTACTCATTCTTGAGCACAACAGCACTTTTATCGATACGCCTCTGATAGAATTTTCTGAGGAAAGATAATGAACATTTATTTATTTAGAGCATCAAAACAACACACGTCAATTGTTCCGGGGGTGTAGTAGGAAATACAGTATGCCTTTAAAAAAAAAAGCTTTTAGGACAACCCTGTCCTCAGATCCAGTGTTCAATGGTTTAATGTCATTTTGCACGTTCCGAAAAAAAGTTACGTGTGTCTAGACCAAAACAGAACTCATCAATGCATCATTTTGTCAAATTGTAAAGATCATAATGGCAAGAAACAAAATGTAATAGTCCATTGTTCTGCTCTTTCCATGGTGAATCCAGTTGAAAGCCATGATCTCTTATTGATGTCACTTGTTAAATCCATTTCAAAATCAGTGTAGATAAAGGGGAAGAGACAGGTTAAAGAAGGATTTTTAAGCCTTGAGACAATTGAGACATGGATTGTGTATGTGTGCCATTCAGAGGGTGAATGAGCAAGACAAAAGATTTAAGTGCCTTTGAACGGGGTATGGTACTAGGTGCCAGGCGCACTGGTTTGTGTCAAGAACTGCAATGTTGATGGGTTTTTCACACTCAACAGCTTCCCGTGTGTATCAAAAATGGTCCACCACCCAAAGGACATCCAGACAACTTGGGGGGGGGAGGGGTGCAACTCGATATTAGGAAGGTGTTTTGTAATTCAATACTCTTTCAAATTCAAACCCAAATGGACTTCTTTAGCCTCCATCTGATTATACTGATCGTCTTCCGGTTGTGTGTATGAGGAGAGCAGTGCATGCTCTATAGGGAACCGTAATGATCTCAGTTCATGCATACACAGGAAAGTTCATCCACAGAGCCCTTGCCCCAGCAGCAGCAGCCTGCCTCCTAGATATCCAAACAAGTGTAGCTTTAAATGGCAGGAAGGCTCTCTGTGTTCTAAGCCATGTCTAATTTAACACCAAAGCCTACAAACACTCTGAAGTAATCCCTCCAATCTTCCTATGCAGTCCACAACCTTTGATGAAAGTCAATGAAGATCAAGGGGATCTGTCAAGTGCTTTACAATTTCCCAAACCTAATATAACAGACAGTCATCCTTCAAAGGAGCCTTGCATCACTGCTAGGCTCACAAGTTCCTGCTCAACAGGTCCACATCCACAGCTACTCAGTTCTGCCATATGGCAGGGGGGTTTATTGTGTGCCCCATTAGATTTGGGCTTCTGTTGAAAATTCATTTTTGAGGAGGGCGGGAAACGTTTCCCAATTTAATTGAAAGGCGCGGGAGACAGCTTCATGGTTAGATTAACTTATACATAAAATGCTGAATTTTAAGATATTCCCTCCCAACCCAGAGGAATTTTAGTTTGGAAATTCTCCCATGGGCAAAGCTAATACAGATTTTTCAAGTGAGGGGCATGGAAAGCCTCAGCATGATTATCTGTGTCCTTACATCCACTCAGTAGCTACTGCTATCACAAATTCAGCTCAAGGTCCTAAGCCACGTCTGAGGTCCCCTACCGCCTTAACCTTGAGTCCTAATATCCCTTCAACTTTTACCAAAATCTTCTTGGTAATGTGAAAATATAGATTGATAGACACAAGTTTGTTGATAATACCACCAGGTACTTAATGGGACCGATTCAGTAAACGCCCCTCGCTCTCTCTCTCACTCGCTCACTATCACCGTTGATCGACCTATGCCATTACCAGTGCCTGAGTTGAAGGTAAAATAAAGATTTTATTTGAGCACTGCCTCAGTGGTAAAACCCTTGCAGAAATTGTAAAACATGGAATGATTGTATCATAAAGGCAACCTCATAAACCAAACATAGACCTGAGCCAATATCTGCTGTGAGCATGTGTTACCTTTCCCTACATGAACGGTTAAATGTCTTGTCAGTTGGGCATATGTCACACTGGTAAAGCTCTACACTGTGTCTTTCCTGTTCTGCCTGGGTTTTTTATTTTGTATTATTTTTATTTCACCTTTATTTAACCAGGTAAGCTAGTTGAGAACAAGTTCTCATTTACAACTGCAACCTGGCCAAGATAAAGCAAAGCAGTGTGACAGAAACAACAACACAGAGTTACACATGGAATAAACAAGCGTACAGTCAATAACACAATAGAAAGAAAGTCTATATACAGTGTGTGCAAATGGCATGAGGAGGTAAGGCAATAAATAGGCCATAATAGCAAAGTAATTACAATTTAGCAGATTAACACTGGAGTGATAGATGAGCAGATGATGATGATAAGATGATGATGTGTAAGTAGTGATACTGGTGTGCAAAAGAGCAGCAAAGTAAATAAAAACAATATGGAGATGAGGTGGGTAGATTGGGTAGGTTATTTACAGATGGAATATGTACAGCTGCAGCGACCGGTTAACTGCTCAGATAGCTGATGTTTAAAGTTAGTGAGGGAAATGTAAATGTATGTCAAGCTTCAGCGATTTTTGCAATTCGTTCCAGTCACTGGCAGCAGAGAACTGGAAGGAAAGGCGGCCAAATGAGGTGTTGGCTTTGGGGATGACCAGTGAGATATACCTGCTGGAGCCCGTGCTACGGGTGGGTGTTGTTATCGTGACCAGTGAGCTGAGATTAGGCGGAGCTTGTGGGTCTGGCGACGAATATGTAGCGAGGGCCAGGCAACGAGAGCATACAGGTCGAAGTGGTGGGTGGTATAAGGCACTTTAGTAACAAAACAGATGGCACTGTGATAGACTACATCCAATTTGCTGAGTAGAGTATTGGAAGCTATTTTGTAGATGACATCGCCGAAGTCGAGGATCGGTAGGATAGTCAGTTTTACTAGGGTAAGTTTGGCGGCATGAGTGAAGGAAGCTTTGTTGCGAAATAGAAAGCCGATTCTAGATTTGATTTTGGATTGGAGATGTTTGATATGAGTCTGGAAAGAGAGTTTACAGTCTAGCCAGACACCTAGGTATTTGTAGTTGTCCACGTATTCTAGGTCAGAACCGTCCAGAGTAGTGATGCTAGTCGGGAAGGCGGGTGCGGGCAGCGAACGGTTGAAAAGCATGCATTTGGTTTTACTAAGAGCAGTTGGAGGCCACGGAAGGAGTGTTGTATGGCATTGAAGCTCGTTTGGAGGTTTGTTAACACAGTGTCCAAAGAAGGGCCAGATGTATACAGAATGGTGTCATCTGCGTAGAGGTGGATCAGGGAATCACCCACAGCAAGAGCTATATTATTGATATATACAGAGAAAAGAGTAGCCTGAGAATTGAACCCTGAGACTGCCAGAGATCCGGACAACAGGCCTTCCGATTTGACACAATGAACTCTGTCTGCGAAGTAGTTGGTGAACCAGGCAAGGCAGTCATTTGAGAAACCAAGGCTATTGAGTCTGCCGATAAGAATACGGTGATTGACAGAGTCGAAAGCCTTGGCCAGGTCGATGAAAACGGCTGCACAGTACTGTCTTTTATCGATGGCGGTTATGATTTAATTTAGTACCTTGAGCGTGGCTGAAGTGCACCCATGACCAGCTCGGAAACCGGATTGCACAGCGGAGAAGGTACGGTGGGATTCGAAATGGTCAGTGATCTGTTTATTAACTTGGCTTTCGAAGACTTTAGAAAGGCAGGGCAGGATGGATATACAGTAGGTCTATAACAGTTTGGGTCTAGAGTGTCACCCCCTTTGAAGAGGGGGATGACAGCGGCAGATTTCCAATCTTTAGGGATCTCGGGCGATACGAAAGAGAGGTTGAACAGACTGGTAATAGGGGTTGCAACAATGGCGGCGGATCATTTTCGAAAGAGAGGTTCCAGATTGTCTAGCCCAGCTGATTTGTACGGGTCCAGGTTTTGCAGCTCTTTCAGAACATCTGCTATCTGGATTTGGGTGAAGGAGGCTCGGGCAAGTAGCTGTGGGGGGTGCGGAGCTGTTGGCCGGGGTTGGGGTAGCCAGGAGGAAATCATGGCCAGCCGTAGAGAAATGCTTATTGAAATGTTCGATTATCATGGATTTATCGGTGGTGACTGTTACCTAGCCTCAGTGCAGTGGGCAGCTGGGAGGATGTGCTCTTGTTCTCCATGGACTTTACAGTGTCCCAAAACTTTTTGGAGTTAGAGCTACAGGATGCAAATTTTTACCATTCAATACTCCTCACTATGGTCTAACCGCTCCAAGGTAGTGTTCACACATCCAGCAAACATTTTATTGAATTCAAAGCCACTTAGTCAATTTATAAACTCAGCAAAAAAAGAAACGTCCCTTTTTCAGGACCTGTCTTTCAAAGATAATTCATAAAAATCCAAATAACTTCACAGATCTTCATTGTAAAGGGTTTAAACACGGTTTCCCATGCTTGTTCAATGACCCATAAACAATTAATGAACATGCACCTTTGGAACGGTCATTAAGACACTAACAGCTTACAGATGGTAGGGAATTAAGGTCACAGTTTTGAAAACATAGGACATTAAAGAGGTCTTTCTACTGATTCTGAAAAACACCAAGAGAAAGATGCCCAGAGGACCTGCTCATCTGCGTGAACGTGCCTTAGGCATGCTGCAATGAGGCATGAGGACTGCTGATGTGGCCAGGGCAATAAATTGCAATGTTTGTACTGTGAGATGCCTAAGACAACAATACAGGGAGACAGGACGGACAGCTGATCATCCTCGCATTGGCAGACCACGTGTAACAACACCTGCACAGGATCGGTACATCCGAACATCACACCTGTGGGACAGGTACAGGATGGCAACAACAACTGCCCGAGTTACACCAGGAATGCACAATCCCTCCATCTGTGCTCAGACTGTCCGCAATAGGCTGAGAGAGGCTGGACTGAGGGCTTGTAGGCCTGTTGTAAGGCAGGTCCTCACCAGACATCACCGGCAACAATGTCGCCTATGGGCACAAACCCACCGTCGCTGGACCAGACAGGACTGGCAAGAAGTGCTCTTCACTGACAAGTCTCGGTTTTGTCTCACCAGGAGTGATGGTCGGATTCGTGTTTATTGTCGAAGGAATGAGCGTTACACCGAGGCCTGTACTCTGGAGTGGGATCGATTTGGAGGTGGAGGGTCCGTCATGGTCTGGGGTGGTGTCACAGCATCATCGGACTGAGCTTGTTGTCATTGCAGGCAATTTTAACGCTGTGCTTTACAGGGAAGACGTCCTCCTCCCTCATGTGGTACCCTTCCTGCAGGCCCATCCTGACATGACCCTCCCAGCATGACAATGCCACCAGCCATACTGCTCATTCTGTGCGTGATTTCCTGCAAGACAGAAATGTCAGTGTTCTGCCATGGCCAGCGAAGAGCCCGGATCTCAATCCCATTGAGCACGTCTGGGACCTGTTGGATCAGAGGGTGATGGCTAGGGCCATTCCCCCCAGAAATGTCCGGGAACTTGCAGGTGCCTTGGTGGAAGAGTGGGGTAACATCTCACAGCAAGAACTGACAAATCTGGTGCAGTCCATGAGGAGGAGATGCACTGCAGTACTTAATGCAGCTGGTGGCCACACCAGACACTGACTGTTACTTTATACTGTTACTGACTGTTACTGACTGTCACATTATTCCATTTCTGTTAGTCACATGTCTGTGGACCTTGTTCAGTTTATGTCTCAGTTGTTGAATCTTGTTATGTTCATACAAATATTTACACATGTTAAGTTTGCTGAAAATAAACGCAGTTGACAGTGAGAGGACCGTTCTTTTTTTGCTGAGTTTATTATATCGACCCATATGAATTGGTCTTGCATGCACCATGTTCCAACGAACTTAGACATATGAATTACACTGATATGATATTACACTGGAATGCAAAATACGATGGTACAAAAAGGACAATGAAGAGTCATGGTGGTCAAAATATTGATGAAAGAAACTTTCAGAGCATCTAAGCAGTGAATTGTATTTATCTTGTTCCCTATTCATGTAGGATAAGCACAGTAGGGAATGAGACACTAGAGTCCAAAGTGTGGTCTCAAGGGAGGTAGTGACAACCCTCATTCTCCACTAACGGTCCCCCTACATTCATAAAAACCTTTTGACATTAACACCAGACACTGTGATGACATTGAGGAATTACACTATATACATATACAAAAGTATGTGGACACCCCTTCAAATTAGTGGATTCGGCTATTTCAGCCACACCCGTTTCTGGCAGGTGTATAAAATTGAGCACACAGCGATGCAATCTCCATAGACAAACATTGGCAGTGACTTTCAATGTGGCGCCGTCATAGGATGCAACCTTTCAAACAAGTCAGTTCGTATAATTTCTGCCCTGTTAGAGCTGCCCCGGTCAACTGTAAGTGCTGTTATTGTGAAGTGGAAACGTCTAGGAGCAACAACGGCTCAACCGCAAAGTGGTAGGCCAAACAAGTTCACAGAACGGGACCGCCGAGTGCTGAAGCACTTACTAGGTAGAAATGATCTGTCTTCAGTTGCAACACTCACTACCAAGTTCCAAACTGCCTCTGGAAGCAACGTCAGCACAAGAACTGTTCGTCGGGAGCTGCATGAAATGGGTTTCCATGGCCAAGCAGCCGCACACAAGCCTAAGATCACCATGCGCAATGCCAAGCGTCGGCTGGAGGGGTGTAAAGCTCACTACCATTGGACTCTGAAGCAGTGGAAATGACTTCTCTGGAGTCACGCATTACCATCAGGCAGTCCGACGGACTAATCTGGGTTTGATGGATGCCAGAAGAACGCTACCTGCCTGAATACATAGTGCCAACTTTAAAGTTTGGTGGAGGAGGAATAATGGTCTGGGGCTGTTTTTTATGGTTCAGGCTAGGCCCCTTAGTTCCAGTGAAGGGAAATCTTAATGCTACAGCATACAATGACATTCTAGACGATTTTGTGGCAACAGTTTGGGGAAGGCCCTTTCCCGTTTCAGCATGACGATGCCCCCGTGCACAAAGCGAAGTCCATACAGAAATGGTTTGTCAAAGGTGTGAAGAACTTGCCTGGCCTGCGCAGAGCCCTGACCTCAACCCCATCTAACACCTTTGGGATGAATTGGAAAGCCGACTGCGAGCCAGGCCTAATCGCCCAACAGCAGTGGCCGATCTTACTAATGCTCTTGTGGCTGAATGGAAGGAAGTCCCTGCAGCAATGTTCCAACATCTTGTGGAAAGCCTTCCCAGAAGAGTGGAGGTTGTTATAGCAGCAAAGGGGGGACCAACTCCATATTAATGCCCATGATTTTGGAATGAGATGTTTGACGAGCAAGTGTCCACATATTTTTAGTCACCCGGACTATTCACATTGACACCCCCCACCTTTGTTTTTACACTGCTGAGAATCACGGTTTATTATCTGTGCATAGTCACTTTACCACTACCTACATGTACAAATTACCTTGACTAACCTGTACCCCCACACATTGACTCTGTACCGGTACCCACTGCATGTAACCTCATTATTGTTTGATTTATGTAGCATATGTTTGGCTCAGTAGATAAAAAAATATCCAAGCATGAATAAAATCATAAAATTAAAGCTGCAAAATTTAACTTTTTGGGCGACCCGACCAAATTCACATAAAAATGTGTGTTGTAGATCTGTCGTTCTCATTGAAAGCAAGTCTAAGAAGTGGTAGATCTGTTTTATGTGCACTATTTATATGCTTCCCGTTCTTAAAGGAAAAACATATTTTGGTATTTGTTTCATTAGTCCATTGCTGAAATAATTTCAAAATGTTTTGCATGTCAGCAATCAAGTTATCAAGTTATGTAACTTTAAAAATACAGATAATGGTGCGTATGATGCATTGATTGCTGACATGCAAAACATTTTGGGACTATATCAACAATGGACTAATGAAACAAATACCAAAATATGTCTTTCCTTTAAGAACGATTTTCTTTCAAGTTTTGTTTTTGCCTCTAACTTTCGGTTTGTACAACAACTTCAAACAGCTAAAAATACAGTATTTTTGGTTTTGGAAAATATAATTCACAGCGGTGTAGATGGTACAATGATTCTGTACACTATACTTATTTGTTTTGACACATAGCAACCAGGAAATGGCTGAGCGATTTCTGCATAGTGCATCTTTAAATCAAAGTGCATCACATCTATTTTAACATAATTGTCACAAAACAATCATGCAATGACTTGATACATGACAGAATCCTCAATCTGTATTTCTCTACTCTAAGGTACTGTGCATATACAACATCAAGTCAACCCCTTCCCAAGGCTATGAAGTGCTTTGTCAATATCTTTCTCTCCCACTTTTTAATGGTAAGAAAGTAGATGCTATATAAGATAGACCTATACATGCACCATACATTTAACACAAATGAGCACCAAATCTAACTGCAGCATACTTCTTCCTTTACATTATAGAATCATGGCAGTTGTAATCAAACCGTGCAATACACCTTCCACTACCAATAACCTTACAGAGATATCCATCAGGGACCTATAGATTCCCTTCAGGCTGTGGTGCTGTCTGCGTCTTCCTGTGAATCACACTCTGTAAATTTAATGTAATTGGCAGGTGGATGACTTCTAGTAGGCAGAGGGGTGGGGTGGTGGCCTCCCCAGATAAAAAACGTAAGGTCACTTGTCAGCCTGCTTAATAATATGGGTGTACGGTACACAAGCAGCCAACAGCTGTTGGAGGATGAAAGAAAAGACATGGAGTTATTCACTTAATTTGGTTAAACCGTAACAATTGTGGAATTCAGATTATTAGGTAACAGCAGTAGTGCACAAACACCTCAAAATAGTACAACATTTTTACATAGTCTATTCAAAAAGCATTCAGACCCCTTGACTTTTTTCACACTTTTTTACATTACAGCCTTATTCTAAAATAAACTAAATTGTGTTTTACCCTCATCAATCTACACACAAAATCCCAAAGCAAAAACAGGTTTTTAGAATGTTTTGCAAAATGTAAAACAGAAATATTACAGAAGTCACTCCTGCGTTGTCTTGGCTGTGTGCTTAGGGTCGTTGTCCTGTTGGAAGGTAAGCTTCACCTCAGTCTGAGGTTCTGAGCGCTCTGGAGCAGTTTTTCATCAAGGACCTCTCTGTACTTTGCTCCGTTCATCTTTCCCTCAATCCCGACTAGTCTCCCAGTCCTTGCTGCTGAAAAACATCCACACAACATGATGCTGCCACCACCATGCTTCACCGTAGGGATCGTGCTAGGTTTCCTCCAGACGTGACGCTTGGCATTCAGGCCAATGAGTTCAATCTTGGTTTCATCAGACCAGAGAATCTTGTTTCTCATGGTCTGAGAGTCCTTTAGGTGCCTTTTGGCAAACTCCAAGAGGGCTGTCATGTACCTTTTACTGAAGAGTGGCTTCCGTCTGGCCACTCTACCATAAAGGCCTGATTGGTGGAGTGCTGCAGAGATGGTTGCCCATCTCCACAGAGGCACTCTGGAGCTCTGTCAGAGTGACCATCGGTTTCTTGGTCACCTCCCTAACCAAGGCCCTTCTCCCGATTGCTCAGTTTGGCCGGGAAGCCAGCTCTAGGAATAGTCTTGGTGGTTTCAAACTTCTTCCATTTAAGAATGATGGAGGCCACTGTGTTCTTGGACCTTTAATGCTGCAAAAATCCTCTCTCGGAGCTCTACGGACAATTCCCTTGAACTCATGGCTTGGTTTTTGCTCTGACATGCACTGTCAACTGAGGGACCTTATATAGACAGGTGTGTGCCTTTCCAAATCATGTCCAATCAATTGAATTTACCACAGGTGGACTCCAATGAAGTTGTAAGGTGATCAATGGAAACAGGATGCACCTGAGCCCAATTTCGAGTCTCATAGCAAAGGGTATGAATACTTATGTAAATAAGATATTTCTGTTTTGATCAAACATTTCTAAAATCATGTTTTGGCTTTGTCATTATAGGGTACTGTGTGTAGATTAATGAGGAAAACAATTAATTTAATACATTTTAGAATAAAGCTGTAACATAACAAAATGTGGAAAAAGTCAAGGGTTCTGAATACTTTCCGAATGCACTGTACACATGCCCTTATTTGTTTTGTTCCTTTTTTGAATTAGAGATCAAGATATTAACCTGCATTAATAACCTGTTGTACTTTCAGTTTTCCTGTCAAATACATGTCTGATGTATTTATATAAACCCCCACAAATGACAATTATTGAATCAGCAGTATTTTAGCTTGCGGGCACCATTTTAACATATCATATAGGTTATGTTTTTTGAGAACGGTGAATGTTTCAAACAGATTGTCCAACAACTATAAACACTACACAATTTCTGTACATGTCCCATGTGGTTATTTTAATGGGTAAAATTTGGCTGGTGTCATGGATCCCTCCGGAACTTTCATTACGCACACCTGTCCCCTATTCCCACTGATTACTACTTGTATATGTGTGCCCTTTGGTTTCCATTGGGCTGCCGATTATTGTTACAATATCCGTTGGTGCGTGTGAGTACCTGTGCTGTGTGTTTTGGGCTTTCGTGCCCTTGTGGATTGCGCAGATAATTACGGGTCTCGTCCGATGTATTAATCATAGTGCGTGTGTGTATTTATTTGAGGTACTCCTTGCTCTTCTGTTTGGGTTTCAACCCTGTGTTTTGTGTACGTGTTTGTTCGGTCTTCGTCCCCGTGCCTTTACACGGCACGCCATAATTTGGGGCTTAATAAAAAAAACTATTATGCATTCCTGCGCCTGTCTCCTGAATCTCTTCATGCCAACGTGACAGCTGGATTCAATCACAAAAAATCACATGCTACAATCGCAAGTGTGTATACAACTATTGGTATTATTTATATTTCCCTTCAGCTTGTTGGTTTCAGAGGTAACGGCGGTTGCTTGAACAGCGAGTGAAATGCGAGCCCTTGATTTCTTGTAAGATGCTGATTGAATCAGACAGAATCTGCCAACCAGTTTACCCTTGATTGTATCTCCAAGGTCATTGCACTTGAGACATATGTGGTTCTGTCTGGGGACCGGTCTACACTGCATTGTTTGTTTTCTTATAAATGCTCTTCAATTGTGTTGATCAAAATTATATGGTAGCCTTTGAAGAACATTTCTCTGACATGGTTAATAGATAATATAGTAGATATGCTGAATGTGGGTATGTGTTTTGTTTCTAATCTCAAATAAAGCAAGTCTGTGACTATGGACTCTGAAGTTGTGCTCTCCCTCTCCTGATTCAATGATTGACTGTGGCCCTTAATCTGAACACAGCCAAGTTGTCCATCTCTACAGACATTGATAGCAGTGAATAGATCACTCCTCTCTAATAACACAAACATCCCATCCTATTTTTGCTGAGCCTTGCAAACTGTCAGTAGATAGCACCACTTTAAATGACAGCTGCTTATCCGAGCAGACTTCAGTCCATTTTACGAGGGCGAAATCGGTGATACTGCAACCGCAAGAACTCTGGTAAATAGTTCAACATCCTTCACTCACGACCCTATTCTCATCGCAGGTTGCCTAGCATTTTGCTCAAAGTTATGTAGCATCATGGCCCACCCATAATAGCCTTGGCTTATAAACAGTGCATTAACTTCTCTGTGCTACGGATCCCTTTAGCGGGATCATTTTCCTAAACAACCGCTGAATTGCAGGGCGCAAAATATTACTAAAAATATTTATAATCATGCAATCACAAGTGAAATATACCAAAACACAGCTTAGCTTGTTGTTAATCCACCTATCATGTCTGATTTTGAAAATATGCTTTACAGCGAAAGAAATCAAAGCTTTTGTGAGTGTATCAATCAATGCTAGAACAGTTAGCCCCAAATTAGCATGGTCACGAAAGTCAGAAAAGCAATAAAATGAATCGCTTACCTTTGATAATCTTCGGATGTTTGCACTCACGAGACTCCCTGTTACACAATAAATGTTATTTTTGTTCGATAAATATTACTTTTATAACAAAAAACGCCATTTGGGTTGCGCATTATGTTCAGAAAACTACAGCCTCGTTCCGGTCCTGAAAGGCAGAAGAAAATTCCCAAACGTATCAGATTCCAAAATATTACTAAAAATATTTATAATCATGCAATCACAAGTGAAATATACCAAAACACATCTTAGGTTGTTGTTAATCCACCTATCGTGTCAGATTTTGAAAATATGCTTTGCAGCGAAAGCAATCCAAGCTTTTGTGAGTGTATCAATCAATGCTAGAACAATTAGCCTTATATTAGCTTGGTTAGCTTGGTCACGAAAGTCAGAAAAGCAATACAATTAATCGCTTACCTTTGATAATCTTCGGATGTTTGCACTCACGAGACTCCCAGTTACACAATAAATGTTATTTTTGTTTGATAAATATTACTTTTATAACAAAAAAACGCCATTTGGGATGCGCGTTATGTTCAGAAAAAAGCCTCCTTCCGTTCGACGAAAATTACAAAAAGTATCCGTAATGTTCGTAGAAACATGTCAAATGTTTTTTATAATCAATCCTCAGGTTGTTTTTAACAAACATAATCGATAATATTTCAACCGGACCGTAACCTATTCAATAAAAGAGAGAAAGAAAATGGAGAGCTACCCCTCTCGCGCGCAGGAACTAATCAAAGGACACCTCACTAGTTTTGAAAAATCTCGCTAATTTTTCTAAATAAAAGCCTGAAACTGTGTCTAAAGCCTGGTCACAGCCTGAGGAAGCCATTGGAAAAGGAATCTGGTTGATACCCCTTTAAATGGAAGAAAGACGGGCAAGGAAACACAGATTAAAAATTTTAAAAATCACTTCCGGGTTAGATTTCCTCAGGTTTTCGCCTGCAGAATCAGTTTTGTTATACTCACAGACAATATTTTGACAGTTTTGGAAACTTTGGAGTGTTTTCTATCCTAATCTGTAAATTATATGCATATTCTACAATCTGGACCTGAGAAATAGTCCGTTTACCTTGGGAACGTTATTTAAAAAAAATAATAATAATCTGACCACTAGCGTCAAGAAGTTATTAAGCAGGTAGTCAGACCCCTTCACATTTTCCACATTTTGTTACGTTACAGCCTTATTGTAAAAAAAAAATTCCCCTCATCAATCTACACACAATGCCCCATAATGACAAAGCGAAAACAGGTTTTTTACATTTTTGCAAATGTATTAATAATAAAAAACTGAAGTATCACATTTACATAAGTATTCAGACCCTTTACTCAGTACTTTGTTGAAGAACCTTTGGCAGCGATTACAGCCTCAAGTCTTCTTGGGTATGACGCTACAAGCTTGGCACACCTGTATTTGGGGAGTTTCTCCCATTCTTCTCTGTAGATCCTCTCAAGCTATGTCCGGTTGGATGGGAGCGCCGCTGCACAGCTTTTTTCAGGTTTCTCCAGAGATGTTTGTTCGGGTTCAAGTCCGGGCTCTGGCTGGGCCACTCGAGTACATTCAGAGACTTGTCCCGAGGACAGTCCTGCGTTTTCTTGGCTGTGTGCTTAGGGTCGTTGTCCTGTTGGAAGGTGAACCTTCACCCCAGTCTGTCCTGAGCGCTCTGGAGCAGGTTTTCATCAAGGATCTCTCTGTACTTTGCTCCGTTCATCTTTCCCTCGATCCTGACTAGTCTCCCAGTCCCTGCCACTGAAAAACATCCCCACAGCATGAGGTTGCCACCACCAGGTTTCACCATAGGGATTGTGCCAGGTTTCCTCCAGATGTGACGCTTGGTATTCAGGCCAAAGAGTTCAATTTTGGTTTCATCAGACCAAAAAATCTTGTTTCTCAAGGTCTGGGAGTCCTTTAGGTGGCTTTTGGCAAACTCCAAGTGGGCTGTCATGTGCCTTTTACTGAGGAGTGGCTTCCGTCTGGCCGCTCTACCATAAAGGCCTGCTTGGTGGAGTGCTGCAGAGATAGTTGTCCTTCTGGAAGGTTCTCCCATCTCCACAGAGGAACTATGGAGCTCTGGACCAAGGGTTCTTGGTCACCTCCCAGACCAAGGCCCTTCTCCCCCGATTGCTAAGTTTGGCTGGGTGGCCAGCTCTAAGAATTGTCTTGGTGGTTCCAAACTTCTTCCATTTAAGAATGATGGAGGCCACTGTGTTCTTGGGGACCTTCAATGCTGCAGAAATTTTTTGCTACTCTTCGCCAGATCTGTGCCTCAACACAATCCTGTCTCGGAGCTCTACGGAAAATTCCTTCGACCTCATGGCTTGGTTTTTGCTCTGACATGCACTGTCAACTGTGGAACCTTTATAGACAGGTGTGTGCCTTTCCAAATCATGTCCAATCAATTGAATTCACCACAGGTGGACTCCAATCAAGTTGTAGAAACATCTCAAGGATGATCAATGGAAAAAGGATGCACCTGAGCACAATTTTAAGTCTCATAGCAAAGGGTCTGAATACTTATGTAAATAAGGTATTTCTGTTTAGTTTTTTTGATATATTTTCAAAACATTCTAAAAAACGGTTTTCGCTTTGTCATTACAGGGTATTGTGTGCTGATTGATGAGGGTAAAAATGTATTGAATCAATTATAGAATAAGGCTGTAACGGAACAAAATGTGAAAAAGTTGAAAGGGTCTGAATACTTGCAGAATGCACTGTACTGTATATGAAAAGTGTGTTATGATATGACTTTGAAATGAGAAGCGAGAAACACAATGCCATATAACGCATACTCATGACTTATAAGAGTCTGTTACATTTATTTTACTCTGCTTAACTATTGTGAAAACTTAATTTATCATATTCAATTTAAACTTTCTATAGGGACAATTGAAATCAATACCATATCTTGGGAGTAAATAATATTAACCTGCATCCTCAGACACCTTTGGACACAGCAAGAAGCAAGAAGCTTAAATTGAAATTACTTTTGGGTAATGTATCCAATGAATGTCAACAAGGGCTAATTTGACAAGTCATCATGACAGCATTATTTCACTAATTATTCATCTGAAGCGTACATAATGAATTACAGGTTCATAGTTTGTAATTTAAATTGGACATGTATTTTTCCCCTCTCTAAACACTATTTTGCAACCAGTACCTAATTAAGTGTATTTGTGACCTAGTTATGTCAGAGATGAGAATCAATAATTACAACTATGTATAAGATGCTCCAATGAAAGCAGAGTGTGGAGAATCTTCTTCAGAGAGAATTCTACAATTCCCCCACATGAGAGAGGGGCAGGCATCTCTACAACTCCCTGCTGTGCTATAACATTTAATAAACCAGTCATGTCTCTGATATAAAACTTCAAGTATCTTAATTTACTATATGGTGTCAACAGAACTTGTCATAAAAACCTTTACACAACATCCCCCAGCTTGTTTGCAAAAATGCATACGACCACCATCAAAGATCACCGCCACTGACTGCCTCCCCTTTTATACCGAAACGTCCTATTTCCATCACAGATGTCGTGATTTTTTAAATAATGTATGACTTTACTCACAAATTAAAAACTGTCGATGGAAAAGTGGTTTCTGGTAGCTTCTGGGAACAATTTTTTGCACCATTATAATATTACCACTTTTCTCCAAGACAAATGTTGTTCTCTTCAAGACATTCTAATTTTCTTCACCTGTATTTGTTTCAAATATTCATGCCTGCAGGCAGAAGATGGACAACAGAGCAACCTAATTTCCACAATGCACTTAACACTTCCCACGTTGCCTAAACCTCAGAGGCACTTACATGAAGAAAGGTAATTTGAGATTTATTTAATCCCAAACCCAAATCATATCGGATAGGGTTTGCCTGATTTTGACTATGAGGGCAGTTTTAAGTAAGATGTTTAAGAGTCATATCCCATTTCCTTGGTCTACTTTCCCAATTTAGCAGAGGCCCAATTTAAAGCTTAAATTAAGATGGGGTTGAACTGTACTGTGCCTAATACTGTTAAAGAGCAAACCATTGGGAACTAAGTGAAGCATTAATTTCTTTCCTGTTCTAAGAAGAAACATGTTGTCATAGGAACGACCTACAAAATATACACCAGAACAAAAAAGTATTGTTGTAATGACATTATATCTACATTTGAACACCTAATCAACATTTTATATGGGAATTAAATAGTAAATTCATATTGAACAGAGGTATTCAATACTCCTATGTAAGAGACATTGACAAGTACATTTTTTCCTACCAACTCTGATCTTGGTTGAAGCCGGAACATTTCTCAGTCTGTGGCAAGGTTAGAGTCTTTACCTTCCCAAATTGTACTGTATTTTTCAAATTGTTCACTAAACAGCCAAAGATGTTCGATAGTCAATAATACATGCTCTTCATACTCCTCTAAGTACAACCTTTGGCTTAGGTCAAAAGGTCCCAGTGAAGGTAGTTCTTGATTCTAGCTGTCAAGATGAAGAACTGTAGGTTAACAATACAGTAGACCTTCCAATGAAATGGAAAAAAGAAGGAATGTCTTGTCGTATTAATGTGAGAGCTGAAATTCTCTTCCACACCTTCCACACCTGAAGCGATTTGCTTCAATCTGTGTGGCAGCCATCTTTATTAGGTCACCTTTCATGTCCATAGCATAATTATTTTGCACCTTCGATGGAGCAGCAATTTGTTGATTAAGAGGAAAAATGCTAGGCTAATGCCATACCCCTGCAATAACTTCAAGATTACAGAAAATGTTTTTAGATGAAAGGGGAGTGTAGTCTTGTATTTTGATAAAGAGCAGAGCTGATCTTGAAGTGAGTAGAGCTGACGTTAGAAGGAATGATGAACATCTATCAAGTTCAATTTGGAGTAGGTCTTTTAGGTTTTTTCAAGAACGCTGATTGAGTTTAGCACTGAGTTGTCATACTTTATAATCAGTTTAAACACATACAGCATACAGTGCCTTATAAATGTATTCAGACCCCTTGGATTTCTTCAAATTGTGCTGTGTTATAAAGTGGGATTCAAATTGATTTAATAGTCATTTTCTTGTCAATAATATACACAAAATACTCTGTCAAAGATGAATACAAAAAAGTATAACAAAAATATTATCGTTGCATACTGTAAGTATTCAGCCCCTTTGTTTAGGCAAGCCTAAATATGTTCAGGAGTATAATTTGGCTTAACAAATAACATAACAAGTTACATGGACTTAGTCTGTGTGAAATAATAGGGGTTGACATGATTTTTAAATGACTGACCCTCTGTCCCCCATACATACAACATATGTAAGGTCCCTCAGTCAAGTATTGAACTTCAAGCACAGATTCAACTACAAAGACCAGGAAGCTTTCGAATGCCTCATAAAAAAGGGCAGTGGGTAACAATAACAAATCAGACATTGAATATCTATTTAAGCTTGGTTTAGTTAATAATTATGCTCTGCATTATGTATTAAAGCACCCAGACACCTCAAAGATACATTCGTCCTTCTGAACTGAGCTGCAGGACAGGAATGAAACTGCTCAGGAATGTTACCATGAGGCCATTGGTGATTTTAAAACAGCTACAGAGTTCAATGGCTGTGATGGGAGCGAACTGAGGATGGATCAACAGCATTGTAGTGACTACACAATAATGACCCGTGAAAAGAAGAGCACAAATATACATAATAAAACATATTCCAAAACATGGATCTTGTATGCAACAGGGCACTAAAGTAATACTGCAACAAACAAACAAAAAACATGGCAAAGGAATACACTTTTTGGCCTAAATGTAAAGCTCTATGTTTGGGGCAAATCCAACACATTGAGTAACTGCCTCCTTATTTTCAAGCATGGTGGTGGCTAAATCATGGTATGGGTATGCTTGACATAGGCAAATACTTGGGATAGAAATAAATGAGATAGGGAAAATCCTAAAGGAAAACCTGCTTCAATATGCTTTACACCAGACACTGGGAGTGAAATTCACCTTTCAGCAGTACAATAACCCACAACACAAGTCCAAATCTACTGTACACTGGAGTTGCTTACCAATAAGACAGTGAATGTTCCTAAGTGGCCAAGTTACAGTTTTGACTTAAATCTGCATGAAATACCATGGCACGACTTGATAATCACTTTCTAGCCATGATCCTCAACATCTTGACAGAGCTTGAAGAATTTTGAAAAGAATAATAGGCAAATGTTGCACAATCCAGGTGTGTAAAGCTCTTAGAGACGTACCTAAGAAGACTCACAGCTGTAATTGCAGCCAAAGGTGTTTCTAACATGTATGAACTCAGGGAGCTGAATACCTATGCAATGACTATATTTGATTTTTATTCATCTTTAAAAAATCTTCAAATTTTTCTTCTACTTTGACATTACAGAGTATTTTGTGTAGACTGTTGAAAAATAATGACAATTAAATCCATTTTAATACCATTTTTAAGAAATCCAAGGGGTCTGAATACTTTTGCAAGGCACTGTATGTGCCTCTAACAGAGTATATGACTTAAATCATTTCTTCAGTTATCTCATGTTTGATCTAGCGCAGATCATACCTGGCTGTGATGGCAAGTAGAGCACACTAATAAAGACAAATTAACAACTTCGGGAACATTGCTACAGCTATAACACCAAAAAAACTGTCAACCATTGATGTCTTAGAGGTTCCACTGTAGGTTTTATCAAATAACGGCTTATTAGACACTTAAACAGTGATTGCCTTTGATGAAAGACTATAATATGACCGCTAGTGTAATCTTTTATATACTATATCATGATAGTGCAACCATGTTATTGCCTTTTCTCCAATATACTCTCTCAGATATCTGCGTCTTGCCACTTTCACTGCTTCCTTCTGGCATTTCTGCTGAAGGAGAGCCAGCAAAAAGAAAAATTGTTAACTTGCAGTTTTGCTTTTCATAAGGATAATAAACCATTCCTGCAATCTACATGGCCATGCTAAGCTAAATGAGAGGGTTTGACTGAAGTACATTTTTAGTAAACTTGATTGATCTTATCTGTCACCATTCTCCAACCATTCTTCAACATAAAGATTGTTTGGAATTTCTGCACCACTTCATAATGGATTCAGAAACACTTTCGGTAACACTTCTGTGTTTCAGTAACACTTTTCAGTAACACTCTCTATGAGCCACTGTGTATAATGTATTCTGAAGTACATTTATAGTGCCTTCTATCACCCCATAGTGCATCAGAAGACTTATAATAAAGATTCCATCCCACAGCTCCTTTTAACAGATTTTTATGAATACATTTCTTGTCGTGTTTCTAAAATGCACTTTCTTTCACCAGAAAAATGTGTTAACAAATAACAATATAGGATACTGAAAAATACAAAATATGGTACTATGGTGTTTATAGAAGTAGATCATGATACCATCAGGGTAGCTCTTGCAATATACTATCTCAGGCCTCTTGGACTAGTCCAGAGATAAGAAAAATTAGAGGTTTAAACCCATTTTTCTTCTCAACACCAACATTTTCCTTTCCATTGCCAATTGTAATTATGCCTCCAAGTCTTTCATATAACAGTGCTCTGCAGTTGGTTGGTCTACGAAAATAACACGGGAGGAAATCACAATGACCCAGTGGGCCATTTTGCCTGTGATACCATGAAATATGCTAGAAAGCAATCTTATTTTATTGAGTTAATATAATCAAATATGGAAATGTTAGTGACTCTAGGAGATAAAGGTAGTTTTGGCTTAATAGGCAATTAACTTAAAACTTTGGAAAATAACTTTATCCACTTACACTTAACATGAAAAACGAAAAGAAGATCTAATTTCATTACCTGATTACTAGCCATTCTTCAAAAAGGATAACTGTCTGGAAGAATAGTGAAACAAATTGCATGTCATTGTGGGCTCTCTTGGCTTTTTACGTCATTGTATTTTGGTTGGGATTTTGTTATTGTCTCAGTGAGAGTGGCAGAGAGAGTGGTTGAGGGATGAAACATGTCAGACTGTCACCTGTGGAAATGCCAGAGTAGTCAGTAGTGTGTGTCTGATAGGCATAGATGAGCCTCCTCACGCGTGATCTACCCATTTCACTAGAAAAGGTCAATTACTGAACTAAAAGGGAAATAGTCTGCCTACATGGTGATTATATCTTCGGAGCATGGCAGCTTTGATACCACACAAAAAGTGTGTGATGTGTGTTTGTATAGTACGTTTGGTCTTGGTCTTCAACTGCAAAGAACAGCAATTAATGTTGGCCAGTACTGCCAAGACTGTCACCTTTCCATCTTTTTATTTCCAAAAGTCGTGTTTTCAAACCTGTTCTTAAACCTGTTCTAAAGTGCTACAAAAATAAAAATATCTTACACGGAAACGTCTTCTACAGGAAGCATTGGAGGCCAACCTGGCAGTCTTCTAATTTCACACTTCAATGGAAGCCAACAAGCTGTCGCTTGCATAATTTGTTGTTGCGATTATGTTCATATTTATGACGATGTCCTATTAAGAAATCCCTTCTCAATAGACACTACCTTCACACATAGGCCAGGTGTGCAAATGTTCCTTTATACACAATCTGATGTTCTGCTGCAAGCTTAGCATGGCCACAGCAAGTGTACAGTAAATAACATTGTGTAGTCTTACTCATTCATCATCAACATTTTTACAGTGCCTTCAGGTCTAGCATGGCGTGCTACATATGGTTACCATGGCAGTAGGTTTCTGCTGAATATGAGAAACAATATGAACTACTAAGTCACTAAAGGCAACACCAGCAACAGCGGAGGTAAGTGTGGACTGTGTTTGTCAGTTTGGTCAGGGGCAGCTCCAAGCATAAGCGACATAAGCGTTTTTTAGGAACTGTCAGGGTCTCAACTTACTTTTGAGAGTAAAAATAGTAGAATACACAGTGCAATTTCGAAATTTGGTTGTGCATCAACAGTTTTTCTCTTTTTATGTCAGTCCCTCAATTAGCTGGCAATCAGCCATGTACATTTGTAGATTGGTTATTAGTCTTGCCAGCAATCTAAACTTGTATTAATCATGGCCGAATACCGACCGGGCATGCAGGGCACGTGCCCAGGGGCCCTGAACTCCAGGGGGCCCCCATTGATTGTGTTAGTCATTCTCTCTCAGATATCAGTAAGTCGCTCTGGATAAGAGCGTCTGCTAAATGACTTAAATGTAAATGTAAATGTAAATATCATATTAACATGACATACGTCATGGCAAAATGGGTAGAATTGCAGGAAATTAACTTTAAAACTAAAATGTTGCTCTCCGTTGTCAAGAGGGGGACCACTAAAATGTTTTACCTTGAGGTGGGGGGCCCACCAAACCAAATCTCGCTTAGGGCCCCCAAAAGGCTAGAAACGACCTTGAGTGTGGTCCAGTATAGGCCCATTATATTGGCCTAGAATGGTCATTCATTATTGAACGTCTCTGCCAATTGGCTGAGCCGCCACCAAAACTGCAACGGTGTCCTCTCTTGAAATTGGACGATTATGCATCTAAAATTATTCCTGACCTCTTTTGAAATATTTGACACCGTACGCATATTTTTGCAAACTTTGCCATATGCCAGCTCTAAATTTGATCAGAATGGTTGATTCCATCCATCCTGAGGTATTAGTTCCATTTGAGTAACATTCTGATGGAAATTCAGAACTAAGAATCATTCACCTTGAAGTGAGTGGAATTCATCTTAGGATGACAGTTGAGTTTACACCTAACTAAGTATAACCACAAGCTGGTTCACTCCTTTTTAGATTGCACATTGTTGCCAGTGTATCCTTCCCCAAATTGCGTTTGACCTTGGGTTAAAGACAGATTTACTTATTTACATACATATATATGAACTGGCTAATACTGATGAAATTGATAGATAAGTAAAAACTAATTATACCACAGCATTGTTGAATAATTGTTTCTGATTGGCTAGAAGGGCTTTTTGGATGGAAATTAAAACCAGATAATGGGACAGTTAGAAAAAATATCAGGACACCTTGCAATCATGTCTCAATAAGGGCCTACACATGCAGACTGTACTTGCTAGAAAGTTACAGAATCCTAAACCAACAACCACACAAACTGAAATTGGATACATTATTGTTATGTAAATTACTGATGTCCCCTTTAAGAATGGAGCACCCTTGGTCATGCGCACTGTTGTTCTATGTTATTCTGGTACTAACTCGTTTTAGTAAATGTGAAGCTCAATGTTGCATGTGGACCAATACCCCCTGCCACGTCTGGATGACATCTTTGCTGCACTAGCTGGTGGGAAACACTTCAGTAAAATCGATCTGGAACAGGCTTACATGTGATCTTTCACGGGACTGGTCAATTACTACAGAAGATTCCTCCCAAACCTTTCAGCAGTACTCCAGCCTCTAAATCAGCTCCTGGAAAAGAATGGTACATGGCAGTGGACAGAACAGTGTGAAAATGCATTTCTTGAGGCAAAACAGCTCATCACATCTGAACAGGTCCTGATGCATTACGACCCTGAACTGCCGGTGAAGTTGGCTTGTGATGCGTCCCCTTATGGCTTAGGGGCCGTCCTTTCACACACACTGAAAGATGGTTTCAGAGAGGCCAGTTGCATTTGCGTCACGAACATTGAATGATGCAGAGAAAAACTACTCACAAATCGACAAAGATGCACTGGCGCTAGTGTGGTGCATCAAGAAATTCCACGCATACCTATATGGCAAGCGTTTCACACTGGTTACGGATCACCAGCCGTTGCTTTCTATTTTAAGTCCAAAGAAAGGCATTCCGGCAATGACAGCAGCCAGGTTACAGCGATACGCCTTGTTCCTTGCCAGTCATATGTATGACATTGAGTTTAAGCTGTCGTCCCTCCACACAAATGCAGATGGATTATCCAGACTGCCGTGTACAAGAGAAAGACAAAGGAGTGTGGATGCAGTGGACATTTTCCATACCGCTCAGCTCGAGGCAGTCACAAGCACAGTTATCAAACGGGAGACAAGGAAAGATGTGACCTTTTCAAAAATATTCACCTACACCATGTCAGGATGGCCAGCTACAGGCAGAAAGGAGCTGACTCCGTATTTCCAGCGGAGAAACAAAATTACAACGTATCAAGGATGTTTGATGTGGGGAATTAGAGTAATGATACCTCAGAAATGCCAACGTCAGGTTTTGCAGCAACTACATGAAGGTCATGTTGGAATTGTCAAAATTAAGCTGCTTGCAAGGAGCCACTTCTGGTGGCCCGGTCTGGATAAACAGATAGAAAACATGGAGAAGAACTGTAGCGGATGTTTGGAAACCCTTCACATGCCTGCTCCTGTCCCAGTCCACCCATGGGAATGGCCCACAGAGCCATGGCAGAGAATTCATGTGGACTATGCTGTTCTCTTTGAAAAGCACATGTTTCTGGTTATAGTTGATGCCCATTCCAAATGGCCAGAGGTGTTTTGCACTGACTCTTCCACCTCAGCTCAAACAATAGAGTGTCTCACAACAACGTTTGCACGCTTCGGATTGCTGCTGCAGCTGGTAAATGACAACGCGAAAGCTTTTGTAAGTGACGAGTTTACAAGATTCATGTCAGTAAATGGAATCAAACACTCAACCTCAGCTCCGTACCACCCTGCCACCAATGGGCTGGCAGAACGCTTTGTGCAAACCCTAAAGCAAGGACTACGTGCAGCAAAACGAGACAAAGGGACTTTGCCAACAAAACTGGCCAAGTTCCTGGCCTCCTACCGAAACACCCCACATGCCACGACAAATGAAAGCCCAGCCGCACTGATGTTGAGGAGGCCTCTCTACACACAGCTGGACATCATGAAGCCAAACAGGCGTAATGAAGTGCTGAACAAACAAGCCAAGATGGTCTCCGGTGGCCGGGAGCACCATCTCCAAACAGGACAGGAAGTGATGGTGCGAGACTACAGAAGGGGAGGGAAATGGACAAGAGGGACTGTACATACACAAATGGGACCCAGAACTTACCAGGTTCAAGTGAGCCCAGACATAATGTGGTGGCGTCACATTAACCAAATGCATTCCACGGAAAACAGCATAACAATCGAGAGAGGACAGGCACAGAGAGCTCCTGAGAGTGACACACATGGAACTGTAGAGGACGGTGGGTGTGTAAAGAGACCCCAGGCTGAAAGAAGGGAACGAGTTGATGAAGGTGCTGCTATAACAGAAGCTATACACAAGCACACACTGAGGATGTTCAGGAGCCTCCAGACAATCCTAGGCGCTACCCAGAACGAAGGCACCGTCCACCAGACAGACTGGACTTATAAACAAACAAACAAAAACGAACTGTTCAAGTTCAAATCAAAAGATGCAAATAACTACAACAAGTTCTGGGAAATGTTTCAGTTGTGGTTTGGTAAAAGTAACTCTGATTGTATAAGAGAAAGAATGTTATGTTCTGTTAATTAGTGATGTCCCCTTTAAGAATGGAGCACCCTTGGTCATGTTCAGTGTTGTTCTATGTTATTTTGGTACTAACTCGTTTTAGTAAATGTGAAGCTCCAGTTCAATTCCTTGTATTCAGAGTCATTCTTATTATATACATAAGTAATAAGAGCTAAGACACTACATTTATAAACACAGGTCCAATGAGGTAAAAACATAGCTAGCTAGTATTGATTTGTTTTTGCAAAGATTTGGTTTTGGAGCATCTGATGACCTAACGTGGTGAGTGATGAAGATGCATTTCTCTGGTCTCGAAAACTGTTGCAGTCATGACGCAAGAGGCTCTATGTTGTCAAATCCTACCACATTTCTAGTTTGACCAGCTGTTTTCAGAAGTATATGTTATTATTCAATTGTCATATTGGAAGGTTTGCTAGCAACAAACTATTTAGATAACTTCTAGCCTAGTGTTTGTTATGCAATGCGATCTTGTAAAGAACAGTGTCGAGTGTTCTGACGAGAACGCAAACTTTTATAGCTATGACAGGAAATTATTATTATCAGCATTATTATCAGCTGATTGTTATGATTGTTATGGATGTATCCAAATGAATGTCAATAGAAAGCATCTACTTTGCAGTTATTCTGGCTGCAGAGGTCGTGACTTTGTTAGCCAGTAGCTAGAACGTTGCCGGTGAGCATGGCAATAGAACATAAAGAACGAACAACTTGGTCGCGTCCATAAATATTTAACTAATCTAATGGGTTGTGACTGGGTTGCGTCTCTAGCAACTAAAAGATGAGAAAGTATGAATTTGCTTATATACTGTAAATGAAAATATCAACGGAAATGTTTTAGTTCTAAAGGTAAATATGTGCTTAAAGTATTATTTTATTTGGCAAACAAACAACTGGGTCGCCCCATAAATATCAAACTAATCGAAAGAATGACGCGTCTCTAGCATCCAAAAGATGAGAAAGTATGAATTTGCTTATAAAAATGAAAATATCAAAGAAAAAAAGTTTATACCGCTAAATGTGCTCTTTCATATTGATTTCTTTGGCAACTGTGGTATAAGCGGGATAAACCCCTCTGTTCTGTACATTACCTTGGAAAGATGAACTCTGCAAAGGGACTCGTCCCACTGCATTGTCCATTATTTCCAAGGTAATGTACAGGACATCAGTGTTTATCCTTTACATATATAATAGTTCTATAGTTGCCATGGCAGCCTTGTAGCAGCCTAAGCACAGAGCGCTTGTAAATGTGAAGACCAAGGGGTTGGGTCAAAACGTTTACATAGATCAGACATGGACAGAGTAGGATTAGCTCAGTTTCAAAGGTGTTTATTAAAATAATAGTCCAAAAGAAAAGAATAGGTCTCCCCCAAGAGACCCTCTACGGGATACCGTCTTCTGGGCTCCGGGTCTTGCTGTATCCTGTGGGGATCAAAAACGGAACTCCCTCCTGTTACCTCTGGTACCTTCCCCAACTATAAGGGAGTCCTTTCCTCCCCTAGTCTCTCCCCTGTGTGCTGCCCTTCTGGCAGCTTTATGGGAGTTGTACAGCTGGTGAACAATCAGCCTTTGATTACTCACCAATCCCCAATTAGTCCTGGCTGGAGAGCCCGTCGAGACCTGGCACATCCAGCAGATGAAGCCATCGCCTCATGATGTATACTCCGTCTGTCACCAGGCCTCGACGAGTCTCCCCCTGGTGGCTGACCTGTCATCAGTGCGATGTATGTCTCCCTTCTCGATAGGGCATCCGCGTTTCCATGCTTCGCCCCTGACCTGTGCACAACAGAAAAAGAGAAGCGTTGAAGGGACAAGAACCACCTGGTGACGCGATCGTTTGTGTCCTTTCCCCTGGCCATCCAGACCAGGGGAGCATGGTCCGTGACCAGGGTGAAGTGGGTACCTAACAGGTAATACTTGAGAGTATCTAGCGCCTACTTCACCGCTAGAAACTCTTTCTCAACGATTGAGTACTTTTTTCTGTAGGTATCAGCTTTCGGCTGATGTTCCGTGTTCCGATCGACGAGCTCCCTGAGCTGTTGCTTCTGGGTCCTCATTGCTCGGGACCACCACTGGTACCGTTGGCGTCCTGGGTCTCGACCATAACACGCCAAGGCTGTCCTCTCGTGCCACTTCTTCAACAGGTGCACATGGTAAATCTGTTGGGGTTTCCGTCTCCCCGGCTGCCGTACGCGGTAAATGACAGGTCCCAGCTTCTCGATCACCTCGTATGGCCCATGCCATGTTGCCAGGAACTTACTTTCGGCCGTGGGGATTAAGACCAACACCCTGTCTCCCACCTGGAGTTCTCGGGACTGGGCTCCCAGATTATAGACCTGGGCTTGGGCGCGTTGGGCCTTCTCCATATGTTCCCTCACGACTGGCCATATGGTTGTCATCCCCTCCCTCATCGTCTCCACGTGCTCTACTACGCTGCGTAAGGGGGTCGGTTCGGCTTCCCACACCTCCTTGACAAGGTCCAGTAGGCCTCGTGGCCTCCTCCCATAGAGGAGTTCGAAAGGGGAAAACCCAGTGGAGGACTGGGAAACTTTTCGGATTGAGAACATTAGGTGGGGTAGTAGCTGGTCCCAGTTCTTCCCGTCCTGCTCGATGACCTTCCACAGCATTTGTTTGAGCGTTTTATTGAACCGCTCGAAGAGCCCATCCATCTGTGGGTGGAAGACAGAGGTCTGGATCTGCTTAATCTGCAGGAGAGCACACAAATCTTTCATTAGGCGAGACATAAACTCAGTACCTTGGTCTTTCAGGATGTCGTTCGGGATACCCACCCGGCTAAAGAGGTGGAACAGCTCCCGGGATTCTCAGTTCACTGCGTGACCCACCTCGCCTCCGGGGCTTGCTGATGGCATCGACTGCTCTCGAGCCGGGCAATTCCAGGCAATGTGCCCCCGGGCACCACACTCAAAACACCTCCTTTGGTCTCAAATCTACCTGGGGTCGTCGGTGGCGGGTCGGCCCTACCCCAGCCGTCTCTCCACGGGTTTGCGGTCCTTTGGCCCTGCGAACTGTCGGTTCAGGGTACACAGCAGTGGGGCTGTCCTTCCGACTTCTCAAACGGGCACCGACTCGGCCCGGCCCGGCTCCCACTCAGCAGGGCCTGAGTATTAGGATGCATCTCCACTGCTTCCAGGAGGCCCTCCAAGGTCTGGGCCGCGCATAGACTCGCTGCCCTCTTCATGTCGTGGGGTAGTGCCCATTAGGAAGCGATCCAGGACCACTTTGTCTAGGATAGAGAGAGAGGATACGTCGGTTAGGAGCCATCCCCTGGTGACGCGGAGTAGGTCGCTCATCTGGGCTCGGGGGGATGCGTCGGCTACAAACCTCCAGTCGTGGAATAGTTGAGCCCGATGGGCCAGGCTATACCCGTAGCGGCTGAGTATCTCCCATTTGAGTCCGTCGTAGTTAGCAGCCTGTTCATCGTTCAGGTCCCAATACACCTTTTGGGTATTCCCAGAGAGGAACGGGGCCAGCAGACTGGCCCACTTCTGCCTTGGCCATCCTTCCCGTAAGTGCTGTCTGTTGAAACGTACAGAGGTAGGTTTCGATGTCGTCATCTTCTGTTAGCTTGATTAAAAACTTGCTTGGATGTGATTCAGTAGACGGTCCTCCTTGTAGCTTCCTGATTTCCTCAATGAGGCGGATGATTTGTAGCCGCTGTTCCTCCAGCGTTCATTGCTGAACCGCCTGTTGGGCTTGTTGGGCCCGGATGAACTGAGCTATCAACTCGTCCATGCTGATGCTGGGTAAACGTCAACCCTGATCTGACCACATTATCAGAGTGTCCACATTCTCCACCACTTGTGGCAGACCAGGGGGTTGGGTCAAATCGTTTACACAGATCAGACACGGACAGAGAAGGATTAGCTCAGTTTCAAAGGTGTTTATTAAAATAATAGTCCAAAAGAAAAGAATAGGTCTCCCCCAAGAGACCCTCTCCGGGATACCGTCTTCTGGGCTCCGGGTCTTGCTGTATCCTGTGGGGATCAAAAACTGAACTCCCTCCTGTTCCCTCTGGTACCTTCACCAACTATACGGGAGTTCTTTCCTCCCCAAGTCTCTCCCCTGTGTGCTGCCCTTCTGGCAGCTTTATGGGAGTTGTACAGCTGATGAGCAATCAGCCCTTGATTACTCACCAATCCCCAATCCGCCCCAATTAGTCCTGGCCGGAGAGCCGGTCGAGACCTGGCACGTCCAGCAGATGGAACCATCGCCTCGTGATGTATACTCCGTCTGTCACCAGGCCTCGACGAGTCTCCACCTGGTGGCTGACCTGCTGTACGCCACATAAATGAATACATATTTAGTTACTTTTTTCAGTGTTTTTAATTGTTGATTTTTAATCAGCTCTTTTGTTTTTGATAACATTGAGTTTTAATTGCATATATCTGGTGCTTTTGAGCCACCGATTTGCACATTGACTGACAGGTTAACGCTTTTTGGCTTGGCTAGTCAGCTAGCTAAATGGCAAAAAAAATTGTTTGATAAATGCATCTGGACACAGTACCAGCTTTTCTGTTTCACCTGGCTGCCAATTCCTGATCTTCTGAGAACATCCTTGGAGGAGTTTCCTGAAGCGTGAGAGGAATGGGAGCGAGAGGAATGCAGCAGTGCTGAGGCGGAAGGCTCGTAGTGAGGATGACTGGCTACTATTCTGAATTTTGTGTGGTAAGATTTCTAGCGCCAAGAACTGCTGAGGCATCACCCAAGTGGGTGCTACACAGAATGGAAAAGGAGAAGTCCAGTGGCTAGCTATAAGACTCAGGCTGGTTCCCAGACTTGCCCTCTACAAGACCATCAGCCGACTCCATCACCATCATCTACCATCCTCTGACAAGCTCTCTCCGCTAAAGCCATGAACTGACCCGCTCCATCTTTGGAGGATGCAGCTCTCAAAAAACTTGGTCAACCAACCTGTCATGATATAATGCTTGTTTGTTTTTTGCTCGTGAAGCACTTTGAGATTCTATGAAAGCCCTATAAACATATATATATATATTATTATTATAAACAATCTGGTAAAACAGATGCAATAAGTTCATAGCTTTCTATATCTATTTCAGACTTCATGTCTCTCTGTGATGGCATAGTTAACATGTGATTTCCGGGCCGATTAAGTTTCATCTCTGTTTCAAAGGCTTTATTATCTAATGTAAAAGGTAATTTAGTGATATGTTTGTCTAAAGCAGTGATTCCCAAATTTTTTATAGTCCCGTACCCCTTCAAACATTCAACCTCCAGCTGCGTACCCCCTCTAGCACCAGCGTCAGCTCACTCTCAAATGTTGTTTTTTGCCATCATTGTAAGCCTGCCACACACACACAGTATATGATACATTTATTAAACATAAGAGTGAGTGTGAGTTTTTGTCACAACCCGGCTCGTGAGAAGTGACAAAGATTATAGGGCCAGGGCACAAATAATAATATAACAATAATCAATAATATTTCTCTTTATTTAACCATCTTACATATAAAACCTTATTTGTTCATCAAAAATGGTGAATAACTCACCACAGGTTAATGAGAAGGGTGTGCTTGAAAGTATGCTCATAACTCTGCAATGTTGGGTTGTATTGGAGAGAGTCTCAGTCTTAAATCTTTTTCCACACACAGTCTGTGCCTGTATTTAGTTTTCATGCTAGTGAGGGCCGAGAATCCACTCTCACAAAGGTACGTGGTTGCAAAGGGCATCAGTATCTAACAGCGCGATTTGCCAAGGCAGGATAATCTGAGCGCAGCCTCATCCAGAAATCTGGCAGTGGCTTCTGATTGAATTCAATTTTCACAGAACTGCTTGTTGCAATTTCGATGAGGCTCTCTTGTTCAGATATCGGTACGCGGACTGGAGGCAGGGGATGAAAGGGATAACGAATCCAGTTTTTTGTGTCATCCGTTTCGGGAATGTACCTGCGTAAATGCGCACCCAACTCACTCAGGTGCTTCGCCTTATCACATTTGATATTGTCCGTAAGCTTGAGATCATTTGCACACAAAGAATAATACAAGGATGGAAAGACCTGTGTGTTGTCCTTGTTAATGCAGACAGAGAAGAGCTCCAACTTCTTAATCATAGCCTCAATTTTGTCCCGCACATTGAATATAGTTCTGGGGAGTCCCTGTAATCGTAGATTCAGATCATTCAGGCGAGAAACAACATCACCCAGATAGGCCAGTCGTCTGAGAAACTCGTCATTATGCGTGACAAGTGAAAATGATGGTCAGTAAAGAAAACTTTAAGCTCGTCTCTCAATTTAAAAAAACGTCAATACTTTGCCACTTGATAACCAGCGCACTTCTGTATGTTGTAAAAGTGTTACATGGTCGCTGCCCATATCATTGCATAGTGCAGAAAATACACAAGAGTTCAGGGGCCTTGCTTTAACAAAGTTAACCATTTTCGCTGTAGTGTCCAAAACATCTTTCAAGCTGTCAGGCATTCCCTTGGCAGCAATAGCCTCTTATGGATGCTGCAGTGCCTAAGTGGCGTCGGGAGCAACTGCGTGCACACGCGTTACCACTCCACTATGTCTCCCTGTCATGGCTTTTGCGCCATCAGTACAGATACCAACACATCTTGACCACCAAAGTCCATTTGATGTCACAAAGCTGTCCAGTACTTTAAAAATATCCTCTCCTGTTGTCCTGGTTTCCAGTGGTTTGCAGAAGAGGATGTCTCCTTAATTGACCCCCCATAAACGTAACGAACATATACCAGGAGCTGTGCCAGGCCCGCCATGTCTGTTGACGCATCCAGCTTTAACGCATAGAATTCACTGGCTTGTATGCGAAGCAGTAATTGTATCAAAACATCTCCTGCCATGTCACTGATGTGTTGTGAAACAGTGTTGTTTGATGAAGGCATTGTCTGTATAGTTTCTTTGGCCTTTTCCCCCCAGCATTGTCCCAGCCATATCCGCAGCAGCAGGAAGAATTAAGTCCTCCAAATAGTATGGGGCTTGCCTCTCCTAGAACACTCGGTAGATCACCATATAAGACGCTTCTAGCCCCCTCTTATTAATGGTATCTGTTGCTTGCCGAAAGTCGTCTTAATTCTCGGTCAAAAAACTCCCGTGGTTTATTTTCAAATTGGCATGTTTTGTTTCTAAATGTCTACACAAGAGTGAAGGTTTCATCGAGTTGTGAGATAGTACTTTTGCACATATAACACACTGTGGCTGAAGAAAGGCACTACTCCCAATATAAGTGAACCCCAAATCTCATCATATTTGCGCCTCTTCGATGGTCCAACATCCCTGTCTGTTGTTCGGTGCTTTCCCGGGTAAGGGGGCAGTAGCTCTTCGGCTGCATCAGATTCACAACTGTCATTGTAAATGCTAGCTGGGCTAACAACAATTGTAGAATTACTGATGCTAGCATTGGATGTGCTCGTGGAAGCAGAACAACTTGTGTCGTTGGCAGGTGCACGTGTAATACTGCTGGTAGTAGCAGTACTGCCAGTAGAGCTGGTATGTGTCTCTATGGAAGCGGGCCTTGCTTTTTTTAACCATTTATCCATTTTCGAGCAAACAGAATGAGCAGCAGCTATACGTTTGGATACATACATACATATTAGTGGAATTCCCGCGAGAGAGTAACAGTTAATGTGATTGAATGTTAATTATTTGACTAGGCTACATGTATTTGACATTGTGGTGTTATTCGCTGAACACTAGATGGTTTAATTTTATTTTTGGCAGTGAAATGAGGCTACTCTGGCGAGAAAAAAAACTTACCCAAATGTATAGCCCCGTCGGAAAATATAAATGGACTGTTTGAAAAGGTGACGCATTTTTTATTTATTACAAAAAGAAATAAATAAAAAATATATTTTTTATTATTATTTTTTTTAAATCATGTGAATCACATTTGTATTTGGCGTACCGCCGACGGCATTGCGCGTACCCCTGGGTATACGCGTACCCCAGTTTGGGAATACCTGGTCTAAAGGATCAAATACTGATTCTAGTGTAGACCTGATAAAATGCTAAATGAGTGTAATTCGGGAAAACATTACCAAGTACTGAGAAACAATCTACTACTATACTGTACATGTCCAAATGCACTTCTAAAGACATCATCCAAATCATTCCATGACATACTGTATCTTACCACAGATATGACACAGTTGTAAGAAATCTCTCTGACTTGTTTGTTGACATTGAAACAAAGTTAATCTTACTATCAGGTTAGATAAACTTTGGTCTACCATCATAGACCTAAAGATACACAATACGTTTTTTTCTTGGTTTTAGCCAATGGCAAATGCGGAAAAACAACACTTACTGTTGCACTAATAAGAACCGTTTGCAGGCCCTTTCAGGGTGAGAGAACACCACCATTATCGCTGTCCCCGGATTTCTGAGGAATAAAGAAGTACTTTGATTTGCCATAGTGCCCACCAGGCCGTGTCCCACTGGGGTGCTTGCTGATGTATTTCTTGCTTTACCTGCTGTCAGAATAAATGTACACCGCATGGCTTCGAAGATAAGCTAGAGCTTTCAAAAACCTTTTCATGTCCAGAAAAAGTACATCTTTATTACTAAGCCTTCAAAAGTTAAATATGCAGACAAACGGTGTTAATTTTCAGACAGTTGCCATAAAGCATGCTTCTTGCATGTTTCGTCTAAATGAGAGGAAATTCTTAATTTATACAGTAGGGTGGCCGGTAGCCTAGTGGTTAGAGCATTGGGCCAGTAACCAAAAGGTTGCTGGTTTGAATAACTGAGCCGCCAAAGTGAAAAATGTGCCTGTGCCCTTGAGCAAGGCACTTAACCTTAATTTGCTCCAGGGGTGCCATACTACTACAGTATGGCTGTAAAACAACACATTTCACTGCGCCTATCCACTGTACAGTATGTAACAATTAAACAGATTTGTGTATTTTATTCAGAGTTGAGCTCAAGGTCAAGACCTTCATTGAATGGCCTTAGTATCAATGATACTGTAATTAGCATGCATTTCATTTCCTCCTGGGAAAGTCATGTAAAAGTCACCAACGCCTGATACATGGTACTGTATCAGCATATCTACGTTGAGTATCTCTCCAGGGAACTGAGTGAATATTAGAGCTATTGATAATTCAGATAGAAGATGTCTGCACATTCAATTCATTTAAGGGCATCAGATGTCTAAATAATCCATGTATTCATGTCAGGATTACATTGAAGGATTTAGTCATGTACTGTTACACTTTAAAGCAGAAAGAGAACAGTGAGAGGTCAATCCAGTATCAAGGTGTACTGTGCTGGATTGTGATGAGTATGAATGACTAGTGCGAGCCCCTGTCTAATGTTCAGTGTCAAGCTGAATGTCAGTGCATGCATAAATACATTCAATGTAACGGCATCAATAGAAGAAAGGCATTTCAATAATTTCTATGAAACATAGTTATCTTCCTTTCTTAGAATTTTTAGATCTATATCATAAACTGTTGATATAGATACAGTATAGCCTACTATAGAATTTCATGAATCTACAGTATAAACTGTCTTCCTTGATGTTAGAATAAGGCAACACCCAACTCAACAGATACTAATGTAAGTGTGCTCTTATTCAATGCAAATGCTACTTCTTTGGGCACCAGACTAAGTCTAAGGTCCCCTCCTACTCTTGTTTGTAGTACACAGTGGGGAAATGATCCATGCATGGAGTCTAGCACACAATGCCAGTCTAATTTGTCATTTCACAGAGCGCAGCACCCGTTCTCATAAACACATCGCTGGCTAACAAAGCAAGGTCATCCACTGCATCTGACCCTCTCATGACAAAACAATGAAGGTTGGCTCGATTATGTATATTACACGGTTTCCAGTCTCACTGTGAGTAAAGACTCTTTCAAAGTACTGTAAATTCCCTAGATACACTTGTGAATTTACTCCTAATCCCCAGGTAATTGAAATGGTTGACTCAACCATACAGTGAAAATTGCAATGTTCCACAGCCCTATGAATTGTAGCTTAAAGGCCAACTTCTTAATTTGAAATCAATAAAACAGCAACATTGCCATTTGGGTTCCTATAAAACTGAGGGATGTAAAACGTCCTTATATTTTGGGTTATGGTGGGGTTAGACCAGGGGTGTCAAACATACGGCCCGCGGGCCGGAACCGGCCCCCAAGGAGGTTCGATCAGGCCCGCAGGATAATTTGAAAGTGGAAAAAATGCATAAAAGACATGGAATTAATATTTTTTATTCGCTGCAATTCATGGATTATCCGCTAAGGGGCGCACTCTTTCCATCAGAGTAGAAGACAAGCCGCATCACTGAGACAGACTGAAAACAGCAGACGGTATCAATGCGCCATCTGCTGCTTGTTACGACGTTGTTAATACCTTGGTCTCTACCTCTCCGCTACACCCTCATTAGCCAAAATGTCGTTATCCAAACGGAGAAAAGTAGATAAGGAGTGTAGAATTTTCAAAGAAAAATGGACCACGTCCTATTTATTTACAGAGATGCACGGAAAACCTTCGTGCTTGGTGTGTTTGCAACAAGTTTCGGTATTGAAGGAATATAATATTCGACGCCACTACGAGACTCATCACAGCGAAAAATATGACGGCTTGCAATTAAAGTTTTGTGCCTTTGTACAATCAGTGGGATCAGTTGCAATGCATATTTGTGAATGATAAAAGTAAATTGCACATTTGTCTAAGGAAATATGAGGTGTTTCATGAAATGTTTTGTAAAAGGATAGTTCATTAAATTTCAATATTTTCCTAATGTTCTTGTGCTTCTTTACACCAAAACAAAGGAAAGACATGATATTTTGGTTATTTATAGCAGAGTATGGTATAATTTTAATGGTCCGGCCCACTTGACATCTCCCTAGGCCGTATGTGGCCCACGATGCGAAATGAGTTTGACACCCCTGGGTTAGACAGTTGATCAAAGCTCATGACATGGGGCATTTATGAGTTATATTTGTATATATCATTAATTTACATTAATTAAAATGTCTGTAAATATCACAGAGTAGGCCTTTAAATAAGATGAGGTCGTTCAAGCTGATAGACAGGTCTGATGTTATAGGCAGTCTATAGTCAACAACATGTTGTCATCCTAATCTGCTGGGGGTGTTTCAGAAACAAGTGTTTCACCAATACATCCCCCCACCTAGCAACCAATGCTAATTAAGACCACACATCTTAGATTTGCTGAGGTCAGAACGAGGGGTTTTAATTAAAACGCCATTGAGTTCGATTTGCACGTCGTGCACGAAGACCTACTCAGGTTGCACCACAGGCTAGATAGAGTTTTAATTAACTCTTATCTTAGCCCAATTTTTCCAGCTCGGGTCATCATCATAATTCCCCCACTATCGCCCTAATAATAAATTGAACAACACCTCTGTAAATCCAAGAGGCTGCGTGCATGTCAAAACAAACAGTGACCCCTATATCCCCAATTCAGTCCACACCCAATCAATCATCATGCATACAAATATGCATATTTCAGTGGATGCAATTAGGAGGTCAATGCATTGGATGTGTTATGTCATATATGTACAGATATGTGCACTACGTCATTGCTCTGTCTCTCTCTCTCTCTTCTGTGTCACTGAGCCATTGGGCCCGCCCTGCAACCTCATTGGATAACGCTGGGCAGGCCTGGGCCAGCGCTCTTCTTTCACTGTGAGACTCGTCAATGTGCATTTTGCTAGCTGTCATTCAAATGGCGATGGACTGGAACTCAAATTGGCTGGAACTCAAATTGCTAGGGGGCTGGCTCAAGTGGGCCAAGCTTGTAGTACTCAAAATGGTGCTGCATAGCTTCTAGAAAAGAGTAGCTTCCAAACTAGGGATTTAATGGCTAATTGAGGTAAGACAGTAATTCTGCTCATAGATTATGCATGTATGAACTACACATTGACACATCCAGCCCAAAGCGGGAGGTTAAAAAGATACTACAGTACGTAGTCGCCAGAGTTATGGAACGTGTCTTTTAATATGTGGCCTGGGAGCCCTTGGATGTAGGTCTATGCAGGACAGAATTAAATAACATGCTTACATTAACAATGCTCAGTTGTCCTAGCACAGTAATGTGCACTGCATGCCGCGAAGACCCTGAGGACACATACGTGCTTATGATAATGCCATGGAAAGACGTCTCGGCAGAGCTATTCAACAACCAGCTTCTATTGTTTGCACTATATACTGTACCCATTTTGTACATTGCAAAACAATGATGTATGGTAGCTACTGTAGGTATAGGTAGAATGTATTTACAGGGTTCTTGGGCTCCCGAGTGGCGCAGCGGTCTAAGGCACTGCATCTCAGTGCAAGAGGTGTCACTACAGTCCCTGGTTTAAATCCAGGCTGTATCACATCTGACTGCACAATTGGCCCAGTGTCGTTCGGGGTAGGCTGTCATTATAAATAAGAAGTTGTTCTTAACTGACTTGCCTAGTTAAATAAAGGTTAACATTTTTTTTAAACATATACTAAAACATTGTTACACAATACATACTCACAAACTTTAGTGGGACCAAATATCTTGTCATTTACACATTGACATTGAGGCCTACAATGAGCTGAACACACAAAACAAAAAAAATGATATCACTATTAGAAAATATCTCTCTCACATGCACACACACACACACAAGGCTACAGTTCTGATATACAATAGTATAGCCTACCACTTATACTATTGAGCAGAGCATAGATCCACCTTGATATGTTCAGGAAAGTACGTTTCAGATGATTAACTAAGCATTCCCAATACACAGTATTGAAATAATAATTGACTGCATTATGGTAGGCCTAATGATATAGGGACAAATCGAAATGTACATAATGATTACCTGGAGGAAAATGGGGGAGGCTTTAGTATTTTTTTGATCTAGTCCAGGGAAGGGTCATGTCATTTGTAATTGATGGAATTTCAATATTTCTCAGTGTTTTAGAATGAGTTGCTTATTAGGCTAAATATTGATGTGTGCCTGATGCCGCCCCTCATCTATGATTCTCCACTGGGCTCGCAATATCAAGTGCGCCTATAGGCTATTTAGCATGGTCTCAATCAAATGTTCTATAGCCTTGATGCTATAGGCTATGAAATGCATGCTTGGAGTAGCACAGAGCAAAGTTATGTTTCTAATATAGCTGCTGGGATGGTGTAAATAAAACTACACACTGCAATGAAAATTCCAACACTGAGCCCTAACCTGCTCTGCTCTACGGTGGCAGTTCAGGCGGAGAGTCAAAGGTTAATTGACCTCACAATAAGCCAGATTGTAGTTGCTTACATTGTCGTGCTGAAACTTGAAACAGCAGCCGCTGCACAATCCATCGGAAACGGAAAGCTCATGGTGCTGAAAGTAGGCAAATTCGAATAGGCATAATTGAATCATTCATTTTATTTAGACTTTACTAACAACAAGAAGGCTTTGTGTTGGAGCCTATTTCTTGCTATTTTAGAAATAAAATAAGAGGTAGGCCTATCTGTTTGACAGACAAAGTTTGGCTATTTGATGGTCAATTCCTCCACCCACCATGCACTCTTTAAATAGCATAGCTCTGTGTCAGTGAAGGGCTGTTAAAGCCAATAATCAAATTAAGGGGGAATGAGAGGCTATGCCATAGGCCTACCTTTCATTTAAGAAAATGGCAAAAAGCAAAGGCCTACCCCTTTTATCTTAAGATTTTGAAAAAAATCAAATGGATCTGATTATATTAAGTGATCTATAACAGCGCTTTGGTCCACAATGCTTTATGCTAGAAACAAGCTGTCAAGTACAAAGGAAAGACGTGACTCTGATGCATATGGGGATATCCTTGTTTTGTTTCCTTGACATTCAGAGGCTGACTTTGCTTGGGAACTAATCTAATTCTGTCACAATCAATTGATTAAGCTATTCACTTTCTGCACAATAGAATATGTTTAATATATACTTTAGAAATATATATACAAATATACTGAACAATAATATAAATGCAACATCCAACAATTTCAACGGTTTTACAGAGTTACAGTTCATATAAGGAAATCAGTCAATTAAAATAAATGAATTAGGCCCTAATCTATGGATTTCACATCACTGGGCAGGGGCGCAGCCATGGGTTGGAAAGGGAGGCCATAGGCCCACCCACTGGGGAGTCAGCCAATCAGAATAAATGGGTGACTGGTCTCAGGTGAAGAATCCCGCAGGTGAAGAAGCTGGATGTGGAGGTCCTGGGCTGGCGGGTTACACCTGGTCTGCGGTTGTGAGGATGGTTGGACGTTCTGCCAAATTCTCTAAAACGACGTTGGAGGTGGCTTATGGTAGAGAAATTAACATTCAATTCTCAGGCAACAGCTCTGGTGGACATTCCTGCAGTCAGCATGCCAGCATGCTCCCTCAAAACAGCTTGGAAAATTCCAGAAAAGTATGGCATGGCTTTAGAAGCTTCTGATAGGCTAATTGACATCATTTGAGTCAATTGGATGTGTACCTGTGGATGTATTTCATCATAGGAAAATCAAAAGAAATCAGCCAAGACCTTCGAAAAAATTTTGTAGACCTCCACAAGTCTGGTTCATCCTTGGGAGCAATTTCCAAACACCTGAAGGTACCACGTTCATCTGTACAAACAATAGTACGCAAGTATAAACACCATGGGACCACGCAGCCATCATACTGCTGAGAAAGGAGACGTGTTCTGTCTCCTAGAGATGAACGTACTTTGGTGCGAAAAGTGCAAATCAATCCCACAACAACAGCAAAGGACCTTGTGAAGATGCTGTAGGAAACAGGTACAAAAGTATCTATATCCACAGTAAAACGAGTCCTATATCGACATAACCTGAAAGGCCGCTCAGCAAGGAAGCCACTGCTCCAAAACCACCATAAAAAAGCCAGACTACGGTTTACAACTGCACATGGGGACAAAGATCGTACTTTTTGGAGAAATGTCCTCTGTTCTGATGAAACAAAAATAGAACTGTTTGGCAATAATGACCATCGTTATGTTTGGAGGAAAAAGGGGGATGCTTGCAAGCCCAAAAACACCATCCCAACCGTGAAGCATGGGGGTGGCAGCATCATGTTGTGGGGGTGCTTTGCTGCGGAGGGACTGGTGCACTTCACAAAATAGATAGCATCATGAGGCAGGAAAATTCTGTGGATATATTGAAGCAACGTCTCAAGACATCAGTCAGGAAGTTAAAGCTTGGTCGCAAATGGGTCTTCCAAATGGACAATGACCACAAGTAAACTTCCAAAGTTGTAGGAAAATAGCCTAATGACAACAAAGTCAAGGTATTGGAGTGGCCATCACAAAGCCCTGACCTCAAACCTATAGAAAATGTGTTGGCAGAACTGAAAAAGCGTGTGTGAGCAAGGAGGCCTACAAACCTGACTCAGTTACACCAGCTCTGTCAGGAGGAATGGGCCAAAATTAACCCAATTTATTGTGGGAAGCTTGTGGAAGGCTACCCTAAACGTTTGACCCAAGTTAAACAATTTAAAGGCAATGCTACCAAATACTAATTGAGTGTATGTCAACTTCTGACTCACTGGGAATGTGATGAAAGAAATTAAAGCTGAAATAAATCATTCTCTCTACTATTATTCTGACATTTCACATTCTTAAAATAAACTGGTGATCTTAACTGACCTAAGACAGTGTCACGCCCTGACCAAAAGAGAGCATTTTCTATTCTCTATTTTGGTTAGGTCGGGGTGTGACTAGGGGGGGGGTGTTCCTATCTAGGTGTTTTTGTTTTCTCTGTTGGCCTGGTATGGTTCCCAATCAGAGGCAGCTGTTTATCGTTGTCTCTGATTGGAGATCATATTTAGGCAACCTTTTCCCACTGTGTTTTTGTTGGGATCTTGTTTTTGTGTGGTGCCTGTGAGCACTGCATTTGCTTCACGTTTCGTTACTCTTTATTGTTTTTTGTGAGTTTCATTGAAATAAACATGTGGAACTCTACGCACTCTACGTTGCCTTGGTCCATTTATTCCAACGATCGTGACAGACAGGGAATTTTTACTAGGATTAAATGTCAGGAATTGTGAAAAACTGAGTTTAAATGTATTTGGCTAAGGTGTATGTAAACTTCCGACTTCAACTGTACACACTACCGTTCAAAAGTTTGAGGTCACTTAGAGATTTCCTTGTTTTTTAAAGAAAAGCACATCTTTTGTCCATTAAAATAACATAAAATTGATCAGAAATACAGTGTTGACATTGTTAATGTTGTAAATGACTATTGTAGCTGGAAACTGATGATTTTTTTATGGAATATCTACATAGGTGTACAGAGGCCCATTATCAGCAACCATCACTCCTGTGTTCCAATGGCACGTTGTGTTAGCTAATCCAAGTTTATAATTTTAAAAGGCTAATTGATCATTAGAAAACTGTTTTTCAATTACGTTAGCACAGCTGAAAACTGTTGTGCTGATTAAAGAAACAATACAACTGGCCTTCTTTAGACTAATTGAGTATCTGGAGCATCAGCACTTGTGGGTTCGATTACAGGCTCAAAATGGCCAGAAACAAAGAACTTTCTTCTGAAACTCCTCAATCTATTCTTGTTCTGAGAAATGATGGCTATTCCATGCGAGAAATTGACAAGGAACCAAAGATCTCGTACAACGCTGTGTACTACTCCATTCACTGTATTTCTGATCAATTTGAAGTTATTTTAATGGACAATTTGTTTTGCTTTTCTTTCAAAAACAAGGACATTTCTAAGTGACCCCAAACTTTTGAACGGTAGTGTATATGTTTAAACCCAGACAGCTTTCAGGGAAACACTTGTGACCTCTCGTTGGGTTAACCCAGGGAAGAAGAGTAGCCAGCAATTAAAGCTTAATTTCTTTCTGCATTGGTAGGACTACTTTGTCTGGGGTAGAATGGTAGGCATAACTTTTGAAAGTACTATGCTCAGATTCCTATTATATGCAAAGTTGACAGTTTCGTTGCAAAGATGAACACATCTCTCTGTCCATTCTTAGCCTGAAATGTCGGTAATTTGTGTGGAATTAAAAAAAGATTCCGCTTACATGTAAAATGACGTAGAATTGCATGAAATGTTTATAAAAGGCTTTTTTAAATTTTTAAATCGGACCTGCAAATACGATGATAGATTAATATAATGCTTTCACTATAAAGGACATCTTTCTACCCCTACTCTTGTCCACGGTGGTCTGCGAACCCACAACCTTCTGGTCCGCAGCCCTGTGCGCTATCAAAATACCCGCGTTACCATGTCATGCTTCCAACACCAGGAACAGTTTCTAACACTGCAGAAGGCTCTAGTCGGTCCAAGACGTAAGAGTAAATGGTAGACATGTTCTCTGCTATCCACTTTGTTTCAATTGTTATTTGGGGTATATAGGAGGGTCACTTTTTTTCAAGCGTTCACGGAGTTTAGCTAAAATCTATTTTGCTGGAGGTAGTGTAATCCATTTTCATTTCAGAGAGGTCCGATTTTCTCCATGTAAACCTTATTATAAATAACATTTACTCCCATAGGCAACCCGATTGACCTATTCATTGTGGTGTTTATTGTCATTATAACGCAGACTAAGATATAGTTTAAAGGACATATACAGCCTAGCCTATAGATTTATCTCTACAAATCACTTGCTTGATCATCCAATGGGGTATTAAAAATAGCGGGAGTAGGGATGCTGCGCGGATGGCTCACATGGTTTTATAACCTGCGCAGGAGAGAACTGCAGATTTGGCTGTACGCGAGGCACACACTCGAATCAAGGAGTGATTTCACCCGATTCCGCGGTGCTGGCTGGTTGGTGGATTTAGTTTATGTACTTGATAAATAACGATACAAAACAGATTTTAGAGCATACTTGTTTCTAGAGTCACTGCAGTGTTGTGCTGTATCGGGAGAACTACCCAAGTGGAGACTTTGCTGATGCATCTTTGCGCGAGCATCCATCTCTTGGCGATTACAAATAACATACACAAAGCTGGGGAGGCGGTCTACATCAGCTTTCAGAAAACACACATCGCTTTTTTCCTCTGAAGCTTGTTGTAGCTGGACATTTCTTGGAGATAGGCTACTAGAGGCACAGATATAGCTTACTTTTTGATATTCTCACCTTATAGTTGAGGCAAGCAAATAGAGGTCGACCACCAACGACAACATCATTTCGAGTGGAGTTGAATTTCTGTGGGCATCACTATTTCGCACGGAGCAAGGAGTATTTGACATTCAAGTTTTCGTGGAAGTTGCGCACTGACGGAAAATGGGCATTTGTGGTTATTTTGTGGCGCCTTGGAAATGTCTTGTTGTCATCGGTGTAAGACTGTTATTCCTTGTACCTGCAGGAGTGCCAGCGAGGAGCGGGGATTCTTTTTCTAAGGACAACATCACTGTCAGACAAGGGGACAGTGCCGTCTTAAAGTAAGTCATTTAATTTGTACCTTATTTCAATGCTTTCAAAGTCATTGGTTCGGCGAATTGTGCAATATTGCGTGCTGGAGGACTATAATAGTCGAAAACACGTGCCAATTTTGGGGGGGAATTCATTACAAGTGTTTTTAATGTCCACAAATATCCTTCGCAAGCATGATGTGCAATATGTTATTATTTATAATTAACTCTAACTGCGTCATTCTTTCATAATCTCAAGTAAGCACTATAGCATGCAAAACGCAGACTTACCTCTAGTTCTCCATGTTATTGATAAGGTTAATGTCATTTTAATATTTTGAAGGATGCTGTGGGCATAGATACTGATATCGATGTGAAGGTGGGATAGGGTCGTCAGCTGATCATAATGCAATATTATAATATATTAACTGTTGTGGTATTGTTGTGCAAACATTTTGATTATCCAGTAACAGAATAGAAGACATTAGATTATTCCATTATTTGTAACCAATCATGTCTGGAACCCATACAAAATGTATACAGCTCTCTCTGTCTGTGAGTGAGAGCGAGAGAGATGTTATCAAATCCTATATGAATCTCTCAATTCATGAAAGACATAAGCGACGGGGGCAGAGCTGACAAAGTGTGTATTCATGCCTTGGGTGACTGAAGGAAAAGTGGATCTTATGTCACATTCCAGCCCGGTTTTGCTAAGAGCCTGGCACCATACAAAGTAGGAGCCATTCTGGAGAAAGAGAGAGTTGCCTGTGGTGGCCACTCCTGGACACATACTGGAGTCTTGGAGAGGCATCCTTGAGAGAATTTCATTTTGACCATAGAACAAAGCTGTCAACCTAAAATGATTTGCACCCTTGATAAAGACTGTATAACATAAATAATACAAATACTGCGCTAGCTATATTGAATGCTACAAAAATGGGGAAATTATATTTTTGTATAAAAAACCTAATACAATTGCTCAGAGAGAAATATTTTGTTCAACAATAATAATCTAAAAAAGATAGTGGTGAAAATGATTGGCACCCCTGTTTTCAATACTCACCCCTTGTGAGGATAACACCACTTAACTAACCCCTTGAGGATAACAGCACTTAGCCTTTTTCAATAATGTTTTCTCATAATACATTTTCTATAATGTTTTATGAGATTGGAAAAAACATTGGGAGGGATGTGATATTCTTGATATTCTTAGGTATGTGCTTATGTACTGCCTTCTTCAATTCAAACCACAAGTTTTCAATGGGGTCCGGGGACTAAGATGGCCATCGCAAAATGTTAATTTTGCTGCTAATTAACCATTTATTTGTGGATTTTGTTGTATGCTTGGGGTCATTGTCTTGCTGGAAGATCCACTTGTGGCCAAGTTTCAGCCTCCTGGCAGAGGCAACCAGGTATTTAGCTAAAATATCCTGGTACTTGGTAGAGTTCATGATTCTCTTGACCTTAACAAGAGCCCCAGGATCAGTGGAAGCAAAATAGCCCCATAACATCAAAGATCCACCACCATACCTACCTTTACAGTAGGTATGAGGTACTTTTCTGCATATGCATCCTTCTTTCGAGGCCAAACACATCACTGGTGTGCTTGACCAAAGAGCTCTCTTCTCGTCTCATCTGACCATATCACCCGGTTCCAATACAAGTGTCAATGGCATTTATCAAACTCAAAGAGTAGCATTTTAATGCAGATGTAATCAATCTGTGGTTACGCATGGCACCTATCAAGAGTACAGGTCTTAACCCAAGTTCCCAACCTGGCCCTCATACCCTACTGGCCAGCTAATCATCCCTGGCCTGCTGATTAACACCATTTTAGGTTGACAGCTTTGTTCTATGGTCAAAATGAAGTTCTCTCAAGGATGGCTCTCCAAGACTCCAGTATGTGTCCAGGAGTGGCCACCACAGGCAACTCTCTCTTTCTCCAGAATGGCTCCTACTTTGTATGGTGCCAGGCTCTTAGCAAAACCGGGCTGGAATGTGACATAAGATTCACTTTTCCTTCAGTCACCCAAGACATGAATACACACTTTGTCAGCTCTGCCCCCTTCGCTTATGTCTTTCATGAATTGGGAGATTCAGATAGAGATGTGATCAAATCCTCTCACTCACTGACAGAGAGCCCATTTTGTATGGGTTCCAGACATGATTGGTTACAAATAATGGAATAATCTAATGTCTTCTAGTCTGTAACTGGATAATCAAAATGTTTGCACAACAATACCACAACAGTTAATATAATATTGCATTATGATCAGCTGACGACCCCATCCCACCCCCTACCCACACATCGATATCAGTATCTAAGCCCACAGCATCCTTAAAAAGATTAAAATGACATTAACTGAATAAATAACATGGAACAAATGATTTTGGAAGGAGATGTTTCAAGAGCAGATGTCCACATACTTTTGGTCATGTAGAGTATGTAGTGTATATATTTTAAATATTCTTTACTGCAACCGCCAACCACTGTAGTACTCAGGAGCCTGCTCTCAATGAGTGTAGACAGCCTGCTGCTGCCTGTTGCCACTCTGCTAATCATCAGATGTGGAGAGGAGAGGAAGTAACTGAAGGGCCCTGGCTTAATTGGGTAACTGGTTAATAAAATAAATTGCATAATAAATAAATGTGACTGGTCAACTGTGTGAGTCAGGGGCTGACCCCAAGCCCGTAGAGGGCCCAAGAGGCAAAAACATAAATATAGAAATTATATACATATTTTTATTATTAGCATTTTTTATCCAATCACAGGAGCAGGCTCTCAATGTTCAAAATACACCAGGCAGCATAATTTAGCCACATAGAATCAATATAAAAAAATAACTGTGGATTAAGTTTTATCACAACCACATCTGCCAAAATAAAGGAAACACCAACATAAAGTCTCTTAAAAAGGTGCTGGGCCACCATGAGCTGGCAGATCAGCTTCAATGCACCTTGGCATAGATTCTACAAGTGGACCCAAACCATGCCAGGAAAATGCACCCACACCACAACATACAGTTGTCATGACTCGCCATCCTGGATGGAGATCAAAGGTGCCTGCTAACCAAAGGTTTCAAGACGCCCTCTCCTGGGGGAGTTGGCCAGTTTTATGACATCGTAAATACCTTGCAGGAACTATCTCTCCTTGACCATGCAGTATTGAGGGGAAAGAACCCTTTTGTTACAAGGAGATTCCTCCTGCCAAAACTACAACATCCAAAAATGGATAATGGAACAATATTTCCAACACAAAGAATGTGGGAAATGGTCGGGAGGGACTTAAAGAACTATCATGTCAGATAATTTATTGTTTGGTGATATCGGCAGGTAGCCTAGGGGGTGGCAGGTAGCCTAGTGCGTTGGGCCAGTAACCGAAAGGTTGCTGGATCGAATCCCCGAGCTGACAAGGTAAAAATATGTTGTTCTGCCCCTGAACAAGGCAGTTAACCCACTGTTCCCTGGTAGGCCGTCATTGTAAATAATAATTTGTTCTTAACTGACTTGCCAAGTTAAATAAAGGTTAAAATAAAAAAATATCATTAAAGACATTATAACGGAAACATTGGAACTTTAAGAGCTTTCACAATGTTTGTCAGTTGCATCTAAATGTTGTAAAACTTATATGATTAAATATACAACTATTTGTGAGAAGATGAAATGTGACTCTAGCCTTCTAAATGACAATTGTTTTTCATGTAAAGTTTTACCCAGTCAGTAACCACACCCACGCGAGCACAGACATTATGCCAAAAGGATGGAACACCCCTTTTTCCAGACTGCTTATAAAAGGACTCCTAACGAAATGTACATTAGACCAGACAGCATGGAGCGGTGGCTACACGGCTGAGAAATAGTTTTAAACTAAAGACCAGTATACGGACGGTAAGCCGGACGTCACAAATGGTTTAAAACTACCAGACCAGAAAGCGTGGAGCTGTGGCTACACGTATAAAATGGTTTGACTGTACCAGACCAGACAAATAGTAAGACCTTCTGAAACTCAACAGAGAAGAAGAAGACTAGATATGCACCGCCTGCAGCTCTGTATGTAACGTAGTGTAAGAAACTCGACCGAAGACGAGAAAAGAAGAACATTTCCCTATCAAACGGCCATTGGTACGTCTGATGTATCCATTCTAACACACACTTCAAGAACAAAGGAAACCTACTACAACTACTAAGGACATGGTGACCTCTGGTGAACAACCAGACACTTACACAACCAGAGACTTTCTGTCGAACTATTCGTCATAGACTGATCTGGCGAATTCAACAGTGAGAGACAACAAAGATATACAAGCGTAAATTTGTACATTGCATTTCTAAATCCGAATGAGCGGTTGTTAGGGTGCTAAATATCCACATTTAAATTCCTTTGTCTCTCCTTCTCCCACTCTTTCTTTCCCCACCCCTTCATTGTGTAACCAGCCGTCATATCGGGTTAGTCTACTAGGCACTTTTCATTGCATTATGTAGTAATCAATGTATAATCTATCCTGTGTGTGTGTTTATGTAATTCTGTGTGATTATTTAGTTATTTAGTAAATAAATAATTATGCCAATTTGTGTATCGCTGAGTCATCATGTAGACTAGGGTTCGTGCAGATTTAACGGATTAAGCGACGTTCAGAATAAGACTGATATGAGGTAATAATAATTAATGGATGACTATGGACGATATATTCTGATATTCTTGAGTTTATTCGGGAAAGATTAACTCATAAAACAAACTTTTTCCGTGGTGCCCCAAGATTTCCAATGCGTTAATTGTTACATGATTAATTTAATCATCGTAATAATTTAACATAGTTAATTGGATAAAATAATCATCATCGCATTAATGGTAGTCACGTCACAGTATACTTTATCCCTTGTTTACTCAAGTGGTTCCTTTATTTTGGCAGTTACCGGTATGCCTACAGTTGGAAAGGCTGCAGTTTGGGCAGCATGCACGCCAAATATAGGCTTGTTAAATTGTGGCCATAGACAAATAATGCATATAAGGGTTTTGTAACCGTTTACCCTGGCAAATTGACTGTTGTACTCATGGGTACACTAACAATGTATGTCAGTCCTGATCTGAATGGGAAGTGCCATCTATGGATTATATTTCTATGGTTGGTTGCGGCTGTCGTTTTGCCTTTTGCAGATTTCAAAATACAATTGCGGGAAAACGTTTTGTTTTGGAAAGCAAATGTCTTCTGCTGAAAGGAGAAGACTAATCTGTCTGTAGAACCAACATTTTTTGCTAACAGCAGCACTGTATTTCAAAGTAACTCAGCTATTCCCATGACGAGCGCACCGGTCATCACCGTGAGTAACCTATGGCTTCAACTTCTTCATTAAATGAGTCAGTATGCCACTGGAAATTGTATTTAGTACCCTACTGTCGGCTATGATATACACTGAACAAAAATCTAAACGGAACATGTACAGTGTTAGTCCCATGTTTCACGAGCTGAAATAAAACATTCCAGATATTTTCAAAACACACAAAAAGCTCATTTCTGTAAAATGTTGTGCACAAATTTGTTTACATCCCTGTTAGTGGGCATTTCTCCTTTGCCAAGATAATCCATCTACCTGACAGGTGTGACATATCAAGAAGATGATTAACCTTTCTAGGACACACGTTCCACTAGCGGAACCCCTCGACAACATTCCGCTGAAAAGGCAGCGCGGGAAATTCAATTTTTTTTTGTTGAAATATGTAACTTTCACACATTAACAAGTAAAATACAGCAAATGAAAGATAAACATCTTGTTAATCTACCCATCGTGTCCGATCTAAAAAATGTTTTACAGCGAAAACACAACATATGATTATGTTAGATCACCGCCAAGTCCAAAAAACACACAGCCATTTTCCCAGCCAAAGATAGGAGTCACAAAAAGCAGAAAGAGATAAAATGAATCACTAACCTTTGATCTTCATCAGATGACACTCATAGGACATCATGTTACACAATACATGTATGTTTTGTTCGATAATGTGCATATTTATATCCAAAAACCTCAGTTTACATTGGCACCATGTTCAGAAATGCCTCCAAAATATCTGGAGAAATTGCAGCGAGCCACATCAAATAACAGAAATACTCATCATAAACTTTGATGAAAGATACATGTTTTACATAGAGTTAAAGATACACTTGTTCTTAATGCAACCACTGTCAGATTTCAAAAAACTTTACGGAAAAAGCAAACCATGCAATAATCTGAGACGGCACTCAGATAGAAACAACATTTCTCCGCCAACAGAAATTACATTTTAAATATTCCCTTTGATGATCTTCATCAGAATGCACTCCCAGGAATCCTAGTTCCACAATAAATTGTTGTTTTGTTCGATAATGTCCATTATTTATGTCCATGTAGCTACTTTTGTTAGCACGTTTAGTACACATATCCAAACGCTCGTGCAGTTCCAGGCGAACTTCGGACGAAAACTTCAAAAAGTTATATTACAGGTCGAATAAACTTGTCAAACTAAGTATAGAATCAATCTTTAGGATGTTGTTATCATAAATATTCAATAACGTTCCAACTGGAGAATTCCTTTGTGTCTATAGAAGTAATGGAACGCAAGTTGATATTATGTGGAATGCGCGTGACCAGGACCTGGCTCTCTGCCAGACCACTGACTCAAACAGCTCCCATCCGGTTCAACATCACAGAAGCTTCATTCAACGTTCTACAGACTGTTGACATCTAGTGGAAGCCGTAGGAAGTGCAAACAGATCCATATCCCACTGGGATTTCAATAGGCGATGAGTTGAAAATCGACCAGCATCAGAATTCCCACTTCCTGTTTGGATTTTTTCTCAGGTTTTTGCCTGCCATATGAGTTCTGTTATACTCACAGACATCATTCAAACAGTTTTAGAAACTTCAGAGTGTTTTCTATCCAATACTAATAATAATATGCATATATTAGCATCTGGGACAGAGTAGGAGGCAGTTCACTCTGGGCATGCTATTCATCCAAAGTGAAAATGCTGCCCCCTATCCCTAAAAAGTTAAACAGCATGATCATTGCGCAGGTGCACCTTGTGCTGGGGACAATGAAATGCCACTCTAAAATGTTCCGTTTTGTCACACAACACAATGCCACAGATGTGCAGTTGGCATGCTGACCACCATGTCCACCATAGCTATTGTCAGAGAATTTAATGTTAATTTCTCTACCATAAGCCACCTCAAACATCGTTTTAGAGAATTTGGCACTACGTCCAACCGGCCTCACAACCGCAGACCACATGTAACCATGCCTGCCCAGGATATCCACATCCGGCTTCTTCACCTGCAGGATCATCTGAGACCGAAGAATATCTGCACAAACTTTCAGAAACCGTCTCAGGGAAGCTCATCTGCATGCTCATCATCCTCACCGGGGTCTTGACCTGACTGCAGTTGGGTGTCGTAACCGACTTCAGTGGGCAAATGCTCACCTTCGATGGCCATTGGCATGCTGGAGAATTGTGCTCTTCACGAATTAATCTGGTTTCAACTGTACTGTTTGGCATTGTGTGGGCGAGCAGTTTGCTGATGTCAATGTTGTGAACAGAGTGCCCATGGTGGTGGTGGGGTTATGGTATGGGAAGGCATAAGCTACGGACAACTAACACAATTGCATTTTATCGATGGCAATTTGAATGCACAGAGATCCAGTGACGAGATCTTGAGGCCCATTGTCGTGCCACTCATCCACTGCCATCACCTCATGTTTCAGCATAATAATGCATGGCCCCATGTAGCAAGGATCTTTACACAATTCCTGGAGCTGAAAATGTTCGTTCTTCCGTGGCCTGCATACTCACCAGACATATCACCCGTTGAGCTTGTTTGGGATGCTCTGGATCGACGTGTACGACAGCGTGTTCCAGTTCCTACCAATATCCAGCAACTTCGCTCAGCCATTGAAGAGGAATGGGACAACATTCCACAGGCCACAATCAACAGCCTGATCAACTCTATGCGAAGGAGATGTGTCGTGCTGCATGGGGCAAGTGGTGGTCACACCAGAGACTGAATGGATTTCTGATCCACGCAGCTACTTAAAAAAAAGAAGATATCTGTGACCAACAGAAGCATATCTGTATTCCCAGTCATGTGAAATCCATAGATTAGGGCCTAATTAATGTATTTCAATTGACTGATTTCCTTATATGAACTGTAACTGAGTAAAATCGTTGAAATTGTTGCATATTGCGTTTATATTTTTGTTGTGTGTGTGTGCATACATACATATACACACACAGTTGTATTCGGAGGTTTACATACACCTTAGCCAAATACATTTAAACTCAATTTTTCACAATTCCTGATATTTAATCCTAGTAAAAATTCCCTGTCGTAGGTCAGTTAGGATCACCACTTTATTTTAAGAATGTGAAATGACAGAATAATAGTAGAGAGAACGATTTATTTCAGCTTTTATTTCTTTCATCACATTCCCAGTGGTTCAGAAGTTTACATACACTGCCTTTAAATTGTTTAACCTGGGTCAAACGTTTACGGTAGCCTTCCACAAGCTTCCCACAATAAGTTGGGTGAATTTTGGCCCATTCCTCCTGACAGAGCTGGTGTAACTGAGTCAGGTTTGTAGGCTTCCTTGCTCGCACACGCTTTTTCAGTTCTACCCACACATTTTCTATAGGATTGAGGTCAGGGCCTTGTGATGGCCACTCCAATACCTTGACTTTGTTGTCCTTAAGCTATTTTTCCTCCAAACATAACGATGGTCATTATGGCCAAACAGTTCTATTTTTGTTTCATCAGACCAGAGGACATTTCTCCAGAAAGTACAATCTTTGTCCCCATGTGCAGTTGCAAACCGTAGTCTGGCTTTTTTATGGCGGTTTTGGAGCAGTGGCTTCTTCCTTTCTGAGCGGCCTTTCAGGTTATGTCGATATAGGACTCGGTTTACTGTGGATATAGATACTTTTGTACCTGTTTCCTCCAGCATCTTCACAAGGTCCTTTGCTGTTGTTGTGGGATTGATTTGCACTTTTCGCACCAAAGTACGTTCATCTCTAGGAGACAGAACACGTCTCCTTCCTGCACAGTATGAGGGCTGCGTGGTCCCATGGTGTTTATACTTGCGTACTATTGTTTGTACAGATGAACGTGGTACCTTCAGGTGTTTGGAAATTGCTCCCAATGATGAACCAGACTTGCAGAGGTCTACAATTTTTTTTAGTTGAGGTTTTGGCTGATTTCTTTTGATTTTTGCATGATGTCAAGCAAAGAGGCACTGAGTTTGAAGGTAGGCCTTAATATATATCCACGGGTACACCTCCAATTGACTCAAATTATGTCCGTTAGCCTATCAGAAGCTTCTAAAGCCATGACATAATTTTCTGGAATTTTCCAAGCTGTTTAAAGGCACAGTCAACTTAGTGTATGTAAACTTCTGACCCACTGGAATTGTGATACAGTGAAATAATCTGTCTGTAAACAATTGTTGGAAAAATTACTTGTCATGCACAAAGTAGATGTCCTAACTGACTTGCCAAATCTATAGTTTGTTAACAAGACATTTGTGGAGTGGTTGAAAAACGCGTTTTAATGACTCCAACCTAAGTGTATGTGAACTTCCGACTTCAACTGTGGGTTACCTCACGGACATAACAGAAAAACTGAATGAGCTCAACTATGAGCTTCAGGGAAAAGACAAACACGTGGCACACATGATCAGCCCTGTCAATGCCTTTAAGGCCAAGGTGGATGTGTGGGCTTCTCAGCTGAGGAATGGAAGGCTGGTGCACTTTCCAAACCTGGAGAAAATGTTGCAAAACATCGGAAACAAAGATGCTTTTCTCCCTCAAGAATTCTGTGCCCACCTGGAGAAACTGGCATCCGAATTCAAAAGGCGTTTTCAGGAGTTAAATGACATAGGGGAAGTTGTTGCATTCATCTCAAACCCTTTCCTCCCCATTGAGATTGACGTGTCTGCCAGATTCCAGCAAGTATTTGCTTTACCAATCAGAGTTGACATGGAGATAATTTAATTGCAAAATAACATCGAGATGAAAGCATGATCAAGAGAAAGTGACTTTTGGGGTAAACACTGAAAAGTTTCCCCTTCTTTCATCCTGCACACTTAAGGTGAAGGCCTACTTTGGATCAACATATCTCTGTGAGATGGCCTTTTCACAGATGAAAATAATCAAGTCAAAGAACAGGTCTTGTCTAACTAATAGACATCTCACAGACCGCGTCAGACTTGCTGTGTCAAACTATGAGCCAGACTACAGAGCACTTGCTGATGGTGTGCATCACAGCCGTCACATTGAATGTGTGTGGGGAGGGGATCTCATCCACAGCCATCAGAGTGAGTGAGTATTGCCAGTTTGAAATTTGTTGTAGGCTACATTGTTTACAAAAGGATATGATCTGTGTTGTAAACTCAGCAAAAAAGGAAACGTTCCTTTTTCAGGACACTGTCTTTCAAAGATAATTAGTAAAAATCCAAATAACTTCACAGATCTTCATTGTAAAGGGTTTAAACACTGTTTCCCATGTTTGTTCAATGAATCATAAACAATTAATGAACATGCACCTGTGGAACGGTCGTTAAGACACTAACAGCTTAGACATAAGGCAATTAAGGTCACAGTTGTGAAAACTTGGGACACTAAAGAGGCCTTTCTACTGACTCTGAAAAACACCAAAAGAAAGATGCCCAGGGGCCCACTGCAGATGTGGCCAGGGCAATAAATTGCAATGTCCGTACTGTGAGACGCCTTAGACAGCGCTACAGGGAGACCGGACTGACAGCTGATCGTCCTCGCAGTGGCAGACCACATGTAACAACACCTGCACAGGATCGGTACATCCGAACATCACACCTGCGGGACAGGTACAGGATGGCAACAACAACTGCCCGAGTTACACCAGGAATGCATAATCCCTCCATCAGTGCTCAGACTGTCCGCAATAGGCTGAGAGAGGCTGGACTGAGGGTTTGTAGGCCTGTTGGCTGGACTGAGGACCTGCCTTACATCACCGGCAACAACGCCTATGGCACAAACCCACCGTCGCTGGACCAGACAGGACTGGCAAAACGTGCTCTTCACTGACGAGTTGCGGTTTTGTCTCACCAGGGGTGATGGTCGGATTCGCGTTTATCGTCGAAGGAATGAGCGTTACACCGGAGGCCTGTACTTTGGAGGTGGAGGGTCCATCATGGTCTGGGGCGATGTGTCACAGCATCATCGGACTGAGCTTGTTGTCATTGCAGGCAATCTCAACGCTGTGCATTACAGGGAAGACACCCTCCTCCCTTATGTGGTACCATTCCTGCAGGCTCATCCTGACATGACCCTCCTAGCATGACAATGCCACCAGCCATACTGCTCGTTTTGTGCGTGATTTCCTGCAAGACAGGAATGTCAGTGTTCTGCCATGGCCAGCAAAGAGCCCGGATCTCAATCCCATTGAGCACGTCTGGGACCTGTTGGATCGGAGGGTGAGGGCTAGGGCCATTCCCCCCAGAAATGTCTGGGAACTTGCAGGTGCCTTGGTGGAAGAGTGGGGTAACATCTCACAGCAAGAACTGGCAAATCTGGTGCAGTCCATGAGGTGGAGATGCACTGCAGTACTTATTGCAGCTGGTGGCCACACCAGATACTGATTGTTACTTTTGATTTTGACCCCACCTTTGTTCAGGGACACATTATTCCATTTATGTTAGTCACATGTCTGTGGAACTTGTTCAGTTTGTCTCAGTTGTTGAATCTTGTTATGTTCATACAAATATTTACACATGTTGAGTTTTCTGAAAATAAATGCAGTTGACAGTGAGAGGACTTTCCTTTTTTTGCTGAGTTTGTTGTTCAAAAAGGGAAAGTGAAACAGTACATGATTGGCTTAGGCCTGTAATTGACTGATTTGAGGTAATATATAAATGGTGAATGACTAATAGGCCTGTGGAAATATTGAAAAATGTAATATGACTGTTATAAAATGTTGAATGATAGTTGCACTTCTAATTATACTATTTGTAAAATAAATGTATACTTATCGTGTGACTGACAGGTAACATAATAAAGAATGTCAAAGTGGAACTACATTGTGGCCTTGTGTTTTTGTCAATTTTTGCAAGTGGTAGATCTTGGTTTACATTTGGACTTGAGGTGTGATCTTATGCATGAAAAGGTTGGTGACCACTGCCCTAGAGTCACTCAGATTGCCATTACTTAAAGATCTAAAACATAATAGCCATTAGAAAAGGCTGAAGATATTAAGTAAAATGTGTCTGCCTAGGAAAAGGGCAAAGTAATGCTAGCAATATATGTATATTCTAACTTTGGCTACCACATGTTTCAGGAAATAGTACAGAGGCTCAGCTTCCGAATAAGATTGCACTTTAAGCACTGTCACCAGCAAAGAAAATTGCAACCTTGAGGAAATGTGGCCATTTAGAAATTTGTCAGCCATACTCACAACAAGTGTCATGGCTGTTGCTGGTGTCCTCGGTCAACCATAACCAGTGGCAAAGACCTGCATGAACACAAAAGCAAAGAGGCGCACAAAAAAAGTTCTCTATAGCTAAACTGCACAGCAAAATCACAAGTATCAATCAGTGGAGGCTGCTGAGGGGAGGACGGCTAATAATAATGTCTGGAACGGAGCAAATGGAATGGCATGGAAACCATGTGTTTGATGTATTTGATACCATTCTCCCAATTAAGGTGCCACCAACCTCCTCCGGTATCAGTGGTACATGTATTGGAATTACCAACAAAACCAAGGAGTGCACAAGAAAATAGTATTTGATTTCAATGTTTGTGCTAATATGCTCCGTTCGACTTCCTGTCTGTGGCAGCATGGCGCCCGTATTGCGAGGCTGATTAGCTAGGACAAACAGGTGTTTGTAATCCTTGTCTGATTTTGTTCTGGGGAAGTGGGTATTATCTAGCTGGATTCAATACTTTCTTGTGCACTGCTTGGTGTTTAAAAGGATGGCGATTTAGTAAGAACTGTCTACCGATTAGACATACCTTCCGGCGTGGGAAAAGTGTTGCTTAACTGGTACAGTCACAGGTTCAGACTTATGTTTTATTCTAGGTCTGTACTCTGGGCTAACCAGGATATTGCTGCAGCAAAAAGTAAAAGTAGGCAAATGCTGCAGGTAATTGTAATCACTTGCCAATCAGCGGCAATAATATATACCAGTAGTTGAAATCTCAGATAGTAACACATCTACTGTAATAAAATGGAATTAAATGTTCAGTAGAATTCATCTTGCACAATTCAGAAATTAAAAGCTCACATTTCAATCACATCGGAAAAAATGTTCTCCACATGACATTGATGATCTCGTAATGGTTTAGAAACAAAGGACCGTTCGTTCGACCATTCCTCCAAGAACAAAAAGACAACCAGAGAATCAATGCTTTGTTATATCAAACATTCAACAAGACATTGGGAATTGGAAAGGACCATTCAATAAGACAACTGAAAGCACAGCAGAAAATAGATTATGAACCAAATGCATAGCAATTCAATGGATGAGAAAACCCTTTGAGATGGATGTGAACACTGCGTGGGACAATAACCATATTATCCTAGACTCCTGCAACATGCAATGATCAGTGGCGTGTATTCATGGATGCCAAGGGAAGCCCCAAAAAATATATAAAAACAATGTGTATTTCGTCTCTGTGTTAAATATTTTTTCTTCAATTCAAAGAGGCTAAATGTATCTCACCGGAGAAAGCATACACGAGAGCAAAACAGCGCCCTTTTGTCTCGCCCATCTATCTGATAGATGTCTGGTAAAAAATAAAAATAATATTTTTTTTTTTTCTTCATTTAACTAGGCAAGTCACTTAATAACAAATTCTTATTTTCAATGACGGCCTAGGAACAGTGGGTTAACTGCAGCTCCTGGTTTCTTTGCGACTTGCGTTAACTCTGTGGTTCTAAATCAATAGTTGTTTAGTAGTGCAAAAATGTGCGTAAAATGTACTTGCTTGACCATGCTGTAAGTCATCTAACTGTTTGTTACATGCAATATGCTTTGTGGACTTCACCGGACAGAGGTTGCTCTCCGGTTTTGTGATGAAACAGGTGATGTTGAATGTATTCTTCCACTGTGTCTTCTTATTATCTGAGCCTTAGGGCTATATATCACGTTGGAAACAGGTTAAAGAGCAAACAACAAAATTATCACAATACAGGCTGTAATATGGAATCATATTCTGGGAAAGTGGGTTATGCTTGCTGTTGAGAACACAGGATAGAAAGGTTACCGGAAATTAGTGTAATATGAATATAATTCACCCAAATGAACAACCATTCTATGATTGAAACCTTTTGAACCTCAACATTGCAATAGGGGTAGTCTGCAGTATACCCTTAGTACATTAAATAATTGTTCAAGGCCAAGAGTGAGAATCAATATCACAGGCCTCACTTTGGCATATAATTTACTTGTAACCGTAAGAAAAGTTCATCAGCATTGGAGTCAGATTAAAACAATTGGTACAGATCATCATGTCAAACTTGTTAGGTAACGGACATACATTGAAGGCCTCGTACGACACGAATGCCCTCACACAAACATGCATCTGGAACACCCATGCCCAATTCCCTGCAGAGATGTAAAGCCCATGGCAGAATCCAACAATATGCCTTCATATTCATGATATAAAGAAAATCTATTAACCTTTGGAAGAAATAAGAGGGAATTACCAAGAGGAGCCTGTTGTATTGTGCAAGATTAATACGACACTCATTAGAGACGATCCCAGAAATGAAATCAAATGGAACATTAGACATTTTGTTGTTTTTACAACCAGCATAGGGATTTCAATATAAACTGTAGGGAATTACTTTTTAAATGGTTTTGAAGGAATAAAAAAATGACTTTACAATAAACTTTGAATTTCCCTCTCCAGAAAGATAGCAGTAACTCAAAACACATGCAACGATATGGCCTCCTAGCATTTTCCTTCTGCAGTGTTTGGTACTCACAAGTTCACCTGGTTGGGTTGGTACAATTGTTAAGACAGAAAATAATAATTTCAACCTAATTGACTCTTGCTCCTTCACAATCCCACAAAAGCAATAGTTTGAAAAAGTATTCCAGTCAGACTAGCAGCAGACAATTACCTTTTCTCAATTGGTTTTGCTAAGTCCACCATCCTCTGTCCTCTCCTTGCCTCCTTTTGAAAGAGGTAATTGAGGTGTGGTGACAAGGAGAAGGATCATGGACGGAAATGCGCTTGTTTGAAATGGTCCTCTACTCACGTGTCATCAGGACAATGATGTTTACAGAGGTGGATCACAAAATAAATGTGTAAAGTAATAAAAACAAATTAAGTTAGTTGTGCAATACATTTTATAGATAAAGCAATATCTATAAAATAGAAGCAAAACTTCTGCGGTAGGATACGCTCCTGCTTCTTTGCCAAAAGGAGGCTATCAAGGAGGGGAGGACCATCTTCCATTTGCCTATTAACGAATTGACACAATCCGCGACCACTTATCGGTTTCCGGGTCACGGAGGAGAGAGGACAGAGGAGTTTGGACTTTTGCCCAAACGAGAACTATCAATGTGTGAAGAATCAAAATGGCTGCCCAACAACATGTGGCAGCAGCCATTGCCAAAGCAAGGCTTTTGACTAGCGGGGCATTTAAGCCCTGAACAACGCCTGACAGACAGTTGGTCTGCCAGGCTGCGTGCCGCCCCCAGGACCTGAGCCAATCACAGCAGGGCTGCTTAGCATGCTAACTCGGCTAACTAGTCTTGTGATCTAGCTAGGTAGTCTTGTGAGTTATCTATGCTGGTTGGTAGCCTGCATAATTTATATGTCTATAGAGTATATTTATAAGAGAGACTTCATGTTTTGTGGATAATATTTACATTTAAAGAGGGGTGAGCTCCACTCCTTACAGGCTGACCATATTCCCTTTCAGCCTCAGAGCTTGATGAGATTTAATAGTAACATCAGAGACTGATAAATCAGGATGCTGCCTTGTAGGATGTTTCATTAACAAAGCTCCTTGCAGGCATATTAGCTGTTAAAGTGCCTTATAGGCTGATGCATATGATCCAGTGGGTGAGCTCTATTCCTGGCAGGCTGATCAGATTCATTAGCATTCTTAATGTCTGATTAGTCGGTCTTGTAGGCTGTCACAAGGGGAGTTATGGCCTGAAATCGTCAACCCTGTTACAGTCCACCCTGTCACTTTAATAGTTACTTTTATAGTCACTTTTATTCATTTAACCTCTTAAGATGGGAAAACATGTTTTTTATGACAATGTTACAATTAGGTGAAATAAAGTAATTTTTTACCAAATTACACTACCCAAATTACACTATATTTGTAGAATCACACATCTCACTGAATTCCCTTATCTCTGTCTGTGTGTTGTGAATGTCAGAGCACAAAATAGAAAATGTCCCTTTTGATAATATCGACCAATGAGAATTGGCATCTGGAGGCATTTATTCATGCAGGCCAGGTACATCCTCTTCGATTTGGTCAAACTGTCCATTGGATCCAAGGAAAGAGCAGATGGTGACCGGGCTCCGGTTGCCATTATTAGCTTGGCTGGATATGAGTTATCATTTTTATGAGGCCAAATTACTCAGAGTATTAAAAAAAATTAAGTGTTGAACATGCAGAGGCGCCACACACCCCCTGATGCTTAAATGAGGGTGTCATTAGCTTAAGCTGCTGGGCTCTAAAGGCTTGATTTTAATGTTGGTTGCCGAGCAGTCAGCAATCAAACAGTTTTTGAAAGGATAACATTTGCACCATAATAAACAAAAAGTTGAAAATATGTGAGGAACATTGAATGGAAAATGCGCATTAAACATTTGTAAGGATATGATACAGAGCTTGAGTCACCATTTATCTTACCCATAACTGTTGTTAGGCAAAATCATGTCACGATCAAATCTAAATCTAAACGATCTAAATTCTACATTGACGAAGAGTGACAATACTGTTTTTGGCTCTAAGTCTTATTTGACATCTGGACCAAAATATTTCAATTATAGTGAACCAGTAGGACCCAAAGTTGCATCTAAATATGTTGGAGTCAGTGTAATGCAGCAGTTTGTAAGGTACTCAGAACTGATGGTGCATTACTGGTGCCTCAGCATCACCCAAGTTAATAGAAGTGGTAGGTGATATCTTACCTTCGTCATTCTTTGCATTTTGGAGGGGTTTTGCGTCAATGAAACCAACAACCTTCAACTGTTTTGTTCAAAGGAAGGTAAATCAACTTTAGGGAGATGCTGTACAAGCAGTTATTAGATATTATCCATGAGTGCCTTTTTTATGTGGTTTACATCTCTGAAAAAGCATCAAGTAATCTGAGGACACATCAGTCTTCTGTTGGTCCCTACTGTGACATCCATCTTACACAAGTTAGGTTTCAGCTTTTTCGTGTTGTCGTAAATCACGGAGATCGAGTCATACATTTTTTATATCCGGCCACCTATGCACTACAATGCAATCCTAGCCGCTCCTATTCAGATGCCAGCCCGCATCCATTATGTCCTGTCCTCGCTTCCCATTCCTACTGCATGTTTAGTTGCACCTTTCCAACATAATTAATTCTCATTGTGGCAAAACTTTCATGTCACTTTCCCCCGGCTAATTGTCTCTCTTCGCCACCTGCACTCTCCTCCTAGTTAGCTCACTGCACTTTTTTTACTTACTTTCTGCCCAACTTTTTTTCTTCTGACTTTTATTGACCTTTTGTACGTACCGAGACCAATTTTCATGGTTGAACCGAGGCCAATTGTGGTTAAACAAGGATGTCTGCTAACAGTATACAACTTGTTATCTGTGCAGCGGCAGTGTTACAAAATACTGTCTGTTGACTGAATTCATTATATGTGATAAGCTCGATTTAATTTAGGTACAGTACAATGCAAAATGTTTTACATCTTTGCAACTCAAGATGAGTTCGATAGAGATATGGCCCTGGGCGAGTTGAATTGAGAGGGAATTTAAGTTTGAGTAGGTGTCAGTAAGAATCCAAAGTAACACCATTACACCTTTGTGCTGTACAACCCCCTCCTTTGCTGTGATCCAACAAAAACTCTAAAGCATATTTTATTTGTTAGTCACCCAGAAAAATACCTTTTCACCGTACAGTCAGTCGTACAGTATATTTGTGTTTTCAATCAATAGTATTTTATTTAATCATCATTTATTTAATCATGGGCAGTATCTAACCCTGTTATCAACTTACCATAATAACTTTATTGAAACAATGCTTTGAATGTCTTTTCATGAATTAATTCTCTGGAAACAATCAAAATACACTCCTAATGTAACGATATGCGCTGAGAGTCAGGAAGCATTTTCAGGGAGTGAGTGTTTTAATAAATAACTGAAACATAATACAAAAATAAGAAACACGAACCAGGCACAGACATGAAACTGAAACAATGACACCTGGGGAAGGAACCAAAGGGAGTGCCATATATAGGGCAGGTAATCAAGGAGGTGATGGAGTCCAGGTGAGTGTCAATGCATGTAACGATGGTGACAGGTGTGCGCCATAACGAGCAGCCTGGTGACCTAGAGGCCGGAGAGGGAGCACACCTGACAGTACCCCCTCCCCGACACACGGCTCCAGCCGCAGGACGCCGACCAAATCAAATAAAATGTTATTTGTCACACACACATGGTTAGCAGATGTTAATGCGAGTGTAGCGAAATGCTTGTGCTTCTAGTTCCGACAATGCAGTAATAACCAACGAGTAATCTAACCTAACAATTCCACAACTACTACCTTATACACACAAGTGTAAAGGGATAAAGAATATGTACATAAAGATATATGAATGAGTGATGGTACAGAACGGCATAGGCAAGATGCAGTAGATGGTATAGAGTACAGTATATACATATGAGATGACCAAGATGACAATCCCAGGGATCAGGAGCGGACTGGTCACGTCCGCTAAGGCGCTGGAATCTGTCGATCCAGCTGAGGCACGGGGGAATGGCAACCTAGAGTGCCAGAGAGAGAGCATACGTGACAGTACCCCCTCCCTGGGCGTGTTCGGCTCCATCCGCAGGGCGCCAACCACAGGGACGATCCCGGGGATCAGGAGCGGACCGTTCGCCTCCGCCGAGGCGCAGAAACGTGACGAACCGGCTGACGCGTGAGAGCCTGATGAGCTGGCTGAGACCTCACCGGTTGCCTAAGTCGAGGCACGGGAGCCTGTTCACCCAGCTGAGGCACGGGAGCCTCTCGAGCCCGCTGAGGCACGGGAGCCTGTCGAGCCCGCTGAGGTAAGGAAACTCGCCAAGCCCGCCAGGGCATGGGAATCCAACAAACCGGCTGAGGCCTCCCAGGTAGCTCCGGTTCTGACACCCGGAACCGACATCAACTCCAAAACAACAACAAAAAACACTCCCTGATGCTTCCCTTTGGTGAGGCGTTATTCTGTAACAATGTGCGCTGAGAGTCGGGAAGCAAGTTCAGGGAGTGAGTGTTTTAATAAATAAACAGAACATAATACAAAACAAGAAACACAAACAACGCACAGACATGAAACTGAAATAATAACGCCTGGGGAAGGAACCAAAGGGAGTGACATACTGTATATAGGGCAGGTAATCAAGGAGGTGATGGGAGTCCAGGTGAGTGTCATAATGCGCGTAACAATGGTGACAGGTGTGCGCCATAATGAGCAGCCTTGTGACCTAGAGGCCGGAGAGGGAGCATACGTGACACCTAAACCCTACACATGACATTGACACATCCACAGCAAACATATTGACCAAAGGCCAAAACTGCAATATTAGACAGTTATGACATTGACACATACTGTATCCACAGCAAATTTAACGTATTGACCAAAGGACCCCAAAACTATATTAGAAGGCTATATGACAATGACACATACCCTCAGCAAATGTATTGACCAAAGGCCCAAAGATTATTTTTTTTAACCTTTTACAGTTACACTCTGGTCCTGTGTTCACTTACAGACAGAGACAGAGACAGGATGGAGGGAGGATGTTTACTTACCAGAGGAATGATTACAGGCACATTTAAATCAGTCCCCCATCATGCCGTGTAATGATAACAATTAGTACATGTAGTTAGAATCAGGAAGTCAAGACAATGGGATCATTATTCATGATTGCAATTAACTCCCTCCACAGTAATGAATCTATTGATCTTATAACCGTTCCTGTGCATTATTTCACTTCTGTTTCCTTTACTGTACATTTATTGGTATGATGTTACTGTATGTGTCTGATGAGGGAAATTACAAATTACACTTCTGTTGCTAATTACAAAAATGTTCTATTATATTCTATGCATTTTGCTAACCAGCTAGTAAAAATAATGTCTCGCATTATGTACATTAGGCCTAGCTGTGTGTGAGAAAGCAGAGATTTTTTATTTCAAAAGCCAGGTGTGCTAATAGGAATCTGGATGCACACTGTCTCTCACACCATCCTCATTTACTCTTAGCTGTCACATGCATCAACAGCATGTATTCAATTACATTCAGATGTTCTGAGAATGTTTAATATGTGAATCAATTTACAGCAAACTTCTATTCCTCTAATATTTTGTAAACCAAGTATTAGTTTGACAAATGAGTAGCTAAACATAGACATACATATTATCCAATTAAATGTGTCATGTCATCCACAGATAACCTTCTGCTTTATTAGCAACAAGTAATTGTGATATGATACAACAAGGAGCACAATCATATTGATACTGGATGAAATACACTCAATCAAACATAAGAGAAGTGACAAGTATTCCCCCATGGGATATGTGAATTACCCATCTTACCCATCACTGGTGGTGCGGCTGTCATTTCAAAACAATGCAACAGAGGAACATTTGATTAGTGGCTACATTTTATGAAAAATGAGAGGGACATACAGGAAGATTTTATATGCTAGATACTGTATGTTACTGGTTCTTGTTCTCCAATCAGTATCGGAATGTCCTCATTTAGCATACATTTGTCTTTGTTGAGTGTCTCACTGCACATAATGTAGATTCTCTTACACACCCAAAACTTGTAGACTGCCAACAATTTTAAATAATGTAAGTAAAATGGACATTTTTGTTGTGGATACAATCAGTTATTTTCCATTGGTTGCCTAACTAGAAAGACTACATAGTCTACTTGTCACGTTCTGACCCTAGTTCTTTTGTATTTTCTTTGTTTTAGTGTTGGTCAGGACGTGAGTTGGGTGGGTTCTATGTTTTCTGTTTCTATGTGGGGTTTTCGTTTGGCCTGATATGGTTCTCAATCAGAGGCAGGTGTTTGTCATTGTCTCTGATTGGGAGCCATATTTAGGTAGCCTGTTTTCTATTGGGGTTGTGGGTGTTTGTTTCCTTGTGAGTGTTTGTTGCCACACAGTACTGTTTTGGTTTCGTTCATGTTCACATTTATTGTTTTGTATTTCATAGTGTTCAGTTTATGTTTTAAAATAAACGTTATGGACACTTACCACGCTGCGCATTGGTCCTCCGATCCTTCAAACTTCTCCTCCTCAGATGAGGAGGACGACAGCCGTTACACTACTTCAACAAATAAGAATTATTTCTAAAGCCAAGGACTTTCTGAAAAATAGAGTATGTCAAGAGAATAAGTGTTTGAATGTCAAAAAAGCTTGCCATCCTAAAACTATTTGTTGGAAATAGTCCAAGGTGGAATTTCATCCAAATATAAGAATATAATATCCCAGTACAGTGACTATTTTAGATTGTAAATCTTGGTGGTGCTAACTCCAACAAATTTTAGATGCTTGCCAGCAAAGACACAACCCAACACTAAATCATATATTAATTGCACTACAATGGTGACTAAAGGTGCCCACAAACTGTTAGGGCCTACATAAAGCTGTCCCAACAGCAGAGTTTTCCTTTCAGCACAATGGAATGAATCCTTACCACCGCTACACCTGGCTATCAGCGGAGCCTTGTCTGGCAGTGAAACAGTTCATTCAGCCTCAGTTACTGCCTTTTTTTAAAACATAGGTGATATGGCTGACTTGCTTGCTTAAATATGGTTTCTACCATATTGGATTTGATTAACTCGATGAGAACCACATTCTCCTTCAATAACCAATGTTTATGAGTTTTGACTATTGAACCATATTCTACTATTGAACCATATTACATTTATGTTCAGTAAATTCATAATATTTGTTATATCATTAACACTGCAAACAAACGAGCTGCGACGAGGTAGGCCTATTCGTTCAGAGAGATAGACTACCATTTGAATAATTTTATTAGGCCAATGTGGTCTAAAAAGGAAGGAAAATACAATCACAAGGATCTGCTTTTATAGACAATATACTGATGCACAGACCCACGCAATATCAACTGAAATTACTGTACACATTTTTTTTTTGAATGGGAAGAGACTGACTGGCAAACATGGTTACAGAGCCAACAACATTATATAGTATCCCCTCCTTGTGGAGAAAAGCACATGAGCTATTTATAATACACTAAGAAAGCAAAACAATGACATGCATCATAACATTGGTTAAATTGATGAATAAGATACTAATAAGATAAACCTATATAAGCAATATAACAATTGAAATGTACAAACTATGGCATTAGGGAACAATTAGCGGATAAGAGGCAAGTCATCATTTCGATTAAGACATTGAGCAAGCTAAGACGGATGTAGTCGATATTCCTATTTGTTCAGCACTTTTGAAATGGACTGCGAGTGATGGGCCGTTCTTGCAGTGTTCTCCCTGTACACCATAGGATAAATAACGGGGGCATATAAGCAGACAATGAAAGCTCTTACAATATTTGATGATGACATTTCTCTAAAACAGGCTTTAGGCTACATGTGCAAGTCAGAACAGTAAGCTAAATTCTGAGGGCAGAGAGATGAGCTACTAACAGCTTACTACACAACATACACTTAGTACGACTTGCTGTGTAATGTTTATGTCCAATAGCCAATGAGGACAGAGACATTTTATTTATAATTTATCTTCATATGACAAGGATTGAAAAGGATTTGCCAGTAGATTTGTCAACGTGATTCATGATGATGACTGCTTGTCTAGCTAGCTAGCTTGCTAGCTAAGATTTTGAAAGTATGATGTTGACAGGAACAGCCCAATTAAAGCTAAGGTAGATATAATGTGATTTTTATCTGTAGCCAATGACCTTCAGCCTTTTTGGATGGGCACTTCTACTGTAAATCTATGTGGGCTTGAACTGTAGATTCTGCAGTGATGTAGTGTCCCCATGAGTGACAGAACACAGAGCCAATCATGGCGCAACTAGAGATGATCACCAACGCCTACGCTCTGGCTGCCCCTCCACCACAAAAAGCACTGAGTTAGACTGAAACACCTGTATTTTGGAGCTGCTTTACTCAAGAAAGTGACCGTGTTTGTATGCGGCTTTATTAACGCAAGGAAAAAACATTGTTCGCAAATAAATATGTCACACAGATGGGGTCTCAAAACAGGTGGGGTACCTGCCCTGAATGAGGGGTCGCCACTGCCTTTAGAAACTCACTTTGTATAATAAATACCACATGCGAATACACGTAGTTAGGCGTTACTGGCATGGGCGCATCGAACTGATGTGTTGCCTTTGCAAATTATTTCAAACAAGTATCAGCCGGTGTTGCTCAATAATATGTATGGAAATGGATGTGGAAGTCAATTATCTGGGAAGGATTTCAAACCACATTAGACAAATTAGTGACTGCAGCCAACGGTTAAATGTAATTTATTTGCCTTTTATGAATCAATTTTTTTTTAATCACCGCTCTCATTTGGAAATCATGTATTTTTTTAAAATCTTGAATATCCCGCAAATTTTTGAATAGCATTCAGACTAGATCTAATACACTAAAGTTGGTCAAACCATTGCTGTTAAAGATAATGAAATTACACATGTATTTTCCCTTGTATTTTCCAATCCGACTAACCACTGCACCATGTTTTGCCTTATTTTACAGGTTCTTTGATCTATTTTGCTAACCCCTTTTTACGAAGCATTAAGACACTTTGACGCAATGGCTGTTAACATCCATTTTGTTGAATTGATTATGCTTAGTCATGCTACAGCCAGAGTTTATGATATAGAATGAGAAAATAAATCACTGTATTCCATTTTAAAATCAGTTTAACCAGGGCGTACACTATTTGATAACCATATATGGATCAAATAATTCATAGAAATGCTCTATATTTTAGCCTAGCTGAACCACTACAATGTATATGTACTTCAGTGTAGAACATATGAGGTGAATAGAGCTCATTCATGAGCAATGGTGGGTTCAATCAGCAGCATGAGTATGTCATTTTCACTGGTACGTTTGTAGACCTGGAGATGCTGTCGTGATTTATACATTCCCTGAAGAAAAGCCATTTCAATCCTGTCAAAGCAAATGAGGTGTAGCAGATTTTCGCCAAGCCACTTGTTCTGCTCGAAATAGCAAGAGGTTTCAAGACAAACTAAATATTGTATTTTTCATCCCCATCTTCCAATATGGTTGTCATAGTAGAACCTTAAATCAAATCCAATAGAATTATGACTTTAATTCTTTGCTAGCTGCTATATTGTCATGAGTCATTGGCTGGATGGAAAATTCCAGATAGAAAAATTGTGATAGAAATGTTTTTGTGCGTGATTAAAATTAAAAGCTGTATGACTTTGTGTGCTTGACTTGTTCAACATAAGAGGTTTCTTTCTGACAACAGTGCTGGCTGCATTTACAGAGCCTTGACGAAGCGCAAGAGCCCTCACAGCATTGGGAGTCGATGAAGAGTCTTCCTGGGAGTGTGATGAATTGCTAGATACTTAATGTTTGTTGGACAACTCCTATTTGTGTGTGTGTGTGTAGTCATTTTCAAAGGCTTTTGAAATATAGTACAACAGAGCCACCAATGAAAGTAATTAGCCATTTCCATCTGTCATATCACCCTTTCAGAGGTGAGAAAACATATTTTCACAGGAAATGAATGCATTAAATGAAAAGGGTGTCTTGGACACTACATAACAAAAGTGTAAACAAACCCGAGCCGGCCTCGCTTTTAACCTCTTTTATCAGAATCTACCGCACACCCAAACCTCTTATCTCAAAATAAAGGCCAATTAATAGCACTAAAGACTATCGGAGGAAATTAAGCCATTGAACTTCAATATCATTATTATACATTTGCCTTCACTTTGTTCTTGGGGGGGATGAAAAAGAGTGCATATGCCTTTTCAACACCATATTGACTGGGAGTAGTGCATAATTATGACACACTGCGACTCTTATCCGAGACCGCATTGTATTGCACCCTTTAATGAATCCACACTTGTACATGCAAACTGTTCCCTCTAAATTGCAGAGACTACACTATAACTGTGACAACCTAACAACAACGGAGCCCATAGGAGAGTCATTTGGCAATAGCAATATGCGCATATAGCATAACGTACAAATATTGCCTATTGACTTTGTTTTTGCTCTCTCCTCTAGTCTACCTCCTCGACTGTAGAATCCATTGTCCCTCACTTGCCATTGGAAATAATGAGAGCAATAAAAGGCAGGTTGTTTACAGCGACCCCTCCGACTCCTATATTACATTTACAGCACTCACACGGAGGTGAGACGTGACCTTCCTCTGAGGTCGAAGGAACTGTGTCCATCACTGTTTAATTAGCCCGGAGGTGTCTGTTTAGTCCGCGATAGCGACGGCACACCAAAACGATCACCCGAAATCTACAGTCAAGCCCATCTGGTTATTTTTAATATCTGTTTTATGTTTTAAAATAAACATGAATGGGATATAATTGGGAGGGAAAGCGAGTGTTTGTTTGGACAAGGGCAGTGCCGTAAAGTGAGTTGCTAGCCAGAAGAAGAAGCCAAGTGATTTTGTTAATTTACCCACAAGATAAATCATAACATCCTCAACATATTCTCTCTCTGGGAGGGATGTTATACACAGAGTGGTGGAAGGATTTGTCTGGACGTAAATTACATTGCCTGTTTGCAGGGCAGGCTATGGACTGCCAACAAGTATGCGCTGTCCTATCATGCACTTGTTGTGCTTTCTGTGAACAGATTCTTAATTTAGAAACAAAGTGTTTATTTTAAGATTCTTTGGTCTGTGTTACTTTACGCTCTAACTATTTCATACTGATTCCTGCTTGCAGAAAGTCATTCTCTAATGTAAATGATTTTACCTTGCATGGATACATACATTTTCTCTCTGCCAACAAGAGGGGTGTGAACAGTTTGGGGTCGCATGGGTTGCGAGGTGGGGGTTTGTTACTACGCCGATAAATTACATTATCCATCTGGGCCTTTGCCACCTATTACATTTCTGTGACCGGACCTTCTCAAAATGTACTTGAGTACCTCTACTGTAGCCAATGATGTCCGTTTCCGAACCAGTTTCGTGAAGGTGGAAAAATAACAGGAACAACTCAAGGTCCTTTTTTTGCAGCAGCCAGCCAGGATGATGTACTTTTAAGTGGCCACCCCTGCCCTGTGTGTCAGTGTGAAGGATTGCCAAAGCCTCCCCACAAGTGTGATCTCTCTACATCAACAGCCGTGTGACAGAGCTTTTACTTCTCCCCTGGATGGTGTTCCTATCTTGCAGATGTTCAAGAAGAAAGAACAAAAAGGGATAAAATGTTTCAGTACTCATCTGAAATATTTCTTACATTTTGGACACCGTGGTGCAGGAAAGATATAAAATAATAAATGATAAGCGTCTCATTTTGGAAGGATAACGCGATAAATAACATGGTAATTTGCTGACATGTGAAATGCTTTGGGAAGGTGCCCTCCGATAGATTCATATCTGAATAAGCACTGATAGCGGTTTAATTAATCATTTGGATGGGCTGGTGTTTGTGGCCTGTTTGATGTAAGAGCTCGCATTGGAGGAGAATCTATGGCTGTGAGGGTGCATGGGTCAATGGTGTTGTTCTCAGTAGAGTGTGTTGCGCTCATTTGTCTGCCTAAGGGGTGGCACATTTGTCCTGCAAATAATAGAATGCTTCCAGACCGTGTCGGTACATCTGATAAAATTAGCTCAGGAGCAAGGACGAGCAATTCCACCTTCATAAACCTCAGTAGCGTACTGTCTTACTGATGCACTTTTAACTTTTCCCCAACTCTCCCACCCTCTCTCAATCCCACAGCCCGGTCTCCGGTGAAATAGAGCATGTCTGATGTCAGTGCCTCTCGCAGGCGTTTTGTCAAAAGGGGAAAAACAACTGGGCTTTCTACATTACTATACACTTTAATCTTTACTGCACACTAAGGCTTCGCAAAGAGCAAGTCAATGTGTTTCATTTGAAAGAACTACTGTACCAGAGCTACACAATATTGCATTTAAAGAATAGCAAAAATAAAATGTACAGTACTTTCCCTGATATTTGAAACTCTATCCGGGTGCCTAGAAATCTTCCTAAGTTCTAGGTTGTGTTTTTTCCACACGTTACAAACTGGAGAGTCAGAAAGCAAAGCCTTGCCTTATTTATGCAGGAAACTTATGTTCCAGTGAAGCTTTGCTCTCTAGAGATCCAAACGTACACACATTATGTACAGATTGCAATTTGAAGATAAAGTGCCCTTTTCTTCCATTGCCATACAGCACTTGGGAAATGAATGTGCGAATGAGTGTTCATTTAGATCCATCACTGAAGAGCCTTATCTTACTTCCCACGCTCTGTGACAGACTGGGAGGCACAAGGGGTAAGGAGAAGTGCAAAATGACATTTATTATCCCTTGCAAATGACTTCAAACTGTACTCGTCTGAAGTTGTAAAGGTCACTCTTTCTATAGGCAGGGAGGCCTCCAAGGTTTATTGAAGAGTGATGCATATCAAAATCATTGAAGATACCATCGGCGATGGGGTAAAGATAACCATGCTGTCAATAGTCTGCTCGGTTTCGCTGTCGTCAGCAGTCTGTATCTCCAGGCTTTGTCATTTTTTTCTCAGCTTTAAAGCGGCACGGAAAATGTATATTAATGCCGAACAGTTACATGAAAGCCAATTTTAAGGATCAAATCTACTTAGATTCCAAAACAATACGTGTGGCTCTTATCTGAAGTAGACTAGATTTACAGTAAACAACCATGATGTGCAGTAAATATGACATTTAAGGAATGAGTCAACCTTATCTTCATCTACATGACCTGATGCATATTACTGGGGCACCATGCTTTTCCTGGCAGTTGTCACTGTTCATTTACAGACTCACACTCAGTAAATATCAGTCACTCTATGATTTTTTGGGGATGTTTGGTGATATTTGCAGGCAGAAATTGTTGATTTTGCTGAGGCAACTCAGACATTTTGTATGGCATTATGCAATGATTTTGTCAAATGTGTTGCAGAAATGCGCGGACGAGGGAAGAATCACCATATTATGCTGTAATTGTGCGGTAATTGGTTGAAATTGCTAGCCCTCTTTTTGTTTTTTGTTCTGCGGTGATGGGTCAGTGTTATGCGATAATTTTGTGATGATTTGACTGTTTTATGGGAAGTTGTGTGTGACTGGTCAAATTTCAAGTCTGTGCATAATATGCGGAGAATTATTGATTTTGCTGAAGAATTTATGAAACAAACATATCATATGATGAAAAACACTGTGACACTTTCTGTATTTTAAGAGTTATAGATCTTGAAAACTTGATTGCTGACATGCAAAACATTTTGGGACTGTATCAACAGTTGACTAATGAAACAAATAACAAATATCGTTTTTGAGTGGAATCTTCATTTAAGGTTCATGCTCTCTATCTGAAAAAGCATGTAAACACCCAGGCTATGTTTACCCGACAACATACAGTATGTGTCACGGCCCCATCATTCTCCAGGAGGAAATGGGATCTGTGAGCGTGTCAGATCAATTGAAGGTAGGTAGGTCCTTATTATCTGAATATAGGCTACACTCCTGGTATGGTATATTCTGTATTTCCTTGTTGTGTATTTTTTTCTCTCCCATTTTTATTTGAGATGGGAAACACAGGGCCAGATGGGGCCCCGGGTCCAAATCCACAGAATGATTTCACATCCCTTTTTTCTCTCCCAGCTATAACGGAGTTAACAATATAAATGCATCCAGCTACAGTTTGGCTAGTCCATTTACAGCCAATCTATTGGTTTGTTTCAAACTCATTTCCACACAGGATAGATGCGGAGGAAATACCAGATGCTTCAATTCCAGATGTATAAAAAGCGAACACATTGGACTCAAATCATGCTTCAATCAGCTTTGACTAGTCGTATAGGTATCGATTTAGAGGGCCAGTATGAATAAGCTGTGAAGGCACCTCTGGAGCTTTATAGGGTTCATGATAAACATCATCAATCTCTTTGTACAGCATTCAAAAGGTGGTAGATGTTCCCTAGCCTTTAATCAATTCAGATTCGATGTCCGAAATACCATGTATAATGGTATTCAATGCATTTAGGGACTACTGTGCAGACTTAAGTGTCCTTTGTAGACCTTTCTCATCTGATTTGATTTAGTGTAAATACCAACTTTTAACAATCAAATTAGTCTTTTAGCCTATCTACATATTTAAATGATTGTAATGTCATTTGTCAAAAATAGATGCTAACTCATATATGCTCTGCATCATGCCTAGCCAACAACTCAACTCCACGATTTACGATGGAGTTGAGCGGCGACTAGTGGGGGCGGACTGGAGCTCTGATGTCACATCAGATAAATGTCATGTGTAACTCCGTGCTGATATCCATAGTTTTGGATAAAAACTTCAAGTTAGTAGGTTGCATCCCTAGCCCAGGTAATCTTCAAAGACATCCTGGGTAGATAAAAAAAACTCCTGTAGTTTGTGCGTTTGTCAATAGCCAACCCATACAATGGACTGTTGGAGTAGTTCATGTTTGATGAAATATTGGCTACAGCAGGTGCAAGCTAAATATAAGGGTTTGGGTTGTGATGGTATCCAAGGGAAAAATCTAATGTATAGGTTTGCTTAAAGTCAATCTGCAGTTGCTAAATACATTTTTTTACTTAAATGAATTATATGTACCCATTGATTCTTGAAGAATATAACTTATAAATGCCTCATAACCTTAGTTCAACTGTCGTACCCCATCGGCACCCAAAATATAAGCTTGTTTTACTCCAATGTTTGTAAAAAACCTAAATGTAAACAAAAAAATGCCTAACAAAATGCTTAAAACTATAATGTTGATACTGTATCATGAATGGTCAGTCCTTTCATCCATGGCTGTGTCTATGAATTTGAGAATGTTTACATTTCTGTTGCTTCGTCCCTCAGTTTTTTACTGAAAGAGTGGCGGTGTGTCGCTTTGTTATTGTTTCAAATGCGGATTGCCCCTTTAAGGTGACCTTATGTAGTCTGCACAAACAAGCCAATGTCATGTCCAGAGATGTATCTCAAATATCCGTTAATAATTAATACCGTCAGATGTTGGGATCATAAATAGCGCAAACAATAGTGAACAAACAGTCCATTTGGCCAGATGTGATGGGGGCACTGATACTATACAGTCTGGCAAATGTTTTCAGATCAGGGATTTTTTGTGGATTGTGGTTAACAATCACACATTATGTTATGATATTTGGTGAGCAAGCTATGCAAATATTGTTGTCAACACAGCCAAGGTTCAGCTGTGGTCCTTGGATTAGATTTATCAACAGAATACATTATTATTGTTATTATGGAAACACTTTCATTGAAGTGAAGTTTAGTCTAATGTGGCCATATAAATACATTAGTTGGCAACTGGCAGAAGGTTCATTGGCTTCTTAAAACATAGAAGTAATTGTTTTATTAGTATTTGTAGTAGTAGCCTAATATGCAAAAAGTCCTATTCCTTCATTGATGTGCTAGTTCTACCCTTCATGTAATAAAACATAGCTTTAGAAATATTGAAATTTGTACATGATTGTTTTGTATTGATCTTATTTCATCTCAGTAATCCATGTATAAGACATATTACAGAAACAAATTATTTTCCAGACCCCTTCAACTTTAAATAATTTCAGATATAGCAAGTGGTAGTGGTTCTCTTGTATTACCAAACATAGTACTACAGAATTACAGTATTTTTAGGTTAAAGGTACGTGATGATTGGACTGAACTAAATCTACAATTGAAGAGTTTCTTTCCAAAACGCTATATAAGCATTTGCAGAAATGTTGGTAAATTAGCTTTTATTTTTTATTTAAAGAATTTATGAAAGAGATTTGTGTAATCATGGCATGTGCTTGTTTAATGACAGACATGTATTTGTTTGAAATCTATCACTTGATGGTTTAATTTCAGAGACAAATTATATTTTTTTTGCAAAACACTACACTCCACTTCACTATCAGAGAAATAAGTAGTACTGCTATGTTTTGCACATGCAAATGTAAAAAAAAATACTACATTTTTAATAAAGATACAGTTGATACAGTTATCAATACAATTATGAGATCTGTATGTAAAACATTAGCATTTTACATTTTAGTTATTTACATTTGACATTTTAGTATCCCTTGAAGATAGCTAGGCGAGACAACCACATATAACAGTCAAATATACTGTATACAAACATTACATTCCAGCTAAACGGTGGATATTAGAGCGTTTTGCCAAAAAAAAAACATTTTAATACACACTTAAAATCTATGAATCTCAGAAAAGTAGTATTTTACCTACGTATAAGCAATCATTTCTGGTGAAAAAACATGTGAAAGATTGGTGGATATAGCATTTTGGAAAGAAACTCAATTACTTTGAACTGCACATTACATTACAATTTTTCTATTTCCTGGTAAGATTCAAATATATACTAAATAATGTTGTATTAGGAAGTTAAGACTTTTTAGACCAAATGAGCAGTTACTGCCTTTTTGGTATGCTAATTGATAGTTTTAGAAAATGATATGCATATCCATAAAATCATACAGAACACTTACATCTCATACTGTGAGGGAAAGAAAACCAAATTAGTAGATTGTTCATTACATGACTTGTGCATGCTTTAAAGCTATGTATTCATTTCCCATGCTGTTTTTATAATAACCCACATGTGCGAACATCTTTTACACATTTACATAATAATCATAAATATTTGATTATTAATAAAACACTTTGTAAAGGGCACAAGCCAGGCTCTTGACATGCGAGTCTCATGTGCAGAGCCTAATTTGTGCCCCTTATCTTCCAGGGACAGTAACTCTCTAAGTGGCAAGCCACATTCTCCTGCTGTTTAGGGAGACTTTAAACTTAGTTCAATGTGGTATGAGAGCGAAACCCCAAATCAGGGAAAAACATTGTCACACATGCCCATTTATATTCCACATCAACGAGCAGTACCCAAGAAGGTCAAATTAAACATACGTTGGCGCGTTTAGCCACTTGGATTTTTATGTTTTACTTCCAGATTTCAATCTTTAACAGATTGCATTTGCATAGAGCTTTTTCGCTGTGTCTCACACTGTTCAATGGTGACTCACCTCACCCACTGCTGCTGTCATTTGCCCCCAGAACGGCTGGCTGGCTGGCTGCTACACAGCAGCTGTTTCAGTGGAGAGTTGGTGTTATTGTGTTAATTTTTTAAGCTGGCGAATTATATGGAAAGACATGCTAGTTAGAGGGGAAGGTTTGTGAATTCAGCTATAGTCGATCTGGGATAAGACTCCTACTCGGGACTACAGAGTCAGGACTGGTTTAATACTTCATCCTAAGGATGACACCATTACATTAGTGGGGAGATCCACAGGGTGTGTGCAGCTGCTATGGAATCGCCCATCATGCAAGTGATGTCACTTTCCCTGAGTCTTTAGTAGGCTTAGTAGTGTTTTTGTCTTGCTCCAAGTTCAACGGTGTGGTGATTAGTTGAATCTGGACGAGAACAAAAAAGTGCACCCCTTGTGGTCCCCCAGGAATGGATAGGTAGACACTGATGGTGTTCCAGGTTGTCTTTTTGGTGGTCATGTTGCACAGATTATCAGTGTGGAACGTCTCATTCGCCACATTAAATTGCTATGGACATCTTCTGAGATGTGCAGCACGACTGAAAATAGGCGATCTGGAACACCACTACTGCATTACAGAGTTGTGTTACCATCCCTGCCTGAGGGGATTTGTATCTCCTTCAAGCACAGGGAAGATTGCCCTAGTTGCTCATCAACACTAGATCCATTAATAACCAGATTTTACAGAGTGGTCTCCCATCCAAGTACCAACCAGGTCCTACCAACCAGGTCCTACCTAGATGGGTCATACACAACTGTAAATCTCAGGTTATACTATGCTTGTAAAAAATACAAATCTAAAATTAGACTACTTCAACCTGCTCTAAATTTCAGTATAAACATTATGCGCTGCCATTTGAAGTATGAACTCCACGGCTATTGAATCGGTGCGGCGGTGACTGATGCTCGATGGTAGAGTCTGACACTTTCATTTTATGCTTCCGTTTATGACCACACCTTGCAGTGCTGTTCAAATGCAGTTGTCATTGCTCAGTGTCTCTAATTTATGAGGAAGCCTCAATGGTTAAGCCTCTTGGAACCGTTTGTAAATTAAAAACTTGCATGAGTAAGTGGGTCATGAGAACATTGGCTTGGGTAGAAGGGCATTTTTTCAACTTAACAAGAAATTGTTCAGCAGCAGAAAGTCTTAAACTGAAAGATGAACCCCCCCATAATCACCGAAACACCTAATCTTTTAGTAGCCAATTGGTGTCAGTAGTGGGCTGAAATGTGTTCAAATGTGAGTTTATTTTTGGAGCCTCGACAGGTAATGCTTCACAGAATATTCCTGAAGTGTCTTTTTAGACAAGTGGAAACTTTCAAATCATCATATATCCTTTTTTAATCTCAAAACTCTCAAAAGAGAATAAATGGTTGAATTGGTCCTGCTAATGCAATTATATGGCGAATGACATTTGTTAATACTAGACTCACATTGAAATGGTTCTGGATTGTATTGCTGTTCGGGAGCACCATTTAGTAAATTTGACCCACGGTGAGAGTAAAACAGAGCAGACAAAATAAATGTGGCTCTCATTTATTAACTTGAGATCTTATCAAGGATGTCACTGTCAAAATGGAGTGTATGTAAGAATAATTCTCAATGGTTATTTAAAAACAGTAAAGTTGTGGTAATTGAAGTACCTACATTTTGAGGATATTGAAATGTTCTCATTTGGTATACTATGTGGCCAAAAGTATGTGGACACACCTTCAAATTAGTGGATTTGTCTATTTCAGCCACACCCATTGCTGACAGGTGTATAACATTGAGCACACAGCCTTGCAATCTTCATAGATGAACATTAGCAGTAGAATGGCCCGTACTGAAGTGAATTTCAACGTGGCATCCTATGACATCCTTGACCTTTCCAGCAAGTCAGTTCATCAAATTTCTGCCCTGCTAGATCTGCCCGGTCAACTGTTAGTGCCGTTATTGTGAAGTGTAAACGTCTAGGAGCAACAACGGCTCAGCTGCAAAGTGGTAGGCCACACAAGCTCACAAAATGGGACCGGTGAGTGCTGAAGCACGTAGTGTGTAAAAATTGTCTGTCCTTGGTTGCAACACTCACTGCCTCTGAAAGCAACATCAGCACAAGAACTGTTCGTCAGGAGCTTCATGAAATGGCTTTCCATAGCCAAGCAGCCACACACAAGCCTAAGATCAACATGCACAATGCTAAGCGTCGGCTGGAGGGGTGTAAAGCTCGCCGCCATTGGACTCTGGAGCAGTGGAAACGCTTTCTCTGGTGTGATGAATCATGCTTCACCATCTGGCAGTCCGACGGACTAATCTGGGTTTGACGGATGCCAGTAGAACACTACCTGCCCGAATGCATAGTGCCAAATGTAAAGTTTGGTGGGGGAGAAATAATGGTCTGGGGCTGTTTTTCATGGTTCAGGCTAGCCCCCTTAGATCCAGTGAAGGAAAATCTTAATGCTACAGCATACAATGACATTCTAGACAATTCTGTGCTTCCAACTTGGTGGCAACAGTTTGGGGAAGGCCCTTTCCTGTTTCAGCCCTCGTGCACAAAGTGAAGTCCATACAGAAATGGTTTGTCGAGATCGGTGTGGAAGTGCTTGACTGGCCTGCACAGAGCCCTGACCTCAACCCCACAAACACCTTTGGGATTAATTGTAAAGCCGACTGCGAGCCAGGCCTTATCGCCCAACATCAGTGCTCGACCTCACTAATGCTCTTGTGGCTGATTGGAAGCAAGTCCCCACACCAATGTTTCAACATCTAGTGGTAAGCCTTCTCAGAAGAGTGGAGGCTGTTTTAGCTGCAAAGGGGTGACCAACTCCATATTAATGCTCATGATTTTGGAATGAGATGTTCGACAAGCAGGTGTCCACAAATCTCATCAACATCTGCTGTCCCTCATGCAGTAATGCTTTGCAGTAACAATGTCAACAGTGAGAAATGTGCTTACTTTACAACTTGAAAAAATGTAGGAAAAAAATCACGGAAGTGTTATCCAGCCTATAATAAACTATATTATTAACGGTTTACAAAGTAAAATATGGCACTTAAAGGTCAGATTCCAGGTAAAAACTATTGTACTGTTGAGTGGTTAGCCAAATTGGCTACAGCGTTTTGGCAAGTGGGCAACATAAAAATGCAGATGTACATTGCTTAGCATCTGCAAACTTAATGTGAACAGATGGAGGACATAAGAGATGGTATTGGCCCAAGTTCTCATTGCTTGGCACATCTCGCGGTCATTACATTAAGTCTGGAAAGTCCTTCCTACAGCCTGTATAGAGGAGCTCTTACTTTGTAAATAAAATATCTGTTGGGGCTGTGTTAAAGTTTGTCTTATCGATTGGCAGGGCCTGTTTCACGGAGAGAGGTCTGTCTAATCTATCCTCAACACCTCCCCACATCGCAAACCACCATCACTCTCCACTCGGCTGGATGGGTCTGGCCAAATATCAGCCTACATTATCATCAGTTATTCACAAAAAGGTGCTCATCTGCTCATTCTGACCCCCAGAGACTTTTAACAGTGCTTCAAAAACACCCACTCCCTCCCTTGATATGTCAATTCTTTTACACTTTTAGTTAATGAATTTTTAGTTTTTGTGCCCAAAACTGTGAAGGTTACTACACTCTTAGAAAAAAAGGTGCTATCTCTACTGAACAAAAATATAAAATGCAACTATTTCAAAGATTATACTGAGTTACAGTTCATATAAGGAAATCAGTCAATTGAAATAAAGTCATTCGGCTCTAATCTAGGGATTTCACATGACTGGGAATACAGATATGTACAGTTGAAGTCGAAAGTTTACATACACTTAGGTTGGAGTCGTTAAAACTCGTTTTTCAACCACTCCACATATTTCTTGTTAACAAACTATAGATTTAGCAAGTCGCAACTATAGATTTAGGACATATACTTTGTGCATGACAGAATACATTTTTCCAACAATTGTTTACAGACAGATTATTTCACTTATAATTCACTGTGTCACAATTCCAGTGGGTCAGAAGTTTACATACACTAAGTTGACGTGCCTTTAAACAGCTAGGAAAATTCCAGAAAATTATGTCATAGCTTTAGAAGCTTCTGATAGGCTAATTGACATAATTTGTGTCAATTGGAGGTGTACCTGTGGATGTATTTCAAGGCCTACCTTCAAACTCAGTGCCTCTTTGCTTGACATCATGGGAAAATCAAAAGAAATCAGCCAAGACCTCAGAAGAAATTGTAGACCTCCACATGTCTGGTTCATCCTTGGGAGCTATTTCCAAATGCCTGAAGGTACCACATTCATCTGTACAAACAATAGTACGCAAGTATAAACACCATGGGACTACGCAGCCGTCATACCGCTCAGGAAGGAGACGCGTTCTGTCTCCTAGAGATGAACGTACTTTGGTGTGAAATGTGCAAATCAATCCCACAACAACAGCAAAGGACCTTGTGAAGATACTGGAGGAAACAGGTATAAAAGTATCTTTATCCACAGTAAAACGAGTCCCATATCGACATAACCTGAAAGGCCGCTCAGCAAGGAAGAAGCCACTGCTCCCAAACCACAATAAAAAGCCAGACTACGGTTTGCAACTGAACATGGGGACAAAGATTGTACTTTTTGGAGAAATGTCCTCTGGTCTGATGAAACAAATATACCACTATTTGGCCATAATGACCACCATTGTGTTTGGAGGAAAAAGGGGGAAGCTTTTAAGCCGAAGAACACCATCCCAACCGTGAAGGACGGGGGTGGCAGCATCATGTTGTTGGGGTGCTTTGCTGCAGGAGGGACTGGTGCACTTCACAAAATAGATAGCATCATGAGGACAGAAAATTATGTGGATATATTGAAAAAAAAAATCAAGACAACAGTCAGGAAGTTAAAGCTTGGTCACAAATGGGTCTTTCAAATGGACAATGACCCCAAGCATACTTCCAAAGTTGTGGCAAAATGGCTGAAGGACAACAAAGTCAAGGTATTGGAGTGTCCATCACAAAGCCCTGACCTCAACCCTATAGAACATTTGTGAGCAGAACTGAAAAAGCGTGTGCCAGCAAGGAGCCCTACAAACCTGACTCAGTTACACCAGCTCTGTCAGGAGGAATGGGCCAAAATTCACCCAACTTATTCTGGGAAGCTTGTGGAAGGCTACCCAAAACGTTTGACCCAAGTTAAACAATTTAAAGGCAATGCTACCAAATACTAATTGAGTGTATGTAAACTTCTGGTCCACTGGGAATGTGATGAAAGAAATAAAAGCTGAAATAAATCATTCTCTCTGCTATTATTCTGACATTTCACGTTCTTAAAATAAAGTGGTGATCCTAGCTGAGATAAGACAGGGAATTTTTTTACAAGGATTGAATGTCAGAAATTGTGAAAAACTGAGTTAAAATGTATTTGGCTAAGGTGTATGTAAACTTCTGACTTCAACTGTATCTGTTGGTCACAGATACCTTAAAAAAAGGTAGGGGCGAGGATCAGAAAACCAGTCCGTATCTGGTGTGACCATTTTCTTGGACAGGGACATTTTCAGCTTCCAGGAATTGTGTACAGATCCTTGCGACATGGGGCCATGCATTATCATGCTAAAACATGAGGTGATGGCGGCAGATGAATGGCACGCCAATGGGCCTCAGGATCTCGTCACAGTATCGCAATAAAATGCAATGAGTCTTCGTTAGTTATAGCTTATGCCTTCCCATCCCGTAACCCCACCGCCACCATGGGGCGCTCTGTTCACAACATTGACATCAGCAAACCGCTCGCCCACACGCCATACACATGGTTTGCAGTTGTGAGGCCGGTTGGACGTACTGCCAAATTCTCCAAAATGACGTTGGAGGCGGGTTATGGTAGAGAAATTAACAGAATTCTCTGGCAACAGTTTTGGTGGATATTCCTGCATTCAGCATGCCAATTGTACGCTCCCTCAAAACTTGAGACATTTGTGGCAATGTGTTGTGTGACAAAACTGCACATTTTAGGGTGGCTTTTATTGTCCCCCACACAAGGTGCACCTATGTAATGATCATACTGTTTAATCAGTTTCTTGATATGCCACCCCTGTCAGGTCGATGGATTATCTTGGAAAAGGAGAAATGCTCACTAACAGTGATGTAAACAAATTTGTGCACAACAATTGAGAGTAATAAGCTTTTTGTGCAAATGGAACATTTCTGGGATATTTTCTTTCAGCTCATGAAAGATGGGACCAACACTTTACATGTTGCGTTTATATTTTTGTACAGTGTAGAACCTAAAAAAGGTTATTCGGCTGACCCCATAGGAGAACCCTTTGAAGAACCGTTATTGGTGCCAGGTAAAAAACGTTTTGGGTTCCATGTAGAACCCTTTCCACAGGAGGTTATACATGCAGCCCACCATAAGGGTTCTACCTGGAACCAAAAAGGGTTTTCCTATGGGGACAGCCGAATAACCTTTTTGTAACCCTTTTTTCTAAGAGTGTACAGTAAGTGCATCCAGGTACAATGAGGTTTAGAACATGTCTCAGATAAGTGTTTGTGTAGATGTTCACAACGCAGTCCACTCTCTGTGCAACTCTCCCTTTCCCCCGCCTAAACGAAGCCTGTTACGATGGGTATTCTGCATGCTGTATGAGTGCTTTGCTTTTGCATGCGCACGTGTGACTCCATTCAGACTATCAATGTAACTATTAATGTTTCCCTGGCATTCCCTTCAGAATCTGTGAGCCGGTCTAATGGACTGCAAGCATTAGGAAAAGGATAATTAAGCATGATGTGAAAAGTTCTGAGCAGAGAGAGATTTAACTGTATTCCCATTGCCAAGGGGTTTTCTTGTCCTTAATCAGTTCATCGTCATCTCAGAGTGAGGAGAAAGAATCTCAATGAGACTATGACAGCAGTTAGCTCTATTCGATGGCTCACTCGTATAGGTAAGCACTTTTCCCAGTGTGTCATGTCTAGCATTACAGTGGAAAGGAAATTATGTATTTTTTACTTGGCTCTCCACTCTGAAAACTATTCTGAAGTGCAATGAGGATGATTCAAATGGCTATAGCACCTCTCTCTCTCTGAGTCATGAAAAGGGATTGCTAAGGAGTAGTAGTCATGTTTTGTTTTATAGCGTCAATAGATAACTTCAGTTGACATTTTGCCAGCATTGTATTTGTACTCTAAACTGAAATGACAGAAAAGTCTGTTTGGTTTAACATAGACTAGATTCGTGAGAAGGGATTGCTGTAGCTAACGCTAACCACCTGTCATCACAACATCAGGTTGGTAGTGATGGGAACTGGAAAGTTTATTTGATAGAATAATGTATGAAACTTAGGTAGTCTAACTCTCAAGGCAACCCCTCTGGTCATGGAACGGCGAGGGACTAAAACTGAGTGAGGTTGAAAAATATCCTTCAAGCTATCCTCTAATTCCACCCCTGACAATACCGCTGTGTCTGTATGAAGATGTCAGTTATATTTTCTTGTCTACCTGAATGCCACTATATCTCACCAATAAAAGCGTGCATGATTAGTACTAGGGAATATTGAATAATTTGACAAATACACATGAACAAATTCAATTTTAACTTGTACCCACCACCGGGGTTGACGGCAAATTCATTCTGTCATTTAATCTGCCGTCGTAAAGCCTCCAGTGGAATTGACGAAAATGATGTGTACACACAGACATACACAGAGGCCCACGCTGCATACCTTTTCACTCCATTGGCCGTGCTCGCCGTCATCAATCTTGCTATGCAAATGTTGTGCGAATCCTTTGGGGCCGTTTTGTACTGTCAACGCTGACAGCTTAAATAGAGGCAGAGAGCATGATGGTCACTCAGCGAGAGAATGTTTGGGGGGGGGGGGGGGTGTCAGTCTTACCTGAAGCCGCACAACAGAAGTGCCGGGCCTGGTATTAACTTATACTCCAAGGTTGAGCGGATCTCTGATTGACCAGAGAAGAAGTTCTCCGAGGCAACCCGTTGAGTGACAGCCTTTTACCTCGGCCTCACTGAGTTGCTTGTTGGAGTTCTTTCAGCTTTTTTTGCAGAGAGAAAGAAAGATACATTTTGTGGGTTTGTTGATAGATTTTAGAACAATCACATTTGGAGACATTCGGTCCTGCTTGGATGCCCCTGGATCTTATTGTGAGGGCCATTGACACGGACCAGAGCTAGGCAGGGTCTTGAGGTATGGAGCCTCAGTAGGCAAAGAGTGAGGTCTGATACTAAGGGTACTCTAATCTGAGCCTGGAGGTCTGGGGTAGTGCTGACTTTCAGGAACTAGCTATTTGTTTCAGCCAACAATGAAACACCAGACAAGCAAATACCTTATGTATGGTACGTAGCAGTGGTGGCTGCTGAGGGGAGGACGGCTCATAATAGTGACTGGAATGGAGTCAATGGAATGTTATCAAACACATCAAAGACAAGGTTTCTATTTGGTTGATACCATGCTATTGGACTCCATTCCAGCCATTATTATTAGAGGTCGACCGATTATGATTTTTCAACGCCAATACCGATAATTGGAGGACCAAAAAAAGCCGATACCGATTAATCAGACTTTTTTTTATATAAGTATATACAGTTGAAGTCGAAAGTTTACATACACTTAGGTTGGAGTCATTAAAACTCGTTTTTCAACCACTCCACAAATTTCTTGTTAACAAACTATAGTTTTGGCAAGACGGTTAGGACATCTACTTTGTGCGTGACACAAGTAATTTTTCCAGCAATTGGTTACAGACAGATTATTTCACTTATAATTCACTGTATCACAATTCCAGTGGGTCGGAAGTTTACATACACTAAATTGACTGTGCCTTTAAACAGCTTGGAAAGTTCCAGAAAATGATGACAAGGCTTTAGAAGCTTCTGTTAGGCAAATTGACATCGTTTGAGTCAATTGGAGGTGTACCTGTGGATGTATTTCAAGGCCTTCCTTCAAACTCATATAGATACTTTTGTGCCTGTTTCCTCCAGCATCTTCACAAGGTCCTTTGCTGTTGTTGTGGGATTGATTTGCACTTCTCGCACCAAAGTACATTAATCTCTAGGAGACAGAACGCATCTCCTTCCTGAGCGGTATGACGGCTGAGTGGTCCCAGGGTGTTTATACTTGCGTACTATTGTTTATACAGATGAATGTGATACCTTCAGGCATTTGGAAATTGCTCCGAAGGATGAACCAGACTTGTGGAGGTCTACAATTGTTTTCTGAGGTCTTGGCTGATTTCTTTTGATTTGCTTGACATCATGTGAAAATGTACTTTGGTGCGAAAAGTGCAAATCAATCCCACAACAACAGCAAAGGACCTTGTGAAGATGCTGGAGGAAACAGGCACAAAAGTATCTATATCCACAGTAAAACGAGTCCTATATGAATATAACCTGAAAGGCCACTCAGTAAGGAAGAAGCAACTTCTCCAAAACAGCCATAAAAAAGCCAGACTACGGTTTACAACTGCACATGGGGACAAAGATTGTACTTTTTGGAGAAATGTCCTCTGGTCTGAAACAAAAATTATACTGTTTGGCTGTAATGACCATCGTTATGTTTGGAGGAAAAAGGGGGAGGTGTCACGTTCCTGACCTGTTTTCTGTTGTTTTGTATGTGTGTGATGGTCAGGGCGTGAGTTTTGGGTGGGCATTCTATGTTGTGTGTTTCTATGTTGGTTTAGGGTTGCCTGGTATGGCTCTTAATTAGAGGCAGGTGTTTTGCGTTCCTCTAATTAAGAGTCATATTTAGGTAGGTTGTTTCACTGTGTTCGTTGTGGGTGGTTGTTACCTGTCTCTGTGTTTGTGTTCTGCACCAGATAGGTCTGTATCGGTTTTGCACGTTTGTTATTTTGTAAGTTGTTTGTAGTGTTCACTTGTTCTTATAATTAAACATGTTGAGCACTGGCTACGCTGCATTTTGGTCCTCTCCTTCACCCCAGGAAGAAACCCTTTACAGGAGGCTTGCAAGCCAAAGAACACCATCCCATCCGTGAAGCACGGGGGTGGCAGCATCATGTTGTGAGGGTGCTTTGCTGCAGGAGTGACTGGTGCACTTCACATAATAGATGACATCATGAGGCGGGAAATTATGTGAATATATTGAAGCAACATCTCAAGACATCAGTCAGGAAGTTAAGGCTTGGTCGCAAATGGCTCTTCCCAATGAACAATGACCCCAAGCATACTTCCAACGTTGTGGCAAAATGGCTTAAGGACAACAAAGTCAAGGTATTGGAGTGTCCATCACAAAGCCCTGTTCTCAAACCTATAGAACATTTGTGAGCAGAACTGAAAAAGCGTGTGCCAGCAAGGAGCCCTACAAACCTGACTCAGTTACACCAGCTCTGTCAGGAGGAATGGGCCAAAATTCACTCAACTTATTGTAGGAAGCTTGTGGAAGGCTACCCTAAACGTTTGACCCAAGTTAAACAATTTAAAGGCAATGCTACCAAATACTAATTGAGTTTATGTAAACTTCTGACCCACTGGGAATGTGATGAAAGAAATAAAAGCTGAAATAAATCATTCTCTCTACTATTATTCTGACATTTCACATTCTTAAAATAAAAGTGGTGACCCTAACTGACCTAAGACAGGGAATTTTTACTAGGATTAAATGTCAGGAATTGTGAAAAACTGAGTTTAAATGTATTTGGCCAAGGTGTATGTAAACTTCCGACTTCAACTGTATATATATTTGTAATTTTACATTTACATTTACATTTAAGTCATTTAGCAGACGCTCTTATCCAGAGCGACTTACAAATTGGTGCATTCACCTTATGATATCCAGTGGAACAACCACTTTACAATAGTGCATCTAACTCTTTTAAGGGGGGGGGGTTAGAAGGATTACTTTATCCTATCCTAGGTATTCCTTAAAGAGGTGGGGTTTCAGGTGTCTCCGGAAGGTGGTGATTGACTCCGCTGACCTGGCGTCGTGAGGGAGTTTGTTCCACCATTGGGGTGCCAGAGCAGCGAACAGTTTTGACTGGGCTGAGCGGGAACTGTACTTCCTCAGAGGTAGGGAGGCGAGCAGGCCAGAGGTGGATGAACGCAGTGCCCTTGTTTGGGTGTAGGGCCTGATCAGAGCCTGAAGGTACGGAGGTGCCGTTCCCCTCACAGCTCCGTAGGCAAGCACCATGGTCTTGTAGCGGATGCGAGCTTCAACTGGAAGCCAGTGGAGAGAGCGGAGGAGCGGGGTGACGTGAGAGAACTTGGGAAAGTTGAACACCAGACGGGCTGCGGCGTTCTGGATGAGTTGTAGGGGTTTAATGGCACAGGCAGGGAGCCCAGCCAACAGCGAGTTGCAGTAATCCAGACGGGAGATGACAAGTGCCTGGATTAGGACCTGCGCCGCTTCCTGCGTGAGGCAGGGTCGTACTCTGCGAATGTTGTAGAGCATGAACCTACAGGAACGGGTCACCGCCTTGATGTTAGTTGAGAACGACAGGGTGTTGTCCAGGATCACGCCAAGGTTCTTAGCACTCTGGGAGGAGGACACAATGGAGTTGTCAACCGTGATGGCGAGATCATGGAACGGGCAGTCCTTCCCCGGGAGGAAGAGCAGCTCCGTCTTGCCGAGGTTCAGCTTGAGGTGGTGATCCGTCATCCACACTGATATGTCTGCCAGACATGCAGAGATGCGATTCACCACCTGGTTATCAGAGGGGGGAAAGGAGAAGATTAATTGTGTGTCGTCTGCATAGCAATGATAGGAGAGACCATGTGAGGATATGACAGAGCCAAGTGACTTGGTGTATAGCGAGAATAGGAGAGGGCCTAGAACAGAGCCCTGGGGGACACCAGTGGTGAGAGCACGTGGTGCGGAGACAGATTCTCGCCACGCCACCTGGTAGGAGCGACCTGTCAGGTAGGACGCAATCCAAGCGTGGGCCGCGCCGGAGATGCCCAGCTCGGAGAGGGTGGAGAGGAGGATCTGATGGTTCACAGTATCAAAGGCAGCCGATAGGTCTAGAAGGATGAGAGCAGAGGAGAGAGAGTTAGCTTTAGCAGTGCGGAGCGCCTCCGTGACACAGAGAAGAGCAGTCTCAGTTGAATGACTAGTAATAATGACAATTACAACAATACTGAATGAACACTTTTATTTTAACTTAATATAATACATAAATAAAATCTAATTAGTCTCAAATAAATAAACATGTTCAATTTAGTTTAAATAATGCAAAAACAGTGTTGGAGAAGAAAGTAAAAGTGGAATATGTGACATGTAAAAAAGCTAACTTTAAAGTTCCTTGCTTAGAACATGAAGCTGGTGGTTCAATATTCCCAGTTCTTCAATATTCCCAGTTAAGAAGTTTTAGGTTGTAGTTATTATAGGAATTATGACACGTCAACTATTTCTCTATACCATTTGTATTTCATGTACCTTTGACTATTGGATGTTCCTATAGGCACTTTAGTGTTGCCAGCCTAATCTTGAGAGTTGATAGGCTTGAAGTCATAAACAGCGCTGTGCTTCAAGCATTGCTAAGAGCTGCTCGCAAACGCTGTTTGAATGAATGCTTACGAGCGTGCTACTGCCTATCACCACTCAGTCAGGCTACTCTATCAAATCATAGACTTTGTCACATTCTGACCATAGTTCTTGTGTGTTTTGCTTGTTTTAGTGTTGGTCAGGACGTGAGCTGGGTGGGCATTCTATGTTGTGTGTCTAGTTTGTCTGTTTCTATGTTTGGCCTAATATGGTTCTCAATCAGAGGCAGGTGTTTTGTGTTGTCTCTGATTGGGAATCGTATATAGGTGGCTTGTTTTGTGTTGGGCTTTGTTTCCTGTCTTTGTATTTCTCTGCACCAGCTAGGACTGTATCGGTTTGCCACATTTATTATTTGTAAGTGTTCACAGTTTCGTAATTAAACATGTTGAGCACTGGCTACGCTGCGTGTTGGTCCGATCCTTGCTACACCTTCTCTTCTCTTGAAGAGGAGGAAGGCTGCTGTTACAGACTTAATTATAATAAACACACAGAAATAAGAGCCTTTGGTCATTAATATGGTAAAATCCAGAAACTATAATTTTGAAAACAAAACGTTTATTCTTTTAGTGAAATACGGAACCATTCCGTATTTTGTCGAACTGGTGGCAACCCTATGTCTAAATATTGCTGTTACACTGCACAACCTTCAATTCAATTTATTTGAACTAAATATGCAGGTTTTTAAAAAAACATACTTCTAGGTATTGATTTTGAGAAAGGCATTGATCTTTATGGTTAGGTACATTTGTTCAACGAATGTGCTTTTTTCGTGATGTGCTTTTGTTAAATAATCACTGGTTTGGCAAAGTTGAAGTAGGCTGTGATTTGATGATGAATTAACAGGCCCTGCCTTGATTATATGCAACGCAGGACAAGCTAGTTAACCTAGAAATACCATCAACCATGTGTAGTTACCTAGTGATTATGTGAGGATTGATTGTTTTTTATAAGATAAGTTTAATGCTAACTAGCAACTTACCTTGGCTCCTTGCAGCCACAAGGTCCTTTTGAAGCTGCACTCGAGTAACAGGTGGTCAACCTGCCACACAGTTTCCTTATGGATTTCAATATAATCGGAGTCCAAAAAGGCCAATTACCGATTGTTATGAAAACTTGAAATCGTCCGTCCTCCTCTCAGTGACTAGAAGCAGCACCTTTTAGTTCAAGATGTAGTGGCTAATTCTTCTAATTCAATCTGCCTTGATTAGTCTATTGGGTGCAGCTGGGGCCCCTTCACCAGCCAGTTGAGCCATCTGCCGGGGCCAATGATAAGTAGGAGGGTGTGTTCAAGGACGATCCGCACAACCAGACTCATTCAATTAGCTACATACAGTGCATCACATACCATCATATTGTGTCACACTGACCATCACACACAATTATGGTGATAGACAGGAATGGTAAAATAGTATTGTATTTTAAAGTTACTGGTATTTATCTGACCCCAATCTTTAAACTATGTGTCTCCAACTCTGGTTCAAGCAATTCAGTCTGGATTTTGGTTAAGTGAATCAAGTGTATCGGTCCTGGGCTGGAACAAAAGCCTGCACAACTAGCTCTCCAGGACCGGATTTGGAGACCACTGTCTTAGATACTGCTGATAAGCTGCTAACCCTCATAAGTTGCTGACTGTATGAGAGTGATCAAGGCTGGCTTTCTTGACCTGTAACGTGTCGTACTGCTACAGCTCAATATGTCATAGAGCTGTTAGCTAGACACCAAATTGCAACGTCTCTGTAAATGCAATAGGCTTTGTAATTCATGGTGAACAGATTCATATCCGATTGCCTGCGTTTTCTCCCGATAGAGCTCAACACAATGATAAACAATAGGGCTCCATAAGATGGTTCCAATAAAGGCTTCAGGTGTTCTATTTTCTCTGACATTATTATTGCACAATGATAAGCTATTACTGGGGCACCAGACATTTGACTGCTAGAGGAATCCTAGCTCAGTGTAAAATCATCTTCAATTTGAGCCTCCCAGGTTGTCTGCAGGGCACAGGAAGAAGCTGTTGTTCTGTCCCCGACAATGGCATGGCCTGTAATTAAGGAAAGTGTGTGTGTGTGTGTGTGTGTGTGTGTGTGTGTGTGTGTGTGTGTGTGTGTGTGTGTGTGTGTGTGTGTGTGTGTGTGTGTGTGTGTGTGTGTGTGTGAAAGAAAAAAAGAGAGAGGTGGAGGGAGAAAGTGTGTTCAAGAGTTGATTATGTTTTGGGCAGTCTATACGGATGACAATCACATACTCATTCTGCTTTGGAAAGAATTCTAGTAGAAACCCAATGCATTCATTTTTGAGAGAGCAGAGAAGTAGCCAGTTTTATTATTACAGCCTTCTGAGGGAGAGACCTTTTCTGTTGTCAGAAAGCATCACAAGAACATACACACCTTTTCACACAATGTTTTTCTGAACAATATTGGACATTTTTGCCTTTATATGAAGTGTTGAATAGAAAACTCAAACAAGAGCATTGAATATAAATCAATGTTTTGGGGCTGAATTCACAGCACTACCTGTTTTAAAAAGTTATACTGTAGTTATTATTATTATTTTATTTAGGAGGTCATGTTGAGATTACTACATATTTTTTCCAAGACCTTAGTATATCATGGAAAGCAATAACATAAACATTTTATTGCACAGGTAGCTATGAGGTCACAACATCAAAATGAATCGGAGAACTAAACTGGTAATCTCTCTGAGTCTGACATCTGGGCAGGTAACAGATGTAGACACAGGGGCATGGCGCAGAATGTTTATCAGGATATGCATAAATTATGATATCTGATTTTGAACACTGAGTTAGTTATCTTTGTAAAGATAATTTTTGGCACGTATCCCTTTCAATCTGTTATGTCACCAGGATGTGTAGCATCCATTTAGGATTATCAAAATATATACATGTATGTATTCGGGTAATGAGATGTCTGTGAAGTACTTGTATTACATGTGGAGGATATGATTACATATGATTATTTATGATGTGTCAACGCATTCTTAATTGCCCCTGAGGGAATTAATAAATAAAGGAATGGAATGACTTGAATTAAACCCTTTCCTTCACAACAGATACTCTTAATAGTTATTTGACAAGTGAAGGTGCTTCCAGTCAGTCTGTGACCATGTTAGAGTACATGGTCACATGTACTCTTAAATCTCCAACCGGAAGAGGACGAGCCACCCCTCGGAGCCTTGTTCCTCTAGGTTTCTTTGTAGGTTCCTGCCTTGTAGGGAGTTTTTCCTAGACGCTATGCTTCTGCCTCTGCATTGCTTGCTGTTTGGGGTTTTAGGCTGGGTATCTGTAAAGCACTTTGTGATAACTGCGGATGTAAAAAGGGCCTTAGAAAATACATTTGATTGATTGATTGATTAATTGACTGATTAAAACCATTACAGTGATAACTCCTCTCTGTCACTATTCTTACTGTTGTAGTTTTACATCACATTTGCATGGAGACTGTACATCAGTTTGGCGTTGCACTTGACTTGAAAAAGATGAACACCATAATCACTAGTAATAATTTTTTATTTCATAATGTCGCCACAATGCACTAGATGTAACGTCTGCTTCCAACTCACACTCTCAAACACATAGATCCCTGAACGCAGCTCACTTTCCAGCCCACTTTCCAACTCACACTCTCAAACACATAGATCCCCTGAACGCAGCTCACTTTTCAGATCCCACCTCAATTCGGATCACCTGTTCACACACCTGGATGTCATTATCACACACTATTTAGTTCAGTTCTTTGCACACAATCATTGTGAGGTATTGTTTGTTTTGTGACACACTTCTATTCGGAGCTCTGTTTTTCCTCTGATTGAATCTTTCCGTGTATGATAGTTTTGGCCTGCCTCACTAACGACGCATTTGCCTATTCCCTGCCTGTACTTTAGCCTATCGGATTTCCTGTTATCAACCTATTGCCCGATCTCCCGGACGACGTTACTAGCCTTTTCCCTGCCTGTACTGTTGCCTTTTGTACCCCCTGTGTATGACCTTCTGCCTGCCCCTGGACCCAGCTATCTGCCTCCTCCTGTGGTCCTTTACAAATAAACACCTGCTGCACCCTGCGCATGAAACCAGCTCTGTCTCCCATCGTGTTCATTACAGAATACGTCACCTAAAACGACAGATGGATTCAGCGGAGCTGCAACTACGTCTTGCCCGACAGGAGGAATGAATTTATGAACTCTGCGACCTCCTTCGCCAGTCCATTCCTGCTTCACCGATATCAGGTGCCACAGCCTCCTCTCGTTCATCTCCCCCTCCATATCCATGCCTAATAAATACGACGGCTCCCCAGGGAAATGTCAAGGATTTCTAATGCAATGTAACCTGTACATAAAATATCACACCGCTGACTTCCCCTCTGACAAAGACAGGGTGGACTTCATCATCTCCCCACTCACAGGGAAAGCTCTGGATTGGGTCACAGCCCTGTGGGCAGCTCAACGTTCTGATCTGTCCTCTGAATCCCGTTTCCACGCCCTCTTCAAGGGGTTGTTCGACCATTCAGTTTCAGGTCGTCACTCCGGGGACCTGTTATGTGAGCTGCGACAGGGCCGTCGCTCCACCACTGAGTATGCCCTTGAGTTGGGTACCATGGCTGCCGGCAGTGGATGGAGTGAACCAGCTCTCCTTACAGTCTACCGGAGGGGTCTTAATCGGGAGTTACAGACCGAACTGGCCTGCAGAGGAGATTTAACAGACCTAAACCAATACATCCGGATGTCCATATCCATTGGCAACCTACTGGTGGAACGCAGACCTATACAGTTGCCCATGGCCTGCGAGTCTTCCAATCCCTTCTCTCATCCACCATGGTCTAATAGCCCCGAACCCATGCAACTCGGCCGCGCCCCTCTCACGCCTGCCGAGAGGACATCGGAGGTTACGTGAAAACCTGTGCCTCTATTGTGAAGAGAGTGACCACCTACTCAATAGCTGTACGATTCGCCCCACACGAAGGTGTGTTCCTGTTTTAAGAACTGCTTCAATTTACCCTGTCGAGTCACCTCTATAGAAGGATCGGAGTCGGCCATTCCAACCCACATCCCACCTGTATATGCCCAGTTCCAGAGTGTCTTCAGCAATAAAAAGGCGTCCATTCTGCCCCCTCATTGCCCGGGGGACTGCGTGATCAACCTCCTTCCTGGGGCATCGCCCCCTAAGGTTCGGATCTACCCCTTGTCCATCCCAGAGAATGAGGCTATGGACACCTATATAGAAGAGGCTCTCAACATGGGGTTCATCCATCCATCCGCGTCTCTGGCTGTATCCAGTTTCTTTTTTTGTGAAAAAAAGATGGTAGTCTCTGTTCCTGCATAGATTACCGACCCCTCAATAACCTTACCATCAAGAATCGCTTCCCTCTTCCTCTGATTCCGGCCGCACTAGAACAAGTTGGACAGGCTACCATCTACTCCAAACTGGACCTACGTAGTGCTTACAACCTGGTCCGTCTCCGAAGTGGGGATGCATGGAAGACAGTGTTGATCACCGTTAGGGGTCACTAGGAATACCTGGTTATGCCCTACGGTCTCACCAATGCTCCTGTCGTCTTCCAGTCCTTCATGAAGGAAGTTTTCCAGGACATGATCAACCAGTTCCTCATTGTGTACATTGACGATATCTTGATCTACTCTCACTCCATTGCAGAACACGTACAGCATGTGCAACAGGTCCTCCAACGGCTACAGGACCACCATCTTTATGTCAAGGCTGAGAAGAGCGGCTTTCACGTTACTACGGTAACCTTCCTAGGTTTCTTGTTGACATCAGGAGGGGTCAACATGGACGAAGGCAAAGTCACGGCCGTGATTAACTGGCCCAAACCTACCACTGTAAAGGAACTACAATGTTTCCTAGGATTTTCCAACTACTACCTCCGGTTCATCCGAAACTGCAGGAGCTCAACCGCTCTTCTCTCAGCTCTCACCAGTCAAAAAACCTGTACCCTCCAATGGACCGACACCGCCCATACTGCATTTGAGACCTTGAAACGCCTCTTCACCTCTGCACCCATCCTTAGGCAGCCAGATCCTACCTTTCCTTTTGTTCTGGAGGTTGATGTATCCGAGGTCGGCGTAGGAGCGGTTCTCTCTCAGCGGGTAGGGACACCTCCCAAATTGCAACCATTTGGCTTCTTTTCCAAGAACTGTCACCTGCTGAGAGGAACTATGATGTCGGGAACCGAGAGCTCCTTGCCATTAAGCTGGCTATTGAAGAGTGGCGCCACTGGTTAAAGGGAGCTCATCACCCATTCCTTGTCCTTACCGACCACCGCAATTTGGAATATTTAAGAAGTGCTAAGAGGCTCAACCCCAGACATGCTCACTGGGCACTCTTCTTCACCCGATTCAACTTCAACTTCACCGTCACCTATCTGCCTGGCAAGAAAAAATGTGAAGGCTGATTCCTTATCCCGTCTATTTGACTCCCCTTCCTCTAACCCAGCTCCCGAGCCCATCCTGCCTCTGTCTTGTGTCGTGGGACCCATACAGTGGGAAATCCAATCAGCCATCCAAGAGGCCCTACGCCACGACCCAGCACCTCCCGACATCCCTTCAGGCAAGACCTACGTTCCGGCGTCTGTCAGACCCCAACTATTGCAGTGGTGCCATACCTCGCTTAGTTCTTGCCATCCCAGGATCACCTGAATCACGGAGCTACTGACACGCAAGTTCTGGTGGTCATCCCTAACAGCAGATGTCCGAGATTACGTTCTTTCCTGTCGCGTCTGTGCATGGGCAAAAAGCCTTCGCCAACTACCTACCGGTAAGCTCGAGCCTTTACCTACACCACACAGACCATGGTCCCACATCACCATGGATTTCCTCACTGATCTGCCAGACTCTTCGGGCTTCACTACAATTTTAGTTGTAGTGGACCGGTTCTCCAAGATGTGCCGACTCATCCCCTTTCCGCATCTACCTAATGCCATGGAAATTGCCGAGTGCATGTTTCAACAGGTGTTTCGTCTGTATGGGATCCCGGAAGACATTGTTTCGGATCGGGGACCCCAGTTTGTCTCCAGTGTGTGGTGAGCCTTCTCGACCGACTGGGGCTCTCCATCAGCCTATCCTCCGGATACCATCCCCAAATCAACGGGCAGACGGAACGCCTGAATCAGGAAATAGGGAAGTACCTTCGCCAACACTGCACCCACCTACCTCATGAGTGGAGTCGCTATCTAGCCTGGGCCGAATACGCACAGAACTCCCTGGTGCATTCCTCACTCCATCTCACTCCTTTTCAGTGTGTCCTTGGATACCAACCCCCCATGTTACCATGGGAGACAGAGCCCGGAACTGTGCCTGCCATTGATGAGTGGTTTCAACGGAGTGAGCAGGTTTGGGAGACCACACATCGGCACCTACATCAAGCTTTCCTCTCCCAGAAACGGCTTGCTGACCGGCATCGCCGACCTACTCCACTCTTCCACCCTGGGCAACGTGTGTGGCTGTCTACCCGGGACATCCGGCTTCGTGACCCCTGCAAAAAGTTCAGTCCCCGGTTCATTGGTCCCTTCAAAATAACACACCGCATCAATCATGTCACCTACTGTCTCCAGTTACCCGGCCATTACCGGATCACCTCATCCTTCCATGTGTCCCTTCTCAAGCTTGTGAGGTACAGCCCTCTCCATCCTCCAGTAGCGCACCTCGGCGCACCCCCTCCGTTTGACGATGGTGGTGCACCGGCTTATTCCGTCCAAGCCCTCCTTGACTCCAAGCGCCTGGGTGGTCGAATCCACTACCTGGTGGATTGGGAGGGGTATGGACCCAAAGAACGGTCAGCTGCTCAGCTTCCTAGGCCATCAAGAGCTGCCTGTGGAGGGGGGGGGAGTACTGTAACATCTGCTTCCAACACACACTCTCAAACACGTAAATCCCTGAACGCAGCTCACTTTCCAGCTCACACTCTCAAACACATAGATCCCCTGAACGCAGCTCACTCTCCAGATCCCAATCACCTGAATTCTGATCACCTGTTCACACACCTGTATGTCATTATCACACACTATGTAGTTCAGTTCTTTGCACCCCATCATTGTGAGGTATTTTTAGTTTTGTGACACTTCTATTCAGAGCTCTGTTTTTCCTGAGATTGAATCCTCCCGTGTATGATAGTTTTGGCCTGCCTCACTAACGGCGCCTTTTGCCTATTCCCTGCCTGTACTTTAGCCTATCGGATTTTCTGTTATCAACCTATTGCCTGATCACCCAGACGGCGTTACTAGCCTTTTCCCTGCCTGTACTGTTGCCTTTTGTACCCCCTGTGTATGACCTTCTGCCTGCCCCTGGACCCAGCTACCTGCCTCCTCCTGTGGTCCTTTACAAATAAACACCTGCTGCGCCCTGCGCTTGAAACCAGCTCTCTGTCTCCTATCGTGTTCATTACACTAGAAAGGATTTCACTCCGTGTTCAACATTCTGGGTTATGGCGGTTGAGTGGACAGGGAGCGCTGTTACAAATTCCCCCTCCTTACAATAACTTACAAGAGATTTACCTGCGAATTTCACGTGAAACATCTCAGCAAAAATTGGCAGCTTGTGAAGCCAGGGGGTCCCTGGGAAGGGAAGGCAGTATTATTTCAATATGATTCGCAGCACAGCAGGGAACCAGCGATCCTCTTACACCTGGGTGTTAGAAGGGCTGTGTATGATGCTGCGTTGATTAAGCTTGAATTACAGTATCGCTGGCTCCCCATTTTGCAGAATGGGGCATTAAGAGAAAAAACTAGGCCCATTTAACCAGTTGTTTGGGAGGATGGTCGCTACACAAGACCAACTCCCCACATTAACATGCAAATCGGACCTGGTGTAGGGAAGAAAGCCAGGCATTGTTGATTCTTATCAGTGTGGGCTTGTTTTCAGGGAGTCTAGTCACACTTGCTGTTTTACTGCTTGAAAGGGCCTGGATGGCACACCATTGTCCCCAATCAAGGATTGGTTTGACTGACAGCAAGTCCACAGGCGTTTAAAAATGGACTCATGATTACTTGCAGGTGTGTGTGTCTGTTTGTGAGAGAGAGATTTGCTGTATTTGTGCATGTACAGTGTATTCAGACCCCTTCACTTTTTTCACATTTTGTTACGTTACACCCTTATTCTAAAATGTATTAAATACATTTTTCCTCGTCAATCTACACACAATACCCCATAATGACAAAGCGAAAAAAAGGTTTTTAGAAATGTTTACAAATTTATGAAAAAAACATACCTTATTTACATCAGTATTCATACCCGATGCTATGAGACTCGAAATTGAGCTCAGGTGCATCCTGTTTCCATTGATCATCCTAAAGATGCATCTACAAAGTCATTGGAGTCCATCTGTGGTAAATTCAATTGATTGCACATGATTTGGAAAGGCACACACCTGTCTATATAAAGGTCCCACAGTTGACAGTGCATGACAGAGAAAAACCATGCCATGAGGTTGTAGGAATTGTCCGTAGATCTCCGAGACAGGATTGTGTCGAGGAACAGATCTTGGGAAGGGTACCAAAATATTTCTGCAGCACTGAAGGTCCCCAAGAATTCAGTGGCCTCCATCGTTCTTAAATGGAAGAAGTTTGGAACCACCAAGACTCTTCCTAGAGCTGACCACCTGGCCAAACCGAGCAATTGGGGGAGAAGGGCATTGTTTAGGGAGGTGACCAAGAACCTGATGGTCACACTCTGACAGAGCTCAGAAGTTCCTCTGTGGATATGGGGTAACCTTCCAGAAGGACAACCATCTCTGCAGAACTCTACAATCAGGCCTTTATGGTAGAGTGGCCAGACGGAAGCCACTCCTGGCACATGACAGTCTGCTTGGAGTTTGCCAAAAGGACTCTCAGACCATGAGAAACAAGATTCTCTGGTCTGATGAAACCAAAATTGAAATCTTTGGCCTGAATGCTAAGCGTCACGTATGGAGGAAACCTGGCACCATCCCTATGGTGAAACATGGTGGTGGCAGCATCGTGCTCTGGGGATGTTTTTCAGCCGCAGGGACTGGGAGACTAGTCAGGATCGAGGGAAAGATGAACGGAGTAAAGTACAGAGAGATCCTTGATGAAAACCTGCTCCAGAGCACTCAGGACCTCAGACTGGGGCGAAGGTTTCAACAGGACAACACCCTAAGCTTACAGCCAAAACAACACTGGAGTGGCTTTGGGACAAGTCTCTGAATGTCCTAGAGTGGACCAACCAGAGCCTGGACTTGAACCCGATCAAACATCTCTGGAGAGACCCGAAAATAGTTGTGCAGCGACGCTCCCCATCCAACCTGACAGAGCTTGAGAGGATCTTCAGAGAAGAATGGGAGAAACTCTCCAAATACAGGTGTGCCAAGCTTGTAGGGTCATACCCAAGAAGACTTGAGGCTGTAATCATGGCCAAAAGGTACTTCAGCAAAGTACTGAGTAAAGGGTCTGAATTTATTTTATCTTTATTTAACTAGGCAAGTCAGTTAAGAACAAATTCTTATTTACAATGATGGCCAACCAGGGAACAGTGGGTTAACTGCCTTGTTCAGGGGCAAAACGACAGATTTTTACCTTGTCAGCTTAGGGGTTCTGAGGCCTTTCAGTTACTGGCCCAACGCTCTAACCACTAGGCTACCTGCCGCCCCCTGAATACTTCTGTAAATGTAATATTACGTTTTTTATATACATTTGCAAACATTTCTAAAAACCGTTTTTTGCTTGTCATTATGGGGTATTGTGTGTAGATTGATGAGAAAAAAAGCTATTTAATAAATTTTAGAATAAGGCTATAACGTAACAAAATGTGGAAAAAGTCAAGAGGTCTGAATACTTTTCGAATGCACTGTACTTGAGTCTGTGGGCCTTATTCAAACACAACTAGTTTTTCCGGGATATGAGTAAATAGTTACCTTGTTTCTCCTGCCCAACGAGATAATATTATTTAAATTAATAAGCAGTTAATTTTGTTTGATACTGGATAACATAAATTTTGTACCTATTGAAAAAAGCCAAAATCATCAAACATTGGTCATTTCTGGGTTAATTGCATTTTAAAGTCTGAAAGTTGCGAGCAGTTTTCCCATTTTCTAACTGGTGTTAAATACATGAATAAAGACCAAACAAACATGAGAACAATTTTTTGAAAAGTGTTATTTGACCTACAGTACCACAGTGTCTTCCAATGAATCGGACCCCACAGCAAAAGCATTGCTAAGAAAGCCTCTTACATTATTTAGGAGGAAATATAAATAAAATATTTTTGTAACCAAGCAATCAGGAATCGGCATTGAATATGAATGCTGCTGTCAAGGTTCTCTATGCGACACGATTCACAACCTAATTAAGGAAGTCAAAATGAAAGCTTTTCACGCTCAGGTACAGTATGTCATAGAAAATTATGATCTTCTTTCTCTTTGAAGTCAACATTTCATCTTGCACTTTCGTAAACCTACAGTGCTCTCTTTCTCAGTTTTCACTCCTACATCAGCAATCACTCTCTATAGAATTTCTTCAGCAATTGAGGTAACATATTGACACTGCTTCAATGAAATCCCCCTTCAAACCCTATAGCACTTTGATAGCTAAAAGGACTTTTAGGAGTTGCACAAAATATCCATATCACTGTGACTCAGAGAAAGAATCATGTTTGTTATGTTTTAAGTGATGTTGAAAGGAAGGTTGTCGGAACTCTCCGCTATATTGCTTTGACTTGCCTTGAAGTTCATAATGATCGTTGAAGTAATAGATGCTGATATGTTAGTAGTGGGAGTAGAAATAGTTAATCACATGAAAAGGTATATTAATTGTTTGCTTGTTTCTGTCCTGCTCCATTAAATAGTTATCTCTATAAATTGAATTAATGATCATGACTAGACAAACTTTTCATTTAAATTAATTCAGGTTTAATGAAGTAAGATGAATTAACATTGAATGAGAAGTAATACATATGTTTGAAGGTTGTACATATTCTAAACATGATAATACACCTTCACAATAAGCTACACTGTCAGGCTGTACCGATGATTTAGCTTGTTCCACTTTGTTTGTTAGCTTGTCATTCATCTATCTGTGTTGGGGTGAATGGTGAAGTTAATTGCTTGTGCTGTGGGTTTTGAGTCGTGCGGCGATTGATTTTATTTTAAAGAGAGGCCACTTGGTATTCTCTCATCAGGAAGGAGGCAGTCCAGTTACTGTGATGTTTTCTGTTTCCTCAGCTCCAACTCATGTGCTCTAGTTTGGTTGTTTCGCTGCTGCTTTGTTTATGATTTGCTTCACAGATGCTTCACAGATGTTACAAAGACAGTGTTTCTTAGAGCAACTGGCTTCCTATGAAAGTGGGAAATGACATTGAAAAGAATGAAGATTAATCAGCAATACTAACAAGTATCTTACAGCTTAGATGAAGGAGGGAGGCTGCCAGAGATGTGCAGACACTTTCTGTCTCTCACCATTTTGAAGATGTCTCAGACAGTTTATCACTGTATTTTGCTATGTACAGTCTGCATCCTCATTTGCTCCCTCACCAGTCTTTGTGCTATGTATCTAGAGCTAATTGTCTACCTCATAACTCATTATCACGTGTGCAGGGTGTTCTTCGCAGAGTACCTGTGAGTGTCTGGTGTGATTGAGATATGATTATAGTTCAGCAGTGGGTGAATTTGATTAATTAAAGAATTACATCAATGTTGTGTTGTGTGTACACACATTTTGGTATTTGCTTGCCCTCTTCTTCAGATATAACCTCAGGGGATAAAACTCCAGTTTAGGACTATATGGTTATGAAATAATGTTTAGTTGCATGGTGACCCATGGTATGTAGATGAGCCATAGATAACATTTCTTGACAAGTGTGGATTATACATTTAGATTTTTGATAAAACATTATACATTTAGATTCCATAAGTCATTTAGAATCACATGATTGATGATAGGTGGTCCGGTCAATAAATCTCTCATTTTGACACTAAAATCAGTTTTAGCTACATCCATTGTGGAAATGAGAACCCTCATGGAATGAGAGGCCATAGCCTTGATGTCCTGAGGCTAGGCTTGGCTGCTAGTTATCAGCCCTTCTCTCCATCCGTATTAATTCAGATTTATTAAAGATAAAGAAAAGGCGATGGTATCGTCTGGATGATGGACAGCTACGAATCAGAAGTCGATCAGGTTATCTCCAATGGGCCACACATTCACCACAGGGACACTGTCTGGCTTCTGTTAGTTTCTATTCATGGCAGACGCTGCAAGAAATACTGCCTCGTTACGCATGTTAGCGACATGTTTTCTGCACATGATTGAAAGCAGCAAAGTCCCTGCGCTCCGACGGAATGCGTGTTAAATAATGTAAATTCTTGAAACCGAGAACAACAAAGGTTTCAAGGCTTATGGAAAAGCAAATTAAATTTATAAGCATACCTAAGGGGTAAAGGGGATGCAGGTCACCATGTGTGTATACAGTGTTAATGCACTGTTCTGTATGTAAAAGTGTGTTATGATGTAATATAGTTTAATTTAATTTGAACTTCTTCTGGTATTTACCCTAATTTAGTCTTTCTTTACTGTATCTATTTGTATATTTGATTAACCTTTGGACATGGAATTCTTGTTGGGTGTGATGGAATACAGTGCATTCGGAAAGTATTCAGACCCCATGACTTTTTCCACATTTTGATACGTTACAGCCTTATTCTAAAATGTATTAAATTGTATTTTCCCCCTCATCAATCTACACACAATACCTCATAATGATGAAGCAAAAACAGATTTGTAGAAGTTTTTGAAAATGTATTAAAAATACAAAATTGAAATATGACATTTATATAAGTATTCAGACCCTTTACTCAGTGCTTTGTTGTAGCACCTTTGGCAGCGATTACAGCCTCGAGTCTTCTTGGGAATGAAACTACAAGCTTGGAGAGTTTCTCCCATTCTTCTCTGCAGATCCTCTCAAGCTCTGTCAGGTTTAATGGGGAGTGTCGCTGCACAGCTATTTTCAGGTCTTTCCAGAGCTGTTCAATCGGGTTCAAGTCCGGGCTCTGGTTGCGCCACTCAAGGATTCAGAGATTTATCCTGTGTTGTCTTGGCTGTGTGCTTATGGTCATTGTCCTGTTAGAAGGTTAACCTTCGCCCCAGTCTGAGGTGCTGAGCGCTTTAGAGTAGGTTTTCATCAAGGATCTCTCTGTACTTTGCTCTGTTCATCTTTCCCTCAATCCTGACTAGTCTCCCTTCCACCACCATGCTTCACCGTAAGGATGGTGCCAGGATTCCTCCGGTCGTGACGCTTGGCATTCAGGCCAAAAAGATTAATCCTGGACTCACCAGACCAGAGAATCTTGTTTCTCATGGTCTGAGAGTCCTTTAGGTGCCTTCTGGTAAACTCCAAGCGGGCTGGCATGTCCCTTTTACAGAGGAGTGGCTTCCGTCTGGCCACTCTACCATAAAGGCCTGATTGGTGGAGTGCTGCAGAGATGGTTGTCCTTCTGGAAGTTTCTCCTATCTCCACAGAGACACTCTGGAGCTCTGTCAGAGTGACCATTGGGTTCTTGGTCACCTCCCTGACCTAGGCCCTTCTCCCCGATTGCTCGGTTTGGCCGGGTGGTCAGCTCTAGGAAGAGTCTTGGTGGTTCCAAACTTCTTCGATTTAAGAATGATGGAGGCCACTGTGTTCTTGGACCTTCAATGCTGCAGAATTGTTTTGGTTCCCTTCCCCAGATCTGTGCCTCGACACAATCCTGTCTTGGAGCTCTACAGACAACTCCTTCGACTTCATGGCTTGGGTTTTGCACTGACATGCACTGTCAACTATGAGACCAAATCATGTTCAATCAATTGAATTTGCCACAGGTGGACTCCAGTCAAGTTGTAGAAACGTCTCAAGGATGATCAATGGAAACAGGATGCACCTGAGCTCAATTTCGAGTCTCATAGCAAAGGGTCTGAATACTTATGTAAATAATATTTTTCAGTTTGTTTTATTTTTAATACATCTGCAAACATTTCTAAAAAGCTGTTTTTGCTTTGTCATTATGGGGTATTGTGTGTAGATTGATGAGGGAAAAAAATATTGAATACATTTTAGAATAAGGTTGTAACGTAGAAAAATTTGAAAAAAGCAGGGGTCTGAATATTTTCTGAATGCACTGTATAATCAATGTACAGAGTCGATACCGATTTCCTGTGATGTATACTGTATCACTGCAATAAACAGTCATAATTTTTTATATATATTTTTTTTAACCTATTTTCTCCCCAATTTTGTGATATCCTATTGCAATCTCGTCTCATCGATGCAACTCCCCAACGAAGGTCGAGTCATGCGTTCTCCAACACCTGCCCGCCTACCCCAGAAGCCAGCCACACCAATGTGTCTGAGGAAGCACCGTACAACACAAATCAGCGTGTATGCGCTCGGCCCACCACAAGGAGTTGCTAGAGCGCAATGGGAAAAGAACATCCTGGCCAGCCAAACGCTCCCCTAACCCGGATGACGCTGGGCCAATTATGCGCAGCCTCATGTGTCTCACAGTCGCGGCCAGCTGCGACACAGCATGGGATCGAACCTGGGTCTGTAGTGATGCCTTTAGCACTGCGATGCAGTGCCTTAGACCGCTGCGACACTCAGGAGGCCCTATATACAGTCATTATTAAGCAATCTGATATGGCATCCATGCACAGAATGTGAGATGCTGTTATTGCCAAATGAATTTGCGTGGTTATGCTATTGCTATTGGACTTTTTGTCATTTGTGCATGTTTGTATCAATGGAATGTAATTAATCTAGAGCATGTGTATGCAAATTACGCTGTGACTTGTAATACAAGAAACCTCCACAACAGCTGTCCGCTTTCTCTCACACAGTAGCCACCGCCTGTGATGTCATCTAGTATATTTAGCATGAATAACACAAGAGCAGCATTGCTGCATTGTATTGCAACCTGGATTCATGGGTAGACGTGACATACAGTAGTAGATGTAAAGCCGGGACACTCCAATTAGTATGTATATGTTACGTTTCGTAAAATATGCATTCATTCGTGGATGTCATCCATTTCGTATGATATGTTACGAATTAGAATTCGTATGATATGTTACGAATTTGCAAAATGATATGTCACCAATTCCAATTTGTTGTGGCTAACGTTAGCTAGGTGGCTAACGTTAGCTAGGCTAGGGGTTAGGTGTTAAGGTTAGGGTTAAAGTTAGGTTTAGGGGAAGGGTTAGCTAGGATGCTAAGTAGCCGCAAAGCAGCTAGAAAGCAGTTGCAAAGTTGCTAATTATCGAAAACGCTAATGTTGTCTGTAAAGAGATTTGAACACGCAACCTTTGGGTTGCTAGACGTTTGCGTTATACGGCCAACCATCCATCCATCCCGACCAACCACCTTACTTTTGTTTTTGCCATCAACAACCATCTGTCTTATGTAACCATACTAAACGTAACATAATTAGAGTGAAAATGTTTGTCATTTTTTAAAGATTCATATAAATTAAATAACTATAATATATTAGTTGCATAAGTATTCAGCTTCCTAAGTCAATACATGTTAGAAACACATTTGGCATCGATTACAGCTGTGTCTTCTTGGTCATTATTCTTTTCAAAATTCTTCAAGCTCTGTCAAGATGTTGGGGATAATGGCTAGACAGCAATTTTCAAGTTTTGCCATAGATTTTCAAACAGATTTAAGTAAAAACCTTGCCACTCAGGAACATTCACTGTCTTCTTGCTAAGCAACTCCAGTGTATATTTTGGTTGTACGTTATAGTCTTGCTGAAAGGTGCATTCCTCTCCCAGTTTTTCCACTAGGATTTTGCCTGTGCTTAGCTCCATCCTGTTTTTTTTTATCCTGTAAAACTCCCCAGTGTTTGACGATGTAAAGCATACCCATACCATGATGCAGCCACCACCATGCTTGAAAGTATGTGTTGTGTTGGATATGCCCTAAACATAAGGCTTTGCATTTACTCCCAAAAGTGTATTCCTTTGCTGTGTTTTTTTGCAGTATTACTTTCGTGCTTGGGAATATTTTTTTTCTATAGATTTGTTTTCTTCTTTTCACTCATTTAGGTCATTATTGTGGAGTCAGTACAATGTTTTTGATCCATCCTCAGTGTTCTACAATCGCAGGCATTGAACTCTGTAACTGTTTTAAAATCACCAATGGCATCATGGTACCATCCCTGAGCAGTTTTATTCCTGTCCTGCAGCTCAGTTCAGAAGGACAACTGTATCTTTGATGTGTCTGGGTGGTTTAACCCATTTAATCCCGAATTTTTCCCAGACATGAAAATATCCAAATCAAGTGTCATTAGTAACCCTTTGAAGTAATCAATCATTCTTTTTTGAAATTTTAATGGAAAAGTAGGTGAAAAAGTGTGTTTTATGGTCGGTCACAATTGTGACCGGTGGGATAATGTTACGTATACTAAATTAACATATTTCTCCTATGCAGTTATCAAAGTTCTTATAAATCCCAACCCAGTTATTAACACATTTAAAACTCTGTCACTGGCTGTCCCCAGCCTTGCCTCTAGAATGCCCCGTCACATTCTAGTGTGACTATTTTACACATCAAAAACCCTTATACAACACGTTATGAACACTGAGAGCAAAGACAAAAAACAACCATCAATGTATTTCAACATTGTTACTTTATTGTAACATTGTTACTTTAGTGCAACATGTATTGAAACATTAATATTGTAACTTTATTGTAACATTTGAACTTGTACTTTAGTGCAATATTCATTGTAACATTTTAGTGCAACATTCACTAACAACTGTATAGCAGTCGTGTGATTCATTCCCACTGAACATAAAGGTAACATTTAGGATAGAGGTAGCCTGTAGAATATGCATTCAAATAGAGGCCTACACTGAACAAAATACAATTATATATATATATTTAAAAAGCACCACTGCACAATGAGTGCTTATATATATATACAGTATATCATAGAGTTAGGCTTCAGAACCAAGTGCAAAATTAGTTTGTGCATCACTATTTTGAACTGTGATCAGTCAGTCCTACTGTCATACAGTATGTCTTGAATTAATTGACCTTCTTTTCCAAAAACATTTCAGTCATTTTAATTGTCTTTTTCGTCGACTTTTCTTTTTTTACCTAGAGTCCGTTGTATTGCTTCTCCTCACCCTTTATCGACTTTTCTATTTTTATTTTATTGTCTTTTTCAGCCCTTTTTCATTCGATCTTATCTCCTTTTCTACTGTCCATGGTATATCTTGAAGCACTCAGTGTGCAGTGGCGCTTTGCATTTCTCACATGCCTAGGTCACTCAATGGAGGGGGGTGGGGGAGGTTGTGGATGGGGGGGTGAGGGGTGGGTCATCATCACTGATAACGTTGTTCCTGTCATGATCTGTTTGCATATGTTCAGCATATGCATTCAACAGCCTGACTGGCAAATGGCCTGTCCATAGTCCATATCTGACCCATCGCTATCACGATCACTCAGGACAGCATCTTTCTCATTTTGAGGGATAACTGCAATGTTGCATGCCTTGTCTGGGCAGTCACCTAGATCCAACATATCCAGAACTTGACTCAAAGTGAAACTAAAAGAAAGAACAGAGTGGAAAGTTAGGTAAAACAAGAACTATGTATGTGTATAACTATGTGTATACCTAGACGCACGTGTTATCCCGCCGGTCACTATTGTTGCCGTCAACATGTTTACACATTCTATGACCACACTGAACAAAGTTGAGTAATTGCAAATGAATGTATCAATACTAGACACCTTAAAGATGATGTGTACCAAAAATCTTTGTCCTAACTTTATGTTAACATACTTTACCAACCTTTTGTTTGGGAGCTTTGATGCAGCCATCCTCTTCTCATGGTGCAACCAGGAAGTAAATAGCTCTGGTCATGTGACAATTCACACTAAACATGTGACACTGCACATCTTTCATTGAGACCCTTTATTATTTCAATATTTGCTGGAAATACATTGATAGATCATTCAGTAACATTTTTAGAGCCTTATAACTGAAAACGTTTTTTACGGTCACTATTGTGACCGATGGGATTAAATAGGTTAATATATAATCCACAGCATCATTATTAACTTCACCATGCATAGAGATATTTAATGTCTGATTTGTTATTATTACCCACCTACCAATCACTGCCCTTCTTTATGAGGCTTTCGACAAGCTCCCTGGTCTTTGTAGTTGAATCTCTGCTTGAAATTCAACACTTGACTGAGGAACCTTACAGATGTTGTTTGTATGGGGGACAGAAGAAGGGTTAGTCATTCAAAAATTATTTCACACCAAGTGAGTGATTTGGTAAGCCACATTTTACTCCTGAACTAATTTAGGCTTGCCTAAACAAAGGGGCTGAATACTTATGCAACAATTATATTTCAGTTATGCATTTTTAATGTATCTTAAAAAATACATAATTTACATAGTTGTTAACAATTAAATCCATTTGAATCCCAATTTGTAACACAATAAAATGAGAAGAAATCCAAGGGTTCTGAATACTTTTGCAAGGCACTGTATTTTGCTGCACCATATATCCAGGAGACACTACATCCTCTTTTATCTGCATTGGAAATCCCCAAAACATAAATTTTTACCTCAACCAGGATAAGGAAGGCTGTTTTCCACCTCAATGCTCCCATATCGGAATGGACTGATAGTAGTTCAATTCCAATGACAAGGATTTCCAATAACCGAGTGATACTTGCTCAGGGCATGATTCTGAACGCCACTGTATTACTAACTGCATGTGTGCTTTGAATTTATTGTTTGCTTTTATTTGGACACTGTCAGATCTTAAAGAAAGATTCACCCATATTGTTTTTGTGCATCTGAGCAATTTTCTATCGATTCCAGGGTTTATGTCATGTTTTCATATGTATTTCAGCTATTGCCTTTCAAGCAGGCAGAAATTTCGTCTGGTATGACGGAGCATTGTGATAAGCCGCTCGCACTACACTTGAAGTTATTAGGAATATGATCGTGATCGAATTGATCGTGAAAACGTTTACATGTCAGATTTCAATACAGGTCAATGTCAAAACGCAGTAGAATGTATTTTCTCAAATTAACCATTGATCATATTTTTGCAAGAATTTTGTAATTTTAACAGAGGGCCACCATATTTCTCCTATTTGTCTGCCTCTTTGGTCCAGGGTGCATTGCATTGTCCCATTACATCGTCGATGCGAATGTCAGAATCCACTCTGCGAGGCACATCGATCTGCAGGTTGAAAATGGTTAGATTGTAAACTCTTAAAATGATTGTGCAGTTTCTTTAGACGATTTTATAGCTAACTAGCTACTACACATGCTGATATTGACTTTGGTATTATTGTGTGTAGCTACGTTTGCTAGCTAGCTACCTAGCTGTGGGTTTTGTAGTCAACTTGAGCATATATAGATTTCCACAACGATTTTCACATGTTGCAACCATATTTTAACGACAAAATGGAACATTTGTTGACAGAATATTGTTCTCACACATTAGTGATATGTAATACTATAAATGATAGGAATTAAAGGTTTTGGGTGGATTTTTCCTTTAAGTTGTCAACCCTTTGTGTCATAGTAGACTGTTGATAAAGAAATATTTTATGTTAAGCTACTACTTACAAACCTGTTGTAAACAATTAACTATGGAAATTAACAAAAGCTGTGTGCATTAAGGAAATAGAAGCCTGTCTCTAATATACATCAGCTGTGTTAAGTGATTTCAGCAAATAAACACCCAGGCTATTAATTGAAGTTTTACAACATTCCCGAATACTAATGATGATAGCGATAGATGATAATAATATTGCAATTCTTTTCAACAGTCTCTCAATGTCTGACATGATCTTGGCAATCAACAAAGTTCAAAACAAGAATGTATACATTTGCATATTCAAATATGCTGCCTTGATGCACAGAGCAAGTGCCGTCAATCCCCACTTACTGATTGTAAAGTGTATAGTGTACAGTTGAAGTCGGTAGTTTACATACACTTAGGTTGGAGTCATTGAAACTAGTTTTTCAACCACTCCACAAATGTATTGTTAACAAACTATAGTTTTGGCAAGTCAGTTAGGACATCTACTTTGTGCATGACACAAGTTTTTCCAACAATTGTTTACAGACAGATTATTTCACTTATAATTCACTGTATTATAATTCCAGTGGGTCAGAAGTTTACATACACTAAGTTGACAGTGCCTTTAAACAGCTTGGAACATTTCAGAAAATGATGTCATTGCTTTAGAACCTTCTTGTGTCAATTGGAGGTGTACCTGTGGATGTATTTCAAGGCCTACCTTCAAACTCAGTGCCTCTTTGCTTGACATCATGGGAAAATCAAAAGAAGTCAGCCAAGACCTCAGAAAAAAATTGTAGACCTCCACATGTCTGGTTCATCCTTGGGAGCAATTTCCAAATGCCTGAAGGTACCACGTTCCTCTGTACAAACAATAGTACGCAAGTATAAACACCATGGGACCACACAGCCATCATACCACTCAGGAAGGAGATGTGTTCTGTCTCCTAGAGATGAATGTACTTTGGTGCGAAAAGTGCAAATCAATCCCAGAACAACAGCAAAGGACCTTGTGAAGATGCTGGAGGAAACAGGCACAAAAGTATCTATATCCACAGTAAAATGAGTCCTATATCGACATAACCTGAAAGGCCGCTCAGCAAGGAAGAAGCCACTGCTCCAAAACCGCCATAAAAAAGCCAGACTACGGTTTGCAACTGCACATGGGGACAAAGATCGTACTTTTTGGAGAAATGTCCTCTGGTCTGATGAAACAATAATAGAACTGTTTGAACGTAATGACCATCATTATGTTTGGAGGAAAAAGGGGGAGGTTTGCAACCCGAAGAACACCATCCCAACTGTGAAGCACGGGGGTGGCAGCATCATGTTGTGGGGGTGCTTTGCTGCAGGAGGGACTGATGCACTTCACAAAATAGATGGCATCATGAGGAGGGAAATTATGTGGATATATTGAAATGAGGTCGACCGATTATGATTTTTCAATGCCGATACCGATACCGATTATTGGTGTAACGTCTGGAGAGTGATGGTTGTGGAGTCAGACGCAGAGAGCACGGGAAACGGGGGAAAAAACGCTTTAATGTCCTTTAGCAAAGTAACTAGTACAAATATGGGTGAAGCCCAAAACACAGGTGCAACAAACCCAAAACCATAGCTACAGAAATACCGGACAGCGAAAACCCAAAAGTACACAAAACACCACTAACGTAAAACAACTACAAGCCCGCACAAACACCAGCGGGCTACACAAACTTAAATAACATCCCTCCCAAAACCCCAACAAGGAACAGGTGAAAACAATTAGACAAAAACAAACGAAAAGGAAAAAGGGATCGGTAGCAGCTAGTAGACCAGCGACGACAACCGCCGAGCGCCACCTTCGGAAGGGGAGCCACCTTCGGTGGTATTCGTGACAATTGGAGGACCAAAAAAAGCCGATACCGATTAATCGGTCGATTTAAAAAATATATATATATTTTCTTTTTTGTAATAATGACAATTACAACAATACTGAATGAACACTTATTTTAACTTAATATAATACATCAATAAAATACATTTAGCCTCAAATAAAATGAAACATGTTCAATTTGGTTTAAATAATGCAAAACAAAGTTTTGAAGAAAAAAGTAAAAGTGCAATATGTGCCATGTAAAAAAGCTAACGTTTAAGTTCCTTGCTCAGAACATGAGAACATATGAAAGCTGGTGGTTCCTTTTAACAGGAGTTTTCAATATTCCCAGGTAAGAAGTTTTAGGTTGTAGTTATTATAGGAATTATAGGACAATTTCTCTCTATACGATTTGTATTTCATATACCTTTGACTATTGGATGTTCTTATAGGCGCTATAGTATTGCCAGTGTAACAGTATAGCTTCCACCCCTACCTGGGCTCGAACCAGGGACACATCGACAACAGCCACCCTCGAAGCAGCGTTACCCATCGCTCCACAAAAGCCGTGGCCCGAGCGAGTGACGTTTGAAACACTATTAGCGCGCACCCCGCTAACTAGCTAGCCATTTCTCATCGGTTACACCAGCCTAATCTCGGGAGTTGATAGGCTTGAAGTCATAAACAGCTCAATGCTTGAAGCACAGCGACGAGCTGCTGGCAAAATGCACGAAAGTGCTGTTTGAATGAATGCTTACAAGCCTGCTGGTGCCTACCATCTCTGTCAGACTGCTCTATCAAATCATAGACTTAATTATAACATAATAACACACAGAAATACGAGCCTTAGGTCATTAATATGGTCGAATCCGGAAACTATCATCTCGAAAACAAAACGTTTATTCTTTCAGTGAAATACGGAACCGTTCCATATTTTATCTAACGGGTGGCATCCATAAGTCTAAATATTCCTGTTACATTGCACAACCTTCAATGTTATGTCATAATTACGTAAAATTCGGGCAAATTAGTTCGCAATGAGCCAGGAGGCCCAAACTGTTGCATATACTCTGACTCTGCATGCAATGAACGCAAGAGAAGTGACACAATTTCACCTGGTTAATATTGCCTGCTAACCTGGATTTCTTTTAGCTAAATATGCAGGTTTAAAAATATATACTTCTGTGTATTGATTTTAAGAAAGGGATTATGGTTAGGTACACATTGGAGCAGCGACAGTCATTTTTCGCGAATGCGCACTGCATCGATTATATGCAACGCAGGTACGCTAGATAAACTAGTAATATCATCAACCATGTTTAGTTATAACTAGTGATTATGATTGATTGATTGATTGTTTTTTATAAGATAAGTTTAATGCTAGCTAGCAACTTACCTTGGCTTCTTACTGCATTCGCGTAACAGGCGGGCTCCTCGTGAGGCAGGTGGTTGGAGCGTTGGACTAGTTAACCGTAAGGTTGCAATATTGAATCCCTGAGCTGACAAGGTAAAGATCTGTCGTTCTGCCCCTGAACAAGGCAGTTAACCCACCGTTCCTAGGCCGTCATTGAAAATAAGAATGTGTTCTTAACTGACTTGCCTAGTTAAAAAAAGGTGTACATTTTTTAAATTTTTTAAAATAAATCGGTGTCCAAAATTACCGATTGTTATGAAAACTTGAAATCGGCCCTAATTAATCGTCCGTTACGATTAATCGGTCGACCTCTAATATTGAAGCAACATCTCTAGACATCAGTCAGGAAGTTAAAGCTTGGTCGCAAATGGACAATGACCCCAAGCATACTTCCCAAGTTGTGGCAAAATGGCTTAAGGACAACAAAGTCAAGGTATTGGAGTCGCCATTACAAAGACAACATCAATCCTATAGAAAACGTGTGGGCAGAACTGAAAAAGCATATGCGAGCAAGGAGGCCTACAAACCTGACTCAGTTACACCAGCTCTGTCAGGAGGAATGAGCCAAAATTCACCCAATTTATTGTAGGAAGCTTGTGGAAGGTTACCCTAAACGTTTGACCCAAGTTAAACAATTTAAAGGCAATGCTACCAAATACTAATTGAGTGTATGTAAACTTCTGACCCACTGGGAATGTGATGAAAGAAATTAAAGCTGAAAGAAATCATTCTCTCTACTATTATTCTGACATTTCACATAAAAAGTGGTGATCCTAACTGACCTAAGACAGGGAATTTTTACTCTGATTAAATGTCAGGAATTGTGAAAAACTGTTGTATGTAAACTTCCGACTTCAACTGTATGTGTATGCATTCAATTCAAATCTGGCATATAACATACTATTATGTGCACAGTTAAGTCACTGTTTCTGGATGTTTTGGAATGTGTTTCTCAAATGCAACGTAATCCCATAGAACACAGTGTAGGAATCTGTGTCACTGTCATCTGCATATCAAACTGCTATTTTGAGGTAATGAAGTGGAGACACGATGTTCCCATCCTTACATTCCTTCACCAACTGTACTCAACTGACTTAAGCTATTTAAGGGTTATTTCCAATCTGCACAACCATCAGTAGGGTTATTTCCAATCTGTGCTATAGCAGTGTTTTAACATTGCATTTTGTTAGGTTCTGATTGTTAGGATATTCTAAAGGAATATCATCAACCCATTTTGTGTGGTGATAGCTGTACAGCATCAAGCTCTATTGCCAAGAATGCTTTTGGTCTATGGTGAGATGAAACATCCCCATTTGGTGAGCAGAGTGGTTTAGAGTTTGTGGACGCATACCCATTCATTGGCAGGCCATTTCCCATTCCTTGTTATAATTGAAGGACTGGCTTCAGAAGAAGAGGGGCGTATCGCCACATTCTCTTGCGGGTCAATCATCCACTTGACTAGTTAGCCATCATCTTTTGTAGGCTGACACAAATAGAATGCTATTGAACTCAGCCTGACTGTGTTGACACCAAACATGCAGCAGAGAAATGCTCAGGCACACCAATGTACACTATATATACAAAAGTATGTGGACACCCCTTCAAATTAGTGGATTCGGCTATTTCAGCCACACCCGTTGCTGACAGGTGTATACAATCGAGCACACCGCCATGCAATCTCCATAGTCAAACATTGCCAATAGAATGGCCTTACAGAAGAGCTCTGTGACTTTCAACGAGGCACTGTCATAGGATACCACCTTTCCAACAAGTCAGTTTGTCAAATTTCTGCCCACCTAGAGTTGCCCCGGTCAACTGTAAGTGCTGTTATTGTGAAGCGGAAATGTCTAGGAACGGCTCAGCCGCGAAGTGGTAGGCCACACAAGCTCACAAAACGGGATCGCCGAGCACACAAACTCACTACCGAGTTCCAATTTGCCTCTGGAAGCAACGTCAGCACAATAACTGTTTGTTGGGAGCTTCATGAAATGGGTTTCCATGGCCGAGTAGCCCCTTAGTTCCAGTGATGGGACATTTTAACGATACAGCATACAAAGACATTCTAGACGATTTTGTGGCAACAGTTTGGGGAAGACCCTTTCCTGTTTCATTATGACGATGCCCCCGTGCACAAAGCGAGGTCCATACAGAAATGGTTTGTCGAGATCGGTGTGGAAGAACTTGACTGGCCTGCACAGAGCCCTGACCACAACCCCATCAAACACCTTTGGGATAAATTGGAACGCCGACTGCGAGCCAGGCCTAATCGCTCAACATCAGTGCCCGACCTCACTAATGCTCTTGTGGCTGAATGGAAACAAGTCCCTGCAGCAATGTTCCAACATCTAGTGGAAAGCCTTCCCAGAAGAGTTTAGGCTATTATAGCAGCAAAGGGGGGACCAACTCCATATTAATGCCCATGATTTTGGAATGAGATGTTCGACCAGCAGGTCTCTACATACTTTTGGTCATGTAGTGTATGCTGTGCGGTTAGATCTGTTCGAATAATAGCTCAGAATCTGAATTCCAGTTGGATTTTGTCCTGATGTGCACAGTGTGGAGCTTGTTCCTCCCAAATTACTATTGCTACTTTGAGAGGGGAAAAAACGTGAGTTCATGGTAAGAAAATGAATGGTGGAAAAAGTTTATAATGGCTAATTGTGTGTAAGGCAAATTAAAGGGACTGATCAACATAAAACTGTTTGTGAAAAGCTCTGGTGATTCATACTGATTGTCTGGTGCTATGCATGTTTTTTGAAAGGGAGAATGCATCTCCTCTTATTATGCATTGTTATTCACTACAGAAAGTAGTGTACGTGCTACAATATGTAGGGTTAGGGCTCATCAGTGCCAAAATGTGAGAAAAATACCCAAGAAACTGTGATGGCCTTATGCATGACTTCAAACATGCTAATATTCTGTTCCATATGGACGGAAGTGACATCGGTTTGCAATCTTGTGTGTCATGTCATGACAAAACATGTCAATGGGAACCCAAGTGTCAATCAACTGGCACTAATAGATATAATCATCTACATTATGACAAATGTATGTGAAAATCTAAATAATCAATATTCAATCATAGAATATTGAATTAATTGATGTCATTTTATGGCTTTTTAGTCTTCTTCCATGGCCTTTATATTCATATTATATATCTGAGGGTATATAGTCGGGCTGAATTGGTCTGGCTGAAGTGAAGGCCTTCTCCTGGCTGATTGATTTGATTTGCTATGGCAATGGACTGATAAATGGACACGTTGCTGAGAGATTCACAATGGGAATAGCAGATGTGACGACTCATGGATGCATATTTTCAAACAGACAAACCACAGATGATATCGCTCGTCTGTCAGCATTTGTTCCTTATTATGATGATATTCGGACGAGTGGATGATTGGATGATTACAATTTGTGTAAAGCACCTGACAATGATATGAAAGCACTGACATAACTGACAATCTTTTTAAATGTCACCGTTGGCAGTTATGGGGGATATTGAACTTTGCAGAATATTGTTTAGCTATCTATAATCATGTCCATCTGCCGTGGTAGTTATACCTCTATTTGTAATCTGAGACTGTTGCCATTTCATGGTCTGCTAAACACTTTTTGGGTCATTTTGCTATGCAAATGTGCACCAATCAGACTTCCTTATCAAGTCCAAGGACAAACTAAACCATTGTGGTATTATACACCGTCATACTATTATTTGTTTCTTTATCAATTAGATAGGTGAATTAGCTCTAATTAGTTCCTCTGTTCATTGTGGTTTTTGGCTTTGTTCTGAAAAGCAAATGTCCTTTGTTTGACATGTTTATACAAAACAAACATCAAAATCATTGTCGTGGTAAACTCCCAATCAGAATTATACCTTTATCTCGTTTTAGGCTACCGTAATTATATTATTGTCAACTTTGTCAACTTTTTTTGTCCATAACAATATGTCATAGTGCCAATAATCATTGGGCAGGTAGATAGAAAAGGGATCCAAATATTGTAAAACACAGACTCCAAGATATAACTCTGGTATACGTTTGTTTGCAAATGAGATCTTCTGGTCCATCTGTGCACATATTTGTAGTGTAAACCACTTCTTGAGGCATTAATTATCCATTGGTATGTTTCCATTCTATTTCTCAATATATAGTTCTGAATTTTGTGTTAAATATTTTTTTTCTCGCTGGGTGGGAAAATAGGTCCCAGAGAATACAATAGAGCTTTGAAGGAATTCAGGCAAGATGCAACTTATTAAATATGCATCAGAGCCAAAGCAGGCCATCTGGCTTCTATCACCTGCCTGAGAAAAAGATAATTGTTAACTTCACGAAGAATGCGTTCCAGCAGTGAAAGCTGCTGGGTTAGAGCAAATTTTTAGAGAATACAGTTTTGACCTTATCATTCTGTCATTAAGGCGTAATTACAGATATTTTGTTAATCATTTGTCTAATTTGTACAAAGCTGCCAAATGATGAGGCACAGAGACAGTTGTCAGATGCCTTTTTAACATTGCAGTTCAATGCAACATTTCTTATAGTTTTTGGGAGGAATTTGTGTTATAGATAACACTATAGTAGATTGCCAGTTTTAATACAACACATTATAGGTATTAGAGACATTTAGCATAAAGTGTGATCACTCTATCTGTAATTATACAAATACACTCCAGATGTAATGCATCTCCCTAACTGTTACCCTATCGGTAAAAACTGCGCTCAACCATTTTGAAATCCTCTTTACCATATTTAATGTATGTGAGGGAACAACTAACCATCAGTGGGGAACAATCAGGGCCCTCTACGTCCTCAGAGGGCCTAAGGATAGATACCAATCTTTATATATTTTTGTATATTAATATAATTTGTAATTTTGTTTTTATTGATTTAATCTTTTTTTGTCTTAATTGTAACAAGTACTCCTGACAGCAGTGTGCATTTCGGGGCAGGGCTCAATGTGGGCGGAGTCACCTTTTTGAATCCGCCCACATTTGACTCCACCCACCTTTTGTTTACAAAGTAAATACAAAGTATTTTATTTTTGAAGATCGTATTTCATTTTTGAAGATCGTAAGAAATATTATATAAAGTACCAGCAGATGTGTTGTAACACTTTTTGCTTCATGCTATTTTTGAGACAAGCTACTGATATTGTGAACAACAGACTTGTTATGAATGTCATGTACTGTTAAAATTGTGTTGATAAATGTTATAACTTTAATTATATTATTTAATTGAGCATATATATATATATATACACACACACACACACAGTTACTACCTATCCTGATTTATAATGCTATTTACTTTCCTCATGAGAATGGAGACAGACTATACCATATAGACATACTGACAAGCTGAATGTGCTTTGTACATTAAGTTATACCAGCTCCAGTAAAGAGATCAGAGACTCGGGTGACTTCTACGTCATCTTTACTAAACAACAAAACACAATCTCTCTGTAACTGGAACATCAACGGTTCCTTGAGGAGAATATTTTCCTCTTCATCCAGGCCATCATACAACCGTAGTTCATTATCGGTTGTACTGTAAGTTAAGAAAGCGTACTGTAAGTTAAGAAAGATTAGGTTGTTAAGTTTGATAGTTATGATAACAATAATGATAATAGTAAATAATACCAATATATTTCAGGATGTAGAAGACAACCCCCCCCCCCCAAGAAGTCACAGCATGTCACATCAGCATCCAGCTCTGCAGGAGTTTGATCTATGAATTGTGTATGTAGTGTAAAAACTGTAGGAAATAGGTCCCAAAAAGTGTCAAGAATAATAAACAAGAAAAAGTATGAGCAATAACAGTTTTGAACACAGTTGGAACTGAATTAGCCCAAGTATTTTTCACAACTTGTATGGGTTTTGCTGGACCAGAAAATGTAGTTTCGACTGCAAACACACCATTTCTCACATCAATGCACTCACATGCCAAAAATCTTTCCTTGGACACTGTTTCAAAGCAATGTGTATGCTTTCTTCGTAAATGTGTTTTGAAGTTTTTCTTATTTAACTTCAGTTTGCAGTGTGGACAAGTTACAATTACTTTTCTTGACTTGCCATGTATGTTGGGACCAGGTGATTTCATTATTTTATATACTATGTGTAGGCTGTGTAGACTCGCTATGTGTAACTAAGGGAATGGCATCAACGATACACATTTAGAGCCAGCCAAACACAACAAGGCATACATTGAAGAAACACAGAAAATCAACGATCAAATCGATTACATAACTGTACATGTAAACCTAGGCTTACTGCTCAAGTAGAAGACTTTGTCCAAAACTTTTTCCAAATAAGATTCCCCATAACATCGGTGCGGTAGTTGGTCATAAAAATATACCACTGCACTGGTATAACATGAATATTATAAAGTACATTATGGATAATGACAGTCTCACTTACTTCCATGGTTTATATTTTTATCCATGTAGGTTAGGTTCGATTAAGATTTGCTTTCGTTGAAGTTGATACCTTCAACGTTTACCTCAACTTGGGTGACCTTGATGGAGAAGGGAAGGGTTTGGGTTAAACGTGTTTGACTCCGCCAACATTGAGCCCGGCCCGACGTTTGACTCCGCCCACATTGAGCCCGGCGCCGAACTGCACACTACAGTCAGGGGCTTCTCAATTGTAATGATCTTCCTATTGAATTTCTTCAGTTTATGTTGGAAAAAGAAGGGTTAATATCCAAGAGAAAAAAATACCTAATCAGAATTTTTCTTTGGTCGTCTCTTGGTAGAAATAATCTAGCTGGGCTCAACGCCCAGTGTAACGTGAGTGTATGTAACGATGGCAACTGCAAAGAGAGTAATCGAGGACAGTGTGGTGGCTAAATTGTTAGCATCTGTAGCCGATGTGAAATTGCTAGCTAGTTAGCGGTGGTGCGTGCTAATAGCGGTTCAATCGGTGACGTCACTCGCTCTGAGACCTTGAAGTAGTTGTTCCCCTTACTCTGCAAGGGCCGCGGCTTTTGTGGCGCGATGGGTAACAATGCTTCGATGGTGGCAGTTGTTGATGTGTGCAGAGGGTCCCTGGTTCGGGGCGAGGAGAGGGACGGAAGCTGTACTGTTACACATCACCCTTTTCAAGACTAACTTTTAATGAAAAGTTAAATATTGTACAGACCAGGAGACCAACTCCTGCACTGCCTGATTTGGTGCAACGAGGAAAGTGTTTTGAAAGGCATTTTCAAGTTAATAATTATGAGCACTGTCCGTGGATAACCGTCTGTGAGCTGACAAAAAAGCTTTACTGTTGGAATTGCCTACTCTTCAGCACCGATAATAGCTCAACCTGGACAACTGGTTTCAAAGATTTTGCCTGTTTGACAAAGTCAGCACTTTGACACCAAAACTCAACTTCACACCTGCGAGCTACAGTGAGTTTAAAAACATTTGGGGAAACAAGAGTAGACCTTCTTAACGAGCAGCGGCGCAATGAGTCACTTGCTCACAATAATAAAGTCAGGAACAACAGGGAGATTCTATAGCGCCTTATTCATACAGTTGTGTTTTTAGGAAAGCAATAATTAGCATTCAGAGGACATGATGACGGTAAAGAATCAGCTAATAAGGGAAACTACTTGGAAATACTGAATTTCATGACAGCACGTTAAACTGTATGACAGCACGTTAAACTGCCATTTGGCTACGGCTACCGTGTTCACAGGCACTTCCAGCAAAATCCAAAATGGCCTGATACGCAGTTGCGAATGTAATGACAGATGTCATGAAGGAAGAATTGAAGAAAATCCCCTTTGTAACCATCATGGTTGACGAGACGACAGACATCAGCAATGTAACCCAAATATCTTATGTGTTGCGTTACACTACAGATGGTGGTGTGAAGGAAAGGTTTTTCAAATGTGAGGATGTAACTGAGGATAAATGGGCAGAAGCGTTTGCTGCCCGAATTATCAGCTTTTTAGAGGAGTGTGAATACACGGCCAAAGTTGTGGCACAGTGTTACGATTGGGCCGCAGTCATGGCCTCTGGTATAAACGGAGTACAAGCCAAGATGAAATAAACTATCCCGTAAACTCTGTTCTTTCATTGCTATGCGCACATTCTTAATCTGGTGATGTCACAAGGAAGGTGTTGCCATCCCAACTAAAAGAATGCAAGATTTTTTTTTCCATCTTTGTGGCCTAGCAGCGTTTTTCTCAAGATCTGTCAAACGAACAAAACTACTGGATGAAATATGCCAGCAAAGACTACCCAGAGTGGCGCCACAACGATGGAACTTCTCCTCACCCTTAGTTTGCGCTGTGAATGAAAAAATTGAACTCTTTGAATACATAGTGGACCATCACGATGACTCTGATGAAGACACCGTTCACAGCGCAGATGGATACATGATGCACCTGACAAGCTTCGAGTTCTGCTTCCCGCTATCCGCGTTCTACTCCATATTTGCATACACCAACGCTCTGTTTGGAATATTGCAGAACAGGGAGTTTGACATACAGTTCTGCTTGTCCATGGTGGACGACTTCTGCAACACAACAGAGAGGGAAAAAGGAACATTCGATTCCATCTACGAGGACATTGTAAGTGAGACCGGAGTTCCAAGGGGGCGCAGAACACATATGCAAGGAGACGTTCGCGGGCAGTACCAACAACTACACAGTGCGATCATCGACAACATTGTCACTCAGCTAAGAAACAGGTACAATAACATGAAAGGCTTATGTTCCTTGCCCTCCTTGACCCACAGAAGTACCCAATATGTCGGGAAACGACAAACGTTATGTACTCAATGTCTGACTTCGAGGGTAAGAGCCCGGCTGATCTGCTCCACTTTCTCCAGCAGAAGAGACTAATTGATAGTATGCACCAATTGTATCTGCTTATCTGTCTAGTTTTTATCATTCCAGTGTCCACTGCATCAGTAGAAGGAACATTTTCTGCACTAAAAAGGATCAAGACATATTCCAGGAACACCACTGGACAGGCCCGACTGTCAGCCATGGCTTTGATCACAATTCGAAAAATAACTTATTTCGGGTTTAAAATCAAAAGACAAGCTATATACACCTGCCATTGCCCAGTTCATAAAGAAGGACAATAGAATGGACTTCGTTTTTAAAGGATAATCATAATGGTGAGTGGACTTTTTGTTTTATTCTACAGCTTGCTTTTTGTTGCTATCTAATTCATATAATTTTGAATACAATGTGTAAAATATTATTTAAACTTTAGATCACTGGTTGTGTGGTAAAAACAAAGTAATGATGTTGCAATTGCAAGTACTGGGAACATGACATTTCATGTTGTGGTGCATTTTTTTATTGTTGCACGCTGGAGATAGAACATAAATTTGGATTAGCTAACAAAACGTGCCATTGGAACACAGGAGTGATGGTTGCTGATAATGGGCCTCTGTACGCCTATGTAGATATTTTATGGAATATCAGCCATTTCCATCTACAATAGCCATTTACAACATTAACAATGTCTACACTGCATTTCTGATCTATTTTATTTTATTTTAATGGACAAAAAAATAGAGGACATTTCTATATGACCCCAAACTTTTGAACGGTAGTGTATATATAATAATAATTTGACTACCACTGTTTTACACGGTCAGTATTAGATACTGTATACAGTATGCAAATGTATTGTGTACATATTGGTGTGGCCATGCAGTTGCATGACACCAATCTGAATGAAGCACAGACGAGACCCCAGAGCAATAACAAACAATAGGCTGCATTCAGCAGTGGTGGCAAGCCAGCAAAATATTGACTCAGTAGAAAGTCATACAGTATAGCTCTGTGTCCACCATCCCAGCTGTTTTGACAGCAATGCCACAGCTTTGACAGCTTTGTTTTGTGAACTGTTATACCATTGTGGTTACCAATTATGTATCTAATTTTAACTATCAGTGGCAGCAGTAACCACACTGTTTTGCACCTCTCCAATGTGATAGCTCAAAATGGCTGCCATGGCTGGTGGGTGTTGCATATTGGTAGTGGATGAGGTGATTTTCCCCATACAATTTAAAGTACATGGAGCACCAATAAAAAATGCCAATCAAATCCAATGGATTATTATTACAAAAATGATAATGGCCGTGGTTCGGTCAGTGGCGCTGTTTCCCCTACAGTGGATTCCATCTTTAGCACATCTCTACAGTAGATGCTCTCATGATCATTGCTCTACTGTAGACCATTTAGACAAGATATACACTGTATTTGGAAAGTATTCAGACCCCTTGACTTTTTCCACATGTTGTTACATTACAGCCTCCTTCTAAAATTGATTGAATCGTTTTTTTCCCCCTCATCAATCTACACACAATACCCCATAATGACAAAGGAAAAACAGGTTTTTAGATTTTTTTGCCAATTTTATAAAATAAAAAAACTGAAATATTACATTTACATAAGTATTCAGACCCTTTACTCAGTACTTTGTTGAAGCACCTTTGGCAGCAATTACAGCCTTGAGTCTTCTTGGGTATGATGCTACAATTTTTACACACCTGTATTTGGGGAGTTTCTCCCATTCTTCTCTGCAGATCATCTCAAGCTCTGTCAGGTTGGATGGGGAGCGTCGCTGCACAGTTATTTTCAGGTCTCTCCAGAGATATTCGATCGGGTTCAAGTACGGCTCTGACTGGGTCACTCAAGGACATTGAGACTTGTCCCAAAGCCACTCCTGCGTTGTATTGGCTGTGTGCTTTGAGTCATTGTCCTGTTGGAAGGTGAGGTCTGAGGTCTGAGGTCCTGAGTGCTCTGGAGCAGGTTTTCATCAAGGATTTCTCTGTACTTTGCTACGTTCATCTTTCCTTGATCCTGACTAATCTCCCAATCCCTGCCGCTGAAAAACATCCCCACAGCATGTTGTTGCCACCACCATGCTTCACCGTAGGGGTGGTGCCAGGTTTCCCCCAGATGTGACGCTTGGCATTCAGGCCAAAGTGTTCAATCTTGGTTTCATCAGACCAGAGAATTTTTTTTACATTTTATTTCACCTTTATTTAACCAGGTAGGCTAGTTGAGAACAAGTTCTCATTTACAACTGTGACCTGGCCAAGATAAAGCAAAGCATTTTGACACATACAACAACACAGAGTTACACATGGAACAAACAAACATACTATCAATAATACAGTAGAAAAAGTCTATATACAGTGTGTGCAAATGAGGTAGGATAAGGGAGTAATTACAATATAGCAATTAAACACTGGAATGGTAGATGTGCAGAAGATGAATGTGAAAGTAGAGATACTGGGGTGCAAAGGAGCAAGATAAATAAATAAATACAGTATGGGGATGAGGTAGTTGGATGGGCTAATCACAGATGGGCTATGTACAGGTGCAGTGATCTGTGAGCTGCTCTGACAGCTGGTGCTTAAAGCTAGTGAGGGAGATATGAGTCTCCAGCTTCAGTGATTTTTGCAGTTCGTTCCGGTCATTGGCAGCAGAGAACTGGAAGGAAAGGCGGCCTAAGGAAGAATTGGCTTTGGGGGTGACCAGTGAGATATACCTGCTGGAGCGTGTACTATGGGTGGGTGCTGCTATGGTGAACAGTGAGCTGAGATAAGGCGGGGCTTTACCTAGCAGAGACATGTAGATGATCTGGAGCCAGTGGGTTTGGCGATGAGTATGAAGCGAGGGTCAGCCAACGAAAGCGTACAGGTCGCATTGGTGGGTAGTATATGGGACTTTGGTGACAAAACGGATAGCACTGTGATAGACTGCATCCAATTTGTAGAGTGTTGGAGGCTATTTTGTAAATGACATCCCGAAGTCGAGGATCGGTAGGATGGTCAGTTTTACGAGGGTATGTTTGGCAGCATGCGTGAAGGATGCTTTGTTGCGAAAAAGGAGGCCGATTCAGGATTTAATTTTGGATTGGAGATGCTTAATGTGAGTCTGGAAGGAGAGTTTACAATCTAACCAGAATCGGAATGGCCGATTAATTAGGGCCGATTTCAAGTTTTCATAACAATCGGAAATCGGTATTTTTGGACACCGATTTGACCAATTAAAAAAAAAAAAATCCCTTTTTTTTTTACACTTTTATTTAATCTTTATTTAACCAGGCCAGTCAGTTAAGAACACATTCTTATTTTCAATAACGGCCTAGGAACGGTGGGTTGACTGCCTCGTTCAGGGGCAGAACGACAGCTTTTTACCTTGTCAGCTCGGGGGATTCAATCTTGCAACCTTATAGTTAACTATTCCAACGCTCTAACCACCTGATTACATTGCACTCGACGAGGAGCCTGCCTGTTACGCGAATGCAGTAAGCCAAGGTAAGTTGCTAGCTAGCATTAAACTTATCTTATAAAAAACAATCAATCAATCATAATCACTAGTTAACTACACATGGTTGATGATATTACTAGTGTATCTAGCGTGTCCTGCGTTGCATATAATCGATGCGGTGCGTATCGTTGCTCCAATGTGTACCTAACCATAAACATCAATGCCTTTCTTAAAATCAATACACAGAAGTATATATTTTTAAACCTGCATAATTAGCTAAAAGAAATCCAGGTTAGCAGGCAATATTAACCAGGTGAAATTGTGTCACTTCTCTTGCGTTCATTGCACGCAGAGTCAGTGTATATGCAACAGTTTGGGCCACCTAATTTGCCAGAATTTTACGTAATTATGACATAACATTGAAGGTTGTGCAATGTAACAGGAATATTTAGACTTATGGATGCTACCCGTTAGATAAAATATTATTTCACTGAAAGAATAAACTTTTTATTTTTTTCGAGATGATAGTTTCCGAATTCGACCATATTAATGACCTAAGGCTCGTATTTCTGTGTGTTATTATGTTATAATTAAGTCTATGATTTGATAGAGCAGTCTGACTGAGCGATGGTAGGCACCAGCAGGCTCGTAAGCATTCATTCAAACAGCACTTTCGCGCGTTTTGCCAGCAGCTCTTCGTTGTGCTTCAAGCATTGCGCTGTTTATGACTTCAATCCTATCAACTCCCGAGATTAGGCTGGTGTAACCGATGTGAAATGGCTAGCTAGTTAGCGGGGTGCGTGTTAATAGCGTTTCAAACGTCACTCGCTCTGAGACTTGGAGTGGTTGTTCCCCTTGCTCTGCATGGGTAGCGCTGCTTCGAGGGTGGCTGTTGTCGATGTGTTCCTGGTTCGAGCCCAGGTAGGAGCGAGGAGAGGGACGGAAGCTATACTGTTACACTGGCAATACTAAAGTGCCTATAAGAACATCCAATAGTCAAAGGTTAATGAAATACAAATGGTATAGAGAGAAATAGTCCTATAATTCCTATAATAACTACAACCTAAAACTTTTTACCTGGGAATATTGAAGACTCATGTTAAAAGGAACCACCAGCTTCCATATGTTCTCATGTTCTGAGCAAGGAACTTAAACGTTAGCTTTCTTACATGGCATATAGTGCACTTTTACTTTCTTCTCCAACACTTTGTTTTTGCATTATTTAAACCAAATTGAACATGTTTCATTATTTATTTGAGGCTATATTGATTTTATTGATGTATTATATTAAGTTAAAATAAGTGTTCATTCAGTTTTGTTGTAATTGTCATTATTACAAATAAAATAAAAATATCGGCCGATTAATCGGTATCGGCTTTTTTTGGTATCGGTATCGGTGTTGAAAAATCATAATCGGTCGACCTCTAGTCACAATAGCATGGGCTAGAATTACTAGTCGACATCCCGCCTTTGCTCTATTAGATAGAACGCCTGCATTGATAGGAGCCTTAAAGTTTATTCTTATACCTTGACACCACGTACAGATTTTGACTTGAAAACTGTACACATGGAACTAAAAATACAATTGGTTTGTTTAAGTACACATTCAATGACTCTTCAAGGCTATTTGAAGATTTACTGCATCAGTAGTCCCAGACAGCCAATGAAATGTAAGCAGATTAGAATCAAGCACCAGCAGTGTATGTATAATCTAAATCACATTGAATATTGGTTCGACTTCTCCTTAATTCCAGACATTGTAACTTTCTGAATTAGTTAAAAATCATTAAGCAATGTTGGTGAAACACAACAGAGACCCCATTTTCTAGCAGCGAGAAAGGAAAAACAAAATGGTTACACTTGAAACTCACAGTTTGCTTTGGAGCAGTGCGGGGGATTCCAGTACACAATGTAGCTGGAATTGGTTAATTACAGTAGCTGAACAGTGAAAAACTGTCACGTTCCTGACCTTGTTTTCCTTTTGTATTGTTGTGTTTAGTGGGTCAGGACGTGAGCTGGGTGGGCAGTCTGTGTTGTTTGTTCTATGTTAAGTGTCAGGTTTAATTGACCTTGTATGGCTCTCAATCAGAGGCAGGTGTTTTCGTTTTCCTCTGATTGAGAGACATACATAGGGAGGTTGTTTCACATTGTTTGTCGTGGGTGGTTGTCTTCCGTGTCAGTGTATGTTCGCACCACACGGGACTGTTTCGTTGTCGTTAGTATATGTAGTCTGTTCCTGTTCGTGCGTTCTTCATGTTTTATGTAAGTTCTCTCGTTCAGGTCTGTCTACGTCGTTTTGTAATATTATCAAGTGTTCTTCGTGTGTTTAGTTTCGTCTTGTTAATAAAGATAATCATGTCATCATACCTCGCTGCAAATTGGTCTTCCGATCCCTCTCTCCTCTCCTCGTCCGAGGAGGAGGAAGAATTAGAGTTTCGTTACAGAACCACCAACCAAATTACCAGAACCAAGCAGCGGGGAAAAGGGCAGCGACAGCAACCGCAGAAATCCCAGGATTCATGGACATGGGAGGAGATCTTGAACGGAGAAGGACCCTGGGCACAGGCTGGGGAGTATCGCCGCCCCAAAGCTGAGCTGGAGGAAGCGAAAGCTGAGCGGCGGCGATATGAGGAGGCAGCGCGACAGGTACGAGAGGCAGCCCCATAATTTTTTTGGGGGGGGGCTAGAAAGGAGTGTGGCTAAGCCAGGTAGCAGACCTGAGCGCACTCCTCGTGCTTATTATAAGCAACGCGTCACTGGTCAGGCACCGTGTTATGCGGTGAAGCGCACGGTGTCGCCAGTGCGTGCCCATAGCCCGGTGCGCTATAGGGCAGCCCCCCGAAAGTGTCGTGTAAGTGTGGGCATCCAGCCGGGGCGTATTGTGCCTGCTCAGCGCGTCTGGTCTCCGGTACGCAGTTTCGGTCCAGGGTATCCTGCGCCGGCTCTGCGTGCTGTGTCTCCGGGGCGCTGGGAGGGTGCAGTGCATCCTATGCCTACGCTTCGCTCGTACCGGGCAAATGTGGGAGTGGAGCCTAAAAGAGAGGTGCGCGTAGTAGGCACTAGATCTCCAGTGCTCATCCACAGCCCGGTTCAACCTGTGCCTGTACTCTGGAGGGTACGGGCTGGAGTAGTATTCCAGCCTGGGGGAGTGGTACCAAGGCTGCGCACCAGAGCTCCAGTGCTCCCCCACAGCCCGGTCCTTCAGGTGCCTCCTTTTAACATCAAGCCTCCTGTAGGTCTCTCCAGCCTGGTGGGTCCTGTGGCAGCCCCACGCACCAGGCTGTCTCTCCGTCTCCTCCCTACAGGTCTGCCAGTCTGCCCAGAACTGCCCGTCTGTCCCGAGCTGTCAGAGCTGGCCGTCTGCCCAGCGGCGCCTGAACTGCCCGTCTGCCCAACGCCGTCTGAACTGTCCGTCTGCCAAGCGCCGCATGAACTGCCCGTCTGGACTGAGCCTGCAAAGCCGCCCGTCTGCCATGAGCCTTCAGAGCCGTCCGCCAGACAGGAGCCGCTAGAGCTTTCCGCCAGACAGGAGCAGACAAAGCCTTCCGCCAGACAGGATCAGCCAGAGCCTTCCGCCAGACAGGATCAGCCAGAGCCTTCCGCCAGACAGGACCAGCCAGAGCCGTCCAGCCAGGACCAGCCAGAGCCGTCCAGCCAGGACCAGCCAGAGCCGTCCAGCCAGGACCAGCCAGAGCCGTCCAGCCAGGACCAGCCAGAGCCGTCCAGCCAGGACCAGCCAGAGCCGTCCAGCCAGGACCTGCCAGAGCCGTCCAGCCAGGACCTGCCAGAGCCGTCCAGCCAGGACCTGCCAGAGCCGTCCAGCCAGGACCTGCCAGAGCCGTCCAGCCAGGACCTGCCAGAGCCGTCCAGCCAGGATCCGCCGTCCCTCAGCCAGGATCCGCCGTCCCTCAGCCCGGAGCCGCCGTCCCTCAGCCCGGAGCCGCCGTCCCTCAGGCCGGAGCCGCCGTCCCTCAGGCCGGAGCCGCCGTCCCTCAGCCCGGAGCCGCCGCCCCTCAGCCCGGAGCCGCCGTCCCTCAGCCCGGAGCCGCCGTCCCTCAGCCCGGAGCCGCCGTCCCTCAGCCCGGAGCTGCCCCTTATCCCGGTGCTGCCCCTTATCCCGGTGCTGCCCCTTATCCCGATGCTGCCCCTTCATTTAGGTGGGTTTAGTTGGAGGGTGGTCATTGGGGGGGGGATACGGAAGCGGGGAGTGACTATGGTGGTGTGGGGACAGCGTCCAGAGCCGGAGCCGCCACCGTGGACAGATGCCCACCCAAACCCTCCCCTTGAGGTTGAGTTTTGCGGTCGGAGTCCGCATCTTGGGGGGGGGGGGTAATGTCACGTTCCTGACCTTGTTTTCCTTTTGTATTGTTGTGTTTAGTGGGTCAGGACGTGAGCTGGGTGGGCAGTCTGTGTTGTTTGTTCTATGTTAAGTGTCAAGTTTAATTGACCTTGTATGGCTCTCAATCAGAGGCAGGTGTTTTCGTTTTCCTCTGATTGAGAGACATACATAGGGAGGTTGTTTCACATTGTTTGTCGTGGGTGGTTGTCTTCCGTGTCAGTGTATGTTCGCACCACACGGGACTGTTTCGTTGTCGTTAGTATATGTAGTCTGTTCCTGTTCGTGCGTTCTTCATGTTTTATGTAAGTTCTCTCGTTCAGGTCTGTCTACGTCGTTTTGTAATATTATCAAGTGTTCTTCGTGTGTTTAGTTTCGTCTTGTTAATAAAGATAATCATGTCATCATACCTCGCTGCAAATTGGTCTTCCGATCCCTCTCTCCTCTCCTCGTCCGAGGAGGAGGAAGAATTAGAGTTTCGTTACAAAAACAGTTAGATTGAATTAAAGGCACAGCTGAATAGATGTTTTATCATTACATGTAGTTAATCATTTTTGGATGCTTAAGATGCTTTTTTTCTGCTGCTTTTTCAGGCGTGCATCAAAGCATAATATTATGATGCTCAAAGACTGGGATATTGTGAGCCCCTATGGCTGCGTTTGCACAGGCAGGCCAATTCTGATATTTTTTCCACTAATTGGTCTTTTGACCAATCACTTCAGATCTTTTTCAGAGCTGATCTGATTGCTCAAAATACCAATTAGGGAAAAAAAGATCAGAATTGGGCTGCCTGTGTGAACGCAGCCATTATGCACATGAGCCATGAAAATCCCAAAGCTACTTACTATCTGCTTATTCTGGAGAGTCATTGTGTTCCGTGCTTTGCCAGGATGGCTAATTTCAAAACCCAATATAGACTGTTTATAGATGTTTGTGACAAAATTAATCTCTCTTTGTCAAATTCCTATCCTCACAAATACCTGAATACATTTTCATCTGTTTGAGGACAAGATATATGGATTGTCACATTATGTAAGAATACAGAAAGGAGTTCAGAAGAATGCTAAAGAATAGGAGCAGTAAGTAAGAATAAGTGAAGGTTGTGAGGTTTGATTGTCATTTGTCAATTGTGATGATAGCTGAACTAGCTGAACCCTGAAAACAGATGTTAGCTGGCTGGTCCATCTGCTAGCCTTTAAGCTAGGAACTAGCAAGTAAATTAGATAGCAACTAGCAAGTAACAGAGCTAGCAAGTTCCTAGGCTAGCAAGTCACTAAGGCTGCAACTAGAGCCCTCAAACTCAACTCTGGACCTCAAAGGCAGTTCCACTGCATTATTTCATTGTTCCCCTCTAATCAGGGACTGATTTAGACCTTTGACACCAGGTGTGTGCAATTAATTATCAGATAGAACAGAAAAACAGCGGTCTCCAGACTTTTTAGTGTAAGAGTTTAATACCCCTGAACTAGAGGGTGCACATATAAGAGCCAAATCCTAATTAAGGATGTTGTCCATAGTGAAGTAGCCGGTTTGAATCCTGACCTATATAAATATTATAACATATACAAACATTTATTCTACTTCATCGACCAGCACTTCAACATAAACAGGTTTTAATTAGCCATCATGTATAGCAAAACAGACGCAAAGCCCCCACAAGGCCTCATAGCTTGATATATAGTACAAGATAATTCAAACCCCCTTCTTTTGTTGACAGATCTAGAGGGAACTAGGATTGGACTGCCATTTTCACATTTCAAGAAAAGCCAATCATTCTGTGAAAAGGGGTATTGAAGATTTGATGGTTTTCTTGCTTCACTTGTAAAATTCCTCATTCAGCTGTATTCCCTACAGACAGCCCACCAGTGGAGCACATATCTAGTATTTTCCATTGGACTAGATTTGTCCGGGACTTGACAAATGACACTGTCGTTATGCTCAGTGTCATGTGTTCACTCTACATAAATGGGAAAGGGCACTCCATAATTCATCCTTGTGAAAGAAGGGTTCTGTAATAAAATCACAACTCTGTTTAATTTCAATTTAATATTTCTTTATTATAGAAAATACAGTATAGTGAATATAATAATCCTACTTCTGTCATAAATAGTACACAGATGAAGTTATAAACAGACCTTTTAAAACAAACCATTGCTTTGGACTAAAAACAATGCTCTGTTTTCAGAGTCCACAAGCCAGTTACCTTCACCTTCAGAAGGCATTTGCCCTGAAGTAGTAGTGTATGGTTTGACCACCCTTAAACTAAAGTGGCTGTTTAATATTGAAACAGTGTGCTTTCGTCTAGTGTGTTGTCTTGTGTTTGGTAATGGAAAACAGAATCTCTGTTCCCTACACTCTGTGGTCATGCTCTAAAACAGTGGTTTTATAGTCCCGTACCCCTTCAAACGTTCAACCTCCAGCTGCGTACGCACCAGGGTCAGCACACTCTCAAATGTCGTTTTTTTGCCATAATTGTAAGCCTGCCACACATATACATGTACATATACACATTTATTAAACATAAGAATGAGTGTGAGTTTTTGTCACAACCCGGCTTGTGGGAAGTGACAAAGAGCTCTTATAGGACCAGGGCACAAATAATAATAATAATCAATCATTTTGCTCTTTATTTAACCATCTTACATATAAAACCTTATTTGTTCATCGAAATTGTGAAGAACTCACCACAGGTTAATGAGAAGGGTGTGCTTGAAAGGATGCACATAACAGTCTGTCTTAAATCATTTTCCACACACAGTCTGTGCCTGTATTTAGTTTTCATGCTAGTGAGGGCCGAGAATCCACTTTCCCATAGCTACGTGGTTGCAAAGGGCATCAGTGTCTTAACAGCACGATTTGCCAAGGCAGGATAATCTGAGCGCAGCCCAATCCAGAAATCTGCTAGTGGCTTCTGATTGGATTCAATTTTCACAGAACCGCTTGTTGCAATTTTGATGAGGCTCTCTTGTTCAGATATAGATAAGTGGACTGGAGGCAGGGCATGAAAGGGATAACGAATCCAGTTGTTTGTGTCTTCTGTTTCGGGAAAGTACCTGCATAATTGCGCACCCAACTCACTCAGGTGCTTCACTATATCACATTTGACATATCCGTAAGCTTGAGTTCATTTGCACACAAAAAATCATACAATGATGGAAAGACCTGTGTGTTTGTCCCGCACATTGAATATAGTTGCGGAGAATCCCTGTAATCCTAGATTCAGATCATTCAGGTGAGAAAAAAGATCACGCAGATAGGCCTGTCGTGTGAGAAACTCGTCATCATGCAAGCGGTCAGAAAATTATGGTCAGTAAATAAAACTTTAAGATCGTCTGTCAATAAAAAAAAAAAAAGAACGTGTCAATACTTTGCTCTTTGATAACCAGCGCAGTTCTGTATGTTGTAAAGCGTAACATGGTCGCTGCCCATATCATTGCATAGTGCAGATAATACACGAGAGTTCAGGGGCCTTGTTTTAACAAAGTTAACCATTTTCACTGTAGTGTCCAAAACTTCTTTCAAGCTATCAGGTATTCCCTTGGCAGCAAGAACCTCTCGGTGGATGTACAGTGTACCGAAGTGGCGTCGGGAGCAACTGCTTGCACAAACGTTACCACTCCACTATGTCTCCCTGTCATGGCTTTTGCGCCATCAGTACAGATACCAACATGATCAGCAGCTAGAGTAACGGTAAATGTGATTGGATGTTAATTATTTGACTAGGCTAATTGTATTTGACATTGTGTTGTTATTTCGCTGAACACTAGATAGTTAAATGTTATTTTTGGTAGTGAAACGAGGCTGCCCAGCCGAGAAAAAAACCTAACCCAAATGTATAGCCCCGTTGGAAAGTATAAATGGATTGTTTGAAAATGTGAAGATTATTATATTTATTTATTTGTATAAATGTGAATCACATTTTTATTTGGCGTACCCCCGACGGCATTGTGCGTACCCCCCAGTTTGGGAATACCTGCTACAGACCAACACAGGGAGTTCAGAGATAATCACAGGTACACTATAATTACAGTTCAAACTAATGCCCAAATCAAGCTCACAATGAGTATTGATGTTTTAAAGCACCTCTTCTCATGGCCTCCTCCTCAATACATATTACAATAGACAGGGCTGGTAATTAGCCACTCTGACATTAGCTAATTATTTTAAACAGAATTGAAGGCTCTCGATTAGCAAACTGCTATTTAATTTAACCTGATTGTATTTTGTCATTGTTTTGTCTGGCTATGTTGTATGTAGCCAAACGTCCCCTCACGTAGACCGACAGGCTGTGTCTGAAAACATTATCCTTGTTTCCTCTCTCCTTCTTTCCTTAATTCCTCTCAAAGCTCATTAGAAGAGGGGGTCCCAGTGAGCGACTTTCGATCCTTTCCGCCAATGACTTTTGAGAGGAATTAAGGAAACAAGGATGTAGGAAGCAAGGATTTGATGTTTAGTAATGTTTTCAGACACAGCCCAGGCTCCATCATGTTTGTCTCGCCAGATAGTTGTGAGATCATTTATATGTCTCTCTTGTCTGAGGGAGCCCAACAAAGTTGCTACCGTACGTTGCAGCCAATGTAATTTTCTCCCCTATATGTGTCAGTTCCCCAGCTCTGTTCCCCGCTTCTGCATTGATTGTTTTTCTGTTTGCTAAGCTGTTTATGTCTCGTTCCATGTCCGTTATTTATTAAATGTTACTCCCCGTACCTGCTTCGTCTCTCCAGCGTCATCCTTGTGATAGATCGTGACAGCCAGGCTATCATTTATCTCTTTGCTGGGGCTCTGGGAGCAGCCCGTGCTCCTGACAATGATCTGCAATCACTAAAATCTTCTGCTGCGACTTGGTGACCTATCCATATATTAGAGCCGTAGTCCACATATAAATAAGAAGAAGGCTAGTACACATCATTTTGAGAAAACATGGAGCTTTTTAATAACATGCCCGACAGAGGGACGGAGGCTTATGCTTCAAGATTTCTCCAACATCATGTTAATGATTAACAATTAAAGGGACACTCATTGTACTGGAGTGAAAACATTTGTTGTACAAGGATATCTAGTGAGAGAGGATCTGAGGCTCTGGAAGACATTGTTTGTCTGACTGCGTCTTTTTTTGCAGGTAAATGGAGATCTTTCTAATGCATCCTGTTCCTAATATTACCATATTTCCAGCTGTCAGTATCCATGTCCTGCAGATACATATCAAAGCGATAACTCGTTATTATCCCTGATAGTGATGTTGTTATTTTTAAATGTTAAGGTCTGGAGTTGTTTTCTAGATATGTAACTCTCAATGACCAGATCTCTTCTTTACATTGGGTTTCACATAAGATGTTGCTATATAGCAAAAATAAAAATAATAATAATGCTAACAATAAGGTATTTCTATCTTTATTAACCAAATATGTTTGCTTGCAGCCTAACATTTTATGCCGCTGCTGTGCCAGGTTGGTTCTCTATTTTATTTGTTATCTATTCAAGACCTCTCCAAATTGGATCTGCATTTGGCCATTAACAATTTAGATTTCCCAGTAGTGCTATTAACCTACTGAAGCATGCTGAAGTCAATCAGTTTGGGAAGTTTAAACTGCAAGGAGGTTCCGCAACCTGACATTAAAGTGGCACAAGGGAAATGAAAATGTGAGGACACCGAAATCAGTCTAAACATTTTGTAAAAATCAGTTCATGCTGTCTATTAGCAAGCAAATTACCACAAATTAATGCTGCTGTCTAGTCAGATTTTCAAATCAGGATGGAACAATATTGTAGGAGTAAGAAACACTGAATTACAGCTTAGAATTCCTTAGTAAACAACATTAAAGGTAATATGACGTTATAACGTACTAAAACCATGTAACAAAAGGAAATGTAAATGGACAGTTTGACAGGTCTTTTTACACTACAGTGTTGGGTTGCCATTGGAGTTCTATTTCAAATCGAATCAAAGTTTTTGTCACATGCTTCATAAACAACTGGTGTAGTAAACTAACAGTGAAATGCTTACTTCCCAACAATGCAGAGAAAAAAATAGAAAAATAACATATTAATAGAAAAATAATAAGACAAGGAAAAAAGTAACAAATATATATATATTTTTTATTCATCCCCCTCTTCCGAGGACAAAAATATATATTTCTTGTTTTAACAGTTTTTTTTGTTACGTATACATACTGTACATATATTTTACATATTACATTTTGCATACTACATACATGGTACCTTTATATCCATCATTTCAAAGATATATATGACAAAGGTATATATACACTGCTCAAAAAAATATAGGGAACACTTAAACAACACAATGTAACTCCAAGTCAATCACACTTCTGTGAAATCAAACTGTCCACTTAGGAAGCAACACTGATTGACAATAAATTTCACATGCTGTTGTGCAAATGGAATAGACAAAAGGTGGAAATTATAGGCAATTAGCAAGACACCCCCAATAAAGGAGTGGTTCTGCAGGTGGTGACCACAGACCACTTCTCAGTTCCTATGCTTCCTGGCTGATGTTTTGGTCACTTTTGAATGCTGGCGGTGCTTTCACTCTAGTGGTAGCATGAGACGGAGTCTACAACCCACACAAGTGGCTTAGGTAGTGCAGCTCATCCAGGATGGCACATCAATGCGAGCTGTGGCAAGAAGGTTTGCTGTGTCTGTCAGCGTAGTGTCCAGAGCATGGAGGCGCTACCAGGAGACAGGCCAGTACATCAGGAGACGTGGAGGAGGCCGTTGGAGGGCAACAACCCAGCAGCAGGACCGCTACCTCCGCCTTTGTGCAAGGAGGAGCACTGCCAGAGCCCTGCAAAATGACCTCCAGCAGGCCACAAATGTGCATGTGTCAGCATATGGTCTCACAAGGGTCTGAGGATCTCATCTCTGTACCTAATGGCAGTCAGGCTACCTCTGGCGAGCACATGGAGGGCTGTGCGGCCCCACAAAGAAATGCCACCCCACACCAGTCAGTGTCTAGTTTGAGTGTCTAGTTTGAGAAACAGACTTCTCACAAGTCCTCAACTGGCAGCTTCATTAAATAGTACCCGCAAAACACCAGTCTCAACGTCAACAGTGAAGAGGTGACTCCGGGATGCTGGCCTTCTAGGCAGAGTTCCTCTGTCCAGTGTCTGTGTTCTTTTGCCCATCTTAATCCTTTATTTTTATTGGCCAGTCTGAGATATGGCTTTTTCTTTGCAACTCTACCTAGAAGGCCAGCATCCCGGAGTCACCTCTTCACTGTTGATGTTGAGACTGGTGTTTTGCGGGTACTATTTAATGAAGCCAGTCTGAGATATGCTTTTTCTTCGCAACTCTGCCTAGAAGGCCAGCATCCCGGAGTCGTCTCTTCACTGTTGACGTTGAGACTGGTGTTTTGCGGGTACTGATTATACTTTGGATCAGTACACCCAGTCATTACAAAAGATACAGGCGCCCTTCCTAACTCAGTTGCCAGAGAGGAAGGAAACCGCTCAGGAATTTCACAGAGGCCAGTGGTGACTTTTAAACAGTTACCGATTTTAATGGCTATGATAGGAGAAACTGAGGATGGCTCAACAACATTGTAGTTACTCCACAATACTAACCTAATTGACAGAGTGAAAAGAAGGAAGACTGTACAGAATAAAACATATTCAAAAACATGCATCCTGTTTGCAACAAGGCATTAAAGTAATAATGCAAAAAATGTGGCAAAGCAATTAACTTTTTGACCTGAATACAAAGTGTTATATTTGAGGCAAATCCAATGCAACTTATTACTGAGTACCACTCTCCATATTTTAAAGCACGTGGCTGCATCCCGTTATGAGTATATCGTTAAGGACTGGGGATTTTTTTCAGGATAAAGAATTGATGAAATGGAGCTAAGCCCAGGCAAAATCCTAGAGGAAAAACTGGTTCAGTCTGCTTTCGACCAGACACTGGGAGATAAATTCACCTTTCAGCAGGACAATAACCCAAAACACAAGGCCAAATCTACACTGGAGTTGCTTTCTATTCAGGCTATAACGTGACAAAATGTGGACTAAGTCAAGGGGTATGAATACATTCTGAAGGCACTGTATGTGATATGTCAAAAGAGATTAGTGCATAAAGGTTAAATACAGAAATTGGTTAACTATTTAACTAACTATTTCCATTGTAGTTCTATTGCCATATATTGCCATTGGAGTTCAATTTAGGTAATTTTAAGGCTTAGGTGATTGTAAGACAAAACCAATTTGGATAGTATTTGCTTGTAATATTTATACAAGTAAGACATGCATTTTTTAACAATTGCTTCTACTATTGTAGCTGGCAACTCAGGACCACATGCTGTGTTCCCGTAATGATTAAGGGTGTCAATTTCGGCTATTTGTTGTCTGTTGAATCAATGAGTGGCCATGCCAACAAACAGTACATTTAAATATCCTGGTTCATAGAATGTTAATTGTTAATATTTCTAAATATTTCTCTCCCTGCAGCTCTCTCAAGGAAAAACACAGTACATGAATGTTATTGTATTTAATTCAACTCACTATCATTAAACCATGAAAGACATCATTCAGTGATGTACCAGACCAAAGTACTCCCATGGAGCTTTGCTCAATTGTAGTTTAATGTTCTCTACTACATAACTTACTGGGTTCTACTGTTTAATGCATAACGTATGAATTAAAGTAAATACTGTATGGTGTCTAATATAACTTATATGATTATTAGATGAACGGAAGAGATAAGGATGATTTTGTATAAAGTAAATATGGCGTCTGTCTGTTGGATGGTGATATGGAATCTCGAGCAGAATAGTTGTTATTCTATTAAATATCCCTCCACTCAGGTGGCTGACACTTTGTTATTCTGCGGTATCTATCGTCTTTCAATGTCCCCCTGGAACAGATGATTTTGTTGGCTGTTTATTTAACTGTGTGTGTCCAAGTTCGGCTTGGTCTCTGTGGCGGTAGGCGAGCTCCGTATAAGTATCTGTCTCAGCCTTGATTCCTGAATGAAGAGTTGAGGGCACAATAAGTAACACTTATTATCAAGGGACACATGGAGGTATGCTCGAGTTCACCGCCATATTTTTGATGGAGGCCTCTGGATACAGAATTGATAGGCTCAGTAAAAACCTGCTGGATGTCCGCTCCAGTTAAAAGGATTTATGGTGTAAGAGCTCATACTGTAGTCATTAGGGACGAATGGAGAGGCAGCAACACTGGATGGCGTACAGACATGGCTGTCCTCACTGCAGCAGTCGAAACACAATCTCAAAATGACATAGTTATTTTAGAAACAAGAGGGTGTGAGCTGAGGAAAGCAGAGAGAAAAAGGGAGGGAAGACTTTTGTTTGTGAATGCAGTCATTGCCAAGCGACGTCAGAGTGTTTGGTATCATTGAGAACTGCTTAATCTTGTGGTTGTCAATGGTTCCAATACATTCCCTACACTTCTGCTGGCCCATAGACTACTTTCAGGGCGAGGAACCATCTAACATCAAGTTGTAAATTAGTGAACTACTCTTTTAAGGCAAGCTTTCCTCTTTTGACCTTGTGATGTGTCTGAATTTTTCTGTGAAGGAGGGGTTTGCTATTGTTTGCCCTCGTACTGGACTTCATCAGAAACATAATTCAACTAGGCATTGTACTACCTGGCCTATACTGGAATCATGTGATCTGAACTAAGCGATATTTGCATATTTTTGCAACATTTATTTCAATGTTTAAAGAATACTCCCAAACTATGGGTTATTTGTTGTGTTACAAACATTCCATACACTTTTCACATCTCCATGTTTTACCCTGGTGACAGCCATTTAATCCTCTTGGAATAATGACTGAATGTGGTGAACACAGTTAAACTGACGGTTTGTGCTATCAGCGATTCACATTGACACCCACCATTGTACTGTGAAGCAAAAGCCTTGACACCGGGTTACAAGTGGCTCTGACAGCTATCATAGATTCCCTATCATTAATTGTGATAATACAGTAACATGCAGCGAGACTGTGTACACATTCAACACTGCTGACCTTTCTCTTGAATAAATGAATACCTAATGAATAATTCATCATAATTATTTGTTGTATTATTTTTCTGCCTTGTTTTCGGAGTAAAAGTAATACACATGCCACAACCACGCGTGACCTTCTCATGGAACAATGATGAATATTTATAGAGCACTATTTTCACGACAAAAGTGGTCAGAGTGGTGTATGTGATTTAACATTATTTACGCTATTTAGATTAACAACAAATATGTGATGTTCCTGTAAATATTTCAGTCAAAACCGTTTTATTACTTGAGTGGTTATAGTATTTCAATTACAAGAAGAGGGATTAAACTCATCATGGTCCAGACTGAAGGCGTCAGTAGCTCTCCAGGACCAGTGTTGGACATCTCTGCTCTGTAGATATTCAACTTACTGACAGTTTCATTTGTTGTCAACTGCAACATGAAACAAACTTTTACAGCAAGGGTAGTAGTAACTGGTTTAAGGGAAGCGGGAGGATTTATACTGTTCTCTCTGTCCATCTAATCGGTCTTCTTATTTACTTAATGAAATACATGTGAACATTGATTACTAAGACAACTTAGTAACTGCATGACAAGGAGAGGCAGTTGATTAATGAATGTAGCGGGTAGTGTTGATGGTATGACCATTTACAGATCATAAGGCAATCCATAGTAAGTTATTTATCATGTCAGATAAATAAAAGCACAACCAATCTTTCAAAACAACCTTTAACTTTCCTCTTTGTTGCAAAGCGAACAAAGGGTCACTGAACTAAAACACTCCAATAGGCTGTATTGCTGGACAGAGCAAAGGTTATTGGCCTTTTGTCATGAATATAACTTATTTGTTTTACTGTTGAATATTGTTATTTCACTTTTCCTTAGGTAATACTTTTTTGAAGAAATCAGTCACTCACGTTAACCTTTAGTCTTAGATTTGCATCACAAATTGTACAGTTCTCCAATAGTTTTGATATATGCCCACGGAGACTTGCTCTTCCTTGTCCCCGTTTGGTATGCGCTGGAAGTCGAATTGGTATTATGAGCATTATGATATTCCTCCACTGAAGTTCATTGGATTGAAGGTTAGGCAAAGAGGTTAGGATCCAATAATCTGTCCTGAATACAAATCACATGTTGTTTGTTACCACCAGTTCTCTTGGGGACTCAGAGAGACATCAGTTTAGGCTTCTCTCTTTTTCAAATAAATGGTTTGACTGGGCTTTTCCACAAAGCATGCCTACTGGAGAATGCCAAGGATATGCAAATCGGACTTGGGGTACATTCTCATTGTAAATTGAAATTTAGCACAGGTGCTGACATTTAAATCAATGTATCATGATAATTGTGACAGAATAAATTTGCAAAACACTAAGCATACGTTTTGTTTCCATAGAATGCTTGAATCATTTCTAATGAGCCTCGTGTATGTCATTTGGTGTTGAGTGTGCATAAAATCAATTTATAAGCCAAAAATTACCACCAATCAATAGACACACTGGATGTAGGAAAATAGACGCTAATGCTTCAAAAAGTATTCACACACCTCAACATTTTGTTGTGTTACAGCCTGAATTTAAAATTGATTAAATTGAGATGTATTGTCGCTGGCCTACATACAATACCCCATAATGTCAAAGTGGAATTATGTTTTCTAAATGTTTACAAATTAATAAAAAATGTAAAGCTGAAATGTCTTGAGTCAATAAGTATTCAACCCCTTTGTTATGGCAAACCTAAATAAGTTCAGGAGTAAACATGTGCTAAACAAGACACATAATAAGTTGCATGGACTCACTCTGTTTGCAATAATAGTTTTAACATGATTTTTCAATGACTACCTAATCTCTGTACCCAACATATACAATTAGCTGTATGGTCCCTCAGTCGAGCAGTGAATTTCAAACACAGATTCAACCACAAAGACCAGGGAGGTTTTCCAATGTCTCGCAAAGAAGGGCACCTATTGGTAGATGGGTAAAACGAAAAGGGGTCATTGAATATCCCTTTGAGCATGGTGATGTTATTAATTACATTTTGGATGGTGTATCAATACATGCAGTCCCTACAAAGATACAGGCGTCCTTCCTAACTTAGTTGCCGGGGAGGAAGGAAACCACTCAGGGATTTCCCCATGAGGCCAATGGTGACTTTTTAACAGTTAGAGTTTAATGGCTGTGATAGGAGAAAACTGAGGATGGATCAACATTGTAGTTACTCCACAATACTAACCTAATTGACAGAGTGAAAAGAATAATAATATAATTTCAGTAGTTCTCTATTATGATAAAAAAAATATCGCATAGCTCATTAGTACACCGTTGTGGTTGAATATATATGTATCTATTGTAGGTCCTAGGATACAACAATGAATAATGTGGAACAAATAAATACCATCAAAGGACACCTTAAAATGTACAATAATGAACACCTTGTGAAACAGCTGTGAAAACCAACCTGGCAATATTTAAGATTTTTAAAACATAAACGTTGATGTTTTTTTGATACAGTTAATCATTATTTTATTTTCACATATTTTTTTCTATATATGCATGTCAAGAGTGTCAAGTTCCTTGGTGTCCACATCACCAACAAACTATCATGGTATGTGTATGTATGTGTGTATATACAGTATACACGGATAGATTGTTGTTTCCATCAATGTAATTGTCTGCATCATTTCCAATCCACCATATATTTTGGGGGTAAATATATATATACACTGCTCAAAAAAATAAAGGGAACACTTAAACAACACAATGTAACTCCAAGTCAATCACACTTCTGTGAAATCAAACTGTCCACTTAGGAAGCAACACTGATTGACAATACATTTCACATGCTGTTGTGCAAATGGAATAGACAAAAGGTGGAAATTATAGGCAATTAGGCAGACACCCCCAATAAAGGAGTGATTCTGCAGGTGGTGACCACAGACCACTTCTCAGTTCCTATGCTTCCTGGCTGATGTTTTGGTCACTTTTGAATGCTGGCGGTGCTCTCACTCTAGTGGTAGCACGAGACGGAGTCTACAACCCACACAAGTGGCTCAGGTAGTGCAGCTCATCCAGGATGGCACATCAATGCGAGCTGTGGCAAGAAGGTTTGCTGTGTCTGTCAGCGTAGTGTCCAGAGCATGGAGGCGCTACCAGGAGACAGGCCAGTACATCAGGAGACGTGGAGGAGGCCGTAGGAGGGCAACAACCCAGCAGCAGGACCGCTACCTCCGCCTTTGAGCAGGAGGAGCACTGCCAGAGCCCTGCAAAATGACCTCCAGCAGGCCACAAATGTGCATGTGTCAGCATATGGTCTCACAAGGGCTCTGAGGATCTCATCTCGGTACCTGATGGCAGTCAGGCTAACAATGGCGAGCACATGGAGGGCTGTGCGGCCCCACAAAGAAATGCCACCCCACACCATGACTGACCCACCCCAAACCGGTCATGCTGGAGGATGTTGCAGGCAGCAGAACGTTCTCCACGGCGTCTCCAGACTCTGTCACGTCTGTCACATGTGCTCATGTGCTCAGTGTGAACCTGCTTTCATCTGTGAAGAGCACAGGGCGCCAGTCGCGAATTTGCCAATCTTGGTGTTCTCTGGCAAATGCCAAACGTCCTGCACGGTGTTGGGCTGTAAGCACAACCCCCACCTGTGGACGTCGGGCCCTCATACCACCCTCATGGAGTCTGTTTCTGACCGTTTGAGCAGACACATGCACATTTGTGGCCTGCTGGAGGTCATTTTGCAGGGCTCTGGCAGTGCTCCTCCTGCTCAAAGGCGGAGGTAGCGGTCCTGCTGCTGGGTTGTTGCCCTCCTACGGCCTCCTCCACGTCTCCTGATGTACTGGCCTGTCTCCTGGTAGCGCCTCCATGCTCTGGACACTACGCTGACAGACACAGCAAACCTTCTTGCCACAGCTCGCATTGATGTGCCATCCTGGATGAGCTGCACTACCTGAGCCACTTGTGTGGGTTGTAGACTCCGTCTCGTGCTACCACTAGAGTGAGAGCACCGCCAGCATTCAAAAGTGACCAAAACATCAGCCAGGAAGCATAGGAACTGAGAAGTGGTCTGTGATCACCACCTGCAGAATCACTCCTTTATTGGGGGTGTCTGCCTAATTGCCTATAATTTCCACCTTTTGTCTATTCCATTTGCACAACAGCATGTGAAATTTATTGTCAATCAGTGTTGCTTCCTAAGTGGACAGTTTGATTTCACAGAAGTGTGATTGACTTGGAGTTACATTGTGTTGTTTAAGTGTTCCCTTTATTTTTTTGAGCAGTGTATATAAACACATACATACATACACATTATGTGTATATATATATACATATATATATATACACACATACATATCCATACATATACACACACACATATATACACACACACATATATATATATATATGTGTATATATATTTACCCCAAAAATATATGGTGGATTGGAAATGATGCAGACAATTACATTGATGGAAACAACAATCTATCCGTAATATTAAAGCTGATCCACTCCCACTTTTAGCTATCATGGTCCAAACACAAGAAGAGGGCACGATAACACCTTTTCCCCCTCAGGAGACTGAAAAGATTTGGCATGGTTCCCCAGACCCTTAAAAGTTCTACAGCTGCACCATCGAAAGCATCCGGACCATTTGCATCACCGCCTGGTATGGCAACTGCTCAGCATCCGACCATAAAGCGCTACATAGGGTAGTGCGTACGGCACAATACATCACTGAAGCCAAGCTTCCTGCCATCCAGGACCTATATACTAGGTGGTGTCAGAGGAAGTCTTTGACTCCAGTCACCCAAATCATAGACTGTTCTCTCTGCTACCGCACGGTAAGCGGTGCCGGAGCGCGTTTAGTACAAACCGTTCCGCAACGTAGCAAACGATCATCAAGTGAACTGAATGCACCTCAGGTGTTTTTGTCTGGGGCTACAACATAAATGTGTGCAGTTGGGGTACTCGGGGAGAGCTCAAAGAAGTCAGTTATGTTATCAAGGTCCTGGGGACTCACAGGCTGTTGTTCCATTCCAGTGCTAACATACTTGATTGAAATTCTCAAGGGCATGGTGTTTAGTTGAATCAGATGTGCTACTATTGGTCTGGAACAAAAGCCTGTACATCATGTGGGTCCCCAGCAACAGTATTGAAGAACACTGCTAACCTATATTGTATAAGAAATCCTGAGGTCTTACTTTATCAAAAACGTCATACAAAAGCCACATCCTCACACAATAGTAGCATCAGCTGCACCATCGAGAGCATCCTGACGGGTTGCATCACTGCCTGGTATGGCAACTGCTCGACCTCTGACCGCACGGCAAGCAGTACCGGAGCTCTAAGTCTAGGTCCAAGAGGCTCCTAAACAGCTTCTACCCCCAAGCCATAAGACTCCTGAACAGCTAATCAAATGGCTACCCAGACTATTTGCATTGCCCCCCCCCCCCCCCCCCACCACGCTGCTGCTACTCTCTGTTATTATCTATGCATAGCCACTTCTCCACCGGTGCCCTCGCACATTGACACATTGACTCTGTACCGGTACCCCCTGTATATAGCCCCACTATTGTTGATTACTGCTGCTCTTTAATTATTTGTTATTCTTTATTCTCTTACTTTTTTTTGATATTTTCTTAAAACTGCATTGTTGGTTAAGGGCTTGTAAGTAAGCATTTCACTGTAAGGTGTTGTATTCGGCACATGTGACAAATAACATTTGATTTGATTTGGTCGGTCAGACATCACTTGATGAACATCACTCGATTGTGCTTCACAACAGAATGGACACAATAGAACACTGTAAAACTATGCTGAAATGCATAACACATCCTCTCTCTGTTATTTCTGTTTTCCTCACAGATGTACTGTGGATAGCAAGGTATCGCGGGTCGCTTGGCTCAACCGCACCACCATTCTCTACGCGGGGGCTGACAAGTGGTCTCTGGACCCTCGAGTGGTCCGAATGGACAACACACCCATGACAGAGTACAGCATAAAGATCCAGAATGTGAATGTACACGACGAGGGGCCCTACGTGTGCTCCATCCTCACAAGCAACAAACCCAAATCATCCAAAGTGCATCTCATCGTTCAAGGTACTGCACTTCTTCTTCTCTCAGATTCTGTACAGATTCTGTACATTTACATAGTTGTGGTTTGTGATGAGAGATTTGTCAATTTTCCTTCTAGACGCATAGGGCTGAATAGATATCACTATCCTTGCTTGGTAGTCTGACTGATTTTAGTGTTACGTTTACAGATGCTATATTTCAAACTCGGGACTGTGATTGTTTTGACTTAACCGGTGGGAAGGCATGAGAGATAAAGAGAAGGAAAACTTCTTAGTCCCCTCGCCAGGATGATCTAATTATCTGAAACTTGCCAAACGTGACTCCCTGAGATGAAATTGGGATTTAATCTAGGTTTAATTTCAGATCGTTGATAGATATTGATTTGGGGACACAGCAAGTTGGGGAATACCGTGGCCCCGTTTCAGTGCAAGGGCTTACTAAATCAGCTGTCGATACCTGGACTTTTGTTATCATTTACAGTGAACTCAATTTTCTTCTCGCTCAGTTTCCAAAAACAATTAGCACCACTGCCCTTTGTCGGTTTTAGTGGTACAGATCATGTAGACACACTCATTTGACGTTTAATTAAAACTGAACAAGATTAACTAAGGACGAGACAGTTTTTTATCATGTAAGATCTTGCATTTAGAAAGGGACTAATGCCACAACAAACAACAGTATGCATGGAATCATAAAATAATTGACATTAGACATTATTTGGCAATGTCTATTTCTTGCTCAAAAGAGTCCCCAAGGGTTCTTTATTGTCTTATTTGAAAATGCTACTTTTTTCTAAGAAAACAATGTATTATCTGTTACTCATTAACCTATTGAATTTAGCCCTGACACTAATTACTGGGAAAATAAATAAAATAATTGCCAGTTATTTACTTTTAGAATTAGCAGCGGCTTTAAATAAAATAAAAAAAAGAGTTCAGTCTGTGAACACAGAACAAATTACTGTACTTAAATCATTATTCCAAACTGTAATTAACAGATCATTGGAAGGAATTCCGGCTACTCCGTATAATTACTCTTCATAATATGTCATTCATTTATATGCTGCTGCTAGTCTGTACTTTATTTTACTCTTATTATTATCTATCCTGATGCCTAGTCACTTTACCTTGCCTTCATGTGCATATCTACCTCAAATACCTCATACCCCTGCACATTGATCTGGTACTCCCTGTATATAGCTCCATTCTTGTGTATTTCATTCCTTGTGTTAATATATACACTACCATTCAAAAGTTTGGGGTCACTTAGAAATGTCCTTGTTTTTTAAAGAAGAACACTTTTTTGGTCCACTAAAATAACATCAAATTGATCAGAAATACAGTGTAGACATTGTTAATGTTGTAAATGACTATTGTAGCTGGAAACGGCTGATATTTAATGGAATATCTACGTAGGCGTACAGAGGCCCATTATCAGCAACCATCACTCCTGTGTTCCAATGGCACGTTGTGTTAGCTAATCAAAGTTTATCATTTTAAAAGGCTAATTGATCATTAGAAAACCCGTTTGCAATTATGTTAGCACAGCTGGAAACTGTTGTTCTGATTAAAGAAGCAATAAACCTGGCTTTCTTTAGACTAGTTGAGTATCTGGAGAATCAGCATTTGTGGGTTTGATTACAGGCTCAAAATGGCCAGAAACAAAGACTTTCTTCTGAAACTCGTCAGTCTATTGTTCTGAGAAATACAGGCTATTCCTTGTGAGAAATTGCCAAGAAACTGAAGATCTCGTACAACACTGTGTACTACTCCCTTCACAGAACAGCACAAACTGTCTCTAACCAGAATAGAAAGAGGAGTGGGAGGCCCCGGTGCACAACTGAGCAAGAGGACAAGTACATTTGAGTGTCTAGTTTGAGAAACAGACTTCTCACAAGTCCTCAAATGGCAGCTTCATTAAATAGTACCCGCAAAACACCAGTCTTAATGTCAACAGTGAAGAGGTGACTCCGGGATGCTGGCCTTCTAGGCAAAGGTCCTCTGTCCAGTGTCTGTGTTATTTTTTGGGGGGCAACTGCAGAGGGTAGTGCATACGGCCCAGTACATCACTGGGGCCAATCTTTTATTTTTATTGGCCAGTCTGAGATATGGCTTTTTCTTTGCAACTCTGCCTAGAAGGCCAGCATCCCGGAGTCGCCTCTTCACTGTCTAAAGATGGCCAGTTTTATTGCTTCTTTTATCAGGACGACAGTTTTCAGCTGTGCTAACATAATTGCCAAAGGGTTTTCTAATGATCAATTCACCTTTTAAAATGACAAACTTGGATTAGCTAACACAACGTGCAATTGGAACACAGGAGTCATGATTGCTGATAGTGGGCCTCTGTACGCCTATGTAAATATTCCATAAAAAAATCAGCCGTTTCCAGCTACAATAGTCATTTATAACATTAACAATGTTTACACTGTATTTCTGATCAATTTGATGTTATTTTAATGGACAAAAAGTATTTCTTTCAAAAACAAGGAGATTTCTAAGTGACCCCAAACATTTGAACGGTAGCGTATATATATTTTTTTACTCTGCATCGTTGAGAAAGGCTCATAAGCAAGCATTTCACGGTTAATTCTACACCTGTTGTATTTGGTGCATGTGACAAATCAAATTTGATTTGATTTATTGTGGTTTAGAAGTGGAAGCTTTTGGCACGGATTGATTTTAATTATACCTCATCATATTTTTGCACACTTCACTATTAGATTGTAAAGGTGTTTGGTCTCGGATAAAGGAAAAAAAACTCACAAGAAATCAGATTTTAAAAAACAATACTCCATGTTTTATGATTGCAGACTTTTTCCTTTCCTTGTAATTTTCCCTCTAAGATACTGCACAACTCTTAAGTTGGTGTGTACAACATGGCTGAATTTGCCGGGTGCATTTTATTGTTAGATCCAAAGAGACTTTTCCTGGAGAGCAGCACTCTTGAGAATTGCTGTGTGAGAGCGAAGGTGACTCATGGGTGCCAGGCCGTTGGTTCACGGAAACCAACACAGCACGGCAGCCCTTCACTGCACCTCAGCTTTTAATATTGCATGCTGTGTTTAGCCATGAAATGCTTCACAAAAAAATGGTATCACATTTCTCTCCTGCAAGCTCAAAACAGCACCGCACTGCTTTCTCTGCCTTCCTGCCTATTTATACAACACAAGGAAGAGGTAGGGGTAGAATTGTTCTTGTCTCTCTACAATTACTGTATACCTTATGCAGAGTTACAGTAAAACACATGTATTTCTGCAAATGGATGTTTTGGATTATGATCTGCTTGGATATTGCTGTAATGTCAAAACTGCATCTATTTTGGTTTAGAATGAAGTCAACTGGAAAACCATATCTTTGCGAAAACTGCATGCACTTCCAAAACATCCATCTGTGATATTGATTAGAAGTAATTCAATAGGGGACAAGTAATGAAGGAGAATGTACAGGAGCCCCAGACAGAAACCTTAAACTTGGATTTTGCCTCAAACTTTGAGCTTTTCATTTTGTAGAGAACACAAAGAAGCATTGTAATAGGGCTTTATAAGGGGACCAAGGTCATTTGATCGTTGCAGAAGCAGCATTTGACTACAATTATCTCTCAACCATTTAAAACTGAGAGAAGTGAGAGAATCACAGTTTGTATTCACAAGACATCAATGCCACTTTCACAGAAAATACAGACTTTATAGGAAGCCATGTTTTGTCAGAAATTCATAACATTCACTTCTGTTTCTTATTAAGATTTTATAGCTGTAACCTTCATCCATGCTTCTCAACCTGGAATCTCTATTAGTTATTATATCTTGAAAAATTCTTAGTCATTCTAACTTGTTTCTCAAACCTGATCTCACATAGATACACAAGGCGAGTCGTGGCATAACGTGAACACGCCCCCAAGTAGGGTACAGCCGTAGGGTACTCCCGTTACGCCCATCTAAGCAAACTACTGACATTTTTTTGTCGTTTAAACGTTTTCAGCAGCAGCACGTCTTTTATTAACATACTTGGCTGTCACACCAACAAATTATTGGCTTGTTGCATATTCTGCCACTCTGTGTTACCCGACCTGCTAACACTGACAGTAAAGCTAGTAAATCTGTCGCATTATACTTACGTCACTGTTTGTTTAGCCCTTGCTGTTTCACCGGTTAGCTGACGTTAATCTTGATCTAATTCGCTAGTCTTAGAAATGTTGCGTAACTACTTCCAGTCTTTGCCTGCCCTTGAACGGACTAGGTATTTAGAAAAGTTGATTCTTCTTGGCTTGCCTATATGTCCATTCAACTTGCCGGAGACCAGCTGGGGAGACAACCCTACCAAATGGCCCAAAGTAGACTAAGGCAATATCTATACCTATTTGGTGGAATCTCCAGGTTTGCATAAATATCCAAGTGTTGAAGAACATTATAGCTGTTATTTGGACAGATTCATCTCACTAGTCCTTATTAGAAGCTGTAGAAAGACCCATGGAGTTGGTGGAATCATCCTTTAATTCATGGCCACTTTCTCAGTTGGGCCAGGGGCGCTTTAATTAGGTCAGGTGGAAATGTCCGACAGAGCTCAACTCATTAAATAGAGGAAATCGCCACCGCCCGACCTCACTGCCTTCTCTTCCTCAACTCCGTCTAACCCACACATTCTGTGCGTCCATGAATCAACACAAATTACCAAGTAAATATACCACTTTGTGGTTAAAGGAATTCCTGCCTCAGTCTCATCCATTCTTCTGTCACCTGACACGTGACCACCTGTTCACCTTCACTATTGTCAGTCATCCTACCTGTCCAGCTACCCACACAGATTCCAATAATCTTTCACAAGCTAACTAGCAAACTTTATGCGATACACATAGCTAGTTAGATACAAACAAGTGTTAGAGACTTACCGGTGATGAAGTGCTTTGAACACACATAAATGTATCGAGTAACCGGAGCCCACAGCTTTCCATCATCATCATCATCATCATTGCGGAAACCATGAGGTTCGTGTAACCTGGTCCTTGGGCAGTTGATGAAACTTCATTTGGTGTTGTTTTCTCCCACTAATGTTCAGACAAAATGGTACGCAACAGCTTTTCGGCATCTTAAAAGCAGGGTTAGCTAGCTAGTTGAAGAAAGTCCGTCGGGAATCGGCTCTTTGGCTGGTAATTGTGACGTATATTCCATGCAAAGGTATATCTGTTCAAAGTGTTTTTAAGCATGCTGTAGTGTGTTAAGACGACATGGAAGTATGTTAAAAATGACCAACCAACCAAATCCAAAATGTTTATAGAATGATTAAAAAAAAGAATACAGCCATTGTCAGGTTATGAGTAAAGTAGGCAATTTAACATAGGAGAAACGGGAGTACCCTACGGCTGTACACTGCTCAGCGACGTGGTCATGTTAAGCCTCACCATGTGTATCTATTGTGAGTTATAACATTGATATGGCTTTTTAACATGAAACCACAGAAGGCAGAATAGAACGATTACCAAATAGCTCACCTCAGGAATATCATCAACAAAAAGCCATTCTACAAAGGCATTTATCCCTACTACAATAAGCATTGTATTGTATAGACATTTGATAACATTACAGGGTCTTTCATGTTACCCTTACATTGAAAGATGCTGAACCTATTTCATTGGCATTTCATACTGAGATACACCCCATACCTGATCAACTTGTCTGTAAGTCTCTTTATAAGAAAACCCAATGAACTCTTACTAACAAGTGAAAGTGTGCTTCTAGATGTTTCAGAAATGTAAAAATGAGTTCAGTTTTCATTCATAAAAGTAGTCTAATTAATTACATGAAGAAAAACCAATGAAGGGCTATACATCAACATGGTCTATTTCACTTAAAAGCCAAAACTCCATCATCAAAAGGTATTCCTTTTGTCCAGGTGGGTGAGGGCAGTGTGAAGCGCAATATAAATTGCGTCATCTGTGGATCTGTTAAAGCGATATACGAATTGGAATGGGTGCAGGGTGACTGGGATGATGGTGTTGATGTCAGCTATGACCAGCCTTTCAAAGCATTCCATGGCTATAGATGAGTGCTACGGGGCGATTAGTCATTTAGGCAGGTTACTTTGGCATTCTTGGGCACAGGGACTATGGTGGTCTGCTTGAAACAAGTGGGTATTACAGACCAGGTCACGGATAGGTTGAAAATGTCATTGAAGAAACTTGGTACTCTGTCTGGCCCCACGGCATTGGGAATGTTAACCTGTTTAAAGATCTTACTCACATGGAGAGCAAGCTCAGACAGTCGTCCGGAACAGCTGGTGCCGTCATGCATCGTCCAGTGTTGCTTGCCTCGAAGCGAACATAGAAGGCATTTAGCTCGTCTGGTATGCTTGCATCGCTGGGCAGCTCGCGGTGGGTTTCCCTTTGTAATCTGTGATCGTTTGCAAGCCCTGCCACATCAGTCAAGCGTCAGAGCCAGCGTAATAGGATTAGTAGTAATAAAAACTGTAGTCAGCCAACCAAGTAGGAACCCAGCTTTACGGCAGGAGAGACAACGATTGGGAAGTCTATAAGGACAGTACTGCCTTAGTGGTTCTTCTGGCCCCCACAGGCCCTCCCGTCTACCACCGCCACTGAAATTGAGTTCCATGTTAACCTGCACAGAGGGAAGGCCTCCAGTCCAGAGGGAAACGTCAATCAGCCAAGTGACCTTGTCCACTGATACCACCAGGAATAAGGCACATGCTTCCATGGTGACTGTACGGAGAAGCTAAACCTGAGCCAACTGCATTCAAGACACACTACCAAAAGGAATATGTTATCTAAAGTAAAGCTCTTTGCTGCATACCTTATTAAGTTTACTTCCAGTACTAGAGTTGATGGAAGTGGAAAAGAGCTGGAAGGTGAGGAGTGGAAAAGAGCTCAACCGATACCCCTATAAATTTGAGTGCATTCTGATTCTCAGATTTGTTAAACTCATGTTAATAGCAGCTAGAAAATGAGGCTGAGTTGTGGTGCAGAGACGGGCCAGGTGTGTTTTGCCATGTTTAACTCCCTTTTGGTACCATGGGATGTACTGCCGTCACACCAGTGCAGACAGTGACTCAGAAGTAAAAGGGAATAAGGTTTGCTGACCATATGCTCAATACAGTGCCCATGGGAATCATTTAGAATGGGTCACACATCGAATCATTTGGAATGGGTCACACATCTAATGGATTACACCAGCATAGCCTCCTCTAACACACTGGAATATCTGTCATTTTTGCTTTTTCAAGCGTCTAAGCTACGAGAGAAAGGCATATTTACACCACATCTCAAAATCTACTTGACATCACAATCCATTAGGGGTGTATGGGAACCTCGGTTTGGTCCATGCTGTGAACCCGAATGAATACATAACAAAAATATATAAAATGAATTGACGCAGCAAACTGTCATTTTGTAAACACAGCCGGAACTAGTTCTGTACGATGGCGAGTGGTGGAGTTGATAAACCAGAATTGGAGGATCCTGCATCATTGTTTAACTCCAGTTTGGGAAAATGTTGGCTCCCCAGTAGATTACAACGGCGATGGACAGAGAGTTGTGGATAACACGTTAACGGTATGTCACCACGCTCAACGGGAATAGCCTATGCAACTGCCAGCACCTCAAATATGTCGACACATTTACGTTGACATCACCCCAGTATACTGGAGCAACACAACATGTCTCCCCTCTGTATTCAAGCAGCCCTTGGTAGCTGACTCTGACCGGGCCAAAGAAATTACAAGAGCGATAGATAGGCTATGTTTATATTTTTTACAGTCTTTATTTTATAGCTGCAAATATGGGGTTTCAGCACCTCGCGAAAGTGCTCGGGCCACGTTACGAACTTCCCTCTTGCACTTATTTCAGCAAACAGGTAGAATCCGCTCTATATAATGCAAACAAACCAAGTTTTCAATGAACTGGCCAATGCACCCTGTGTTGCGCTTACTTAACAGTGCCCATCACATTACCCCGCAGTGGGAGAGACACGACTCCTTTATGAGAGTCATAAGTGTACATCTGGCACTGAAGGAGGCCGTGTCATGGTGTGTTCGTAACGAAGTGGGATATGGGGATTTACCACATACGACTGGGAAAAATCCACTTAAATCGGCCCTCAAACTGGTAATTACTAGTGGGAAACTTGTCTATTAACCCGAGCACCCACTTCTCCCACATGGTGATCTCTGACATCACCTACTAAGGAAATGGACTCTATAACAGCATTTTCAGCAATTGAATGCAAAAAAAATCATATTTATAAAACGCAATCTACTAATGTTGTTTCTATAATTTGTTTACAAGCATAACAGCTGTACTTTTAGTTTATGGTTGACACAGCTTGTTGGCCATTAGAAAATTGGCGTTTCTCAACGAGTTCAAATCACATGACTGCATCAAACTGATATTTACAACTTAACAACTGGTAAATTCCCACCTCCCACATGGTTACAAAGGCAGCATCAGAGTGGAAACTTGAGAGGCCCAACATAACAATCCGGTCACAACAGACAATGCTGAACATTGTGAATGGCATTTAATTTTCCCGCTGTATTGAAACCAAACCGTGAACCCAAATGGGTTTGGGGAACCGTTACACCCCTACAATCCATGGGAAAATGGGACTGCCATTTAAATCTGTTGGTTTAACATGAATGATTTATGTTGTTTTGTTAAATATGAGTTATTAATAAGTGATACAGAGCAAGGGCATTTTGGAATGTTTGTCTATGAGGTTGTTGTTTGATCTCAAATCATTTTTTCATAGATAATATATGAACATGTGCTGTCTAGTTAAAACCATGTAGCTGGCACCTACTACCTCTTTGTTCTCTAACTTTACATTTTAGTAGATTTATAACTTAGATAAGAGTATGTAGCATAAGGGTGGTCATATCTGACAGAAATTACATGTGGATTCAATTGCCTGTAAATGGGATTAGGTGAGTGGTTCGAGACAACGCTAATCCGTTAAGCCTTCCCAACAGTGGTGGCCCACGTGACGAATGTGCATGGACCCTGATCGTGGGGTGCTTGGCATGGCACTGGCCGCTCATATTAGACATAGTGAGGAGGCCTTTCATTCTGATGGCCATTCCGGGGTGGCCTCGAAACGTATGCTTTCTCCAGAGAAAAATGTCACGCACAATATGATGTGTCAAAGGGCAGGTGTAAATCAATTCAATTATAAAGCCCTCTAAACAGACTACTGGATCCTCTATGGTTTCCTCAAATGTAATGACGTGACTGTGTTTTTAGATTAGGCCTGAGTCCTCTAGCATAAGGGGTGTCTAAAAGAAAAAGAATTGGCCTCTCAATTCAATGCACATTGGCGTAATAAGCTTTAGGACTCATTATTGGATGGAGAGGAGCCTCTTCTCTAGTCCATCAAAAGCAAGTAATGAGGCATTCGAAATATTCAGGCAACATTAGGAGAATAAAAATTGGAGCCTGCTTCTAAGCTTTTGCTTGTGTAACACATTAAGAGGTGCTCTCTTCATCAATTTCTCACCTACTGAGTTCTACGGCTATTTGGTCTGCTTCTCACTGCTTTCCTGTTAACATTTACATAGTAAGACTGTATTAGAGGGGGCGTGCACCAGGAGCACAGTCAAGACTATTTTGCCAAGCTTTCTTTTTGGCTTTTATCCAAAGGCAAAGCACAGATGTAAAACTTAAAGGGCGACTGCACTTCCTGATTTGGCCTCGTTTTAGATGTGGTTCATTAAGAAATGCTAGTGGCCTTGACAGAATTTAAACGTGAGTTACTTTCGGAGTGTGATTTGATATGACTGTCTCTTGTGTGTGTTCGCAGGTGAGAAGAGTTAGCCAAATAATTTCACCAGTTAGCTTCAGCCGGCTTATGCGCGACTGTGGCAAAATAGGTTTGACTTTGGATAGCCTATCTCTGGGGATAGTTAGGGACCGTCAATAAATTACACAATGTAAATGGGACAATAGTTTCATGTTGCACATCTTTTAGTTGACTCATTAAACACTTTCAACATTTGTATATGAATTTCTACAATTTATAGTCGGTTTAAAAGGACATTCTACTCCAAAATGGAAGAAAATGCAATTATGCTGATACTATCTAAAATATAATTTCCAACTCCATAAATCTGCCATATAACATATAATTATTTTTACATTTTGGACAATGAATATAGCCTATGCATGGTCTATATCATCAGGTATGCTATTAGCAGTAAGCATTATCACCTTTAGCCCAACTGATGCAGCATAGTGGCTATAAATACATGTCCTTCAGGAAGTATTCACACCCCTTGACTTTTGGGATTAAAACGGATGTCATTTTTTGTCAACGATGTACACAACATACTCTGTAATATCAAAGTGGAAGAAATATTTGTATCTGTAAGGTCCCTCAGTCGAGCAGTAAATTTCAAGCACAATGACAAAGATCAGGGAGGTTTTCCGATGCCTCGCAAAGAAGAGCACCTATTGTTAGATTGGTGGGAAAAAAGCAGACATTGAATATCCCTTTGAGCATGGTGAAGTTATTATTTACACTTTGGATGGTGTATCAATACACCCAGTCACTACAAAGATACAGGCGCCCTTCCTAACTTAGTTGCCGGAGAGGCAGGAAACCGCTCAGGGATTTAATCATGAGGTCAATGGCGTCTTTAAAACAGTTGCAGAATTGAATGGCTGTGATAGGAGAAAACTGAGGATGGATCAACAATTTTTGACAACAAAACAGTGAAAAGAAGGACACCTGTACAGAATCAAAATATTCCAAAGCATGCATCCTGTTTGCAACATGGCACTAAAGGAATACTGCCCAAAATTCCGGATCCCTCCGGAACATCCATTACGCACACCTGTCTCCTATTCCCACTGATTAGTACTTGTATAAGTGTGCCCTTTGGTTTCCATAGGGCTGTCGACTATTTTTACAATGTCCGTTGGTGCGTGTGAGTACCTGTGCTGTGTGTTTTGGCTTTCGTGCCATTGTGGATTGCGCAGATGATTACGGGTCTCGTCCCATGGGTTAATCATTGTGTGCGTGTGTTATTTATTCGAGGTACTCCTGTAAGGTTCTGCTTTTCTTTTCACCTTGTGTTCTGTTTCTTTGTATTCTGGAACGTAGCCCTGTCTTTCATTTTTGTTAATTGATTTCACCTGTGTTCGTTTCTTATCAGCTCCCTATTTAGTTCTTTCTGTTTGTATGGTTGTGAGGTATTGTTTGTTTTTGACTGCCTACCTGCGTTTGACCATCGCCTGCCTGTGACCACGATTCCTGCCTTCTGCGAAGGCTTAATAAACATCTGCCGCGCTCTGCGCATGAATCTACACCTTTTTCTCCCTGAGTATTCATTACACTCCTCGCTCTTTTGTTTGGGGTTCAACCCTGTGTTTTGTTGCGTGTTTGTTTGGTCTTCATCCCTGTGCCTTTACCCGGCACGCCGTAATTTGGGCTCAATAAAAACCCTTATTACACATTCCTGTGTCTGTCTCCCGATCCTTCATGCCAACTTGACAGGTATGAATAGTTTCTGAAAGCACTGTAATTGTATGTGTGGGGTACAGAGATGGGGTAGTCATTCAAAAATCATGTTAAACACCATTATTGAACATAGTTAGTCCATGAAACTTATTGTTAAGCACAATTTAGTCGTGAAGTTATTTAAGCTTGCCATAACAAAGGGATTGAATACTTAAGACATTTCAGCTTTTCTTTTTTTATGAATTTGTAAACATTTCTAAAAACATAATTCCACTTTGAGATAATGGGGTATTGTGTGTAGATCAGTGACACAAAATCTAAATGTAATCCATTTGCAATTCATGTTGCAACACAACAAAATGTGGAAAAAGTCAAGTGGTGTGTATACTTTCTGAGGCAATCCCATGCTTCAGCCTATCTGCTAATCATTAGTAGGGTCCTGCTTGGGGTAGAATACCAACGGTTCCCAGCTGGTGAGCTGCATAAAAATCAGCTGGCAGTCTGAATGAAAACATTCTTTCAACCCGTGGGTCGGCTTGCTGTTCAGAACAATTACATTGCGCGTTGGAAACATTTAAAATTAAGATAATACACTTTTTAAAAACCCAAGAGCTTTTTATCTAGCATTGTTTCGAAAAAAAAATTATAAAAAAATAATATAACTAAAATGTAGTTGCATAAGTATTCAGCCCCTTTGTTTCGGCAAACCTATATTAGTTCAGGAGTAAAATGTGGCTTTACAAATTACATTATATTTTGTGTGAAATAATAGGGGTTGACATTATTTTTTAATGACTAACCCTTCCTCTGTCCCCCACACATTAATCTGTAAGGTCCCTCAGTCAAGTATTGAATTTCATGCACAGAATTAACTACAAAGACCAGGGAGATTTCTGAAATCCTCATTAAGAAGGTCACTGATTGGCAGATGCTTTTTATTATGTATTAAAGCACCCAGACACATCAAAGATACATTCGTCCTTCTGAACTGAGCTGCAGGACAGGAATACAACTGCTCAGGGATGTTACTATGGGGCCAATATACAGAAATATTATTGTATGCAACAAGGCCCTAAAGTAATACTGCAAAAATACACTTTTTGGCCTAAATGCAAAGCCTTATGTTTGGTGCAAATCCGACACAACTGCCTCCTTATTTTCAATATTTCAAATCAAATCAAATCAAATCAAGTTTATTTTATATAGCCCTTCGTACATCAGCTAATATCTCGAAGTGCTGTACAGAAACCCAGCCTAAAACCCCAAACAGCAAGCAATGCAGGTGTAGAAGCACGGTGGCTAGGAAAAACTCCCTAGAAAGGCCAAAACCTAGGAAGAAACCTAGAGAGGAACCAGGCTATGAGGGGTGGCCAGTCCTCTTCTGGCTGTGCCGGGTGGAGATTATAACAGAACTATGCCAAGATGTTCAAAATATTCATAAGTGACAAGCATGGTCAAATAATAATCATGAATAATTTTCAGTTGGCTTTTCATAGCCGATCATTAAGAGTTGAAAATAGCAGGTCTGGGACAGGTGGCGGTTCCATAACCGCAGGCAGAACAGTTGAAACTGGAATAGCAGCAAGGCCAGGTGGACTGGGGACAGCAAGGAGTCATCATGCCTGGTAGTCCTGACGTATGGTCCTAGGGCTCAGGTCCTCCGAGAGAGAGAAAGAAAGAGAGAATTAGAGAGAGCCAAGATTTTCAAAATGTTCATAAATGACAAGCATGGTCAAATAATAATCAGGAATAAATATCAGTTGGCTTTTCATAGCCGATCATTAAGAGTTGAAAACAGCAGGTCTGGGACAGGTAGGGGTTCCATAACCGCAGGCAGAACAGCTGAAACTGGAATAGCAGCAAGGCCAGGCGGACTGGGGACAGCAATATTTGCTTGACATCGGCAAATAATGAGGAGTTTTCAGGAGGAGCTAAGCACAGGCACAATCCTATAGGAAAACCTTCAGTCTCCTTTACACCGGAAACTGGGAGAGGAATTCACCTTTCCACAGGAAAAGGATAAGGACAACCTACAACACCTACAAGGCCAAATCTACACTGGAGTTGCTTACCAAGAAGACAGTGAATGTTCCTGAGTGGCCAAGTTACTATTTGGACTTAAACCCACTTGAAGATCTATGGCAAGACTTGAAAATCGCAGTCTAGCCATGATCCCCTACATCTTGACAGAGTTTCAAGAATTTTGAAAAGAATAATGGGCAAATGTTGCACAATCCAGGTGTGCAAATCTCTTATAGACTTTCCAAAGACTCACAGCTATAATTGATGCCAAAGGTGTTTCTAACATGTATTGACTCAGGGAACTGCATAGTTATTCAATTACTATCTTTTTGTTATTACATTTTTGTTAATCTTTAAAAATAAATATTTCAAATTTTTCTTCCTGGTTGACATAAATAAATGACATTCAATTTTAATTCCAATTTGTGAACACAATAAAATGTGAAGAAATCCAAGGGGTCTTACTACTTTTGCAAGGCACGTACAGCATATGGATGTCACACAGCCCAAAAATTTCCCCAAGCAAAATCAACTCAAAGAAGTCTGGCGCAGATTAAAACAGTTTGTGTTGACTTAGACAAATCATACATTTTTGTAAACAAATGTCTGCATTTTTTTCACAGACAAATCCCTGCACATCTACAACAGACTGGCGACGTGCTGTTTACAACAGCAAAGACAGCAAATGCAATTAACTAGTCCATGCTGATGGCTTTTCCCTGAACCTCTAATAAAGTGAGAGCAGCCCAAATGACCCACTTTAACGCGGGTGATGAAGCAGCAGCCCATTCCACTGCCATAAACGCAGACCCATTAATAACATTATTAGAGTGTAAGGGAAGTGGCAATTGCCACACAAACCCAATGTTATGTTCACTCAGCATGTTCTGCACAAACAGCTTAGCTTCCATGATCCCCCGGAGGTAGTAATAGGCAAGTAATTATAATAAAGTCCACAAATACATCTATCGCGTATGCGCAGATTTAATATCAATGTTGAGGGGTCTAGTTAGTTTTCATTCTCTGGGTTTCTGGTGGCATCTCTCAGGGGCAGACAGGGATTGAAGTGAAATTCACTAGCTTGCGTCTCAGAGAATTGTTTGCTTTAAGTGGATGCTGTCGATCACTACTTCAATAGCTCCCTGCTTTTTCACGTTTCCATGGCAATTTGATATAAAAAAAAACACAATTCTAATTAAATGATTTTACGCACAACTAAATTAGAAATGTGTTTTATGAGAAAGAAATACACTTTCACATCATAGTTAGACCATAGAAATCATATTAAATTACTAGAGGGGTTGTCATAGAATCTCAATGTTCCAGAATGGGGTGAATTTGGCAGCCATATAGGTCAGGGAGAAATCCAAACTAGTCTAATTGGAATGAATGTGTGCATGTCAGAGCAAAAACCAAGCCATGAGGTTGAAGGAATTGTCCTTAGAGCTCCGAGACAGGATTGTGTTGAGGTACAGATCTGGGGAAGGGTACCAAAACATTTATGCAGCATTGAAGGTCCCCAAGAACACAGTGGCCTCCATCATTCTAAAATGGAATAAGTTTGGAACCACCAAGACTCTTCCTAGAGCTGGCCGCCCAGCCAAACTGAGCAATTGGGGGAGAAGGGCCTTGGTCATGGAGGTGACCAAGAACCCAATGGTCACTCTGACAGCGCTCCAGATTTCCTCTGTGGAGATGGGAGAACCTTCCAGAAGGACAATCATCTCTGCAGCACTCCACCAATCAGGCCTTTATGGTAGAGTGACCAGACGGAAGCCACTCCTCAGTAAAAGGCACATGACAGCCCGCTTGGAGTTTGCCAAAAGGCACTAAAAGGACTCTCAGACCATGAGAAACAAGATTATCTGGTCTGATGAAACCAAGATTGAACTCTTTGGACTGAATACAAAGCATCACGTCGGGAGGAAACCTGGCACCATCCCTACGGTGAAGCATGGTGGTGGCAAGATCGTGCTGTGGGGATGTTTTTCAGCGGCAGGGACTGGGAGACTAGTCAGAAAGGAAAGATGAACGGAGCCAAGTACAGAGGGACCATTGATGAAAACCTACTCCAGAGCACTCAGGACCTCAGACTGGGGTGAAGGTTGACCTTCAAACAGGACAACAACTTTAAGCACACAGCCAAGACAACACTTGAGTGGCCCAGCTAGAGCCCGGACTTTAACCTGATTGGACATCTCTGGAGAGACCTGAAAATATCTGTGCAGCGACGCTCCCCATCCAACCTGACAGCGCTTGAGAGGATCTGGAGAGAAGAATGGGCGAAACTCCCCAAATACAGGAGTGCCAAGATTGTAGCGTCGAACCCAAGAAGACTCAAGGCTGTAATTGCTGCCAAAGGTGCTTCAACAAAGTACTGACTAAAGGGTTTGAATACTTATGTAAATGTGATTTCAGTTTTGTATTTTAAATACATTTGCAAAAATATCTAAAAATCTGTTTTTGCTTTGTCATTATGTGGTATTGTGCGTAGATTGATGAAAAAACGAACAATTTATTCAATTTTAGAATAAGGCTTTAACGTAACATCAAAAAGTCAAGAGTTCTGAATACTTTCCCAATGCACTGTATATACGTATGTGGGTGAGATCCTAGAAGTTGGCTCTGATGTTTTTGGGGACTATGTGTACAGGTAGAAAGGCTGGAAAAGCTAGAGTGATCTGTTTGATGTTAATCGGTTATAAAAAGAGCTGTGAACATCCATTATACATTCGGAGAACATAGCTGGAACAATGCCTTTGATGTGCAGTGAAATGTCAATGTATCAAAATCGCCAAAAGTACATGGTCATTTTTTTTAAGGGAAAAGATTCCATTCATGTCGGATCCAAATTAAATATGAATTGGATCGAAATAGATAGATTTCGAGTCTATTATATGTTGCGAGTGTCCACTGTAAAAAGTAATCAAGGTTGCACAGATATTGGAACGATGGGCACAGCACACCTGCGTGCACGCACACACACACATTTTTATCTGCCAAGCTTTCTGAGGAAACATTAACGTGACCATGTATTTCATACTCCTCTTTTCCTTGATGTAAAGTCACGGTTGCACTTTACCTTCACTTACATCATCATGGATAGTGAAAGGTATTTTCAATTATTTGCTAAGAATTATGTTTCACAGTGATAATAGCTTGACAGATGAGATCCACTGGGACCTCATCAGAATTTCCTCTGCCGTTTGACTCTTGATACAGCATCCTGCTATAAAACCTGCGATGTTTGAATAGTCTCTACAAAGCTTGAGAATCCATCTACGTTTTACTTCTAAAAATGTTTTACACTACAGTTTCTACCCATAGTTTTGTATTATGCGCACATTTTAGGTTATCCAATGATAAATTGTGCATACGTTATTCCATTTAGAGCCATTTATTTATGAACAGAAGGCTGATAAACCTTCACGGAGGGCGAAGGCTCCATCGTGACATAAATACTCTAAAGAAATCTCCTCCCAACATCCACAACATCCTTGATTCTACTTTTTCAATTAATTACCTGCGCCACCGAGTGGGTTATGTCCTGGGGTTTGGACTCCTGACTACCATCAGGGCCCTGTGACCTAGCATGTTTTAATCGCTTGGCAACTGCCATTATTAAGCTAGAGGAACACGGTCACCTGGTCCTTCATGCTAGTTACTTAGCAGTCTCTGCCCCCTGCTATTCACCAGACAATGGCCGTACTACCATACTAGCGTACTACATACTTAAACTGCGTAGTATGTACTCATCCTCACATACTATTTAGCACATACTGTTTATTAAAAAGTATGCAGTATACCACGGCCACAACATACTACTTTTGGTGCATTGAAGACAACTGGGAAATTGGAAACAACTCAGACTGTGAAAAATTGTGACATCAGTGATTTTCAAGTCATAGAAGTCAGGGCTTTGGGATGATGCCCGAGTTTCTGACTTGCAATTCCGAGTTGGATGACCGTTCAAAAGATTTTTCCCAGTCGGAGCACGTTTTATTTCAGAGTTCCCCATTGTCTTGAACCACCATCAGTAACGGCTTCGCATATGAACTGGAAAGGATTGTATGTAGCCCCACCCAGTGACCTTTCACTATAGCAGAATGCCAGAGTGTTGTTGTTTTGGGTTAACATTAGATAGATAAGTAGCTAGCATTTGGAACAACGTATTTGGAGTAAACTTGAGTTAACCGTAGGCCTAAGCATATATCTAAAGAGGAGTCACCTGAAGCATGAGAGTAATGGGAAATGCAGTAGAGGAATGCAGTGCTCATAATGAGGACGACTGGCTAGCTAGTTAGTACTCTGAACAGAGCTTTCTGGTGCCATACACTCAAGTGGGTGCCATACATTATGAAGGAGAAGTCCAGTGGCTACATGACTCAGGCTGGTTCCAGAGTAGCTAGCCCTCTACAAGATTGTCACCAGACCCCATCTTCATCCACCATCTCCCTGACCACATTCCTCTGATGACACTCCCGTAACTCTTGCCGTGCGGTAGCAGAGAGAACAGTAAATGACCTGGCTGGCTGGAGTCTGACAATTTTTACATCCTTCCTCTGACACCGCATTTTCTTGTTTGCTTATGGTCCTATACAACTCATTGAGTGCGATAATAGTGCCAGCATCGGTCTGTGGTGGTAAGTAGCCAGCTATGAAGACTCTCTTGGTAAATTGTATGGTCTACAGCTTACCATGAGGTATTCTAACTCAGGCAACCAGAACCTCAAGACTTCCTTAATATTAGAGATTGCGCACCAGCTGGTGTTAACAAAGAGACGCACACCACCACAAAGCTGCGTACTAACATCTGTAGCCATGAAATGCTTTGAAAGGTTGGTCCTGGCTCACATCAACACCATCATCCCAGACACCCTGGACCCACTCCAATTCGCATACCGCCCCAAGAGACTCACGGATGATGCAATCTCTATTGCACTCCACACTGCCTTTTCCCAGCTGAATAAAAGGAACACTTACAGTTGAAGTCGGAAGTTTACATACACTTAGGTTGGAGCCATTAAAACTCGTTTTTCAACCACTCCACACATTTCTTGTTAACAAACTATAGTTCAGGCAAGTCGGTTAGGACATCTACTTTGTGCATGACACAAGTCCTTTTTCCAACAATTGTTTACAGACAGATTATTTCACCTATAATTCACTGTATTACAATTCCAGTGGGTCAGAAGTTTACATACACTAAGTTGACTGTGCCTTTAAACAGCTTGGAAAATTCCAGAAAATTATGTCATGGCTTTAAAAGCTTCTGTTAGGCTAATTGACATCATTTGAGTCAATTGGAGGTGTACCTGTGGATGTATTTCAAGGCCTACCTTCAAACTCAGTCCCTTTGCTTGACATCATGGGAAAATCAAAAGAAATCAGCCAAGACCTCAGAAAAAATTGTAGACCTCCACAAGTCTGGTTAATCCTTGGGAGCAATTTCCAAACACCTGAAGGTACCACGTTCATCTGTACAATTAATAGCACGCAAGTATAAACACCATGGGACCACGCAGCCGTCATACCGCTCAGGAAGGAGACGCGTTCTGTCTCCTAGAGATGAACGTACTTTGGTGCAAAAGGTGCAAATCAATCCCAGAACAACAGAAAATGACCTTGTGAAGATGCTGGAGGAAACAGATACAAAAGTATATATATCCACAGTAAAATGAGTCCTATATCGACATAACTTGAAAGGCCGCTCAGCAAGGAAGAAGCCACTGCTCCAAAACCGCCATAAAAAAGCCAGACTACGGTTTGCAACTGCGCATGGGGGCAAAGATCGTACATTTTGGAGAAATGTCCTGTGGTCTGATGAAACAAAAATGGAACTGTTTGGCCAAAATGACCATCGTTATGTTTGGAGGAAAAAGGGGGAGGCTTGCAAGCCGAAGACCACCATCCCAACCGTGAAGCACAGGGGTGGCAGCATCATGTTGTGGGGGTGCTTTGCTGCAGGAGGGACTGGTGCAATTCACAAAATAGATGGCATCATGAGGGAGGAACATTATGTGGATAAATTGAAGCAACATCGCAAGACATCAGTCAGGAAGTTAAAGCTTGGTCGCAAATGGGTCTTCCAAATGGACAGTGACCCCAAGCATACTTCCAAAGTTGTGGAAAAATGGCTTAAGGACAACAAAGTCAAGGTATTAGAGTGGCCATCACAAAGCCCTGACCACAATCCTATAGGAAATTTTGGGTGCAGAACTGAAAAAGCGTGTGCGAGCAAGGAGGACAACAAACCTGACTCAGTTACACCAGCTCTGTCAGGAGGAATGGGCCAACATTCACCCAACTTATTGTAGGAAGCTTGTGGAAGGCTATCCAAAACGTTTGACCCAAGTTAAACAATTTAAAGGCAATGCTACAAAATACTAATTGAGTATATGTAAACTTCTGACCCACTGGGAATGTGATGAAAAAAATAAAAGCTGAAATAAATCATTCTCTACTATTATTCTGACATTTCACATTCTTAAAATAGTGGTGATCCTAACTGACCTAAGACAGACATTTTTACTAGGATTAAATGTCAGGAATTGTGAAAAACTGAGTTTAAATGTATTTGGCTAAGGTGTATGTAAAATTCTGACTTCAACTGTACATAAGAATGCTGTTCATAGACTACAGCTCAGTGTTCAACACCATAGTGCCCTCCAAACTCATCATTAAGCTATGGACCCTGGGACTAAAAACCAATCTCTACAACTGGATCCTGGACTTCCTGACGGGCCGCTCCAGATGGTGAGGGTAGGCAGCAACACATCTGCCACGCTGACCCTCAACACGGGGGCCCTTCAGGGTTGTGTGCTTAGTCCGCTCCTATACTATCTGTTCATCCATGACTATGTGGCCGCGTACGACTCCAACACCATCATTAAGTTTGGAGACGTTACAATGGTGGAAGGCCTGATCACAGATGACGATGAGAGCCTATAGGAAGGAGATCAGAGACCTGGTAGTGGGGTACCAGGACAACAACCTCTCCCTCAACGTCAGCAAGACAAAGGAGCTGAGCATGCCCCTATTCACATTGACTGGGCTGTAGTTGAGCGGATCGAGAGCTTCAAGTTCCTCGGCGTCCACATCACTAAGGACCTATCATGGTCCAAACACACCAACACAGTCGCGAAGAGGGCACGACAATGCCTCTTCCCCCTCAGGGGGCTGAAAAGATTTGGCATGGGCCCTCAGATCCTCAAAAAGTTATATAGCTGCACCATTGAGAGCATCTTGACTGGCTGCATTACCTCTTGGTATTGTAACTGCTTGGCATCCAACAGTAAGGGGCTACAGAGGGTAGTAACTTGGGCCAAGCTCTCTGCCATCTAGGACCTCTATACCAGGCAGTGTCAGAGAGGCCCTAAAAACTGTCAGACTCCAGCCACCCAAGTCATAGACTGTACTCTCTGCTACCGCATGGCAAGCGGTACCGGATCGCCAAGTATGGGACCAAAAGGCTCCTGAACAGCTTCTACCCCCAAGCCGTAATACTGCTGAACAGTTCATCAAAAGACTACCCTGACTATTTCCATTGACCACCTTTTTATTTGCACTGACTCTCCTGCACCGGCTCTATGCACACTCACTGGGCTCTACACACACACTCACACATACTACACTGACACTCCAACACACACACACACACACACACACACACACACACACACACACACACACACACACACACACACACACACACACACACACACACACACACACACACACACACACACACACACACACACACACACACACACACACACACGAACACACACAAACACACACACACACACACACACAATGCATACAGTACTCTCACACACAACAACAACAACAAAAAAACATGCATATTGATGCCACACACACACATAGACACGTTCACACTCTTTCACACTCTTTACATATGCTGCTGTTGCTACTCTGTTTATTATCTAACCTGATTGCCTAGTCACTTTTACCACTACCTACATATTAACTAAATTACCTTAACTACCTCGTACCCCTGCACATTGACTCGGTACCGGTACTCCTTGTATAGGATAGCTTTCAACATCAATAGGTATTATTAATAGGTATTATGCCAATTGCAGTACATTTCTCTGAAATAATTGCCCCTTTCTAACATGTACAGTATATCTTCACACTTACATGAATTTGCTGGTGAAGCATAGGAAATAGATGGGAAAGTGTTGCTGCACTCAGAGAAAGGGGAAACTTTATTAGCTAAGTACAGCACAGAAATAAATGTCAAGATAACATACCGTGTATTTTCTTCTTCAGCCATGCAGGTGGCAGCTGCCCCTCCGGCTCACACTCCTTCACATAGATTCTGAAAATACATAAGATGAAGTACAACATTAACCAAAACAAGAGCAAAGTAGAGTTTTGTGAACTTTCAGTAGATACAGTGGGGAGAACAAGTATTTGATACACTGCCGATTTTGCCGATTTTCCTACTTACAAAGCATGTAGAGGTCTGTAATTTTTATCATAGGTACACTTCAACTGCGAGAGATGGAATCTAAAACAAAAATCCCGAAAATCACATTGTATGATTTTTAAGTAATTAATTAGCATTTTATTGCATGACATAAGTATTTGATACATCAGAAAAGCAGAACTTAATATTTGGTACAGAATCCTTTGTTTGCAATTACAGAGATCATACGTTTCCTGTAGTTCTTGACCAGGTTTGCACACACTGCAGCAGGGATTTTGGCCCACTCCTCCATACAGACCTTCTCCAGATCCTTCAGGTTTCGGGGCTGTCGCTGGGCAATACAGACTTTCAGCTCCCTCCAAAGATTTTCTATTGGGTTCAGGTCTGGAGACTGGCTAGGCCACTCCAGGACCTTGAGATACTTCTTACGGAGCCACTCCTTAGTTGCCCTGGCTGTGTGTTTCGGGTCGTTGTCATGCTGGAAGACCCAGCCACGACCCATCATCAATGCTCTTACTGAGGGAAGGAGGTTGTTGGCTAAGATCTCGCAATACATGGCCCCATCCATCCTCCCCTCAATACGGTGCAGTCATCCTGTCCCCTTTGCAGAAAAGCATCCCCAAAGAATGATGTTTCCACCTCCATGCTTCACGGTTGGGATGGTGTTCTTGGGGTTGTACTCATCCTTCTTCTTCCTCCAAACACGGCGAGTGGAGTTTAGACCAAAAAGCTCTATTTTTGAATCATCAGACCACATGACCTTCTCCCATTCCTCCTCTGGATCATCCAGATGGTCATTGGCAAACTTCAGACGGGCCTGGACATGCGCCTGCTTGAGCAGGGGGACCTTGTGTGCGCTGCAGGATTTTAATCCATGACGGCGTAGTGTGTTACTAATGGTTTTCTTTGAGACTGTGGTCCCAGCTCTCTTCAGGTCATTGACCAGGTCCTGCCGTGTAGTTCTGGGCTGATCCCTCACCTTCCTCATGATCATTGATGCCCCACGAGGTGAGATCTTGCATGGAGCCCCAGACCGAGGGTGATTGACCATCATCTTGAACTTCTTCTATTTTCTTCTATTTTCTAATAATTGCGCCAACAGTTGTTGCCTTCTCACCAAGCTGCTTGCCTATTGTCCTGTAGCCCATCCCAGCCTTGTGCAGGTCTACAATTTTATCCCTGATGTCCTTACACAGCTCTCTGGTCTTGGCCATTGTGGAGAGGTTGGAGTCTGTTTGATTGAGTGTGTGGACAGGTGTCTTTTATACAGGTAACGAGTTCAAACAGGTGCAGTTAATACAGGTAATGAGTGGAGAACAGGAGGGCTTCTTAAAGAAAAACTAACAGGTCTGTGAGAGCCGGAATTCTTACTGGTTGGTAGGTGATCAAATACTTATGTCATGCAATAAAATGCAAATGAATTACTTAAAAATCATACAATGTGATTTTCTGGATTTTTGTTTTAGATTCCGTCTCTCATAGTTGAAGTGTACCTATGATAAAAATTACAGACCTCTACATGCTTTGTAAGTAGGAAAATCGGCAAAATCGGCAGTGTATCAAATACTTGTTCTCCCCACTGTAGCTACAATTCCACATACTTTATCAAATTGGAGTGCCAAGGTAAAACAGCAACGAGTGCAGCTTATCATTACTTTAACCATAACAGGTTATTTGCAGTGAAACTAGCTAAAGTAGACCCATTCAGCCTGTAACCGTTCAGGTAGAAACTAATATTGCATAGCATGAACATTACAATCAGAATCAGCTCAACACAGATAAACTGATGTGACAAATCAGGAGAAGCAGAAGAAAAGAGAAGTGTTGGGACCAGCACCGCTGTGGAAAATAGGAATGTAGGCATTACTAATGTTAGCTATTACTAACATTAGCTATAGCTAGTGGCAGTGCATAGTGCAGTGGCAAGAGAGCTAACTATGGCCGCATGACTTATCCAAAACCTTTTTTTACTGCACTGAATTGTTCGACACTGAATTAAATGCCTGGTATTGTTATCAGACCCTGAAACATTTTGAACACAAGCCCTGGTTAGCCTAGTAGCTAGCTAGCTAACTAGGCTAATGATAAATATGAAGTTGTCCCTCAACAGCAAGCAAGTCTCCATTGTTACTGTTCAAACAGTTATAACCTCTAGTCCTACTAAAAGCACATAGCCAGCTAAAGGCACGGCAGGCAGCAGGCTGCAGATCAGTTTTCAAAGATGTAACGTTACAATGAAACTACTTATAAAATCAGATTGTATTGGTCACATACACATTTTTAGAAGATGTTATTGCGGGTGTAGCAAAATGCTTGTGTTCCTAGCTCCAACAGTGCAGTAGTATCTAACAATTCACAACAATACACACAAATCTAAAAGCAACAGAATGGAATTCAGAAATATAATATTATTAGAACGAGCAATGTCGGAGTGGAATTGACTAAAATACAGTAGAATAGAATACAGTGTATACATATGAGATGAGTAAAGCAGTATGTAAACATTTATTAAAGTGACTAGTGACTAGTGTTCCATTTTTTAATTGGCCAGTGATTCCATGTCTATGTATATAAGGCAGCAGGGTTGAGTAAACGGGTGGTAGCCGGCTAATGATGGCTATTGAACAGTCTGATGGCCTTGAGATAGAAGCTGTTTTTCAGTCCCTCGGTCCCAGCTTTGATGCACTTGTACTGACCTCGCCTTCTGGATGATAGCGGGGTGAACAGGCCGTGGCTCGGGTGGTTAATGTCCTTGATGATCTTTTTGGCCTTCCTGTGACATCGGGTGCTGTAGATGTCCTGGAGGGCAGGCAGTGTGCCCCAGGTGATGCATTGGGCAGACCGCACCACCCTCTGGAGAGCCCTGTGTTTGCGGGCGGTGCAGTTGCCGTACCAGGCGGTGATACATCCCGACAGGATGCTCTCAGTTGTGCATCTGTAAAAGTTTGTGAGGGTCTTAGGGGCCATGCCGAATTTCTTCAGCCTCCTGAAGTTGAGAGGGTGCTATTGTGCCTTCTTCACCACACTGTCTGTGTGGGTGGATCATTTCAGATTGTAAGTGATGTGTAAGCCGAGGAACTCACTAACTCAGCAAGGCTGCTGCCTGCATTGAGACCCAATCACTGGCCACCTTAATAAATGGATCACTAGTCACTTCATACAATGCACTCTAAATAATGCTACTTTAATATTTGCATATCTTATAATACTCATATCACATGTTTAAATATACTGCATTTTATACCATCTATCTACCTTCGCCATCGCTCATCCATATACGTACATGTACATATTCTCATTCACCCCTTTAGATTTGTGTGTATTAGGTAGTTGTTGGGGAATTGTTAGAATACTTGATAGATATTACTGTTAGATATTACTGCACTGTCGGAACTAGAAGCACAAGCATTTCGCTACACTCGCATTAACATCTGCTAACCATGTGTATGTGACAAATAACATTTGATTTGATTGATGTGTAATGGTATATCATAAGTGAGGTTTGGAGAAAGTTATGCTGTGGCATTTAAAAGTAGGTTGGACATTTTCCCCTGCATTAAACAGAAATGGGCATGAGAAATGGTTAATAATTAGAGCAGTAAGGTCCCCAGTCACTGGCCACTGGCCACCTACAGTGCTTACAGTGCCTGCAAAAAGTATTCATAACCCTTTACTTATTCCACATTTTGTTGTGTTACAGCCTCAATTCAAAATGGATTAAATAGATTTTTCTTCCCACCCATTTTCACAAAATAACCCATAATAACAGTTTTTAAAAATGTTTTCACATTTATTGAAAATTAAATACAGAAATATCTAATTTACATAAGTATTCACACCCCTGAGTCAATACTTTGTAGAAACACATTTGGCAGAGATTAAAGCTACAGTGGGGAGAACAAGTATTTGATACACTGCCGATTTTGCAGGTTTTCCTACTTACAAAGCATGTAGAGGTCTGTAATTTTTATCATAGGTACACTTCAACTGTGAGAGACGGAATCTAAAACAAAAATCCAGAAAATCACATTGTATGATTTTTAAATAATTAATTTGCATTTTATTGCATGACATAAGTATTTGATCACCTACCAACCAGTAAGAATTCCGGCTCTCACAGACCTGTTAGTTTTTCTTTAAGAAGCCCTCCTGTTCTCCACTCATTACCTGTATTAACTGCACCTGTTTGAACTCGTTACCTGTATAAAAGACACCTGTCCACACACAATCAAACAGATTCCAACCTCTCCACAATGGCCAAGACCAGAGAGCTGTGTAAGGACATCAGGGATAAAATTGTAGACCTGCACAAGGCTGGGATGGGCTACAGGACAATAGGCAAGCAGCTTGGTGAGAAGGAAACAACTGTTGGCGCAATTATTAGAAAATGGAAGAAGTTCAAGATGACGGTCAATCACCCTCGGTCTGGGGCTCCATGCAAGATTTCACCTCGTGGGGCATCAATGATCATGAGGAAGGTGAGGGATCAGCCCAGAACTACACGGCAGGACCTGGTCAATGACCTGAAGAGAGCTGGGACCACAGTCTCAAAGAAAACCATTAGTAACACACTACGCCGTCATGGATTAAAATCCTGCAGCGGACGCAAGGTCCCCCTGCTCAAGCCAGCGCATGTCCAGGCCCGTCTGAAGTTTGCCAATGACCATCTGGATGATCCAGAGGAGGAATGGGAGAAGGTCATGTGGTCTGATGAGACAAAAATAGAGCTTTTTGGTCTAACTCCACTCGCCGTGTTTGGAGGAAGAAGAAGTATGAGTACAACCCCAAGAACACCATCCCAACCGTGAAGCATGGAGGTGGAAACATCATTCTTTGGGGATGCTTTTCTGCAAAGGGGACAGGACGACTGCACCGTATTGAGGGGAGGATGGATGGGGCCATGTATCGCAAGATCTTGGCCAACAACCTCCTTCCCTCAGTAAGAGCATTGAAGATGGGTCGTGGCTGGGTCTTCCAGCATGACAACGACACGAAGCACACAGCCATGGCAACTAAGGAGTGGCTCCGTAAGAAGCATCTCAAGGTCCTGGAGTGGCCTAGCCAGTCTCCAGACCTGAACCCAATAGAAAATCTTTGGAGGGAGCTGAAAGTCCGTATTGCCCAGCGACAGCCCCGAAACCTGAAGGATCTGGAGAAGATCTGTAGGGAGGAGTGGGCCAAAATCCCTGCTGCAGTGTGTGCAAACCTAGTCAAGAACTACAGGAAACGTATGATCTCTGTAATTGCAAACAAAGGTTTCTGTACCAAATATTAAGTTCTGCTTTTCTGATGTATCAAATACTTATGTCATGCAATAAAATGCAAATTAATTACTTAAAAATCATACAATGTGATTTTCTGGATTTTTGTTTTAGATTCCGTCTCTCATAGTTGAAGTGTACCTATGATAAAAATTACAGACCTCTACATGCTTTGTAAGTAGGAAAACCTGCAAAATCGGCAGTGTATCAAATACTTGTTCTCCCCACTGTATGTCTTTCTATGTAAGTCTCTAAGAGCTTTACACACCTTGATTTGCAGCATTTGCCCATTATTCTTTTCAAAAAGCTTCACGCTCCTGTCAAATTGGTTGTTGGTCATTGCTAGACAACCATTTTTAAGCCTTGCCATAGATTTTCAAGTAGATTTAAGTAATTCACAGTCTTCTTGGTAAGCAACACCAATGTAGATTTGTGGGTTATTGTCTTGCTGAAAGGTGAATTCATCTCCCAATGTCTGGTGGAAAGCAGACTGAACCAGATTTTCCTCTAGGATTTTGCCTGTGCTTAGCTCCATTCAGTTTCTATTTTATCCTGAGAAACTCTCCAGTCCTTAACGATTACAAGCATGCACATAACATGATGCAGCCACCACTATGCTTGAAAATATGAGTGGTACTCAGTAATGTGTTGTATTGGATTTGCCTCAAACATAACACTTTGTATTCAGGACATTATTTTTTTTGCAGTATTACTTTAGTGCCTTGTTGCAAACAGGATGCATGTTTTGGAATAGTTTTATTATTTTCCTTCTGTCAATTAGGTTAGTATTGTGGAGTAACTAAAATGTTATTGATCCATCCTCAGTTTTCTCCTATCACAGCCATCAAACTCTAACTGTTTTTAAGTCACCATTGGCTCCATGGTGAAATCCCTGAGAAGTGTATTTCCTCTCTGGCAACTGAGTTAGGAAAGACGCCTGTATCTTTGTAGTGACAGAGACTATTGATACATCATCCAAAGTTTAATTAATAACTTCACCATGCTCAAAGGGATATTCAGTGTCTGCTTTTTTAAATTTTTTACTAGTGATGCACCGATATGACATTTTTGGCCGATACCAATATCCAATATTTTCCTTGCCAAAAAAACGATACCGATAACTGATATTAAAAGTTTTAGCTGCCTTTTAAGCATTCTAGTACAGTTAAATAGTTAACTTTTACTGCCTCAGAAACCCGGATCCGGGAGCACCCCCCACCCCCCCCACACTGATTAGCATAGCTAGCATAGCTTCACAAGTAAATAGTAGCATCTAAATATCATTAAATCACAAGTCCAAGACACCAGATGAAAGATACAGATCTTGTGAATAAACCCATCATTTCTGTTTTTTAAAATGTTTTACAGGGAAGACACAATATGTAAATCTATTAGCTAACCACGTTAGCAAAATACACCACTTTTCTTTGTCCACCATTTTTTCTCAACACCACTAGCTATCACCAATTCGGCTAAACTAAGATATTGATAGCCACTAACCAAGAAAAAACCTCATCAGATGACAGTCTGATAACATATTTATGGTATAGGATAGGTTTTGTTAGAACAATTTGCATATTTCAGGTATAAATCATAGTTTGCCATTGCAGCCACCATCACAAATCTCACCAAAGCGACTAGAATTACTACAGAGAGCAACGTGTATTACCAATTTACTCATCATAAAACATTTCTTAAAAATAGACAAAGCATAGCATTGGAAAGACACAGATCTTGTGAATTCAGACAATATTTCAGATTTTCTAAGTGTTTTACGGCGAAAACACAATAAATCGTTATATTAGCATACCACATATGCAAACGTTACCCCAGCATGAATTCAAGCTAAAGAGAGCGATATCGTTATCATCGCCAAAATATATTAATTTTTTCACTAACCTTCTCAGAATTCTTCCGATGACACTCCAGTAACATCATTTTACAACATACATATAGAGTTTGTTCGAAAATGTGCATATTTAGCCATAAAAAAACGTGGTTATACAATGAAAATAGTAGCAAAACAAGCCTGGAAATGTCGGTCGCCATCTTTTAGTGATCTAGTTTAATCAAAAGCTAATCATATACTTGACTAAAAAATACAGGGTTGACAGGAATCGAAAGACAAATTAGTTCTTAATGCAATCGCTGATTTACATTTTTTAAATTATCCTTACTTTTCAATACAGGTTGCGCCAAGCGAAGCTATACAAAACAAAATGGCGGCATAAGCGTTTAACATTTTTCGACAGAAACACGATTTATCATCATAAATTGTTCTTACTGTGAGCTGTTCTTCCATCAGAATCTTGGGCAAAGAATCCTTTCTTGGGTCTAATCGTCTTTTGGTCGAAAGCTGTCCTCTTGCCATGTGGAAATGCCCACTAACATTCGGCATGAACTGGAAACGTGCCCAGTGGTTCAAAGTGCCTCAGAAATAAATGGCTCAAAATCGCACTAAACGGATATAAATTGCTATAAAACGGTTTAAATTAACTACCTTATGATGTTTTTAACACCTCTAACGAGTAAAAACATGACCAGAGAAATATTACTGGCTAAACAAACGCTTGGAAGGAGGCGAGTCCGACGTCCTCCGTGCGCAAGGCGCAGGCAGCAAAGGGATGCTACTTCCGGTATTTGCTCTTTTATGCAGCCCCTGATTGCGCAATCGACTCCATTCAAAGCGTCATCACGTACTGACATCCAGGGGAAGACGTAAGAAGTGTCTGTTTCTCCATAGCATTTACAGGGACCTTTAAACTGACTCCAGATCAGGGGCCAGGATGTCTGAAATCTGACTCCCTATCATGAAAAGTGCTGTAGATTGAGTTCTGTACCACTCAGAGACAAAATTCCAACGGCTATAGAAACTAGAGAGTGTTTTCTATCCAATAATAACAATAATATGCATATTGTACGAGCAAGAATTGATTAGGAAGCCGTTTAATCTGTTGAGCAAATTATGCTAATGCGGTTGAACAAATGATGCTTTATTACCAACGCGGTATTGTAAACACATCGTTTGTGGCCGGTGTTTGCTTGTTTGCTGACTTTTTTGTACAGCTTTGACAGTGTTACTGTATCTTTTTTGAGACGCAAAGACTCAAACGGTGTTCCATAGTATGTATGTCCTGAAGCTATTCCTATATATATATATATATATATACAGTGGGGAGAACAAGTATTTGATACACTGCCGATTTTGCAGGTTTTCCTACTTACAAAGCATGTAGAGGTCTGTAATTATTATCATAGGTACACTTCAACTATGAGAGACGGAATCTAAAACAAAAATCCAGAAAATCACATTGTATGATTTTTAAGTAATTAATTTGCATTTTATTGCATGACATAAGTATTTGATACATCAGAAAAGCAGAACTTAATATTTGGTACAGAAACCTTTGTTTGCAATTACAGAGATCATACGATTCCTGTAGTTCTTGACTAGGTTTGCACACACTGCAGCAGGGATTTTGGCCCACTCCTCCCTACAGATCTTCTCCAGATCCTTCAGGTTTCGGGGCTGTCGCTGGGCAATACGGACTTTCAGCTCCCTCCAAAGATTTTCTATTGGGTTCAGGTCTGGAGACTGGCTAGGCCACTCCAGGACCTTGAGATGCTTCTTACGGAGCCACTCCTTAGTTGCCATGGCTGTGTGCTTCGTGTCGTTGTCATGCTGGAAGACCCAGCCACGACCCATCTTCAATGCTCTTACTGAGGGAAGGAGGTTGTTGGCCAAGATCTCACGATACATGGCCCCATCCATCCTCCCCTCAATACGGTGCAGTCGTCCTGTCCCCTTTGCAGAAAAGCATCCCCAAAGAATGATGTTTCCACCTCCATGCTTCACGGTTGGGATGGTGTTCTTGGGGTTGTACTCATACTTCTTCTTCCTCCAAACACGGTGAGTGGAGTTAGACCAAAAAGCTCTATTTTTGTCTCATCAGACCACATGACCTTCTCCCATTCCTCCTCTGGATCATCCAGATGGTCATTGGCAAACTTCAGACAGGCCTGGACATGCACTGGCTTAAGCAGGGGGACCTTGCGTGCGCTGCAGGATTTTAATCCATGACGGCGTAGTGTGTTACTAATGGTTTTCTTTGAGACTGTGGTCCCAGCTCTCTTCAGGTCATTGACCAGGTCCTGCCGTGTAGTTCTGGGCTGATCCCTCACCTTCCTCATGATCATTGATGCCCCACGAGGTGAGATCTTGCATGGAGCCCCAGACCGAGGGTGATTGACCGTCATCTTGAACTTCTTCCATTTTCTAATAATTGCGCCAACAGTTGTTGCCTTCTCACCAAGCTGCTTGCCTATTGTCCTGTAGCCCATCCCAGCCTTGTGCAGGTCTACAATTCTATCCCTGATGTCCTTACACAGCTCTCTGGTCATGGCCATTGTGGAGAGGTTGGAGTCTATTTGATTGAGTGTGTGGACAGGTGTCTTTTATACTGGTAACGAGTTCAAACAGGTGCAGTTAATACAGGTAATGAGTGGAGAACAGGAGGGCTTCTTAAAGAAAAACTAACAGGTCTGTGAGAGCCGGAATTCTTACTGGTTGGTAGGTGATCAAATACTTACGTCATGCAATAAAATGCAAATGAATTACTTAAAAATCATACAATGTAATTTTCTGGATTTTTGTTTTAGATTCCGTCTCTCACAGTTGAAGTGTACCTATGATAAAAATTACAGACCTCTACATGCTTTGTAAGTAGGAAAACCTGCAAAATCGGCAGTGTATCAAATACTTGTTCTCCCCACTGTATATAGTATGCTTACTTACTTCATCGTGTTCTTCTTATTTTTATATCTTGTGTGTTTTTGTTCTACCTTGTTATTTTTAGTATTACATTGTTATTGATCACTGCATTGTTGTGGTTAGAGCTAGCAAGAAAGGCATTTCACTGTACTTGAAATTGAAATACAATTGAAATTGTATATTTGCAATATAACACACACCATCGGGCCTTATTGCTTAAATGTGCTTTGTTTATGTTTCCTCTTTTCTTAGTACCTGCGAAGATCACAAACATATCGACGGACATCACAGTGAACGAGGGCAGCAATGTAACTCTCATGTGTCTGGCCATTGGACGACCAGAGCCTAACATCATATGGAAACATCGCTCTGCAAAAGGTAAGACTCTGCAAACCTTTGAGGTCAAAACATAGAATCAATCAATGAGTATAATAGAGCAGTGTATCTATTCTAAAAGCGTATCGTCTCTAGTCATCAAAATTCTAATTAGCTGTGTTGCTGATGTTTTAAGAGCTTGGCGTATAACAAATGAGAGTTAAGTGCCTTGCTCAAGGGCACATCGACAGATTTCCACCTTTTTTTCCACCATCAGGCACACACAGAGTGAGAGGGAGAGCAATGATGTCGTGTACATATCTGCACATATGTGACGTAGTATGCCATTTTCGGGGACCGTGAGCACTATTTTAAAAATAAAATACAACTTTCAGAACTACTGGTTTAAAAGTATATCAAAGTACTGGAGACACTCTTTAACAACCGCCCTAAAACAACTGCCCTGATTTTCCAATATTTACATTGAATATCATCTGTTTCCTGCTAACTTTTATATGAAGTGCACATTACAATTATAGTTAAAGGGTAACTGTTTAATGAAATGCCTGTATGCATAAACCAGATGGTGTCATTATCCATGATTGGAATTGAGTGTAATTAAAACCACACTCTATTCTAATGCAATGCATGCATTATGATGGCAATGTTGATCTACCAACTCTACTCTATTGAATCGGGGAATAACAGAGAAAGGAAATGTATATTAATTTAGTTGTCATAACAGACACCATAGACTGACATTAAACGGCAACAAAAATAGCCAATATGAAGGGATGAAATCACTTCTGTGAAAACCAATAAGCGATGTCTGTGGCTGAGAGTATCTGTTAATGTCAGGGAGATGCGAAGATGGCAGGTTATCTTACTTGGCATTTATGTGCAAGCTCTAATGAAAGAAAGAAAGGAGGAAGATGTGAGGGATGTTTGGCTGCTCGGAAAGACATTCTCACCGGAGTGTGTAAAATCTTAAATGTGTTCTGGAGTGACATTTCTTCACTGTTTTCCCACAGTTTGTCTCCATCTCTCTCGCTCCTGATTATGAACCACTCCCAAAAATAAAGCATTTATGCCTGTAAGAATTGTATTAAAGTGACTGCTAAGTAATTTGGCTATATTTAGACAACATATTTGAAAATAAATCCAACAAACCAAATCATACATGACGAACTGAGCTAAACAAGCATGACTAAAAATCTATGAGAAAACCGCCAATTCACCAGATGGGTATTATTCTATCTAGTGTTTCACACTCAGTGTCAGGCAGGAACATGAGGAAATGTTTTGCAAAAAAATGCATTGAAAGTATAGGGAGTGTACCCACCTATTTTTTTACAACTACATCACTGGTTACCTTAATATATGGACGCAATCAATTGAAGATTCAGCTTGATTTAGTGCACCAAAAGCCTGTCCCCACTTCAATTCATTTGGGGACAACTGTGAATGAATTATTCAACGCTTTCCACTTCATCCTTGGCTGCCAGGCTCTCTAAAAGGATTAGAAGAAGTATGAATGAAGAAAACAGTGCATGGCGAGGACAATGCACTGCCGGGCCAAATGGATCAATGTGGGCCATTAAAGACACATTATATGGAGGAGGTTACGAGTGTCCATTCGTCAAACTGTCAGAAACATCATACTGGGCATTTGTCATTAAAAACGATGGTAAATACTAAAGACTTTGCAGTTTGTAAATGAATATGCGGCCTACACCGTGCTTGCAGCACTGTCACAATCTTATCAACAGCTTGATCATTTTTTTGCTCCCTTCTGTCTTGAAATTATACTTTTTTTGCCCTCTCATCCACTCTCCCATCCAATGTTGTTTTAAGATTCATACTTTTACACGGCAAAACATCACGGACAACAGAGATGTGACAGCGGCCATCAATCATGCTGTCTAGCTCAGTTGAGCCGATACACTTTTGTTTCAGAATCGCGTTGTAATTTGTGTCTTGGGGGAGAAAAATTGCCAGTTAGGAAAGTTCCTGTTGGAGACTTGAAGGTCTGTGCACTCTAATTTGGCAGTGTCAGCAGATGATTGACAGCTCTATGGCATTGTGGACTGATGTTGTAGACTGGTGGCAGCTCTCGTGATGAGTGGCAATCAGACTATTATACAGGGGAAACGTATGGCATGCCATTTGCTGTGATACGTCTATCAATGGGAATAATGTTCTGTTAGCACTGTCAGTGGAGTGATGGCAAAATCACTGGGGACCTTACCCAGTGGTGTAGGAACGTTTTGGAAACAGCACTCGATTGTATACAGTTCAAAGCGTACATGTAGGGATGGGCATTGGTTTCTTGTAAGGTTTGGCTAAAGATGTTTGGCCAACGTCCTGTCTGCCACTGGCTAAACGGTTTGACCTGGTGTAGTTATTGGTGCTGTTTTGGAAGAGCATGACCAAATTTGCCTCATGCTTTTACAGAAGTTTTTTTAAAGGCATAAAGCAGGGCTGCCAAACCCTTTTCCTGGAGATCTACCGTCCTGTAGGGTTTCAGTCATTGGAAAAGGCCATGTCTTGGAAGACAATGCATTGCATTTGCTCATTAGCCCTCTCAAATTCAACTCTGGCCCTCAAAGTCAGTTCCACTGCATTTTTTCATTGTTCTCTAATCAGGGACTGTTTAAGACCTGGGACACCAGGTGGGTGCAATTAATTATCAGGTAGAACAGAAAACCAGTTGGCCAAAACAAAAGTGACATAGGTCAAATATGATAAAATATATTGACAAGATAGTCGAGTGACTGCTCCAACAATGGAAATACATGTCCGCAAAAATGGAAGGCAGGCGGGAGAAGAATAACAACAGGCACTACTACTATGTTGTTTTTCTCCGGTGCCAGAATGCCACGTGCATCCACTTACATCAGTACATTTGTAACAGCCTAAACATTACGTAACTTCTATAAGATCAAATAAGCCTGACGTATTTAACACTCTCCCATAGACCTCCATACAAAAAATAACTTGGTCACATGGTCTGCTTATCTCACCTGGACAGATTTTGGGCAGAAGTAATCCTCTCGCTTTGCCTCTTTATCTCTGTGAAGGTTAAGCACATGGAGTAATAAGTAGGATTCTGTGTTTTCGCATGCAAAATTCATTCAAATGCTTTATCTGCCTTCCCAATAAAAACTAGTTTGAAAATTCAAACATATACAGTATTTTATAGAAAAAAGATGATGTACATTTCTGAACGATGCATCATGCTGCATTGTTGACAATATGACCGAGCAGTGCAGATTACTGTTCCATTTGAGCAGGGCTTTACCCGGTGCAACCCGGAACAGTTTAATCGAATACCCTCAATGTGTCTGGGGGTTTGTTCAAGAGCATCGAACATTGAAATCTGATCTCTCTGAAAAGACAAATGAGGTTGGCAAGCAAGGTGCCTTTGCTTCCATGCAGTCCCACTGGTCGCTTTCTTTATGATCACTTTCCTGTAACTCTGTTTGTTGTGAAACAATTCAATCAATTCTCCCTGCTAAAGGTAATTTGGTCAGAGATGACACCAATGTTTCATATGGTCTAGTTCTCTTTTGCAAACAAGAATTGAAAAAGCAATATTGTCCATGTTGATACAGTTGCTTGCCAGAATCACAGAAAAGGCTTTTGATATATTTGTCCAACACTTAGACATTACTAACACTGTGCGTGTGTGTGTGTGTGTGTGTGTGTGTGTGTGTGTGTGTGTGTGTGTGTGTGTGTGTGTGTGTGTGTGTGTGTGTGTGTGTGTGTGTGTGTGTGTGTGTGTGTGTGTGTGTGTGTGTGTGTGTGTGTGTGTGTGTGTGTGCGTGTGCATGCATGCGTGTGTCCGTGTGTGCCTGTGTCTATGTGCGTGTGTATTTGTTCATAGGCATTAAAGTAAGCTCATATTCCGTAATGACCATTGAATTAGGCAGAGCCAAAGTGATCCAAAGCCTCAGTGAAAACACTATTTTTCAAGAAGCCAGCTGTTGTAATTTGTTTGCAGACCTCCTCATTCACAGCATATGGCTCAGGATGTGATTTGTCCCTTTTCCTTTGACATTGAAGCATTTGGCACTTTACAAAATGGCACTCAACAATTCATATGCAATTTGTGATTGCCCACAGGATACATAAGCAGAGCGACATATTCATCTCTGATGAATTGAACTTGCAGTGCTGCGTGAAATCATATTCTGGAGCTCATGCTGTTGTAGGATTTAATTTACTGGGTCCTCTCTGCTTGTTCTCTCTGCAGTAATGTTATCCATTGTAAAATGAAATATGAATATCGGCAACACTCTGAGAAGGGAAAAATAGAATACACTGAAATATCAAGATCAAGATGAAATGATAAGATAGGTAACAGCCATCAAAAAAATGTTTTATTTCTAGTATTTCAGTAAAATCCTTCATTGACAATATTCCTCCTTAATCTCATTTTCTGGTTGTTATTGGCAGTATAACCATAGGTCCATGAAGCAGAGTTTTCAATGAAAATCACAGTAGTGTGACTGTGTTGTAATCAGGAAGTGTTCATAGGATTACCATGTATCAATTATACTGTTTATGTGCTAAGAGAATCCTTCCCCAGTTTCAAATTTCCCTCTAATGATTTTGAACTATGCTGGGATGAAATAAGAGGGCCCATTCATTTTCAAAATGAGATTTGCATATTGCTCGAAGTAAGTAAGTATACAGTCATAACCATTCTCTCCAACTATTTTCAATGTCTGTGACAGACATTTTATGCCATGATTACAACTTGTGACAACCTCCCCCAGTTGTGACACCTCTATTTCTTCATGTAAACTTGTTCACGTTTTTTGTCATAGGCTGACATCAGGACAGGTATGATGTCATCAATCTAGGACACCTATAGAGTTTCCATGTTAGGACAGTCACACATCCAATTCCAACTTCCATTGACATGTATCCTAATATGGACACCATACACAATCTATATTTTGCTCTCCAATGGAATCAGAATATGTGTTCCAACCCTTTAGCACAAATATCAACTACTGTTATCGGATTAGGTGGTCACATGTAGTAGATGGAAATTATACAACCATTATGTAGAAATTATGTTGAATATAATAATTAACTACATTAATCAGTCTGACTCCAATATTATGTGAATAAATGCAACAAGCCTTGTACATCTCTGGAGGAATCTAGTCAAGGTAGCGAGCCTTACATCACCTCTCAGTATGACTATAATTAACATGTATCTTACTTGCACTGTTATGCAATTATTAAGAGACTAGATACAAATAGCTAATCTTGGCGACCAATATTCTAGCATTCATTTATTGAGGCAAACGGATCAAAGATGTCAAGGTTGTACCGAAGCATGTGCTATGTATAGTTTATATAACAACTATAGAAATAGACTTAATCAATTATAAGCCTATAGTCAATCAAATAATTACTCTGTAAAACGAGGAATGAATTTACCCACTTCAACTAATATAATTTATTCGTCACGAAATAATTAACACTCAAACAACTACAGTGTACATGAAATACATGATACATTACAGACTACTCCAAGTAAATGACTATCGCCAATATGCTAAGACTTAATGTGGTTACATGTGTCTTCAGTTCAGAATAATCTCAAACATAAAAAACGATCTGTGTGATACACACAAGAGCTTGGTAACAAGTCCTGAAAGTATAAGTGAATTCAGTGTCCTTTTAACCAAATTCAAGCAAGAACTCACCCCCAATCTGAATTAACATTTCTTTGCACTTTGCTAGTAAAAACAAAAGGCAAGAACAACCCACCCAGATTCTAATCTAATCAACTCAATTTAAATGATGGGAGCACACCGGTGTCACTCCTCTTTGAACTATCCTCCGTCCAACCAACAAAAAACACAGTTTCCCTATAACAATAAATCCATAGCACTTACAGTACAATAAAACGTATTCAAATTCATACTGTAGCTCTTTATGAACTCTTGAAACCTGACAATTTAAATCAAACATTAACATTCATTTCGTAGATTTCACACCTCCAACGCTGTCTGTGCTCTCAAGGTTCTGCGGGAATGTCCCTCAACTGAGAAAACCACAGATAAGGTGTGTTTGAACCTTGTGAAAGCCCACAAATGGTCAGTCATCAAAACAAGGTCATAAATCTTGATTTAATTTTTATAAAATCTGATGCTATTATCCAGTTCAACTAGGGTTAAGTGCCTTTCTCAAGGGCACATCAACAGATTTTTCACCTTGTCGGCTCATGGATTCTAACCAGCAATCTTTCGATTACTGGCCCAACACCCTTAACCGGCTAGGCTACCGAAAGTGCCATCATGCTGTGCTCCCATGCCAGCCAGTTACCAGTTGCGAATATCACCTTATGTCATTCTTCCACTACACACACAAGGTAAGAAATTATTAGCTTGCTATTGGAAAGGCCAGTGAAAGCTGCTTTAGACAGAACCTTTTTCAATTATGGTTTGAAAAGAGTGGCTTGGTGGCGGACAATATCCCAAGCATTAATATCTGCTTGACCGTGCCTTAAAAAAAGCCAAGGGGATTGGAGAAAACCTTCTGCCTCGAAAAGTTTAATAAATGTGAAGGTTCTTTGGGCAATATCCAAAACATATGCTTGGCAATGTCTCTAAAACTTAGAACTTTGATCTTGAAGAAACAAGATAAATCAATTGCCTATAAAGTCTACTGGCTACCCTTTAGTAGTAGCTGTTCAGTATAGTATTTTGGTGCTAGTACAATAGCTTACATATTATTTCCTGAATCATTTTCAGAGGGAATGTTGCGACAGTAGTTGTGAATGACCTACTGGAGTTACATTGAGTTTGTGTATATATTATGATGACATTTTGTGACGCGTTTGTTAGTTTTGGACTTCAGAAAGGGTTTTTCGGTTGTTTGGGCACACAACATTCTTTCTTGAGGCTAGCCAATGTCGGTAGCCGAAGTCTACGCCCCTTTGTCAGTGATTGGTCAACCGTAGGGATTCTTCAGTAGTAGTCTCGTTTTCATGCACATCTTTTCTTTGAGAAATCTGCACCAAACATCTTAGTTAGATATAAAATTGTGCGACTAAGTTCTTTGCAAAAATGTATGACAGTTAATTCACACTATTTGAGGAAGTGAATACTGGCTACGGGTGTCTCAAAATGGACAAACATTACTATTGCCGCCTTTTTTTCATTTTTCGAGCGAAGGTCTTTTAAGGGAGTATGTGAGCACACTCGTTTGGCTCGCCTAGCCAACTTCGGCTAGCCGCCAGAGAAATTGGAGTCACTGAGAGAGGGAACACACCTATGGGTAAGGTTTTGTGGGGGTTAAAAGGAGAAAGTAGCGTACTAGTAGAACTGGCGTTCCCTTTCAACAGTGTCGACGCCAAACCCTTCTTCAGGTGAGGAGTGCAAAGCAGGAAGACAGGTGCAACCAGTGTTCTACTGGACGAGTTTCGCACTCCCCGACATACAGTACCAGTCAAAGTGTGGACACCTTCTCATTCAAGGGTTTTTCGTTAGTATTTTATACATTGTAGAATAATAGTGAATACATCAAAACTATGAAATAACACATATGGAATCATGTAGTAACCAAAAAAGTGTTAAACAAATCTGAAATATATTTGAGATTCTTCAAAGGAGCCACCCTTTGCCTTGATGACAGCTTTGCACACTCTTGGCATGCTCTCAACCAGCTTCAACTGGAATGCTTTTCCAACAGTCTTGAAGGAGTTCCCACATATGCTGAGCACGTGTTGGCGGCTTTTCCTTCACTCTTCTAGTCCAGCTCATCCCAAACCATCTCAATTGGGTTGAGGTCGGGTGATTGTGGAGGCCAGATCATCGAATGCAGCACTCCATCACTCTCCTTCTTGGTCAAATGGCCATTACACAGCCTAGAGGTGTCTTGGGTCATTGTCCTGTTGAAAAACAAATTATAGTCCCACACTAAGCGCAAACCAGATGTGATGAAGTATCGCTGCAGAATGCTGAGGTAGCCATGTTGGTTAAGTGTGCCTTGAATTCTAAATAAATCACTGACAGTGTCATCAGCAAAGCTCCCCCACACCATCACACCTCCTCCTCCATGCTTCACGGTGGGAACCACACATGCAGAGATAATCTGTTCACCTACTCTGCATCTCACAAAGACACGGTGGTTGGAACCAAAAATCTCAAATTTGGACTCATCAGACCAAATGACAGATTTCCACCGCTCTAATGTCCATTGCTCGTGTTTCTTGGCCCAAGCAAGTCTCTTCTTATTGGTGTCCTTTAGTAGTGGTTTCTTTGCAGCAATTCAACCATGAAGGCCTGATTCACAGTCTCCTCTGAACAGTTGATGTTGAGATGTGTCGGTAACTTCAACTCTGTGAAGCATTTATTTGGGCTGCAATTTCTGAGGTTGGTAACTCTAATGAACGTATCCTCTGCAGCAGAGGTAACTCTGGGCCTTCCTTTCATGTGGCGGTCCTCATGATAGCCAGATTCATCATAGCGCTTGATGGTTTTTGCGACCGCACTTGAAGAAACTTCCAGGTGACTACCTCATGAAGCTGGTTGAGAGAATGCCAAGAGTGTGCAAAGCTGTCATCAAGGCAAAGGGTGGCTACTTTGAAGAATCTCAAATATAAAATATATTTTGATTTATTTTTGGTTACACTTTTTTGGTTATTCCATATGTGTTATTTCATAGTTTTGATGTCTTCGCTATTATTCTACAATATATAAAATTGCCAAAATAAAGAAAAACCCTTGAGTGAGTAGGTGTGTCCAAACTTTTGACTGGTACTGTAAATCATCGACAAACTCGGCTAATTCTATATGAACTTTAATCATTAATAATGGAGAGAGGACAAGAGGAGACCGCAGTCTGCATCTGTTCGCTTTTTTCCCCTCTTTCGTTCGAGGAGCGAGGGAGGGAGGTGAGGGTGGGGGGATGATGAGATGGGGGTTCATCATTTCATCTCTTGACATGATTAGTTCACTGGGGGGTTTCCATGTGGCGGTGGTAGCTACCCCCACCTCCCCCCACCACTCCAACCACACCCACCCTCCCATCCACTGTGTAGGCAAAAAACCCTCCCCCCAGAGCACCCAGGCATCTCAAGGCTTCAAGAGGCTCTTCATTACAGCTTAATAACATGTCATCTAACGTTATTCCTCCGAGTGAAGCTCAAGCTAATCTTTAAATGTGGCTAATTCATCACTGTGTGTCCGTCCTCGACAGCGCTCAGAGCCAGGCCAGCCCAAACCCCCTTTGATTTTAAAGACACTGAAATACAATTAAGAAGTTCCTTGAGGAAGATAAGATGCACACTTGATACATCTGAAGAACTGTTCTTAGTGTCTTAGATAAGGATAATTTTTGATACATTTTTATTTCCTTTTATTCCTCAATTACTTTAGAATCAATTACGTTACTTCCACTGTTATTAGATATGTGGGGAATGAGCAAGACATTTTTGTAGGAAAAGTAAAGTATTTTGTCTTAAACACACCTTTATTTAGTGCACTCTACTTGTAAGAATCACGGATATGAACACCGTAGACTCATAATGGTCATAACACCATGGAAGAGAAACAATACTAACTATGTAGACTGCCATGCAGAATAAATACATTATCAGCCCACAGAGAAAAGATCACTCAACTTTCCAGAGTTTTCCCTGTTAGTTAACACAATCAATGTTGAATAAGCTAATTAGCCAATAGGCAGAGGGTAGCATAATTTGTCTGATTCTCTATAATAATGGTATGGAAATGTATAATGCATTATATTTTGTAAAGTGCTTTCTTGCATCAAACAACACAACACCATTTTCAGTCACCTCTTTGTCTGAAGGACAGTTGGATAAACAGGTAATGTCAAGCCCTGCATGTTTTTTGTAAAAAAGTCTGTATGCCTACATTAAACACCACCCATTGGCTGCTACTGTAGGCTTAATGATAGAGCAGCTATTTCCATGTTAAAATGTTATGGGATGCATTTTCTCCATTGTTTTTAATGGTAGGCCACTCTGGTAGGCCACTCTGGTAGGCCTACATTATGATCAAATAGCCACAGTAGCCTACTTGACCACTGTTTAAACTGTAATTTAAAGTGGGTACAGCCTTAGTGTTCACAGTAAATGCATGCTGGAAGTTGCACAGAATTTGCGCTCAGCAGACCTGAAATTGTTGAGAAAAATTTGAGGGAACATTGGATGTGATGCTTGTAAGGGAAGTGAACTGTACAGACAAAACTACAGTATATGTGGCTTCTGTAGGTAAACCAGCACACATTGTTTTGAGGTCGGGCCTACGTAAGGCTGCAATCCATTCTACATGGTCCCCGGAGTGAGCTGAGTAACACGGTCTATGCTCTAACGTGGGGTGTGAATCCATTAAGGCTTCCCTTTATCTAGTTGCATGTCGATATTTTAATCCAACACTGGCCATTTTCCCAGCACTGAGAACCACTGAAGGTTCGAACGACTGGATATACTCCCTCACACCCTACCGTTAGGTTGTGGGTGTCTCTCAGAAGGCGCTTGCTCTGAAAGATTAGAAATAACTTAGGTGAGAAAGGACATTTAAAATGAAACCTAAACCTGATACAATATTGCTAGTGGTATGTTGAGTTATAAAGGCTTGTTACTCAGTGTACACAGATGATTAGAGTTCTGTTTAGGATTCAACAGGTAGTCTTGTATTTCTCTCCTGCCGTCGCTCTCCTAAAGCATCAATTTTTTGTGTGAAGGCTGACTTTTTACAGAGAAGCGTAAACAAATCAAGGATGATTTTCTTTTCATGGCATATGTCTGCGTTGTTTGGCTTTATTTCACCTAGTCGCTTTTGTTGCAATTTGTGTTGGGTTACGAAATTGTTCCGAGGTTTTTATCCTATGAGGCTCTTGTTGTTCTGGCAATATTACATCAGTCAAGTACTTCAGACCTAAACACTTCACAGCTGAATTTTGATGGGAACAGAACCAGTAAAGAACATGGGGAAACATTTCCTGTGAACAAATTGAATGGCGACGCTATTCATTTTATATAGATTGTTTAACCTTGGGCAGTAAGGAAACACTTTTTAAGATAATGCATTTATAAGATAATATCACTTTGAATTAATAGGTTATAGCAATAGCTTTTCTGGATTGAGAGGTTAGACATTCCACAATAACAGCTGTTTGTTAAAAGTATTGCACTAGTTGAATGGTTAGGAATGAGGCTTGCTGCACAGATCATACTAATTTCTTTTTTAAAATTGTTAGGGTGAAGATACAGTACTACATGGTGCAATTACCCCACCCAATACCCATCAATATTTTCATACTTAAATTATGATCTAATAGTAAACCAAAACCACCCAGTTTCCTCCAATAAGGAGTATTAACAATCTCCATGCGAACTTGAGTGCTACTGAAGAAAGAGTGACACAAAATAAGTGGAATATGGTGTCATGAAGATTGGAAACTTTATAAAAGAAAACAATCCTTCTCCTTTATGAGTCTCCCAGATTGCACTGCAGTGATAAAGCTTTACCTGTGGTGCAGCTTGCAGATGCCTCATCCGCAGACACAGAAGGCAAGGTGGCACTATCAACAGACCTCTAGGAATCTTCTCAACTGGGCCCAGGTGCAGACACAGCTGTGTTTTTAACGTCGCTGATTATTAATGCATCTCTCCTTAGAGGATCCCCAGGCCTCCTGTAAGATTTCTTCCGTCCGTCCGTCCGTCCGTCCGTCTGTCTGTCTGTCTGTCTGTCTGTCTGTCTGTCTGTCTGTCTGTCTGTGCGTGCTAACACAACCAGGTGAGAAGCATGATTATGTCCGGTAACAAATTCCATATAAGCCAATTAAAATCATTGACGTAGTTGGACGTCATCCAAAACTTTTCCATGAAAGCATCCAATGGCACGTTCTGATAATCAAAGCATTGGAGCATTTATCCTCAAAGAAAAACCTTGTGGGTTTCGAACTCACAGCTGTTGTATCTCGCCATCTCCAGGCTTACACCACTAGTCAGTTATAGTAGTAAGGGGTAAATTACGGCTATATGACAAGACCACGAGGGTCTTAGACAAAAAAAAGAAGCTGTTTATAAGTAACAGTTCTCGTTCTTTCAACATAACATTGGTGCCAATGTATGTTTTGTACGTTGTCTCATGTTATGTCAATCAAAGTAGTCCCAAGATGCTGTGTACTAATGCCTCAATTGGTTAGCTCTGCATTCTGTCCAGAAAAGGGCGGGCTGTAGGTTGATTCTGCAGCTGTGCTCCGAATCAATTATTATTTGGGTACTTCCAGAAGTGGGCATTTGGACAGGATTGAAATCTTAACACATCCCAAGGAAAATTGTTTCATACCTTAGATTCCATAAATCTCGCAAATCTCCTTTTTGGAAGATACTATTTGACAACATTTCTACCACTTACACGTCTTAGTCAATTTTGCAACTAGTGCAATTATTTACGACCAATATCGAAGCCACGTAGGCACATTTCAACACAGATCTTCCGCGGTCCAGATTATAATCTAGCCCTGAATTGAAGATGTGAAAAGATATATGCCTGGTCTGCCTTATACAATGCTTATTGTGTTGTGTGGCCATTGTGTGTGCACTGAGAATTCTAAAGCTAGTTTATATTGGAAGTGTCAGGGAAGTCAAATTTTGAGGAGAGGTGAGATGAGAATATGTTAGATTGTGGCAGACATTATAGCAGCCTAGAACCAAAATGTGAGCTTCCTATACAAATGTTATTCATTTTGCTTATAGAGAATCTCTTAACGGTATCAGAGTCTGCTCACCAATGGTTCTGATTGCCAGACGGATCTTTATTGAAATGTGACATTTACTGTTTTATTAGAAGTCGTCTGTGGTCACTCATGAATATAGTATTCTCAGTGCTTATAAAGTGGCATTATGCGAGGCCGATATTGATTCTCAGGTACAGTAGAATGAGTAGATCATTAAAATGGTATTAGTGATGATGTTTGTGAATGTAAATCCGCCTTGTAACTCATGTCTTCGAGAGGGAGACTTATAGGGGAGTGATGTGATTTTTTGTCTTTGTACACATCAGGAGCAATCAGAAAGTTATACGATGATGATATTGCTTTTACAATGTGCACAGGAGTGAGACTGCGGTAACTCAATTTATCATCTCTTCGACTGTATGTGTATTTTAGTCACAAAAATCCTGCGGAACCAAATACTTTTGCCGAGTCAGGTGTGAAAATCTTTTTTTTCTGTCCTCCTGTTCTACAAGGTGATGGTTATAGTGTATTCAGTTCTCTCAGAAAGCAAATAGGAAAGTAAAAGCTTTTTCTTCTTAATTCTTTGCTTTGCAAGACTGTTTTCCGGGGCATTCCAGACTTGCCACCTTCTGACTGCTTTTGTTTATCCTTGTGTTATTCATCAAAATTTAAAGCAACCTACTTAGCTGCAAAGTGACACATGGTTTCCACTTAATTGTGCTTTTATTTCCCTGTAATTAGGGCATTGTGGAAATAGAAGTGTGACCATTTTTTATATCATTTTGTTATGCTCTGCTGACAAGGCAAGATTTTATCACCATATATCACATTTAAACTGTCCCCATTCTGTCAATGTCTTTGAAAGCCAAGCCAATAAGTACTTTCTTGGCTGCAAATGTATTTTTCTTTGCTTTTTTTTGCTCAGTGAGGATGTGGGTCAAAAGCAAGTGCAAGACCAAGCAGATGTACTCTTTAAACTAAACGCATCCCAAAGAACAGACAATATTTGTTTCTCTCTCTTTCTCCTTCCTCTACCTTTTTCTGTGTCTGCAAGGAGGTTGTTTTTTGGGGATTGTGTGTGTATATATCGGGAGGTGGAAATCATTTTCTTCTGAGAAGGTTTAAGTTGTGTTCATTATGACAGCTTTTTTGGTCTTTATTGTTCATATTGCCTAATTAAGCAATAAGGCACGGGGGGGTGTTGTATATGACCAATATACCACGTCTAAGGGCTCTTCTTACACACAACGCAACGCGGAGTGCCTGGATTTAACCGTGGTGTATTGGCCATATACCACAAACACCTGAGGTGCCTTACTGCTATTATAAACTGGTTACCAACTTAATTAGAGCACTTAAAATAAATGTTTTGTCATATCCGTGGTATACGGTCTGATATACCACAGCTGTCAGCCAATCAGCATTCAGGGCTCGACCCAGCCAGTTTATAATGAATAAATATGTCACCTTGGTGTTATTATATAACCACCGAGTAAATAGCTTATACGTCTGCATTTCTCCCCTTCAGGAGACATTCTGTTAAATATTGTCTTAAGGAGACCAGCCATAAAAAGCAATTGCAGTATTTCTGTTTTCAGTGTAGATACTTTATACAAGAGTACTGAGGTTGTTTACATTCTTTATGCCTCAATGCCTGGATTCTGACATTGCTCTGGCAAGTATGTTTGTTATGGAAATCCATATTAGCATTAGTTGTGGAATTAGTCCGAGAACATCGGAATATTCACTCAGTTCAATTTTTTTACAAAGCAGCTCACAAAACATTGAATCAAGTGATGCACTGTCTGTAGTTTGCGCTGGTATGTAAACTAACCATAACATGACATAGAATATTGCCTACTGATGAAGCCAAAATACAGTTGAAGTCGAAAGTTTACATACACCTTAGCCAACTACTTTTAAACTCAGTTTTTCACAATTCCTGAAATTTAATCCCAGTAAAAATCCCTGTTTTAAGTCAGTTAGGATCACCAGTTTATTTTAAGAATGTGAAATGTCAGAATAATAGTAGAGAGAATGATTTATTTCAGCTTTTATTTCTTTCATCACATTCCCAGTGGGTCAGAAGTTTACATACACTCAATTAGTATTTGGTAGCATTGCCTTTAAATTGTTTAACATGGGTCAAACGTTTCGGGTAGCCTTCCACAAGCTTCCCACAATAAGTTGGGTGAATTTTGGCCCATTCCTCCTGACAGAGCTGGTGTAATTGAGTCCGGTTTGTAGGCCTTCTTGATCGCACACACCTTTTCAGTTCTGCCGACAGATTTTCTATAGGATTGAGGTCAGGGCTTTGTGATGGCCACTCCAATACCTTGACTTTGTTGTCCTTAAGCCATTTTTCCACAACTTTGGAAGTATGCTTGGCGTCATTGTCCATTTGGAAGACCCATTTGTGAACAAGCTTTAACTTCCTGACTGATGTCTTGAGATGTTGCTTCAATATATCCACATAATTTTCCTGCCTCATGATGCTATCTATTTTCGCCAGTCTCTCCTGCCGCAAAGCACCCCCACAACATGATTTTGCCACCCCAGTGCTTCACGGTTGGGATGGTGTTGTTCGGCTTGAAAGCCTCCAAACATAACAATGGTCATTATGGACAGTTCTATTTTTGTTTCATCAGACCAGAGGACATTTCTCCAAAAAGTACGATCTTTGTCCCCATGTGCAGTTGCAAACCGTAGTCTGGCTTTTTTATGGCGGTTTTGGAGCAGTGGCATCTTCCTTGGTGAGCGGCCTTTCAGGTTATGTCAATATAGGACTCGTTTTACTGTGCATATAGATACTTTTGTACCTGTTTCCTCCAGCATCTTCACAAGGTCCTTTGCTGTTGTTCTGGGATTGATTTGCACCAAAATACGTTGATCTCTAGGAGAAAGAACGCGTCTCCTTCCTGAGCGGTATAACGGTTGCGTGGTCCCATGGTGTTTATACTTGCGTACTATTGTTTGTACAGATGAACGTGGTACCGTCAGGCTTTTGGAAATTCGATGAACCAGACTTGTGGAGGTCTACATTTTTTTCTGAGGTCTTGGCTGATTTCTTTTGATTTTCCCATGATGTCAAGCAAAGAGGCACTGAGTTTGAATGTAGGCCTTGACATACATCCACAGGTACACTTCCAATTGACTCAAATGATGTTAATTAGCCTATCAGAAGCCTCTAAAGCCATGACATAATTTTCTGTAATTTTCCAAGCTGTTTAAGGCACTGTCAACTTAGTGTATGTAAATTCTGACCCACTGGAATTGTGATACAGTGAAATTTAAGTGAAATAATCTGTCTGTAAACAATTGTTGGAAAAATGACTTGTGTCATGCACAAAGTAGATGTCTTAACCGACTTGACACAAATATACATTTTCACAATGTCTGCTGCCTCAGTTTGTATGATGGCAATTTGCATATACTCCAGAATGTTATGTAGAGTGATCAGTTGAATTGCAATTAATTTCAAAGTCCCTCTTTGCCATGCAAATGAACTGAATCCCCCAAAAAACATTTCCACTGCATTTCAGCCCTGCCACAAAGGACCAGCTGACATCATGTCAGTGATTCTCTCGTTAACACAGGTGTGAGTGTTGACGAGGACAAGGCTGTAGATCACTCTGTCATGCTGATTGAGTTCGAATAACAGACTGCAAGCTTCAAAAGGAGGGTGATGCTTGGAATCATTGTTCTTCCTCTGTCAACCATGGTTACCTGCAAGGAAACACGTGCCGTCATCATTGCTTTGCATAAAAAAGGGCTTCACAGGCAAGGATATTGCTGCCAGTAAGATTGCACCTAAATCAACCATTTATCGGATCATCAAGAACTTCAAGGAGAGCGGTTCAATTGTTGTGAAGAAGGCTTCAGGACGCCCAAGAAAGTCCAGCAAGCGCCAGGACCGTCTCCTAAAGTTGATTCAGCTGTGGGATTGGGGCACCACCAGTACAGAGCTTGCTCAGGAATGGCAACAGGCAGGTGTGAGTGCATCTACATGCACAGTGAGGCGAAGACTTTTGGAGGATGGCCTGGTGCCAAGAAGGGCAGCAAAGAAGCCACTTCTCTCCAGGAAAAACATCAGGGACAAACTGATATTCTGCAAAAGGTACAGGAATTGGACTGCTGAGGACTGGGGTAAAGTCATTTTCTCTGATGAATCCCCTTTCTGATTGTTTGGGTCACCCGGAAAAAAGCTTGTCCAGAGAAGACAAGGTGAGCGCTACCATCAGTCCTGTGTCATGCCAACAGTAAAGCATCCTGAGACCATTCATGTGTGGGGTTGCTTCTCAGCCAAGGGAGTGGCTCACTCACAATTTTGCCTAAGAACACAGCCATGAATAAAGAATGGTACCAACACATCCTCCGAGAGCAACTTCTCCCAACCATCCAGGAACAGTTTGGTGACGAACAATGCCTTTTCCAGCATGATGGAGCACCTTGCCATAAGGCAGAAGTGATAACTAAGTGGCTCAGGGAACAAAACATCGATATTTTGGGTCCATGGCCAGGAAACTCCCCAGACCTTAATCCCATTGAGAACTTGTGGTCAATCCTCAAGAGGCGGGTGGACAAACAAAAAACCCCAAATTCTGACAAACTCCAAGCATTGATTATGTAAGAAGGGGCTGCCATCAGTCAGGATGTGGCCCAGAATTTAATTGACAGCATGCCAGGGCGGATTGCAGAGGTCTTGAAACGGAAGGGTCAGCACTGCAAATATTGACTCTTTGCATCAACTTCATGTAATTGTCAATAAATGCCTTTGACACTTATGAAATGCTTGTAATTATACTTCAGTATTCCATAGTAACATCTGACAAAAATATCTAAAGACACTGAAGCAGCAAACTTTGTGGAAATTAATATTTGTGTCATTCTCAAAACTTTTGACCACGACTGTACAATAACATATATTCACAAATACATTCCTTTGAGAAGACATGCTTAGCTTGTAAAATGTAGTTTTATTAAGTTGTTCCTATCCAATAACCACCGCTAGGACTTAGCGCACACTATCTCTTTCTACAAAGATATTTAAAACTAGGGACAGGTTTACGTAGATCAACATTATGCACATACAGTACCAGTCAAAAGTTTGGACACACCTACATTGTAGAATAATAGTGAAGATATCACAACTATGAAATAACACATATGGAATCAACCAAAAAAGTGTTAAACAAATCAAAATATATTTTATATTTGAGATTCTTCAAAGTAGCCACCCTTTACCTTGATGACAGCTTTGCACACTCTTGGCATTCTCTCAACCAGCTTCATGAGGTAGTCACCTGGAATGCATTTCTATTAACAGGTGTGCCTTCTTAAAAGTGAATTTCCTTCTTATTGCGTTTTAGCCAATCAGTTGTGTAGGGGTGGGATACAGAAGATAGCCCTATTTGGTAAAATACCAAGTCCATTTTATGGCAAGAACAGCTCAAATAAGCAAATAGAAACAACAGTCCATCATTACTTTAAGACATGAAGGTCAGTAAATCTCGAAAATTTCAAGAACTTGAACGTTTCTTCAAGTGTAGTTGCAAAAACCATAAAGCACTATGATGAAACTGGCTCTCATGAGGACCGCCACAGGAAAGACCCAGAGTTATCTCTGCTGCAGAGGATAAGTTCATTAGAGTTACCAGCCTCAGAAATTTCAGCCCAAATAAATGCTTCACAGAGTTCACGTAACAGACACATCTCAACATCAACTTTTCAGAGGAGACTGCGTGAATCAGGCCTTCATGGTAAAATTGCTGTAAAGAAACCACTAGTAAAGGGCACCAATAAGAAGAATATACTTGCTTGGACCAAGAAACACGAGCAATGGAAATTAGACCATTGAAAATCTGTCATTTGGTCTGATGAGTCCAAATTTGAGATTTTTGGTTCCAACCGCTGTGTCTTTGTGAGACGCAGACTAGGTGAATGGATGATCTCCGCATGTGTGGTTCCCATTGTGACGCATGGAGGAGAATGTGTGGGGGTGCTTTGCTGGTGACACTGTCTGTAATTTATTTAGAATTCAAGGCACACTTAACCAGCAGGGCTACCACCGCATTCTACAGTGATACACCATCCCATCTGGTTTGCGCTTAGTGGGACTATCATTTGTTTTTCAACAGGACAATGACCCAAAACCCACCTCCAGCCTGTGTAAGGGCTATTTGACCAAGAAGGAGATTGATGGAGTGCTGCATCAGATGACCTGGCCTCCACAATCACCCAAACTCAACCCAACTGAGATGGATTGGGATGAGTTCGACCGCAGAGTGAAGGAAAAGCAGCCAACAAGTGCCCATCATGTGTGGGATCTCCTTCAAGACTGTTGTAAAAGCATTCCAGGTGAAGCTGGTTGAGATAATGCCAAGACTGTGCAAAGCTGTCATCAAGGCAAAGGGTGGCTACTTTGAAGAATCTCAAATATTAAATATATTTTGATTTATTTAACACTTTTTTGGTTACTACATGATTCCATATGTGTTATTTCATAGTTTTGATGTCTTCGCTATTATTCTATCAATGTAGAAAATAGTCAAAATAAAGAGTAGGTGTGTTCTAACTTTTGACTGGTACTGTATGTAAAAAAATATATGATCTTCATGTTACTGTCTGTGTTATCTACAGTGAAGACTGCCTAAGTATCTTTAGAGATGTAATCGCACAGTGGGGGGCTGTAGAGTGTGTGTGTTTGTGTGTGTATTTGTATTTATCAAGGATCCCCATTAGATGCTGCCAAGGCAGCAGCTACTCCTCCTGGGGTCCAGCAACATTAAGAAAGGTATATACAGTTCAAAATATTACAGGACATTACATTTCAAAACACTTTACCCAAAACATTGTGTTTCCTCAGGCCACTACTCCACTATCACATATTTACAATACAAAACCCATGTGTACGTGTGTGTAGAGTGCGTGTCTTATCATGTGTATGTGTGTTTGTATGCGAGCATACGTGTGTGCCTGATTACGTGTGTGTGCGCATGCTTGCGTGTTCACTAACCCCATCTATGTAGCAGAGTGACCCAGAGAGTTAAGGGAAGTCTGTGTGTCAGGACTGTGTCAGATGGGTTGTAGAGCTCAATGCAGGGTTGTCAGCAGACAATGATTAATCCTCCAGCTCATGACTAAGAACACTGCCACTGTGAAACGTGTAGCGTCCGGTCGTCCGCTATAGTTTCCTGCTCAGAATGTATTTAGCAATGATGGTTGGGCCTTTATCTATAAATAGCAAAAACACATAGGCTACAGGAACAGCTGTAGCACGGTAGTTGAAGATGTGGGGCTCAGTATGAAGGAAGCCTCTCTTTGAATGTTACAGATCTGACAAGGTTTGATTAGTGAAAGTAATATGATGGATGTTTTGTTTTCACTTTTCCACTTACATACAGATGAGTAATTACCACAAGGAACGGAGGAGGGAAGAAGGGTTTTTAAAGTATTCAATTCAATTTAAAACAACCCTTTCATTGAAAAGGTTCTGTTTTTGAGGAATAGGAGGAAATAGATAATAGAGGTTTGATCACGTGTTGCGTCCCCTTCCCCAGCATTGGCAGTGGTGGGGCAGCCGGTTTCAAACTTTATCCAACCTCACAAGTGATGAAACTAACACATATTCCTGTCAACATTCATAAGATGTTCCCTATCACCATAGATTAGGCTACAGGGAAGTGGAAAATGTTCTCCTCCACTACTTTTAGCAACAAGTCTGTTGATTTACACCCTTGGACTTGATAGACCTGTGAATTTCAGTATTTCAGTGGCGACAACACGCTGTGATTACAGATAGGACGGTGTGGTGTGTTGCGTTGGGTGGCGTCAGGTGGAGGTGTTCGTCAGCCGCCGTGGTATTTCCATTTTGCCATGTCCCCGCTAAGTAAAGGCTTTCTTTATGGCTGTGGCCCTTCTGACAGGTGTCCTCGTACCCCTCTGTGGATGACAGGGCTTCCCAAGGCCGCCAGAGAGACAGGTGAAAAGGGAACACGCTGAGTGGTTGTCATACTTTTGTAAAATGCCCAGGATACAGTCACTTAGGTGAGATGCTGCAGTCTACCACGCTGGGGGAATTGCTGCCAGTCGAATGTTTAAATGTTTCATTCCGTCAAGGCTGGCGCTAAATAGGGAAATTGTGATTCAAAGCAGCAAATCAGGACGTCGATAAATTTCGTCTGTCAGCTGGCTTCAGAAGTATCATATGTCTCTTTTTTATGCCTATTAGTTTTTTCAGGGATCCTCACTTCAATCATGTGTTTGAGTGTACCAGTGCATTTAAGCACCAGGCAAATCAAGTGCCCAAATGTGTCATTGAGATATTAGCTTTAAAAAGATTTAGTCATCTAGCATCCGTTATAGATCCTGACATCAATGATCTGTTTGGCTTAATCTCTCACTTAGAGTAAACATCATACTGACATGTTTTGAGAACATCACTATTATGTCCGATTCACTCTAAGGCCAAATCGAGCCAAGCCAAGCAGAGCTGTATTGGCTGCTGTAAAATAACAATGTGAAAAGAAAATATCTGTGCCATGCAGAACGGTTCAGGTCAGCCCTACAGTGTGAATCAGTCATTGGAAGAGTAGGCCTAAATATTTGTGCGTGGGTTTTACACCTTTTGTAATGGAAGTCAGCTCTGTGTTTTCACCATCAACCTGACTCCCCCACCGTAGTTTTGTTCAATATTCAGGGCTCATCTGTAAAAGAGACCTTGGTCTCAGTATGACTCCGTGATAAAATAAAGGTTAAATAAAAATACAATAAAAATAAGTGTCCTGCGTTACTTGGCTGTTGGCCACCCTCAGGAGAATCTACATCGAAAGCTCCTATTCCTGTATGTTTCCTGAGAAAAAAACACTAATGAACAGTTCAATACACTGTCTCTCTTTGGTCCCCTATGCCATGGCTAATGGCTTGTGGCTCTCTCCAGAGCACTATACCCGCCAAACTTCTCCCACATTACCTACCTCTCCCATCTCACATCAGCCTCCCACATCATTAGCGAGCCATGCTACACTAGCCATGCTACACTGTGTTTCATGCACAATCACTCTATCCTCACATTATTAAACCAGTCGCATACCTGATGAAGCCTGAACAGGACATGTATTCCCAGTTTGTATCACTTCCCTGTTCCCTCTCATCTTCTCATTTCCAAACTTGGATGTGTGATTTCTTATCTCAACATGGAGCATTGTCACACTCCAAGACCATTCCTGTCGAGAGGGAGCTCAGGAACGCCTTCCCGGTAGGATCATTATTAATTATCATCAGGTACAATTAGCGGGCTGATGCAACACCACCCCAGGCATTTCACATCCTGCCGTGTAGCTCTCGTCTATGATGTCTGCGGCTCAACTCTATAGTCGATAAGGGTGGGCATGTTCTTGACAAGAATAACATGCTATTGCCACAAGTGATGAAATCGAGTGTGCCTTGTTACGTGATGGGTGCCAAAACTAGGTCAATTCAAAAAGGGTTTTCCACCTTGATTTTAGGAAAGGTAGACTGTAGTGAAATAATACATCTTGATATTCACAATGATATGCACAATAGTTATCGGTTTTTATAGAGGTAGGTTTTTCATGCATTTCTTTTTCTATAGGCTAATGGCTTTATCGGATTATTCTAAATGTTTGGCAGTTGTGTGATTTGATAATGCTCATGAAAAAACATTGCCTGGGGACCTATTGATTGTAATCAACAACTTTTAAATTGAACAAGCAGTTCAAGTAATATTACCTATTATATGTAGCTATTGCTTGTGCCAGGTATAGCAATATACTTCAGAGGCATTATTCCTCTGTGCTGACACTCCATGCTTAACTATCTGCCCACAATTCGCAAAGTCAAGCCAGCCACTCTGTGTGTAAATGTGTGTAAATCTTATCGACGTCTCTTAGTTCTGGTACAAAGGATGATTTCAAATGCTCTGATCAGATATGGAAGAGAACGAAAAGCCAGCCAGGGAATGGATCGGCTCTGCCACTAGTCTTTAGCTCTGACAGGTATGTATCTTTGTCTCAAAACCCCCAGACAACAACTTCAGACAGACAGAAAGACCGATACCCAATGAAGCAGTAATCACTCCAGCCCATCTCAGGGGTGAGGAATTATATCAGAGTAATTGATTGGCAGTCAGTAATCAAAACCTCTCAGTAATTAGACCCTGTCTGGGCGATGACTGTCCTAATGAAGATATATTTGTACTGTAAAGAGCTGAGGCGATTCATCTCCCAGATCCTCGTTAAAGATCAGGATGCAGAAGACGGTTCAGGGAGGCATGTGATGATAAGTCAGGCAGAACCGCATAACCATGGTGACCCGTTACTTATCCGCAAGCTGATTGGGGTGGATTCCGCCCCATCCCAGTGCGAGATGACATTGAGTGAGCAAGACTAGAGCATAGCTGCTTTATATTGGCATTTTATAATGGTTGCTCGATACACAATCAAAATGATTCAGTTTTCTCTCTATGCGCAGTAATGTCCCTTAATATCCGGATGTCATTCCCTAAATTGGCTCTTGATAAGTAATTTCCTTCTTCTGAAAGGCAAAAACAATGTTCTGTGAATTTCCCTGTCATATCGCTGTTAAAAGAAGTATCAGAATATGCTCTGATTCTGTAGTTAACGCTGCTAGGAAGAAATATTTTGAAGAGTAATGGCCTACTTAATGCATTGGTAGTTCAAAAAATAGTATTAAGCTTTATTGCCTCATTCATAATACAATATACTGTAATATTCAAGAGGGAAGCTCAATTAGTAAGTGGTACCGAACCATATGACCCCTGAAATCATTGACCAATTACATTGTTTTTACTGCAGTCTTATTGTATGATGTGGTACAGATTGGTTTCTGCTCCGAGATTGTTTTAATTGGTTCGGTTATCAACTAGCACAGCTTCACAGATACAGTGAAGTAGTGGGCTAAAGTGTGTAGCGAAACCAATTCAGTAACCATCTGGTGTTCAGTAGGGCTCACCATTTATGTGCCCCATCCAATGCCTGTTTTCTTACTGGACACGTTCAGGTATTATATCCCCATTTCACTCCCCATTTCAAAATGTTTTCTCCTGTCTAGTTCCTACTGAATACAACTCAGGTCTCCAATTATCCACTAGCTGTAACAATATCATTTCCCTCACAATATGTGCCTCTGACCTCTATGGAAAAGGTTTGTCCATTAGGATATAATAAAAGTCATTGAACTGGTGACCAGTTCTCATAATGTAGGCCTATTATTAATGAAATAAGGAGGAGGATAATTGAGAGAGCAATTTCGCTTTACAAGGCTTTTGAAAATATCCCACAAATTGGACAGGTGGGGAAATTACAAGTCAATCTAATGCATTAGAATGAGTGTAGTAAAATTCATTAAACAAGAGCTGACAAATATATAGCTGGTAGGTATTTTTCTGTCATTTGAAAAAAGTCTTATGATTTTTATTTATGACAACAGATCCAAGATTTGACTTGTTTAGTCATGGTATGGTAATGAAGTGACAGAATAGTGCGTAGTGAGGTATAATAATTGGGAATGCTTCTACCAATGACAACAGAGATCCATACAATAGAATGACAACAGAGATCCATACAATAGAATGACAACAGAGATCCATACAATAGCTCTTGATGAAAGCTGTGATAGACATAATTGATTCACAATTCATGATTATCTTAATCTATACTATACACAGTACTTACATCATTAAGCCTTATATTAGCCAATATTAAGCCAACAAATATTGATAACTGCGTTGACAGGCTTTGACAGCATACGTGTGTACGTTTCCAATTAACATGGTGAGATGTACAGTATGATTAACAAGGCTCCCTTACAGACAGTTGATTTCTTGTCTAGGAATGACATTTTCTGTACACTTGCATGTGCTATTGTTTTTGATGCCCAGAGCATTGAGTCGAGGCCAGACTTCTAAATGAGAGGAATCTTTTCAGAAACGGTGGATTTTATTGTACGTACATTGGTTATTAAATATCTAAACTGTTTGGCTCACATTTTTGACTTGGTTCATCAGAGGTTATGTGAAACAGCAACTTGTGATGTAATAGTGCTACAAAGTGGATTCAGAGTTACAGGCTGACATTTATTGTCATGAGTCTTGCCCTGGAGGAAGAATTGAGCGGTGTCCGCTAGATGGGCTAGCTGCAAAGTAAAAATGGGCTATTATCGTAAAGATTCATGAAAAGAAAATGTGCTTTTTTGGTCTTTATTTAAGGTTAGGTATAGGCATTAGGGTTAGCAGTGTGGTTAAGGTTAGGTTTAAAATCAGATTTTATGACCAGCTAGTGACCATTAGTGCAGAGCTACCTCCAGTATATGAGTCATATCAATAAATGCCAAACTGCTTCAGAGTTACTGGTTTCATTTCCAGGTAATGTTGTACCTAACTCTTAACTGCACAATTTTCCAGTGTCCTAGTCTGCCCTGCAAAAATATGACATCTAAATAGTGAGGTTATGAAAGAACCAGGGTATAAATCGCTTGAAGTGAGTTTACTGTATGCCTGTGTGTGAATGTGCCTCTATCCTGCTAGGAGAATGTTTTGTCTTCTTCTCTCTGCTATACAGTAGTAGCTAAGTCCCCAGTGCACTCTCATTATTTTCAATATAACCACTCCTTATCAAGTGTGTCAGCAGGCTCCTAATTGGTTTATGCAGACAAAAGTCATAATCAACACTTTGAAACCTATTAGGGGCCATTCCATCTGGCAATGATTGCATATCACAATTAGATGTGTTGACAAACATGAATAATGGTCAATGGTTTATTATGAAATCATTAGCACTCGGAAATCTCATTATAAGTGGAATGTCATCCTATAATGCATTGATATTAATTTACTGCGAACCACAGGGCCAGAAATGAGCTAAAGCTACAGACAACCCTGGTCCCCTTAGCCAGCTCAAGCAGAATGGACTAGGGAAATACAGAGCATACAACAAGGCAAACCATGGCATTAATCATAGGACAGACTTCAGATCAGATTTGTGTAATAGTATCTGAAGGACCATTTCAACTGACTGAGTAAGATATTGTTGACGCAGTTTAGCGTTTAGCAGGACCATGTTTGGTTTCGGAATATCATAAACATATTATGCTTTCACTTTAGTGATCTATTATTCGTCATGTCTTATACATACAGCTATCCATACTTTTTCACCCCATTGCTAAGGGAGGGTGTCTTATAAAGAAACCCTACTATTCCCTTTAAAGTTCACCGTTTTTCATCAGAGCCACATAGATAACAAATGTAGTGCACTATACAGGCAATAGTCATTTGAGACACATCCTTGGACAGCTTCCACGCCTGAACAAGCCTCCTCATCGCTGTTATTTTATACTAGGTGTGCATTTCCATTTCTACACTCTATTTGCTCTGTTTATCTTCAGAGATTTCCATGGCAACCTTGTGGTCATTATTAAGGACAGAGTACAGTACAGTCTGTCTGATTTAAAATGACATACTGTATGTTGCTTTGGCAAGGACATAACAAAAGAAAACACTGAACTCGACATTGTCAGCACAAACAAAGCTATGATGCCCCTTTACGGAGAGATGGGTGGAATCTGCATTGTAGCTTTAGCTAGTGATCTATTGACATAAATTGTTGAGATATTTCTCATAATGTGTTTCTAGAGAAAAGGGCACGACTATAAGACATCAAAGACAACCTCTCTTTCCCAAAAACTGAAGTGAAAGTGTGTTCTGTCACTTTGATTCTGGGGACAGATGGTAATTGGGTGAGGCTATGGTTGTTAATATTTAGGGTGCATAATAAACGGCCACTTGAGCTTTAAAGGGCATATGGCTGGAACTCATATAGGAATTCAATGGCAGTTTGGAACAGAAGGGCAATGTCCACCTCAACTTTTAGCTTGATAAAACAGATACCCCTGCATAAGAGATGGCCGTTCAAGACTGACTTGAGGATATTATGTCGTTTTTTGGTGATTTATGGATAGTTGTTCATCTGGGAACGGCTGTGACTGTTGATTCAAGATGGAGCGATGCTTGCTGTTCGGAATTCACACCAACTCATTAAAACACATACAGTAGAATGTCAAGTACTCATTAAAACACATACAGTAGAATGTCAAGTACTCATTAAAACACATACAGTAGAATGTCAAGTACTCATTAAAACACATACAGTAGAATGTCAAGTACTCATTAAAACACATACAGTAGAATGTCAAGTACTCATTAAACACATACAGTAGAATTTTACATTTACATTTACATTTAAGTCATTTAGCAGACGCTCTTATCCAGAGCGACTTACAAATTGGAAAGTTCATACATATTCATCCTGGTCCCCCCGTGGGGAATGAACCCACAACCCTGGCGTTGCAAGCACCATGCTCTACCAACTGAGCCACACGGGACCACACGGGACCACGTAGAATGTCAAGTACTCATTAAAACACATACAGTAGAATGTCAAGTACTCATTAAACACATACAGTAGAATGTCAAGTACTCATTAAAACACATACAGTAGAATGTCAAGTACTCATTAAAACACATACAGTAGAATGTCAAGTACTCATTAAAACACATACAGTAGAATGTCAAGTACTCATTAAAACACATACAGTAGAATGTCAAGTACTCATTAAAACACATACAGTAGAATGTCAAGTACTCATTAAAACACATACAGTAGAATGTTAAGTACTCATTAAAACACATACAGTAGAATGTCAAGTACTCATTAAAACACATACAGTAGAATGTCAAGTACTCATTAAACACATACAGTAGAATGTCAAGTACTCATTAAAACACATACAGTAGAATGTCAAGTACTCATTAAAACACATACAGTAGAATGTCAAGTACTCATTAAACACATACAGTAGAATGTCAAGTACTCATTAAAACACATACAGTAGAATGTCAAGTACTCATTAAACACATACAGTAGAATGTCAAGTACTCATTAAAACACATACAGTAGAATGTCAAGTACTCATTAAAACACATACAGTAGAATGTCAAGTACTCATTAAAACACATACAGTAGAATGTCAAGTACTCATTAAAACACATACAGTAGAATGTTAAGTACTCATTAAAACACATACAGTAGAATGTCAAGTACTCATTAAAACACATACAGTAGAATGTCAAGTACTCATTAAACACATACAGTAGAATGTCAAGTACTCATTAAAACACATACAGTAGAATGTCAAGTACTCATTAAACACATACAGTAGAATGTCAAGTACTCATTAAAACACATACAGTAGAATGTCAAGTACTCATTAAACACATACAGTAGAATGTCAAGTACTCATTAAAACACATACAGTAGAATGTCAAGTACTCATTAAACACATACAGTAGAATGTCAAGTACTCATTAAAACACATACAGTAGAATGTCAAGTACTCATTAAACACATACAGTAGAATGTCAAGTACTCATTAAAACACATACAGTAGAATGTCAAGTACTCATTAAACACATACAGTAGAATGTCAAGTACTCATTAAACACATACAGTAGAATGTCAAGTACTCATTAAAACACATACAGTAGAATGTCAAGTACTCATTAAAACACATACAGTAGAATGTCAAGTACTCATTAAAACACATACAGTAGAATGTCAAGTACTCATTAAACACATACAGTAGAATGTCAAGTACTCATTAAAACACATACAGTAGAATGTCAAGTACTCATTAAAACACATACAGTAGAATGTCAAGTACTCATTAAAACACATACAGTAGAATGTCAAGTACTCATTAAACACATACAGTAGAATGTCAAGTACTCATTAAAACACATACAGTAGAATGTCAAGTACTCATTAAACACATACAGTAGAATGTCAAGTACTCATTAAAACACATACAGTAGAATGTCAAGTACTCATTAAACACATACAGTAGAATGTCAAGTACTCATTAAAACACATACAGTAGAATGTCAAGTACTCATTAAAACACATACAGTAGAATGTCAAGTACTCATTAAAACACATACAGTAGAATGTCAAGTACTCATTAAACACATACAGTAGAATGTCAAGTACTCATTAAAACACATACAGTAGAATGTCAAGTACTCATTAAAACACATACAGTAGAATGTCAAGTACTCATTAAACACATACAGTAGAATGTCAAGTACTCATTAAAACACATACAGTAGAATGTCAAGTACTCATTAAAACACATACAGTAGAATGACAAGTACTCATTAAAACATATACAGTAGAATGTCAAGTACTCATTAAAACACATACAGTAGAATGTCAAGTACTCATTAAACACATACAGTAGAATGTCAAGTACTCATTAAAACACATACAGTAGAATGTCAAGTACTCATTAAACACATACAGTAGAATGTCAAGTACTCATTAAAACACATACAGTAGAATGTCAAGTACTCATTAAAACACATACAGTAGAATGTCAAGTACTCATTAAAACACATACAGTAGAATGTCAAGTACTCATTAAACACATACAGTAGAATGTCAAGTACTCATTAAAACACATACAGTAGAATGTCAAGTACTCATTAAACACATACAGTAGAATGTCAAGTACTCATTAAAACACATACAGTAGAATGTCAAGTACTCATTAAACACATACAGTAGAATGTCAAGTACTCATTAAAACACATACAGTAGAATGTCAAGTACTCATTAAAACACATACAGTAGAATGTCAAGTACTCATTAAAACACATACAGTAGAATGTCAAGTACTCATTAAAACACATACAGTAGAATGTTAAGTACTCATTAAAACACATACAGTAGAATGTCAAGTACTCATTAAAACACATACAGTAGAATGTCAAGTACTCATTAAACACATACAGTAGAATGTCAAGTACTCATTAAAACACATACAGTAGAATGTCAAGTACTCATTAAACACATACAGTAGAATGTCAAGTACTCATTAAAACACATACAGTAGAATGTCAAGTACTCATTAAACACATACAGTAGAATGTCAAGTACTCATTAAAACACATACAGTAGAATGTCAAGTACTCATTAAACACATACAGTAGAATGTCAAGTACTCATTAAAACACATACAGTAGAATGTCAAGTACTCATTAAACACATACAGTAGAATGTCAAGTACTCATTAAAACACATACAGTAGAATGTCAAGTACTCATTAAACACATACAGTAGAATGTCAAGTACTCATTAAACACATACAGTAGAATGTCAAGTACTCATTAAAACACATACAGTAGAATGTCAAGTACTCATTAAAACACATACAGTAGAATGTCAAGTACTCATTAAAACACATACAGTAGAATGTCAAGTACTCATTAAACACATACAGTAGAATGTCAAGTACTCATTAAAACACATACAGTAGAATGTCAAGTACTCATTAAAACACATACAGTAGAATGTCAAGTACTCATTAAAACACATACAGTAGAATGTCAAGTACTCATTAAACACATACAGTAGAATGTCAAGTACTCATTAAAACACATACAGTAGAATGTCAAGTACTCATTAAACACATACAGTAGAATGTCAAGTACTCATTAAAACACATACAGTAGAATGTCAAGTACTCATTAAACACATACAGTAGAATGTCAAGTACTCATTAAAACACATACAGTAGAATGTCAAGTACTCATTAAAACACATACAGTAGAATGTCAAGTACTCATTAAAACACATACAGTAGAATGTCAAGTACTCATTAAACACATACAGTAGAATGTCAAGTACTCATTAAAACACATACAGTAGAATGTCAAGTACTCATTAAAACACATACAGTAGAATGTCAAGTACTCATTAAAACACATACAGTAGAATGTCAAGTACTCATTAAAACACATACAGTAGAATGTCAAGTACTCATTAAAACACATACAGTAGAATGACAAGTACTCATTAAAACATATACAGTAGAATGTCAAGTACTCATTAAAACACATACAGTAGAATGTCAAGTACTCATTAAACACATACAGTAGAATGTCAAGTACTCATTAAAACACATACAGTAGAATGTCAAGTACTCATTAAACACATACAGTAGAATGTCAAGTACTCATTAAAACACATACAGTAGAATGTCAAGTACTCATTAAAACACATACAGTAGAATGTCAAGTACTCATTAAAACACATACAGTAGAATATCAAGTACTCATTAAAACACATACAGTAGAATGTCAAGTACTCATTAAAACACATACAGTAGAATGTCAAGTACTCATTAAAACACATACAGTAGAATATCAAGTACTCATTAAACACATTCAGTAGAATGTCAAGTACTCATTAAAACACATATAGTAGAATGTCAAGTACTCATTAAAACACATACAGTAGAATGTCAAGTACTCATTAAAACACATACAGTAGAATGTCAAGTACTCATTAAACACATACAGTAGAATGCCAAGTACTCATTAAACACATACAGTAGAATGTCAAGTACTCATTTTAAACACATACAGTAGAATGTCAAGTACTCATTAAACACATACAGTAGAATGTCAAGTACTCATTAAAACACATACAGTAGAATGTCAAGTACTCATTAAAACACATACAGTAGAATGTCAAGTACTCATTAAAACACATACAGTAGAATGTCAAGTACTCATTAAAACACATACAGTAGAATGTCAAGTACTCATTAAACACATACAGTAGAATGCCAAGTACTCATTAAACACATACAGTAGAATGTCAAGTACTCATTAAAACACATACAGTAGAATGTCAAGTACTCATTAAACACATACAGTAGAATGTCAAGTACTCATTAAACACATACCGTAGAATGTCAAGTACTCATTAAAACACATACAGTAGAATGTCAAGTACTCATTAAAACACATACAGTAGAATGTCAAGTACTCATTAAAACACATACAGTAGAATGTCAAGTACTCATTAAAACACATACAGTAGAATGTCAAGTACTCATTAACACACATACAGTAGAATGTCAAGTACTCATTAAAACACATACAGTAGAATGTCAAGTACTCATTAAACACATACAGTAGAATGCCAAGTACTCATTAAACACATACAGTAGAATGTCAAGTACTCATTAAAACACATACAGTAGAATGTCAAGTACTCATTAAAACACATACAGTAGAATGTCAAGTACTCATTAAACAGTATAGCTTAAAAAGTGTAACAATAAAACATTGTTAAGTGTTGTGATATACTGTATATAATATATGACAGGGAGGGCAACTTTGATGGGGGTGGTGGCCACAAACAATTCTACACATTTGCAATAGGGTGGAGAGAAATGTTTGTAGTTTTTAATATGAGTGAGACTGACTAAGTGAGAAAAGTTAGACTGACTAACAGAATCAATGGAGGCCTCCCAGCCGGTAATTCGACCATGATAAAAGTTTAGAGAGCTGACCGCAAAACTAACTTACCAATCAAAAACATTTTTTGCTGACATGGGCTAATTGACTGACTATCAGTGAGTGGCATAACAAGAGATAAATTGCTGATGCAAAACCAAATTATGTCCATCCCTGATATATTGTATGATAAAGGATTAGCGTTCTTTGAGGCCTGTCTATTAAGTTCAAATCAACTGCAGTTATTCACATAGGTGGATCTGTTATCTTTGGAAATTAATACTGGCAGAAATTGGATGAATTGAGAGTAATTGACTTTAAATGCTTAAATAGAGTGTTGTTCCATTTCCACCGAGAATTCAAATAGCATATGGAATTGTTATATCAGTTAAAAACACATTGTTCAAAATGATTGGATCCCGTTTATAATACACCAGCATCCTCCCCTCGCGAGAATAACTACACTGTACCTTTAAAAAGAAAAATAAGATTGGAGAACACATTGGGAGAGATCTTAGACCATTCCTCCATACAGAATCTTTCCAGATCCTTGATATCCTTCGTCAGCACTTGTGAACTGCCCTCTTCAATTCAAGCCACAGGTTTTCAATAGACCCTCTTCAATTCAAACCACAGGTTTTCCATAGGGTTCAAGACCGGAGACTGAGATGGCTATTGCAAAATGTTGCTTTTGTGGTCGGGGGTTATTGCTTGGCGTGCTTAAGGTTATTGTCTTGCTGGAAGATCCACTTGCGTCCAAGTTTCAGCCTCCTGATAGAGGCAACCAGGTATTAGGCTAAAAGGTTAATTATGCATATTTTGTATATGCATTGTTCTTTGAAAGGCCAAACCCACCATTGGAGTGTGTGGCCAAAAAGTTCTATTTTCATGTCATCTGACCATATCAAGGATCTGGAAAGATTCTGTATGGAGGAATGGTCTAAGATCCCTCCCAATGTGTTTTCTAATCTCATAAAACATTATAGAAAAAGGCTCAGTGTTGTTATCCTTGCAATGGGAGGGTGCTGGAGTATTGAAAACAGGGGATTCAATAATTTTTTTACCCCCCCCCCAAAAAAAAAAATGAATACCATTACTTGTTAAACAAAATCTCTTTCGCTGAGCAATTTTAAAAAGCTCAGTATTTGTATTATTTATTTTATGCAGTCTTTTTTGCTTAATCTTTATCAAGGGATCCAATAATTTCAGACCCCACTGTATATGGTTATTTGGTTGAAGAAGGGGTTACATTTAGTGCCGGGACAATACCAGTATCGCGACACTCATTAGCAGTGGTGGAAAAAGTACCCAATTTTCATACTTGAGTAAAAGTAAAGATACCTTAAAAGAAAATGACTCAAGTAAAAGTGAAAGTCGGCCAGTAAAGTACTACTTGAGTAAAAGTCTAAAAGTATTTGGTTTTAAATGTACTTAAGTATCAAAAGAAAAAGTATAAATCATTTAAAATGTCTTATTTTTAGCAAACCAGACGACACAATTTTCTTGTTTTTTAAATGTACTTACTTACTTACTTACTTTATTGTCCCCATGGGGAAATTTTGTTGCAGTGTCATGTACACATTTAAAGTGGCGTTAAATACAAAACAAGATTGACAATACAACTTTCAATAACAGTCACGCACCAATAAATAAAATAAAATTTAAAATTTAAAAAAGAAAAAAAGACTAGCCTGCTGGCCTTACGGGGTCAATGGGAACATTTGCCCGAGCTATTTAAGAGGGATATCACACCTGGCACAAATGATTGTCTCGTTCTATTTTTCCTGCTGCTGTACGGATAGTCAGGGGCACAGTTCAACACTCAGACACAATTTAGAAATGAAGCATTTGTGTTTAGTGAGTCTGCCAGATCAGAGGCAGTAGGGATGACCAAGTATGTTCTCTTGATAAGTGCGTGAATTAGACAATTTTGTCCTGCTAAGCATTCAAAATGTAATGAGTACTTTTGGGTGCCAGGTAAAATGTAAGGAGTAAAAAGTACATTATTTTATTTAGGAATGTAGTGGAGTAAAAGTAAAAGTTGTAAAAAATATCAATAGTAAAGTAAAGTACAGATACCAAAAAAAAACTACTTAAGTAGTACTTAAAAGTATTTTTACTTAAGTACTTTATGCCACTGCTCATTATTATCATGACAAGGAAACAAAACATATTTCTTGACAACTTAACATCTTTAGGAAAACAGTCCTAATGTTGGAAACAAACATCATTATGTTGTCATCCAGTCACATTTGTTACTTTTCCAAGCTATGTCACCCAATATTTTACATGCAGCTTGTTTTTAAATTACCAACGAGTTTGGTCTGCTTCATGTTTTCTTTTTTTGCCATGGAAAAATATTGCGATACTGGTATTGTCCCAGCCCCAGTGAAATTGTCACAGATCAGTTTCTGTCTATGTTGATGCTATCTCTGGGTGGTTGGGTGGGTGGGTCGGTGTGTGTGTGTTGTTTTCCCCCAAGGTGTGCTTTGTTACAACCGCAAACGTGCACTCACTCTCCACTCTCGTCAACCTATTCCATCCCCCTCTGAGAACTCGTTGATTGATGCAAAGAAGTCCATGTGAAGAGTAATGTGGAGAGCCTTTTGTTGTCGATGCTAATCTCAATAATGTTGCTAGGGCCTAGCTTATCTCTGGGGCTTTAAACCAGAGGGGGGAGGGATGAGATGGCTCTATTATTAATTTTTCCTCATGCTCTCCAAGTCGCTTCCCCCCCTTTAACAATCTAATAAGCCTTCTCTCACTGTGGACAGACAGTTCCATAATGGCCTCAGGATTATAAGGGATGCTGTTGGCTGTAATTGCAATGGGCCTCCGGTTTTGTTTGCACGTCCATCTCCTAAACTCAAATCAGCGATCGGTCACGCATCGGAGTCAATGAAAAGCTGCATTATCCTGTTAGGTGTTTATTTATACGTTTTTTTGTTTACTTTTACAATGTACAGATGATCTATCTCCCCTGTTAATGCAATCACTTTGTTCTACATAGAATCGTGCACATTAGAATAGGAAGGATTATCAATGTATGTTGAAGTGAAAATAGTAGATTTGATCTATACAGATTGAGGCTTTGTGGTTTTGTTGTCGTGAATTTTTGCAGGGACTTTAAAGAAATTGTGCAGCTGTTGACAATTTCCAGTCATTTACAGTTCTATTGTTGACGGAGTATTCAAGGCAAATCTGTTTTTCATTTAAGAAATGTTGTCATTGTTTGAGTCACAATGCTGTTTTAGTGCTGTCTTCTGAAGAAAATCAAGAATGTGTTACTGAAATTAAACTTGATTAAATATGTATGTTTATCAATCCCAGTGGGATTATTTTATTTGTGTGATTAATTTAGCAATTTTACATTCTAGTTGAATATTGTGTGTATGCTACACTACATGACCAAAAGTATGTGGACACCTTCTCGTCGAACATCTCATTCCAAAATAATGAGCATTAATATAGATGTTCCAACACCAATAGATGTTGGAACATTGCTGCGGGGACTTGCTTCCATTCAGCCACAAGAGCATTAGTGAGGTCGGCCACTGATGTTGGGCTAATAGGCCTGGCCCGCAGTCTGTGTTCCAATTCATCCCAAAGGTGTTTGGTGGGGTTAAGGTCAGGGCTCTGTGTAGGCCAGTCAAGTTCTTCCACACCAATCTCGACAAACCATTTCTGTATGGACCTCGCTTTGTGCACAGGGGCATTGTCATGCTGAAACAGGAAAGGGCCTTCCCCAAACTGTTGCCACAAAGTTGGAAGCACAGAAGAGTCTAGAATGTCATTGTATTCTGTAGCGTTAAGATTTCCCTTCACTGGAACTAAGGAGCCTTGCCTGAACCATGAAAAACAGCCCCAGACCATTATTCCCCCTCTACCAAACTTTACAGTTGGCACTATGTAATCGGGCAGGTAGCGTTGCCTGGCATCCGCCAAACCCAGATTTGTCCGTCGGACTGCCAGATGGTGAAGCCTGATTTGTCAGTCCAGAGAATGCGTTTCCACTGCTCCAGATTCCAATGGCGGCGAGCTTTATACCACTCCAGCCGACGCTTGGCATTGCGCATGGTGATCTTTACGGCTGAGCCATTGTTGCTCCTAGACATTTCTACTTCACAAAAACATCACTTACAGTTGACCCAGGCAGCTCTACCAGGGCAGAAATTTGGCGAATGTTGGAAAGGTGGCATCCTATGACAGTGCCACTTTGAAAGACACTGAGCTCTTCAGTAAGGCCATTCTACTGCCATTGTCTGTCTATGTAGATTGCATGGCTGTGTGTTTGATTTTATACACTTGTCAGCAACAGGTGTGGCTGAAATAGCCGAATCCACTAATTTGAAGGGGTGTCCACATACTTTTGTATATATAGTGTATGAATGTGTTGATATCAATCACTGATATATGATTCAGTGATACATTTTTGGTGAAATATGTTGTTAGATGTTTAATATATTTTTGTAGTATTGGCTAGGATTTCCATTCCATCATATCATTTTAGGAGTAACGTGAAAGGCTGGATAACCTACATGTAGCCACTGGCTGACCTTGTGTGGTGTGATTCAATTGAAACTTCAAAACTATTCCAGGAATGGGTAGTGATGCAAAGTGCAACTCTGCCCTACAGTCTAGTAGTTATATCTATGCATTTCATGCACTTCTGCTGGGCTTAAATAGCCTTCTTCACATGTATAGTTAGCCATGGTACTATATGTCAGCAAACAAGCACAAGTTGCCCTCTCAGTTATCCTTTGAGAAAGAAGCTGTGTATGCAATTTTGCCCGTATCAGAGGTTTTTCTGATCCCTAGCAAACAGTTTTATCGCAGAGGATATCTGTTCAGCTGCACAGATGTGAACAAATTTGATTGCTCCAGTACTGTCTTACTTCAGGATTACTCATTTGAACAGCGACAAGAAAAAACTAACTTATTGGATAAATACAAGATAACAAATCATTCCCCCTTTTCAAGACGGCTGGCAAATAAACAAATAAGTGTTTTGAGCCGCTACACAAACCCATGTGAATATTTCACATGAAGGTTTCTCCTGAAGGAGTTTCTGAATTTTCTAGGGATGATGGTGTTGATGTCAGCCAAAACCAGCCTTTCAAAGCACTTCATGGCTACAGACGTGCGTGCTACGGTGCGGTAGTCATTTAGGCAGATTACCTTGGTGTTCTTGGGCACAGGGACTATGATGGTCTGCTTGAAATTTGTAGTTATTACAGACTCAGTCAGGGAGAGGTTGAAAATAATTGGGCAGCTCGCGGCTGTTTTCCCCTTTGTAGTCCGTAATAGTTTGCAAGCCCGGCCACATCCGGCAGCGTTGGAGCCGGTGTAGTACGATTCAATCTTAGTCCTGTATTGACGCTTTGCCTGTTTGATGGTTTGTCGGAAGGCTTAGCGGGATTTCTTTTAAGCGTCCGGGTTAGAGTCCCGCTTCTTGAAAGCGGCAGCTCTAGCCTTTAGCTTTAGCTTCTGGTTTGTACTGTACATTCGGTGACTGTGGGGACTACGTCATCGATTGATGAAGCCAGTGACTGATGTGGTGTACTCCTCAATGTCATTGGAAGAATCCCAGAACATATTCTAGTCTGTTCTATCAAAACAGTCCTGCTTAGCCTCTGCATCATCTGACCACTTCCTTATCGAGTGAGTCACTGTTTTTTCCTGCTTCGTTTCTGCTTGTAAGGAGGATAGAGTTATGGTCAGATTTGCCAAATGGAGGGCGAGGGAGAGCTTTGTACGCGTCTCTGTGTGTGGAGTAAAGTTGGTCTAGAGTTTTTTTCCCCTCTGGTTTCACATTTAACATGCTGATAGAAATTAGGTTAAAGGTCCCGGCCACTAGGAGCGCCGCCTCTGGATGAGCATTTTCTTGTTTGCTATTATACAGCTCGTTGAGTGCCGTCTTAGTGCCAGCATCGGTTTGTGGGGGTAAATAGAGAGCTATGAAAAATATAGATGAAAACTCTTGGTAAATAGTGTGGTCTACAGATTATCATGAGATACTCTACCTCAGGTGAGCAAAACCTTGAGACTTCCTTAATATTAGATTTCGTACACCACCTGTTATTTACAAATAGACACAGACCACCACCCCTTGTCTTACCGGAGGCAGCTGTTCTATCTTGCTGATGGACCGAAAATCCCGCCAGCTATATGTTATCCTTGTCGTCGTTCAGCCACGACTCTGTGAAACATATGATATTACAATTTTTAATATCTCCTTGGTAGGATAGTCTTGATTGGAGCTCATCCATTTTGTTATCCAATGATTGCACATTGGCTAATAGGACTGATGGTAGCGGGGGATTACTCACTCGCCGTCGGATCCTTACAAGGCACCCCAACCTACGTCCCCAATATCGATGTCTCTTCTTCATACGAATCATGGGGATTTGGGCCTTGTCGGGTGTCTGAAGTAAATCCTTTGTGTCCGACTCCTTAAAACCTTTCATTGCTATCCATCCCGGATCCGGGAGCATCCTCATCAAAAAAGCTGACTAGCATAGCCTAGCCTAACGCGACAGGGATATCATATAATACAATTTTCATGAAATCACAAGTCCAATACAGCAAATGAAAGATTGTGAATCCAGCCATCATTTCCGATTTTTAAAATGTTTTACAGCGAAAACACAATATGTATTTCTATTAGCTAACCACAATAGCAAAAGACTCAACCGCATATTTTCACCATTTTTCTACCGCATAGGTAGCTATCACAAAACCGACCAAATAGAGATATAATTAGTCACTAACCAAGAAACAACTTCATCAGATGACAGTCTTATAACATGTTATACAATAAATTTATGTTTTGTTCGAAAATGTGCATATTTGAGGTATAAATCATAGTTTTACATTGCAGCTACCATCAAAAATATCACCAAAGCAGCCAGAATAATTACAGAGAGCAACGTGAAATACCTAAATACTCATCATAAAACATTTATGAAAAATTAACATCTTGTGAATCCAGCCAATATTTCCGATTTTTTAAAGTGTTTTACAGCGAAAACACAATATAGCATTATATTAGCTTACCACAATAGCCAAACACACAAATTCATTTATTAGCAGCAAAAGGTAGCGATCGCAAAAACCAGCAAAAGATATAAAATGAATCACTAACCTTGACCAACTTCATCAGATGACAGTCTCAGGTTATACAATACACTTATGTTTTGTTCGAAAATGTGCATATTTAGAGCTGCAAACTGTGGTTATACATTGTGAATATGTAGCATCGATTCACCAAATTGTCCGGAGCTAGTTTGGACACTCACCTAATCTGACCAAAGAACTCATCATAAACTTTACTAAAAAATACATGTTGGACAGCAAATGAAAGATACACTAGTTCTTAATGCAACCGCCGTGTTAGATTTTTTAAAATAACTTTACCATAACAAACAGCTTACATTATAGCGAGACAGCGCCCGCAAAAAGGGTGGATAATAGGACTAAACATTTTCCACAGAAATACGAAATAACATCATAAATTGTTCTTACTTTTGCTGAGCTTCCATCAGAATCTTGTACAAGGAGTCCTTTGTCCAGAATAAATCGTTGTTTGGTTTTAGAATGTCCTTCTCTCCTGTCGAATTCGCTCCACAAGGCTAGCCATGTGGCGCGAACATGCCCATCTTCTCTTGACACATAGAACGGAAAACTCCAAAAGTCCCATTAAACGTTGAATAAACTGATGAAACTCGGTTGAAAAAAACTACTTTATGATGTTTTTCTAATATGTATCAAATAAAAACAAAGCCGGAGATATTAGCCGTGTATACCGAACGCTTATCATAAGACAATATGGAGGTACTTCCCGCGCACTGGTAGACAAAGGAAATTCTGGTCACGTCATTCCAAGAGCTCTTGTTCGACCTCAGATCAAGCTAGACACCCCATTCCACCTTCCACTGGCTGTTGACATCTAGTGGAAGGCGTATGCAGTGCATGCATATCCATAAATATAAGGCAATTCAATAGGCAGGCCCTGGAACAGAGCATCGTTTTCAGATTTTTCACTTCCTGTCTGGAAGTTTGCTGCAAAATGAGTTCTGTTTTACTCACAGATATAATTCAAACAGTTTTAGAAACTTGAGAGTGTTTTCTATCCAATAGTAATAATAATATGCATATTGTACGAGGCAGTTTAATTTGGGCACGATTTTTTCCAAAGTGGAAACAGCGCCCCCATATTGACAAGAAGTTAAAGAAAAAATCTTTGTCTAATACAAGGTGAGTAATCCCTGTCCTGATATCCAGAAGCTCTTTTTGGTCATAAGAGATGGTGGCAGAAACATTATGTACAAATGTAGTTACAAAATAAGTTACAAATAACGCGAAAAAACACACAATAGCACAATTGGTTAGGAGTCCGTAAAACGTCATCCATCTCCTCTGGCGCCATCTTTGTCCTTCTTTGCGAGGCATTGTAAAGGTGTTCTCCTTTGCGAGGCATTGGAAAACCTCTCTGGTCTTCATGGTTGAATCTGTGCTTGAAATTCACTACACGACTGAGGGATCTTACAGGTGATTGTATGTGTGTGGTACAGAGATGGGATAATCATTCAAAAATCATATTAACCACTATTAATGCACACAGAGTGAGTCCATGCTACTCATTATGTGACTTGTTAAGCACATTTTACTCCTGAACATACTTAGGCTTGCCGTAGCAAAGGGGTTGAATACTTATTGACTTAAGACATTTCAGCTTTAAATGTGTTATTAAGTTGTACAATTCAGGCTGTAACACAACACTATTTGGAAAAGTTATGGGGTGTGAATATTTTCTGAAGGCACTGCACCATGTATATGGTGCCATGTTTCCTTGGGTTTGCAGATACAAAGGAGTGACTGAATCACGAATCTTAAGACATTACCCAAACTTTTTCCTTTTCGTTAAAAACCTAGCATAATTATTTTATCGACTTGACTGAAAATACAAGCATAACCGATTCTGCCATCTTTTGCACATGGAGTCGCTGATACGCTGAAGCCTGAATTATCATAGGTTAACCTTGCCATCACTCACCCGACCACCGCCTGCAACCATAAAATAACACAGTAATGGCCAATAACTCAATTTCCACTTCTTCGCCTCAATCTGCATAATGTAGATAGAAACACATTATAAAATTTTTAATTATCTGTACTTCCATTTCCCATGGCCCAGCACATTAAAGTTAAAAGAAACAACCCAGCCAGGACAACCTTTCCAGTCAGTCCCTTGTCAGCTGCAGCAGCAGCAGCAGTAGCTGTTGGTGGGACCAGGGCTTGGGGAAAGTAATGAGATCATGCTAATGTCGAGATATTGCTGTATGTGACATTTCAGCTGATTGGGAATGGGTTATCTCCAAGTAAAGGTGCCGCTCCATTTCAGTCTCAGCCCCATTGCCTCCTGCTCACTCACACACACACACACACGCACACGCACACGCACACACACACACACACAGAGGAGAAATAACTGATACCGGCACGTTTCTTTGAATAGCAAGACCTTAGAGACTTTATGATGTCCGTCGCGGGAGCAGTGGGTAGAGATTATACCACAGTACTGCTGATGTCTGGGGAAATTTTATGTGATGTGTGTTGACATTTGATAACATATTGAGGGCCAGTGTTTCTGTAATGTGGTACCTGCTGCTGTTGTGTACAAGACACAGCTACTGTAACTCTTTAGAATTTCCACCTTGAGTGGCTCCTGCTTTCAAATGTTCAACCAACAGGTGTAGAAATGTCACGTTGTAGTGTCTGATGTATAGCCTACACGCTACCTTGATCAATGCTGCAGACCATTTGAAAGGGTGATTTCTATGCATCTTGCATCTCACACCTGTTTAACCTGGTTGCAAGTAATGTTTCATGCTTGCTAGACCGTTAGAAAACAGAAGTATGTTTGCATATGTGTGTGTCGAATTCAAGGGCTGCTGCTGCTATGAATTTATTATGGTTCTTTGTATTTATATAAAAAATATAAAAAGCACAACACTCGCTCACCATTACAAATTCTTTGTTTTATTTAGGCAAGGTTAAAAGATTAACATTTCGGCCTTCATTGGCCTTCATCAAACAAATAATGTTTGATGGTGAGCGAGAGTTGCACCTTTACCTTTTCAATTATGATTATATTTTTGAGTTGCACCTCGACTCACGTTAGTTGAGCGCCCTCCACTTCTTTCCAACTGTGTATTTTTATGAAATTAACTTTTGAGTTGTTATGTGGCTTTTTGGGATGTATTTTAGATGAAAAATAAATATAGAAAATATAGAAACTGCACTTCAATCGTGGGGGGTTTGGTAAATACTTTATGCACCGCTGTATGCTTTCTACTTTAAAAACAGATGTTATTGTGTTATTTTTCAGGACACAAATTTGTCACTGAAGGGGAATATGTTGATATGACAGCGATCACTAAAGAACAGTCGGGATCGTATGAATGCATCTCCTCCAATGACATCTCAGCCCCAGATGTGAAGACAGTGAAAGTCACAGTCAATTGTAAGCATGAAAACAAACAATGACGCCAAACACCACAACACTCAAACAAAGCTAAATGGTCATCTTATTTGTTGCTATTTTATCAGGCACATGGTTTTCCCAGGCTGTTGTTGATCCAAGCTTGTTTTAAGAGCTTATCATTTTTTTTTTTTTTTTAACTAGGCAAGTCAGTTAAAAACAAATTCTTATTTACAATGACAGCCTACCCCAGCGAAACCCAGACGACACCGGGCCAAATGTGCGCCGCCCTATGGGACTTCCAATCACGGCCGGATGTGATACAGCCTGGATTCGAACCAGGGACTGTAGTGACACCTCTTGCACTGAAATGCAGTGCCTTAGACTGCTGCGCCACTCAGGAGCCCATTTTTTAAATTATGGTTATTAAGATAATTTTAGAAGCCTCTTGTTAGTTTAGCCTGCTAGCTCGAGTGTACATTGTTATCAACAGAAAATATACTGACGCACCTTACAGATTATTCAGGATAGTAGATACTTCACCTGTTTGAAACAGTTCACTTTAAAGGACATCAAAGTAATGGTTATCAGGTAGTTAGACACAGCAATATGACATCATACACAGCGCGAAGAATTCTTGCCTGCAGAAATCAAAAGCAGAATTTCAATCTGCCAAAACAGGCTATTTCCAATGTGCTCCCTCCTGTGAGGAATATCCGCATTAGGAAGACCCAATAGTGGCAGATTTTTGTTGTTGTTGATTTCTGTAAGCAGGAAGTTGCCCCACTGTATGTGATGATGTCATGTTGCTGAGTCTACTTTTAATAAATGTATATGCACTGCTATAAAAGTCATTAAATAACCTCAATTTCATACATCTTACAGATGCTCCCTTCATTTCGAAGGCTGGGAGTACAGGTACCCCAGTGGGCCAAAAAGGGGTGCTCCAATGTGAGGCCTCTGCTGTTCCTGGTGCAGATTTTGAGTGGTACAAAGAGGACCGCAGGTAAGTCCTAATAGATCTTTTAGAAAATAGTCTAGGTTTTAAGGTTCTCAGTTTTGGCCTTTGTTGGTTGTAAGGAGATGTAAATCCCCCAGTTGTTTTTATTCTCCACTGGCAAAATGTAATTTTGTCTCATTAAGAACCTACTATTAAAAGTACTTTCTTTGGAGAACAATTTCTAATCTAAACCATCACGGCCACCAAAGGCGAGTTGTATTTCTTTGCATAATTAGTTTCTGTCAATGGGCTGCGTTGCTTGGACAACCTCTGAGAAAGTACAGGGGGTTTTATAATGAATGACTACGCTTCAAAAAATTATTGTTTCCCAAAGAACTGGCACAAGCCAGTGAAGCGTGGGGAATATTAGCAGTGCAGCCAAAGAAAACATTTTACACAACGCAGGTTGTTGTACAGCGATGCAGAGCAGTCGTCTCAGCACAACCTAATGAGCTGTGTTCGGTATTAGGGCTCTAGAGACTTATTTCAAAAGTATTTTTGTCCATAAGTTCCCGAGACTAATAGTCTTTACCAACTGTAGCAGTCATGTGCTGAACCCTTCAAGGACATACACAAATACCAACACAGCAATGACCTCAATGGGCCTTGTTCAGTCAAACTTGACTGGATTATACTGACATTGTTTACAGACTACACCTTCAAATCGTATCCCCTAATGCAGTGGTTCTCAACTGGTTTGGCCTCATGACCAACATTTTACCAGTTTGTCTCAGTTGCGATCCAATATTCGCGGCCAAAATGCAATCTGGAAAACAATTTTTTATGGTATATTGATAGAAAATGTCAGAATTATATGACAAGGGAACAATAGTCCCACCATTTTCATTTTCAATAATTCCATTTTGCCCAGATCACTGGCTTGAGACCAGCTGCTAACAACTGTACAGTAAATTGAAAATATTGTGATTGAAGAAAAATAGTTCAGAGGTAAAATGATTTAAAAAATATAGGTTCATTGTCATTTCTACACACTTTCTAACTGGTTTAAGTCATTTAAGTTCTGTAACGATCGTCTGTGGTGGTAGAAGGATTGGACCAAAGCGCAGCTTGGTAAGTGTTCATGATGATTTTTAATTAAAACTCAGAACACTAAACAAAACAATAAACGATGAACAAACGAAACAGTACCGTGTGGCGACAAACACTGACACAGAAACAAACACCCACAAACCAAATGTGAAACCCAGGCTACCTAAGTATGATTCTCAATCAGGGACAACGATTGACAGCTGCCTCTGATTGAGAATCATACCAGGCCGAACACAAATCCAAACATAGAAAAACACACATAGACTGCCCACCCCAACTCATGCCCTGACCATACTAAATAAAGACAAAACAAAGGAAATAAAGGTCAGAACGTGACAAGTTCAGACAGGAGTATTTTTCATTCAATTTTTTTATTATTATTTCTCTCTTTTTTTTAACTCAGACACTCACAACCCATTCAAAACCTCCCCCATCAGTTGAGATTCGCTGGTCTAACGGGCCAAATTTGATTGATATAACATATACCCTTCAATTTCACGGGTATGGGGATTTATTATTGATAAACATATAGATATGGGATTCCAGAATTAATATTTTAAGAATGTATTTTCTTCTTCACAGACTCCTAAATGGACTGAATGGGGTTAAGATAGAGAACCAAGGTAAACAATCCATGCTTATGTTTTTGAATGTTTCTGAAGAGGACTACGGAAACTACACGTGTGTGGCCATGAACACCATGGGGATCACCAATGCAAGCATAATCCTCTACGGTAAGACTGCCTACTGTTACTGTTGTTGTACAATATCACTGTAATATATGTTATTGTGTGCACTGGGATGCAATTATAGCAATTATAGATGCAATAATATACATATATTATTGGGGCGGCAGGTAGCCTAGTGGTTAGAGCGTTGGCCCAGTAACCAAAAGGTTAAGAATTTGTTCTTAACTGACTTGCCTAGTTAAAAATATCTATATATACAGTTGAAGTCAGAAGTTTACATACACCTTAGCCAAATACATTTGAACTCAGTTTTTCACAATTCCTGACATTTAATCCTTGTAAAAATGTCTGTCTTAGGTCAGTTAGGATCACCACTTTATTGTAAGAATGTGAAATATCAGAATAATAGTAGAGAGTAAGATTTATGTCCGCTTTTATTTCTTTCATCACATTCCCAGTGGGTCAGAAGTTTACATATACTCAATTAGTATTTGGTAGCTTTGCCTTTAAATTGTTTAACTTGGGTCAAACATTTTGGGTAGGCTTCCACAAGCTTCCCACAATAAGTTGGGTGAATTTTGGCCCATTCCTCCTGACAGAGCTGGTGTAACTGAGTCCGGGTTTGTAGGCCTCCTTGCTCGCACACGCTTTTTCAGTTCTGCTCACAAATTTTCTATAGGATTGAGGTCAGGGCTTTGTGATGGCCACTCCAATACCTTGACTTTGTTGTCCTTAAGCCATTTTGCCACAACTTTGGAAGTATGTTTGGGGTCACTTTCCATTTGGAAGACCCATTTGCGACCAAGCTTTAACTTCCTGACTGATGTCTTGAGATGTTGCTTCAATATATCCACATAATTTTCCTCCCTCATGATGCCATCTATTTTGTGAAGTGCACCAGTCCCTCCTGCCGCAAAGCACCCCCACAACATGATGCTGCCACCCCCGTGCTTCACGGTTGGGATGGTGTTCTTCGGCTTGCAAGCGTCCCCCTTTTTCCTCCAAACATAACGATGGTCATTATGGCCAAAAACGTTATATTTTTGTTTCATCAGACCAGAGGACATTTCTCCAAAAAGTACGATCTTTGTCCCCATGTGCAGTTGCAAACCATATTATGGCTTTTTTTATGGCGGTTTTGGAGCAGTGGCTTCTTCCTTTCAGGTTATGTTGATATAGGACCCGTTTTACTGTGGATAAAGTTACACTTGTACCTGTTTCCTCCAGCATCTTCACAAGGTCCTTTGCTGTTGTTCTGGGATTGATTTGCACTTTTCTCTAGGAGACAACGTGTCTCCTTCCTGAGCGGTATGACAGATGTGTGGTCCCATGGTGTTTATACTTGCGTACTATTGTTTGTACAGATGAACGTGGTACCTTCAGGCGTTTGAAAATTGCTCCCAAGGATGAACCAGACTTGTGGAGGTCTACAATTGTTTTTCTGAGATCTTGGCTGATTTCTCTTGATTTTCCCATGATGTCAAGCAAAGAGGCACTAAGTTTGAAGGTAGGCTTTGAAATACATCCACAGGTACACCTCCAATTGACTCAAATTATGTCAATTAGCCTATCAAAAGCTTCTAAAGCCATGACATCATTTTCTGGAATTTTCCTAAATGTTTAACGGCACAGTCAACTTAGTGTATGTAAACTTCTGACCCACTGGAATTGTGATACAGTGAAATAAGTGAAATAATCTGTCTGTAAACAATTGTTGGAAAAATTACTTGTGTCATGCACAAAGTAGATGTCCTAACCGACTTGCCAAAACTATAGTTTGTTAACAAGACATTTGTGGAGTGGTTGAAAAACGAGTTTTAATGACTCCAACCTAAGTGTATGTAAACTTCCGACTTCAACTGTATATTGTGTGGTTTTGTGACAATGACCACAAGAGCAGCTGCGGCTGTTGTTAAACCTCCAACATCGCCTAAACAAAAGCAATGATATGCTGTGCAGTTGTCGGTAACTGCGGGTTACCGCTGATCTGATTCAATCCTGGCCTAAATGTAGATGTGCCTGTATGTGGGGTGGGGTGTAATGCAAATAGATACATTTTGTTTGTCAGTGGTCTTATTAATCTGTGGTAGAATACTCCACAGTGAACCAAACTTGCAGTTATGTAATGTAGAATAAAGCCATAAATTAAAATAAATTAACATTGTTACTATGAATAGGACAAAAAGCAGCAACTTATTTTGATTATCTCTAGGGGCATATAATGTGAAAGAGCTGAGCCTCGTTGGATACAATAGCTATTGAGCGAATACAATAGCTCAGTATACAAATTTGTTGAGTCATAGAAAACTTCTTAGGGTAGCATTTTAGGTCATCCACAATGTTTGGTCAACTTTTCCTCTGACTGCAGTTCCAGCAGTTTACAAAGACTAACAAACTGCAAGAAAAACACATTAAGAAGCCATTTTAGTCATCCTACACTATTCTATTCTCAACGTTATAAAGGCCCAATCATGAAAAATAAAATCTAGCCTCAGTCGTGCTCCTCAGTTCACATGCCAAGGGATTTGAGGGAATGTTTGTTCTGTACTGCTTGTTTCCTTTTGATCATCAAAGGGGACAGAATGCCATGTCATCTCTGATATGAATGATGTGTTTGCGTGGAAAAAGCTATTTGAGATTCTTGCTATGCTTTGTTAAGATGACCAGTGTCTGATGGAGCCTGTGTTCAGTTTTCAAAGGAACCAGTTCTATTCAATGTGCAGGAGGAATCCATCTTGTTGGTTCTATGCCTAGCGTTACTGCTGATGATGACCTCTTTGCAGTCCATCCCCTCAATTACATTTCAGGAGAGGGCTCTAAAGCCAACAATCCATTTTTTTGATAAGGCATCTAAAGTTGTCAGTTAAAGCCAATAGAACCCACACTGGTTTAGTTGTGGAGGGGAAGATAGGTAGAGGAAGCACTGCCTCTTGAGATGCCTTAGTGACGTTAATATCAAACTATTTTTCCCAACAGGCCCCGGGACTATGATGCATGATGTGAACAGGGCTGGCCTGTCGCCCCACTGCTCCTTCTGCCTCCTGCTGACTGTTTTCTTGTTGTTCCTGCTCAAGTTTTGATGCAACACGGTTCATCCTCAGCTTTCCTCAGCACTGAACAACAACAAGACTCTTGGTCCCAGAAGAAGAAAAGGAACAAAAGGAACTACCAATATCATCGTTGGTTCACTCTTCTTTTTTTTTTGGTGTGCATTGGCGGTATGTCTTCATTTGGACAAAAACCAGAAGACGGGACACGTCTAGGGTGGTGGGGAGGGAGAGGGTCGACATGGATGCTGATCTGAGGTGATGGTAGTATTACAGAGTTTGTGTCAATCTAAACTTTTATATGTAAAAAAGGGAAACAAAAAGTTCATGTATGTGTTGATAGTTGACTGGTTTTACCCAAATATTGAGGTGTACATTCGGATTACTGGTGTGTCATGTCTTGTTTGATCTCTGTACAATAACATACGTTTTTCTTAAGTAAACAACAAAAAAATGAAAACATACATTGTGATTGTTGAATTTACTGTATTTTTACAGTTGTATGCAACAGAATAATAACATAAACAGACCATTCAATATAAACAATGTCAACTTCAGTGTAACATAGTGTGCTATCATTTCTGAGGCAGAACAATACAATATCAAATATTTAAGGAATTTTTGTCACAGATGAAGTCCATGCACAGCAAAACAAACATGGTTAAAACATAAACAGTACAGAATTTCGTTTTTTTTGGGGGGGGGGGGGGGGTTGTCACTAAGAAGAATTGCATAGTCCAAGACAGATTATGACTGTACGTTGTCTGAAATTGGCTTACACCTTTTTGAAAGGAAGTTGAGACCGACAAGGCTGATATACACAGGCAGAAATGTCCAATGAAAACAGGTTATTCATTGCACAAACAATTCGGTCTCCCGCTGGCTATATACTGTAGTGTCATCCCACAATATACCATTTAGCTCATGTTGGTGTCTACAAACAAAACACAAGTGGTTAAATAAAAACAACATGATGCCAACAGGATATAAACTCAGCAAAAAAATAAACGTCATCTCACTGTCAACTACGTTTATTTTTAGCAAACTTAACGTGTAAATATTTGTATGAACATACCATTATTCAAAAACTGAGACATAAACTGAACAAGTTCCACAGACGTGACAAACAGAAATGGAATAATGTGTCCCTGAACAAAGGAGGGGTCAATATCAAAAGTAACAGTCAGTATCTGGTGTGGCCACCAGCTGCATTAAGTACTGCAGTGCATCTCCTCCTCATGGACTGCACCAGATTTGCCAGTTCCACTCTTCCACCAAGGCACCTGCAAGTTCCCGGACATTTCTGGGGAGAATGGCACCTAGCCCTCACCCTCCGATCCAACAGGTCCCAGACGTGCTCAATGGGATTGAGATCCGGGTTCTTCGCTGGCCATGGCAGAACACTGACATTCCTGTCTTGCAGGAAATCACGCACAGAACAAGCAGTATGGCTGGTGGCATTGTCATGCTGGAGGGTCATGTCAGGATGAGCCTGCAGGAAGGATACCACATGAGGGAGGAGGATGTCTTCCCTGTAACGCACAGTGTTCAGATTGCCTGCAATGACAACCAGCTCAGTCCGATCATGCTGTGACACACCACCCCAGACCATGACGGACCCTCCACCTCCAAATCGATCCCTCTCCTGAGTACAGGCCTCGGTGTAACGCTCATTCCTTCGGCGATAAATGCAAATCTGACCAACACCCCTGGTGAGACAAAACTGCGACTCGTCAGTGAAGGGCACTTTTTGCCAGTCCTGTCTGGTCCAGCGATGGTGGGTTGGTGCCCATAGGTGATGTTGTTGCCGGTGATGTCTGGTGAGGACCTGCCTTACAACAGGCCTACAAGCCCGCAGTCCAGCCTCTCTCAGCCTATTGCGGACAGTCTGAGCACTGATGGAGGGATTGTGCATTCCTGGTGTAACTCAGGCAGTTGTTGTTGCCATCCTGTTCCTGTCCCGCAGGTGTGATATTCGGATGTACCGATCCTGTGCAGGTGTTGTTACGTGGTCTGCCACTGCGAGGACGATCAGCTGTCCGTCCTGTCTCCCTGTAGCGCTGTCTTAGGCGTCTCACAGTACAGATATTGCAATTTATTGCCCTGGCCACATCTGCAGTCCTCATGCCTCCTTGCAGCATGCCTAAGGCATCTTTCTTTTGGTTTTTCAAAGTCAGTAGAAAGGCCTCTTTAGTGTCCTAAGTTTTCATAACTGTGACCTTAATTGCCTACCATCTGTAAGCTGTTAGTGTCTTAACAACCGTTCCACAGGTGCATGTTCATTAATTGTTTATGGTTCATTGAACAAGCATGGGGAACAGTGTTTAAACCCTTTACAATGAAGATCTGTGAAGTTATTTGGATTTTTACGAATTATCTTTGAAAGACAGGGTCCTGAAAAAGGGACATTTCTTTTTTTGCTGAGTTTATGTAGAAATGTGTTCTGCACTCCCCACTACATGAAGTGAAGAGAAATGAATCATCTCTCTCTTTAAATGGTAAGACTATAAACCCAGAAGTCAGAGAGACTATAAAGAGACTATAAACCCAGAAGTCAGCCCTCTGCATTGACCAGAGATGGATTGAAACGCTGTCAATGTCAGTAGGTTTGTGTCTTTTCACTGTTTTAGGACATTTTCAAATAAACAATGAGGCTGGTGTGTATATTAGATGTGCATAGCTGCATATCTTTTGAACAGACAAAGGTTTCTGATTTAAGAATGGTTTCCTAATTACGTTGCCTGATTACCTAAATTACTGTCACAATCAATTATAATTCTGCAAAGGGCCTAGCAGAAATTCACTGAACCACATGATGTGTTTCCTCCAGTTTAGAATGTGTGTTTCTCGTGTACTTTACCTGCATGGTTTACTGTTTGCTATAGCATTGCCGATCTCCCATGTCATAACATATAGTGCCAACAATTTGTTTTGATCAAGTGAGTCCATGAATCGCAATGATATAACCATTATGGTGAGTAATCAACATGTCAGCTGGAGATAAGGTTTTACATTGTCCATAAATTATGAACTGTTAAAACAAAGAAGTCCTCAGTCCTTTTGAGTATGTGACACAATACTACCCATGATAGCCCACACAAAATGAAACAACGTACAGTATGCGAGTCATGTCTAGATTGAGGCTGATGCAGTGAAGTGTGGGAATATGCTTTGTATCCAATTAAGGCTCTGAAGTTTTCATTATAAAATGTCCACTGAAAAACAAGTAATTTGCTTTAACAAACATAGCTTGCCATTTGATCTCACTAGAGTTGTCCCCACCCCCAAGTAAATATCATTGAAAAAGCTACTGTAAGTGAATTTTATCAAAATAACCTGAACTGGAACAGAAAAGACTGCACAATTATTTAATGTATTGTTACCTCTAATGCCACAAGTTGACACACACATCTGTTAAAACACCATATAGCACAACACTGTAAAAGCTGTTAAAACACCATATAGCACTACACTGTAAAAGCTGTTAAAACACCATATAGCACTACACTGTAAAAGCTGTTAAAACACCATATAGCACTACACTGTAAAAGCTGTTAAAACACCATATAGCACTACACTGTAAAAGTATTCATTGTGCTACAAGGGGAGTCATTTTGAATGCCTCAAGCGACCTTTTAATCTTTGACAGAAGCCCTGACCCCAGTGTTCTCTCAATCAGAGGGTGGAATAATAAAGGCTGAGGATATCTCTGTCCCCTGTATCTCTATCAACTATCTATATGGGGAGGCTCAAGCTGTTACATCTTCCCCTTTTCTTTCAGATGAATAAGAACCATTCAATGTCACAGCTGTCACTTCTGATCAGCCTTCGCACAGCTGCCCCACAATGCCATCAACACCTGGTTTGTTGCATGTTGGGTTCGTCCCAAAACTGCATGGTTATCAGGCAGCAGCAGAGAGGAGTGTGTATGTATATATATACACACACACACATGTGCAGGCATGCACGTACAAACACAGACAAGGCTATTTTGGAGACCATAATGGCTAAAGTTGGGCCCTCTTTCTAGGGCCAGATTCCGACTTAGGAAATTACGCCTTTCGTACGCACGCCTTTCCTACGCACTTTATGAAGGTGCGTAAAGGGCTTTGCAGGCGTGGTTCCCTTGCGTGCGCTGAATAAATGTAATTCATTCATTGAATATCTCCTACTTGCTGTCCAACAGATTTTTTCTTGTGGAGTTTTCAGTACATTTATCTTAAGCCATCCCTTTTGAATACGGTGTACCGTTTAGTTAGATCAATGAAAGAAAGCCAACTAAATAATGTATATGCACGGAAGAAAGAAAACCGTGGTTTGATTCATTCTGAAAAATTGCCACATTCAGTTCTTTATCCCATGGTAATGTTGGAAGAATAGTGTACATATCATTATAATAGGGAGAATAGTGTACAAAAGTAGGCTATACCCTCATCTATTGCCTGCACTAACCATGGAACTGTGTGATGACACTGCCAAGTATTGGGCCATGCGTCGGGTTCAAACTGTTATGGCTTGGTCTGCGCTCTGCTCCATAACGATTTAATTAGCCTATATGTCTTTTTTTATACTATTAACTGTTACTAATGATCCTCAGCAACAACCACATGGCCGTGATGGCGTTTACAGAGGAAGCAAATGAAGGTAAATGAAACATTGGAATTAAATGGAATGATAATGTAGGCTATACCAACTGAAGGGATATAACAGTAAATAGGCAGTTAAATATGTGTGGTTATTAGGCCTACTGACAGTCAATACTATAATGGCTAATATTTAACATGATAGAAATGGAAACGGAGAAAGTCGGGGTAGACATTTGAGAGTGCCCATCCCTGCTATAAGGCCTTACAATTTAAATTCTGCATAATGGCACGGCATTTCTTAAACTTTACTGTGTTACTATGTTGATATTCTTCAGTTTGCTGCCATATTACTGGTTTACATTTGTCTGGTTTCACGTTTGTGATTATAAGGTAAAATAGATCTAAAACAAATGTTATTTCCCTTATCCAAACAGATTACTCATTTACATAGCTTTTGTCAAGTTATTACAGTGCATGGAGAATGGTGGTATTTCTATCAAAAAAATTAAGTAGATGCTTTTTCCACTTGGAACCTGTTGGTAAAGGTGGTGGAATTAAGGCAAGGTCAGAATATGGAGTATCTGTAGACACAGCTCCGCCACACCTTCATTTATTCCAGCTCAAACCAAAACAAATAGCAGGTGAATAGCACTTTAGTCTCATGCTTAAGTTCGTCAGAGTACGCATAGAGAAGTGCATAAAAAGGGAATTACGTGCCATTAACTCGGGTCGGAATCGGGCCCATAGTGAAGACTGGTGAACTGGGTTAGTCTGTTAAAGCTCAATAAATCAGGAAATCACAATGCTAATATCATAGCAAAACGTGGTTGACTTAAAGCCAACATTCCACTTTGCTCTATATGTAAATGGTCAGTGTTATCCCCACAATAACCATACAAATGAAGAGAAGACAAACTAAGGTTATGTAGTGCATTGCATTTGAAAAAATAGAATATTCAATGATTGACTGTTACTGGATGAATACAGATCAAATTAAATGTTGTCAATACACAAACATCAGCCTACGGTGTGGTTTTGAACGTGCTGTTTATATGTAAAAAGTGAGTATTATAAAGACTGTTGTCCCCTAGGACAGAAGGCTAAACGCTTTTGTTTTTCTTGTCACTCCCCCACCCATGTACAGTGGCCCTAAGGGGCAAAGTGGCTTGAAACCTTTGATCCACAGTTAAAAACAGAAATTAGTATTTCTTCTAAGTTTTCCAATGTCTGCACTTTTATTTATGAAGAACTGCTGACTGTTGTAACTCATCCACGAAAAAATGATAAATTGAAAGTGAAAGGAAAGCTTTTGTAGCCTACACAAGTGCAGTCACACCGTCAAAAACAAAGTTCAATATGAATCTGTGTATAAATCATCATGAACAGCGTATTAGTCATAACTGTAATCTTGCAGTTGTGACAAGGAGAGGATCAAAAGATAGATTTAGATCCTGTGGAAACAATATCTACTTTAAATGTTCCATTCCTGGAGTCAACATACATGACTAAACTAAGCTGCTAGATAGGGAGCTGTTGTTGTTTTCTCTCTTGGATCAAACCCCATCCACTATACAGTAAAACCAGTCAAAGCATTAACCATACTGTGTACTGGGTAACACTGTACATATGCTGTCAATAACAGCTTGTAATTGTCTATTAATAATTAATGAACCATATTCATTATTTCGTTTATTTATTCTCTACAAAACTATAAACAGACAAAAATTGCATAGGAAACCTTTCACAAATTATTATTGTCAAATGATAATCCCTTTGTAACAAGGCCCAGTGTTTGGCAAGTAATAGGTATGTTTTCTAATTGTTTTACATTACTTCGTTCATGTTTGTTAATAATGATTTCCTTTAGCAAATAGCACACAGATAGGAAGTGTTACCAAGTAGTATGTCTGGATGCAAAAAATGATTATGTCCAGCTAGCTAACGGTATGAACGCCAATCAAACCCAACATAATATACAACTAATACGCAATCTGAAAAAGTACACTGTTTTTTTCCTGCACCATTATTTTAAACGGATAATTCAGCAAAGTCCCAAAAGCAATTTGTTCTCTAGCTAAATAAAGATAAAAAATAATGGGTTGCAGTGTCTCAACACATGGAAGTGAAACTTTCAAGGTAGTTTATCATAAAACATGATAATCTGTGAACAATAGCAGTACGTTGTGAGGTACGCAGTATAACTGAAAGAGAGGGTATATAGAGTATACAACTATCTATATCATGTGAGCATTGTGCCTTGTGTGCTTTAAAAAAGTATATATATTTATGTAGTTGGTACCACACTGTAGTCCAGGCTAAGTATATCACACTCAACAGCAACAGTATTATCTGGAAACAGCAATGCAATTCCATCTGATATGCATATTGTGAATGTTTCAATTTAATTCCAATATCAATTGTCTTGAAGTCTCTTTTTCAATTTCAGGTTACAATACAATAAATATGGCAATTTCCACAATTATTTTACAATTCGTAGAAAACAACTAATGTCAATTGCACTTAACGGCATCATGTTGATTCAAACTAAGGGGGTTCATACGTTTGTAGCCTCACAAAATATTAAGTACAGCAACGTATTAATCTGTAAAGAAGAGCTCTATGCTATCAGTGTCCGCACATGATGCCCTTGACTGCATCGCTGGCACTTGCACTCTCAGATAAATAAAATGCAACGTTAACCAGCTTCAGGGCATAATACATGTATACATACTGTACATACATTCTGCTCCAATTATTACACATCTGAATGACGTACAATAACTCAACCACATGCAAATGTCATGCTAGAATAAGAAAACATCTGACACATTACTGTATATGCACTTTAAAAGGAGCACTACTTAATCTCAGTTTCCACCCACAGTGAGCCCCTAATGTATGTTTGTAAACATGTGTGGGTCTTGGCAAACGTAACTGCCATATAGTTATTTAATTTGTATTGTAACTGCCCCAACACCAATGACGAGAGTGAGGGTTTTTGGAGCAGAATTCAAATAGCTATTTGGCAGTTACACATAGGACAAATCATAGCTTGAGATATGCACATTACTCAAATTTTACGTAAACCATGCAATGACGTCAATGAAAGATTTGCACCAAAGTATGAGGCATGTGCAGTAATCTCAAAATAGTGTTCCACCCTAAATGGTGATCTTCATCCCATTCAATCAAACTGGGAACAGGAATTTATGAGTGGTCGACTTTATTGGCATTCAAATGTGAAGATACTGTTGCCTTGTTTATTGACTACAGGAGATACTATGCTGCACATTTGTTTTTCCGTGTAACTTGTCAAGGTATTCACTATCTGTAAATGAAATGGTATTGTAGATTTTCTTTTTTCAGCTTTTGGTTTCCTTTCTATTCTGTCAAAAGTATTAACAAAAACTATGTCAATGACTTTTGGCAAGAAACTAAATGAACTTACCAATATTGAACTATTTGTGCATGTTAAGGCATAGTTGTCTTTTCTATTTGAGAAAGAGTAAGAGATGGTTGTATCTGTTTAGTGTAATAAAGCATCATGATATTTTCCTCTAAATATGTGTTTTATCCCTTGGCACAATTATATATATGAACAAAAAGAATACCTCATATCTCATAAACAGTATATAGGAATGTGCACTCTCAGAGGAACTTGCTTTGGGCTTTTACTAAGAAATTAAGAATGAACAGATGCTATTCTTCACCGCTAACCTTCAGTGTTGGCTGATAGTTAGGTATGAGGGTGTTCTAAAATGTACATTGTACTGTAGATAGTCTGTTGCAAGATACCTGTCAGACATGTTTGATAATCCATCTGTTGGGTCCATCTATCAGGTTTCCATCTAAATGTGTTTATTGCATTCATCAAATAGAAACTGGCTTCCGAGTTAGGGAACTGACTTCAACATAATATTGAACCTTGTTCGTCATTCTCGGTGTGCTTCCTTTGTAAACACTCAAATGACTCTAGAGTATTTTAATTAAGAACTTTTAGAAGACAGTGGTATCACAGCACTGTCTCCATCCACCACAGGCCTGATGACAGCTGTCGCAAAGTAGAACATCTCAAACGGCAATGTCATCAGACAGACCCGTTGTGTATTTACAGCAACAAGCAGAAGCCTAATTAAATGTACAGATGTAAACAATGTTTTTCATCCAACTCCTTACATAAGAAAGAATGTGTACACGTGATAGGGATATGTTAAATGAATCTAGCCAACTAACAAAAAGCAATGGCTGTGTTGAAATAATCAATTCAATTAGTTGTATATTCAATTAATTAGATGTTAGTTGTTGATACATCTTATTGTGTAAAGTCTAACAGCTATTTTTTGGTTGTTGAATTATTGTTGCATAGAAATATTTTTATTTATTTTACCTTTATTTAACTAGGCAAGTCAGTTAAGAACAAATTCTTATTTTCAATGACAGCCTAGGAACAATATAACATAGTATAAGCCATTATAAGGGTTCATAGTAAAGTAAATAAAACAGCCTTATTCTGTACCGGTTGGCATTAAGTATTAAAAGTGTTAAGTGTTAATGTTCAAATAAAGTGTAACTAAAACATCATGCCTACATCCAACAGAATAAACATTCTATAATGCAACTAATGAGATTATCATGGATCAACACAGACTTTAAAAAATACATACATTTGTAGGAACTTGTCGATCAAATAAAAAGGTTGAATTGACTGTCAAATAACATAACATTAAATACACTGCAACAATGTTTTGTTTTTGTCCACAGTATTTATGACTTCACTGGCCACTTACAATTATCATATGAAACCAATGCCAATAATCAGCAAGCAAGTAAACGGTATTCAGAATGCTCCACCGCCAAACAAATAAATGTCATGTACTATACAGATCATTAAATGCTTGTTTGTTTATCTGGATTTCTGCATGCATTTGGCTTTGTCTATCTCACCACCAGGCATTTGTAGATAAAGAACTCCATATGGAATATCGTCCGGGAAGTAGGTAAAACAGCCAGTTAAAATGTGGAATACATAGGGAGGACAAAGGGTGATCATTCCCTGGATTCCATCTTTTGTGGTCAGACAGCACATTCATTGGCCCTAGACAAAAGGGATGAGGATGCGGATGAAGGTAGATGACTGTCACCTCATTAATCACGTTTTGGTTTACTCCCCAAAGAGGTCATGTTTTCCGGATGCCTCGGCACTGATGTATTTCTTTGCTGATACCACCGTTAGTTTTGAAACAGTGTTGGCCTATGTAGCCAATGAATCGTGCAAAACCAAATTAAGCCCAGCCTTCACTGTAATGCATTTGCTCCTTGACTTGCAACACAGAAGATGTGCCATATTTCAAGCCCAAGGATGAACACCAAAGTACATTAAAACCACTTCTGCTACGCCAACCACAAAAAACCCTCACAACAAATCACCTTGAATGAGTTTTAATTGTATTGATACTTGATTACCATGACTTGGTAGTATTGTAGAAATAAACGAGTATGGGAACACAATGAATGTCTTCCCATAGCCGTTTAAGTAGCTTGATCATTTAATTAACTTGCTTTCTATTTTAATTTAGTATTAGTATGTTTAGTATCCATCCTTTTTTGATGTGATAGACTAATATTATGAATATATGGATCTAACTCGTTCAATAAAAACATTTTCTTTCATGTTATTTGTATGAGCGCATGAGCGGCACAGGGATTTTCTTACAATCTAGTCCGTACAGTGAGTTATCTGTATAATTTCAATGTTCATTTGTACAATTTATCTTGATTGAAAGAGTTAATAATGAACTCACCTCTACAAAATGTATTTTCTTGTTTGTATGAGTTGTCATTTGATCTGTTCTAGTTCTAGCCTACCCATGCCTGCTAATTATGTTACCGTTTGACAACACTCCTGAATCACACAAAATATCAAGAGAACTTCACAAGTCCAATACACCACCTACACAGTATGCCCATTTTACTCCTGAAATAGATTAAATATAGAAATGGATGTGCCTTATCTACTGTGATGGCAGGTGGGTATAGGTCTATGGCAGTAGTAAAGGGGAAATCCTGGTTAGGGAATAGTACAAGTAAGTCAGACTTTTGAGCAGTTAAATCCTGGCTAGAGAATAGTAGCAGTGATTCACTTTTTAGTTTAATCCTAGCTAGGGAATAGTAGAAGTGATTCAGACTGTTGAGTAGTTAAATCCTGGCTAGGTAATAGTAGAAGTGATTCAGACTTTTGAAAAGTTCAATCCTGGCTAGGGAATAGCAGAAGTGATTCATACTGTTGAGTAGTTAAATCCTGGCTAGGGAATAGTAGAAGTGATTCAGACTGTTGAGTAGTTAAATCCTGGCTTGGGAATAGTAGAAGTGATTCAGACTGTTGAGTAGTTAAATCCTGGCTAGGTAATAGTAGAAGTGATTCAGACTTTTGAAAAGTTAAATCCTGGCTAGGTAATAGTAGAAGTGATTCAGACTTTTGAAAAGTTCAACCCTGGCTAGAGAATAGCAGAAGTGATTCAGACCGTTGAGTAGTTAAATCCTGGCTAGGTAATAGTAGAAGTGATTCAGACTTTTGAAAAGTTCAACCCTGGCTAGAGAATAGCAGAAGTGATTCAGACCGTTGAGTAGTTAAATCCTGGCTAGGTAATAGTAGAAGTGATTCAGACTTTTGAAAAGTTCAACCCTGGCTAGGGAATAGCAGAAGTGATTCAGACTGTTGAGTAGATAAATCCTGGCTAGGGAATAGTAGAAGTGATTCACTTTTTAGTTAAATCCTATAATTCATAATGTGAGGGCATTAATACAATAAGTGTGTATTGAATGTATTAAAGCCACACAATGAACAATCAAATAATTTGAATGGACGAGACTCACTAACAAGATTTGCTACACGGCAGTAAATTAGTTGTACGAATGAGCATTCAGCATGCAGACAAAATAAGAAATTTCACAGGGCTAACCTAGTTAAACATAGCATTGATTTGACCAACGCATTCTAGTCCAGACGGGTCCCTGAAAAGGGCCTTTTTTCATGTTGCAACACATGGAGGGAGCTCTCCAAGATTTCCACCCATCATTACTGCTTCACAGTCAAGCAGGCTAACAGGCCTTTTTTGCAAGAAAAAATAAGAAAAAGATGAGAGAAAGAAACATGAAAGTGCGAGTAAAAAAATCCTGTTTCCGGATTGAGTTCCCACTCTTGTAATTACGTGGAACGAGCCGACCCTGGTTCCTTTCAGAACAGATGGTATTCACTTTGGTTCTCATAACCACCACAAACAATCCTATGTTCCTCAGTCAGCTTCGCACGGGCCTGTGAGGATATATTTATTGTGCCAATCAAAAGTATTTACCCGCCATTAAGATCGTCTGCTGCCTTGAGTGATAAAATTGGTGGTGGGAGAAATAAACAATTGGTGAGGAAGGATCATTAACTTCGTGACTCAACTTTGACACTAATTAGAAGGGGATATAACACTGAGAAAGTGAGGGGAGATATGGTTTACGTGGCAAGACAGACTATGACTTGTCTCCCATGTTTAAATGTCTATCATGGACTTGGGTACTAGGTCAAGCACAACCAATCTGCCTGTCCAGTCTCTTACTATTAAAATCTATACTCTGCTTCTGAAGAGCCAACTACTGACGTAAGCTGTAAGAAAACCCATTTCCAGCTAAATGTAAAGTGTTAAACACTTGACTATACATGTGTTGTTATTTACAAGACCCAATGCACATTAAACATGTTAGCCTGAATATCACACCACTTGATTTTAGCTTGCCAGTATGCAGTATGTATGCAATTACACTGACATATTATGGACAAGGAGGAATATTCAGAATTAGGCAGAGCCCTTTTGAAGTTGGCATGTTAAGTTACAAATTTGATATGATGTACATTTATCTTTCAAAAACTGGTCAAATTAACAACAAACATTCAGTCATTACGCTTTCAGAATGTAGACTTCTTTATGTACTCCTTAAATGTAGAACCAACAAGTGCTTCAATGCCTTTAAAAGCTGGGAAGTGGCTGCCTAGCTATCTGCTATTGATGGCCACCAGCTGTGCCGACTGCCAACTGAGGATAGCCGGTTTGCATTGATCATGAAGTAACAGCGGAGACTCCTTGTATTATCAGTCAACAAGGTTGCAGACAGACATGCATCCGCTTCTATTGTATTAACTGAACTTCTCCCCAATGTATCCCCATTTGTACATTTCTTAGGAAATTGCCCGTTAAAGAAATGTGATCAAAATAAAGTACAGTACAGGTAAAGATGTCATCTTATCGACAGGCCCGTTTTCTTTTTAACAGTCCCGTTCTGTATTTTCTGTTAATTGCAGGGAGCAGATGTTTGCATGAATTAAATATTGTTGAGGATGAAGTAGAACAGCATGGTAGCGAGAGCAGCGCAGCAGAGGAGCCCGATTTGGAATCATTTTTGGGGGGGAAAAGCGGCAATAAACAACGACAACCTGAAGATGCACTACACACTTAACAGTACACAGCTTTAAATAATAATTTGTCTGTAAAGCAATCATCCTGGTAATGACCTATTGCATGGGTAGGTAACCCTGGTCCTGGAGTGTGCAGGAACTGAATGTTTTTGGTTTAACAGACCTGGAAGACCAGGTGTGTTGAATTTAGGCAATCAATTAACTGATCAATTAGCTCAGTGTGCTGCCTGGTTGGAACAGAATCCTCCAGTACCTGCAGCACTCCAGGAACAGGGTCGCCTACCCCTGACCTATTCTCTAGGTGATGTTTTGTAGAAGACTCAGCACCTCTTGTTGCATGTGTAATCTATGGGAATGAGAATTAGAAAGTTTCACTTGGTGCGCCGTGCAATTAACATCCAGTGTCGTGTTGGTATAGTAGGGCAGAGAAACAAGAAGGTTCCATCCTGAAGTGGTACATCATTGATAGGTGAGAGGAGAGCATTTGTACTACAGTATGCACTCAGAAGTAAGAGTCTAGTCATTGGGACATGGCCATTAGCGGGAGTTGGCACAGTGTTTGGACAGGGCCACAGTCAGTCAAGGCCAGGGTCAGTAAAAAAATCAATGGTGCTCTCCGGTCATTGTGACAGTCACCACACTCACCACTCCACAGAGTGCACTTACTCTCTCCACCTTATGGCAGACCACTGGCATGATATGGGGATTTGATTCGCTTAACACAGTTTAGCAGATTGGAAATGTCTCCCAAATGGAAAGATCCAATAGGCAGGTCTGTCATGTGGGTCCTAGAGAGGTATGGCTGACAAGGTGGTGGGACACAGAGCCTGGAGACACCAGGTGAGTTAAATTACCCAATGAAGCAAACACGCGAATGGCTGACTTGCAATTCCAAACCATGGCATTGAGCATACTCAAACAAAGATGGTCAAATCATGGGGCATTTAAGATACATATTTTTTTTATTATTGTCAGTCTTAAATATGAACACACAATCTTCATAAAGAAAATACATATGAATCAACAATCTTACATTACAGGGAGTCAAATAGAATGTCATTTTCTCTTCACTTTGGAATCAACCAGAATTAAGGGATTACTGTGACCTATGCCGGGTGAATGACTTGACTGTACTGTACTGGAGTAGAGGGAATGAGTGTGTCATCAGAAATTCAAATTAATTTGATCATGAGGTTTGGTCATGCATCAACACAGAAATGTCCTTTCAAAACTGAGACAAGCACATCCGTATGCCGCCAATGTCTACAACTTTGTCACTGCTATTTCCAAAGTCCCTATTCCAAAACGAATTATTCCAAACTGCAATGCATACTCAACAAATGTCACGTCACGTCACAAAGAGCACTATACTAAAGGGTAGGTGCAATATAAGCTCAGTCAAAAATAATAGTTGGAAATAGGTTTCTGTGATGGTTATACCGTGGACTTCTCAGAAGCCCCAGCTGTTGCTTTCTGTACATATGTTTTGAAACAACTGCAACAACAAAAAAAAGTTACACTTTTATTGAATCTACCCTTAGCATGGCCTTTAATTCATTAAGTCCACATAATGATATAGTTTCCGTCCACAGACTAAGGTTAACCCCAGATTTCCATATCTTTCAACAGGCATTGGGATCCGTTTTGTCAGTAAAAATGTGTGATGCCATCACCACAGTAGAAAACGTATTTAACCTTTATTTATCCCATGGAGGTCTGAAGACCTCTTTTACAAGGGTAATAATCATGTGGTATTTATTTCAAAAATGGTTTTGGGGTGCAAACCATTACGCTGATGCATTTTGCACCATGCATGACATGCATTAAAGTGATATTCCTAATCAGTGTAAAATCAATGCAGCTCTCACACAGACATAACCCATTTGAAATGTGATAAATGCACCCAATTATCTGCTGTAATATGGCCTATTCTGATGGCAGCACCACAGGTTTGAACCATTAACATGTCAAATATTTCTTAACATCAAAATGTGTCCCTTTCTCCCCATTTGCGAATAAAATATTGAAGGCAGACTTCACTATATGATATCATCGTACATGGCATGGTGACCTCCTGCTTCCAGACATCAACAACAGAAAACTGCCAAAACTGACTCTTAATCTGTGCCCTCCCCTGAGGCATGCCCATTTAAGGAAGAACCAATAGTAACAGCCCTGGCAGATTAGATGTTGATTTCTGGGAGCAAGCAATACATTGTCCCGCTGTGTATGATGATTTCACAACGTTGAGTCTACCTTTAAGACATAGAAAGGTTACAGGAAGTATTGTTGTAGCTCCTGAGTGTGTCCTTGGTGACAAGGTCACAGAGGAGACAAATATATGCCTGATTTCAAATCAATCCAAACTCAGCCCTGATTATTTAACCCGGTATACAACACTAAATTATAATATATTAATGGACTGTATGTATATGTGCTCTATTGAGAGACAATATATGTAAAACATTTGCATTTCCAGTCAAAGTACATTTGCATGTACATTCCAGTACATTTGCATGTACCAGTTCAACACAACCAAACAATTAATACTTATTGGTTATGAGAGAGTATTTTGTAACAAAAAAAAAAAAATGACTGTGAAACTAATGGCTGAGAAGTCTTTGGGCTCTTTTAGGGGCAAATCCTAACCTCCACTTCAGTCCAATTTCCACTAAGTCTCCCATTGACATCAATGCATCAAAGTGAACATGTTACTTAAAGAGATACTTCAGGATTTTGGCAATGAAGCCCTTTATCTACTTCTCCAGAGTCAGATGAACTTGTGGATACCATTTTCTCTGTAAGCAGTTTAAAGGAAGTTGTTAACTATAGTTAGCACAATTGCTAACTAGTGTTAGTGCATGGACTGGAAGTCCATGCTAACTGCTAGCATGCTAGGAGATCCCATACACTTCTAGTCATTGCACTAAGCTAGTTAGCATTGGATCGTGAAAGTACCCCTAACTTCCTTCATACTGGATGCAGATACATAAAAATGGTATCCGTGAGTTCATCTGAAGTAGATAATGGGTTTCATTGCAAAAATCCCGAAGTATCCTTTCAAGTGCAAGTTAGAATTTGCCCTTAGTGATCCATAGAGAGTTGCTATTGGACACAATCTTACTCCTTAGCCTCTTTGTTACCAACACTGTTGAGACGGGAATACTTGAGAATTGACCCTAGTGTGCAAATGACCCATGTAAATACATTATAAGTATCTTAAGGTAAAACCAGTTGTAGTGACATTAATAACATTTGTGAGAGATTACATTACTTTAAGTTAGATGTCCACACAAATGGAAATAACTTCCTTTCCATTCATAACTAGTTAAGTAATTCTTTACACCACCTTGTGTAGACTTGTGCCAGCTAAAAGGGAGGAAAAACAAGCTCTTTGCCTAAATAATCACAATTACAGCTTTGATATTGTATTTACCCCTTTCAAAATATGTGTTAAAATCCCCCAAATAGATAGAATAGCACAAACAACTGAAAATATCACAATTGACAATGCTGAGAAAATATAATTTCTTCTTAACCATTGTTGTGGTTTGTCAATGTGTCAGAATCAGAAATAGGTTTAAATTATAATTATACCAACAAAAAAAACATGATAACAGGCTTTTATGTCCTAGAGTTATTTCAGTCCGTCTGCTTCACTGCCTGTTTGAGATGTTTGTTTCATTCACCTCATACACTTAACTCTTGGGGATAAGAATCTTGGGGCTAAAGCATCTATCATAGTCCAAAATGTGTACGCATACGCACAGCAGTGTTCTGGAATATTGGCATTCATACTTTTCAAATTCTCAAGCTTTTTCTCCAACCGTCACCACATTCAAATTAATAAAAGACGCGTACCGGAGCTGCGTTGGTTGGGAATTGTTGGGAGGTGCGCTTTCGGGCTGTGCTTCCCCGCGGATGGTGGTCTCAGAGCCGCGTAGCTATGTCACAATGGGATGCCGGACTATCGCGTCTTAACGTCAATGGACTATGATTTACGCTTAAGACTCTTGGGGCTAAGATGACCATGTCACTCGGTAGAAACTGAAATAAATAAAATGTAAATAACAGACAAACCACAACCAAAAAGAAACATTTGGGAATCATACCATAATGGGAGGGGAAACGAAAACAAATCAAAACCCAAAAATCGACAATGTTGTTATGTCCTTAAAACTCCTAAAATTAACAAAGAAAAATGTGTATGTTACATAATACTTTTTAGCGGTTTGACATTATGTAATAGGGTAGCCCATGCACTCATGTGCATCACGTTTGTGGTTCCGGGTGAGAGAAAACACACAAACCACGCAACCTTGCCACTCGGAAGCCAGAAAGCCTACTGCATCAAAACCTGAGCAGAAACTGAAGGATGGCCAGAAGTAGACAGGTGTAGGTGTGTACATGCATCCCCATCGAGCCGCTGTTCCCGTCCTGCACTGCTCCGGGTCCTGTTGTGGCCAAGGGGGATGGCGGAGGAGAGGGAACAAAACATTTGGATGAGTTTGTGGTGTTCAAAATTGGTTTTGCTGACTTGAACCTTCTGATCTGCAGATAACAAGTGATTCACTGCTCTAATACCTTCTCCCCGGCACTCCACAGAAAAGCAACAAATGGATTGCAGTAATTGACACAAGGCACATAATCAACTATGCCCCGGGCCAAACGCCTGCTAGTGCCATTAGGTACCCACCTCAAAAGAGAACATTGTTATTCATCCCAGTTCTGTTTACTTATTATTCGGCAGAGAGATGTCCAAGTTATCCCTGGCACAGCTAGGGTACCTAAGCTAGCTATGCTAATCAGGTCATTCCCAGACTACAAAATACTCCGATTCCTGCTGATGGAAGGTTTAAGTGGGGGCACTTTGGTGGTCATATAAGCATTGCTAAAGCATCTGTTCACTTCCTCTCATCACCAGCAAGCACTGTTGACTTGAGCCCCCCTTATCATCGCCGTTATTATCATCTTACTGTATGATATTATGAAACCTTGACCAACCAAGCCGGCTGCCCGGTTCAGCCTTAATTGCGGCTGGTTGTAAACAAGCTAATCAACTGAGGGAAGGGAGACAAGCAATAACCATTGATAGACAGTGGAGGAAAGAGCAGGACCCGGGCCTTTATTTTCTTGGTTGGTAGGAGGTCTGTGAGTTTTTAATCTAAATTGAAGCATGATAGCAGAGGCTGAGCTAACGGTGTGGGGCCTGGAGCAATAAGGGAGTTGTAGGCTGGTCCAATTAAAATGTCAAACCACTTACTTATTCACTAAGACAATCTTGTCAGTTTCAAAATATCCTATAGCATATAATGTATTCCTGCTAATTACAGTACATGTTTACCACAATAGCAGTTAAAAAATGGTTGTGAGGGCGATATTAGATCCACCACCATATTTTACTGTAGGGATGAGGTATTTCTACATATGCATTGCTCTTTTGAAGGCCAAACCCACCACTAGTGAGCGTGGCCAAGGAGATCAATTTTCATGTCATATGACCGTAGCACCGGTTCCAATCCAAGCGCCAATGCCGTTTAGCAAAGATTAGGCGGTGCTATGGCCAGACGACATGAAAATAGAGCTGTTTGGCCATGCACACCAATGATTTGGCCTTCGAAAGAACAATACATATGCAGAAAATACCTCATCCTTACTGTAAAACATGGTGTTGGATCTTTGATCTTATGCGGCTATTTTGCTTCCACTTGTCCTGGGACACTTGTTAAGGTCAATGGCATAATTAACTTTACCATTACAAGTATATTTTAGCCAAAAACTTGGTTGTCTCTGCTAGGAGGCTGAAACTTGGCAGCAAGTAGATCTTCCAGCAAGACACCTTTCTTCTTTAGATATTTTTTTACTACTTGTTAATAAACAAAACCTCTCTCTGAGCAACTGAATTAGTTTAAAATAATATAATTTTTAAAAAATAGCTCAGTATTTGTATTATTTATTTTATAGTCTTCTTTGCTCATTTTTATCAAAGGATCCAATAATTCCTCACCCTACTGTAAATCAATATTGGACCACATGGGGCATTATTGAGCGAGAGAGAGGGACGATATTATAAATTTTTATACATATTATACATTTTTACTTTGAAGCCGAGTACCGTTAATAAAATGACTTCTAATTTCCCTTGGATTTTCTTGGAGTTCACCAGGCTTTCTTTTGGGACATCTATCCAATTATGCTGCCACTGTAGATTATTCCTAAACCTGCATGTGGATAATTACAATAATAGTTCTGCTTTCCCCCCCACAATCCAAATCAAAGCAATTAATACATCTCTGAAGAGGAGCCCCACAGTTCATGGATCCTGTTTCACTTACATTCCAATCATGTCTAATTAATACAAACAATGATGACGCTGAGCACACATCAAATCAATAATGTCAATATTCATTGCTAACACATTGCTAAGAGGTCAGTCATAGTGCTACGCTATAGTAGTAACCTTTATTACAAGTATTCATTAATAACAAACTAGAGGGAAGGAAGAATTAGACATTAGAGATTCCTATATAGACACATATCAACAACTAGATGGACAAATTGCATAACAAATTGTCACAACCGTTAAAACACACACATGATCCATCACAAATGATAGTTGTAGGACAGATAGATACTTACACAGCAGATGAAGCACATGCAAAATCAAATGAAGCCATGCCACATGGCGAGCCGGTTAGGCGGTTGAAAAAAGAAGAACAAAACACGGTTAGCAAAACGTTCAAAAGCTCAGAGCTCTTCATTTACCATTTCCACAACGATTCCAGTGACATACTTTCTCCTTATCAGCCTGGGAGAATTCTCCCAGGAAATGTCACCTGTCAGATATACCTTTTAACTTCTTATCAATATTAATAAATGGAATTGAAAGCTAATAACGTTATCATAAGAAGTCAGAACAGCCCAGTAACTATCTGACAATCTCATTTCGTCAGGCTGAGCTTAAACACTATATGGCCCCTTTCAGTGGCAGAAACATAGTCCTCCTGTCACCTCAGTATTAGCATTGTATGATACTCCAGTGATATTGGCATATAATCAGTTTGTTTTCGATGTGAAAATGGCCATGTTTATCATGCATTGTTAGAATGCTGTTAGCGCATCAGAGAGTGGGTTGAAACGCATGCTCATGCCGAATACCGGTACTAACCTTGCAATAGTGTTGAGCTAGTGGGTTCAATAACCTCTACACCAGAAAAACGGAACAGAACAGAGCAAAATATATAAAAACGAACAAAAGCAAACAATCATAGACAATGCTGCCTTAATGCGAACAACATGAAAGTAAAGCTGGTGAATGACTTTTTAGCTTCATGGGTGCAGTGTTAAAAGGCATACAGTGAGGTGGAAGACGTTGCTGTTAACCTAAATCATTGTGATGTTGCATTAGATTAAGGCACAGATTACTAAATTGAGTATATGCAGTTATTCTTACATTAAATCAGCTTGAGACTGATGTTAAGCATGGAAATGTCCTCAGTTATTTATATCAAATAAATCACATAAAGAGGAATAAAAGTCCATTCAAAGTGAAATGAGAATCATGTCGAAATAACACAACATTTTCAGTACACTTTATGATAACAGGCATTTATACATTATTTCTAAACTATTAATAAATAAGTATTTCATTATTTGTAAACATTCATAGTAAACCTTTACAACAGGTACAATACTTTATGAAGCATTTAGAGACATGTATAGTGGCTTTTTCGTGAAAGTTATTATAAAGTGTTACCAACACACAACATGTTCATTTTGTTGCACCTGGAACACATGGTAATTCATGTACTCACCATACAGGACAAAGCTTGTGTTGGAGCTGCCCAGTTTGTTAATGGCGATGCAAGTGTAGTTGCCGTAGTCGGCCTCAGAGACATTGAAGAAGGTCAACTTGGAGAGCTGCCCGGCATCTTCGATCTCCATGCCGTCAAAACCATTGAAGATCCTTGAAGAGAGAGGATGGACAACTCTGTAGTCAATGAATGAAAAAAGAAATGTATTTATGTATTTTATTTATTTATTTAAGAATGTAAAATACATAGTGTCTTCGGAAAGTATTCAGACCCCTTGAATTTAACCACATTTTGTTAGGTTACAGCCTTATTCTAAAATATATATATTTTTAAGTGTCCTCAATCTAGACACAGTACCCCATAATGACAAAGCGAAAACAAGTTTTTAGAATTTTTGCTAATTTATTAAATGTCAAATGTACATAAATATTCAGACCTTTTAGTCAGTACTTTGTTGAAGCACCTTTGGCAGCGATTACAGCCTTGAGTCTTCTTGGATATGCCGCTACAATCTTGGCACGCCTGTATTTGGGGAGTTTCTCCCATTCCTCTCTGCAAATCCTCTCAAGCTCTGTCAGGTTGGATGGGGAGCGTTGCTGCGCAGCTATTTTCAGGTCTCTCCGGATATGTTCGATCCGGTTCAAGTCCAGGCTCTGGCTGGGCCACTCAAGGACATTCAGAGACTTGTCCCAAAGCCACTCCTGCGTTGTCTTGGCTGTGAGCTTAGGGTCGTTGTCCTGTTGGTAGGTGAACCTTCTCCCCAGTCTGAGGTCCTAAGCTCTCTAGCGCAGGTTTTCATCAAGGATCTCTCTGTACTTTGCTCTGTTCATCTTTGCCTCGATCCTGACTAGTCTCCCAGTCCCTGCTGCTGATAAACATCCCCACATCCTGATGCTGCCAACACCATGCTTCACCATAGGGATGGTGGCAGGTTTCCTCCAGACGTGACGCTTGGCATTCAGGTCAAAGAGTTCAATCTTGGTTTCATGACACCAGAGAATCTTTTTTCTCATGGTCTGAGAGTCTTGAAGTGCCCTTTGGCAAACTCCAATCGGGCTGTCATGTGCTTTTTACTGAGTGGCTTCCGTCTGGCCACTCCACCATAAAGGCCTGATTAGTGGAGTGCTGCAGAGATGGTTGTCCTTCTGGAAGGTTCTTCCATCTCCGCAGAGGAACTCTATAGCTCTGTCAGAGTAACCATCGGGTTCTTGGTCACATCCCTGACCAAGGCCCTTCTCCCCCGGTTGCTCAGTTTGGTCAGGCGGCCAGCTCTAGGAAGAGTCTTGGTGGTTCAGAACTTCTTCCATTTAAGATTGATGGAGCCCACTGTGTTCTTGGGGACATTCAATATTGCAGAATTTTTTTGGTACCCTTCCCCAGATCTGTATCTTGACACAATCCTGTCTCGGAGCTCTACTGACAATTGCTTCGACCTCATGGCTTGGTTTTTTCTCTGATATGCACTGTCAACTGTGGGACGTTATATAGACAGGTGTGTGCCTTTCCAAATCATGTCCAATCAATTGATATACCACAGGTGGACTCCAATCAAGTTGTATAAACATCTCAAGGATGATCAATGGAAAGTCTCAATTTCGAGTCTCATATCAAACGGTCTGAATAATTAAAGTTTTTTTAAAACCTGTTTTCGCTTTGTCATTATTTGGTATTGTGCGTAGTTTGCTGATGATTTTATTTCATTTAATCCATTTTAGAATAAGGCTGTAACATAACAAAATGTGGAAAAAATTAAGCAGTCTGAATACTTTGAAGGCACTGTATACACTGAGTGTACAAAACATTAGGAACACCGGCTCTTTCCATGAAATAGACTGACGAGGTGAATCCAGGTGAAAGCTATAATCGCTTATAGATGTCACTTGTTAAATCTACTTCAATCAGCGTAGATGAAGGGGAAGAGACAGGTTAATGAAGGATTTTTAAGCCTTGAAACAATTGAGACAATGAATGTGTATGTGTGGCAGTAAGACATTGAATGGGCAAGACAGTGCCTTTGAACGGTGTATGATAGTAGGTGCCGGGAGTGTCAAGAACTGTAATGCTGCTGGGTTTTTCACGCTCAACAGTTTCCCAAGTGTATCAACAATGGTCCACTACCCAAACAACATCTAGAGAACTTGACACGACTGTGGGAAGCATTGCAGTCAACATGGGCCAGAATCCCTGTGGAACACTTTTGACACCTTGTTGACTCAATGCCCCGATGAATTGAGGCTGTTCTGAGGGCAAAAGGGGTGCAACTCAATGTTAGGAAGGTGTTCCTAATGTTTTGTAGACTCAGTGTAGAGCCCCCTCAGCCATGTGAGTACAACAATGCACACAACTCGTGTGTTACTCACAACCTCCTTGTAGGGAAACTTACTGCAGCTAGAAGTTCAGGGAAGTCTGAGATGACCGCCACGACGCCTACATATTATGTCATTGTTATCTTAAATATATGTTATAATTTATTGCAATTTCCAAGCAGGTTCAATGGCAGGGGAAAAGACAGTGTCTTGACCATGTGCAATGGTAAGATTTGGGTCTCTAACCATAGGGACACTCTACAAGTGTACTCTCTCGCTCTCTCACCTTTGAAAATGCTGATGATCTAATGACCTTCCTTGAAAATCTACTTCCAGGAAAATCAAAAAGCCTGGAAAAAGCAGCAATTCAACATGTTTGCAAACATGCACAACGGGTTACCTTCTGTCATCTCGGTACCACTCGAAGTCTGCCTCGGGTACTGCATCCGCCTCGCACTCCAGCACCCCTCTCTGGCCAAGGGTCACGCCAACGTCTCTGCCCTCTGACACACTGGGGGCATCTACGGGCACACGAGGGCACTCATGGGATCAGTGTGCCAGAGACGGGGTCAAAGTATCAGGCAGGGGTCATGTGTAAATAGCAGAGTGAGGATTTGGTCCTTCCAGAGAGGATGCTCCTCTATCTGAACAGCTGTAATCAAGTTGAAAGCCATTCTTCTTTGGAGAACCAATTTGTAAATGCAGAAGGGTTTAATTTAACTGGTACTTCAGAGCACAGTTAATGTTGTAATGATTACAAGGGGAGTAGAATAAAATCAACGATTCCTGTCTTTTAAAAATACATTAAAATGCCCAATTTATGGCAACATGCATCAAATACCTTTACCCATAGACAGCCAATAAGGCATGATGTATAGCATGCACACATTTTCTGGTGAAGTGTAAAAACAATAAAGCAAAACCCAAATCAAAACTGATTTCACGTGAATGGAACCCTACAAGTTTTTCTGGAGAACTGGAACAAAGTTAAGACTAACCCAAACTGAGCTTCATCCATTCATCTATATTACATTCTTGGTCATGAGACCATTGACTCAGAGAAACTGTCTGCAAGGGAATGGAATGCCTATTGTACATTGTAGCAAACTGAAAACGTTTTGCAACAAAAACAAGTCTCTCTTATTGGACAAGTTCAGTGTTAGTCCCTCCCCAATTTGTCCCATTTGCTTCCGTTTCGTTCCTAGTAAAATACACGCAAGGACTGGGTTGACATTAAACTCACAGTTGACTGTGATCTCCACGGTCTGGACGTCTGTGGCGATGTCATTGACGGCGGTGCACTCGTAGGTCCCTGCTCTCTGTCTGGAGATACTGGGGATGTCCAAGTACTCGTCCTCTGATGCCAGGTCACCTGTGGAGGTTTTATTTTTTATTTCACCTTTATTTAACCAGGTAGGCTAGTTTAGAACAAGTTCTCATTTACAACTGCGACCTGGCCAAGATAAAGCAAAGCAGTGCGACACATACAACAACAACAGTTACACATGGAATAAACAAACATACAGTCAATAATACAGTAGAATAAAGTATATATACAGTGTGTGCAAATGAGGTAATAAATAGGCCATGGTGGCGAAGTAATTACAATATAGCAATTAAACACTGGAATGGTAGATGTGCAGAAGATGAAAGTGCAAGTAGAGATACTGGGGTGCAAAGGAGCAAGATAAATAAATAAATAAACACAGTATGGGGATGAGGTAGTTGGATGGGCTATTCACAGATGGGCTATGTACAGGTGCAGTGATCTGTGAGCTGCTCTGACAGCTGGTGCTTAAAGCTAGTGAGGGAGATATGAGTCTCCAGCTTCAGTGATTTTTGCAGATTGTTCCAGTCATTGGCAGCAGAGAACTGGAAGGAAAGGCGGCCAAAGTAAGAATTGGCTTTAGGGGTGACCAGTGAGATATACCTGCTGGAGCGTGTGCTACGGGTGGGTGCTGCTATGGTGACCAGTGAGCTGAAAAGGCGGGGCTTTACCTAGCAGAGACTTGTAGATGACCTGGAGCCAGTGGGTTTGGCGACGAGTATGAAGCGAGGGCCAGCCAACAAGAGCGTACAGGTCACAGTGGTGGGTAGTATATGGGGCTTTGGTGACAAAACGAATGGCACTGTGATAGATTGCATCCAATTTGTTGAGTAGAGTGTTGGAGGCTATTTTATAAATGACATCGCCGAAGTTGAGGATCGGTAGGATGGTCAGTTTTACGAGGGTATGTTTGGCAGCATGAGTGAAGGATGCTTTGTTGCGAAATAGGAAGCCGATTCTAGATTTAATTTTGGATTGGAGATGCTTAATGTGAGTCTGGAAGGAGAGTTTACAGTCTAACCAGACACCTAGGTATTTGTAGTTGTCCACATATTCTAAGTCAGAACCGTTCAGAATAGTGATGCTGGACGGGCGGGCAGGTGCGAGCAGCGATCTGTTGAAGAGCATGCATTTAGTTTTACTTGCATTTAAGAGCAGTTGGAGGCCACGGAAGGAGAGTTGTATGGCATTGAATCTCGTCTGGAGGTTAGTTAACACAGTGTCCAAAGAAGGGCCAGAGGTATACAGAATGGTGTCGTCTGCGTAGAGGTGGATCAGAGAATCACCAGCAGCAAGAGCGACATCAATGATGTATACAGAGAAGAGAGACGGCCCGAGAATTGAACCCTGTGGCACCCCCATAGAGACTGCCAGAGATCCAGACAACAGAACCTCCAATTTGACACACTGAACTCTATCAGAGAAGTAGTTGGTGAACCAGGCGAGGCAATTATTTGAGAAACCAAGGCTGTTGAGTCTGCCGATAAGAATGTGGTGATTGACAGAGATGAAAGCCTTGGCCAGGTCGATGAATACGGCTGCACAGTAATGTCTCTTATCGATGGCGATTATGATGTCTTTTTGGACCTTGAGCGTGGCTGAGGTACACCCATGACCAGCTCTGAAACCAGAAGGTACGGTGGGATTTGAAATGGTCGGTAATCAGTTTGTTAACTTGGCTTTCGAAGACCTTAGAAAGGCAGGGTAGGATAGAAATAGGTCTGTAGCAGTATGGGTCTAGATTGTCTCCCCCTTTGAAGAGGGGGTGCGGAGCTGTTGACTGGGGTAGGGGTAGCCAGGTGGAAACCATGGCCAGCCGTAGAAAAATGCTTATTGAAATTCTCAATTATAGTGGATTTATCGGTGGTGACAGTGTTTCCTAGCCTCAGTGCAGTGGGCAGCTGGGAGGAGGTGCTCTTATTCTCCATGGACTTTACAGTGTCCCAGAACCTTTTTGAGTTTGTGCTACAGGATGCAAATTTCTGCTTGAAAACGCTAGCCTTAGCTTTCCTAACTGCCTGTGTATATTGGTTCCTAACTTCCCTGAAAAGTTGCATTTCACGGGGGCTATTCGATGCTAATGCAGAACGCCACATGATGTTTTTGTGCTGGTCAAGGGCAGTCAGGTCTGGAGAGAACCAAGGGCTACATCTGTTCCTGGTTCTACATCTTTTGAATGGGGCATGCTTATTAAAGATGGTGAGGAAGGCACTTTTAAAGAATAACCAGGCATCCTCTACTGACGGGATGAGGGCAATATCCTTCCAGGATACTCGGGCCAGGTCGATTAGAAAGGCTTGCTCGCTGAAGTTTTTTAGGGAGTGTTTGACAGTGATGAGGGGTGGTCGTTTGACCGCAGACCCATTACGAATGCAGGCAATGAGGCAGTGATCGCTGAGATCTTGGTTGAAAACAGCAGAGGTGTATTTGGAGGGCAAGTTGGTTATCTGTTATCTGATATATGATATCTATGAGGGTGCCCGTGTTTATGGATTTGGGGTTGTACCTGGCGGGTTCATTGATAATTTGTGTGAGATTGAGAGCATCAAGCTTAGACTGTAGGATGGCCGGGGTGTTAAGCATGTCCCAGTTTAGGTCACCTAGCAGCACAAGCTCTGAAGATAGATGGGGGGCAATCAATTCACATATGGTGTCCAGGGCACAGCTGGGGGCAGAGGGTGGTCTATAGCAAGCAGCATTGGTGAGAGACTTGTTTCTAGAAAGGTGGATTTTTCAAAGTAGAAGCTCGAATTGTTTGGGTACAGACCTGGAAGACAGAACTCTGCAGGCTAACACCGTCCCCTTTGGCAGTTCTATCTTGTCGGGAAATGTTATAGTTAGGGATGGAAATGTCAGGGTTTTTGGTGGTCTTCCTAAGCCAGGATTCAGACACGGCTAGGACATCCGGGTTGACATAGTGTGCTAAAGCAGTGAATAAAACAAACTTAGGGAGGAGGCTTCTAATGTTAACATGCATGAAACTAAGGCTTTTACGGTCACAGAAGTCAACAAATGAGAGCACCTGGGGAATAGGAGTGGAGCTAGGCACTGCAGGGCCTGGATTAACCTTTTCTCAATAGGGGGGCGCTGTTTTCACTTTGTAAAAATTCGTTCCCAAATTAAACTGCCTCGTACTCAATTCTTGCTTGTACAATATGCATATTATTAGTACTATTGGATAGAAAACACTCTCTAGTTTCTAAAACCGTTTGAATTATATCTGTGAGTAAAACAGAACTCATTTTGCAGCAAACTTCCTGTCAGGAAGTGAGAAATCTGAAATCGGGCACTCTGTTCCAGGGTCAGTTTATTAATTTGCATGTAATCTATGGGTCGACATGCACTGCATACGCCTTCCCCTAGATGTCAGTAAGCAGTGAGAATTGGAATGGGGTGTCTAGGTAGATCTGAGGCCGTACAAAAGCTCTTGGAACCGGGTGTGCAGTCTTTTCAACGTTCGTCATGACGCAAGACAGACCTCAGGATTGCATTCTGAAAAGCTCTCGTTATAGGCGTTAGATATATCCGGCTCTGATTTTATTCGATACAGGTGTTAAAAACATCATAATGTAGTTATTTTAAACCGAGTTATATCAGTTTATATCAATATATTGCGATTTTCGGTATTTTATTTGTGCTGCGTTATAGTGAGTTGGACACGTCTTCGCCACATGGCTAATGTTTGCTGCTAATTCCAAAGTTGAAGACGACAATCTACAACCGAGCAACGATTTTTCTGGACAAAGGACAACTTGCACAAGATTCTGATGGAAGCTCATCAACTATTTATGATGTTAATTCGTTGTTCTGTTGAAATTTTTTTAACTATTATTCCGCCATTAATTTCGGTGCGGTCTCGCTTTAACGCACGCTGTATGTCGTAGTAACGTTAATTTTAAAAATCTAACACAGCGGTTGCATTAAGAACTAATGTATCTTTCATTTGCTGTCCAACCTGTATTTTTTAGTCAAGTTTATGATTAGTTATTGATTAGATTAGGTGCCTCTCCCAAGATTTCTCCCGACATTTTGTTTGCATTTTGGCTACTATTCATATTGTATAACCACGATTTGTGCCGCTAAATATGCACATTTTCGAACAAACCATATATGTATTGTGTAATTTGATGTTATAGGACTGTCATCTGAAGAAGTTTGAGAAGGTTAGTGAATAAGTTTATATCTTTTGCTGGTTTATTCGTTATCGCTACTGTTGGCTTGAATCAATGCTGTTGTGTGGTTGGCTATTGTAGTAAGCTAATATAATGCTATATTGTGTTTTCGCTGTAAAACACTTAAAAAATCTGAAATATTGGCTGGATTCACAAGATCTTTGTCTTTCATTTGCTGTACACTGTGTATTTTTCATAAATGTTTTATGATGAGTATTTAGGTAATTCACGTTGCTCTCTGTAGTTATTCTAGTTGCTTTGGTGAGAGTTGTGATGGTGGCTGCAATGTAAAACTATGATTTATACCTGAAATATGCACATTTTTCGAACAAAACATATGATATACAATAAATATGTTATCAGACTGTCATCTGATGAAGTTGTTTCTTGGTTAGTGACTATTTATATCTTTATTTGGTCGAATTTGTGATAGCTACCTATGCAGTAAAAAAATGGTGGAAAAAGAAAGTTGTGTCTTTTGCTATCGTGGTTAGCTAATAGAAATACATATTGTGTCTTCCCTGTAAAACATTTAAAAAATCAGAAATGATGGCTGGATTCACAAGATGTGTATCTTTCATCTGGTGTCTTGGACTTGTGATTTCATGATATTTAGATGCTAGTATTTACTTGTGGCGCTATGCTAGGCTATGCTAGTCAGCTTTTTTACTGATGAGGGTGCTCCCGGATCCGGGATTGTGACCAAGTAAAAGTTAACCTCTACATCACCAGAGGAACAGAGGAGGAGTAGGATAAGGGTACGGCCAAAGGCTATAAGAACTGATCGTCTAGTACATTCGGAACAGAGAGTAAAAGGAGCAGGTTTCTGGGCGCAATAGAATAGATTCAAGGCATAATGTACAGACAAAGGTATGGTAGGATGTGAGTACATTGGAGGTAAACCTAGGCATTGAGTTTATTTTTATTTTTTATTTTACCGTTATTTTACCAGGTAAGTTGACTGAGAACACATTCTCATTTGCAGCAACGACCTGGGGAATAGTTACAGGGGAGAGGAGGGGGATGAATGAGCCAATTATAAACTAATGAGAGATATTGTCTCTAGAGACGTTTAAACCAGGTGATGCCACCGCATATGTGGGAGGTGGAACTAAATGGTTGGTTAAGGCATATTGAGCAGGGATAGAGGCTGTACAGTGAAATAAGACAATAATCACTAACCAGGACAGTAATGGACAAGGCATATTGATATTAGGGAGAGACATGCGTAGTTAAGTGATCATAGGGGTCCAGTGAGTGGTTGGGCTGGCTCTAGACACGGCAATTCAGACAGCTAGCAGGCCGGGGCTAGCAAGCTAGCAGAAGGGCCTTAGAGGGACGTCGTGATGGAGGAAAGTCTATTTTAGCGTCCTCGTGCGGTGACGTCGATAGACCAGTTGTGATGGATTAGTAGGGTTCCGAGTAGCAGAGGGGTCCAAGTACAATTGGCAAGATAAGTATAGTGGCCCAAGAAATTGGCAGATGGATCTATTCAGCTAACAGTCCAATATGCTCCAGACAGCTAGCGGGCCGCGGCTATCAGATGGGCATTCAGGGGACGTCACGACGTAGGAGCCTGTTGAGTACCCCCTCGAGCAGATTACGTCTGTAATCCAGTTGTGAAGGATCGGCGGGGTTCTGTGCCCCGTACCGGCAGTAGAAGGGGTCCGGGTAATGTAGCCCAGGAGTGGCTGATGGGCCTCTTCAGATAGCCAGGAGATGGGCCTAGCATGGGCTAGCTCCAGGCTAATTGGTGCTTACTTCGGGACAGAGACGTTAGCCAGGAGTAGTCACTCGGATTGCAGCTAGCTAGCTGCGATGATCCAGGTGAAAAGGTTCAGAGCTTGCGGTAGGAACCCAGGGATATGGAGAGAAAATAGGTCCGGTATGCTCCGGTTTGAATCGCTTTGTACAATCTGGCAAGAGCTTTCCGAGCTAACGGTTAGCTGATGACCGCTAGCATTGGTTAGCTGACTACTAGCTAGTAGCTAGTGAGCTGGCTAGCTTCTGTTGGGGGATTCCGGTTCCGAGGTAAATAAAAAATACTTTAGAAAAAAACAGATTCACACCACATTGGGTGAGGCGGGTTGCAGGGGAGTATTTTGAAGTTGAGGTTAGGAAAAATATTTTTTAAAGATATGCGAAGAAAAATATATAAAAAGATATATACATGGGACACGACAAGACGAAGGACAAAGACGTCTTGACTGCTACGCAATCTTGGAAACAATAACAAGGTGTCAGGTAAACAACAATAACAACAACAGCCACAACATGTGAGGTATACAATAACAACAAAGAGGTGAGGTGGGCACCACAGCTATCCTGTATCAAATTATGGAATAATTCCTCAACCCACTGGTCTCAACAAGACTTATTGTACATGTTTTCACATTGGAAAAACAGGTCAGCCACCGATTTTTAGACCGACCTTATCGACCAACTTATCAAGAGGCAGGATGGTTGAAATGGTCAAAGTACAACTGTAGTCATGTCAAGCTCAAGGACACTGCAGCCTCACCTTCACATGAAGCAGGAATTAAATAATTCAGATTGTGTGAGTTTCTGATCCAGGTGGGGGTGAAATATGTAAAATGCTAAATGGTTCAGTATTCATATTGTTTGGAGAAGGGTGCTGGCCACATCAGGGTTGTGTGTTTGATACCAACATGGACCACAGGCATCGAATACATGTGATAACTGTAAGTCCCTTTGGATAAGAGCATCGATAAAGACCATACAGATATAGGATGAAAATTTGCCCAATTTCTGACAGCAGAAAAATAATACAGCAGCAACAGGAAATGTGAATTATTGTATGTGTAACGGATGTGAAATGGCTAGCTAGTTAGCGGTGGTGCGCGCTAATAGCCTTTCAATCGGTGACGTCACTTGCTCTGAGACCTCGAAGTAGTGGTTCCCCTTGCTCTGCAAGGGCCGCGGCTTTTGTGGAGCGATGGGTAACGATGCTTCGTGGGTGACTGTTGTTGATGTGTGCAGAGGGTCCCTGGTTCGCGCCCGGGTTGGGGCGAGGGGACAGACTAAAGTTATACTGTTACATGTGGATAATAATTAATGGACATTTTTTAGGGGTTGATACATTTTTTGGTCAAGTCTGACATTTTAGAAGCCTTTTTAAACCTTAAACACTTAAAGTTTGCATTCCCTGCAACAAATGGGTAATCAAATTAAGATCCTACATCTGTAACTACACTCAGAAATATACTTGACTAATTAACCACGTTTCCATCCACAGGTTTTATGAGAGTAAAGTCATACCATATAAAAAAAATTATGCGAGAAATAGCGGTGGAAACACCTTTATGCGCAAATATTGATACAATATAACAACCATCAAATTGAAGTAAACTTGGGAGTCACACGATGACATGGTGTGTGGTCCTCCAACTACAACTTGGGAAATCATACAGTTTATTAGGCTACAGACTAAATAAGATATAATGAACTTCACAGGGTGGTGAAAGTGCATGGTGATCTTGATGCTCCTATCCAATAAATATCGAGGGTCTTATTCTGGTGACATGATGATTGATGCTTGGCTACCATTTGACAAATAAAAATATAAAAATATTATTATGCATAATAATTTCATCATGTAGACTTGCCTACCCACACAACCTATCCGCACTGTATCTGCGAGCTGTTGCCTAGAGTGCCCGTGCCAAGACCAGAGTAGGCACATTTAACGCAACAGTTTTTGTTGAAAATGCGATGGAAACGCATTGAACTTTTATTTTTATTCGGTAGATAAAAACTTAAGCGAAAAAGTACATTGTGTGCACTACGTCATCAAACTGATTTCTATCTGTAACAAGTCAGTTTAATGGAAACACCACTGGTGGGAACATTTGCATATTTACCTTATGCGTATTTATGAATATTTGCATGAAAATCTGTCGCCAATTGGATGGAAACCTAGCTATTGGCTACATCAGAAAGAAGTGAAGTTATTCTAAGTCAAGCTCAACTGCAAGCTCCCACGACTCCAAGCAACAATGATTCATGAACTGACTTACTAGCCAGCTGCCAATTAACCCTTTCGTTTCAGGATTCTGACCGAAGGATAGGTTTAAGTCTGAATCAATTGGAGACGAACCCAGAACATGCACAAATCAGCAGTGTACAGCAAAGATTTTTTTTAAATCAAGATCAATCATTTAATAAGCTGACATGCTTGGGTCATAAGTACATCATATGTTAGAAACAATGAAAATACTTTCCCATGATTGTCTGTCATTTGTTTCAGGGGATTGAAGGGTGGCGGGTTAACTAATGTCTTCAACTGTTATTGTCTGTCTTTTGGATAACTGAAAATGTATAGATAAAAAAATAATATATTATATATACAGTGCCTTTGGAAAGTATTCAGACCCCTTGACTTTTTCCACATTGTTACGTTACAGCCTTATTCTAAAATTGATTAAATAAAACATCTACACACAATACCCCATAATAACGATGCAAAAAGTTGTTTTGCAAATGTATGAAAAAAAAACTGAAATACCTTATTTACATAAGTATTCAGACCCTTTGGTATGAGACTTGAAATTGAGCTCAGGTGCATCCTGTTTCCATTGATCATGTCACGCCTGCTCCCGCTCTTCCCCCCTGGTGCTCAAGGGCGCCAGGCTCCCCAGCATTGCGCACTCCTGCCATCATCATTACGCACACCTGCCTTCCCCCCGTCACGCGCATCAGCGATTATTGGACTCACCTGGACTCAATTACCTCTGTCATTACCTTCCCTATATCTGTCTGGTTTCCCACTCTGTTCCCTGCTTCTGCATTGATTGTCCTTGTTTACCCGTGTGCTGACGCTGTTCCTGTCATGTTACCTGTCTGTTCCTCATTAAATGTTCTCCTCCCCGGCGTCAGTCCTTACAGATCATCCTTGAGATGTTTATACAACAATTGGAGTCCAATTGATTGGACATGATTTGGAAAGGAACACACCTGTTTATATAACATTGACAGTGCATGCCTGAGCAAAAACCAAGCCATGAGGTTGAAGGAATCGTCCGTAGAGCTCCGAAACACAATTGTGTAGAGGCACAGATCTGGGGACGGGTACCAAAACGTTTCTATAGCATTGAAGGTCCCCAAGAACACAGTGGCCTCCATTCTTAAATGGAAAAAGGTTTTGAACCACCAAGACTCTTCCTAGAGCTGGCCACCCAACCAAACTGAGCAATCGGGGGAGAAGGGTCTTGGTCAGGGATGTGACCAAGAACCCGATGGTCACTCTGACAGAGCTCTAGAATTCCTCTCTGGAGATGGGAGAACCTTCCAGAAGGACAACCATCTCTGCAGCACGCCACCAATCAGGCCTTTATGGTAGAGTGGCCAGACAGAAGCCACTCCCCAGTAAAAGTCACATGACAGCCTGCTTGGTTTGCCAAAAGGCACCTAAAGGACTCTGACCATGAGAAACAAGACTCTTTGGCCTGAATGCCAAGTGTCACGTCTGGAGGAAACCTGGCACCATCCCTACATGGTGGTGGCAGCACCATGCTGTGGGGATGTTTTTCAGCAGCAGGGACTGGAAGACTAGTCAGGATCGAGGGAAAGATGAACGAAGCAATGTACAGAGAGATCCTTGATGAAAACCTGCTCCAGAGTGTTTAGGATCTCGGACTGGGGCAAAGGTTTACCTTCCAACAAGACAACGACCCTAAGCACATAGCCAAGACAATGCAGGAGTGGTTCCGGACAAGACTCTGCATGTCCTTGAGTGGCCCACCCAGAGCCCGATCGAACATCTCTGGAGAGACCTGAAAATAGCTGTGCAGCAATGCTCCCCATCCAACCTGACAAAGCTTGAGAGGATATGCAGAGAGGAATGGGAGACACTCCACAAATACAGTTGTGCTTGTAGCATCATACCCAAGAAGACTAGAGGCTGTAATTGCTGAGTAAAGGGTCTGAATACTTGTGATATTTCAGTTTTTATTAAAATTTTTATAAAATGTTAAAAAAAATCTAAAAACCAGTTTTTGCTTTGTCATTATGGGATATTGTGTGTAGATTAATGAGAAAAATACAAAACAATTGAATACATTTTAGCATAAGGCTGTAACGTAACAAAATGTGGAAAAAGTCAAGGAGTCTGAATATTTCTGTTGTATTCCTCACTCTATCCTTTCCTTAAACACATTGACCCAAAACTTAAAACTGCCTCCACACTCGTCACCATTCTGTAAACTGACATTTTGTTGTGGAAAACATGACTAATTGATTAGCGTAGCTGCCTTTGTAGTTCCACTTTAGCCATCACTACTCTGCTCTCAGTATTCACGTTTATGTTCACCTCACTGTCACATCAATAAAGCAAATCATACAATGTTTCAGTTAAGCTTGAGGGAGAATGCGTATTCCTTCATGCACAGAACTTAACGTCAAGTACAAAGGACGTACTTGATTTCGAAATGGATCTTCCAAAAAAAAATAACACCAAGAAAAATCTCCCCAGGTATTGTGGGTGACAGTAATGGCATGCACATGTATTCACTTTGCTGAGTTTGAACAGACATGTGACTCCCACCTGGTAGGAGCCATTAACAAAAGCAGTCATGGATGATCTCGGATCACCTGACGAGGGTGTCAGGAGAACCCTCGGAACGCACAGGTGTCAGACAGACCCCACAACGCACAGGTGCCCAGAAAGCCTCGTCCTTCTCTCCCTTTTTTCTAGTCTTTCTTGTTTCTCTTGTGGCCCTCTCACTCTCTAGTGTCTCTCTACCTCGTCCCGCTTTCTCTCGCTGTCTTTCGTCATTCTCGTTAGCCTCTCGCTCTGTTAACTCTTTCACCACTTCTGCAACGTCAAATTCAGACTGCATCAGGGAGCTAAGTATCTGTTTCATAAAAAAAAACGCATTTGGAGCACTAGAGCTCATATGTGCAGTCGTTTGAAAAAAGTAGATTTTTTCATTGACGCCAAAACTCAACAAATGTTCTTAGGAATGTTATGTAGCCTGCCTAGCAATTAGTGGTTTAAGTCTTGACTGTGGCTTTCCCTTTTATCTTTCTGTTCAGAAACTCATAAATGTCAAACTAACTTGCATGTCTGTATATGTGTACCATGCTGTTTATAAAGCAATCTGAATCCATACCATACACCGCATTAACAATATGCCCTCTAGCAGGCTGGGTATCTGTCAACAGAGTTATGGCAGATTATCAAGACGGTGCTCCTGGCTGACCTTAAACTGAGGGGTCGGAGAGGACACAAATCGACCAACTGACCTCGTGTTCAACTCTTGTACACACTGTACAGGCAACACTAAATACACAAACTGCAACAATAACACATACTTCAAGTCTCTATATGTAAAAAGGGTCAACAAGGAGTTACCATAACCAACAAAGCGATTTGCAGAGAAAAGACCAGCGTGAGTAAATCTAACACACTTTAAAGTGTCTAGGTTAAGTATGACTTTTTACAGTACAACCCAGGCCGTTTGTAGGGCCCATGATTGCCAAGATGGAGGTGTTAATATAAAATCAATAGTTCCCAGCTCATTTTATGGCTGCCGTAAAATATGTGTGTCGTTGGGGGAAAGTAGCTAGCAAATCCCACCTCGGCTGGGGGCCCTAGCACGGCCGTGGCCTCACTCATTCCCGATACGGGCCTGTGTGCCTGTCACCCACTGCGTCGGTAAAGCCAGTGAAAACACAGCGACGTACGGCAGAGGGCACCAGCAGGACTTCTGCTTCCTGTGTGGAGAAAAATAAAAGGAAGGCCGTGAGGGACATGTTGGCTCAGCCGAGGCAGAGTTGCCTATCGACTGCAGGCGTTACTGTGCAACTATGAACACAGAAAGCTTGTGTCAGAAATACTGAAATGAACTGTGTTTCTATCAAATATAACATAGATTGTACCTTTGGGGAAATCAAACAAATAAACACTGTGTTCAAATGCAATCCGCTGCTTGAAAATCCTGAATACTCAATACTGCAGTACTCAAGTACTTGATACTGAAGTAGCAGAGGACAAGCTGTAAGTGAGAGACGAGATGCCACAAAGATAACAGCCTCCTGCACACCGTATCCCCAGTCACTGACGCAGACTTAGAAATAGAGGACCCTCAGGAGACCACACAGAGCAGAGAGGTGGGGGTGGGAGGGGGCTGGCATATCTCAGGAGGGGCCTGCTCCCGAGGCTCCCATACACTCACTGTGTCTTTGAAAACCGAAGGAGCACCACACTTATGCCGCAGGCAGATTCTGGTTGTAGATAAAGAGAGAGGGGAGAGAGAGCTCAATTGAGAGGGGGGAGAGACTGATAGAGAGAGAGAGGGGAGGGAGAAAGAAAGAGAGAGAAAAAACTTAAGATAGAGGGAGAGGGCAAGGGAGAGCGAGGGAGATAGAAAGGGCAGGAAGGAAATGGGAAGGTTGTGTATCAATCCAAGTTGGGTTGCAGCCAATGTCAGTTCATACAGTATGAGATTGAGCGGCCACCCTCTGAATCCAATTTCTCCAAGGTGACAGTGTTGTGGTACGGTTACTTACCTTATTATTACGAGAGAGAGGGGAGCACAGGTAAAGGACAAATGGATGGATTTGCTTTCAGGGGGAGTGTACAGTATAACTGTTGCACGTCAATAGCACTCACTTTTCCCTGTATTAGGAGATTTTTCACAGACTCCAAAACAAAATATAGAATGTATCATATGTGCCAGCTTTGATGTATTATCCTCTTTGATGAAAAACAAACACAAGAGAGGGATAAACCGTACGTATAGCTGGGGGTTCTATTAGATACCATGACACTGCCTTACTTCTATTAAAAGACTTAGCAGCGAAGATAATGCATTTTTAAAGTCTCACTTTGATTCAACCCATCAGAATCGGCTTTCGTTTGAACTCACAATGAGCTATGAAAACCACATCAGGCACTAATGCCGGAGCATGTGTCCCTTTGCATTTAGGCATTATCATAGATGCCATGAACAATGAGCATTTTGAGATTAACGTATTGGGTTTAAGCTTTCAAAGATTTAACTGGGGTGAATATTGATGTTGACATTATTTTATTTCAATGAATCCATGGCAGAGTGGCAATTTGGCAAAAGCACGTTTGGTAGTAAAAAGTATTTTAAAACACCACTGAGTAAAATTATTTTTGATTTGGGAGATTTGATTTGCTGTATACAATTAAAACAGAGAAACGTCCATAACAAAATAACTGACACCAAGGCACAATGTTGAAGTGACTCTTTTTAGGGGGAAAACTAAGGGTACATGCAAAACAATAAAACATTTTAGAATTGGTTCAAATTATCTTACGGTTAGGGTTAAGGTTAGGAAACAGCCTATAGGGAGGTCAGAGACCTGACCGTGTGGTGCAAGGACAAGAACCTCTCCCTCAACGTGATCAAGACAAAGGAGATGATTGTGGACTACAGGAAAAGGGGGACCGAGCACGCCCCCATTCTCATCAATGGGGCTGTAGTGGAGCAGGTTGAGAGCTTCAAGTTCCTTGGCGTCCACATCACCAATAAACTAACATGGCCCAAGTACACCAAGACAGTTGAAGAGGGCACGACAAAACCTATTCCCACTCAGGAGACTGAAAATATTTGGCATGGGTCCTCAGATCCTCAAAAGGTTCTACAGCTGCAACATCGAGAGCATCCTGACGGGTTGCATCACTGCCTGGTATGGCAACTGCTCGGCCTCCGACCACAAGGCACTACAGAGGGTAGTGCGTACGGCCCAGTACATCACCGGGGCCAAACTTCCTGCCATCCAGGACCTCTATACCAGGCGGTGTCAGAGGAAGGTCCTAAAAATTGTCAAAGACTCCAGCCACCCTAGTCATAGACTGATCTCTCTGCAACCGCATGGCAAGCGGTACCGGAGCGCCAAGTCTAGGTCAGAGGCTTCTCAACAGCTTCTACCCCCAAACCATAAGATCCCTGAACACCTAATCAAATGGCTACCCAGACTATTTGCATTGCCCCCCGCCCCCCTCTTCTACTCTGCTGCTACTCTGTTATTATCTATGCATAGTCACTTTAATAACTCTACCTACATGTACATACCACCTCGACACCGGTGCCCCCGCACATTGACTCTGTACCGGTACCCCCTGTATATAGCCCCACTATTGTTATTTACTGCTGCTCTTGAACTATTTGTTATTCTTCTCTTACTTTTTTTTAGGTATTTTCTTAAAACTGTATTGTCGGTTAAGAGCTTGTAAGTAAGCATTTCACTGTAAGGTCTACACCTGTTGTATTTTCTGCGCTTGTGACAAATAACATTTGATGGTTAGGGGTGTGGTTATTAAGTTGAGGGTTAAGGTCAGGGTCAGTTATAGATTTGTGCTAGTCGGGCTGTCAATGGGATGCTGGTCAGAAATGTCCCCTTAGTCTCTATTTCATTGGAGAGGAATTCATTGTTATATCTGCTGAATTGTACCGTCTTAAATCATCAAGCTGTCAAACACCCTTACAAGAGACAATATACCTTTTTTCACTCCTTTCCTGCCAGGCAACAGCAGTCTAAGTACCAAGACATGCAAATAAACCTCCTGAAAAACCAATACACTTCCATGTAGCTCTAGTACAAAGCAATTTCCAAACAGACTTCATTCTTGGTTACTGCGTTGATTCCCAACAATCTAAATTGTATTAATGCATCCGGGGCAGCTACCGTTGTTCCTGGTCAGCGTCCCAAATGGCACCCTATTCTCTATGGGCCCTGGTCCAAAGTAGTGCACTAAATAGGTAAAGGGTGCCATTTGGGACGTACTTCTGGTTGAGTGAACAAACATTGCCAGTCAGTTACTGTGGTGGTGTGAGATACCAGGGATCCCTCCTTATCCGGCAGAAGCCCCTGATTCATCTATCTATCATGAAGCGTGGCGAAGCGGCGGGTGGCTGCTGAGCTAGGTCATGACTACAACGAGAGCTCCAGACAGGGCCAGAATATCATCAATCCACCGTCCTCCCTCCCCTCGTCCGTCCTCCCTTCCCTGTCCTCCCTCCCCTCTCCTCTCTCCCTCCCCTGTCCTCCCTCTCCTCCTCAGTCTTCCCTCACCTCCTCCATCCTCCCCCTCCTCCTCAGTCCTCCCTCCCCTCCCCCTCAGTCCCCCATCCTCCCCCTCAGTCCTCCCTCCCCTCCTCCCCCTCCTCCGTCCTCCCTCCCCCATCCTCCCCCTCCTCCTCCTCAGTCCTCCCTCCCCTCCTCCATCCTCACTCCCCTCCTCCTCAGTCCTCCCTCCTCCATCCTCCTCAGTCCTCCCTCCCCTCCTCCATCCTCCTCAGTCCTCCCTCCCCTCCTCCATCCTCCCTCCCCTCCATCCTCCCCCCTTGTTGATGGATACCCATTTAATTCTTTATTTCTGTCACCCTGGAAAAGCCTTGTAATAACTGGGCCCACACTGAATGTCCCGAGGCAAGAGGATAGTGCAGTGCACTGGAACAGTGTGTGATGGTGATTGTGGGGCTGAGAGATTGAACCTCGCGCTGCGACTGCAATGAGAATGAGCATTGGGTTTACTTTCTCCGCTTGGCTGTGTTCGTCTGGAGCAGCAACAGTCCAGTAGTGTATACTGTCTGCATACTGTCTGTCTAACAGCGAGCGGTTAAATGATCATATCGGAGTATTGGAATAGTCTAAATTCTCCTGTATCATTCAATGGCTCAAATTTTGGCGTTGCCATTGAACTACAGTAAACACTCCCACCTGGATAGCAAAATACTTTGGATAACACCAATTTAGGATGAAAACTGTTACAATACAGCACCACAAACTCAAATAGTGCCAAAAACACTTGCCAAGAGCCAGAAACCCTGGCGTCCTTGTGATGTCCAAGGGACACAACATTTTTTGGCTTGTTTCATCTGGAGATTGGTCTCTATTAGAACGTTTGTATTGCAAACGTCTATTAGGACGTTTGTATTGGGTCAAACTCTCTATCATACTAAAGCAAAATGTGGTTCTAATAGTATTCATTCTCTGTACCATGACAGATTCTGTTACTGTCACACTGGCATAAAGGATCGGGAGACAGACACAGGAATGCGTAATAGTTTTTTTTATTATACCCAAAATTACGGCGTGCCGTGTAAAGGCACAGGGATGAAGACCAAACAAACACGTAACAAAAACACAGCGCAGAAACCCAAACAAAAGAGCGAGGAGTACCTCAAATAAATAACACAAGCGCACAATGATTAACACACAGGACAAGACCCATAATCATCTGCCCAATCCACAAGGGCACGAAAGGCCAAAACACACAGCACAGGTACTCACACGCACTAACGGACATTGTAACAATAAATCGACAGCCCAATGGAATAATCATTCCCAATGGAATAATCGACAGCCCATATATACAAATAAGATCAGTGGGAATAGGGGCCAGGTGTGCGTAATGAAAGTTCAGGAGGGATTCATGACAGTTACAATCTGTTTCAATTAGCAAGCCAACAAATTCCAACTAAAGCGTAATACAATATATAGTACACAGTATGTAGTTGTAGTTTGTACAGTCGTGGCCAAAAGTTTTGAGAATGACACAAATATTAATTTTCAGTCTGCTGCCTCAGTTTGTATGATGGCAATTTGCATATACTTCAGAATGTTATGAAGAGTGATCAGATGAATTGCAAAGTCTCTCTTTGCCATGCAAATGAACTGAATCACCAAAAAACATTTCCACTGCATTTCAGCCCTGCCACAAAAGGACCAGCTGACATCATGTCAGTGATTCTCTCGATAACACAGGTGTGAGTGTTGACGAGGACAAGGCTGGAGATCACTCGGTCATGCTAATTGAGTTCGAATAACAGACTGGAAGCTTCAAAAGGAGGGTGGTGCTTGGAATCATTGTTCTTCCTCTGTCAATCATGGTTACCTGCAAGGAAACACGTGCCGTCATCATTGCTTTGCACAAAAAGGGCTTCACAGGCAAGGATATTGCTGCCAGTAAGACTGCACCTAAATCAACCATTTATCCGATCATCAAGAACTTCAAGGAGAGCGGTTCAATTGTTGTGAAGAAGGCTTCAGGGCGCCCAAGAAAGTCCAGCAAGCGCCAGGACCGTCTCCTAAAGTTGATTTTGCTGCGGAATCGGGGCACCACCAGTACAGAGCTTGCTCAGGAGCAGGAGTGAGTGCATCTGCAGGCAGGTGTGAGTGCATCTGCACGCACAGTGAGGCGAAGACTTTTGGAGGATGGCCTGGTGTCAAGAAGGGCAGCAAAGAAGCCACTTCTCTCCAGGAAAAACATCAGGGATAAACTGATATTCTGCTAAATGTACAGGGATTGGACTGTTGAGGACTGGGGTAAAGTCATTTTCTCTGATGAATCCCCTTTCCGATTGTTTGGGTCATCCGGAAAAAAAGCTTGTCCGGAGAAGACAAGGTGAGCGCTACCATCAGTCCTGTGTCATGCCAATAGTAAAGCATCCTGAGACCATTCATGTGTGGGGTTGCTTCTCAGCCAAGGGAGTGGCTCACTCATAATTTTGCCTAAGAACACAGCCATGAATAAAGAATGGTACCAACACATCCTCCGAGAGCAACTTCTCCCAACCATCCAGGAACAGTTTGATGATGAACAATGCCTTTTCAGCATGATGGAGCACCTTGCCATAAGGCAAAAGTGATAACTAAATGGCTCGGGGAACAAAACATAGATATTTTGGGTCCATGGCCAGGAAACTCCCCAGACCTAAATCTCATTGAGAACTTGTGGTCAATCCTCAAGAGGCGGGTTGACAAACAAAACCCCACAAATTCTGACTAACGCCAAGCATTGACTATGCAAGAATGGGCTGCCATCAGTCAGGCCCAGAAGTTTATTGACAGCATGCCAGGGCGGATTGCAGAGGTCTTGAAAAAGAAGGGTCAGCACTGTAAATATTGACTCTTTGCATCATGTAATTGTCAATAAAAGCCTTTGACACTTATGAAATGCTTGTAATTATACTTCAGTATTCCATAGTAACATCTGACAAAAATATCTAAAGACATTGAAGTAGCACTGTGAAAATGTATATTTGTTTATTTCTCAAAACTTTTGGCCACAACTGTACATGTGGGTACACTAATTAGGGTTGCACAATTCCGGTAACTTTCCCAAAATTCCCTTTTTTTCCAGCAACCCTGGTTGGAGTATTCCTGAAAATCCTGCGTATTCCCTCTTAATTCCAGGTCTTTTCCAACCAGTATATCAGGAAAACTGGGGAATTTTGGGAAAGTTACCAAAAATGTGCAACCCTACCACTAATTAATAAGGTGGAACACCATTCTTAACTAACCCATGTGAAGTCCTAGAGCATGACGCTTGCAAAGCAAAGCCCTGATTCCCAGGACCACCCGTATGGAAAATGTATGCATGCATGACAGTAAGTCGTTTTGGATAAAAACATCTGCTAAATGGCATATATTAATGGCCAGTTCATCCTGATATACTTTAATTACTCTTTTTATGTTTTAGTAAAGGGGCAATCTGTGACTAGTACATCAATTTTTGGACTTCTAAATTAATGATATATATCCAATGATACATGAAGAATATAACTTGCTTCATAAGCTTAGTTGAACTGTCGTACCCCATCAGTGCCCAAAATAAAAGCTTATTTTAATCCAATGTTTGTAAACAATATGAATGTAAACAAACACTTTATATCGTCAAAACATGGTTAATACTGTAATTTTGATGTCATGGATGGTCATTTCTTTCATCCATAGCTCTGTCTATGAATTTGGAGGTGGTTACATTTCTCCCAGCTTTTTATCAAAACAGTGGCAGGGATGACATTTGGTTATTGCTTTAACTGCATATTCGGAGGACAAAAATTACTTTGTTTTTACAGCTCTTTCTTTTTTGTGTACATTGTACACACATTTAACATACAGTGCATTCAGAAAGTATGCAGACCCCTTGAATTTGTCCACATTTTGTTACGTTACAGCTTTATTGTAAAATTATTTAAATAGTTTATTTCCTTCATCAATCTACATGCTATTCCCCATAATGGCAAAGCAAAAACGGTTGTTTTTTTGGAAATTGTTGCAAATTAAAAATTACAAATAAACTAAAATATCACATTTATATAATTATTCAGACCCTTTACTCTGTTGAACTTTGTTGAAGCACCTTTGTCAGCATTTACAGTCTTGAGTTTTCTTGGGTATGACGCTACACGCTTGGCACACCTGTTTTTCTCCCAGTTTCTCCCATTCTTCTCTGCAGATCCTCTCAAGCTCTGTTGGGGTGGATGGGGTGCGTTCAGAGATGTTTGATCGGGTTCTGGCTGGGCCACTCAAGGATATTCAGAGACTTGTCCCGAAGCCACTCCTGCGTTGTCTTTGCTGTGTGCTTAGGGTCGTTGTCCTGTTGGAAGGTGAACATTGCAAAAAAAATTTTAATTTTTATGCTAGTGGTTGTATTAATTTGGGATCTATCATGCCGATCTATCATGCCGATCTAGCATGCCACAACTGTCACAGACTGTTTGGAATATTTGTTTCTAGAACAGAATAGGTTGACTTTTTTACTATGGCGGATAGTAGATTGACATAGGCTAGTTTGAGTTTGAGCTTATTTTAATTTTTACAGGGACAGTGCACATTAATCAACGTTTCAGTAAAAGTGCCGGTTTTAGCCAGCCGGCTAATTTTCAACCGCAGTCCCTGGGCAGGTTATTAAAAACAATTACAATATAGACAATAGCAACATAGAACAAGCAAGACATAGCAACATAGGACAAGCAAGACATAGCATACAGACAGAGCAACATAGGACAAGCAAGACGTAGCATACAGACAGAGCAACATAGAACAAAAAGCAGCAAGACAAAATTCATAAAAGCAACAAAGTGTTTCCACACCTCACAAGTTACAGACAACAGACATGGAAAGCGGCAACACACAGCTAGGGACCATGTTCACAAATCTGATTGACCTTTAGCCTCTAGTGCTTTTGCTGTTCGTTAGGCCTACTCATATTGTTGGCTGATGAAAAGTAAATGTGGACAGTTCATCCAATAGCGTCAATATCATCAATATGCACCTTGGAATTGGATAAGGATGCGATGTCGGTCTTAACTTGTAGCCTGTGAGAAAGACCCGATCATGTGACGGAGAGCCGTGTGAGTGAGAGACGCTTCAGATTGAGCAGCACACTCAGGGAGAAGGGCACAACGCAGCACTCTAGGCCGCGAAAGGCATGGATTTTTTAAAGGGTGCATTACGGCCACAAAGGGGATGCGGCCGTGAAATTGGAGGCATTATCAAGTGTTTATCAAATTGTAAATGAGAGACTATTGGAGTGCGTACAGCCTGCGTAAAAAAACAAAGCAGAGCTCATGCCTTTCAAGCGACTTTTTTCATATCATCATTAGTCTCGTCATGCAGCCTTACAATGTATTAAAAATCAAAACATATAGCCCAACGTTTATAGAACAACTGAAGTTACACTAATAACTCTAAATTAAGCATATAGGAATTCTTATTTCTTTGTTAACCGCTCAACACGTGCGCACTCCCTCAAAATTGTTTGGAGAAAATAATAATATTTTATTCAGCTTTGAGCAATTGTATTTTTCATACAACAAAATAATAAAATAATGCCATGGAATTATAAGCAAATCTTGTCTGCTAAATGAACTAGTATAGCCCACAGCCATTTGGCACAGCCACATCAGGACAACTCAGAGTATGCTATTATTTTCTTCTTAAATAGACTACATTTTCTTCATATCCAGCTTCTTCAGACCTGTCTAAAATAAATGGATTTATTGTGAAGGTGTAGGCTATATTACATGGATTTATTATACTTTTTAATTAATGTGGAAGCCAGGAGATGCTAAATGTGTTTGTTAATTAACGGTCAACTACCGCGAGACCGACAGTTATTTGCCTGACAATCACCAGTTGACAAAATTTCGTGACCACCACAGCCCTAGTCATACCCAAGAAGAATCGAGGCTGTAATCGCTGCCAAAGGTGCTTCAAGAAAGTACTGAGTAAAGGGTCTGAATACATATGTAAATGTGATAGTTTTTTTTAGTTTTTTTATAAAATGTGCAATAATTTCTACAAACCTACTTTTGCTTCGTCATTGTGGGGTAACGTGTGTAGTTTGATGAGGGGAAAAAACAATTTAATACATTTTAGAATAAGGCAGTAACGTAACAAAATGTGGAAAAATTGAAGAGGTCTGAATACTTTCCGAATGCACTGTCAGATTAAATCTGGATAGATAGTACTTAAACACATACTGTATACATTATATATAGTGTTTTAAGTCATAATTATTATACATCTCCCTTTCTGTGGTAAATAAAAGCTACATGGTTATTATCCCCATTATGCAATTGCTTGAAAATATTTTACATGAATCAGCACACACACACACGTACGCGCACAAAAACATTTAAAACTGATTCCCCTCTTATAGGCAATTTTGACGAATTGAATCTATAAAAGTCCTGAGCTTGGCAAATGAGGGCGTAATCTAGCAGAAGACTCCAAGGAGCTCTCTCTAACATTCAATTACAAAGTTAGCTCAGCTGAGGAGTCCAACCATCGGCACAGTCCATTAATGACATTCTCCAGCAATAGACGCACTTGTTTGAGAGCTGCTCCAGCTCATATTGAATGGGATTTTAATGCAGAATACAGTATGTTCTTGTTATAAACATAATACTCCCTCTGTTGCTTTCATAGGCTAGTGATTGGACTGTTCAAGAGAATAACTGAATAAGCAGCTTTTCCTAATTAGCGAGAATGTTATCTTCTTCTATTCCCAGCTGGAATGCCAAACTCCCCACGTGTAAATAGGAGACAGGTTTTGAACATCCAGCTGTGGACCTATTCAATCGCCCTAATTATTTAACCATTTGAAAAAAAAATGCACACGTCATGATCACCCCCGTAAACTTTCAATGCGGCAAATATCAATTTGGAATGGAAATTGATTTGCGTAAATTGGCATCACGTGATTTGGTTTAATTATCTTGTAATAAGCACAATCTGTTTTTGTCTGGTATTGTTTAGTGCGGGCGGGTATTTCTGTCCTTCATTAACCTACTTAACATATCAGCAGTAATTTCCGTCTGTTTGGTCGTTTGTCATTGAGCCACTGCACACTTTCTTTTCATTGGATCCCAATGAGAGTATCTTCTAAATAATTAAAATATTGTATCTTGAAATGAAAAGACAGGTTCATAAGTGCATAATAATTAACTCAGACCCATGTGTGTGCTGTTGCCATCTCTTCTATATTTAACATACGTAAGGCTTGACAACCATGGAAGAGTTGGCTACAGTACATATTATATGGGACTAGGCTACAAAAGCATGTGCAGACATACACTTCCTTGGGGTATATACGTGAGCTTCACAGAGTGTGACTTCAAAGTATAGTGCCATTGGCAATATTTTCATGTTTACTTTGTGTTTTTCCTTATCTGCCTCAAACTACAGGGGCAAAGTTCACCTTAGTGCCAACCAGGGCTGTGCACAGACCTTTCAAGGGGCAGGTGCTCAAAATGAAAAAAGCCCCTAAAGACATGCTTGACATCGGGAAAAGAGGGTAGGCTATCAGCTGATTATTGATGTTGATTATTGATGTAAATCTACTAGTTAGCTAGCTCAATATATACTGTATATTTTTTTACTGATTGTGGTTCATCTTCAATGCTCTTTAATAACATGAGCATAACACCTCCCATAAGTGCAGGCCAAATGCAATGTGGTAACAATCAAGTGTAGTTACAGTATTGTTCACAAGCATTAGCTCACCCTCCACTCTTCTGGGAAAGCTTTCCACTAGATGTTGGAACATTGCTGCGGGGACTTGCTTCCATTCAGCCACAATCGCTTTAGTGAGGTCGGGCACTGATGTGGGACGATTAGTCCTGGCTCGCAGTCGGCGTTTCAATTCATCTCAAAGGTGTCCGATGGGGTTGAGTCAGGGCTGTGCAGGCCAGTCAAGTTCTTCCACACCAATCTCGACAAACCATTTCTGTATGGACATTGTCATGCTGAAACAGGAAAGGGCCTTCCCCAAACTGTTGCCACAAAGCGTCTAGAATGTAATTAAGATTTCCCTTCACTGGAACTAAGGGGCCTAGCCCGAACCATGAAAAACAACCCCAGACGATTATTCCGCCTCCACCAAACTTTACAGTTGGCACTATGCATTGGGGCAGGTAGTGTTCTCCTGGCATCCACCAAACCCACATTCGTCCGTCGGACTGCCAGATGGTGAAACGTGATTCATCACTCCAGAGAACGCGTTTCCACTGTTACAGAGTCCAATGGCGGAAAGCTTTACACCACTACAGCCGATGCTTGGCATTGTGCATGGTGATCTTAGGCTTGTGTGCGGGTGCTCGGCCATTTCATGAACCTCCAGACTAATAGTTCTTATGCGGACGTTGCTTCCAGTGTTGCAACCGAGGACAGACGATTTTTACACGACAACGTGCTTCAGCACTCGGTGGTCCTGTTCTGTGAGCTCGTGTGGCCTACCACTTCGCTGCTGAGCCGTTGTTGCTCCTAAACCTTTACACTTCACAAGAACAGCACTTACAGATGACCAGGGCAGCTCTAGAAGGGCAGAAATTTGACAAACTGACGTGTTGGAAAGGTGGCATCCTATGACGGTGCCACGTTGAAAGTCACTGAGGTCTTCAGTAAGGCCATTCTACTGCCAATGTTTGTCTATGGAGATTGCATGGCTGTGTGCTCAATTTTATAGGCGTGGTTGATATAGCCGAGTCCACTCATTTGAAGGGGTGTCCACATACTTTTGTACAGTGGGGCAAAAAAGTATTTAGTCAGCCACCAATTGTGCAAGTTCTCCCAGTTAAAAAGATGAGAGAGGCCTGTAATTTTCATCATAGGTACACTTCAACTATGACAGACAAAATGAGAAAAACAATTCCAGAAAATCACATTGTAGGATTTTCTATGAATTTATTTGCAAATTATGGTGGAAAATAAGTATTTGGTCAATAACAAACAAGCTAGATTTCTGACTCTCACAGACCTGTAACTTCTTCTTTAAGAGGCTCCTCTGTCCTCCACTCATTACCTGTATTAATGGCACCTGTTTGAACTTGTTATCAGTATAAAAGACACCTGTCCACAACCTCAAACAGTCACACTCCAAACTCCACTATGGCCAAGACCAAAGAGCTGTCAAAGGACACCAGAAACAAAATTGTAGACCTGCACCAGGCTGGGAAGACTGAATCTGCAATAGGTAAGCAGCTTGGTTTGAAGAAATCAACTGTGGGAGCAATTATTAGGAAATGGAAGACATACAAGACCACTGATAATCTCCCTCGATCTGGGGCTCCACGCAAGATCTCACCCCGTGGGGTCAAAATGATCACAAGAACGGTGAGCAAAAATCCCAGAACCACACGGGGGGACCTAGTGAATGACCTGCAGAGAGCTGGGACCAAAGTAACAAAGCCTACCATCAGCAAGGGCATTGAAGATGAAACGTGGCTGGGTCTTTCAGCATGACAATGATCCCAAACACACCGCCCGGGCAACGAAGGAGTGGCTTCGTAAGAAGCATTTCAAGGTCCTGGAGTGGCCTAGCCAGTCTCCAGATCTCAACCCCATAGAAAATCTTTGGAGGGAGTTGAAAGTCCGTGTTGCCCTGCAACAGCCCCAAAACATCACTGCTCTAGAGGAGATCTGCATGGAGGAATGGGCCAAAATACCAGCAACAGTGTGTGAAAACCTTGTGAAGACTTACAGAAAAAGTGTGACCTCTGTCATTGCCAACAAAGGGTATATAACAAAGTATTGAGATAAATTTTTGTTATTGACCAAATACTTATTTTCCACCATAATTTGCAAATAAATTCATTAAAAATCCTACAATGTGATTTTCTGGATTTTCTTTTCTCATTTTGTCTGTCATAGTTGAACTGTACCTATGATGAAAATTACAGGCCTCTCTCATCTTTTTAAGTGGGAGAACGTGCACAATTGGTGGCTGACTAAATACTTTTTTGCCCCACTGTATATATAGTGTAGCTACTGCATACAGTAGAGAAGACCTACACCCAGGGTGGAACTCATGGGAACGGGGTTGCCAAATCAAATAACCAAAATGTTTTCAAAATTCCACCCAACAACCACAGATACATAAAACCTGTCTCTGAGATGACAACCGTAAAGGGTTCAAATGAGCTATATTTACCTCCATACTCACCCCTCTAACAGGCTGCATGCACATCAACCTCTACCTACCAAATGACAAAACTCACAGACAAAAGGCTTGTTTCAGCACTTTCTCCATTCTATACATGCTGACACCGAAGGAGGCTTTAATTGCGTAAATGTTCATATGTCTTCAATGTATTCAGGGGGTACTGGGGCAACAAGTGACAGTGGCTCTTTTTTAGCCACCCGGGCTGCAATTATGGCTCCTCTGAATACACTCGCTGTGTGTGGCAAATGGAGACCCATCAAAGCAATTCCTCACTTATCTCCTAAAATACAGGGCCAGTCACATCCTTGTCCTATTAACATTTCAATTCCGCAATCCTTGTAGCGACACAAAAGGAGAGAGAGGGGAGGAAACTGTCACACAATTGTCTCCACGTGAAATGTAGCTCATTACAAATGCAAGCATCATCTTGCCTGATTAAGTGAAGCATATAAATATAGATAGGGAGACAGGCAGACAAACATGTGGTTTTCCCTCCTCTTGATGAGATAGCGGTATGTGTGAGCACAGTTCTCCAAATCCACTCGGTGAACATATACTCAGACATCCCCAACTGTGGCACGTTTGTCTTTGCAACGGCGCTTCATACTGAAATGTATTCAGTCACTCGCCTCCAAAACATTTACATCTTTCCAATTATCCTAATTAATTATCCCAAATGCATTGACAGCAATTTATTTCTATACATATCATTAGTGGTTAATGGTGATGAGGGAAAGGTAGTAGACAGATAATGAGCTACTTAGAAAGGAGAAGGATACAGTTCACCAAGTGTCATTGGGGCTACCTAAAGTCAAGGTGACAGATTGGGGGGGAAGAGAGAGTGAGAGAGAACGAGAGAGAGAGAGAGAGAGAGCTGGGGAATGAGAGAAAGAGTGTGAGAAAGATAGAGCTAAAGAGAGATAGATAAAAGATCCCAGACATTTTCCATAGCACATAAAGCTTATTTCTCTCAAATGTTGTGCACACATTTGTTTACATCCCTGTTATTGAGAAAGATTGCCAAGATAATCCATCCACCTGACAGGTGTGGCATATCAAGAAGCTGATTAAACAACATGATCATTACACAGGTGCACCTTGTGCTGGCCACTATAAAATGTGCAGTTTTGTCACACAATACAATACTACAGATATCTCAAGTTTTGAGGGAGTGTGCAATTGACATGCTGACTGCAGAAATGTCCACCAGAGCTGTTACCAGAGAATTGAATGTTAATTTCTCTACCAAAAGCCGCCTCCAACATTGTTTTAGAGAATTTGGCCATACGGCCTCACAACAGCAGACCACGTGTAACCACACCAGCCCAGGATCTCCACATCCGGCTTCTTCACCTGCGGGATTGTCTGAGACCAGCCACCCGGACAGCTGATGAAACTGTGGGTTTGCACAACCAAATAATAATAATTTATGCACAAACTGTCAGAAACCTTCTCAGGAAAGCTCATTTGTGTGCTACTTGTCCACACCAGGATCTTTATGTGACTGCAGTTCGGGTAAAAACCGACTTCAGTTTACAAATGCTCACCTACGATGGCCACTGGCACGCTGGAGTAGTGTGCTCTTCACGGATGAATCCTGGTTTCAACTGTACTGGGGAGATGGCAGACAGACAGTGTGTATGGCGTTGTGTGGGCGAGCGGTTTGCTGATGCGAACGTTGTTAAGTGGTGGGGTTATGGTATGGGCAGGCATAAGCTACGGACAACGAACACAATTGTATTTTATTGATGACCATTTGAATGCACAGAGAGACTGGGGTCTTACCTGAGGGAGAGAGGAGTTTCCAGGTAAACGAGGGTTCTGGTTTGCCACTGGCTTGGCACATCAGCGTGACGTTGGAGCCTTCGTTGACCACGATGACGTTCGACAGGTTGATGATTGTGGGGGGCACTGCAAAACACAGAGAAAATTACACTCATTTCCTATTTGTTTCTGTTTGAGCATTTTAACCAAAAAGTATTATAGTAACTTTGTTACTCAGAATTTGGATTTAAAGATAACGATGACAATACTATTGAAATATAAAATACTGTAAATATGACAGGTGCGAGGAACGCATTCCTTTGAATCTCATATCAAGCTAGTGCTGAGAACTACATCAGAGCATTTCCTATAACCTATAAGCAAGCCTCTATAAAGTGAAGGAACGCACAGAAAAAGATAACCTTTCCTGACATTACTGTTTACCCTTAAAGGCATTCACTGCTGGTACAGTGGACTGAACAAAGGCCAGAGCTATTCAACCACAACCTCAATCAAAATGTGACTGTGTCACAGGAGTTATTCCACCTTGAAGGAAGATAGTGTATTAAATAGACCTCAGTTTGCTGTTTGGGCCATGGGTGCAACTAAGGGCCATCTTAGACTGCTCACCATCATTACAGTCAGAAAAGTTCAGCTAGAACCAGGCCTACTCAAGTTGAGGGGTAAGAAGAAAGAAACAAGTACACTTAATACTACTATGGTTAATGAAACAATTTCTACACATCATAAATATGTGCTTTTACACACAAAATAGTATTTGGCACAGACACAGCAAACCATTGCTGCAAACCACAGCTGTGATCTGAAGATACGTCTCAGAAAAGCATGACCTTGATGGTTGCTGAATGCAGATCCAAAGCAACGAGAAACAGCCAGCAACTATCAGGAGTGTCTTACAAGAACACACATATCTCAGCTTTTACTTTGCACCTGCTCTCCACTCAAAAGCACTGAAATTCTAACCTATAAAGACTCGGAAACCAGTCTTTCAAATGAAAAGATTTTCGAAAAGCAGAAGCACCAGGAAAAACCCTTAACCTAAAAACGGTCAAAGTGTGAAAGGGAGCATGTTGAGCAGCGAGCTGCTATACTAGAAGGGATGTTCTGAAAAGAAGCAAGCCTTACAATTTCTTCCACTTCTATGTCCCTCTGGACCTGCTACCAGCTGCAAATCATAAGTGAATTAGCCATGAACATTGTCCAATACAGTGCTTTTCACTGCCACTAGGCATACTTCCTTATACTGTACATCCGGCACAACTGCATTTGAATAAGACATGGAAATATAGTGATATTGTAAGCTACATTGAAATGAGGCACTGTGCGTGGCCAAGGCATAAGTATGTTCCACATCTTTCTTTGAGGAAGTATCATGTCGGACTACCAAATAGAATGTCCCCCACATGTGACGCTTTTCATCTCTCCAGCAAATGTCTGCCAAACCAAAGAGAGGTGTCCTCATGTTTTGACATCAACGGACACGTTTTGTTTCCTCTGTCTTTCTTCCTTTTTAACTTTCAAGGATTTCTATTTCCAAGAAGACAAGTAAAAAATGAATTAATTTCGAGAGGATCCTTGTGTAATTGGTTTTCTGTTCAGTATCCGAAAAATGCAAACGAGACAATTCACCTCGTGGCTGATGTATTGATTGCCTTTGAATACTATTTGAGAAGAGTGCAGTGCAAGGCCTAATCCTTGTCTTTGTGGAACCCTTTCAGAACACGAAAAGGAAACAGTCAGCTCAAATATACATGTAACACATAATCATATTATTTAGGGAGCCATTGGGAATAGAATGGATTACACTGTGTAAGCACGTGCCACTCCCTAAAATGCTGAAACCCCATTTAGAATGTGATGGCAATTTGAGAACTAAATGCGTGTCAAATGTCACCCGGACACCTGCCGCTTTAGTCGACAAGCCAGACGAATGTCTAAAGCGTTGGTGACTCTTCACTGAGTCCCCCCTCCCCCCTAGACAAACACCAACACATACTGTATACCCAGAGAGGATGAAGGACAGGGTCATCCACAGTTGAAATCAGTCTTATGTACTGTAGCAACATTTGAAAATGTGTTTTTTACAAAGGATAAAAGTAGAGACTCGGAGCTACAAAATGGTATATCATACACTGCATTTTTTTTTAGGAACAATGGGAAAGTAATTCTGCTTTGAAAGTTGATAAACTTGTAAACTCACTTTTGAGAAAATGGTCTTTGAATAGTTTGGTACCTACTGGAGAGCTCTTTTGTCTACACCCATTCAGCATTGTTCACACTCTCTTAAGCCAGCCCCACCCATTTTTTTTAAGATTCACGTGAGGTCATGTGCTAAACAGTGAGTGGATTAAAAAGTCCAGATAAACATATTTTATAAATATTAGATGACGCTTACCCAGACACACTTGTCTAAATTGATGGGTCATGTGAAATAAATGCTATAACCCCCAGACACATCTTGCCAAGTGGATGGGTCTCTACAGAAGGTGTAAACAGTACAGCCACATGGTTACTTGCATAGTAGCAATATCAGAAATAGTGTCAATATCAATCAAATATAATATACAGTATGTACAAGAACAATATCAGTGATATATGAGTTAGTTAAATGCATACAATCAGCGGTAAAATGGCTGAGCAGCAGGATAAAAAACAATTGTAGCAGCAGCGTATCAAATCAAATTTTATTGGTCACGTACACGTGTTTAGCAGATGTTATTGCGGGTGTAACGAAATGCTTGTGTTTCTAGCTCCGACAGTGCATTAATATCTAACAAGTAATATCTAACAATTTCACAACATGTACCCAATAGCTAGTTAGCGGGGTGGGCACTAATAGCGTTTCAATCGGTGACGTCACTCACTCTGAGACCTTGAAGTAGTTGTTCCCCTTGCTCTGCAAGGGCCGCAGCTTTGTGGAGCGATATGTAACGATGCTTCGAGGGTGTCAGTTGTTGACTTGTGCAGAGGGTCCCTGGTTCGAGCCCAGGTTGGGGCGAGGAGAAGGATGGAAGCTATACTGTTACATATGTTTTGTAGTAAGCTGTTAGTAGCCCATGTGCCTCACCCTAATAATTTGGTCTATTTTCACAAACGTGGTATTGTAAACACATTGTTCGTGGCCCGGTGTGTGCTTGTTTGGCAACTTTTTTTGTACAGCTTTGACAGTGCTACTGACAGTAGTTGTGATGCTTGGCTTGCACGTGCAAATTCAGCACACACAACATTCTATAATATAATTGTGTTATTTGACGCGTCAAATTAAAAGCTTATTTAACGCGTCAAACAGTGTTATATGACGTGTATATTTTTTGACACGCAAGTACCCAAACGGCGTTCAATGTGCCTCACCCTAATAAATTGGTCTATTTTCGCCTATAACCTGAATATTCTAAGAGCTTTCATTGTCTGTTTATATGGCCCATTTATTTATCCTACGGTTCTAATGTGTACAGGGAGTACACTAAGAACGGCCCATGTTCTGAATTCTGTCGCTGTACATTTCAAAAATGGTTATACAGTATTGACTACGTCCGTCGTCGTAATTCGAAATTACGGATTGCCTCTTATCCGCTTGTGGTCCCCTTATGCCAGAGTTTGTACATCTCACTTGTCAGTAGAAACCACATTTGTTTAAGCAAGTCTGCCATATCAGCTATGTTTTTATGTGTAGTGGCTTTGCTGGCATGCATCCCACTTTTTTGCCCCATCAAGATTTACATGCTAAAATCGCCACTGGTTAGGAGAGTGTCATTTGACTAGAGGCACTGCAGATAGAACACTCCTTGACGAAAAATAACACCAGGCTCCAGAGCATTGATGCTGTAAAACAGGAAATAACATGCATACAGAAACATTTGTATTTATTTTTTATTTAACTAGGCAAGTCAATTAAGAACAAATTCTTATTTACAAATGACGGCATACACGGGCCAAACCCGGACGATGCTGGATCAATTGGGCGCCGCCCTATGTGACTCCCAATCACGGCCGGTTGTGCTACAGCCTGGGTGTCTGCCAGGGTGTCGGTACTGACGCCATTAGCACTGAGATGCAGTGCCTTAGACCGCTGCGCCACTCGGGAGCCCTCAACTGGAAAATGGAAGTTAAAATAATAACACAGCCCGACTACACGTATCTCTGGAAAATACAGAAATAATGTGAGATCAATAAAAGTAGTGCCAATCATGTTGGAGGTCAATAAAATAATCAAAACATGTAGTTTTTGCTTTACATACCAAGTGTTGTCCTCGACTCCTTGTAGAGGCGCCACACTGCTGCTTTTGTCACATGGATGGCAGCAGCTTTCCACCAAAGTGTTTGTGTCCTGGGTGGCATCCTGGTAATATTATTGCATTATCCTCTGCATAGCTGTTGATGAAGTTAGAGAAAACTAAATGGGACTGTAGCGACTGTGTTGACTTGGGGTATGAACAACGTTTCTATTCAAGCGTTGATCGACATGGTAATGTCTCTATAGTTTTGGAGAAAAGTTGATAAAACTGACCCTCCGTTACATCGTGACGTGTCATGCCGTAACGTACAGCACGCATAAAGCAACTATTTCTGTCTTACAATCTCTCTCCACCAGGTGTAGCACTTCTCTCATCGTTTAAAAACAAGAAATGGACAGTGACGAGGGTAAGGGGGATACCTTTGCATCATTGCTGCATGCGATCATCATTCTCAAAGCCGCTGTTTACTTCTAAGATCACTTTAGCACCGCCCTAAAAACCCGATTCAAATTCGACACAAACCTTCAAATAGGTATGTAATGACACATTATATAAACTCTTTATAGTGTTTTATTTAAATTTTAGAGGCGATAAGGTGATAAATTGGACAGATCGAGTGAAAAAAAAAGCAATTTTCCCACACATCTCTCCTTCTCACTATCACGCATTAGTTTCGCTTCCCCACCCGCCATTTTTAAAAAGACCCGACGGGGCTCATTGCCTTCTTGAATCATGCAGAAACGGGCAGCATGGGGGTCATGTAATTGATTCTGTTGGAAAGGGGAGAAATTGTGCTTCACAATGGTATTGACATTACAGTTGATCTGGAAGTATTACGTTTTTGGGGCGCTAAAATAAGGTCAATTGTACGGACCAAGACGATGTACAAAAGTGAGTGAGTTTACGTTAGCTAGCTAGATAAACAACAAACCATAATCCCAATCTATAGAGTACTAGCAAGTCAAACCGATTGTCATAGCTAGCTAACTTGATGGGTCATGTAACCATCTGGCGACGTGGTCTTTTGTTAAGACATGCTAGCTAAACAATGAATTATAATCCTAATCCATAGAGTACTAGCAATACAAACCGATTGTCATAGCTAGCTAAAGTTAACCAAATTGGTTCAATGTTAGCTAGTTAGCTAGCTAACATTAGTCTATAACTAACAATGAGAAATGGCATTCTGAGATAACATTAATACACAAAGATCATAAACATAATGTTAGCTAGCGAGCCAGCCATCTAACGTCAGCTAGCTAACTAACAGTAAGCTTTAACTTGCAATGAAAACAAACTTCCTGACAAAATTAGAAACGTAATATCTGAAACTGTAGCTAGACTCTTACCCGTATGCATGGATGAATGCTTCACGGCAGACTGCAACACCTGCCATTAAATAAGACGTCCTGTGTCGTTTCCCTTTTGTATGAACAACTTGCTTGGGCCGTTGTTGTGTCAAGTCCCTCTGCACACGGTCAGTGTGAACCAATGCCATTAGAATCATCTTAAACTTTAGCCCCCACCCAAACTCTGACCATTTTCCTCACCCTAGCAGAGCTGATTAGGCTGTTTTTATGTTATCCAGAGCATTAGTGACTGTAATTGTGCTCCTGGCAACAATGTAATGACACTTTTTTGCCAACGTTTACTGACACCGGCCAATATTCAACCGGTACTGAGCATTCGTAAATTCATCAGTTATTCTGCGCTCTTAACTTTTGTTAAGTTTAAGTACGTGATACCTTTTTTAAAGACAGGAATACACTACACATACTGACCAGCTCAAATAGACAGAAGCGTGCTATATGGCAGACCAATCCAAACTCATCTCTTGGCATGTCCTGCCCACTCATCATCTCAGCCAATCATGGCAAGCGGGAAGGTTGATGTTTTTTTCTGTTGCTTAACCAACTAGGCTCGTAATTTAACAAATGTATTTGTATTTACAGATGCCATACAAGTTTGTTATTAAGGCACATGAACGTTCACATGTTCCAGAAGGCATTTCTGCCCCCAAAAAACAATTTTGATCAAAATAAAAAGTTTACGTTCAAACGGCTCTCCTGTGAAGTAGTGACCCATGACATACGCCTAGTTTCCTGAAACGGGTCACTAATAGTATGTAGTATATACTCATTAAGTATGTAGTATGCAGTATGTTAGCATGGGTATTCGAACACAGCTTGCGTTTTGGTTCACTTGTGCTGTAGTAGTTAATCAAATTAGGGATGTAAGTATTCTTTAGTTGAGGAACGGAATGCGAGTAGTCATGTCACTGTAGAACTTAATCTGACTGCACTTATTGTTTAACATGGCATGGCTCCGTTCAATTTCTTTAAAAAAAAAATAAAAAAAAAAATATATATACAGTGGGGAGAACAAGTATTTGATACACTGCCAATTTTGCAGGTTTTCCTACTTACAAAACATGTAGAGGTCTGTAATTTTTATCATAGGTACACTTCAACTGTGAGAGACGGAATCTAAAACAAAAATCCAGAAAATCACATTGTATGATTTTTAAGTAATTAATTTGCATTTTATTGCATGACATAAGTATTTGATCACCTACCAACCAGTAAGAATTCCGGCTCTCACAGACCTGTTAGTTTTTCTTTAAGAAGCCCTCCTGTTCTCCACTCATTACCTGTATTAACTGCACCTGTTTGAACTCGTTACCTGTATAAAAGACACCTGTCCACACACTCAATCAAACAGACTCCAACCTCTCCACAATGGCCAAGACCAGAGAGCTGTGTAAGGACATCAGGGATAAAATTGTAGACCTGCACAAGGCTGGGATGGGCTACAGGACAATAGGCAAGCAGCTTGGTGAGAAGGCAACAACTGTTGGCGCAATTATTAGAAAATGGAAGAAGTTCAAGATGACGGTCAATCACCCTCGGTCTGGGGCTCCATGCAAGATCTCACCTCGTGGGGCATCAATGATCATGAGGAAGGTGAGGGATTAGCCCAGAACTACACGGCAGGACCTGGTCAATGACCTGAAGAGAGCTGGGACCACAGTCTCAAAGTAAACCATTAGTAACACACTACGCCGTCATAGATTAAAATCCTGCAGTGCACGCAAGGTCCCCCTGCTCAAGCCAGCGCATGTCCAGGCCCGTCTGAAAATTGCCAATGACCATCTGGATGATCCAGAGGAGGAATGGGAGAAGGTCATGTGGTCTGATGAGACAAAAATAGAGCTTTTTGGTCTAAACTCCACTCGCCGTGTTTGGAGGAAGAAGAAGGATGAGTACAACCCCAAGAACACCATCCCAACCGTGAAGCCTGGACGTGGAAACATCATTCTTTGGGGATGCTTTTCTGCAAAGGGGACAGGACGACTGCACCGTATTGAGGGGAGGATGGATGGGGCCATGTATCGCGAGATCTTGGCCAACAACCTCCTTCCCTCAGTAAAAGCATTGAAGATGGGTCGTGGCTGGGTCTTCCAGCATGACAACAACCCGAAACACACAGCCAGGGCAACTAAGGAGTGGCTCCGTAAGAAGCATCTCAAGGTCCTGGAGTGGCCTAGCCAGTCTCCAGACCTGAACCCAATAGAAAATCTTTGGAGGGAGCTGAAAGTCCGTATTGCCCAGCGACAGCCCCGAAACCTGAAGGATCTGGAGAAGATCTGTATGGAGGAGTGGGCCAAAATCCTTGCTGCAGTGTGTGCAAACCTGGTCAAGAACTACAGGAAACGTATGATCTCTGTAATTGCAAACAAAGGCTTCTGTACCAAATATTAAGTTCTGCTTTTCGGATGTATCAAATACTTATGTCATGCAATAAAATGCAAATTAATTACTTAAAAATCATACAATGTGATTTTCTGGATTTTTGTTTTAGATTCCTTCTCTCACAGTTGAAGTGTACCTATGATAAAAATTACAGACCTCTACATGCTTTGTAAGTAGGAAAACCTGCAAAATTGTCAGTGTATCAAATACTTGTTCTCCCCACTGTATATATATATATTAAAAAAGGTACCCCTTTTTCTCCCTAACTTCGTGGTATCCAATTGGTAGTTACAGTCTTGTCCGTACGGGAGTTGCAGTGATGAGACTCGGCAGAGGCGAAGGTTGAGAGCCGTGCGTCCTCCGATACACAACCCAACTAAGCCGCACTACTTCTTGACACAATGCCCACATAACCCAGAAGTCAGTCGCACCGACGTGTCGGAGGAAACACCGTGCACCTGGCGACCTTGTCAGCGTGCACTGCACCCGGCCCGCCATAGGAGTCGCTAGTGCGCAATGGGACAAGGACATCCCTGCCGGCCAAACCCTCCCCCAACCCGGACGATGCTGGGCCAATTGTGCGCCGCCCCATGGGTCTCCCAGTCGAGGCCGGCTGCGACAGAGCCTGGACTCGAACCCAGAATCTCTAGTGGCACAGCTAGCACTGCGATGCAGTGCCAAAGACCACTGCGTGGCTCGGGAGGCCCGCGTTCAATTTCTAATCCTAGATCCTAGTCTGTGCAGGTAATGTGTTAATATTTAATAGAAACTGATATTCAACTGAAATCATCATATCAAACAGACCAAAGTCTACATGGAATTGACATCTCCTCTGCCAGTAACAAAGTCTTTAGTATAAACCCAGCTGATACTGTCAAATTGGTATACTACCGTATACAAATGGTTGTATTTTCTAGACTTTGCCTGTCAGTCAGACAAGGAAAAATAAAATATTTGGGTGTTGTCCAGGCAGGAAATGGCACATCATCTGAAGATATGAGTTTTTGTGATAGAAAAATTATGTATTTACCTGATTTGTTTGATATTAATAGTTAACGATTCAATACTTATCAAATAGTAAGACATTTATGTTCTGTTAAATGCTGTGTTTCTGTAAAGGGATGGTTTCCACTCTAGCTTCCTGCAGTTAGTCTGGGCATATGGACAAGGAAATGGGTTTTGCTAGAGATAGCTTGAACTGACAATGACTTTGTGATAAAAACCTAAAGCCGACATTCCATAGACAAGATGTGGTCTGTGTGACCCGAGATAGAGATAGCCTGGAATAATTTAGAACAATCCCTCATTAAATAAAGATGATTGTTTGAAGAAATGACAGTCTCTCTCAGTATGAATTTCTACAACATTATCAAGTCCACCAACAGAGAACAACACAACTGGAGGCGGTTGTAACAAAGACAACCCAGACTCTTGCCCTCTACAACTGTGTAACCTAAATGTGACTATATCTAAAATTGGTATCTCATATTTGTATCCACTGTACCCCCTCCATTATGTGATAATCTACCCCTCTGTGTGTTACAGTTATAATGACCTGAGGAGTTTTACCAGCGGCAGCCATTTATATGATGCGTTTCAAATAATTGTTAAAAACAATATACAATGAATTCGGAAAGTATTCCGACCCCTTGACTTTTTACACATTTTGTTTTTTACTCAATCTACACACAATACCCATGATGACAAAGAAAAAATAAATGTTTTTTAGAAATGTTTGCAAATGTATTAAAAAAAAAAAAAAAAAGAAATATCACATTTACATAAGTATTCAGACCCTTTACTCAATACTTTGTTGAAGCACCTTTGGCAGCGATTACAGTCTCGAGTCTTGTGTATGACGCAACAAGCTTGGCACATCTGTAATTGAAGAGTTTCTCCCATTCTTCTCTGCAGATCCTCTCAAGTGCTGTCAGGTTGGATGTGGAGCGTCGCTGCACAGCTATTTTCAGGTCTCCAGAGATGTTCGATCGGGTTCAAGTCTGGGTTGTGGCTGGACCACTCAAGGACATTCAGAGACTTATCCCTAAGCCACTCCTGCATTGTCTTGGATGTGCGCTTAGGGTCGTTGTCCTGTTGGAAGGTGAACCTTCCCCTTTTTTTATTTAATCCATTTTAGAATAAGACTAACGTAACAAAAGTTGGAAAAAGTCCAGGTGTCCGAATACACTGTAGCTCTATCAATGGTTTACTTCGAATAGTAAGTGAGCGTCAACATTCATGATAATTATCTCCTTATTTCGATGAATCAACCATAATCAGCTCTTAATATTTGGGAAGCTTACATACAAATTTAGCTAAAGACGTGTATCTTGAATTCATTCAATAATTTAAATTAAAAGGACAGTAAGAAATAAAGTCCCCATTTGTTAATCACTAAAACATCCTCAAGCCTCATTCAAAATATAGGCCTATTTACCGGTAGTCATCCAATTGATTTTTCTATCTTTACCAACCATATTTCTATGCATGTGAATAACCAGCCGAGTGCAGAAAAATACCTTTCAAAGCCAATAAAGTGCTTACTGTGAGGGGCTTTCTTTTTATATTGCACAGTCTGTCACATGGCCAATAAAGAGATCTGTCTGTGTTGTACGTCCCAAATGGCAATATATTCCCTACATAGTGCACTACTTTTGATCAGAGCCCTTTGAGCCCTGGTCAAAAGTGTTGCACTATGTAGGGAATAGGTTGCCAACTGAGACACAACCTGTGTATGTGTTACCACCAGATTGGAATTCTCCAACCTTTATGAGGTAAAGCATGTTAAATTGCTTTTTAATAGAGCTGTACTTTCCCTTCACTTTTGAAGGAGGATTTCAGAGCTTCAAAGGATTCTTAAGTCAACAGGCTGCTATGCTGAATAAAAATATTTGCTTCGTTGCTGGCTGGTTGCAAAGGCCCTTATATATTCTTCACCTAGAATCCCAGCTGCTTTACCATTGGAAGATTACAGAAGATGGAGATTCCCCCCTTTATGACTGCACGTTTGGTGGTGTGTGTGGTCTGTGGGATTTTGATCTGTTATTAAATGAAGGCCTTACCTGAACCAGGCCCTGTGATAAATATTCCACCTTCCTAAGTTCGCCCATGTCACCCTGCTCCTCCGCAGACTCCTCTGGCTTCCAGTCGAAGCTCGCATTATCTTTAAAACCCTGGTGCTTGCCTACGGAGCAGCAAGGGGAACTGCCCCTCCTTACCTTCAGGATATGCTCAAACCCTACATCCCAACCCGAGGACTCCGTTCCGACACCTCTGGTCGCTTGGCCCTCCCACCCCTACGGGAGGGCAGCTCCCACTCAGACCAGGCCAAGCTCTTCTCTGTCCTGGCACCCCAATGTTGGAACAAGTTTCCCCCTAAAGTCAGAACAGGGTAGTCCCTGCCCATATTACAAAAACGTCCCGAAACCCTACCTCTTTGAAGAGTATCTTAAATAACAACTCTCAAGACCCCCCACCCCCCAACACTCCCTTTCCCGCAAAAAAATAAAGGCATTACTCCTTTCCCACTAGTACCGACTTCGCTGATAAATACTTTGTTGAGGGAAAATGTACTTGATACGACTGTGATGTGTTGTTGTCTCACCTAGCTATCTTAAGATGAATGTACTAATTGTTAGTCACTCTGGATAAGAGCGTCTGCTTAATGACAACATTTATTTTTCCTAAATGACACAAAAATAACTGAACCCAATTATTTCCAAGTCCAGGTTACTAAAACCAGTGAATTTCAATTAGAAAAAGGATATCCACCATAATAACTACATGTATCTTAAATGTGATTGCAAACAAAAAAGGTTGTTTCAGTGCACTTCCAGGTGAAACCAATCATTCCAACGCTGTAACATCTCACATACAGCTACTTAAGTCGTAAGCAATCCACTTTATTTTGTTATTTTTCCCAATGTGACAAGATGGTCTTGCTCCTCAGTAAAGAAATAAACACCCTTATAATGAATTCATCTTCTCTAATGTTGGATCCACAGCTGCGGTAACAATGTTTGCATCTTGTGGAAATGTCAAATGATTTGACATGCAAATGATGGCCTCCTCCAAGCACATTTGGTAATCAAGCTCAGCATATTTGCTGCATCTTCATTTCCACTGATACAATTTGCCTTCTATCATAAACAGGCCTGGGTCATTCCTTTGAGTGAGATAGCTACTTTGGCGAACATTCCCTCTTCAGTTCTCTGACCCATTAGATAAGTAATGAAGATCTTACAATTTTACCTGATAAAGGTATATCCCATCATCCCACAGGTATTGTAGCTAAGGTTCAATATTTATTTGGATTTACAGGAATTTTCTAGGTTCATTCAGGGGTGTATTTCTATAGACTATACATCAACATGACTTGCAGACAAAACATGTGGCTTATCTAGGTATTATGGCTGATTGTCTATCTTATTCACCAAAATGAGTGATCTACTGCTGTGGCACTGTAAGGTAATATTTGAAGTCACTCAATAAAACACCTTGTTAGAAATAAGTTTGTTGACAGGTTCGCCACATTGCAACCCAAGTCATAGACTGTTTTCTCTTGGGGTACAGATGTACCAAGTCTGGAACCAACAGGACCCTTTTAATAGCTTCGATTTGGATGAAGATTTCTACTTCAATGAGTTGGTGGCACAGGACATACTGCTTATCCCGGATCAAACCCTGACACTCGGAAGAGAAAGAGACGGCGATATCGAGGTACCAGGTACCCTTATGAAACTATGCTGCCCTACCAAGTAAAAAGGCAGTAACTGTTCATAGCGTAGAACTGAGAAAAACGGTTTTTATTTACCTTGGTTTCACAGTAACTTTATGCAGTTACTGCTAACATGACCCCCATTTTCTCCAAAACACAATACGAGGCAGGACACTTGTCCACATGATTAAGCATGGATTTTAAGTGACAAAAATTACGAACAAATTTTCAACCAAATTAGCAGTTACTGCCTTTTTGCTTGGTAGGGCAGTATGGCGATTAATAAATAATCCTCCTCTACCCTCTGTTCTATTGGCAAACGTAAAATCACTGGAGAACAAACTGGATGAGCTCCCTTCGAGACTATCCTATCAACGGGACCTGAAGAACTGTAATATCCATGTTTCTCGAAACTGGACTGAACCAGAACGTGAATAATATTCTAGCTGTTTTTCCATGCATAGGCAGGACAGAATGGTAGTGTTGGGTAAGCTCAAGGGGGGTAGTCTGTTAACAAAAGCTAGTGAACGATCTCTAATATTAAGGAAGTCTCAAGGTTCTGCTTGGTTAAGAATACCTCATGATAAGCTGTAGACGATACTATTTACCAAGAGAGTTTTCATCTATCTTTTTCATAGCTGTCTACCACAAACTGATGCTGGCACTAAGACCGCACCCAACGAGCTGTATAAGGCCATAAGCAAACAAGAAAATGCTCATCCAGAGGCAGCACTCCTAGTGTCCGGTGATTACAATTCCGGAAAAATGAAATCCATCTTACCTAATTTCTACCAGTATTTCACCTGTGCAACTAGAGACCAAAAAAACTCTAAACCACCTTTACTCCACACACAGAGACACATACAAAGCTCTCCCTGCCCTCCATTTGAGACACCAATCCGGACACTAAGAAATCCCGCTACGACCTCCGACGAACCATCAAACAGGCAAAGCGTCAACACAGGACTAAAATCGAAGCCTACTACACCGGCTCTGACGCTCGTTGGATGTGGCAGGGCTTGCCAACTATCACAGATTACAAAAGGTAAACCCAATCGCGAGCTTCCCTGTGACGCGAGCCAAATGCCATCTATGCTCGCTTCGAGACAAGCAACACTGAACCATGCATGAGAGCATCAGTTGTTCCGGATGACTGTGTGAGCACGCTCTCCGTGGCTGATGCAAGTAATACCTTTAAACAGGTTAATATTTACAAGGTCAGACGGATTACCAAGATGCGTACTCTATGCTTGCGCTGACCAGCTGGCAAGTGTCTTGACTGACATTTTCAACCTCTCCTTTACCCAGTCTGAAATTCCTATATAAAGCAGACCACCATAGTCCCTGTGCTCTGGATCCTGAAATTCCTGACAGGACGCCCCCAGGTCGTGAGGATAGGCAACAACAAATCCGACACATTAACCATCAACACGGGGGCCCCTTGGCGGTGCATGCTTAGTCCCCTCCAGTACTCCCTGTTCACCCACGACTGTGTGGCCGTGCACAACTCCAACACTCTCATTAAGTTTGCCAACGACACAATGGTGGTAGGCCTGATCACAGACAATGATGAGACAGCCTACAGGGAGGAGGTCAGAGACCTGGCAGTGTCGTGCCAGGACAACTACCTCTACGTCAGCAAGACTGAGGTGATCGTGGACTACAGGAAATGGAGGCCGAGCATGCCCCCATTCACGTCAACAGGGCTGTAGTGGAGCAGGTCAAGAGCTTCAAGTTCCTCAGTGTCCACATCACTAAGGATCCATCATGGTCCAAACACACCAACACAGTCATGAAGAGGACACAACAAGTCCTCTTCCCCCTCAGGAATCAAAAAGTTCTACAGCTGCACCATTGAGTGCATCTTGACTGGGTACAAGCTTGGTACGGCAACTGCTTGATCGACTCGGTACTGGTACCCTGCATATATAGCCAATTTATCATTACTCATTGTGTATTTATTCCTTGTGTTATTATATTTTTATTTTCTCTCTGCATTGATGGGAAGGGCCCGTAAGTGGGGGGGGGCAACAACCGTGGGAAGAAAGACCAAACATGCCATGCAGTTCCGTAGCCTCCCTCGAGCCATTCTCGTCTTCCCTTGTAAATGCAGATGACAGTGGAACTCGGCAGAAAGCTCGGCAGAGCTCTGTGTGTGGGGATTACGACAAATTGGCTCCGTTTCTCCTTGACCTCTTCTCCTGAACACACACAACCAGCAACTACTTAAAGAATATAAATAGATACATTAAAGTTTCTCCAGTAAGTCTTGCCGTTCCAAACCACTTAGACCTGGGGCCTTTCAATCAGCACATATAGCGTCTGGCATAAACTCACTCCTACATTTCCCTGCCACCTCTGCAAGCATCATCGTGGCAATGTATGTTTCCCTCCCACGTCAGCAAAACAGTCTTGAGAGCATGAATTAGCACATGAATAGGAAATACATTGAGGTACTTAACATGCTCTTGATTTCAAAATCAGAAACGCAAACATTCAAAAGCTTGTGACGTGTAAATGTGTAATTGCTTTGCATCAGCGGTCGCCTGAATGCATTTCCGCCCCAGCAACCCTAAAAACAGTTTGTAGGCATCTAAGATCCCCAAGTCGGGTTGAGAATCCAATCCCCCAAAATGGTGGTTCTTCAAAAAGGGCATAAGAAACAACAAATATTTTATGTCTAGATCTGATTCCATTGCTCAGGTGATTTGGACTAGTCTTTTGAAGTCGTGACGCAACAACAACAAAAACCACCCTGTGCCATATAATGTCATGAGGGACACATTGAATTGAGGATAGACAAGGCACAAGCCTGCTCCCTTTTCCATTTTAGCATGTCTATCACTCCAGGGTTTAACTGCTATATTGTAATTACTTCGCCACCATGACCTATTTATTGCCTTACCTCCCTTATCTTACCTCATTTGCACACACTTTTTCTACTGTATTTTTGACTGTATGTTTGTTTATTCCATGTGTAACTCTGTGTTGTTGTATGTGTCGAACTGCTTTGCTTTATATTGGCCAGGTCGCAGTTGTAAATGAGAACTTGTTCTCAACTAGCCTACCTGGTTAAATAAAGGTTAAATACATTTTTTTAAATAAAGAATGTCTGGCTGTGGCCCCAAGTCAATCAGTTGCAGATAAAGAAAAACCTTACTTGGGGGTTCAATAGGGATGTTTATGCATTATTCTAAAGACAGGTGCAATTTCATATGAACACCTTAGAAGGACAGCTTCTAACACCTCAACGTGTAAACATTCTGAGAGGATCCAGAGTATGGCTCCCTTTATCTGCAATTTATTACATTTGGGTCTGTGAGTGTGCATACCTCTGAGCAAGGGAGCTAATTCCAGTTTCAACCCCCCCCTCTCTCTCCCTCTCAAAAACATGAGTGAATATACAATGATTAAAATACACATTCACTGGAACCACAAAATACACAAAGATTGTTAATAACCTTTCTTCTAGACTATTAAAGAATCCCTGTACCTATAGTGCCTTCAGAAAGTATTCATACCCCTTGACTTATTCCACATTTTGTTGTGTTACAGCCTGAATACAAAATAGATTTTAAAAAATGTTGTTAACCACACACACACACAGCCAAAGTGAAAACATGTTTTTAAAATTAAAAATGAAGTACAGAAATACCTAATTTACATAAGTATTCACACCCTTGAGTCATTTGGATTTGCCACAAACGCACAAAAAAGTGAATTGCTTTGCCACATGTTGTGCACTGTTACTTTAGTGCCTTGTTGCGAACAGGATGAATGTTTTGGAATATTTTTTATTCAAGCTTCCTTCTTTTCACTCTGTCAATTAGGTTAGTATTGTGGAGTAACTATGATGAATGATGAAAACCCTGAGTGGTTTCCTTCCTCTCCGACAACTGAGTTAGGAAGGATGCCTGTATCTTTGTAGTGAGTGAGTGTATTGATACACTATCCAAAGTGTCATTAATGACTTCGACGTAGGTTTCTCTTTAAAAATGAATCAATTTCAGGACCCCATTAGGTATAAAAAAAGATTTGTCCTTTACTACTATAGCCCATAGAAATACATTAAATAAAACATTCATAAATGGCAAAAAAAATACAGTCAAAAAATATGTTTCATAAGGAATAAGGTTTTAAGTGTCTGTACTATATGGAAATATATGTATTTTTTTAAACTTTTTGTTGGTACACAACTACTTGCATACTTCCATTCGTTTGTATGGGTTAACTTCAGACCAGTCACTTGTGGGGGTCTTAGAGCAAAACCATCTTGTTCGTGAGAGTCTCCCCTTTCCATAAAGTGGTCATAATAGTTTGTAGGCCAAAACTTTTCGGACTCTACAGATGTCTTCAATGTAAAACTGATTTTCGGGATGTTTCATGGTCTGAAACTCCACTGTAGCTCGGCCAACTTCTACCGCAGAAGTGTAAGGCCGACAGGCAGATGCGGTGGATTGAGACAAAGCACAAGCTCGAATTGATAGATTTTGATGGGGATTTTTTATTATGTAACTTAGATTGACGCACGAGTAGGTCAATAGACTCTTTTAACCCTCATGTTGTATTCATTTCATGTTAATTCATTCTGTGGTCCCGGTCCAAAATGACCGCCCCATTATAGCTGTTTATAAATCCATAATAAAACATATATTATCACCTAATGTTGTGTTAGAGCTTTTTATCAACTTAAGTTCTTGTGAACATCACAAGTTTTGAACTTCTATTTGCCATATATGGCCTGTAGGCCTCATTGACCTGAGCTCATACAACTCGTTTTTGAGTTAAAAAAAGCATAATGTATGGATTATTTTGACTATAACAAATAATCAGATGAAACATATTGTGCTATTTTTCACAGACTACTTTGTGTCAAAGTTTAACAAAGACTCTCTCCTCCTCACCAGTGTCATGATCAAAGATATGATCAAGAGCCTCCCATACAGTATATTGTTTGGTCATTGTGCTGCCACAGAATGAACTGTGAGCAAGGCCTCAAAAAAGCTTTATATACCAGAGCAGCGAGAAAATGTCTATATATTATTGAAAAAATAATTGTTTGTGAGAATGCCAACAGGTGTGGTTCCCGTGGGGGAAAGATTCTATTGGGGAAAGGTTCCCGTTGGGGTTTCCATGGAAGGCAAAAAGGGGAGTGAGGTGTGTGTGTGCTCAAACACACATGCATGTGGGGGTCTGGTAGAGGAAGTGTGTATCATCTGATGAATGGGCATGTGCCTGAACTCAATTTTATACACTAATTGTAGTCTCAGCCATTAATTTCTAATGACCGGTCATTTTTACAATAGTTAAATAAAACACCCAACATTTTATGAAAATCATCAAAATGTATTTTGTGTGTTCAGATGCCCTGCGTGAACAAAGTCATGGAACCTTATGACAAACAGATTAAATTAACTACATTTTTCAGAGAGAAAATCTTGTAAAATCGGTCCAATTCGACCAGAACACAGCAGGAGGGTTAAGGGGTCACGCTGAAAACCTGGTAGAGCACTGCTCTTTTTAAAAGAGCATTCAGCTAACTGATGGCCACCTGTGGTTAATCTTTAAGTAGCACCAGCCACAGCGCTGTATACTGATGCTTTGGTGTTGACTAGAAGCCCTATGAAGAAAGGGTTATTCTCCTGATTTGCCTGTTACACAACATGCCTTTTTGCACAAAGATTCTGCCATCTAGCAGTTTTAATGCAGAATTCAAGTTAAGTTTGCCTCTTGTGCCAAACTGACAAGAAATACATGTATAGTAAAGACACTTCTATAGTCCATGCTTTCTTCAATGGATATTGGCATCGTGTCAAATAGCCCGGAGGCAAAAAACAGTAATATTAGCTCTGAAAGGTATTTAGCGCTAGAGGCAAAAAAATTTGCGCTTGACAACGTCAGTGGTCTGGGGAGTTGTTGATTAGGACTGACAGCGTTGAATCGCCCTAAAACGTTAATGATCTCATCATTATCTGATCAAGCCTGTATACTATCCACGGACCAATCCGTTGACGGTCGGTCAGTAAGTCGAGGATCACAAAACAAAGCCCAAATGCTTATTCGATATAATAGCCATGAAATACTCAACATCATCCTCATGAACTGCTAAAACAGACGATAACAAGGGTTGGCAAACGATAAGGTTGAATACATTTCCAAATGCATTTTTTTACATAAAGTGTACTTTTTGTGTACAGTCGTGGCAAAACGTTTTGAGAATGACACAAATATTAATTTCCACAGAGTTTGCTGCTTCAGTGTCTTTAGATATTTTTGTCAGATGTTACTATGGAATACTGAAGTATAATTACAAGCATTTCATAAGTGTCAAAGGCTTTTATTGACAGTTACATGAAGTTGATGCAAAGAGTCAATATTTGCATTGTTGACCCTTCTTTTTCAAGACCTCTGCAATCCGCCCTGGCATGCTGTCAATTAAGTTCTGGGCCACATCCTGACTGATGGCAGCCCATTCTTGCATAATCAATGCTTGGAGTTTGTCAGAATTTGTGGGGTTTTGTTTGTCCACAAGGATTGACCACAAGTTCTCAATGGGATTAAGGTCTGGGGAGTTTCCTGGCCATGGACCCAAAATATTGATGTTTTGTTCCCTGAGCCACTTAGTTATCACTTTAACCTTATGGCAAGGTGCTCCATCATGCTGGAAAAGGCATTGTTCATCACCAAACTGTTCCTGGATGGTTGGGAGAAGTTGCTCTCTGAGGATGTGTTGGTACCATTCTTTATTCATGGCTGTGTTCTTAGGCAAAATTGTGAGTGAGCCACTCCCTTGGCTGAGAAGCAACCCCACACATGAATGGTCTCAGGATGCTTTACTGTTGGCATGACACAGGACTGATGGTAGCGCTCACCTTGTCTTCTCCAGACAAGCTTTTTTCCGGATGCCCCAAACAATCGGAAAGGGGATTCGTCAGAGAAAATGACTTTACCCCAGTCCTCAGCAGACCAATCCCTGTACCTTTTGCAGAATATCAGTCTGTTCCTGATGTTTTTCCTGGAGAGAAGTGGCTTCTTTGCTGCCCTTCTTGACACCAGGCCATCCTCCAAAAGACTTCGCCTCACTGTGTGTGCAGATGCACTCACACCTGCCTGCTGCCATTCCTGAGCAAGCTCTGTACTGGTGGTGCCACGATCCCGCAGCTGAATCAACTTTAGGAGACGGTCCTGGCGCTTGCTGGACTTTCTTGGGCGCCCTGAAGCCTTCTTCACAACAATTGAACCGCTCTCCTTGAAGTTCTTGATGATCCGATAAATGGTTGATTTAGGTGCAATCTTACTGGCAAGCAATATCCGTGCCTGTGAAGCCCTTTTCGTGCAAAGTAATGATGACGGCACGTGTTTCCTTGCAGGTAACCATGATTGACAGAGGAAGAACAATGATTCCAAGCACCACCCTCCTTTTGAAGCTTCGAAGTCAATCAGCATGACAGAGTGATCTCCAGCCTTGTTCTCATCAACACTCACACCTGTGTTAACGAGAGAATCACTGACATGATGTCAGCTGGTCCTTTGTGGCAGGGCTGAAATGCAGTGGAAATGTTTTTTGGTGATTCAGTTCATTTGCATGGTAAATAGGGACTTTGCAATTAATTGCAATTCATCTCATCACTCTTCATAACATTCTGGAGTATATGCAAATTGCCATCATACAAACTGAGGCAGCAGACTGAAAATTAATATTTGTGTAATTCTCAAAACTTTGCCACGACTGTACACATCACGGTAATTATGTGTTGTATGTAGGTGTGAGCTTCAAAGCACACATACAGTATGCAGTGCAAACCTGTTTTGGTGATTTCTGGTATATCAAAACAAATAAATCACAGCACGTTTTTGGACTCATTCAGCAGTTTTTACCTGATTACAATACTTTTGGAAATTAATGTTGAAAGGTCCATTTATATTCCTAAAATCGTAGTTAAAAATTATGCTTTCACTTTTAAAGTTTTAAAGTGTCCAAATCAATAACCAATATGCAGAAACGGTGTAATATATTGAAAATCCAAACAAAATGTACCATCTACACATATATCTGCAACACTATCAATCATATTACTTGTGGAAATAAGTAGTAATAAAATCACTCTTCAATTAGGGGTGGATATGCGCTGTTGAAACTACAATTCAAAAACGGGATATTTTTGGGGGGCATTTTGATATGGGGGGTCACCAAAACAGAAAGAGAAACGCAACACTTATTTGTCAATCAATCCTATCAATTATCACGTTGATATGAATTGCGCGAAAGGGGGGAAATAAGGTTGGACATCCTTTTAAAACTAAACACAGCTCAAAAAACACAGAATCTGGGAATAATGTGTACATCACTGGTTAGAGGACATTTTGAAGTGTTGCATTTTGATTGAAGTTGCTCGCCAATGCGGTAAGTGTAACTTAACTTTTGCCAATCACTTCCATGGATATCACTGAAATCAATAGAACAGGGAGCAAACGTGTGGGGTGTAGCGCTGTTTAAACTAACACTATGCAAAGACCACACGGAAACTTGAAATAACCTATACATGGTTGGTTGGATGGTTATTTGTAGAAGGCTTCTATCTATATTTTGGAATGGCGGCTGTTGATTTTGGGAGGCTGTAATCACGGAAAAGGGAACAAACTATTTTTTACACCATAGGATATCATCAGTGACAAAGGTTGCTGCTATTTAAGTGATAGTTTGACATTCAAAACCATATATTGGTGTGTGGCCAGCAACTTTTATATAGACACCGCTCTGAAATATCCGTTCAATTTGAGAAGAAAATGATAGCTGTGTTCAAAATCAACAAAACCAAAGATATTGATCAGTTTTATGCAACTGATCTTTTGTCATCGAGTTGACTATAAACTTTAATACTAACATCACCAATCTGAGGTAAAACGGATGCAATTCCGCCCAATCCGATGTGGTCAAAACGTCAGCTTGTGTAATGTAGTCACATAGTGTCCACATCTTGGAAAGTAGCGTCATATACATTAAGTAGATATGGCAAAATAATTCAATATCTTAATTTAGGATGATAGTAAATTAAGCAAACTCAGATTTTTTCAATAATCACATATATTTCTCCCTACTTTAACCATTTAGAGATTTCAAAAACATTCCTAAGCACAATTTAACCAGCCACCCTAGACTAGAGCATTCATAGGGTCGGTGCAGCAGGCGGAACATTTGGCATCCCTACAGGACGCAGATACACATTTTTTTATATTACCTGCTGCAAGCTGGAGCAGAGGCTTCAATCAGGTGGTAAATAATTTCATTAATTCTGTCCGTCCTGTTAACGGGGAATATGCACTATAAACGTCATTGCCACCGTGGCATGCTAGTGCAGCAGTGCCAGTGACCTGTGCCATTGTGTTTCTGTGACCTTTCTGTTCAAGTGTCCCAGTGCTCTCTCAATCAAGCCACTATTCTGCCTGCCCGGTTACTACGGCAACAGTACAGATATTTCCACAGCTTTAGCCAGAACGATTTACTGTGGCTAAAAGCAAAGAAATGAAAGGTGGAGAAATGGATGATGGAGACTGGGGGAAATAGAGAGATGGGGAAGTGGTGGAGGGAGGAAGTGACTGCAGTAGGTAGGTGGTGTGTGCAGTGCACTTCTAGAGGAAGCAGGGACGTCGCTCCCGCTGAGACCCCCGGCATTACTTCCCTCCCACAACGTGACTTTTCCTCGCCGTTCCTCTTTGATCTGCCTTTAAATTAGAGTTGACTATTTACAAATGTAAATACACACACAGTTGCCTGATAGGAGCACAATCAATTAAAGCACACAGCGATCTGAAAACAACAATGACAGATGATCCATGAGGTTTGAGAAAACAAACTATTCATGTTGAAAGACCACATAACAAGACCATGACTATGATGACTATGGCAATGTCCCAAATGACACCGTATATAGTGCACTACTTTTGACCTGGGTTCTGGTCAAAAGTAGTGCACTATAAGGAATATTGTGCCATTTGGGATGAAGAAAATGACAACTATGTCTCTCTGATCAATTATTCCAAAAGTGAGCGAAGTAAGTCTGTTCTGTCTAACAAGCACATCCTAATCCCCACACAGTAGCAAGCATCCCTCTCTGAAGTAGACATCTAACAGTTTTATCAACTTATGAAGGTATGTTTTGTTAATAACACAGGGGGTTAGCCAAATAGCCAACTACTCCTACTGTCTGAGTCATGGGCTGGCAGTTTCACTCTGTTGGCAGTTGTCATCACACTCTAAAGTAATTCAAAGCACAATTCTGAATAAACTATTTTTCATTGTGCATTTTGTTCAAATAGAAGGGTCCAAGTGTAATCTAGTGTAACTAATGATGTACATGTGCAGCAAAGAAAGGACCTTTTTCATTTCGACAGTGAGGACGAACCCGATAGCCTAGTAATTAATTTTGCCAAAAATTAAAAGGGGGAGAAACTAAACAGAGTGAACAATTCTTTGTACTTTGAAGAAGTGCTGTGCAGATTTTCAGAGGCATTTGAGTGAGAGCTAGGACACTAAACATCTTTGAGTTGCCAGACTCAAATTATTCAGATTGAAAAGAATTTGTTTGTCTGTTTGTTCCGTCATATTCAATGCGTATTGTTCTCTTTAAAAAACATAGCGTAGCTAACAATGCTGAAGACCAAGAGCCTGACAGAATAAAGCGATGAGATAAACTACAGAACTAACATACAACTAACATACAAACACTAGGAAAGATGTCTTCACAATATTACTCCATATATGCAATAGCCTTACAGGAAATATGGTGAAACTGCAGAGACACCACTGGAGCTTTCTAGAATTCATGATTACCTCTATCGAAAAACCCTAGCCCCAGAGAACACCTAGCCCATACCCCCTAGGCACCTGTGTAGATTTGAGAAGACTAGTTAGGTGTAAGCAACATTGCACCAAAGAACATCCAATATAACAGTCTTCAAACTCCCACTCTACATCACAACCGAACCCTCAGAATAACCTTCATTTGCACCTACACCGGTATTCTACATCATACAATTTTCCCTTTTTATGGCACACAGCAGTATTTACATCTAATTGCCATCAAAGGAGCTGGGAAGAAAAATACATTTCAAGCTTCTAGAGAACATACAGACTGGCCTTGCATCTCAGCCTGCTCTATTCTCCTCTGTTCCGCCTTAATGCTCCGGTGCTTAGCAATGACACCTTCATCAATCAAATTGCCCCAGGATCTGCTGATTAGGAAAAATACAGTATCGCCAAGGTGCAATGCCGTTGATGGGGTTCAAATCAGACCATTATCCACTTCATTAGAACATACGGCCGGAGAATCCTCATTATGAAGTTCACAGCAAAGTTCTGGGTCGTATTCATTAGGCACCAAATAGAAGAAAACAGACTGAAATAGAGAGGGACTGCCTGGCCTTGTCCAATAAAAAAATGCTCATTTTCGGATTCAAATGTTTCCAAATGTCTCCCCTAATGAATACAATCCTGGAATTTAGTTTCTTGTGCATGCACACGGGGGTATTCAAGGTAAAGAAGTCTCAGAGCTAGTACTTTATATGAATAATTGATTAGACTGTGAATGAACACCACAGGATGGATGCTTCCATACTGCAATTTGCACAAGTTAGATAGAATCTACTGTAAGTTGTAAAGATCACCAACTAATGGAAACAGACAATAATGGATGACTTAGTGAAGTGCATTCCCAGACTTGTGTTGTTCTACCTATTCTTGTCCCTTTATTTATATAGATTTATTTTTACAGCCCTTCCACAGCGAGAGAGAAAGTAGACTAATTTGTCTTTCTATGGGGTAATAACGGGTTCTCATTCAGAGGGGTATGAAGGCCACCAAATACACCAGAGAGGGAGATGTCCACACACAGAAATAGGGAGAGAGATAGGAGAGAGAGAGAGAAACACACACATACACACATCAGACAAAAGCTATTTTGACAACACCCGCCCAGACAGTATCTAGATTCTAAGGCTTACCTTGGATGAGGATGTGCACTGACGTCGTCCTCGGTCTCCTGCTCGTCTGCACCGCACAGATGTATGGGCCCTCGTCGGTCATGTCCACATCTTCAATCTTTATGGTGAACTCCTCCTGATTGAGTGTAACAAGACTCACCCTGGGATCCACCGACCACTTGTCCTCGCCGGCGTACAGTATACTCGACCGGTTGAGCCAGGCCGTGTGTGTGACGATGTCCCCCTGTGGGCACCTGGAGGACGAGAAAGAAAAAAACATTGCCAAATCAAACACAGCAGGTGAGAGACCACAGCAGGCCCCATTTGCGATTTCACAGCCTTCCCTCGATGGCATACAGTGCCATGAAAAAGTATTTGCCTCCTTTCTGATTTTCTCTATTTTTGCATATTTTTGATATTGAATGTTATCAGATCTTCAACCAAAACCTAATATTAGATAACGGGAACCTGCATTTACAAATAACGAAACAAATGTATACTTATTTCACAATTGGCCCAGCATCGTCCGGGTTTGGCCGGGGTAGGCTGTCATTGTAAATAAGAATTTGTTTTGAAACTGACATGTCTAGTTAAATAAAAAGCACAAATAAAAAAGACAAATTATTTATTTAATTTACAAAGTTATGCAACATCTAATTCCCCAGTGTTTAAAAGTATTGCACCCTTACATTCAATAACTGGTTGTGCCACATTTAGCTGCAATGACTGGAACCAAATGCTTCCTGTAGTTGTTGATCGATCTCTCACATCGCTGTGGAGGTATTTTGGCCCAGCCTTGCATGCAAAACTGTTTAAACTCAGCGATATCTGCTCGTTTCAAGTCCTGCCGCAACATCTCAAAAAGGATTAGGTCTGGACTCTGAGTAGGCCATTCCTAAACTTCTAATGTGTTGCATTTTAACCATTTTCATGTCTACTTGATTGTATGTTTTGGATCATTGTCTTGCTGCATGACCCAGCTAAGCTTCAGCTCACAGACGGATGGCCTGACATTGTATTGTACAGTTCTCTGTACCAGAGCAGAATTCATGGTTCCTTATATAAAGACAAGTCGTCCAGGTCCTGAGGGAGCAAAGCATCCCGCTTGACTGTTGGTATGAGGTTCTTAATGTGTTATTTTTCCTTTTGTTTCTTCGCCAGATATAAATGGGACCTATCTAATCCAACAAGTTGACTCAAGTTTGACAAATAGCACCTGAAAGCACCTGGATGATCATCAAGACTCTTGGAAGAATGTTCTATGGACAGATGAGTCAAAATTATTACTTTTTGGATGGCATGGGTAGGCCGTCATGGTAAATACGAATTTGTTCTTAACCGACTTGCCTAGTTAAATAAAGGTTAAATTGGGAACATGGCAACATGCCCATATATGGCCAAGGCTTTCGACTCTGTCAATCACCACATTCTTATCGGCAGACTCAACAGCCTTGGTTTCTCAAATGATTGCCTCGCCTGGTTCTCCAACTACTTCTCTGATAGTTCAGTGTGTCAAATCTAAGGGCCTGTTATCCGGACCTCTGGCAGTCTCTATGGGGGTGCCACAGGGTTCAATTCTCTGGCCGAATCTCTTCTCTGTATACATCAATGATGCCGCTCTTGCTGCTGGTGGTTCTCTGATCCACCTCTATGCAGACGACACCATTCTGTATACCTCTGGCCCTTCTTTGGACACTGTGTTAACTAACCTCCAGACGAGATTCAATGCCATACAACTCTCCTTCCGTGGCCTCCAACTGCTCTTAAATGCAAGTGAAACTAAATGAATGCTCTTCAACCAATCGCTGCCCGAACCTGCCCTCGCATCCAGCATCACTATTCTGGACGGTTCTGACTTAGAATATGTGAACAACTACAAATACCTAGGTGTCTGGTTAGACTGTAAACTCTCCTTCCAGGCTCACATTAAGCATCTCCAATCCAAAATTAAATCTTGAATCAGCTTCCTATTTCGCAACAAAGCATCCTTCACTCATGCTGCCAAACATATCCTGGTAAAACTGACCATCCTACCAATCTTCGACTTCGGCGATGTCATTTACAAAATAACCTCCAACATTCTACTCAACAAATTGGATGCAGTCTATCACAGTGCCATCCGTTTTGTCACCAAAGCCCCATATACTACCCACCACTGCGACCTGTACGCTCTCGTTGGCTGGCCCTCGCTTCATACTCGTCGCCAAACCCACTGGCTCCAGGTCATCTACAAGTCTCCGCTAGGTAAAGCCCCGCCTTATCTCAGCTCACTGGTCACCATAGCAGCACCCACCCGTAGCACGCGCTCCAGCAGGTATACCCCAAAGCCAATTCTTCCTTTGGCCGCCTTTCCTTACAGTTCTCTGCTGCCAATGACTGGAACAATCTGCAAAAATCACTGAAGCTGGAGACTCATATCTCCCTCACTAGCTTTAAGCACTAGCTGTCAGAGCAGCTCACAGATCACTGCACCTGTACATAGCACATCTGTAAATAGCCCATCCAACTACCTCATCCCCATACTGTGTTTATTTATCTTGCTCCTTTGCACCCCAGTATCTCTACTTGCACATTAATCTTCTGCACATCTACCATTCCAGTGTTTAATTGTTATATTGTAATTACTTTGCCACCATGGCCTATTTATTGCCTTAACTCCCTTATCCTACCTCCTTTGCACACACTGTATATAGACTTTTTCTACTGTATTATTGACTGTATGTTTGTTTACTCCATGTGTAACTCTGTGTTGTTGTATGTGTCGAACTGCTTTGCTTTATCTTGGCCAGGTCGCAGTTGTAAATGAGAACTTCTCAACTAGCCTACCTGGTTAAATAAAGGTGGGAAAAAAATCCAAAATGCAGCAATTTCAAGGATTTCACTGAGTTTCAGTTCATACAGTATAAGGAAATCAGTCAATTTAAATAAATTCATCAGGCCCTAATCTATGGATTTCACATGACTGGGAATACTGTTGGCCACAGATACCTTTAAAAAAAGGTAGGGGGGTGGATTAGAAAACCAGTCAGTATCTGGTGTGACCACCATTTGCCTCATGCAGCATGACACATCTCCTTCGAATAGAGTTGATCAGGCTGTTGATCGTGTGTCCCATTCCTCTTCAATGGCTGTGCGAAATTGCTGGTTATTGGCAGGAACTGGAACACCCTGTCGTACATGTCAATCCAGAGCAGCCTAAACATGCTCAATGGGGACATGTCTGGTGGGTATGCAGGCCATGGAAGAACAGACATTTTCAGCTTCCAGGAAAAGATCCTTGCGACATGGGGCTGTGCATCATCATGCTGAAACATGAGGTGATGGCGGCAGATGAATGTCACAACAATGGGCCTATACCGTGATGAAATCATCTCTGTACATTCAAATTGCCATCAATAAAAAGCAATTGTGTTCGTTGTCCGTTGCTTATGCCTGCCCATGCCATAACCCCACAGCCACCATAGGGCACTGTGCTCACAACGTTGACATCAGCAAACCGCTCACCTACACCACGCCACACACGTGGTCTGCTGTTGTGAGGCCAGTTGGATGTACTGCCAAATTCTGTAAAACAGTTCTGGGGGAGGATCATGGTAGAGAAATGAACATTAAATTATCTGGCAACAGCTTTTTTGTTGGACATTCCTGCAGTCAGCATGCCAATTGCACACTCCCTCAACTTGAGACATCTGCGGCATTGTGTTGTGTGACAAAACTGCACATTTTAGTGTGGCCTTTTATTGTCCCCAGCACAAGCTGTAATGATCATGCTGTTTAATCAGCTTCTTGATATATGTCACACCTGCCAGGTGGATGGATTTTCTTGGCAAAGGAGAAATGCTCACTAACAGGAATGTAAACAAATTTGTGAACAAAATTTGAGAGAAATAAGCTTTTGTGCCTATGGAATATTTCAGGGATCTTTAATTTCAGCTCATGAAACAAACACTTTACATGTTGCGTTTATATTTGTGTTCAGTGTTCTTTGACAAATTAACTTCTGTCAATAAATTGCTATATTGATTATGCTAACTATGCTAAATAATATGCAATTATAGTAGGAGCTAATGAAAATGTTAGCAAACTACTATTCGCGCCATGCCTTTAACTTTAGGTCTTACTGTTATATAATGACTTGACGGTCACATGAGAAGACTTACAAGGTAGTGCAAGTGTATGTGTATGTGTGTACAATGTGTGCCCACGCAACTCCAATTAACGGAAAGCTGAGACTTTCCTTAGGCATAGGGTTGCAAAGGGCCGGAAATTTCCAGATTTTTCCCAGAAATTGTCCATGGGAAGTTAAGCCCGGGAATTTTGTTTAAATTCATCAAAAAAGTTAGCTTATAACAGTGAACCTTTTTTGTGGGATAGACATAAAGCAATTATTGGTCTTGTGGCATATTTTTGTTAAACTATTCCCAATTCAAAAGGAATTGCAACCCTCTGCATGCACAATGCATTCTTCCATCCTTGCTGTCCCCAGTCCACCTGGCCTTGCTGCTGTTCCAGTTTCAACTGTTCTGCCTGCGGTTATGGAACCCCTACCTGTCCCAGACCTGCTGTTTTCAACTCTTAATGATCGGCTATGAAAAGCCAACTGACATTTATTCCTGATTATTATTTGACCATGCTTGTCATTTATGGACATTTTGAACATCTTGGCCATGTTCTGTTATAATCTCCACCCGGCACAGCCAGAAGAGGACTGGCCACCCCACATAGCCTGGTTCCTCTCTAGGTTTCTTCCTAGGTTTTGGCCTGTCTAGGGAGTTTTTCCTAGCCACCGTGCTTCTACACCTGCATTGCTTGCTGTTTGGGGTTTTAGGCTGGGTTTCTGTACAGCACTTCGAGATATTAGCTGATGTACGAAGGGCTATATAAAATAAACTTGATTGATTGATGTGCAGTGCACTCTTTCATCACTTGTACAGGTAAGCTTTGATTACAATACTGGGTGGGGTGAATATATATGACATACATGATTTTTTGTTAACTTCTTATGGCTGCAGAGGCAGTATTGAGTAGATGGGATGAAAGGTGCCCAGAGGTGCCCATAATGAACTGCCTGCTGCTCAGTCCCAGTTGCTAATATATGCATATTATTATTAGTATTGGATAGAAAACACTCTGAAGTTTCTAAAACTGTTTGAATGATGTCTGTGAGTATAACAGAACTCATATGGCAGGCAAAACCCTGAGAAGAAATCCAAACAGGAAGTGGGAAATCTGAGGTTGGTCGATTTTCAACCCAGCCACTATTGAATACACAGTGGGATATGGATCTGTTTGCACTTCCTACGGCTTCCACTAGATGCCAACAGTCTGTAGAACCTTGTCTGATGCCTCTACTGTGAAGTGGGGCCGAAGGAGACAAGAATTAGTCAGGTCTACCATGACCTGACCATGCTCTGACCATGCGCGTTCACATGAGAGGGAGCTCTGTTCCATCGCACATCTGAAGTCAATGGTATTCTCCGGTTGGAACGTTATTCAAGATTTAGGTTAAAAACATTCTAAAGATTGTTTGACATGTTTCTACTGACTGTTACGGAACTTTTTGACATTTCGTCTGCTTTTAGTGAACGCGCTTAGTGACTTTGGATTCGTTTACCAAACACGCTAAAAAAATTGCTATTTGGACATAAATGATGAACATTACCGAACAAAACGAAAATTTATTGTGGAAGTGGGAGTCCTGGGAGTGCATTCCGACGAAGATCAGCAAAGGTAAGTGAAGATTTATAATACTATTTGTCACGGCTCCTCCTCTGCAGTGCAGGGGGCGGTTCCTCCTGCAGGCAGAGGGTCGTTAGTGATTGGAGCCACCTGGGCTCAGGGTATAAAACTGCTTCACTAATCACCTCTCTCTCTCTCTCTCTGCTCCTCCAGGTATGATCCTGTTTTGTTTGTTCCTTTGTAGTTTTGCATAGTTTTCACTCAGTCATGTTCACACACACATATTCACGCATCCATGCACTTTACATACACCTTACATTATGATACTTCCACACCTCATTCCTTTTTCTTAGTTTAAAGTTAATAGTTTTGTTTATAATAAAGAACACTTTTAATTGGCCTATACCTGTTGTTCGTGTCCCCTCATTTTTGTCACAGGCTATGAGCCGGCTTGTGACAAGTGGGGGCTCATTTTTGACTCAATGGAGAAATGCTGATGAATGTCTTGCTCGAGCTGTGTATGTAACTGATTCACCTCTGATGCTCACAGACAATGTGTATTGGAATAGATTTCTGAATGTTCTTCGCCCAGCAACACCCCTCCAACCAGACGTGCTTTATCTACTCTTTTGCTGGATGCAGAGTTCAACAGAGTTCAAGTGAAGGTAAAACAAATCATAGAGAAAGCAGAATGTATTGCAATCATCTCTGATGGGTGGTTGAATGTTCGTGGGCAAGGAATAATTAACTACATCATCTCCACCCCTCAACCAGTATTCTACAAGGGCACAGACACAAGGGACAAGAGACACACCGGTCTCTACATTGCATATGAGCTGAAGGCAGTCATCATTGACCTTGGACCACAGACGGTATTTGCACTGGTGACAGACAATGCTGCAAACATGAAGGCTGCTTGGTCTAAAGTGGAGGAGTCCTACCCTCACATCACACCCATTGGCTGTGCTGCTCATACATTGAATCTGCTCCTCAAGGACATCATGGCACTGAAAACAATGGATAAACTCTACAAAAGAGCCAAGGAAATGGTTAGGTATGTCAAGGGTCATCAAGTTATAGCAGCAATCTACCTCACCAAGCAAAGTGAGAAGAGTACGAGCACCACATTGAAGCTGCCCAGCAACACCTGTTGGGGTGGTGTTGTCATCATGTTTGACAGTCTCCTGGAGGGGAAGGAGTCTCTCCAAGAAATGGCCATATCACAGTCTACCGATATGGACAGTCCCATCAAGAGGATCCTCCTGGATGATGTACTTTGGGAGAGAGTGGTAAGCAGCCTGAAACTCCTGAAACCTATAGCAGTAGCCATTGCACAGATTGAGGGAGACAATGCCATCCTGTCTGATGCTCAGACTATGCTTGCAGATGTAAGAGAAGAAATCCGTACTGCCCTGCCCACTTCATTGTTGCTCCAAGCAGAGGAAACTGCAGTTCTGAAATACATCAAAAAGCGTGAAGACTTCTGCTGAAGCCCATACACACCGCAGCGTACATGTTGGACCTCAAGTATGATGGCAAGAGCATCCTGTCTGGTGCAGAGATCAACAAGGCCTATGGTGTCATCACTACCGTGTCTCACAACCTTGGCCTGGATGAGGGCAAGGTTCTTGGCAGTCTGGCGAAGTACACTTCCAAGCAAGGGCTTTGGGATGGAGATGCAATATGGCAGTCGTGCAAAAATATCTCATCAGCCACCTGGTGGAAGGGACTTTGTGGATCTGAGGCTCTTTCCCCTGTTGCCGCCATCATCCTCCAAATATCACTAACATCAGCCGCTCCAGAGCGCAACTGGTCCTTGTTTGGGAACACACACACCAAAGCACGCAACTGGGTGACCAATACAAGGGTTGAAAAATTGGTGGCCATCCGGGCAAATTTTAGGCTTTTTAAGCCTGACAACGAGCCATCCTCAACAAGGTTGGAAAGTGACTGAAGACGAGGCCTCAGAGTATGATGTTCAAGAGGTGTACATTGAGGAGGTCCAGGGAGAAGACATGGAAGCCTGAGAGGAAGACAACCAAAACTTTAGTTTCTAGACTATCATTTTACAGAGTTATGTTTAAAATGTTTTTGGGAGATGCGATGGATCATTGGGGAGCATTCAACATTCCCTTTCTTTTGTTGTTCAGTGAAATCATCCCATGTGAAGAGTCAACTCATTTAATTAAAGTTCAATTAATTTTTTTGTGAGGAATTAATCATTTGCAATTATGTCTAGTTATGATAAGGTAAAATGTTTATGTTTCTGTCTCCATATGATATGGTATATATATCCAATACAAAAAACATCTACATTTAAATGGTATTAATATTAATTTGCATATATTTCCATTAATTCCCATAGTTTCCCGTTAATTCCCACGGAAAGTTTACACATGTGAATATTCCCCAAAATGTGCAACCCTACTTAGGCACTTTGCTGGAAGAGATCCAACAGAACACACTGTAACCTCTTTGGCTGGTTTTGTATTTATCCTTTATTTAACTAGAGATCACATTGAGATTTACATATATTTTACACGTGAACGCTGGCCAAGAAAGACCGTAAACACAACATGAAACACAAATTAAAACATAAAAATACATGGAAGTTAAAACCTGTGCATAGTACAGACAAGAGTTTTAAAAAACACGCTTTAAAACATGTGCAATTTGTGGTAAGAAACCCTCCAATCTGACTTAAAATCATAAATTGGAATAAAATGATCCAGTTTCAGGTCCTTCTGCAAAGTGTTCCAAGGTGATGGGGCAGCAAAGCTAAAAGCAGTCTTACAAGATATCACGGCCTTTCTCCAATATGGGAAAGTCATAGTCATACGCATAGGGCCTACCTATATTAACACAAATACTCGTAAGTGCAAAAAGAAGCTGCAGTTTCAACCCAAAGGCAAGAAAACGTAGAAAGACATGGCAGCAAATTCAATTTTAAGAGCAAGTCCTGAAAAACGTGCCTAAAACTGGCATGATACAGGCGTTTGCTAACCTGAACAACAACTCTTAACATAATCCCCAGACTACCATATCTTTGACAGAAAATTTAATAATTCAACAAACGGTAATTCAAGGTAGGACTAGACTTTTTTTAAACTGTTGAATCATCTTTTTGGGATCCATTGACAACAACACAGTATGACAAATTCTTCTACAAAACATTTTCTAATTCTTCATTACAAACTATAAATGATGTTAATGAATTCCTGATCAATCCCTGACCAAATTACCCATTGACAGACATAATGGCGTCTAATGCCTTATTTTGCCCCGTTGGATTACTTTCTTTCACAAAGGGTAACCTCCAAAATCACCAGGGAGCGGTCTGAGGTAAATGTAGTTGATTTTTCCTTGATACTGAGACAAATGTGTCCCATGGTGAACGTAACCAAAAAGCCTACAAGGATTTGTTGCCAGTAACACCTAGAGGAGATGCATTGCGAGGTGCAAAAAGTACAAGGTTGTCGAGCAAGCCACATGGTGCATTAGCAACTCTCCCAGGGCATTCTGGTCCGACTCAAAAATAGAAATGTCAACTTTTTACTCAATATTCAGGTCTTTCCATCCAATGCTCAAAGTGCCATAGTGAGGCGTTTTATTTATTCCAGACTCCAGAAACCTTACAGAAGACACAACTGAGGAGAGCAAGGCAGAAGATTGGAGAACCCTACTTGGTACTTTTGAATGTAAAGAAACTCAGCAGCATGTTGAGAGGCGCTGGGGGAGAGGGAATAGGAAGGTGTTGGAAAGAAATTGTGATTGACATGGTGATGTGAGGATAAAATAGACATACGGAAGAGGTCCGCTTAAGTTGTAGCACTTTCTTGGGCCTCTGAGATTGCAAAGCCTTTTGAGAGCAAACAATATACCTCCCAGGTGGCATGTTATTGATTATACAGTAAAAAGAATCTCGACTTGCAAAAAGCCCTCGCCTGCTAAGGGGGTGTTGTGTCGTTAAAGGTCCAATGCAACCGATTGTTTCTCAATATCAAATCATTTCTGGATAACAATTAAGTACCTTGCTGTGATTTTGTTTTAAATTGAAATTGTCAAAAACAAACAAAATTGCTTTTAGGCAACAAGCAATTTCTCAACCCTATTTTTTCCTAGGAATGTCTGGGAGTGGTCTGAGTGGGGAGGGGAAAACTGAAAATTATCTGCTATTGGCAGAGAGGTTTGGAACTCTTTTTCTTATTGGTCTAGTAACTAATTTACCTCCTGGTGTCGCCAGGCAGGCAAAAACTCCATCCCACCAAAACAGGCTGAAATTTCAGGCAGTCTTTTCAAACAATTTCACAGTATTATTCCAACCTCAGTGTGGAGATAAAAATAAAACACAGGAAAATCACGTTGTTGACTGCTCTTGGCCTTTAAGCAAGAGGCCCTGCTTTTGAAAACATGTGCTATGCAAGGTCGTCATAGAGTACAGTGTGTTCAACCTCCACACCAAGTCCCCATAATGCCTACAAATAAAGAAATGAATGAATAAATATTTCATCCTGCACTATTCACTCTTATCACTGTTGCACAGAAGGCAAACCAATTTAATCCAAATAAAGTGTCGACCCTTTCAGCACTATGAAAGGGATCCAACTACAGCATAGGAGGAAGTAAAAATCAAGCAGTGGAATAAATAACTTCTAGCCTCTTTCCTGATGCACTCTGACAAAAGCACTGTGCGAATAAAAAGACATGCCGTTTCTCTTCCCCACAATTAGAGGTTGCAAGTGTTCTTTGTTCACTGCGAGCTTCAATGGAGTTGGTTAATGTACGATGCCGTGTCATCATTGGCTAGTTCACAAGGAATACAATAATTTATGTTTTAAGTACTACAAAAGATGAAGATACATTTTGGCATGGTTGAGGTGTATTCAAAAGTATGGATGGCTCTGCAAAGAGGCTGCATACAAATTTAAAACTAATAGCTTACTCTCTTCAAATACAAAAGCTAGAATGGAAATGTTGGTTTCCAATTACATACATATTTTATATTTGGCTGTAGGCTGTTCTTGCTGGTTTTATGTATTTTGGAAGGTCCACAGGCAGTTAATGTAAGGGCTCTGTACTGGGAATATCAAACAAAATGTTGCGCTAAATTAAGTTTATTAGTCTGAAGGATTCTCATGAATTTCAATGAGGAGACTGTATGTGGATGTATTGCCATGGCCTTTAAACATCAGATATCTTTTGGGTCATTGCAGATCAGTGGAGAAACATTGCTATGACCAGAGTATTCTATTAAGGTATTTGAATACACATATTTCTGTGTTTGATTAACCTGTAGCAGTACAAGCTAATTTTCTATGGAGACAACTTAATGTCAATAGTATTGAGTTATAATTAGTAATATCCCTAACCAAACATATAAAACTGAAAGCAAAAAGGGAATAAATGTGCCGTAAGCAAAGAAAATGTGATTCAAACGTGTAAAAATAAATACATTTGAAAGCATTCAGAGGAAGGGAGCACTACCATTGATCACTCAATCTCTAGAGATTGAACAAAATCAACACAAATGTATCCCATTAAATGATATCCCGATAAATATTATCATCCGACGACCAAAGAGAGATTTCCTATTCGAGAGCACCATAACAACTGTAACTATGTGCAGCTAAATGAGACTATCACCAGTCTTAACTCAGGTACCATCTCTGAATAAGAATGGTACCCACTTGCTCAACCCCATTATATTCAAATCAGTAGCTGTCACTTTAATGACACACTATATCTTGTCATATGAACTTCAGTGCATGACGAACGTGAGGTCATGATCATTTGAGGGATTTGTATTAATGTTCATCCATAAATATAGTTACATAATAATCTGACACCTGTGCTTACTGGATTTGTCCGTCATCTGTAAAAAGCATTGAATTAATGTAAAAAATGGCCTGTATTATTTGACCTGTGTTATCAGTGGGCAAACATTGCAGAAAGAAATGTCATAAATAGAACTGACGTGATTCCTTAGTCTACATGCCAGAGAGGCATATCTGTTCTATATAACATATTTCAACAGAATGGTCGACAAAGTAGTACCCTGCTGAACACGCCCCCAGCACTATGTAAATTAAACATCACAGACCTGTTGTTGTTGCATGAAAGGGGCATTTTAAGAGTCTCTGTTGCAAGTAAAGTAAAAAATATTGTTTATTCAACCTTGAAATGATGCACTTTGAAATAGTTTTTCTCTCCAGTGTTTATGCAGAGGCAGTGTAATGCTGACCTTTAGTACTCAAGTAGAAAAGGTCGCTGATGTGATTTAAATGCACTTTCAAGGAACACCGCCATGGCCAATCCTGTATTATTCTTGGTGTACCAACACAAATGAGTATCTGGCAGTGCTCCAAGGTGACAGCTAAGAAGAATAACTACATAACTCAAACAAACATCATGCCGTCAGCGACCTTAACTAACCTTCATTTTTTTTTTTTTTTTTAAATAGAGTTGAATGTTTTTACAAAAGCGCATGTCAATGCATTACCCTTAGAGTAAGTGCCTATATTAGCACACAATGAAAATGCCAATATTTCCTGTTAAAGACAACTACAGTAAATGTAAAAAACAATGCGTGTGGAACTACCTGATATTGAACATATAAATCAATTACATGGCGGGTTGGGTAAAATGGCATTTGATTACCTGGGAATCGACTTTATATCAGCATCAGAGGCTACATACAGTAAGCTTATTTGGAAATTACATTTTACCACAAGCAGCTTTGATTGCTTTGAGACAAAGTTATATATTTATTTTTGGTTGGCTTAGATTGATTAACAATCCATGTACCCAGGAGAAATAAACAGATGTATAACTCCTGGAGAACCTCCAGACCACATTAGTATTTCGAATAGTCGACATGTCATTGCAGAATGGCGTCCCTGCGACTGCTAGGCCATTTGTACGTCTTCCATAGGCTATCACCACTGATCATGAATCTGCATCTGTTCAGTCGGTTCAACATTGCGAAATGATTTAGCATAGCATAACGTGGCATTTTACAGGGTTGGGTAGGTTACTTTCTAAATGTAATCTGTTACAGTTACTAGTTACCTGTCCAACATTGTAATGTAACTTTTGGATTATAAATTAGTCAAATTGATTTACCTGAACATGACCCAAAAATGAAGGACTTACTAGCCTACTCTGTTATTTATGTTTTTGTTGTTATGGAGGACTGATGGGGCTCATTGTAGGGACGTTGAACTTCAGCCTGCTGCACAGACACTGTGGAGGCTCTAGCCTAGAGCGCCGAGTTAAATTGTGTTTGAGAGCACTTTTTAAAACTCTATAAATGGTTAAATATGTAATTGTTGCTACAGCTTGTGAGTAAATTAGCTTTGCACGAGCCAGAACGGCTCATGCACTATCTCCTGTTTCTGTAGCATGAGGCGTTTGATGTACACGTAGACCGCCTGGACAGGACGCTAGCAGGGCTTTACCTCTAATCTATCTCCTTAATACTGAGTGCCAAGCAGAGATGCATCAGGTCATATTTTTACAGTCTTTGGTATGACTCTTACAGGGATTGAGCTCACAACCTTCCAATCTCAGGGTGGACACTAACCACAAAGCCAATGAGTTGGTCAGCTTGTGAGTGAGCAACATATACTATGATCCTAAATTGACATGTTTAATTATTTTGTCATATTCAATTATTTTATTTTGCGCTCATTTCCCTAATGTGGACCGTTTGTGCAATTACCTTACACAAGCTTGCATTTTCTATCACAAATTGAGCGGAAGTACACATCCTTTTTACATCACGTCGGTGAAGTTAATATAAAAGTTTATAGTCATCAAGATGATACTAAATCGATTTCTTTAAAACATTGTGGCACAAGGAGATGAGTTGATAAATGGCTACTACAGGTTCTCATCTATCGGCAGGTACATGTAGTATACCCAAGTTCGTTGTGTTTATCTTTTAGAAAAGTGCAAAAGGAACATGTCACCATGGTTATTGTCCCAGTTCCATTGATTTCTATAGAATATCGATGTGAGTTATTCATTTGTGCACGGTATTGATAATAATAGATCAAGCTAATCAATTCCAGTTTAGAGTTGCTGCTTGGTAAATCTTGGTGTGTGTGCAGTTTACTAATTTAGAAAATTGTGTAGGGAGTCATTTTTATGCTTGGCTTCAAAATATCACAACCTCTTTAAACATTTTTATTATGAATTTGGACATTTAAAACCATTGTTTAAAATGCGAGAGCACATTTTTCACTGGCTGTCCACAGGTCGCAAAAACAATTATTGATAGGCAGATTACACCACTGCTGTCGTTCTTACCTGCAGCACCCCCTAAAAAATTTGAATAAATTATATTATATGGAGGATTTTTGAAAATAAGGGTGAGAAGTGGTCATTAACCATATGTACATTCGACATAAGCATTTGATTGAGGATGTCGCAATCTACAATGGTCCTGCAATAAATCAGGCAAGGGGCAATATTGATCAACCATTCTTAGAATTTTACATACTGGAATGCCTTAACTGTGAACTCTGGTAAACGCTACAGTTCAGAAATGTAAAATCCAACAACATCCTACCACATTAATTGGCTTTGCATTATCATTCTAATTATAAAACATATATAAAAACAACAATGGTGTAGTGGGCTCAGTTAAGACAAGAGAGATGGGGGGGACTTTCCACACAGACACCCCAGCCCAGCTCTGTTCAGTCGGAGTTCATTGATTCTCTTCCAACCACACCGGTGAATCAACCCCACACGGCTTCTGCCTTTGCAACACCAGGATAGTGGGTTTGATTCCCAGGATCACACAGATGTGAAATGTATGCATGCACGACTGTAAGTCGCTTTGGAGAAAAGGATCTGCTAAATGGCGTATCATCCGTACTGTCATGGCCAAAGCCTTTCATTACAACACAGAAATGTTTGTAGCTTGCAACTTTGGTGGAACCATTTGTATGATGCAATGACAGTATTTGAAACAACCTTGCCAGTGGCAGTGCGAATTTCCATTGAAAAGAAATGAGACCAATGTGAGTGTAAAAATAGTTGTTTGTTGGTATAATTCTCACATTGAATCACAAGCTGCAATTAGCAAACACAGCTAGCTTTATAATGCTACTGTGTAATAACACTGGGATTTCCCATGTGTTTCGAGATGAATGAACTACACTGCATCTCTGGTTTTATATCCGCTCCTAGCAGGGGTCACCGGGAGGTCAAAGGCAGGGTCGACTTGCTTGCTCTGGGCCTCGGGGGGGGGGGGGGCTTAAATGAGACGACGGTAAATGAGACGTCGGTACACTTGTTTCGGGAATAGGAGATTTGTCCCGAGTTGGTTTCACTTGCTCAGAGCAATTGACACCGTGAGGAAGGAAACATCCACACACACACAGGCTGTAAGCTGTTGGGATAGGCTGTTGGTTCCTCTGATGGGCTCCCGGCGTGCGGGAGAGTGTATGAGCCTTCAGTTAATTGAGCTGGACACAAAGCCCAGCAAAGGAGGGAAGCACCCGCATGAATCATATTGACTCTCACAACCGCCACCCACCCCCCTCCCCCGCCTACACACACACACACGGAAACAGGCCACTGGGGCGCTAGCTTCTGCTTGCATCGTACAAACGAATTACACAGCACCAATGTAAATACAATAAATCAAGGCATCAGAGACAAGCTCTTGTTTCCCTGTTGCCAGCGAATAAAAATAGCTAATCCAATGTATTAGTGCACTAAAGGAGGGTAAAAGTCAGACATTGCCGAGGCGCACAACTACTACTTCTGGGCAAAAGTCGTGTAGAGGGTTTTTTATTCTTATACATTTTCAAAAACATTTAAGAGACTTTCAAAGTCATTTATAAGTCAGAATAAACTCCCAGCACTTAAGTAAAGAAGAGGACATGACAGAGCCATACAGAAGCATATTACCTTGGGCTCCCGAGTGGCGCAGCGGTCTAAGGCACTACGTCTCAGTGCTAGAGGCATCACTACAGACAACCTGGTTCAAATCCAGGCTGTACCACAATTGGCTGTGATTCGGAGTCCCATAGGGCGGTGCACAATTGGCCCAACGTCGTGCCGGTGTAGGCCATCATCGAAAAATAAGAATTTGTTCTTAACTGACTTGCCTGGTTAAATAAAGGTTAAATGAAGAAAAAAAAAAACATGAAAAAAGCTCGCTTTGACGGCTAAAAGGAGACAATTTTCAACAAAAAGAAATTTGAATGTACTGTATGTGTGAGATTTGTGTAGTTGTTTGAATCTAAAAAGGAATGCCAATATTTCACATGTAGAGTCATTGACACAATGGCATTCATAAAATTGATAAACATATTAATAATCATCATTTTGACAATAATAATGGTGTCTCAGGGACCTTGAATCAAAATAAAGCTCTGTTTCTGTCAGGTATATGTTTTCATAAAGATACAGTATAGGGATATACATACTGTATACACGACTGCCTCATTCATTCAATTCTAGGAACCAAATGGGACGAATACAATTAAGTTCATACATAGCCCTATCTTCCACGCTTACATCTCCTCCATATTCTCTCAAGCAGCATAACATGTCAGTACATCTGTTTACACTGGACCAAACTAGTAATTGTGTTATAATTACATACACGGAAAGCATGAAAGTCACCTTGTTACCACCTAACCAAGGGGAGGGTGCAAATAATCGGAGATGGATGGAATAATCATCGCACAATTAATGGACAATTAGAGTACTCGGTTGGATTTGCCGGGGCCTAAAAATCAAGTGTGACCGAAGACAGTCGTTCTGATTGGGCGGCCCTGGGTAGCCTGCTCGGAGTGTGCTGTGGTCGGATTAGCTCACAGCTGAAAATCACCTCGTCTTCGAGGTTCCGACGCACACAAATGAAGGTGCCCTTTGCAAATAACACATATTAGACTTCTCTAAAGTCACCAGGTCCGGTGTGGCACGGAGATGGCGGCTCACATAAAAAATAAAATAAAAAACACCCCAAAATGCTCCAGGTTTCCCGTCAGGGACGACTGCCAATTATGATTCGGCTCAATAAGCACCGCCTTTAACTATATTTCATATATTGGCATGCCTCGTCTCTGTACCTCAGTTTAACATTTCACAGGCAAGGACATGCATGAAACCTTGCAGACAAGACAGGCATGATATTAAATGTCCAGGCTCATCCCAATTAAAATTCCTCACACCCTCCTCCGTAACCGACAATGCGCTGAAAGGCATCAATTGTCTCAATAAAAATAAATAACACTTATTTTCAGCGAAAGCCTGCTTTGCTATTTAGCCTTTGCTGTGGGGTATTTGGATTCGACGAGAGCACCAAGCTGTTCCTAATGAGTACATACACATACAGTACATTGCAGCAGACATGCATCCGACACGCACTATGATAAATTAACCAGACTACTTCCTACAGAGACAGGTTAGCTAGTCGTCCTAAATCTCAGCTTCTCTCCTGGTTGGCACAGAGCAACAGTCGGTGGCAAAGGCTAAGCGACTAGTTGGTTCTAACGGCCTTGTGATCTTATAAATAACATAGCTTGGTTGCCTTTCAATCGATCACAGCCTTGAACCTGTGGTGCGAGCTAGGCTTGTAAGTCTGACCTGCCTGCTTGCCTGGCTGCCTCTCTCCTCCTCTTTGCACTGTGCACGATCTATCAAAGCAGAAGCCTGGCACTTCTACAAAAATGACAGCCCCTAATTGGTTGCCATGAGAGGTCTATCATTGCCCTGGGTTTACAGTGGCAGCGGAGAGTTCACTGTGGACAAGGTTAACTAACTTCACTGCTTAGGACAGAGCCGACTCTCGAAAGCTTGATCACCCCTTTCCACACATTCCCTCTGAAGTAAAAAAAGACTGTCTTGCCCACACATACTATAAGCGTTCGTGTGTGTGGTTGTGTTCGTGTGTAGTCTGCGCTCTTTTAACACACATTTTCTTTCAACTCTGAAAAACCCAACTGATCATTACTCACCAGCTTTCATCAAACGCTCTACATGATTTCTAACCCAAAGGCTGGTTCAAAGCCGTAATTTCCGCAAGTGAGCTGACGTCTTCATTTGTTCCGGTTGGGTCAGCGAGGAGATTTAGAGCCCTCCCCCACATGAGGGTGACATCTACCTGATGTCTGCACACGGCCATTAGCCTCCGTTGACACCCGAGGGGTCAAGGCGATGGGGTTAAAGGTTGTAGCAGTATCATCTTAAGCACCGCGGACATTGTCCTTTAGAGTGGAGGGAGAACCAACAGGCTGTGGAGGATGTGCATGACTGGTGGGGAGAGAAGCCGTGAGACAAGGGATCGGAGTGGGGAGTGTGAACGTGACCTCTGAGTCTGAGCATCAGTCTCTCTTAACTTCTTACGGCTGAGATCGGCTGAGATCCCGTCGACTTGACAACAGCCAGTGAAAGTGCAGGGCGCCAAATTCAAACAACAGAAATCTCATAATTAAAATTCCTCAAACATACAAGTATTTTACACCATTTTAAAGAAACTTGCTGTTAATCCCACCACAGTGTCCGATTTCAAAAAGGCTTTACGACGAAAGCACACCATCTGATTATGTTAGGTCAGTACCTAGTCACAGAAAAACACAGCCATTTTTCCAGCCAAAGAGAGGAGTCACAAAAAGCAGAAATAGAGATCAAATTAATCACTAACCTTTGATGATCTTCATCAGATGACACTCATAGGACTTCATGTTACACGATACATGTATGTTTTGTTCGATAAAGTTCATATTTATATCCAAAAATCTTAGTTTACATTGGAGCGTTATGTTCAGTAATGTTTTGCCTCCAAAACATCCGGTGATTTTGCAGAGAGCCACATCAATTTACAGAAATACTCATAATAAACATTGATAAAAGATACAAGTATTATACATGGAACTTTAGATAAACTTCTCCTTAATGCAACCGTTGTGTCAGATTTCAAAAAAACTTTACGGAAAAAGCACACCATGCTATAATCTGAGGACAGCGTTCAGAGACCAAAACAAGCCATACAGATATCCGCCATGTTATGGAGTCAACAGAAGTCAGAAATAGCATTATAAATATTCACTTACCTTTGATGATCTTCATCAGAATGCACTCCCAGGAATCCCAGTTCTACAATAAATGTTTGTTTTGTTTGATAACGTCCATAAATTATGTCCAAAACCTCTTTTTTGTTTGCGCGTTTAGTTCCAAAATCCAAATTGATGACGTGCAGATCAGACGAAAAGTCAAACAATTCCATTACAGTTCGTAGAAACATGTCAAACGATGTATAGAATCAATCTTTAGGATGTTTTTAACATACATCTTCATTACTGTTTCAACCGGATGATTCCTTTGTCTGTAGAAATGCGATGGAACGCAGCTAACTCTCACAGGGGCGCGCCTGAGTGAGCTCGTGGCACTCTGCCAGACCTCTGACTCAATCAGCTCCCCCTCCTTCACAGTAGAAGCATCAAACAAGACTGTTGACATCTAGTGGAAGCCTTAGGAAGTGCAATATGACCCCATAGACATATTGGATAGGCAAACCTACAAACCTCAGATTTCCCACTTCCTGGTTGGATTTTTTCTCAGGTTTTTGCTTGCCATATGAGTTCTGTTATACTCACTGACATCATTCAAACAGTTGTAGAAACTTCTATCCAAATCTACTAACAATATGCATATCTTAGCTTCTGGGACTGAGTAGCAGGCAGTTTACTCTGGGCACCTCATTCATCCAAGCTACTCAATACTGCCCCCAGCCAAGAAGTTAAACAGTAGATGGATGGAGCTGTGGAAGTGGACTGGATCATTATCATGCAGTACAGTGTTCACTTGCTGTTTTTGTAACACTACCAGAGGTCTTGGATTACTTATACCAAAGCTGTGGGGAGATTCCTCAATGGTGAACTGTTATTTTGTAGGGACATTTGGCTCCATGTACAGTAAGTATGGACATCTGAGGGTGCAAGTATTGAGTGACAGCCCCACATGTCAAATTAGATCATTAAATTTAAACATGTTAAAGATAACAGGTTATTTCGGCTTGGCTGGTACATGCCATGTTTTTGTTTCACTGTGAAATTTGCTGGTTAGGGACCAACAACACACTTAAGGGGTAACACACCCACAGGTAAAATATAATTACTTAATTATACACCAATTTGGTATAGGGGTGCTTTGAACCCTACCAGCAAATTAAAAGGGAGAGGAGAATGTCAACATTCTCATTTCAAATCATTAAACGTGGTAACTCGAAATGGGTCGTAACATTACAACTTAACAGTCAGCCAAATAGTTTAATGTTAACATCCCCTTAACAGTCATAGTTGCAGGTGCTCATGGTCAGGACCAATTATGTGTATAAACCCTGGATGACTGACAGGGGGGCACTTTGGAAGCCACAAAGCAGCCATTTTGGTACTCCTCCATAATGAAACGTTTTTGGGAAGCCATAGAAACCCAATTATTGACGTCTACATTTGTTTTTGACAAGTATATTCTATTACAGACACCTTAATGCAAACTTTGAAATTATATTATGTGAACTGAACATTAGTGAGGTCGGGCACTGATATTAGTCAATTAGACCTGGCTCATAGTTTGCGTTCCAATTCAACCCAAAAGGTGTTCGATGGGGTTGAGGTCAGGGCTCTGTGCTTGCCAGTCAAGTTCCTCCACACTGATCTCGACAAACCATTTCTGTATGGACCTTGCTTTGTGCACAGGGGCATTGTCATACTGAAACAGGTAAGAGCATTCCACAAATTGTTGCCACAAAGTTGGAAGCACAGAATCGTCTAAAATGTCATTGTATGCTGTTAAGATTTCCCTTCACTGGAACTAAGGGCCCTACTCCCAACCATGGAAAAACAGCTCCAGACCATTATTCCTCTTCACCAAACTTTACAGTTGGCACTAGCATCCGGGCCAGGTAGTGTTCTCATGGCATCCGCCAAGAATGCGTTTCCAATGCTCCAGAGTCCAATGGCGTCGAGCTTTACACCGCTCCAGCCGATGCCTGGGATTGTGCATGATCCACATACTTTTGTATGCATGTATGTATGCCATCCTGGTGTAACTCTGGCAGTTGTTGTTGCCATCCGGTACCTGTCCCGCAGGTGTGATGTTCAGATGTACCGATCCTGTGCAGGTGTTGTTACACATGGTTTGCCACTGCGAGAATGATCAGCTGTCCATCCTGTCTCCCTGTAGAGCCGTCTTAGGCGTCTCACAGTACGGACATTGCAATTTATTGCTCTAGCCACATCTGCAGTCCTCATACCTCCTTGCAGCATGCCTAAGACATGTTCACGCAGATGAGCAGGGACCCTAAGCATCTTTCTTTTGATGTTTTTCAGTCAGTAGAAAGGCCTCTTTAATGTCCTAAGTTTTCATAACTGTGACCTTAATTGCCTACCGTCTGTAAGCTGTTAGTGTCTTAACAACCGTTCCACAGGTGCATGTTCATTAATTGTTTATGGTTCATTGAACATGTATGGTAAACAGTGTTTAAACCCTTTACAATGAAGATCTGTGAAGTTATTTGGATTTTACGAATTATCTTTGAAAGACAGGGTCCTGAAAAAGGGCCGTTTCTTATTATGAAATAACACATATGGAATCATGTAGTAACCAAAAAGTGTTAAACAAATGAAAATATATTTGAGATTCTTAAAAGTAGCCACCCTTTGCCTTGATGACAGCTTTGCACACTCTCAACCAGATTCATGAGGTAGTCACCTGGAATGCATTTCAATTAAGAGGTGTGCCTTCTTAATGCATTTGAGCCGATCAGTTGTGTTGTGACAAGATAGGGGTGGTATACAGAAGATAGCCCTATTTGGTAAAAGACCAAGTCCATATTATGGCAAGAACAGCTCAAACAAGCAAAGAGAAATGACAGTCCATCATTACTTTAAGACATGGAGGTCAGTCAATCCAGAAAATGTTCTTGAAAGTTTTTTGAAAATGTTCTTGAAAGTTTTTCAAGTGCAGTCGCAAAAATGATCAAGCACTATGATGAAACTGGCTCTCACCAATAATAAGAAGAGACTTTCTTGCGCCAAAAAAACACAAGCAATGGACATTAGACTGGTGGAAATCTGTCCTTCGGTCTGATAAGTCCGTAATTTGAGATTTGTTGTGTCTTTGTGAAATGCAGAGTAGGTGAACGGGTGATCTCCGCATGTGTGGTTCTCACCGTGGCGCATGAAGGTGGTGGTGTGATGGTGCTTTGCTGGTGCTTTGACACTGTGATTTATTTAGAATTCATGACACGCCTTTATTTAACCAGGTAGGCCAGCTGATAACAAGTTCTCTGCGACCTGGCCAAGATAAAGCAGAGCAGTGCGACAAAAACAACGACACAGAGTTACACATGGGATAAACAAACGTACAGTCAATAACAATAGAAAAATCTATGTACAGTGTGTGCAAATGAAGTAAGGAGGTAAGGCAATAAATAGGCCAATAGTGGCGAAGTAATTACAATTTAGCAATTTACACTGGAGTGATATGTGCAGATGAGGATGTGCAAGTAGAAATACTGGTGTGCAAAAGAGAAGAAAAACAAAAACAAATATGGGGATGAGGTAGGTAGTTGGTTAGATGGGCCATTTACAGATGGGCTGTGTACAGCTGCAGCGATCGGTAAGCTGCTCTGACAGCTGACGCTTAAAGTTAGTGAGGGAGATATAAGTCTCCAATTTCGGTGATTTTTGCAGTTCGTTCCAGTCATTGGCAGCAGAGAACTGGAAGGAAAGGCGGCCAAACGAGGTGTTGGCTTTGGGGATGACCAGTGAAATATACCTGCTGGAGCACGTGCTACGGGTGGGTATTGGTATGGTGACCAGTGAGCTGAGATAAGGCGGAGCTATACCTAGCAAAGACTTACAGATGACCTGGAGCCAGTGGGATTGGCGACGAGTATGAAGCTAGGGCCAGCCAACGAGAGCGTACAGGTCGCAGTGGCGGGTAGTATATGGGGCTTTGGTGACAAAATGGATGGCACTGTGATAGACTGCATCCAATTTGCTGAGTAGAGTGTTGGAGGTTATTTGGAAATGACATCGCCGAAGTCAAGGATCGGTAGGATGGTCATTTTAACAGGGTATGTTTTGCAGCATGAGAGAAGGAGGCTTTGTTGCGAAATAGGAAGCTGATTCCAAATGTAACTTTGGATTGGAGATGCTTAATGTGAGTCTGGAAGGAGAGTATACAGTCTAACCAGACACCTAGGCATTTATAGTTGTCCACATATTCTAAGTCAGAACTGTCCAGAGTAGTGATGCTAGTCGGGAGTGCGGGTGTGGGCAGCGTTCGGTTGAAGACCATGCATTTCGTTTTACTAGCATTTAAGAGCAGTTGGAGGCCAAGGAAGGAGTGTTGTATGGCGTTGAAGCTCGTTTGGAGGTTTGTTAACACAGTGTCCAAAGAAGGGCCAGATGTATACAGAATGGTGTCGTCTGCGTAGAGGTGGATCAAAGAATCACCCGCAGCAAGAGCGACGCCATTGATGCATACAGAGAAAAGAGTCCAGCATGGCTACCACAGCATGGCTACCACAGCATTCTGCAGCAATACGCCATCCCATCTGGTTGCACTTAGTGTGACTATAATTTGTTTTTCAACAGGACAATGACCCAACACACCTCCAGGCTGTGTAAAGCTATTTGACCAAGAAGGAGAGTGATGGAGTGCTGCATCAGATGATCTGGCCTCCACAATCACCCGACCTCAACCCAATTGAGATGGTTTGGGATGAGTTGGACGGCAGAGTAAAGGAAAAACAACCAAGTGCTCAGCATATGTGTGAACTTCAAGACTGTTGGAAAAGCATTCCAGGTGAAGCTGGTTGAGAGCATGCCAAGGGTGGGCAAAGCTGTCATCAAGGCAAAGGGTGGCTATTTTAAAGAATCTAAAATCTAAAATATATTTTGATTTGTTTAACACTTTTTGGGTTACTACATTATTCCATATGTGTTATTTCATAGTTTTGATGTCTTCACTATTATTCTACAATGTAGAAAATAGTAAAAATAAAGAAAAAGCCTTGAATGAGTAGGTGTGTCCAAACTATTTACTGGTACTGTATATATTTTCCATTGTTATTTTCCCCATACCCCAGCATCCCTCCCTTAATTGGAGTAAACTAATACACAACACTTAGGCTTCTACCTCCAGCTTACACATACTATATACACTGCTCAAAAAAATAAAGGGAACACTTAAACAACACAATGTAACTCCAAGTCAATCACACTTCTGTGAAATCAAACTGTCCACTTAGGAAGCAACACTGATTGACAATAAATTTCACATGCTGTTGTGCAAATGGAATAGACAACAGGTGGAAATGATAGGCAATTAGCAAGACACCCCCAATAAAGGAGTGGTTCTGCAGGTGGTGACCACAGACCACTTTTCAGTTCCTATGCTTCCTGGCTGATGTTTTGGTCACTTTTGAATGCTGGTGGTGCTTTCACTCTAGTGGTAGCATGAGACGGAGTCTACAACCCACACAAGTGGCTCAGGTAGTGCAGCTCATCCAGGATGGCACATCAATGCGAGCTGTGGCAAGAAGGTTTGCTGTGTCTGTCAGCGTAGTGTCCAGAGCATGGAGGCGCTACCAGGAGACAGGCCAGTACATCAGGAGACGTGGAGGAGGCCGTAGGAGGGCAACAACCCAGCAGCAGGACCGCTACCTCCGCCTTTGTGCAAGAAGGAGCAGGAGGAGCACTGCCAGAGCCCTGCAAAATGACCTCCAGCAGGCCACAAATGTGCATGTGTCTGCTCAAACGGTCAGAAACAGACTCCATGAGGGTGGTATGAGGGCCCGACGTCCACAGGTGGGGGTTGTGCTTACAGCCCAACACCGTGCAGAACGTTTGCCATTTGCCAGAGAACACCAAGATTGGCAAATTCGCCACTGGCGCCCTGTGCTCTTCACAGATGAAAGCAGGTTCACACTGAGCACGTGACAGACGTGACAGTCTGGAGACGCCGTGGAGAACGTTCTGCTGCCTGCAACATCCTCCAGCATGACCGGTTTGGCGGTGGGTCAGTCATGGTGTGGGGTGGCATTTCTTTGGGGGGCCGCACAGCCCTCCATGGGCTCACCAGATGTAGCCTGACTGCCATTAGGTACCGAGATGAGATCCTCAGACCCCTTGTGAGACCATAAGCTGGTGCGGTTGGCCCTGGGTTCCTCCTAATGCAAGACAATGCTAGACCTCATGTGGCTGGAGTGTGTCAGAAGTTCCTGCAAGAGGAAGGCATTGATGCTATGGACTGGCCCGCCCGTTCCCCAGACCTGAATCCAATTGAGCACATCTGGGACATGTCTCCCTCCATCCACCAACGCCACGTTGCACCACAGACTGTCCAGGAGTTGGCTGGGAGGAGATCCCTCAAGAGACCATCCGCCACCTCATCAGGAGCATGCCCAGGTGTTGTAGGGAGGTCATACAGGCACGTGGAGGCCACACACACTACTGAGCCTCATTTTGACTTGTTTTAAGGACATTACATCAAAGTTGGATCAGCCTGTAGTGTGGTTTTCCACTTTAATTTTGAGTGTGACTCCAAATCCAGACCTCCATGGGTTGATAAATTTGATTTCCATTGATCATTTTTGTGTGATTTTGTTGTCAGTACATTCAACTATGTAAAGAAAAAAGTATTTAATAAGAATAGTTCATTCATTCAGATCTAGGATGTGTTATTTTAGTGTTCCCTTTATTTTTTTGAGCAGTGTACATTTTACGGACACATATTTTACAATAGTTATCTTTTGTTTGTTTTTAGTTCCATCCTTCAGCTCCACTCAACCTCCCATCTAACTCTGAACACCATCCAGTTTTGATTCTATTACTTTTCAACTGTGATGTTCCACGAATGTTCTGAACCTTTCTATTCATATAGATACTACATATTGTACTTTTTTTTTGTTGCTAAGATTAGTATTATATTATTGATTGATTGACAATGACATTTTAAATCCCCCAGCAGTGCTATTTGCAGAGTTAGCACGAGATAAATGTTGCAATTCTTCAGCCATTCTTCAACCTTCGACCAAAAACAAGCTACATATGGACAGTACCAAAACAAATGATCTAATGATTCTGTCTCTTTGCAGGAACATCTGCAGAGCTGGGATGGTTATCCCCCCCATAGATATAACATTATATTGGTTGCAAGAATTTTGTATAACAAATTTTTATTCAAAAACTTGAAGTTTTGAATCCAGCGTTGTTTTGTGTATCAGTTCAGAAACCATGGAATCCGTGCATCGAAAATCTCTTCACAACTACTTTGCAATCTATATGTCACAGCTGTACATTTGTTGGTCCTTAAATTAAACTGGTATCCTGTTTATTTATGACAATTTTCTTCAGCCAATGTTTGTCTTAATGCAGGACCGACAGACAAGTTCCTTACCTTCTCCCCTTTCTACTTGCCTCTTCCATTTTTGCGGTAATGCTGCAATTAGTTGGTTGTAATTTTTAGTAGAGCAGACATTTCCAAATATTTTTGTGACAACTCCACAGTCCCATTTATGATCTCATTTACAAAGATTATACATTTAAACAAAAGAAAGTTTTTTCCCAATTAGTTTATACTTGAGTCGAACCATAATATTTGTTATATTGGTTCTGTCTTTTCTGGTGGATTAAACTGAAATTGCAACCAACTTTCTATGGCTTGTTTTAAAAACAGCAATATTTTGGAGAGTAATATTTTATTTCATTTTCAAATAACCGGACGTGAGAGGTTGTAATCTAAATAAAGGGAAAAAGAACATTCTTGAACATGGGGTGACACATTCTTACTAATCTGCTAGAGAACCAGTTCGGATTCAAGTATACTTTTTTGTATGACTGAAGCCTTTAGTGAGAGGTCTAATGCTTTAATATTTAATAATTTCTGCCCTCCGAATTCATATTAATTATATAAATAGGCCCGTTTAAATTTGTCTGGCTTGTGGTTCCAAGTAAAATGTTTATTAAATGATATGAGCAAAAAATATTACAAGTCACTAGGTTTAGTCAAGGCCATCAGCAAATAGGTCAACTGGGATATGACTAAAGTATTAAATCATGGTACATTTTTAAACAAATAGACAGATATGTTTCCTTGAAGCTGTGCCGCGCCATTTTCCCTACATTTACCCCTACGTGGGCCAGACCCCTAGCAATTTGAGTTCTAGTCAATGAGCTTCAGCTTCTCGCCTTTGAGTGACAGCTAGCAACAGGCCTGCTGAAAGTTATCCAATGAGGTTGCATGGCCTAACGGTTCAGTGGACCCAGCAGAGAGAGTGAGAGAAAGCAATGATGTGGTGCACATACACTCAGGGGACAGTTTATACCCATCTAGTAGCGGGTCGGACCCCCCCTTTGCCTCCAGAACAGCCTGAATTGTTCGGGACATTCTACAAGGTGTCGTAAACATTCCACAGGGATGTTAGTCCATGCTGACGCGATGGCATCATGTAGTTGCTGCAGATTGGATGGAGCGAACAGCCTGTTCCATCTCATCCCAAAGATGTTCTATTGGATTGAGGTCAGGGGACTGCCCAGGCCACTCAAGTAAACTGAACTCGCTGTTAAGTTCCAGGCAATGTTTTTCAACTCTTCAATTGTCCAGTGTTGGTTATCGCATGCAGTGGTGTAAAGTACATAAGTAAAAATACTTTCAAGTACTACTTAAGTAGTTTTTTGGGGTATCTGTATTTTACGATTTATATTTTTGACAACTGACTTTTACTTCACTACTAAAGAAAACAATGCACTTTTTACTTCAAACATTTTCCCTGACACCCAAAAGTACTCGTTACATTTTGAATGCTTAGCACTACAGGAAAATGGTCCAATTCACACATTTATCAAGAAAACATCCCTGGTCATCCCTACTGCCTCTGATCTGTCGGTGTTGGAGTGTGCCCTTTGCTATCTGCAAATAAATAAAAAAACAAGAAAATCGTTCCATCTACTTTGCTTAATATAAGGAATGTGAAATTATTTCTAATTGTACTTTTGATACTTAAGTATATTTTAGCAATTACATTTACTTTTGATACTTAAGTAAATTTAAAACCAAATACAGTGGGGCAAAAAAGTATTTAGTCAGCCACCAATTGTGCAAGTTCTCCCAGTTAAAAAATGAGAGAGGCCTGTAATTTTCATCATAGGTACAGTTCAACTATGACAGACAAAATGAGAAAAGAAAATCCAGAAAATCACATTGTAGGATTTTTTATTAATTTATTTGCAAATTATGGTGGAAAATAAGTATTTGGTCACCTACAAACAAGCAAGATTTCTGTCTCTCACAGACCTGTAACTTCTTCTTTAACCTCTACTGCCTCAGAAACCCGGATCCGGGAGCACCCCCCACCCCCCCCACACTGATTAGCATAGCTAGCATAGCTTCACAAGTAAATAGTAGCATCTAAATATCATTAAATCACAAGTCCAAGACACCAGATGAAAGATACAGATCTTGTGAATAAAGCCACCATTTCAGATTTTTAAAATGTTTTACAGGGAAGACAAAATATGTAAATCTATTAGCTAAACACGTTAGCAAAATACACCACTTTTCTAACTCCATCAGTTTCTTACTACTTCAGGTGCTATCACCAATTCGGCTAATCGGCTAATCTAAGATATTGATAGCCACAAACCAAGAAAAAAACTCATCAGATGACAGTCTGATAACATATTTATGGTATAGGATAGGTGTTGTTAGAAAAAAGTGCATATTTCAGGTAGAAATCACAGTTTACAATTGCACCGACCATCACAAATCGACTAGAATTACTAGATAGAGCAACGTGTATGACCAATTTACTCATCATAAAACATTTCATAAAAATAGACAAAGCATAGCAATGGAAAGACCCAGATCTTGTGATTCCAGACAATATTTCAGATTTTCTAAGCGTTTTACAGCGAAAACACAATAAATCGATAAGTTAGCATACCACATGTGAAAACGTTACCAGAGCATCGATTCCAGCCAAAGAGCGCTATAACGTAATCACCGCCAAAATATATTAATTTTTTCACTAACCTTCTCAGAATTCTTCCGATGACACTCCTGTAACATCATTTTACAACATACATATACAGTTTGTTCGAAAAGGTGCATATTTAGCCATACAAAACCGTGGTTACACAATAAAAATACTAGGAAATCAAGCCTCAATATGTCTGACGTCATCTATCAGAGTGATCTAGTTTAATTGAAAGCTAATCATATACTTGACTAAAAAATACAGGGTTGACAGGAATCGAAAGACAAATTAGTTCTTAATGCAACCGCTGACTTACATTTTTAAAATTATCCTTACTTTTCAATACAGGGTTCGCCAAGTGACGCGATAACAAACAAAATGGCGAAATATGCGTTTAAAATATTTCGACAGAACAACGATTTATCATATTAAATATTGTTTACTTTGAGCTGTTCTTCCATCAGATTCTTGGGCAATGTATCCTTTCTATGTTGTAATCTTCTTTTGGTCGATAGATGTCCTCTGTCCTTCGAAATATCCACTAACGATCGAACGGGACCACAAAACGTGTCCAAAGTTTCAGAGTGCACAACAAAGAAATTCCTCAAAATCGCACTAAACGGATATAAATTGCTATAAAACGGTTCAAATTAACTACATTATGATGTTTTTAACAACTATAACGACTGAAAACATGACCGGAGAAATATTGCTGGTTAGACAACGATTTGGAATGAGGCAAGTCCGATGTCCTTCACGCTTCAGGCGCGCGACGAGAAAGGGAGGTACCTATACATTTTGTTCTTTTATAATGGCTGTGATTGTGCAATCGATTCCATTCAAAACGTGATGACGTACAGACACCCAGAGGAAGACGTAGGCAGTGTCGGTTTCTTCATAGCATTCACTGTCGCCTTAAAAACAGACTCCAGATCAGGGGTAAAAATTTCTGAAATCTGACCCCTGTCATGAAAAGTGCTGTAGATATTGTTCTGTACCACTCAGAGACAAAATTCCAACTCTTATAGAAACTAGAAAGTGTTTTCTATCCAATAATAACAATAATATGCATATTGTACGATCAAGAATTTAGCACGAGGCAGTTTAATTTGGAGACCCAAATATGCTAATGCGGAACAGCACCCCCTATAGTTCCAAGAAGTTAAGAGGCTCCTCTGTCCTCCACTCGTTACCTGTATTAATGGCACCTGTTTGAACTTGTTATCAGTATAAAAGACACCTGTCCACAACCTCAAACAGTCACACTCCAAACTCCACTATGGCCAAGACCAAAGAGCTGTCAAAGGACACCAGAAACAAAATTGTAGACCTGCACCAGGCTGGGAAGACTGAATCTGCAATAGGTAAGCAGCTTGGTTTGAAGAAATCAACTGTGGGAGCAATTATTAGGAAATGGAAGACATACAAGACCACTGATAATCTCCCTCGATCTGGGGCTCCACGCAAGATCTCACCCCGTGGGGTCAAAATGATCACAAGAACGGTGAGCAAAAATCCCAGAACCTAGTGAATGACCTGCAGAGAGCTGGGACCAAAGTAACAAAGCCTACCATCAGTAACACACTACGCCGCCAGGGACTCAAATCCTGCAGTGCCAGACGTGTCTCCCTGCTTAAGCCAGTACATGTCCAGGCCCGTCTGAAGTTTGCTAGAGAGCATTTGGATGATCCAGAAGAAGATTGGGAGAATGTCATATGGTTCTTGTTTTACCATTTTCATTTTCATTACAGTACAACGGTTTGATTTGTTTGATCTTAGCTAGCTACATAGCCGTCTTTGTATCAAAGATAATTGTGTAGTTATTGTGTAGTTATTGAGGTTCGCTAGCCAGCTATTTTCGTCCGAACGTAACGTAACGTAGTCAACACTGCTAGCTAGCTAGCCAGCTAGCCACCGAATAGCAGCATAGAAGCATAGCAGCACTGGAGAAACGATTACATTACAACGGAACGACTTGATTAGTGTAGTGTTAGCTGGCTACATAGTTGTCTTTGCTATCTTTGTATCTAAGATAATTGTGTAGTTTAGAGTTGGTTAGAGTAATTATTCGGTTAACTAGCCAGCTATTTTCGTAACGTAACGTAGTCAACACTGCTAGCTAGCCAGCTAGCCACCGAATAGCAGCATAGCAGCACTGGAGAAACGATTGCATTACAACGGAACGACTTGATTAGTGTAGTGTTAGCTGGCTACATAGTTGTCTTTGCTATCTTTGTATCTAAGATAATTGTGTAGCTTAGAGTTGGTTAGAGTAATTATTCGGTTAACTAGCCAGCTATTTTCGTCCGCCGCGCTGCGCTGCGCTGCCGTCTCCTACCTAGTCAACACTGCTAGCTAACACTGCTAGCTAGCCAACTTCTACCGAATAGCAGCACTGTAGAAACTCACATTACACATTGTAGCTAGCTACATAGTTGTCTTTGCTGTCCTTGTATCCAAGATAATTGTTTAGTTTTGAGAAATTGTCGAGGTTACCTAGCCAGTTAGAGGTTACCTAGCCAGCTACACGTTCAAACAAAGTCAACAACGCAGCCACTGCTAGCCAGCCTACTTCACCGCCAGCAGTACTATATCATTTTAGTCAATAAGATTTTATTTTATTTTTGCAACGTAAGCTTAACTTCCTGAACATTCGAGACGTGTAGTCCACTTGTCATTCTAATCTCCTTTGCATTAGCGTAGCCTCTTCTGTAGCCTGTCAACTATGTGTCTGTCTATCCCTCTTCTCTCCTCTCTGCACAGACCATACAAACGCTTCACACCGCGTGGCCACTGCCATTCTAACCTGGTGGTTCCAGCGCGCACGACCCACGTGGAGTTCCAGGTCTCCGGCAGCCTCTGGAACTGCCGATCTGCGGCCAACAAGGCAGAGTTCATCTCAGCCTATGCGTCCCTCCAGTCCCTCGACTTCTTGGCACTGACGGAAACATGGATTACCACTGACAACACTGCTACTCCTACTGCTCTCGCCTCGTCTGCCCACGTGTTCTCGCACACCCCGAGAGCTTCTGGTCAGCGGGGCGGTGGCACTGGGATCCTCATCTCTCCCAAGTGGACATTCTCTCTTTCTCCCCTGACCCATCTGTCTATCGCCTCCTTTGAATTCCATGCTGTCACAGTTACCAGCCCTTTCAAGCTTAACATCCTTATCATTTATCGCCCTCCAGGTTCCCTTGGAGAGTTCATCAATGAGCTTGACGCCCTGATAAGTTCCTTTCCTGAGGATGGCTCACCTCTCACAGTTCTGGGTGACTTTAACCTCCCCACGTCTACCTTTGACTCATTCCTCTCTGCCTCCTTCTTTCCACTCCTCTCCTCTTTTGACCTCACCCTCTCACCTTCCCCCCCTACTCACAAGGCAGGCAATACGCTTGACCTCATCTTTACTAGATGCTGTTCTTCCACTAATCTCACTGCAACTCCCCTCCAAGTCTCCGACCACTACCTTGTATCCTTTTCCCTCTCGCTCTCATCTAACACTTCCCACACTGCCCCTACTCGGATGGTATCGCGCCGTCCCAACCTTCGCTCTCTCTCCCCCGCTACTCTCTCCTCTTCCATCCTATCATCTCTTCCCTCTGCTCAAACCTTCTCCAACCTATCTCCTGATTCTGCCTCCTCAACCCTCCTCTCCTCCCTTTCTGCATCCTTTGACTCTCTATGTCCCCTATCCTCCAGGCCGGCTCGGTCCTCCCCTCCTGCTCCGTGGCTCGACGACTCACTGCGAGCTCACAGAACAGGGCTCCGGGCAGCCGAGCGGAAATGGAGGAAAACTCGCCTCCCTGCGGACCTGGCATCCTTTCACTCCCTCCTCTCTACATTCTCCTCTTCTGTCTCTGCTGCTAAAGCCACTTTCTACCACTCTAAATTCCAAGCATCTGCCTCTAACCCTAGGAAGCTCTTTGCCACCTTCTCCTCCCTCCTGTATCCTCCTCCCCCTCCTCCCCCCTCCTCCCTCTCTGCGGATGACTTCGTCAACCATTTTGAAAAGAAGGTCGACGACATCCGATCCTCGTTTGCTAAGTCAAACGACACCGCTGGTTCTGCTCACACTGCCCTACCCTGTGCTTTGACCTCTTTCTCCCCTCTCTCTCCAGATGAAATCTCGCGTCTTGTGACGGCCGGCCGCCCAACAACCTGCCCGCTTGACCCTATCCCCTCCTCTCTTCTCCAGACCATTTCCGGAGACCTTCTCCCTTACCTCACCTCGCTCATCAACTCATCCTTGACCGCTGGCTACGTCCCTTCCGTCTTCAAGAGAGCGAGAGTTGCACCCCTTCTGAAAAAACCTACACTCGATCCCTCCGATGTCAACAACTACAGACCAGTATCCCTTCTTTCTTTTCTCTCCAAAACTCTTGAACGTGCCGTCCTTGGCCAGCTCTCCTGCTATCTCTCTCAGAATGACCTTCTTGATCCAAATCAGTCAGGTTTCAAGACTAGTCATTCAACTGAGACTGCTCTTCTCTGTGTCACGGAGGCGCTCCGCACTGCTAAAGCTAACTCTCTCTCCTCTGCTCTCATCCTTCTAGACCTATCGGCTGCCTTTGATACTGTGAACCATCAGATCCTCCTCTCCACCCTCTCCGAGCTGGGCATCTCCGGCGCGGCCCACGCTTGGATTGCGTCCTACCTGACAGGTCGCTCCTACCAGGTGGCGTGGCGAGAATCTGTCTCCACACCACGTGCTCTCACCACTGGTGTCCCCCAGGGCTCTGTTCTAGGCCCTCTCCTATTCTCGCTATACACCAAGTCACTTGGCTCTGTCATATCCTCACATGGTCTCTCCTATCATTGCTATGCAGACGACACACAATTAATCTTCTCCTTTCCCCCCTCTGATAACCAGGTGGCGAATCGCATCTCTGCATGTCTGGCAGACATATCAGTGTGGATGACGGATCACCACCTCAAGCTGAACCTCGGCAAGACGGAGCTGCTCTTCCTCCCGGGGAAGGACTGCCCGTTCCATGATCTCGCCATCACGGTTGACAACTCCATTGTGTCCTCCTCCCAGAGCGCTAAGAACCTTGGCGTGATCCTGGACAACACCCTGTCGTTCTCAACTCACATCAAGGCGGTGACCCGTTCCTGTAGGTTCATGCTCTACAACATTCGCAGAGTACGACCCTGCCTCACACAGGAAGCGGCGCAGGTCCTAATCCAGGCACTTGTCATCTCCCGTCTGGATTACTGCAACTCGCTGCTGGCTGGGCTCCCTGCCTGTGCCATTAAACCCCTACAACTCATCCAGAACGCCGCAGCCCGTCTGGTGTTCAACCTTCCCAAGTTCTCTCACGTCACCCCGCTCCTCCGCTCTCTCCACTGGCTTCCAGTTGAAGCTCGCATCCGCTACAAGACCATGGTGCTTGCCTACGGAGCTGTGAGGGGAACGGCACCTCCGTACCTTCAGGCTCTGATCAGGCCCTACACCCAAACAAGGGCACTGCGTTCATCCACCTCTGGCCTGCTCGCCTCCCTACCTCTGAGGAAGTACAGTTCCCGCTCAGCCCAGTCAAAACTGTTCGCTGCTCTGGCACCCCAATGGTGGAACAAACTCCCTCACGACGCCAGGTCAGCGGAGTCAATCACCACCTTCCGGAGACACCTGAAACCCCACCTCTTTAAGGAATACCTAGGATAGGATAAAGTAATCCTCCTAACCCCCCCCTCCCCCTTAAAAGAGTTAGATGCACTATTGTAAAGTGGTTGTTCCACTGGATATCATAAGGTGAATGCACCAATTTGTAAGTCGCTCTGGATAAGAGCGTCTGCTAAATGACTTAAATGTAAATGTAAATGTCAGATGAAACCAAAATAGAACTTTTTGGTAAAAACTCAACTCGTCGTGTTTGGAGGACAAAGAATGCTGAGTTGCATCCAAAGAACACCATACCTACTGTGAAGCATGGGGGTGGAAACATCATGCTTTGGGGCTGTTTTTCTGCAAAGGGACCAGGACGACTGATCCGTGTAAAGGAAAGAATGAATGGGGCCATGTATCGTGAGATTTTGAGTGAAAACCTCCTTCCATCAGCAAGGGCATTGAAGATGAAACGTGGCTGGGTCTTTCAGCATAACAATGATCCCAAACACACCGCCCGGGCAACGAAGGAGTGGCTTCGTAAGAAGCATTTCAAGGTCCTGGAGTGGCCTAGCCAGTCTCCAGATCTCAACCCCATAGAAAATATTTGAAGGGAGTTGAAAGTCCGTGTTGCCCAGCAACAGCCCCAAAACAATCACTGCTCTAGAGGAGATCTGCATGGATGAATGGGCCAAAATACCAGCAACAGTGTGTGAAGACTTACAGAAAACGTTTGACCTCTGTCATTTCCAACAAAGGGTATATAACAAAGTATTGAGATAAACTTTTGTTATTGACCAAATACTTATTTTCCACCATAATTTGCAAATAAATTCATTAAAAATCCTACCATGTGATTTTCTGGATTTTTTTTCTTGCACAAAAACTTGCACAATTGGTGGCTGACTAAATACTTTTTTGCCCCACTGTACTTTGACTTTTACTCAAGTAGTATTTTACTGGGTGACTTTCACTTGAGTCATTTTCTATTAAAAGGTATCTTTACTTTTACTCAAGTATGACAATTGGGTACTTTTTCTTCCACTGATCGCATGCCCACTGGAGATGCTTCTTCTTGTTCTTAGCTGATAGGAGTGGAACCTGGTGTGGTCATATGCTGCAATAGCCCATCCGTGACAAGGATTGACGAGTTGTGTGTTCCAAGATGCTGTTCTGCACACCAAAGTTGTATTGCACCATTATTTGTCCATTTGTCCTGTTAGCTGGCACGATTCTTGCCATTCACTTCGACCTCATCAACGAGTTGTTTTCACCCGCAGGACTGCCGCTGACTGGATGTTTTTTGTTTGTCGCACCATTCTCGGTAAACGCTAGACACTGTCGTGCGTGAAGAGCCCAGGAGGGCGGCCATTTCTGAGATACTGGATCCGGCACGACTGGCACCAACGATCATACCATGCTCAAAGTCGCTTAGGTCACAAATTTTGCCAATTCTAACGTTCAATTGAACAGTAACTGAATGCCTTGATGCTTGTGTCTGCTTTATATAACAAGCCATAGCCACATGACTAGGACCGATAAATTTTCGTGAACGGGGTGGTGTACCTAATTAACTGGTCGGCAAGTGTATATGCACATATGTAAAGTACAGTGGAGGCACCTGAGAGGCGGACCATCCTCCTCAGTGAAATTTCATAAAAATAGTGAAACATTAAAAAAAGTTATCATTTTTAGATCAAACTGTTTAAAATATATTCATATGTCATCAAATAATTGATTAAAATACACTGTTTTGCAATGGTCTACAGTAAATTCAACAGCACTGTCTGGGGTAGCACCATGCTGTAGCCTGAGGACAGCTAGCTTCCGTCCTCCTCTGGCTACATTGACTTCAATACAAAACCTAGGAGGCTCGAAGGCCTCACCCCCTTCCATAGACATACATGGTAATTATGACCACTTGCGGAGGACATCCTCCAACCAAATCAAAACTTTTGCAGTATGAACAGACATGTTGTCCTTCCAATTATAGAATTAGGATCAGAGAATGAACCTAGTGAGTTGTATTGGAATTGCGCCACAGAGCATTATGGGGCTTCTATGTGTTGAGAAGCTTGGTATCAATTTACAGGAGACAGAGGAAGTATATTATAAATAGTTTTCTTGGTTTTAGAACCTTATTTTTGTGTCCAGTAAGCAAGGCACATTTTAAATAAATTGCACTAACTTCAGTAGCTAGCTAGCTACCTGCGCGAGTGTGCAGTTAGATAGAATGGCCAATGCTGCTGAATATATTGTGGACTTTTTGTTGAAGAATCCCTTTCATTCTCGGGGGTACATGGTGAGAATTAAAAGTAAGGGTTGACCTCCGCCTGAGATCAGTTTCATGAAGAAGAATGAAAAGGTGAGGGTGTTTAATACCAGCTGGTATCAAAAGTATAGCTGGTTAACAAGCAGCCTTTCATTAATCCGCCTGTATTGCTGGCCTTGCCTGCTTTTTGGAAAGTCTGAGCCTTGGGCAAAAGAGGGGTACAGTGACCTGAAGAACATCGATTTTTCAGCAGGCAGCATATAAATGCCCACATCAGATTCAAGCTTCTGGGAAAAAGCTGCATCGATCATGATGAAGGTCTGCATATTCAAACTGCGCAACACAACGAGAAAGTTAGAAGAAACAGGGATGTTCTCACGCGGCTTATCAACACCACTGCGTTTTTGGGCATGCAAGAACACTACCAGAGGGAAAGTTCCGCCGACAAGGGAAACTACAATGAGCTTGCAGAGGTAATTGCACGTAACAATGCTTTACTTGCTGAACATATAGAACTTTTGATTGTCATTTCTGGTTCTTCAAAATCAATTCCGAATTACTTGATAGCTTCCATCGCATCATCCATTCAAAAGTTAGATTAAAGACAGGTTGACACAGCGCATTTTTCCGCGTGCGCTCAAGTAGGCTTTCCACTTTCCTCCTGTATTTATTTAGCAAAGATGAAAACACAATCACTCCGGACAGACAAGCAACAACTCATGATATAAATGTTGCAGCAGCCTGGGCTACACCTAAACATTCGAGATCTGACATGCTATATGGGATGAAAACTAGACAATTTTTCAGTCTGATCAACTGTAGGCTACTAATAAGAGTAGATGCATACAGCCTATGTGCGCTGCCCATTTGGTCAGGGTAAACTAAATTGGTAACGTTGTGTATTTATAGTCCATTTGTGTGTCAGGAGAAAATGTGAATGAGATCAAAATTTGGTTTATATTCAAAATTGGGCTGGCTAGGCTGCCAATACGGTTTCAATCCAAAATGATCAACTGGAATTAATCAAATCCACATAATAGTGATGACAGATGTGAGTACATTTTTTACAAGGCCCACAGCTACATAGAACTGCATGATGCAAACATTCATAAAGCAAGCTCAGCCCTGTGAGTTCTATTGTCTATCAGTTGTCTATCTGTGTCTGGGTAGAGGAAATCCCATTCCTAATCTAAATATAATGAATATGAACAAGTATACGGTAGCTGCAGTTTGACAGGGGTTTCATCCCCCCAGGGCCAGGAGTTTTTTCAGTATTTTAAAACCTTCTGACCTGATTAGGAGAAACTCGTTCCATCATAGCCATAATAAAACCTTTTTACAACTGATGTACCTTATAGGGTCCAGAGTTTTCCTGGTTAGGTTAACAGATAAGGAAAAACTCTGAGCCCCAGGGTGTAAAAATTGCCTGCCCCCTCTAACTCAACTCTTTGGTCTAACTGTGTTGTGTTGTGTTATTCCTGTCTTGCACTGAAGTCAAGCCTCTGAACACCTCAACTCATGCCTCATACAATTACTGCTGTGAACCCTTCCAAACACTAAGTAGCCCTCTCATTCCAATTCCCCATAATATTGTACTATAAATGTCTTTATTAAATGCTTTAGATTAAAATAATTACTCTTTTGACGATTTTTGAAACACACTTTGAAATCTCCGTGCGTTCAGCGCCTATACCGTGGGTCTCCCATCCTCCTCAATTTTACAAGTCACCAGCCTCCACTGATTAAGTAGTACGCAATCTTCGGGGACCACTTTTAGCTCGGGAGTGCAACTTTCAGAACTACTGGCTAAAAAGTATACAAAAGTAACGGAGAATCTCTTTAATATGATGAGAGCAAGCTAGCTGCTTTGTGCTTGTGTTAATTCATAGAGGTTTCATCACCATCATCATCATTCCCTCTGTAAAGGCACTCTTAGGACTATTTAACAGTGATGTAAAGTACTTAAGTAGGACTTTCAAGTATTTTTACCTAAGTAGTTTTTGGGGGTATCTGTATATATACAGTGGGGAGAACAAGTATTTGATAACCTGCTAAATCAGCAGTGTTTCCTACTTACAACGCATGTAGAGGTCTGTAATTTTTATCATAGGTACACTTCAACTGTGAGAGACAGAATCTAAAACAAAAATCCAGAAAATCACATTGTATGATTTTTAAGTAATTAATTTGCATTTTATTGCATGACTTAAGTATTTGATCACCTACCAACCAGTAAGAATCCCGGCTCTCACAGACCTGTTAGTTTTTCTTTAAGAAGCCCTCCTGTTCTCCACTCATTACCTGTATTAACTGCACCTGTTTGAACTCGTTACCTGTATAAAAGACACCTGTCCACACACTCAATCAAACAGACTCCAACCTCTCCACAATGGTCAAGACCAGAGCGCTGTGTAAGGACATCAGGGATAAAAGTGTAGACCTGCACAAGGCTGGGATGGGCTACAGGACAATAGGCAAGCAGCTTGGTGAGAAGGCAACAACTGTTGGCGCAATTATTAGAAAATTGAAGAAGTTCAAGATGACGGTCAATCACCCTTGGTCTAGGGCTCCATGCAAGATCTCACCTCGTGGGGCATCAATGATCATGAGGAAGGTGAGGGATCAGCCCAGAACTACACGGCAGGACCTGGTCAATGACCTGAAGAGAGCTGGGACCACAGTCTCAAAGAAAACCATTAGTAACACACTACGCCGTCATGGATTAAAATCCTGCAGTGCACGCAAGGTCCACCTGCTCAAGCCAGCGCATGTCCAGGCCCGTCTGAAGTTTGCCAATGACCATCTGGATGATCCAGAGGAAGAATGGGAGAAGGTCATGTGGTCTGATGAGAGAAAAATAGAGCTTTTTGGTCTAAACTCCACTCGCTGTGTTTGGAGGAAGAAGAAGGATGAGTACAACCCCAAGAACACCATCCCAACCGTGAAGCATGGAGGTGGAAACATCATTCTTTGGGGATGCTTTTCTGCAAAGGGGACAGGATGACTGCACCGTATTGAGGGGAGGATGGATGGGGCCATGTATCGCCAGATCTTGGCCAACAACCTCCTTCCCTCAGTAAGAGCATTGAAGATGGGTCGTGGCTGGGTCTTGACAACGACCCGAAACACACAGCCAGGGCAACTAAGGAGTGGCTCCGTAAGAAGCATCTCAAGATCCTGGAGTGGCCTAGCCAGTCTCCAGACCTGAACCCAATAGAAACTCTTTGGAGGGAGCTGAAAGTCCGTATTGCCCAGCGACAGCCCCAAAACCTGAAGGATCTGGAGAAGGTCTGTATGGAGGAGTGGGCCAAAATCCCTGCTGCAGTGTGTGCAAACCTGGTCAAGAACTACAGGAAACGTATGATCTCTGTAATTGCAAACAAAGGTTTCTGTACCAAATATTAAGTTCTGCTTTTCTGATGTATCAAATACTTATGTCATGCAATAAAATGCAAATTAATTACTTAAAAATCATACAATGTGATTTTCTGGATTTTTGTTTTAGATTCCGTCTCTCACAGTTGAAGTGTACCTATGATACAAAGCATGTAGAGGTCTGTAATTTGTAAGTAGGAAAACCTGCAAAATCGGCAGTGTATCAAATACTTCTTCTCCCCACTGTATATATATATATATATATTTTTTTTTTTATTGACAACTTTTACTTTTATTTCACCACCTTCCTAAAGAAAAGTATGTACTTTTTACTCCATACATTTTTCCTGACACCCAAAGGTACTCGTTACATTTTGAATGCTTAGCAAGACAGGAAATGGTCTAATTCACACACTTATCAAGAGAACATCCCTGGTTATCCCTACTGTTTCTGATCTGGCTGACTCACTAAACACCTGCTTGGTTTGTAAATTATGTCTGAGTGTTGGAGCGTGCCCCTAGCGCTCCGTAAATAAAATATAAACAAATGGTGCCGTCTGGTTTGCTTTATATAAGGAATTTAAAATTAATTATACTTTTGATACTTAAGTATATATATAAAAGTAGGATTTTACTGTGTGACTCACTTTTACTCGAGTCATTTTCTATTAAGGTATCTTTACTTTTACTCAACTACGACAATTGGGTACTTATTCCACCACTGCTAATTATGTGATCTTAGCCATTATGCAGCTCACACAAAGCCCGGGGAGGGCCTTGGTTTTGATAAATGACTGGTTTCTATTTGCTTCCCCCTGCTACCTGACTTTTAAATAATGGTATTGCTACTTCAGCGGCCTAACACAAGGAACCACGCTGAGCGAAATTCACTCTTAGGTCGTCGCAAAACAGAGGAAGGTCAACACCTCTGCGCCATTTCCCCAAGAACCGCATATCGAAAGAGAATAAAGATGTTGTACCCTATTACTCTTGCCCACTCCACATGATGGAAAATTGTCATATTGGTAATGCTTACAACCACCACTGTGCCTGAATATTATGTACCGTAGTAAGTCACACCAGTATGTGCCTTTTCCAAGGAAGACCAGGAAGGAGTGTTGACTGATATGGCTAAATGGATATCAGGTCATTTATCTTTACCCACTTAGTTATTTTGGCATCATTGGCATCAGCGACCTCCCTATAATTTGTTTCACTGTTCCATCTTTTAAATCAGCCCAAGATGATGAAAAAGTTGACAGAGTGAGATGAAAGAGCATTAAAAGGAGAATGTGGCAAGCAAAGACATAATTGCTGGTGGAAAGTTAAAGGAGGATTATGAGTGGAGAGTTTTGTAGAGTCGATGGATATGAAATCACAACCTCATTCACTCAGATAATTGCTATCCCCGTTAGTATGAGAGACCCTTTACCCTATTAGCCCACTGCCTGCAATGCAACCACAGACATGGTTAACAGTTACAGTAGTTCAATTGATAATTGGACAAAAAAAAATTTAACTTAAAGCTGCAATATATAACTTTTTGGGCGACCCCGGCCAAATTCACATAGAAATGGGAGTTATAGATCTGTCATTCTCATTGAAAGCAAGTCTAAGATACGGTAGATCTGTTCTGTGCTTCTAGTTCTTAAGTTTTGTTTTTGCGTCTTTTACTTTCAGTTTTGAACACCAGCTTCTAACAACTGACAATACAATAATTTTGATTATTGAAAATATATTTCACAGCGGTTAAGATGGTACAATGATTCTCTACACTCAGAGCTTGTTTTGTCACAAACTGAAATTAGAATTTTAGCAACCAAGAAACGCTGTTGCTTATTTCTTCATATTGCACCTTTAACAGTTTCACTAATTAATAGCTTGGATAATCACCCAGGTCATAGCATGCGTTAGTCTACCGGAACCGCAGCAGCAACCTGATATTGATAATGCCATATGCAGTATAAATTAGTCTGGGGGCCTAATTAATACTGTGCAATTGTCAGGTGTTTACAGTGTCCTCCGGCCTCTGCTGATGAGCATCGATCTGAACTCGAGTGGAGAGTTGAGGAAGAGCAGTGCCCCCCGGAGCGGTTATACTACACACAAATAATATGCATACAAGCGGAACAGGAAAAGGCTGTTTATCTGCCTCTCACTGACATGTTCCATTATTAGAGAGTAAGGGAGAAAACAAACAAAGCATCCAGATAGTAGGCCTATGTAGGTGCAATAGACTTTTTCCCATTGGGTTGGGGCCTTGTTTTCTTTAGTACACATTGATAGATGAGATGGATAGGTTACTGTATGAATGACATTGTATTGACAATACTAACCTATTGAGTGATGAACAACAGTAATACTGGGTATGACACATTTGATTGATTAGAAATGTCAGTATACTAAATGAATGTCCTACACACCAGAAAACACACTTTACTGGTATGCATGTCCTATAAAGGTTTATGCATTTCTGTCATTTATGAATATGGAAAAAAAGCCATTATAATGATTCAGAGGATGTTACATTGCTGGCTGGTGAAGCTTCTCACCCAACGATAAAGGAAACTATTTTCTGTATTTCGTCAGTTTGGCATGGTAAAGAGAACACAATTGAATTGGCAGTACCATTTGTATTGTCAACTCTCCTAACTTCTTTATCCCATTTCAATTTACCTGGGCATTGCCCATGACAAATAACCAATTAGATTAGTTGCCAGTAGAAAGCCCCACTGATCCAAACTCTATTTCCCATGTTTCCTGGGGCATCGGCACCACTGCAGAGGATTGATTATGATAGGGTAGATGTGGAAAGAACTGCACACTTTATAGCTCAGGGCTCTCCAACCGTGTCCCTGGAGAGCTACCGTCCTGTAGGTTTTCGCTCCAACCCTAATCTAGTGCACCTAATTCCAATAATTAGCTGGTTGATAAGCTGAATCAGGTTAGTTATGACTGGGGAGCAGCGAACACTTACAGGAGGGTAGCTCTCCAGGAACAGGTTTGGAGTGCCCTGCTCTAGCCTAGTGCTTCAGGGTCATTGGATCAAATCTCAAGAGGGAAACCTGTTGTTGGACCAATGAGGGGAACACTGCTGAGGGCTCCATAGTGTGGATCATCACTCACTGACATGTGTAGCAATATACAAGCAACACTGTAAACAACACATCAGCTAAACGATAGTGTTCATAGTATATATCAATAATGGATTGATTGTACTGTCCCATGCCCTCATACATACAAGTCAAAAAACAACCCCTAGCTCCTAGACCAGGGGTGGGCAATTCCAGTCCTCTGGGGCAAAGTGGTATCACACTCCCCCCATCATCCCTAGCAAACACAGTTGATTAAATTAATTGCATTGTAAACTGAAGATCATGATTAGTTGAGTATATGAGTCAGGTGTGTTAGCTGGGGCAAAAGTGTAACACCAATCAGGCCCCAGAGGACTGGAGTTGCCCATCCCATCCCTGCCCTAGACACTTGTACATCTGGGTATGTTTAAGCAGTCAAAAAAACTAGCCTATCAGAGGGCAAGGCGGAACTGCTACTATAGTGCTTATACCTATCCAATTATTTTGGATCTAGCTATATGACGTGCCTAGGGGGTATAGGGGTTATTTCTAGAGGTCGACCAATTAATCGGCATGGGCAATTAATTAGGGCCGATTTCAAGTTATAACAATCGGTAATCTGCATTTTTGGACACCGATTATGGCCGATTACATTGCATTCCACGAGGAGACTGCGTGGCAGGCTGACCCCCTATTACGCAAGTGCGGCATCAAAAGGACCTGGTGGCTGCAAGGAGCCAAGGTAAGTTGCTAGCTAGAATTAAACTTATCTTATAAAAAACAATCAATCTTCACATAATCACTAGTTAACTACACATGGTTGATTATATTACTAGTTTAACTAGCTTGTCCTGCGTTGCATATAATCAGTGCGGTGCCTGTTAATTTATCATTGAATGACAGCCCACTACAACTTTGCCAAACGGGTGATGATTTAACAAAAGCACATTCGTGAAAAAAGCACAATTGTTGCACCAATGTACCTAACCATAAAACCTCAATGCCTTAAAATCAACACAAGTATATATTTTTAAACCTGCATAAACCTGCACGGGGGGACCAGGATGAATATGTATGAACTTTCCAATTTGTAAGTCGCTCTGGATAAGAGCGTCAGCTAAATGACTTAAATGTAAATGTAAATGTAGTTAAGAAATTCATGTTAGCAGGCAATATTAACTAGGGAATATTAACTTATCTTGCGTTCAGTGCAAGCAGAGTCAGGGTATATGCAGCAGTTTGGGCTGCCTGGCTCGTTGCGAACGGTGTGAAGACCATTTCTTCCTAACAAAGATCGTAATTAATTTGCCAGACTTTTACATAATTATGACATAACATTGAAGGTTGTGCAATGTAACAGCAATATTTAGACTTAGGGTTGCCACCCGTTCGCTAAAATACAGAACGGTTCCGTATTTCACCGAAAGAATAAACGATTTGTTTTCAAAATTATAGTTTCCGGATTTGACCATATTAATGACCAAAGGCTCGTATTTCTGTGTGTTTATTTTATTATAATTAAGTCAATGATTTGATATTTTATAGAGCAGTCTGACTGAGCGGTGGTAGGCAGCAGCAGGCTCGTAAGCATTCATTCAAGCAGCACTTTCCAGGGTTTGCCTGCAGCTCTTCGCTGTGCTTGAAGCACAGCGCTGTTTATGACTTCAAGCCTATCAACTCCCGAGATTAGGCTGGCAATACTATAGTGCCTATAAGAACATTCAATAGTCAAAGGTATATGAAATACAAATGGTAGAGAGAGAAATAGTCCTATAATTCCTATAATAACTACAACCTAAAACTTCTTAATTATGGCTGCAGTCCCGATATCGGGACCGATATGACAACAGCCAGTCCAAGTGCAGGGCGTCAACTTCAAAAACCAGAAATCTCATAATTAAAATTCCTCAGACATTCATGTGTCTTATATCATTTTAAAGGTAATCTTGTTGTTAATCCCACCAAAGTGTCCGATTTCAAATAGACTTTTCAGCGAAAGCACTACAAACGATTATGTTAGGTCACCATTTTCCCAGCTAAAGATAGCTTCACAAAAACCAGAATAGAGATAAAATGAATCACTAACCTTCGATTATTTTCATCAGATGACACTCATAGGACTTCATGTTACACAATACATGCATGTTTTGTTTGATTAAATTCATATTTATATCAAAAAATCTGAGTTTACATTGAGGCTACAAGATTCACTAAATGCAAAAACATCAAGTGACTTTGCATAGCCCATCATTTCAACATGAATACTCATCATAAATATAGATGATAATACAAGTTATACACAAATGGTAGAGAGAGAAATAGTCCTATAATTCCTATAATAACTACAACCTAAAACTTCTTAACTGGGAATATTGAAGACTCATGTTAAAAGGAACGAACGGCTTTCATATGTTCTCATGTTCTGAGCAAGGAACTTAAACGTTAGCTTTTTTACTTGGCACATATTGCACGTTTACTTTCTTCTCCAACACTGTGTTTTTGCATTACTTAAACCAAATTGAACATGTTTCATTATTTATTTGAGAATAAATTGATTTTATTAATGTATTATATTAAGTTAAAATAAAAGTGTTCATTGTTCATTCAGAATTGTTTTAATCGTCATTATTACATATATATATAAAAAAATAAAGAAAAAATTAATACATAAAAAAAAATATATATATATATATATTTTTTTTAATTACGTTGAAAAAGTTGGCCCGATTAATCGGTATCGGCTTTTTTTGGTCTTCCAATGATCGGTATTGAAAAATCATAATCGGTGGACCTCTAGTCGTTTCTGGGTGGGGCTCGTCTCCCCCTTGAGGATCAAGCAGCATTGACTGATCATAGACCATGCCTGTGTCTGCATTCGTACTCATCAGGGACCAAGCTCTGCGCCCCGAGGGGCAACAGTCAGTGACCTTACAAGATTGCCTATGGTCCTCTAATGCTCCGATCTGCCTGGCAACACACCGTTTATCACACATACACAGTAGAGCTGGGGGCGATATACCAAAGATTATCGACACGGTCCATACAGATAATTTATTGTCAATGGGAAAATTGATGGCTACAACCATCAAATTTGTAGTAGTTTAAATGATAACATTTATGTGCACCACAGTTTTATTTTAATAAACGTATCGTTCCATTTATTGTTATTGCATCAATTCAGGCAATTTATCCCAATATTAATTTTTGTCCATATCGCCCAGCACTAATACAGAGGTCCACCAGCCAGCCCGCTTGCAGCAATCTGCCTCTCAAATGCTAGGGGTGGCTGTTCAATGACAGTCATCACCGTAATGTGGCTTTTTCTAACTGTGTATTCTTTCTTTTTTAACAATGAACCAATAGATAATAGTAGGACTACAGCACACATTCTACAGCTCAGTGAATGGAAAATATGTAATGATTACAACACAAGATGACTAAGTTGGGCTAGACTGCTATGTGTGTTTGCATTCAATATTCACAATAGCATGATTGTCAAGTGACATGCAGCATTCCTTGTATACCTTACAGCATTACAAGTCCCTAAAAAATGTAATGGTAGCATACACATATTTAGCAGATGTTATCGCAGATGCAGCGAAATGCTTATGTTTCTAGCTCCAACAGTGCATTAATACCTAACAGGTATTAACACCAATCAGGCACCTGAGGACTGGAGTTGCCCATCCCTGTTCTACATCTCTTAGGTAATGTTTATATCCATCCAACCAGGTCCCCTTTACCCAGACCATTCTAACTAGTTCACAAATGTGCAGATGAACAAAGCTAGGACACCACTGCAACCCATTCCCTAAAATAACTGCAGTCGTATTAGAGTTATGATGATTGTGAGATACATCACAGAAAGCTGAATTGCACATCAAATTCGTTGTATGTAGTGTTAATGTCACCCTCGTTGGTCGCCTTTGTCAGAGGCACTACCTAGTGATGGGAGTCTTTTCGATGATCCGTTCACCCAAAAGAGTAATTCCTTTGGCTCCCAAATGGCTCTTCATTTAGTAGTGCTTAAAACATGACATAAAACCATGAAAAATAGCACATTTGTAATGTAAAGCCTTAAAAAGTTGCCTACCATGTCAGATCATGATATGCGAGTTCAAATACATTTCTACCTGACAAAATGATTAAATCGCCTGCAAAAACAAAACGAAGAAAAAAATAATTACACACTGCAAAAATGAGCGTGGACCAGAATGAGGCTCTCTCCTCACTAAATTGTTCCTGCAGTGAGGAATTACCATCTTCAGAGATTTTTTTTATAACTTATCAATAGATAATGGCTGTCTGGAGCGCATAACGCAGTAGCAGCAGTATGCAAATCAGGGAGTCAAATGAACAGCTCTTTCACAGATGTGAGTCGGTTCCAGACGTTCACCAAAAAGATCCGTTCAAAAAGAGACGTTCGTTCGCGAACAACTCATCACTAGCACCGACAGAGCACCCTCTAAAAGTCTAAAATAGGATCTTATGTCAATTGTGGTTTGTGACATTGCGTTCACATGGGTTTTGTTTCTTTAGGATGCCCCTAACCTTCACAGAATGAGCGGGTTTGTCTTTTCTTCATCCGCCCCCACTCATGTTTAGGAAAACTGAATTAAGACAATGGTGTTGTGATTGCTGCTGTTGTGCTCCAGATCAAGTCACTTGCCACGAAACAAACACATTGTAAACGAAGCTCTTGAATGGATTCACTTCTTCTCTGTGATTGAGACATTTTCAATTGTGTGTATACCTGGAAACAATGTATTTAATTAGCCATATGGAGGAGATGCTGTACTCGTTCAACACAAGCTGCCTTTAGGGTGTCTATTGTAGCTGTGGGTAGGAAACAAATGGTGGGTAGCGTGGCATTTCGCTGTGCTACAATACTGACAGAGCGATGAAAATAAAACAATTGAATGGTTACTGCTTAACAAGTGCTTGTACCCATTTGAGGACTTGGAACCCTTCAAAACAAATAGCCTCCATTTGAAACAACCTATTTGACTCTGCTACCCTCCCAGAGTGAATGTGTTGCTAATGAAAGACCTCAAGATAAATGGTGCTTGTAAATATGAACCATTTTGAAATGGTCTCATACTTTGACCTAATCCGGATCATAAACTTCCTTTACCTTTTTTTTGTGATCATTAGATCATTAGTAGACATATAATTTATTTCTGTAAAATAATTTATTTAGTGTTACTGGGCTCAGTAGGACATTTCAACTTGATATGCCTGATTGTTGGAACCCCTGATTGGCCATTCATTTGAAAAACAATGAAAAACCTATTACAGAGAAAAACCTATTACAGAGGACTCGAAAAATCTAACATTCATTCAACATCAGGGAGTATCCAAAGGTATGATTATTACCATGGTGAAGATGGTCATTCTCCTATTCAAATATCTGTAGAGGGCTGCAGGGAATACACTGATCAAGTCAACCAAGGCCATTTAGGGAACCAGCAGAAATGACTTTAATAATACAAAAACACTTCAAATGTCAGGTCCCTGGAACAAAAAAAAAAAGTGATTTATCCTTCGTTTTGAACTTCCTCTCCTAATAAAGGTGTTAGAATGGGAATGTACTTCTGTTCAATTGGACTGGTTACCATAGAACGGCAGACATCGTTTCAGACAGATCCCTGGTTGGCTCTACCTGAACCCTCCTCTCCCTGTACACTAATGCCTTTCAGGTGTCATAGACAATAAAAAAAAAAATACTATTTAAAGTCACAGTTGGATCAGCAGAAATGAATGTATTATAGTTATATTAACCTATATAATACAATATAATAACCATATAATGTCCTTTTCTGGTTGTAATTTTTTTTTCTGGTGTAAAAGCCAGCAGAGGTCAGATTACAACCAGATGTACTGTTATCTTAAAATAGGTTAACAAAACTTCCATATATAACTAGTATACAACCTGACCATGACATTGCAACCGGTTTTCCCGCAGGGAAGTTATGTAACCCCTCAGAACAAAGGATACAGCACTTATAAATACAGCAGCAGCATTTACTTACAGCAAATTAGCATGAAAGCTATTGTGGATAGAACGAACCCTGTTTTTTTTCTCCTTTGACCTCATTGCCATGTCTTCTTGATGTAATTGACTAGCTCAATCTATTGTACTGCTTTGCACCATACCATTTCTACATGTATGTATATTTTGGATCCTTTGACAATTTTCCTCCTCAAAAGGCAGCCACTTTCATTGGAATCATAAATTCACTGTGGGGCTATATGGGGCACTTCGATCAAGGAACCAAGAGCACGCGATCCATCCAAGTCCAAACGGAACTAACACAATTGTGTAAAATATCTGCGGCAGACGAATCAAAAGACGAATCAAAGGCTGCAATCAGGAAATCAAGCTGTTTGCCGAATTGTCCCTGAAGTGCCATCAACGAGCCTGAATAGCTTGTTGATTTGTCCTTCACTCCTACAAAGGCCGCTCTCAAAGTGTTTGCATGCAAACTGGGGATGGTGCTTCAATTCCTCTCTATTCCACTGAAAAGACTGAGTGGAAAGGCATCCATGGTGTAGCTATGAAAGTACACAACCTTATAAGTAAACAACCTGACAGTACACAACCATTTCCAGATGAATATGGTTTTGTATGATTTCATCTGAGATTCTTGTAGCCGATCTACAAGCTCACTTACAAGTTAATTGCATGACAGCAGCCAACAAGTAAACAAAGCTATATATTTGCATGTGAGAGGGGGAGGTGCCCCTACTCAACTGAAATTTCACAGAGGATCATGTGCACAAATGCTAATTCTAGCCTTCAATTATTCCCCTGTTTGTTTCATCCTCTGTTAATAAGCTTGGAATTAAAAAAGACAACATATTAGCCTTGTTACGTAGGAAGTGATAAGGTCCTGTAATACACAGAAAACACAGAGGAGGGAGATAACGGCAAGCGACAGGCATTCCACACCACGAGGAGAGAAGCTATAGCTACTGTACAATGCCGGTCTTCAACTGGCTCTTGTGCTATCTATTAAGGGTTGAATCTTTACTTAAAATCTGTGAGGTAAAATAGAATGTTCTTGTCTCTGTTGTTGTGATAAAGGAAACTTTGCTAGAGAAATTATATTATTCCATCACATGCAGGAGTCAAGCAGACAAGTGGAGTTTGTTCAATAGGTTTTGTCAAGTATCGCAGGGGGGTAAGGTAAAATGAACATTAGTATGTAACATTTAAAGGGAAACTTCAGGATTTTGGCAATGAGGCCCTTTATCTACTTCCCCAGAGTCAGATGAACTTATGGATACCATTCTTGTGTTTGAGTGTGGTTTGAAGCAAGATGCTAACTACAGTAGTGCTAGCACTATTGCTAACTAGCGTTAGCACAATGACTGGAAGTCTATGGGTATCTGCTAGCATGCTAGGGAAATTAATTTGACGTCCCTTACTAGATGCTCAGGCTTCTATGAGAAGGCTTTTCTGACTGGATACATGAGGTGGTTTCTTTCAGCACTGCACTCGCTGGCAGTCGAGTGGTGCAATTTTCCTGCTATATACTTGAGTGCCTATTCCATCACGCAACCAAAGAGAAGTTGATAGGAGGCAGAGTGTATCTATGATTTGGGGCAAACAGCATCACATGTCCCCTTTCACATTGAAGATTGGTACAATGTATTATGCAATAACATTTTCTGAAAATCCTGGATATGTTGGGGCATTCAAGCCATGACTATTGCCTTCTAGAGTGCTAGCCTGGTTGGTTAGACTGCCATAGTTTTTTTCACATCCTATGAACAACCCATGTGAAATGTTTTATGAATGTAGTTAATTTATACTGTACATTGATGAAAGACGGCACGAGCTATTATAGATGCCTACAGCAAATATAATCTAAAACAATGCCAAATCTACACTGGAGTTTCTTACAAAGAAGACAGTGAATGTTCCTGAGTGGACAAGTTACAGTTTTGACTTAAATCTACTTCAAAATCTATGGCAAGACCTGAAAATGTTTTTCTAGAAATGATCAACAATCAATTTGACAGAGCTTGAAGAATTTTGAAAATAATAATGGGCAAATGTAGCACAATCCAGGTGTGGAAAGCTCTTAGCGACTCTTGGCTGTAATCGCTGCCAAAGGTGCTTTTAAAAAGTATTGACACAGGGGTGTGAATACATATGTAAATTAGATATTTCTGTATTTCATTTTCAATCAATGTGCAAAAATGTCTAAAAACATGTTTCCTCTTTGTCATTATGGTGTATTGTGTGTAGATGGGTAAGACATGTTTTAATCCATTTTGAATTCAGGCTGTAACACAACAAAATGTGGAGTAAATCAAGGTGTATGAATACTTTCGGAAGGCACTGTATATGATGGATGGATTACACACTGTATTGGGATTGCAGAAGGCTAATACTGACCAAGATACAGACACTTCTAACAAATCCGTACTAATGGCGTCTCCCTCTCTCTTTATCTCTCTCTCCCTGTATCTTCCTCTCGACTGGGACAGATTTCATTCATTGTATCAAATGGCAGACAGAAAGTAAAGCAGACAAGATAGAGACAATTGAGCACCTACACTGTGCAATTTCAACAATGTGATCTTGCCCAAAAACACACCAAATTAATAGAAGATTAGCCGCACTTCACTTGCTAAACAGAAAATAAAATGTGATCTCCCCAGCACAATCGTCTCATATTATTTTGTCAATGTGAAAGCACCTCATTGCTATTCCTCGCAATGCCTCATTAGGCTGTGAGAAAATATTAACAAGTGTCATGTGAACTTGAGAAAGATGGATCATTCCATGCCTTCTCATTTATCAGCCGTTTTCTTTAGAGAAATACTGATTTCTGATGTCGTAAAAGGGGGCCTCTGTTACTGTATTTATTTATATCCCACGAATAAATAGTACGTTATGTGGAAGTGGGATGTAGGCCTATAGGACATTTCATGTCGTTCCAGCTTTTGATGAGCATTGTGTTTGGTACTGTACACGTGTCCGTGTGGGGTATTTTCCTTCACAATCATCTTCTGGGTTTAATCTCAGATACTGGGTTCTGGTGTTGTAAAAAGTGCCTCTGTCACACTATTTATACTCCACAGATAAATACTACATCTATATATGTGGTAGTGGTACATATTGGACATTTTTGTCGTTACAGCTTTTGATGTGCATTGGGTTTGATACAGTAAAATGTGTCCATGGCGGGGGTTTGATCTGGTGCCAATGCACCCCACACACGCCCCCTGGCTGAATTGGCATTTTGAGCTTCCTGTGGAGGACAAAAAGGCAGCTCCTGCCTGCCACATGCCACTGATGGCCTCCACTGTGAGCAGAGAAGCGGCATGCTGGAACCTGCCTGACTGCACGCCAAAACAGACGGCCATTTGTATCCCATAGAGAAAATGACTGTAATAGGCAGCCACTGCTGTTCATCAGGTGTCGTCTTTTTGCTCCTCTAACGACATGCTGCCAAATCTGACAAACAAGGCAGATGAAAGGAGACGCGACGGTATGGGGTCGAGATTATTTTAGTAGTGATGACTGGTGCTAGATGTTAGTATTAACCATCTTGCAATTGATGAAGACTAAGAGAGGTCACCAGGGAGACGGCGGAGCCTGGCATTATAATACTTTATTAGAAGTGATACCTTCTGCTTTTCCAATTAGGTGGGAAAAAAAGATTAGAACACTTCCATTAATCTTCTAGTCTTTCTTCCCAATGCACCACAGTGCCGGAATGACACGGATTGACACAGAATGGCTCTTCAGGCTCTGTGGAAATAAGTATAGTTTGCATGGTCATGTTGGATCGGTCAAGAGGGCCCAAACCATAGACATCTATTAAAATAAGATAGCACACACAGTGCCTTCGAAAAGTATTCAGATCCCTTGACTTTTTCCACATTTTGCTACGTGACAGCCTTATATTAAATTGATTAAAAAATATATTCTTCAATCTACACAAAATACCCCATAATGACTAAGCAAAAACAGGTTGAGAATCTTTTGTTAATTTCTAAATGAATAAAAAAACTGAAATATCACATTTACATAAGTATTCAGACCCTTTACTCAGTACTTTGTTGAAGCACCTTTGGCAGCGATTACAGCATCGACTCTTCTTGGGTATGACACTACAAGCTTGGCACATCTGTATTTGTGAGAGTTTCTCCCATTCCTCTCTGCATATCCTCTCAAGCTCTGTCAGATTGGATTGCCTTGCTGCAAAGCTATTTTCAGGTCTCTCCATAGACGTTCGATCGGGTTCAAGTCTGGGCTCTGGCTGGGCCACTCAAGGACATTCAAAGACTTGTCCTGAAGCCACTCCTGCATTGTCTTGGCTATGTGCTTAGGGTCTTTGTCTTGTTGGAAGGTAAACCTTTGCCCCAGTCAGATCCTAAACGCTCTAGAGCAGGTTTTCATCAAGGATCTCTCTGTACATTGCTTCGTTCATCTTTCCCTTGATCCTGACTAGTCTCTCAGTCCCTGCCGCTGAAAAACATCCCCACAGCATGATGCTGCCACCACCATGCTTCCCCATTGTGATGGTGCCAGGTTTCTTCCAGACTTGACACCATTGCATTCAGGCCAAAGGGTTCAATCTTGGTTTCATCAGACCCCAGAAATGTGTTTCTCATGGTCTGAGAGGCTCTAGGTGCCTTTTGGCAAACTCCAAGCGGGCTGCATTGTGCCTTTTACTGAGGAGGGGCTTCCGTCTGGCCACTCTACCATAAAGGCTTGATTGGTGGAGTGCTGCAGAGATGGTTGTTCTTCTGGAAGGTTCTCCCATCTCCACAGAGGAACTCCGGAGCTCTGTCAGAGTGACCATCGGTGTTCTTGGTCACCTCCCTGACCAAGGCCCTTCTCCTTCGATTGCTCAGTTTGGCCGGGCGGCCAGCTCTAGGAAGAGTCTTGGTGGTTCCAAACTTCTTCCATTTAATAATGGAGGCCACTGTGATCTTGGGGACCTTCAATGTTGCAGAAATTTGTTGGTACCCTTCCTCAGATCTGTGCCTCGACACAATCCTGTCTTGGAGCTCTACAGACAATTCCTTCGACCTCATGGCTTGGTTTTTGCTCTGACATGCACTGTCAACTGTGGGACCTTTATATAGACAGGTGTGTGCCTTTCCAAATCATGTTCAGTCAATTGAATTTACCACAGGTGGAATCGAATCAAGTTGTAGAAACAAGTTGTAGAAACAGGATGATCAATGGAAACAGGATGCACCTGAACTCAATTTGAGTCTCATAGCAAAGAGTCTGAATACTTATGTAAATAAGGCATGTTTTTTATCTTTAATACATTTGTAAAAATGTCTAAAAACATGTTTTCACTATGTCATTAAGGGATATTCTGTGTAGATTGCTGAAGATTTTTAAAACATGTAATCCATTTTAAAATGTGGAAAGAGTAAAGGGGTCTGAATACTTTCCAAAGGCACTGTAAGTGCTTTCAGTATACTACCTATGTGTCAGTTTGTTGCATGTCACAGTATGTGTACTGGGGGGAAACTATTTTGTAACATACATGCATACAGTGATTGCTCCACTAAAAGTTTTGCGATTATGCTACGGTACTTAGAGGTAATTTGTGGTTTAATATGGTACCCTGCGTCACCAGTTCATTTCTCCAGTTTAGCGCAAGGGGGAGTTAGAGCACTGATTATGCTTTTGGGTCCTACTGTGTCTGACAATGAAATGGGCAAAATAAACCTAAATAGAAACTGATAATTGTGCTTCAGTATTACTTACTAAAACTGTTGTTACACTAAGGTTTTAATTATTTTAGGATTATTTTGCTTTTACTATAGTAGCGTAGCCCACTCCCGACCGGTCATGTTGTATTGTGCCTGACTGGCGCAACGGTCTAAGACACTGCATAGCAGTGCAAGCTGTGTTGCTACAGATGCTGGTTCAATACCAGTGCCGGCTTCGACTGGGAGACCCATGTGATGACTGTACGTTTTTGGTTTCTCTCCCTCTAAAAACAGATATAAATCATTCTAAATAACTGGCTTTATTTACGAATTAGTCACAATGTCTTTCCCCATGTTCTAGAATTGCCTTTTTCCTCGCTCATTTTACATCATTTGAAAACGAAATTAAACAAAGCGATTATTATGATTATATATTATTATTAATTTATATGATATCAAAGCCCCGTGGATATTCTCACAGATATATTTTTAACCTTGTTATTGGCAGGACAATATATATTGGTCATGGCTCCCGAGTGGCGCACAATGGGATTGCCTTTCAGTTCTCCAGCTGTATCCACTGAAAGCGCGCTAGGTTCAAGGCACGAAGGCACGAGGACAGGGAGCACGGAATGGGCCACAGAGCCGCGCACCGAAGACGGACCTAGCCAACGGGGAAGGGAGGAGGAAGGGGGTGGGCATTGCTGCACTCTGGGTAGTACAGAGTAACACTTTAAGGGGCATTGCACTAATAATGACGCGGACTAGGGAAACGTTCCCGCTGTTCTTAGTGCCAGTCTGCACGTTCAAACTAAAACAATGTAACTAATAATGGCATCTTCATGCTTTCATAAATAAAATAATGATAAAAATACTCCTGCAAACACACACGGTCACGTTGTACAGCGCCATTATGGCTATTAGCAGGTAGCTGGACAATAGACTTGCCTAGAAGAAGGGTATTTGGAGAATTCTATCGTCAAATGTATTTCTTAGTTAGGTTAGCTGTATCACAACCGGCCATGATTGGTTGCAATTTCAGTTAAATACACCAGAAAAGACAAAACAAATAATACAACAAAAAGTCATATTATTATTATGCATCACATCCAACCATGATTGGGAGTCCCATAGGGCGGCGCTAAATTGGCCCAGCGTTTCTCTCCCTCTAAAAACAGAAATAAATGTTTTGGCCTTTACAAATATTATTTAGGCCTTTATTCAGATCACAAATCGCTCATTTTTGTTTTTTGAAAACGAAATAACCTCCAAAATATTGTTATATATGATCAAGTCGAAGGCACAGTTATATAGCGGCACCTACATAAACCTGAGTGACTCAGTCATTCTTGGCTTTGGATCAAAATAAATAAGTACCAACATTCTTTCTGTTAGACTTTAATAAAGACATGTTTTGGTTATCCTGACCTGGACACCATGTACAGTATTATATTAGCCCATTATGGGCTATTCACCAACACCGCTCTGTATTTTGATACTTTGTGGATGGGGCCTCCCCAGTGGCGCAGCTGTCTAAGTCACCGCATTGCAATGCAAAGATGCGTTGCTACAGATACCAGTGCCGGTTGCCACCGGGAGACCCATGTTTTGGTTTTGATTTAGAATCCTCCTATCCTCAAAATGTAATTATTGGTGGAGAGTCACGTCACATTTTTCGATATACTGTAGGCCTACCGTAGGCAACATGAGTCTCACTAGTGTTGAGTAATGTGCTGTTAAAAGTAGTGTAGGTCTTATTTATCTAAAGAACATATTGAAGTTAGAAGCAATAGGATTTGAAGCAATAGCCTACAACTATTTTAGCACCGTTTCGTGCTGCTCTGAGAAAAGCATGGGGACTGGTCTTGATAAATCAATGAGATTTTTATTTTCACTGAATCGCCGTTTGGGTATTGGTTAGACTACAATTATACAATTAGGGTGTAGAAATGTTATGCTCTTAGTGTAACCTTTAGGGGCAGCATTTTCACTTTTGGATGAATTGGTGCCCAAATTGAACGGCCTCCTACTCTGTCCCAGATGATAATATATGCATATTATTATTATTATTGGATAGAAAACACTCTGAAGTTTCTAAAACTGTTTGAATTATGTCTGTGAGTATAACAGAACTCATATGGCAGGCAAACTTCCAAACAGGAAGTAAAAATTCTGAAAAGGGTCGATTTGAAAGTCATCGCCTATTCATATCCCTGTAATTTATGGATCCGTTTGCACTTCATACGCCTTCCACTAGATGTCAACAGTCAGTAGAACGTGGAATGAAGCCTCTAGTGTGAAGTAGGGCCAGATGGGAGCTATGAGTCACTGGTCTGGCAGATTGCTAGTTCCTGGTCACGCACGCTAGACATGGGATGTCAATGTGTGCCATTACTTTTACAGACATGAAGAAATGCTCCGGTTGGGACGTTATTGGATATATATGATAACAACATCCTGAAGATTGATTCTCAACTAAGTTTGACCAGTTTATTCGACTTGTAATATAACTTTTTGAAGTTTTCGTCCGACGTTTACCTGCATCTGCGCCAGTGTTTGGACATGTGAACTACACATGCTAGCAAAAGTTACTAATTCGACATAAGTAATGGACATTATCGAACAAAACAGCGATTTATTGTGGAACTAGGATTCCTGGCACTGCATCAAAGGTAAGGGAATATTTATGATGTAATTTCGTATTTCTGTTGACTCCAACATGGCGGAGAAATGTTGTTTCTATCTGAGCGCCCTCTCAGATTATTGCATGGTGTGCTTTTTACAAAAGTTTTTTTTAATCTGACACAGCGGTTGCATTAAGAACCAGTGTATCTTTAATTATATGTAAAACATGTATCTTTCATCAAAGTTTATGATGAGTATTTCTGTTATTTGACATAGCTCTCTGTAATTACTCCGGATATTTTGGAGGCATTTCTGAACATGGCGCCAATGTAAACCGAGATTTGTGGATATAAATATGCACATTATCGAACAAAACATAAATGTATTGTGTAACATGATGTCATATGAGTGTCATCTGATGAAGATGTTCAAAGGTTAGTGATTAATTGTATCTCTATTTCTGGGTTTTGTGAAAGATATCTTTGCTGGGAAAAATGGCTGTGTTTTTTGGATATGGTGGTGAGCTAACATAAATATATTTTGTGTTTTCGCTGTAAAACATTTTTTTTAAATCGGACATGTTGGCTGGATTCACAAGATGTTTATCTTTCATTTGCTGTATTGGACCTGTTAATGTGTGAAAGTTAAATATTTCAAAAAAATATTTTTGAATTTCGCACGCTGCCTTTTCAGCGGAATGTTGGGGGGGGGGGGTTCGCTAGCGGAACGCGTGTCCTAGAAAGGTTAAGAACAAATTGTTATTTACAAGGACAGCCTACTCCTTCCTCCCCGTTGGGGAATTGATCCCCAGTCTCCCGCGTGCCCGCACGACACGTGGATTCTTTAGCTAAATAGCCAAGTACTGTAGCGTACTGCCGACCGTCACATTGTACAGCATCATATTCTCCATTCAAGGCTTTTTCATTTTTCTGGGAATGGAAACACCACAATATTAAGCAAATTAATTAAGCAAAATTTCTTAAAATCAGTCCCATATACTATGTTCTTATAAAAAAAGGTTTTAAATTCTCTAGTACAGCCACTATTGAAGGATATCACATGCTTCTCAAAGATGCCCTCTGGTGGTCAAACTAGCACTAAATAGCATTAATGGTACCGGTGGTTGGCACTTAAATAACGTGCCACAGAATTCTGCGGCACCACGCAAGCTGTGCTCCAGTACGCTGCAACCTTTAAAAAGGATGAACCACTGTATACTGCTCTAAAATAATTGGGAGAGATACTATATTGCTTGACTATAGCCTCACCCTTTGAGTTGTAAAAATAAGCCTTTAAGGGATGTTACATATAGGTAATATAAAATCTACCAGTAAAAAGGTTGAAAAGAGGTTCCAAATGTACAGTTGAAGTCGGAAGTTTACATACACCTTAGCAAAATACATTTAAACTCAGTTTTTCAAAATTCCAGACATTTAATCCTAGTAAAAATTCCCTGTCTTAGGTCAGTTAGGATCACCACTTTATTTTAAGAATGTGAAATGTCAGAGTAATAGTAGAGAATTACTTATTTCAGCTTTTATTTCTTTCATCACATTCCCAGTAGGTCAGAAGTTTACATACACTCAATTTGTATTTGGTAACATTGCCTTTAAATTGTTTAACTTGGGTCAAACGTTTCTGGTAGCCTTCCACAAGATTCCCACAATAAGTTGGGTGAATTTTGGCCCATTCCTCCTGACAGAGCTGGTGTAACTGAGTTAGGTTTGTAGGCCTCCTTGCTCACACACGCTTTTCCAGGACTGCCCACAAATTTTCTACAGGATTGAGGTCTGGGCTTTGTGATGGCCACTCCAATACCTTGACTTTGTTGTCCTTAAGCCATTTTGCCACAACTTTGGAAGTATGCTTGGGGTAATTGGCCATTTGGAAGAACCATTTGCGACCAAGCTTTAACTTCCTGACGGATGTCTTTAGATGTTGCTTCAATAAATCCACATAATTTTCTTTCCTCATGATGCCATCTTATTTGTGAAATGCACCAATCCATCCTGCAGCAAAGCAACCCACAACATGATGCTGCCACCCCCGTGCTTCACGGTTGGGATGGTGTTCTTCGCCTTGCAGGCCTCCCCCTTTTTCCTTCAAATATAACAATGGTCATTATGGCCAAACAGTTCTATTTTTGTTTCATCAGACCAGAGGACATCTCTCCAAAAAGTACGATCTTTGTCCCCATGTGCATTCGCAAACCGTAGTCTGGCTTTTTTATGGCAATTTTGGAGCAGTGGCATCTTCCTTGCTGAGCGGCCTTTCAGGTTATGTCGATATAGGACTCGTTTTACTGTGGATATGGATACTTTTGTACCTGTTTCCTCCAGCATCTTCACAAGGTCCTTTGCTGTTGTTCTGGGATTCATTTGCACTTTTCACACCAAAGTACGTTCATCTCTAGGAGACAGAACGTGTCTCCTTCCTGAGCGGAATGACGGCTGCGTGTCCCATGGTGTTTATACTTGCGTACTATTGTTTGTACAGGTGAACGTGGTACCTTCAGGCGTTTGGAAATTGCTCCCAAGGATGAACCAGACTTGTGGAGGTCTACAATTTTTTTTCTGAGGCCATGGCTGATTTGTTTTTCTCATGATGTCAAGCAAAGAGGCACTGAGTTTGAAAGTAGGCCTTGAAATACATCCACAGGTACACCTCCAATTGACTCAAATTATGTCAATTAGCCTAACAGAAGCTTCTAAAGCCATGACATCATATTCTGGAATTTTCCAAGCTGTTTAAAGGCACAGTCAACTTAGAACATTTGTGGAGTGGTTCAAAAACGAGTTAATGACTCCAACCTAAGTTTAAGTAAACTTCCGACTTCAACTGTATATTAATCATTAGATGCATGGTTAATTCCAAGGAGAAAACAAAATTGCAAAGGTAATGTTGACACATTTAACATTAGAGTAATGCATCATATTTAGTCAACCTCTAATTCCAACAACAAAAATTATTGGGAGTCAAAGCCAGGATTCATAACAGTCTGCTATTTCATTGGCCAAATATCTTCTGATGGTCTACACAAAGATGGTAATGAACCAAGAGACAAAAATTGTTTATATAAACAGTCTACAAATGAAAGAGATTGCTTAAAATCCCGTTCACTTACAAATTTGTAACATATTTTATGAATTGGAATTCCTAACATATCAAACGAATTGCAGAAAATAAATACAAGAAATTGCAGGACATTACATATCATATGAAATGGATGACGTTGCACACAATAGTGCAACATTTTTGGGGACCCATTTTGGCTTTCAAATCTACTGGGTGAAATTATACAAAAGCTGTACAACGCATCTTTAATACAGTTTTGTAATTAAAAACTCCAAAACAGGAGAGCTCTGTCTTTCCTGGGTATGCCATTATTGATTCATTAAGGTTAATGTTTGCAGTGGCCAGATGTGCCATCAACCTCGAATTGTGAACATGCCGGGTCCGCAAACATTCGTGCTTTGATGTCATTTGACTTTAAAATATATTCATTTTCAGCAGCATATTTAGAGTGTGGAGTTACAGCAAGGCATTGGTGACACTGAACACAACTCGGACACCTGCTGTTGTTGTTTGGGTATCACCCACTTTTTGTATCTCTAGTTTGAGCTCCATAAATGTGAGGAAAATTAAAAAACACAATTCATTCCTTTAAGAGTCTCCCCCCCTCCCTCCCAGATAGCTGAAAAGAGCCCATGCAGTAATGGGCTTAGTGTCCTGTATGTGGGTCATCCTTGAAGCACTGTATGCATTGATCTCCTGTCACTCATTTGCCAAACCATTGCTGGAGAAGGCTTGGGTAGTGCGCTCGCACACACACCCACATTATTTCTCCTCTCGACGATGACCGTAATAATACAGATTACTACCATGTGCTTCTATAATCCATTAAAGGTTTCCAGTGGTTATTTAACAGATGTGTTTTTCCTTGATAACTGTTTGCAGTTATCCACCATAGAGGATTTAAGCCCCTTGAGGCCAGGTTTTTATTCCAGGCGCGAGCCATTACATTATGGAGGTCATTCAATGGCAAACAATAATCCCTGCGTTGCAAGTAGGTATTGCAAACACTGAATGATTGAATACGAGCTCAAGGACAAAGTAGCCTGTACAATAAGGAGTATGAGAATAACATTTTTTTTTAAAGCAATGTTATTAAGAATGAAATAAGAACCAAAGTCTTAGGTAAGGAGAGCTGCCGCTAGAGACATGGCACATCCAGTTAACTTCAGGGCTTTTAAGGATGTTCTTCTGTGATATGATTTTTGTTGTGATTCTATGTAATCTTTCAAGATACTGCAGGATCTTTCAGGGAGAAAGCAACAACTACAATGTCGGCTGTAACGACTATTGCGGCCCTTAAAAGAACACACAGAATTAATTTTGTGCTCGCTTGTATTCGTAAACATTGCCAACGCCACGAGTGACACACTTATCCGCGTCTCACTATTGAGCAAGGCCCTGTTACATGATGAGAAATAATGGAAACGTCAACAGTGCACGGGCCATAATGATGAAGCTAGCCATGTGCAACAGTCGTCCGGACAGTCAGCATACAGCTACACTTAACCTTCAAGATGAGACGAAGCAGAGGCCAACATGGGGATGCCATGTTCCTGCCCATCAGCCTGCACACCGGATTTACATCGCATTTACATGCAGCTAGGAGTCGCTGGCTGGAATTACACTTTCTGATTGATGAATACACTGATACAAACATGAGCAGACCCTGTCCTGTATATCAACACTAAAAAAAAAATCCCCACAAAGGTAAGCATACGCTGCCTCATAAATATTGAGATGCAGCCGAGGTGGTAAGGACAAGAGGTGAGAGCGGAGTGGCGGATCCCTAATTATACCGAGTAACAAATTCCTGCTGCTCAGCCAACATTTAGATCATGAAACATGTAGTTGGGCAGCTGGCTTAAGAAGAGTTAGAGAACAGAGGGAGAGAGCGTAACTCCTGGCCTACCTCAGCAGAATACACACACTCTCCAGGAGGCTCCCCAGGTGCAGCAGAGAGCTGGCTGTTGTATTGTTGGCCGACTTGGCCATAACACTCCCCGAGGCTGTAGTTAAAAACTACTCCGCTCAAAACTTATTACAGCCAAAATGAAGTTGATGTCACTGACTGGGATGCTTGTAATAGTTTTTTATGGGTTTGGCAGTCCGTCTTAATACATGTTCATATGCCAGATTTGTTTTGATGGAGGTGCACAAGGTATCGTCAAGCTATATTACAGGAAATATATGAAAGCAATAACTGCAAGTGACCAGCAGTTACCAAACACTATATTAAATGTATTAATTAAACCCTTGAAGTTCATGTTGCCCAGGTAACGATGTTCTACCGGCATCATTATGGGAGTGTATAAGGTAACAGGAGAAGACAAACTAGTTTAATTAACAGTAACCTTATTTTCCCTGAAACAAGGGGATCTTTAAAATAACTCTTAAAAGTTAAACCCTTTTGTGCTCTTGGAGTCAAAACAGGGTTACCTACAGAACATCCTATAGAAGATTATATATTTTCCAAATATGATTATTTTTTTTTTGACTTCCCAGATAAGCACAAAATAACCAAAGATTAAACCGAAATTCAAAGTAGAGTCCCAAATAAACCCATGAGAGTCCCAAATAAACCCATGAGAGTCCCAAATAAACCCATGTTTAAACTTGCTTAATGGCCCAGTGCAGTCAAAAACTATATTTCTGTATTTTATATATATTTCCACATTATGAGGTTGGAATAATACTGTGCAATTGTGAGAATGATGAGAATGCCCTTTTAGTTCAAGAGCTGTTTGAAAAAAAAACACCAGAAAATTCCGCCTGTTTTGGTGGGGTGGAGTTTTGGCCTGCCTCGTTATAACACCAGGTGGTAAATTAGTTAATAGACCAATAAGAAAGAGTTCCAAACATATCTGCCAATAACAGCTAGTTTTCCCCTCCCCACTCTTACCACTCCCAAACAGTCGTAGCAAAAATATTGCTTGAGAAATTGCTCTTTGCTAAGAAGCTATTTTTGTTTATTTTTGACCATATAATTGAAAAAAAAAAAAAAAAAACAGCTGCATTGGACATTTAAAAACATTCACTGTTGAAGGGGGATACAGTCTACCCCCACCACAGGTGTGCTCTGGCAGCAGATAAGAGAACATTGTTATTGTTTTTTTTTTTTCAACCATTTAGTTGGAACACGATTACTGCACTGCATCATATCAAAGCTATTCCAAGGTTTTAAAGTACAGGTGGATGTCATCCTGCCATCAACGCAAACAGGCGATGATTACGAAGAAAAGGGGAGAGAAACCTCATCCTTTCCCCCCCTTAAAACTATGCAGAGCTTTCAGAGCTGGCTTCCTTGCGTAGGTCTCTCTCTCTCTTCATTGATTAGGGATCAAAGGATGCTTTTTTTAGAGGGGAACATGGGAGAGCACAGGAGGCGTCACTCTTGGAGACCGGGCTGATTAGAAGAACCCGGCTGGAGCGCCTTCGTATTCATCATCATCACATGCTCCTGTTCTCCGTGCAAGCCTTGAGGGTCTGTGATGTGGAAATTTCTCTAGATTGATTAGTCTTCTTGTCAACTCCCCCCATTTGCCCCTGCATCCTGGGAACTTAAAAGACACTTGACTCTACAGAAAGACAACGGTACTTAGATCTGAGGGGCCAATTTGCTCAGGGGGAGTCAATACAGGTCCTTTGAACCCATCACAGTGGAGTGGTAGTCACAGTTTTGTGTGAAGGAGCCACATACTCCATACATGCAGTATAGATGCTAAATATTTCCCATGATTCACTAATAATCTAAGCTTCTCAGATTTACATTTGGTTTTTGAAAAGTACAACTGCCATATCATCAACGTGAAATTCAGCTTTTGCACAAACATGAGTAGATAATGATATCTCTAAAATATACCTGTTGTTTAAGTGTTTTACAATAATGATAGTTCATTTGCAATTTCATAGCTTCAAGTTATCAAAATACAACATCTTACAGATTTCATATTTAACTAGAATAGAAAATGAAAAGCTTCTAGCAGTCATTAGTTACTAACTCATCGTCAAGCAGAAAAAGGGAGGGAAGAAAGGTGGTTGCTGTTATGACATGTCTGCTTATGGCATAAGTGAACTATCCACACACACCTTGAGAGTGGGCAGGTACAGACATCAGGGACGTTCTCTCTCTCCATTGACAATGACAGGTTGTCTAACTGTGCACTGCACCTTTTCAGGGCTGAAGAGACACACCTTGCAATCAGCCCAGCATGTAACTGTGGTGGATCATACTGTACTATGGGAGAAGTCACCGACAGAGACATCCACCATATGCCTGACGTCCTCTGTGGAATAGACTGGCACTGAGTCACATGGAAGTCTATTTTAGATGTATGCGGTTATGCATCTGGCTCACAATATCAATTATAAATCTGAAAGATTGCCGACGTCACACTTCTATCAAAATGTGTAGTGATGTGTTTTATGCCATATGATGAAACTTGCAGAGACCACATTGCATGTCATGTGCGATGCTCTTTCACGATAGCCCTTTGTGTGCTGCCAATAAAAGTGTTTCAAACAGAATAGCTGTTTGTGTAATCAATCGATGGCCTTAGATTTTTTCAATCTAGCCATCAATATAAATATGTGTATGTTAAATGGCAATTTCATTGATAAACATTTCATCGTAATGTACTCTATAAATCAGTGGTAAACTACTGCAGTATACAGAATTTGAAATATGGGGCAATGCAGTGGCGGTATATTGAAATATACTTTTTTTGCCTCTAACAAATTCAAGCCAAGTATTTGGCCCAGATATCAAATTGGGTTCAGTACACTGGGGCATAAATATCACCAGGCACCCTAGTTAGGGACTTCAAAGCACACACTATGCGGGGAAAAATTGACAATATACCAACAAACAAAAATTGCTTATGAATATGAATGATTGCAAAAAATTTGCTCATGCATTTTAGTTTTGTAAATGTAAATATTTTGTAGAAAGTTGTCTTTAAAAGAACTGTCAGATACTATGTTGCATATACTGTATTTTCAATCGTAAGACCAGTTGAAAGGAACTATTAATGATATTATGTATTAATGATTGTATTCATGGTCTAGGGAAGCAACAGAATCGTACATTATATGAGTTTTTATTGAACCGCTCAGCGCTGACCGACTAGTCTGGACAGTAGGTGATATTCGAGCTATAGAAAATTCCAGCTCAACCCCATGCCTTAAATCCAGCAGTGCTTTATATGATGATATAGTCTGAACAGAGGGATGAGACTATAGAGATCAGCCTATCGCTTTGGCTCTGTTGGCAAAATGAGCCGACTGCCATTTGGGAAGAGATAATAAATCATGTCTTAAATACCATCTGATTCTATCTTATCCCAGAGACGGATAGCTAACATCACTCCTCAGTTCTGTTAATGGTAGGGGTGCCTCCCCAGAGCAATAAGCAGCAAGGCCTGGTATTTCTCTCGCAAGTTGGCTGGCGTTTGGAACAAATTCTGACAAGTGCCTCTGCACTAAATATAAAGACACTTGAGTCCTCGCACTCAAGTGAATGTCAAGGAAGGCAAATTGTGATGAGCTAAATCTTTGCCACGATATTCAACAGCGATTTAGCGGTAGTAGTGGATGTGAGTGTGTGTCGTGAAAGGCGTGTAATATAAATGTGAACATCAGTATGAATGAAGTGTGAGAACTTCAACCCATAAAGTCACTTAATTATGTATGAAGAACCAACTTTCCAACCATGGCTATAAAATTCAATGCACTTTGGGTATGTTTGTTCGCAGTAAATTTCAGTGTTTGTGTGTGTGTGTGTGTGTATGTGTTAGCCAGAATGCATCCATCTGTCTGTCAGTCAGAGTACAAATAGCGTACATCCTTTACTGCTAATCTCCATGTTGGTAAATACACAGTGATTGTGTATGCAGCACGCTCTGTAGGTCTTTCAGTACTGATATCCTCTTGATGAAGCGGAGGTGGAGCTGCATGCCCCTTAACCTCTAGGCTAGGGGGCAGTATTTTTACGTCCGGATGAAAAGTGTGTCCAAAGTAAACTGCCTGCTACTCAGGCACAGAAACTAGGATATGCATATTATTTGTAGATTTGGATAGAAAACACTCTGAAGTTTCTAAAACTGTTTGAATGATGTCTGTGAGTATAACAGAACTTATTTGGCAGGCGAAACCCCGAGGACAAACCATCCAGGGGAAAAAAATTGAGGTCACTCTCTTTTCAATGGGTTTTCTATGTGGATCTAGATTTCTAAGGCACTTGCTTGCAGTTCCTATCGCTTCCACTGGATGCCAACAGTCTTTAGAAATTGGTTGATGTTTTTCCTTTGAGAAATGAAGAAGTAGGGCTGTTCAGAACAAGGGTCGAATCTAGTGTACTGTTGTGGTTGGGGCACGTGACCTGAAAGCTCGCTCACTTTGTTTTTATCCGCTATTGCACACAGTTTATCCCGTCTTAAATTTTATCGATTATTTACGTTAAAAAATACCTAAAGTTGTATTAGGAAAGTTGTTTGAAATGTTTGGACAAAGATTACAGGTAACTTATTAGATATTTTGTAGTCATGTTGCGCGAGTTGGAACCTGTGTTTTTCTGGATCAAACGCGCAAAATAAATTGACATTTGAGATATAACGACGGAATTAATCTAACAAAAGGACAATTTGTGATGTTTATGGGACATATTGGAGTGCCAACAGAAGAAGCTCTTCAAAAGGTAAAGCATGAATTATATCGTTATTTCTGAGTTTTGTGTCACGCCTGGCGGGATGAAATGTGATTGTCTGTGTTTGTTTGATGGGGTGCTGTTCTCAGATAATAGCATGGTTTGCTTTCACCGTAAAGCCTTTTTGAAATCTGACACCGTGGCTGGATTAACAAGTCAAGCTTTAATTTGACATATTGCATGTGTATTTTCAAGAATGTTAAATATTTACAATTCTGTAGTTTGAATTTGGCGCCCTGCACTTTCACTGGATGTTGGTCAGGTGGGACGGTAGCGTCCCATCTAGCCTAGAGAGGTGAAGCACATTTTCCATTGCACCCTCTCCCTCTCCATGCTAGCTAGATAATACCTGGGCATAGCCGGGCTTTCCCCCAAAAAAATGTACCAAGAAAAAATATATTAATTTATTTGTCTTTCGTCTCTCTGTGTTTCATAATTTTCCTTAAATGCTCAAGAGGCTGAATGTATCTCACTGGAGAAAGCAACTGAGCGAGCAAAACAGCACCCCTTTGTCTCTGCATGTATAGTCCATCTATCTGATACTCTTTTTGACTAGACAGTGACATTGTTGCCACCCATAGCATTGAATGCAAGGGAAGCCAGAAAGCATTAGCCAATCAGCATTGAGCTAAACTGAGTGAGCTGAACTGTGAATGGGTCCTGGCGCACAAAAAAAAAAAAAAAAAAAAAAAAAGAGAAGCCAGTTTGGATTTTGCTTCACATCACATCACATCTAGAGCAAAACGTAATTGACAGAAAAAAACTTGAATTGTTGCATCTTGTTGTGTTATTGTCCTCAGGTGGCTAGCTAGCTAGCTAAAATTGGCCCTTTTCATTAGCCATCGATAGAGATTAGCCATCGATAGAGATAGGGATTTGGACTTGTGATTTTACTTAATTCTCCATACTGGCCAATGATTATAGCAATGATTTTGATCCAACCATAAATTAATTGTGCTCCTGGCCTAAGGAGGATGGAAGTTCCCTATGTAGCTAGCTGTAGTAGGCTAATGTTAACTAGCTGGCTTATCAATGCCCCTGAAAGGAAGTTAGGCTAGCGAGCATGACAGAGATATAGACCGTTTTGACAACATTGGCGTTTCTCTACAAGTAGGGTGAGTCAACATGTTTTTTCTACTTGCACGTACCCACACAGAGCGAGAGAGAAATCAGAACCATGGACAGCCACATTATATTTAGCTTACGTTGATTGGACTGAATTGTTTTTGGTATATTTTAGTTGTCACTATTAGACTAAGCATGGGTTATTTGATGTTGAAAAAAAAAAGTTTCTTTGCGGTAACTTCCCTTGGTTCATTAGTGAGGAAATGGTCGGAAATATTAACTTGCTTGACCATGCTGTAGGTCATGTAACTGTTTGTTCAATGCAATATTCTTTGTGGACTTCACCGGACAGATGTTGCTCTCCGGTTTTGTGATGAAACAAAGGTATAGTTTAATTTATTCTGCCACTTTCTTCTAATTGTCTCGGCCTTATGCCTTGCGACTGTGATATATAGGCCTATGAACTAACAGGTTATAGCAAACAACGCAATTAGCACAACACATTGGTTGTAATATGTCTTTCTTTTCCTGGCTTGCCCAGTGATTTTACCCATGCACCGCTACTATGTATGTAGCCATTAACCGAAAGCTACTGCTACTTGAAACATTGTTTTTACATTGAATGAATAAGCCTGTGTCATTGCAAATAAGAGAAGGCTTGGCCATTCTTATGACAGCTTTATTTGGAGCGATCAGCAATGCGATAATGGTAACAAATGAAAAACAAATTACAGTAAAATAATCTGTCTGTGATATCACAGTTTTCCTGTGCTTCAGGGTGTGCTTAGCAGTTCTGTTCTCACAGTATCAACCTACATAATCCTACAACATTTCCTGGATAGCCAAACAAGAATCTGCACAAAGGGGATTTATTCAATCTCCCACACTTCATTACAGTGTCTTGGTAGTTTCTTGAATGGCACACAAGGCCTTAAAATGGCTTCAAAGCAGGGAGTGAGACAGAGTGAGAAGAAATCTGAAAGACTAAATCATAGACTGCATACCACCCCTGTTCCTCAGTTTAGTGAATCCCCACTCCTGTAATCCACAGGAGATACGAGATTATTTCCATCAACAAAAAAAGCGGCTGGTGAATGTAGGCCAAGCTGGTTCTAGTGCATATGCCGGAAACAATACAATCAAATTCAATGCCAGCGGACTGTGTCTACCTCTTTCTCTGTTGAAGATTGGCAATTTTGCAGGTTTATATGATTTGGCACATTCACCCGTTTGTTTTGATAGCACAAGTCAGCCTTCCCTGAGCTTTTCAGGGAAAGGAAAGACAAGTCAAAAATAATAATAATACATGCAATTTATTCAGACGATAAAACTGCTGTCAGCAAAACTGTCCAGTTTCATTAGGGCCTGGGCCAAATGGGTCCAGTGGCTGTGTCACATTGGAATAAGCCTTGTGGAAAGGTATAGCAAAGTAGATAGCCAATTCTGACAGTGATCATATTCTGTCCACGGCCTGGAAATTACACAAACAAAATCATGTTCGACTGCAAATTCCATCCCCTGGGGGGAACCTTTGTCGAAGTCTAGGATATTTTTTGGGGTGATTAGCATTCTCTCTGCAGGGATAACAAGTGGCTGCCAGTGTTTCTTGGCTGCAGTGGGTTAATGCCAGAGAGTACTGCATGCCAGGGCTCCTTAGCTAAGGATCTGTGGTGAATTCAATGCCCTGTTTGATATTGAGCTTTTTGGTTTTCCAGCCAGGCCATGCGAATGGCGGCACAATGCCATTAGTCCCCTGACATTGGGGACAGAAATAGTTTGACGAACAGCTGTCTCAAAGACACACCCCATGGCAGACAGACAGCACTCCCTCTCCTCGCTTCGTCTTTGATAAGGCCTTAGCTAAAAAAGACGAGGTTCACCTTATCAACGGTAAACCGGATGAGAGACGTGAATGATTTTCATGTACAGCGACACTGCGCCATTCATTTGAGTAACGGCTTCTCAAAAACCTTATTATAGTTTGACTTGAGTATCCATTTCCTTCCACATGCCTTCTACTACTCTTTCCCTTGTCTCCCCTGAGTCTTCTCTGACCACATATCCAAACCGATCTTGGTCTCCAGATGCCAGCATTGGGTTAATTGCAAATTGAGGACAACGCCTGAAATCATGGTAGATGATAGATGCTAGACTAGATTAGCAAGGTGAGGGAGAAATAGGATTAAAAAGAGAATCCTTAACATCTCTCTGTGAAATCAAATTATCACATCCCAATCGTGGCCTGGGGGTTAATTTTGGGGATAAATTGAATATCCCTTTGAAGAGGGCTTGTACAACTCTGACAGTAACATGGAATGGCAAGATACCTCCATGTTGAAATTGTGAGGACTTATATGCACTAACTAATTACTCTGCACTAACAGATATGATACCTAGTCTGTAAACACAAAACATTGGCTACATCTAGTGTTTTAAACAGAAATGGACATCAATGAACATCAATTATACAATAATCAGTAGAAAGATGAGTGTCTTAATAAAACACTTTTCCATCACTATTTTCAGACTACTTTCAGATGCGCACTGCAACATCATGAAGTAGCATTAGCCACTCTATCAGATTGTGTATTATGAAGACAGTATGCATGTTTGACCCACCACCTGGATTTGGTCCCGTGTAGCAAAATCTGGAATGTTATTATTATTTTTATTTTTTTACATTGGATAAAAGTAGAGACTCCGAGCTAGAAAATTGTATAATCATACACTGCAGTTGAAGAACAATGAAAAAGTAATTCTGCTTTGAAAGTTGCTAAACTTGTAACCCCACTTTTGAGAAAATGGCCTCTGAATGTTTTGGTACACCTACTGGAGAGCTATTCTTTGTCTACACCCATTCAGCATCTTAAGCCTGAGCCCCACCAGTCTCTTTAAGGATTCACAGTGTAGTAAACAACCAAAGCCTTCAAGACTAAAAGTGGTGAAAGTAGTAGTAAATATAAACTTTATCTAGTCCTTGGCCTATATCCTAATTTGACTTTGGTTCTGGTGATGCCTCCACACACAATTTGGTGCAGGTCATGTTGTTCTTCACATTACAATCTCTGGTAAACACAGACTATATAAAATCAAATCTACGTTTATTTGTCACATGGACAGAATACAGAAGGTGTAAACGGTACCGTGAAATGGTTACTTGCATAGTAGAGTATTTTGTTTAGACATGTAGCTAGCTAGCTGAACAATTAACCATAATCCCAACTCTAAATGCTGCGTTCAAAACAACTTGGAACACGGGGAAAAAAACTCAGACTGGGAAAAATCTATTTGAACGGTCATCCAACTCGGAATTCCAACTTGGGAACCTTTCTAGATCTCCTACACAGATCATACACGTAACGTTAGCTAGCGAGCCAGCCAGCTAACGTTAGCTAGCTAGCTAACAGTACGCTTTAACTTGCACGACTCTACCCGTATACATGGAAGAACGCTTCTCCCTCTGCCATGGTTGCCCTTAGTTTGAAGATGTAATCTGGAGACAGGTGTTTTATACAACAGCCTTCTTTCTGTGTTCTCTTTGCATTTGGCAATCATCTCTCTGCTCCCACCAGGCATTCCACTGATTTCAAAACTCGGTCAACTTCTTCCATGACAATGACACAGTTTCTTCCCCATCATTGTCATCAGAAGACAAACATTTCTGGTTTAATGAAACCTAAAATCAGGGATTTCCTCATTGTCTGATTAATTTTCAGAGTCAGAGAGTCAGCACGGCACGATCATCCTCCAGAAAGTAGCCCATCACAATGTTTTACCACTGAGCTTGGTCGATAGCACTATTAACTTCAGGGCAGCAATTTTGAGAGCAGTAGCAAAACATTTTCAGTTATTCATGATATCTTTAAAAAAAAGCAGCGGTAGACAGGATTATCCACACACACTTAAAAGCTCATGATATAGACATTCTACATGTCAGACCAATCCAAACTCATCTCTCGGCATGTCCAGACCATCCATTATCTCAGCCAATCAAGGCTAGTGGGAAGGTTTCTGTATATTTCCCTATTAAAACAAACTAGGCTCATTATTTAACAATTGTATTTGCATTTACAGGTGGCACACACGTTTGTTATTAAGGCACATGAAAGTTCACGTTACAGAAAGCATTTCTGCCAAAAAACGTATTTAGATATATATTTTTTTAAATGTTCAAATGCCTCTCCTGTGAAGTAGCGACGTGCGACATACGCCTAGTTTCCTGAAACGGGTCACATATTTTCCCTGTTTCTTTCCAGTTAGGATGCCTTTGGAGCCTGAATGGTGTATGTTTCAGGTACGAGCCGGTCGCCGGGGGACACAAGTGTATTACCGGCTGTGCAGCTTAATTGCAACTATAGGGGGTGCTGTTCCGCATTAGCATTTTTTGGTCTCCAAATTAAACTGCCTCGTGCTCAATTCTTGATCGTACAATATGCATATTATTGTTATTATTGGATAGAAAACACTTTCTAGTTTCTATAGCCGTTGGAATTTTGTCTCTGAGTGGTACAGAACTACTTCTACAGCACTTTTCCTGACAGGGAGTCAGATTTCAGAAATTTTGACCCCTGATCTGGGGTCGGTTTTAAGGTGCCAGTAGATGCTATAGAGAAACCGACACTGCCTACGTCTTCCTCTGGGTGTCAGTACGTCATCACGCTTTGAATGGAGTCGATTGCACAATCAGAGCCACTATAAAACAAGAAGACGTGGAAGTACAGTCCTTTCCCTTCGCGCGTTTTACGCAAGATGAACATCGGACTTGCCTCTTTCCAAATGGTTGTTTAGACAGTGATATTTCTCCGGTCATGTTTTTAGTCGTTATAGTTGTTAAAAACATCATAATGTAGTTAATTTGAACCGTTTTATAGCAATTTATATCCGTTTAGTGCGATTTTGAGGAATTTCTTTGTCGTGCACTTTGAAGCTTTGGTCACGTTTCGGGGTCTCGGTCGATGTTAGTGGACATTTCGAAGGACAGAGAACATCTATCGACCAAAAGAAGATTAGACCCAAGAAAGGATACATTGCCCAAGAATCTGATGGAAAATCACCTCATAGTAAGAAATATTTAATATGATAAATCGTTGTTCTGTCGAAATATTTTAAACGCATATTACGCCATTTTGTTTGTTATAGCTTCTCTTGGCGAACGCTGTATAAGAAAGTAAGGATAATTTTAGAAATCAGCGATTGCATTAAGAACTAATTTGTCTTTCGATTCCTGTCAACCCTGTATTTTTTAGTCAAGTATATGATTAGCTTTCGATTAAACTAGATCACTCTGAAAGATGACGTCCGACATTTTGAGGCTTGATTTCCTAGTATTTTCATTGTGTAACCACGGTTTTGTATGGCTAAATATGCACATTTTCGAACAAACTGTATATGTATGTTGTAAAATGATGTTACAGGAGTGTCATCGGAAGAATTCTGAGAAGGTTAGTGAAAAAATTAATATATTTTGGCGATGATTACGTTATAGCTCTCTTTGGCTTGAATCGATGCTCTGGTAACGTTTTCACATGTGGTATGCTAACTTATCGATTTATTGTGTTTTCGCTGTAAAACGCTTAGAAAATCTGAAATATTGTCTGGAATCACAAGATCTGGGTCTTTCCATTGCTATGCTTTGTCTATTCTTATGAAATGTTTTATTAAGAGTAAATTGGTCATACACGTTGCTCTCTATAGTAATTCTAGTCGTGTTGTGATGGTCGGTGCAATTGTAAACTGTGATTTCTACCTGAAATATGCACTTTTTTCTAACAAAACCTATCCTATACCATAAATATGTTATCAGACTGTCATCTGATGAGTTTTTTTATAGGTTATTGGCTATCAATATCTTAGTTTAGCCGAATTGGTGATAGCTACTGGTGGAGAGAAAAAATGGTGGACAAAGAAATTGTGTATTTTGCTAACGTGTTTAGCTAATAGATTTACATATTTTGTCTTCCCTGTAAAACATTTTAAAAATCTGAAATGGTGGCTTTATTCACAAGATCTGTATCTTTCATCTGGTGTCTTGGACTTGTGATTTAATGATATTTAGATGCTACTATCTACTTGTGAAGCTATGCTAGCTATGCTAATCAGTGTGTGGGGGGGTGGGGGGTGATCCCGGACCCGGGGTAGAGGCTCATGAAAGGTTAAAAGGAATAATCCAATAAAAATTATGAAACTCCTGTCAATTTGGTGAAAGCTTGTGTTCTATCAGTAGGTTAAAAGAAATGTCCCCATGATTTTACTTCTAAGGGGTTTGTCTCTGAAAATCAGGAAATCATGTAGGAATGCGTCATAGCTACATAATTCTCGACTGAAGTGTGTGATCCCCTACCACATTTCATAACGCTTTTAAAATAATGACCTGCGCTCCAGACCGCCAAATCAGCCAATAGATCATGAGCATACTTGTCTAGAACACATCCATCCGTTTATATCATCATGACAAAGTATATATTTCGCTTAGATAAGGTCAATCTAAACAGTGTACCAAATTATTCAACCCCGTTTCTCCTTCAAGTACCAAGACACAATGCGCCCTGTGTGTCCGAGGGAAACAGCGATATTACAGAAAGGAGGAGATCGGAATTCCATTGGGCAATGAATGGAGAACCACCCCACCTAACTGACGATGGACCAATTGCATTCATGTTGTCATGCTGCGTCACACGGTTGCTAAGCTAATTGTCATGCAATCCCTTCTCAAAGTCAGGATGAGTCGAGAAACATGCCTATTTTCCTCAAAAGTACGTAATGTCATGATTCCAAAGCTATACGATATTACAGAGAACAAGTTCTCACAACTTGAAAAACATTTGCAATGTTGTACTTCTTGTTCATGTTCAGTTTGAGCTAGCGCCCAATATTTATTTAATTTTTATTTCTCCTTTATTTAACCAGGTAGGCCAGTTGAGAACAAGTACTCATTTACAACAATAAATAAGCCATATTGGCGAAATAATTACAATTTAGCAATTAAACACTGGAGTGATAGATGTGCAGAAGATGATGTGCAAGTAGATACTGGGGTGTAAACGAACAAAAACATTTAAAATAACAATATGGGGATGAGGTAGTTGGGTGGGCTATTCACAGATGGGCTATGTACAGGTTCAATGATCTGTGAGCTGCTCTGACAGCTGATGCTTAAAGTTAGTGAGGGAGCTAGGAGTCTCCAGCTTCAGTGATTTTTGCAATTCGTTCCAGTCATTGGCAGCAGAGAACTGGAAGGAAAAGCGGTCAAAGGAGGAGTTGGCTTTGGGGGTGACCAGTGAAATAAACCTGCTGGAGCGCGTGCTACGGGTGGGTGCTACTATGGTGACCAGTGAGCTGAGACAAGGCGGGGCTATACCTAGCAAATACTTATAGATGACCTGGAGCTAGTGGGTTTGGCGACGAATATAGCCAGCCAACGAGAGCATACAGGTCGCAGTGGTGGGTAGTATATGGGGCTTTGGTGACAAAACGGATGGCACTGTGATAGACTGCATCCAATTAGCCGAGTAGAGTGTTGGAGGCTATTTTGGAAATTATATCGCCGAAGTCAAGGATCGGTAGGATGGTCAGTTTTACGAGGGTATGTTTGGCAGCATGAGTGAAGGAGGCTTTGTTGCGAAATAAGAAGCCGATTCTAGATTTAATTTTGGATTGGAGATGCTTAATGCGGGTCTGGAAGGAGAGTTTACAGTCTAACCAGACACCTAGGTATTTGTAGTTGCCCACATATTCTAAGTCAGAGCGGTCCAGAGTAGTGATGCTAGACGGGCGGGCAGGTGCGGGCAGCGATCAGTTGAAGAGCATGCATTTAGTTTTACTTGCATTTAAGAGCAGTTGGAGGCCATGGAAGGAGAGTTGTATGGCATTGAAGCTTGTCTGAAGGTTTGTTAACACAGTGTCCTAAGAAGGGCCAGAAATATACAGAATGGTGTCGTCTGCATATAGGTGGATCAGAGAATCACCAGCAGCAAGAGCGATATCAATGATGTATACAGAGAAGAGAGTCGGCCCGAGAATTGAATCCTGTGGCACCCCCATAGAGACTGCCAGAGGTCCGGAAAACAGGCCTTCCGATTTGACACACTGAACTCTATCTGAGAAGTAGGAGGTGAACCAGGCGAGGCAGTCATTTGAGAAACCAAGGCTGTTGAGTCTGCCAATAAGAATACGGTGATTGACAGAGTCAAAAGCCTTGGACAGGTCGATGAATACGGCTGCACAGTATTGTCTTTTATCGATGGCGGTTATGATATCGTTTAGGACCTTGAGTGTGGCTGAGGTGCACCCATGACCAGCTCGGAAACCAGATTGCATAGCGGAGAAGGTATGGTGGGATTCGAAATTGTCGGTGGTCTGTTTGTTAACTTGGCTTTCGAAGACCTTAGAAAGGCAGGGCAGGATAGATATAGGTCTGTAACAGTTTGGGTCTAGAGTGTCTACACTTTGAATAGGGGGATGACAACGGCAGCTTTCCAATATTTGTGGATCTCAGACAATACGAAAAAGAGGTTGAACAGTCTAGTAATTGGGGTTGCAACAATTGCGGTGAATAATTTTAGAAAGAAGGGGTCCAGAGGCTTGGGCAAGTTGCAGTATGGGGGTTCACTGCTGTTGACTTGGGGTAGAGGTAGTCAGGTGGAAAGCATGGCCAGCCGTAGAAAAATGCTTATTGAAATTCTCGATTATCGTACATTTATCGGGGGTGACAGTGTTTCCTAGCCTAAGTGCAGTGGGCAGCTGGGAGGAGGTGCTCTTATTCTCCATGGACTTGATAGTGTCCCAGAACTTTTTGGAGTTTGTGCTACAGGATGCACATTTCTGTTTGAAAAAGCTAGCCTTTGCTATCCTAACTGCCTGTGTATATTGGTTCCTGACTTGCTGGTCAAGGGCAGTCAGGTCTGGAGTGAACCAAGGGCTATATCTGTTCTTAGTTCTACATTTTTTGAATGGGGCATGCTTATTTAAGATGGTGAGGAAAGCACTTTTAAAGAATAACCAGACATCCTCTACTGACGGAATGAGGTCAATATCCTTCCAGGATACCCGGGCCAGGTTGATTAGAAATGCCTGCTCGCTGAAGTGTTTTAGGGAGCGTTTGACCGCTGCCATTATAGATGCAGGCATTGAGGCCGTGATTGCTGAGATCCTGGTTGAAGACAGCAGAGGTGTATATAGAGGGCAGGTTGGTCATGTTGATATCTATGAGGGTGCCCGTGTTTACATATTTAGGGTTGTACCTGGTAGGTTCCATGATCATTTGTGTGAGAGATTGAGGGCATCTAGCTTAGATTGTAGGACAGCTGGGGTGTTAAGCATATCCCAGTTTAGATCACCTAACAATTGACTCCTATTCACTCCTTGAAGGAGAGCTCCCCTTGTCCCAGAATTGCCCATAATGCAACGCGCAGCCCAATGACAAAGCGGTGGCAACGTACACAATGGGCAGAATTACGATTCAAATGGAGTTTCCCCATCTCCTCATAAGTAGCTCTGTGAGAAAGAAATGTACACTGCTCTCACTCTGGGTAGAGATGAACTGCAAGTTGAACTCAGTGAGATAGACTCCTAAATTGATATTCAGTTTCTTTTAGCGATTTTACAGCTAGTTAGCGCCTTCACATGCTGATATTGACTTTGGTATTATTGTGTGTATCCAGCGTGCCCAGACGAAAGAGAATTGTGGGTATTTTTGTAGACTTGAGCTGCAACAGATTTCCCAAAACTATTGTCACGTTTCTGCCCACCTTGTTATAAATAAAATTAAAACATTTGTTCACAAATTGTTAACACTGTTAATCATAGGAATTATTTTAAATGTAGGACGCTAATGGCAATTGACAAAAGATTTAAGGAATAGTAGCACCATCTGGCAGCAGCAGGGCTATCAGACTCAGAGCTAAACTACCACAATCATTGGAGGGTTACATTTTAGTAATGCGGTCACTGGTTGACAGAGGCTGTTGTACAAGAAAAACATGGCTGAGATGATGTGTCGTATCTTAGATTGAACATCAACTGAGCCAATAAGGTTAAAAAATAAAAATAATAATACTTAGCACAGTGAAGAAAATGCACTAGTAGACAAAGATCTTGTCTAGTTAGCATATAAAGGCTCATGTTTAACCCTCACTATCAAGCTTAGTTACGCATGTGCTTATCCCAACCTAAATAATGTGGCTAACGCTAGCTGTTCAGCAAGGTGAGAATGATAATACCACCACATAAAGATGTCACATGACTGTGGGACTAGACTCATCTGTCCAGGAAGATAAGAAGCTCAGAAGACCCTCAGTCTACCACGGTCGCCATGGTGACATTCACCACTGGGCGCTAATCACCAACTTCAGTACTATTATATTATATGTAGGTGGACGAAACTCAAAAATGTCTCATCATTCACGTAGTATCGCACGTGCATGCAACAGTCAGGTAAACTGGTCATCTTTGTACATCCACATCGCCCAGAGTCATTCGAACACTTCTTTAGTGCTGCATTCAAAATGAGGACGGAGGAGAAAACTCCTAACTTGATCGGCATGCAGCAGCCGGTCTTGTTTATTAAAGTGGAGTTAAGTGAGCACTTTGCCTCTGCTCTGAAAATGTATGGAGATTTGATTCAGTCCAGTAGCTTCGATTCATATTGACAGCGATAAGGAGCGAAGATACATTAGCTGACAACATGGGAGGGACAAGCACCATTGCTAAGGAAATATTGTTTCAGAGAGTTTGAGGCAAAGTGTTGTGTAGAGTTCCCCCTCCACCAAATGAGAGAAAGGTTTTCTGCAATAAATACTGTATTTATTTCCACTCTTGCTACTTATACAGATACTATGCCTTTAGAAAGTATTCAACCCCTTGACCTTTTCCACATTTTGTTCTGTTACAGCCTGAATTTTAAATGGATTACATTTTGATTTTGTGTCACAGGCCTACACACAATACCTCATAATGTCAAAGTGGAATTATGTTTTTGGAATTTTTTACAGATTAATTAAAAATGAAAAGCTGAAATGTCTTGAGTCAATAGGTATTCAACCTCTGTTACGGCAAGCCTAAATAAGTTCAGGAGTGAAAACTTGCTTAACAAGTTGCATGGTGTGTTTAACATGTTTAACGTGATTTTTGAATGACTACATCATCTCTGTACCCCACACATACATTTACAGGACATACGGAAAGTATTCAGACCCCTTTACTTTTTTCACATTTTGTTACATTACAGCCTTATTCTAAAATTAATAAAATGACTTCATAAATTTTAGAACAAGGCCGTAACGTAACAAAATGTGGAATACGTTAAGGGGTCTGAATACTTTTCGAATGCACTGTATCTTTAAGGTCCCTTAGTCGAGCAGTGAATTTTAAAGACAGATTTAACCACAAAGACCAGAAAGATTTTTGCAATGCCTTGCAAAGAAGTGCACATATTGGTATATGGGTTAAACCCCTTTTTTCTTTTTCTTTTAAGATATCGAATATCCCTTTAAGTATGTTGTAGTTATTAAATCACACTTTGGATGCTGTATCAATACAACCAGTCACTACAAAGACACAGGTGTCCTTCTTAACTCAGTTGCCGGAGCGGAAGGAAACCACTCAAGGATTTCACCATGTGACTTTAAAACAGTTACAGAGTTTAATGGCTGTGATAGGAGAAAACTGAGGATTGATCAACAACATTGTAGATACTCCACAATATTAACCTAAATGACAGAGTGAAAAGGAGGAAGCCTGTACAAAATAAAAAATATTCCAAAAGATGCATCACGTTAAATGTGGCAAAGAAATTAACTTTATGTCCTAAATACAAAGTGTTATGTTTGGGGCAAAACTAACAACATGAGTAACACACTTCATATTTTCAAGCATGGTGGTGGCTGCATCATGTTATGGGTATGCTTGTCATCGGCAAAGACTAAGGAGTTTTTTGGGGGATAAAAAGAAACCGAATAGAGCTAAGCACAAGCAAAATCCTAGAGGAAAACCTGGATATTAAACCGACAAGAACAGCCTGACAATAGTTTCTCACTGAACTGGGAGAACATAGGTATATATAAGAGGGGCTGATGCCTGCTGAGGTAAGCATAGCATTGTGCTAACTCAGTGACAACAACAATAACTGCACTACTCCAGTCAAACTGTAGTCAGATCTACAGTGGCCCATTCATATTTTCATCTGAAGGGAATAAGAGACAATTGTTACACCTACACCAACAAAAAGAACTAACATCTCTTCTGTTGTGTCTAATTGAACAAACATGGTGTCATGAAATGTAAATGTTTTCAAAGAGTATGAAGCAAGAATAATTAAAATTGTGTAGGATCACCCCAGGAAATAGTGTGATTGAAGGATATTACCTCCCGCACAAAATATACTACTGGAAGTTAAGAACAGCACAATCACTCTGTTAGCCTATAGCACTTATTTCAGACGATATTTCTTATTTTACGGACTTTGGTAGTATATGTTCAAACTGAGGGCCCTTTTCAATCAAAACAGGTATGCCTATCCATACGTTCCAGGTTTAAGGCACAACAACATTTATCCAGTGCTGTGCCAAAGTGTGTTTTGAATTCATATGAAGTTGAATTTCTTTCAGTTGTCATTGTTTCATTGATGAAATGCATCTAAAGCTGCATATTCTCAGTGCAACAAGACCGCAGTTATTTTTTCTTAAACCGGAAACATCCGGATAACAGATTTTGCATGCAGCCTGCCCTCAGTATGTGTTGTTATGGCTTACGACTCTCAGGAAGAAAGTTATTTCCTCTCCAGTTGTGTCAAGATGATGACAGGCCCTCTGTCTTGCAGTAAAGGCAACCTGCAAATTAACTTGTCAAAATGTCTTAGCGTAATTGCATGGTGATCTCTTTATGATTTATCATCTCCTACTAGTCATATTTAGATCATGGCATCTGATGAGTCAACATCACGTCAGTTATGCAACACGCGGCTCAAGTTATAAACAATGGCTTCACTGACAGAAGTTTTTGGGATGAAATGTAGCATATAAATTAGCGAAAGTTTTTGCTTAAGCCACATGAAAAACTTCAATCACTTTTGTTCTAACTTCCTTCAAATTGATAAAAATCCTGACAGTGAGTCCTAATTGGTAAAATGGTTCATTATGCATGCCCCAGTGCATTGCTGACTACTAGAAATGCAGTTTCCATACTGTATTCAGGAAATACAGTAATTGTTAGTATCACTGATTTACTGGAGGTGACCATGACTGCTGTGACCTCAAGTTAATAACTTGCACTTTGAAGCATATAAGACTATTTATTCTTGTTATATTTTGAATAATTTCATAATGTCAGCCCCCACCCACTGTCCTCACCTAATACTCATTCCAAACATGGCAACTCCCTTTTCAGATGACCACACAGCTTGGTCATTTTAGTTCTGATGCTGATATTACATTCCATTTCAGAGCGTATGCTTTGAAACCTAAATATCCTGAGGATTCATACGGATAGCTCCGATTACTGTCCTTAAGATGAATCTGATTAGAATCCTGTTGACCAGAGAAGTGCTGAAAATAATCTATTTATAAAAGCATTGTTATGACGCAGCTACTTTATACGTATGGAGACATCTCTGAAAGGCAAGTGATTAGCGAGTTGTGAGTTTCATTAGATACATATTACCAGGGCAGCAGGATGTTTCATAGACAATATGAAGCTAAATAGCTGGATAGTGGACATACAGCTTCAATCAAGCCCTATTGTAACCTACCTGCATTGAAAATGTGTGCAGGTTCCATTAAACTACAAAAGTGTCATACTATATCAGACAAGTTTATCAATGTATCTGTGTGCATTTTGCAATCAAGCCCCAACTTGTTTGAGTTTCATGTGATAATTGGATGAAATAATAAATATCACCCCACAGGTGATTGAAATATTTAATTTTAGATATTTACATTTACATTTAAGTCATTTAGCAGACGCTCTTATCCAGAGAGATATAATAGTATGCCCCATGTAAATACATTTTGAATTAAATTAGTATGATCAACAATGAGGTTGTCAGCAAATTGTTGGGCAGGTTGACCTGTTGGAGCATGGGGTCAGTAAATTCAGGTCCTAAACAGCTAAGCAAACTGCAAAAATAAAAAATAAAAAAAATTATATATTTTTTTAAATGCAAGCGACATCGAAAGTAAAATGGTGGACTATGTGTTATTTATGTCTGTAATAGAGTTCTAAAGTAAGAGTCAAAAAGCTAATGGTCAAACAGGGAAATGGTTCCAAACATTTTAGAAACCATACATTTTTCCCATAGGGATTTTAGAAACACTTAAAATAAGGGCTGAGTTTCGTGTAGGCCTATCCTGGCGTGATGTTTAAATAACCATGTAAATCTCTCTAGGACAAGGTGACTTTTATCAATATATTTGCCTGTATTTACCTCCCCCCCCCCCTACAAATGCCATGATGATCTGGACGAGACTGCCGAATGTCTCCTTTTATGCTAATTATCATTTTCGAATCTGAGAGTAAGTAGAGACAAATATATTGATAAAAGTCACCTGATTATCAAACCGTCACACCAGGGTAAGCCTACACAAAACACAGCCCTAATTTTAAGTGTTTCTAAAATCCCCAATGGGAAAAATTAATGGTGGAAAAACGATTTGATCCATTTCCCTGCTTGACCACTAGATTTCATTGGTATTGACACCTCTACTGTGGCGCTCTTTGACCAAGGCAGGCTACACTTTGAGCACAGGTAGGTTTAGCTTTTTCAAGATCTGTTCATAGGACTAACAAGTGTCTAGTCTCATCCATTTACAGTATGCATGTGCAATATCACATACTATGTTAATGTGCAAAATATAACTGCACTCCCCGTTTCTCTATTCCCCAGTGTCTATTATAGTCCAGTTCATATCCCATCCCACTGGGCACACACATCAGTTCATATCCCATCCCACTGGGCACACACATCAGTTCATATCCCATCCTACTGGGAACACACATCAGTTCATATCCCATCCTACTGGGAACACACATCAGTTCATATCCCATCCTACTGGGCACACACATCAGTTCATATCCCATCCTACTGGGAACACACATCAGTTCATATCCCATCCCACTGGGCACCAGTTCATATCCCATCCCACTGGGCACCAGTTCATATCCCATCCCACTGGGCACAGACATCAGTTCATATCCCATCCCACTGGGCACAGACATCAGTTCAGTGACTAGTTTTGATTTAGATTTTGTTGAGTTGTCAACTAACGTGAATTAAACCCTGTCATCAGCCAAAAGTTGGATGAAAAATACGAAATTCCCTTACAGTGATGACTTTTTGCAAATCCGTTTTTCACGTTGATTCAACGTCATCACATGGAATTGTTTGGTTGAAATTACGTGGAAACAATTTAATTCAATTTTTTTCTCCCCCCAATAGGATGTTTACATCCCTGTGATGCTCCGTAGCTTGTGGACCATATCAATAAACTTCTTCCACCACCATAAACACCTTAGATCATTCAACACGTTACACAACAATCATTTGGAGTTAATTTTAACTGCTGGGACTATTGCTTCATAGTCTGGCATAGGCTAATCCTCTGGAATCCCCCTCAATGACAAAATGCATATGACGCGGAAATGAACATACAGTATGATTCGTATAATTTAACCTGACAAACACAAACACTTTTCCTGTAATTTCAATTGTCAATTGTTGGAATCAATTGTTGGAATCATATAAATGTAATGACTTTTTGAAACCATTCGCAACCAGTGACAGTGTATGAATAATTAGAAAGGGTTTTACCTGAGAAAGACGGTCTCGCCTTGCCTGACGGTAATATTGTCCATTACTTTATTATCGGTTTGGGAATCCCCTTGACTGTGGACAGGCAAACCTGAGGGGACAAGAAACAGCAGCCTGAATGACAGAACCACCAGGCACTTCCAAGACACGACAAAGTATCCACAAACACCCATCTTCGGTTTATAAATCCCACTGCTTGTCGAGACACACAACGCGTCCGTTGATTTAAAAGGCAAATGCGTATTTTGTCCGGTGGAGCGAGCGCGGGTTAGTTAATAGCCTACAGTTCATCTGGTAATCCAAATCTTCTTTCCAGGTGTAGCATAGCATATGCAGGAGTATAGCTATCCCTACTGCGCACTCAAAACAATATGTGCAGGCTGTTCTATTCTGTTCTGTAGTTCGCAGATTGGAAATATGTGCGCTTCCTTTCGGAATGGTCGAGCTGCTTATTGATGATGACAGTACACGCATTCACGGAAAATTAACAGTCGCAGTTGTGGATAGCACGCAGAGCAAACACAAATCAGCTATTTCGTTTGAGATTACGTGATAAAACTTTAACCACCGGTGCCAAATGCGCAAAAACAAGACAAATGCGTGATTATCTCGTTCCAACAGATGCGGATTTTCTTGGGATTGGATCTAGGCTACACGAGTTTTAGTGATTGTTCTATCTACATTCTACACCGTCCCGTCATCGTCGCTATACGTGCTCTAGGTCAGGGATCATCAACTAGATTCAGCAGCGGGACGATATTTTCAGGGGATCAGAACATAATTACAGATAATTTCTTGCCTGCAAATTGACCGCAAGAAACCCAAACATTTATAAGATTTGACTAAAACATCATAATGTAATGACCTGACGAGATCATAAAAGAACAACTGTCCAGACAGAGGATTGAGTTTACGAATGGACGGTTTATTAAACCAACTTTACACAGGCTACTGTTTGGCCGTAGCCCACGCCAAATAAGTGAAAGATAACACACAAGCCAATCGTGACCTTCTCTTGTGGAGCCCAGACGTAAGAGAGAGAACAAAGGCAAAACCTGGTCTTAACTTCCAATGCTCCATCCCCCTGCCCAACCCCCCTCCACGCCACTCCGCCAACCACCAGGATGCCCGGCATCAGAACATTCCAGGCATTCCCGTGATTGGCAGATAGCAGGTTGACTGACATGTCGGACCCCGCGAACACAACCACCTACTAGCCTAACACATAACACACAGCTGTCTGTGCGGGTCGCTACACAGCCCCCCCACCACAAAGTCCCTCGTCCCCGAGGGAACAAACAAAGTCTCTGAAGCGACCCGGAGGTCTCCTTTGCCTGCGTGGCCGTGATGGTCGCAGAGTGCCCCTCTGGGAACCAGGGGATGAAGGCAGGGATATGGGGGACAAGGAAGCGGGAACGGGTAATACAGTCCGTGGCTCTGGGGAACCACGCGGTGACACAGGGGGGGAGACAGGGGGAGTGGGCTGTCTGGAGCCTTGTCTGCGGCACCTGGGGGTGGGTGCCTGGAGAATGGCATTGCCAGAGAGGGGAATTGTGGGGGTTCCTGGGGTTTGGGGAGAAGAGGCCCCTCTGTATGGGGCTAACCTGTCCCGGTGCAGTGCCACCTTTCTCCCCCTGGGAGGAAGCTGCACCCGGTAAACAACCTCCCCTACCCTCTCCAGGACACTGCAGGGTCCCACCCAGTGACTGTCCAACTTGGGGCATCTGCCTTTTTTCCTTAGCGGGCTGTAGACCCAGACCAGCTCCCCAGCCACAAAGTGCCTTCCCCGGGTGTGCACGTCATAGTTCCTCTTCTGCCTCACACCTGCATTCACCAGCTGCTCTCTGGCGAAGGTGTGGGCTGTCTCCAGGCGGTCCTGGAGTCTCCGGGCATACTCCGGCCCCGGGGGAACATGAGGGCTATCCAGGGGCCGACCAAACGCCATCTCTGCAGGGGTGCGGATCTCTCTCCCCAGCATGAGGAGGGCAGGCGTGCAGGAGGTGGAGTCTTGGACAGCGGAGCGGCATGCCATGAGGACCATAGGCAGGTGCTTGTCCCAGTCACGCTGGTGTTTGGAAGAGACGATGGCCAGCTGCTGTCCAAGCGTTTTATTGAAGCGCTCTACAAGGCCATCACTTTGAGGATGGAGAGGAGTAGTGCGGGTCTTGTGCATACCCAGCCTCTCACACATGGTGGCGAACACACGGGACTCAAAGTTTCTGCCCTGGTCGCTGTGGATGGACTCTGCAGCTCCAAACCTGCTGAACATCCCCGCTGTCAGGGCGTCGACGATGGTCTCTGCCTCCTGGTCAGGCAGAGCATAGGCCTCGGGCCATTTTGTGAAATAGTCCATGGCCGTGAGCACCCAGCGGTTTCCACTGTCTGTGGTGGGGAACGGCCCAACTACATCCACCCCCACCCTCTCCATGGGAGCCCCCACTGGGAACTGTTGGAGCTGAGCATGAGAGCGGCCCGGGGGGCCCTTTCTCGCTGTGCAGTTGTCACAGCGGCGACAAAAGTCCTCCACATCCCTCTTGTGCTGCCCCCAGTAGAAGCCCTGACGGAGACGGCGCAGTGTTTTTGTGACCCCAAAGTGTCCAGTCCCCACCCCGCCATGAGTACTCTGGAGCACAGCCTCCCGCAATGCTTTTGGGACCACCACCTGCCACCTCTCCTCTCCCGTAGCTGACTCCTTCCATGCCCGCTGTAGCACGCCATCAGCCAGCCGCAGTCTCTCAAACTTTGACCACAACCCTTTGGTCGCGAGTGAGAGCGCTGTCACCTCTTCCCATGGTGGCCTCACCTGCGCCTCTACCCACTGTAGCACTGGCTGTAGGTCTGTGTCCCGTCCCTGCTGCTGCCGCCATTCAGCCACGTCGACAGTCTGCAGCTCACAGCAGACAGGCCCGCTCGCCCGACATACTGTGGCACAGACCCCCTCTGCACACAGCTCTCTCTCCCGTCCCTCTCTCCGTTCGCAGTGGCGGCAGCCGTCTGCAGTACAGGGCCGACGGGACATGGCGTCGGCGTTGGAGTGGCGTGCCCCTGCCCTGTGCACCACTGTGAAGCCATACGGCTGAAGCTCCTCCAACCAGCGTGCCACCTGCCCCTCTGGCTCTCTGAAAGACATGAGCCACTGGAGAGCAGAGTGGTCAGTCCTTACAGTAAAGGGCAGACCACCCAGGTAGTACTTGAAGTGTTTGACGGAAGCCACAACAGCCAAGAGCTCCCGCCGGGTGACACAGTAGCGGCGCTCATGTTTGTCAAATGTTTTGCTGAAGTACGCCACCACTCTCTCCCCCGCTGGCCCCACCTGGGCCAGCACCCCACCCATGCCCACATTGCTCGCGTCTGTGTCCAGGATAAAGGGCAAGGTGAGGTCAGGGGGGGCGAGCACGGGGGCCTCGATCAGTGCACGTTTGAGGGTGTTGAACGCCTCCTCACACTCCACTGTCCAAGTGAAAGCTTTGTCCTTCGGCAGCAGGCGGTTCAGTGGAGCAGCAACGCTTGAGAAGCCCCGTACAACCCTCCTGTAGTACGAGGCCAGGCCAAGGAAGCTCTTCAGCTGACGCTGGTCGGTGGGGGTGGGCCAGTCTCTGACAGCCCCTACCTTGTCCTCCATGGTGCTGATCCCCTCCTTCCCCACTCGGTGGCCCAAGAAGGACACCTCTCTCCTCATGAAGTGGCACTTCTCGGGGTGGAGCTTCAGACCTGCGGCAGCCACCCTCTCCAGCACACGCCGTAGCGCCCCCAGGGCTGACTGGAAGGAGCTGCCATGGGCCAGGATGTCATCGAGGTATACCAGACACTGCTGTCTGGGGATGCCATCCAGCACCCTGTCCATCAAACGCTCAAAAGTAGCTGGAGCGTTGCACAGGCCAAAGCACAGGACCTTGAACTGCCAGTGTCCTCTGTTAGTGGAGAATGCAGTTTTGGCTCTGGCCTCTGGGGAGAGGGGCACCTGCCAGTAGCCACTGCGGAGGTCTAGTGAGGAGAACCAGGAGGACCCCCTAACCAGGTCCAGCGACTCATCGATACGTGGTATGGGGTATGAGTCCTTCCTGGTTACCTCATTCAGCCGCCTGTAGTCCGCACAGAACCTCAGCTTGCCCCCCTTCTTCGGAACCATGACGACTGGCGCCGCCCAGGGGCTGTCTGAGGGCTCAATGAAGTCTGCCCGCTGCATCTCCAACACAGCCTTGTCTGCCGCCTCCTGGCGTGCCAGCGGGATACGGCGGGGACGCATCTTGATGGGTCGAGCATCACCTGTGTCGATCTCATGCTGCACCAGATGAGTCTGACCCACCTCTTCCTCACTCAGCGCAAAGCTGTCTCTGAATTCAAACAGCAACTGCCACAACCGTTCCTGCTGCTCGGGGTCAAGACCAACACAGTTCCTCCCCCATATCTCCCTCACTGCAGACAGTGTCCTCTCCTCTCCCATCTGGGGTAGCTGGGCTGGGGGGGCGCGGCCTGGGCTCACAGAGGGCTGTGTCATGGAGGTAGCTGGGGGAATGTAACACACCGCAGTAGGTGACAGGGGGGCTGGGGAAAAGTCACACACAGCTGTGGGGGAGGGGGGGCAGCCATGAGTCTCTGCTGCTTTAACTGTTGGAGTAAAGGGTTTGTTGGGTTGAGTGAATGTGACATTAGGGGGGGCCATGGTGACTTCCGGCCCTCCCTGGAAGCTCAGTGTGCCCCTATTTAGGTCTAACTGGCAGCCTGTGCTCCTAAGAAAGTCCAACCCCAGGATACAAGGGTCCTGCACAGCCGCCACCCACACAGGATGACGCACAGTCCTGCCCCCTACTGTCAGAGTCATTATTCCCTTCCCTTTCATGGGTGCCAGCTCACCTGTGACTGTGCGGAGCTGCACAGTTGTAGGCTCACACTGAGTCCAACCTGGCACAATATCTGGCCTCACCAGGGTTACTGTGGACCCAGTGTCCACCAGGGCGGAGCAGGGCACACCCTCCACAGTGACAGGGACATGACAAAAGTCCCCAACACAGGTCCGGCCCACCACAACAACAGGCTCCATTCGCTTGCTCTCGTCTGCTTCTGGGGGAAGTGGAGCCTTGCTTCCCCGTTTGTGCCGGTGGGCTCCCCCTGAAGATGATGGTGGTTGGGATAGAAAGCCAGGGGTCCGCACTACCCGGTCTATGCGGACCCCGAGCCGTTTCCCTGAGCTCTGGGGGACATGGGGCAATTTCGGCGCAGATGGCCTGGCTGGCCACAACCCCAGCAGACCCTGGGACCAGGGTGTGTGTTTTGTGCCGCCTGTAGCGACACAGCACGAATGAGTTCTGTCATTTCAGCCACCCATGCAGGCTTTTCCGGCTCCGGGCTGCTCTGCCCCCCAGCTCGCACAGAGGGTGTGTCTCCCTGCACCCCCACCAAAGCCCCAGCTGAAGTCCCAGCCCACACCAGCTCCCTCTCCAAAGCCATCTCCAAGGCTATCTGCAATGACTCAGGATGAGCCAGCTGGGTCTGTATGCGCAGCTCCGTAGGAGAGAGCGCCTGTATGAACTGGTCCCGTGCTAGCTCGCTCTGCACGGAGGGGGGCATGTGAGCATATGCCCGCCGAGAGAGGCTCTCAATGTCATTAGCTAACACCCGTAGAGGCTCTCCTGGCTGCCTGCGTCTATTACTCAGTTCGGAGCGCAGTAGCCCGGGCTGTACACACTGTCCATAGCGCCTCCTCAGTGCTCCCACTAAAGCGCCATAATCATGTCTGTCCTCGGGGCTAATCAATATCAAACAGGACAGAGCTTCATCCGTGAGGCATAAAGCCAACTGCAGTGCCCTTTCTTCATCCGACCACCCCCTAAAATGAGCTAACAGTTCAAACTGAGCATGAAAAGCTTCCCAATCCGCCTTACCGGAATACTTCGGGGTCTTAACAGATACGGACGCAGCCGGGAACTGGGCGCCGCCATGTTTGTTTACATCCTGAGCCCCAGATTCCTCGTCCCGCCGCGTCGACGTCACCACTTCGGCCCGCCCACCAGAATCCGCGCGAAACACAGTCGACGAGGCGCTCATGCCCGCTTCAGCCGCCATCACTCTAGCGTCCTCCCTCAAGCGGCCTCTGCGCTCCGACGCCCTGGCGATCTCCTCAGCCAGAACCTCTGACGTCCATTCACACGTATCTCTTTGGCCATAATCTTTCCCTACCTCCACCTTCACTTTCGGATTCCCTCGAAGCATTTTCAACCCCCGTTCTCACCTACGGTAGCTAGCCACAGAAGTCAGCTAGCTAGCTGGCTAACTTTTATCCACGTTTTTACTTCTGACACCAATGTAATGACCTGACGAGATCATAAAAGAACAACTGTCCAGACAGAGGATTGAGTTTACGAATGGACGGTTTATTAAACCAACTTTACACAGGCTACTGTTTGGCCGTAGCCCACGCCAAATAAGTGAAAGATAACACACAAGCCAATCGTGACCTTCTCTTGTGGAGCCCAGACGTAAGAGAGAGAACAAAGGCAAAACCTGGTCTTAACTTCCAATGCTCCATCCCCCTGCCCAACCCCCCTCCACGCCACTCCGCCAACCACCAGGATGCCCGGCATCAGAACATTCCAGGCATTCCCGTGATTGGCAGATAGCAGGTTGACTGACATGTCGGACCCCGCGAACACAACCACCTACTAGCCTAACACATAACACACAGCTGTCTGTGCGGGTCGCTACAATAATTTCAAACATTGCTTACATTTTGTATACGATCACATATACCGTATCACTCTAATATGCGTGGGAATACTTTGAAACATATCTCCAAAATGTAAAATAACTTGGAGCTGATGTTTTTATAGTCTTTTATGTCCAACAATAAAACATTTAAAATAAAACTGAAATGTTTTTTTTGCTCAGAAAGCCGAATAAAATCACCAGTGGGCCAAGTGTTTGGATGCAGATGCTATAGACTGCCTACAGATTGCGTAATATATTGTTCAGACCTTTAACAGGTGAAATTGGTCGGTATGACTCAAGTGTTTTGGTGGTGTGGATAAAGACATGTAGATTAAATATACCGCCCTTGACTCATAGCATCCATGTTCACACTCCAGGCTATTAAATGTGTAAATCATCTACTTGCAGTGCATTTATATAGTCTATGCAAGCCACAGTGCTGGCCCTAGCCCTTTGGGGGCCCTAAACAAGATTTGGTTGTGGGGTCTCTCCTGCAAAACATTTTAGTTGCCCCCCCCCCCCCCCTGAGAGAGTTGCGCTCCTGCAATCTTTAACATTTTGCCATTGCACAAGTTAATGCAATTTTAACTTGTGCAATGTTGTACAAAAAACATAATGCAATCCTACTAATTTTGCCATGGGGCAGAGATTATTTTTCTTCTTCAGTTTTACAGCTAATTTCCTGCAATTTTACCTATTTTGCCATGGGGTGGAGAGAAAATGTTACTGTTTTAAAACTAATTTCCTGCAATTATACACATTTTGCAATGACTTATGGCATGGCCCAGTGCAGTGAAAAACGTGGTTTCCCTGTGTTTTATATATATTTCCACACTGAGGTTGGTATTCCTAAAGATCATGTGTGCAGCCAAAGTTTAAATTAGTGTGAAGGGCATGTCTTTAAGCTGTCACTTAAAAAGGCTCAGAGTCAATAGCTATAAAAGTGTATAAAATCATAACTCAAAATTGGCAGTTCAACTGCAGTTATCTTAGTGAAAGACTCTCCCATACACTTTAAAGTTTACGCAGAGCGGTGCACCATAGCCAATCAGAGGTACAGTAGGACTATATGCAAACAAGCCATTTGCCACAAGGTCCTGCCATCATTCACTTTCAACTGGGCTGTGTGTTTACAAGCAGTTGCAACAGCGCAACTTTATATCATTAGAAAGCATTTGACAAAGGACACAAAATACACTTGAATGGATTACAGCAAATATGTAGAGTAGCTAAATACCACGGAAGTTCTCTTACATTTGGGAACTTTACATTCCTATTGATCAAACAACCATAAAAATATAGACTATCTTTCCCTATATGCACATCAACAACAAGATCAACAACTAATGCTAACCAGAGCATGATGAACTAAAAGCTAACAAAGGAAAATTAGATAAACCCTCTCAAATTTTTTCAGCTAGTTGGCTGTCAAAATTGCACTCATAAACGATGCGGAACGGCCTGCTCGTCCTTCTGCAGCTTGCCTGCCAATGCATGTGTTGTCCCAACCAAGCACCCAAGCTAACTGGCTAAAGTTGTCTAGCTTGCTAGCTAGCTACTTCCAGACACAAATGAGAGAACACCTCGCTGAGCATTTTACTCACCCTAGCAGATTTGGTTAGGATATTTACATGTTATATAGAGCATTCATGACTAACAATTACTTTTTTTGCCTACGTTTACTGACACCAGTCATATTCAGCGAGTTTTGCGCGTTCATAAATGTATCAGTTATTCTGTGCTATGTCACACTCAGACAAGAGTGCTCTGAAATCTGAGTAGATAGCTAGCCAGAGTGAATTTGCGAACGCAAGAGATATGCTAACTGGATAACAGTCATTCAGCATAGCTAGCTAGCAAAGCGATTCACATTTCTTGCTAGCTAACCAAATGACACCTGCATCTCTAGCTGTGTGTAGCAACCAAAAAATGATATGAGGGGAAAAAGTCACTCAATCACCCACTCCTCCAATGACATGACATGACATCCTCCTAGCAGCTAGCTATCTATCTAGCTAACGTTAGGCTCTGTGTTTTTAGCTTGTTACATAAATACATACACTAGCCTATTAGCCAAATTATGACTGACTTGTGATCATTGCCTTTGTTAGTTTGATTGTGTTGACATTCCCAGCCTTAGTTACATTTGTCAGTTTTTGTCCAAAATATTCAGTCATTGAAACTGAAACAGCTTGGGGAATCGAACCAGCAACCTTTCAGTTACTCCAACGCTATTAACCACTAGGCTACCTGCCACCCATTAATCATGGAATGTTGAGTCAAATATAACCTATTTTTAAAACCTCTTATAAAATTGGTTTTGTAGCATAAACTGGAAATTGTATATTTTTGACTGATATTATGATTATTATTATTGTTGTCGTCTGTTTGTTCCATATCTTCAAAGTAGTTAAAATGCTGTCAGTTCTAGTTCCAAGTAAAGGCATTGCAACTTTCTTACAGTAATTCTTGCAGATATCAGTCCTACCTACAAGTAAGTCAAAACATTACTTTTCTGCCATTTCATAAAAGCTGTGTGAGCTTATATGTTTATAACCCAAATTGTTCACTGAAGTAGAAATTATCCTTTGTGATACAGGCAGACATAATTGCCACATACAGTACCGTATCTGTCATCGGAGCCATTGAAACTCAGTGAACAATGAATTGCATAGTGCTTAATATAACCTAATTTAGGTCCCCCACAAAAGGCATGCATATGCACAATCTGTCACAGTTCATGTCAAGTAATTTATGTTGCGGCTAAGTGCTGCTCGGCTGTAATTCTGTCTGGACCCAGTCATAAAAGGGGAAGTTCCTCCATGGCCATTAGCCAGGCTGATGATGCTTGCTAATTACACCCACTGTCCCTGCGCTTTAATCACAAACAAGAGAGCAGCAGGTTACAAAGAGCAATATCAAAATAATCTCAGCCTTAATGGCAGACACCAGATCACAGCAGTGTGTGTGGATCTTACATTTAAAGGGCTTACCATTTGAAATAGCACTTTGTTTGAACTTCTGTTGTCCATTTTGAGCAAGCGTACACTTCAGAGAGCACTATGGCATGATATGTTAAAAGTTAATAGATCAGAGAATATACAGCACATTCGGAAAGTATTCAGACCCCTTGACTTTTTCAACATTTTGTTACGTTACAGCCTTATTCTGAAATTTATTAAAATGTTTTTTTCCCTTCATCAATCTACACACAATACTCCATAATGACAAAGCAAAAACAGCTTGTTAGAATTTTTAGCAAAATGTACATTTTACATTTACATAAGTATTCAGACCCTTTACACAGTACTTTGTTGAAGCACCTTTGGCAGCGATTACAGCCTCGAGTCTTCTTGGGTATGATGCTACAAGCATGGCACACCTGTATTTGAAGAGTTTCTCCCATTGGTCTTTGCAGATCCTCTCAAGCTCTGTCAGGTTGGATGGGGAGCATCGCTGCACAGCTATTTTCAAGTCTCTCCAGAGATGTTCAATCGGGTTCAAGTCCGGGCTCTGGCTGGCCCACTCAATGACGTTCAGAGACTTGTCCCGAAGCCACTCCTGCATTATCTTGGCTGTGTGCTTAGGGCCGTTGTCAAGTTGGAAGGTGAACCTTTGCTCCAGTCTGAGGTCCTGAGTGCTCTGGAGCAGGTTTTCATCAAGGATCTCTCTGTACTATGCTCCGTTCATCTTTCCATCGATCCTGACTAGTCTCCCAGTCCCTGCCGCTAAAAAACATCCCCGGAGCATGATGCTGCCACCACCATGCTTCACCGTAAGGACGGTACCAGGATTCCTCCAGATGTGACGCTTGAAATTCAGGCCAAAGAGTTCAATCTTGGTTTCATCAGACCAGAGAATCTTGTTTCTCATGGTCAGAGTCCTTCAGCTGCCCTTTGGCAAACTCGAAGCAGGCTGTCATGTGCCTTTTTACTGAGGAGTGGCTACCGTCTGGCCATTTTAAAGGCCTGATTGGTGGAGTGCTGCAGAGATGGTTGTCCTTCTGGAAGGTTCTCCCATCTCCACAGAGGAACTCTGGAGCTCTGTCAGCGTGACCATCAGGTTCTTGGTCACCTCCCTGACCAAGACCCTTCTCCCCCGATTGCTCAGTTTGTCCGAGCGGCCAGCTCTAGGAAGAGTCTTGTTGGTTTCAAACTTCTCCCACTAAAGAATGATGGAGGCCGCTGTGTTCTTGGGAACCTTCAATGCTGCATATATTTTTTGGTACCCTTCCCCAGATCTGTGCCTTGACACAATCCTGTCTCGGACCCCTACGGACAATTCCTTCCACCTCATGGCTTGGTTTTTGCTCTGACATGCACTGTCAACTGTGGGACCTTATATAGACAGGTGTGTGAATCATATCCAATCAATTGCATTTTACCACAGGTGGACTCCAATCAAGTTGTAGAAACATCTCAAGGATGAACAATGGAAACAGGATTCACAATGTGGGTTTGGTACAATGAGGTACAATAATCTTCCCAGCTAGCACATTTGGTTCCTTGGAAGTTGTAGGAAAATACATTTTTGGTTTGCAATGGTTCTGGAAATGAAGCCATATATTTCCTGACTGGTAAAACTGAACGTCTTTTAAACGTTCTGAGACTGTAAGTGAAAATGTTGCCTGTTCTACATTATAGCTTGCAGGGAGGTTCTGAGAATGTTTTACTATGGTTCCCTGAAAGTTTTCGTGGGAGGTTTTATTAACGTTCTGAGAACGGAAATTATTTGTTATTAGACATTCTGAGAAAGGATATGATTTGTTATGACATTCTGAGAACATGTTTCAATAGGACTTTTAATAACACTGTTAGCTTAGGTTAACTCTTTTGAACTCCAAGCACAGATAGGACACATGGAAATTAATTTGCTTAGACATTATTCATGCAAACACATTTTTTAAATGTATTGTGGCACAGCATCAGCGAGATTCAAACCTATGTTCTCTATCCATGGAATTAGTCCACTGCACCACCAGGATGGAGCTAGCATGCCATGTTTCTTAACTCATACAAAGCTGTTCATTTTAGTCTATTCAAACAGACCCCATTTCAAAAGGAAACAAGCACTCTTACAAAGATAGAGGACAGAGAGCGTTTTGTTGATACTGAGAACGGAATGTATATGTTTTTAAATAACATTCTTAGAATGTTCTTAAAACATTACTATTGTTTTCTTTTGCTTTTTATGGAAAGTTTTCTTAATGTTCTGAGAACATGACTTTAAATAGAGCTATGAGGAAACATGCAGAAAATATTATGCTGAAGTACTGAAATTCCCACCTAAGAAACATATGGTTCTCAGAAAGTTATGTGCTAGCTGGCTATCCTACACCATTCCCAGAACATTTTTTTATTTTTTTTATTTCACCTTTATTTAACCAGGTAGGCAAGTTGAGACCTGGCCAAAGCAGTTCGACACATACAACAACACAGAGTTACACATGGAGTAAAACAAACATACAGTCAATAATACAGAAGAAAAAAATAAGTATATACAATGTGAGCAAATGAGGTGAGCTAAGGGAGGTAAAGGCAAAAAAAAGGCCATGGGGGCGAAGTAAATACAATACAGCAAGTAAAACACTGGAATGGTAGATTTGCAGTGGAAGAATGTGCAAAATAAAGATAGAAATAATGGGGTGCAAAGGAGCAAAATAAACAAATACAGTAGGGGGAGAGGTAGTTGTTTGGACTAAATTATAGATGGGCTATGTACAGGTGCAGTAATCTGTGAGCTGCTCTGACAGCTGCTGCTTAAAGCTAGTGAGGGAGATAAGTGTTTCCAGTTTCAGAGATTTTTGTAGTTCATTCCAGTCATTGGCAGCAGAGAACTGGAAGGAGAGGCGGCCAAAGGAAGAATTGGTTTTGGGGGTGACCAGAGAGATATACCTGCTGGAGCGCGTGCTACAGGTGGGTGCTGCTATGGTGAGATAAGGGGGGACTTTACCTAGCAGGGTCTTGTAGATGACCTGGAGCCAGTGGGTTTGGCGACGAGTATGAAGCAAGAGCCAGCCAACGAGAGCGTACAGGTCGCAGTGGTGGGTAGTATATGGGGCTTTGGTGACAAAACGGATGGCACTGTGTTAGACTGCATCCAATTTATTGAGTAGGGTGTTGGAGGCTATTTTGTAAATGACCTCGCCGAAGTCGAGGATCGGTAGGATGGTCAGTTTTACAAGGGTATGTTTGCCAGCATGAGTGAAGGATGCTTTGTTGCGAAATAGGAAGCCGATTCTAGATTTAACTTTGGATTGGAGATGTTTGATGTGAGTCTGGAAGGAGAGTTTACAGTCTAACCAGACACCTAGGTATTTGTCGTTGTCCACATATTCTAAGTCAGAACCGTCCAGAGTAGTGATGTTGGACGGGCGGGCAGGTGCAGGCAGCGATCGGTTGAAGAGCATGCATTTAGTTTTACTTGTATTTAAGAGCAATTGGAGGCCACGGAAGGAGAGTTGAATGGCATTGAAGCTCGTCTGGAGGGTTGTTAACACAGTGTCCAAAGAAGGGCCAGAAGTATACAGAATGGTGTCGTCTGCGTAGAGGTGGATCAGAGACTCACCAGCAGCAAGAGCGACATCATTGATGTATACAGAGAAGAGAGTCAGTCCAAGAATTGAACCCCGCGGCACCCCCATAGAGACTGCCAGAGGCCCGGACAACAGGCCCTCCGATTTGACACACTGAACTCTATCAGAGAAGTAGTTTGTGAACAAGGCGAGGCATTATTTGAGAAACCAAGAAACAACCTTCCCAGCAACATTGTGGGAAGGTTGTATGCAAAATAACCACAGGACAACCACGCTCTCACCAAGCTCTAAGAAACACATGGTTCTTAGAACGTCATTTGCTAGCTGGGTTCACACTACAAGATATGCCCCTCAGTGTGCTTATTAATTGTGACAATGTGCTGACAATTAGGTGGTCATTAATCTTTTTCGGATCAACAAGACTAACCCCACTGAACTTTACATTTCACCTTTTTTTCTACTTCACTGTAATTGACAGAAAGGGAACAACACTAATCTTACCTGAATAGACTAATATACTGTACAATACTTTACCAGAGTTGCCCTAGATAGGAGCCATCATTGATTGCATCTTTCATGCTTTGTCGAATATGGATGGCAGATGTGCACAAAATCGAGCATGATCAGGAGTTAAAAGAGCACCTCAGCAGTTCTGCTCTCTGACACCCTCCTGATGGGCACCAGATGCCTCCATCTTTAAGATTGTGTTTGCCCACTAGGGAACTATGGGTAATCAGGTCTTGGTCATGATTACAAAACAACTTGGTAATATCAGAATACAGGTTCAAGAGAACAGGGTGAAGACAGTAATTGAGACGGGTAATTTACAGATTGTTGTGCACCCTTCCTCCCCTACCCGGAGAGTTTTTAGATCCTAAGTAATCCAGATAGGATCCTATGCCTTATAATAGCCACACAGTTTAATGTGGAACTATCCCCGATACATTGATCGCTAATATTTCTCCCGGAGTGAAGAAGTCTGCTCACTATCTAATTGGATCCCATGAGAACGTTGTAAAAAGACAATAAAGCAAATGTGAGTTTTCCCAGGGTATGGAATAGCTGGAATTGCATTTGGCGCAGCCAGGAGGTGCACGACCGCGCTATGCTCGTCTGTGTGTTTGAGCTCCTGAAGAAAAACAATAATTAAGAGTAAACAAACAAGAGGTGAAAAACGGCAGAAGAGTCGTCGGTCGCCGAGAGGAGTCTGTTGCGGAAGACGGTGGTTATTGCATAGGAGAGGGATTCGAAGTGTGATGGTGTACCTCCTCCCCACAGGGATGAGTGATCTCCCAGATCTCAATCATAGGAGGGGATCAAGCAATCGACAAGAGAGAAGGCCCTTTAGCTCAGGGGGGCCGGTGGACATCTTCGAAGTGGAAGTGACCATTACTTTATAATAAAAAGATTGATGCCGATGGACCCCTCTTTATCACCCCTTGGTAATGGCTCCCTGACTCCGGTAGGCAGGTTAAGTGCACTTTGCAGTGACACATATTCAGCCACAGTGTGGGGGCAGTGGAGGTATTGGGAAGTCTAAGCACAAACTCCTTTCGAGAGATGAACATGCATTCTCCTCGACCACAGGTTAGGCGGGAGTTAAAGTGCCTTCTTATTTTTAATCTGTCTTTAATCTGGCGAGAGAGTTGTGTGGGAAAAGAGAATAGCTGCACTCTGTATATCATGCTATAGGGAGCATACAGTATCTCTGGAAACACTAAACACTGCAGGGCTGTATGTCTCTGGCAAGGGAAGTCAACAGAGTGTATCATCATATCATCACCACAAAAAAAAGGAAAAGAAGAAAGATGTAGCCTGGAACTGTTTTGAATCTATTCACACTTGGGCCTAGGCCAAATCTAGTTGCCAATGCGCTGATAAGAAAATGGTCTTTATCGTTGCATCTTTAATCGAGTCTAAGAGGCAATAGGAGATTTATACTGGGGGCTAAGGGGAGGATTAATGAGAATTGTGAGGTGAGTTGTGAGGAGCGTGTGTGTTGATGGGGGTGTTGTGTGTGATTATTTACCACAGCACTTGAGGGCGAGCTAAACCCAGCGACACAACAGCTGTTTTAAAAGCCCTGCTGCTTCGCTTCTGAGGTTTGTTTCCCTCGACGATCGCACTTTAATAAACACATTTTGCTGTTCTAAGGGCTTTTGCAATACATTTACATTTTAGTCATTTAGCAGAAGCTCTTATCAAGATAGACTTACAGGAGCAATTAGAGTTAAGTGCCTTGCTCCAGGGCACATAGAAAGATTATTCACCTAGTTGGCTTTGGGACCCCAACCATCGACCTTTCGGTTACTGGCCCAATGCTCTTAACCGCCAGGCTACCCGCCGCCCTAAAGTCTTTCCTCGATTCCTCACATCCAACCGAATCCTCTCTCCTAGATCTCCCAAAACTCATTGTAGGAGAAGATCTGAGGTGATCTTCTCCTCCAATGCGGCCCGATAAGGTGCATAGAGAGGATGCGAGGAAACAAGGAAAGACTTGAGATTCACCCCAGTAGATTGCCATTCTACCGATGGAGAATGGAACCAGTAAAAGAGTCACCATCTCAAGTCAATCCAAGCAACATTTCAGTCATGCTTTTCACCTACTCACACTAACCCCCACATTTTAGAAACATACAATGACAAAATGAGGACATCCAGTGTTCAAGGGATAGTTTAAGAACACTGATCTTTTGCTACAGAGACCAACCAGACTTTAAAATCAACAATCGTACATGGTCACATCATGAGGGCCAAATCCCAACTAGAGATGCATGCGCGTTGGGATTTGTTCCCCAAAGTAAAAATTTGCATATACTGTATTTACATCCTCCGCCAGCTGGGCAGTGCTTTTATTTGATGTGTATCATCAACATTGTTTTACATAAATGTGCAATGACTCAACTAAACCATACAGGAACAAGGTCCACATGCATTTCATGAAGGAAGAAAAATGGCATTCAAGAGGCCCTGGACACTTTGTTGTCACCTGGTGCAATTTAAAGAGCTCAAACAGGGCCTTGGACTTTGGTCATGCCCTAGTATTCATCATCCCCAATGTACTGCAGTATGTATGAGGAACCACACAGAAGCAACTACCCTGGCACTCTCGCCAAATAAGTCAGGCAACACAGAAGAGATTTTCAAGATATCCTCGGCCCTCGTGCATTGGATGTCGTATGACAGTGTGTAGATTTCATAAAGAGTCGCTTTGATGGTTAGACACCACATCTCTCCCTTCTGGAGGACCAAGAGCTGACTCCACCACTGTCCCATCCTCCTCTAGCACCAGGATGAGGAACTGGCATGTCTGTTCTAGAAGGTCATCCAGGGAGGTGACCATGAACCCTTTCTTCTGCCTTCGACTGGGTGCAGAGCCTGAAGGGACGGGGCTCGGGTGGGGGAAGGATCCGGCATGAGATTGTTCACACTGACCTCACCAAGTCTGGGAGAAGGGTTTTCACATATCCACACATTTAAAATCAAGTGCAGTCATTGTTTTGCGCGAATATCTAAATTAAAGTAGGCTCTTGCAAACCTGTAGCTTACAATACCTACTGGTGGTCACTGGCCCAGTAGATCATTGTATAGGTGTCAGCTTGAGACGGGACTGTGCACGTGTCTATTCGTTATGGGGTTTTATTCTTACCATGGACATAACTGTCTTCTTCCGTGAGATTTCCCTCTGTCGGGAGAAATCTTCTCTCTGTCACTAATGATGTACCATGATGTACCATCATGAACCCATAATGATGTATAAAGGGTAGCTTTAGCCGCTTTCACGCCTAGTTCATTTCACTCTGACTAGCAAAGACACAGACAGAGTTTGAAAACGTTTTGTTAAAACCAAATTTTGTTACATAAAATACAATTTCTAATAGTGCTGCACTGTTTTGATCCTGGGGACCCCAAGGGGTTCATGTTTTGTTTTTTGCCCTAGTGCTACACAGGTGATTCAAGCTCGTCATCAAGGTTTGATTATTTGAATCAGTTGTGTAGTGCTAGGGGGGGGGGGAATGTGCACGTCTAGGGGTTCCCAGGACCAAGTTTGGGAAACGCTGACTTACTCATATAACATGTGTAGGCCTTACATAATCAGCTCCAATTAATATGGAGAACAGTCATAAGGCATTTTGAAGAATAAATATTTCTGACATCGCTCACCAGTGACATTGTAATTAATGAGCTAAGCATCTTGCGTTGCAGTTTATAAAATAGAAAAGTGTCTGTGCAGCGTAGGGCCATCTGTGTCATGTTTTGTCTTTGATCATGTCTTGTCCCTGTGCTTCCCTCTGCTGGTCTTATTAGGTTCTTTCCCTCTTTCTCTCTCTCTCTCTCCTCCTGCCTCTCTCCCTCTCCCGCTCTCTCTCTCTATCGTTCCGTTCCTGCTCCCAGCTGTTTCTCATTCTCCTAACGACCTCATTTACTCTTTCACACCTGTCCCCTATTTTGCCCTCTGATTAGAGTCCCTATTTCTCCCTCTGTTTTCCGCTTCTGCCTGGTCGGATTCTTGTTTGATGTTTGATGTTCCTGTGTCCTTGTTCCGCCCTGTCGTGTTCTTTGCCTTCTTCAGATGCTGCGTGTGAGCAGGTGTCTATGTCAGCTACGGCCAGTGCCTTCCTGAAGCGACCTGCAGTCTGTGGTCGCGTCTCCAGTCGTTCCTCTCTATTGACGAGAGGATTTCAGTTTCCTGTTTTGGATTGACCATTGATAATTCCAGGAGAATCATTATTTGTTTAATACTGGAATAAAGACTCTGTTACTATTACGTCGCTTTTGGGTCCTCATTCACCAGCATAACAGAAGAATCCGACCAAGAATGGACCCAGCGACTACGGATTCTCGCAACACTGCCGTCGAGATCCAGGGAGCAATGCTCGGCAGACACGAGCAGGAATTGTCTGCTGCTCGTCATGCCGTTGAGACCCTGGCCGCTCATGTCTCCGATCTCTCAGGACAGTTTCAGAGTCTTCGTCTCGTGCCACCAGCTACTTCCTGGTCTTCCGAGTCTCCGGAGCCTAGGGTTAATAACCCACCATGTTACTCTGGGCAGCCCACTGAGTGTCGCTCCTTTCTCACCCAGTGTGATATTGTGTTCTCTCTCCAGCCCAACACATACTCAGGAGAGAGAGCTCGGATCGCTTACGTCATATCACTCCTTACTGGTCGGGCTCGGGAGTGGGGCACAGCTATCTGGGAGGCAAGGGCTGAGAGTTCTAACGTTTATCAGAACTTTAAGGAGGAGATGATACGGGTTTTTGATCGTTCAGTTTTTGGGAAGGAGGCTTCCAGGGCCCTGGCTTCCCTATGTCAAGGTGATCGATCCATAACGGATTACTCTATAGAGCTTCGCACTCTTGCTGCATCCAGTGACTGGAACGAGCCGGCGTTGCTCGCTCGTTTTCTGGAGGGACTCCACGCTGAGGTTAAGGATGAGATTCTCTCCCGGGAGGTTCCTTCCAGCGTGGACTCTTTGATTGCACTCGCCATCCGCATAGAACGACGGGTAGATCTTCGTCACCGAGCTCGTGGAGGAGAGCTCGCGTTAACGGTGTTTCCCCTCTCCGCATCTCAACCATCTCCTCCCATCGGCTCAGAGACTGAGCCCATGCAGCTGGGAGGTATTCGCATCTCGACTAAGGAGAGGGAACGGAGAATCACCAACCGCCTTTGCCTCTATTGCGGTTCTGCTGGACATTTTGTCATGTCATGTCCAGTAAAGGGCCAGAGCTCATCAGTAAGCGGAGGGCTACTGGTGAGCGCTACTACTCAGGTCTCTCCATCAAGATCCTGTACTACCTTGTCGGTCCATCTACGCTGGACCGGTTCGGCTGCTTCCTGCAGTGCCTTGATAGACTCTGGGGCTGAGGGTTGTTTTATGGACGAAGCATGGGCTCGGAAACATGACATTCCTCTCAGACAGTTAGGGAAGCCCACGCCCATGTTCGCCTTAGATGGTAGTCCTCTCCCCAGTATCAGATGTGAGACACTACCTTTAACCCTCACAGTATCTGGTAACCACAGTGAGACCATTTCCTTTTTGATTTTTCGTTCACCTTTTACACCTGTTGTTTTGGGTCATCCCTGGCTAGTATGTCATAATCCTTCTATTAATTGGTCTAGTAATTCTATCCTATCCTGGAACGTTTCTTGTCATGTGAAGTGTTTAATGTCTGCTATCCCTCCTGTTTCTTCTGTCCCCTCTACTCAGGAGGAACCTGGTGATTTGACAGGAGTGCCGGAGGAATATCATGATCTACGCACGGTCTTCAGTCGGTCCAGAGCCAACTCTCTTCCTCCTCACCGGTCGTATGATTGTTGTATTGATCTCCTTCCGGGGACCACTCCCCCTCGGGGTAGACTATACTCTCTGTCGGCTCCCGAACGTAAGGCTCTCGAGGATTATCTGTCTGTTTCTCTCGACGCCGGTACCGTGGTGCCTTCTTCCTCTCCCGCCGGAGCGGGGTTTTTCTTTGTTAAGAAGAAGGACGGTACTCTGCGCCCCTGCGTGGATTATCGAGGGCTGAATGACATAACGGTTAAGAATCGTTATCCGCTTCCCCTTATGTCGTCAGCCTTCGAGATTCTGCAGGGAGCCAGGTTCTTTACTAAGTTGGACCTTCGTAACGCTTACCATCTCGTACGCATCAGAGAGGGGGACGAGTGGAAAACGGCGTTTAACACTCCGTTAGGGCATTTTGAATACCGGGTTCTGCCGTTCGGTCTCGCTAATGCTCCAGCTGTCTTTCAGGCATTAGTTAATGATGTACTGAGAGACATGCTGAACATCTTTGTTTTCGTTTACCTTGACGATATCCTGATTTTTTCACCGTCACTCGAGATTCATGTTCAGCACGTTCGACGTGTACTCCAGCGCCTTTTGGAGAATTGTCTCTACGTGAAGGCTGAGAAGTGCGCCTTTCATGTCTCCTCTGTCACATTTCTCGGTTCTGTTATTTCCGCTGAAGGCATTCAGATGGATCCCGCTAAGGTCCAGGCTGTCAGCGATTGGCCCGTTCCTAAGTCACGTGTCGAGTTACAGCGCTTTCTCGGTTTCGCTAATTTCTATCGGCGTTTCATTCGTAATTTCGGTCAAGTGGCTGCTCCTCTCACAGCTCTGACTTCTGTCAAGACTTGCTTTAAGTGGTCCGGTTCCGCCCAGGGAGCTTTTGATCTCCTCAAGAAGCGTTTTACATCCGCCCCTATCCTTGTTACTCCTGACGTCACTAAACAATTCATTGTCGAGGTTGACGCTTCAGAGGTGGGCGTGGGAGCCATTCTGTCCCAGCGCTTCCAGTCTGACGATAAGGTCCATCCTTGCGCTTACTTTTCTCATCGCCTGTCGCCATCGGAACGCAACTATGATGTGGGTAACCGCGAACTGCTCGCCATCCGCTTAGCCATAGGCGAATGGCGACAGTGGTTGGAGGGGGCGACCGTCCCTTTTGTCGTTTGGACTGACCATAAGAACCTTGAGTACATCCGTTCTGCCAAACGACTTAATGCACGTCAAGCTCGTTGGGCGTTGTTTTTCGCTCGTTTCGAGTTCGTGATTTCCTATCGCCCGGGAAATAAGAACACCAAGCCTGATGCCTTATCCCGTCTCTTTAGTTCTCCTGTGGCTTCTACCGACCCCGAGGGGATTCTCCCTGAAGGGCGTGTTGTCGGGTTGACTGTCTGGGGAATTGAGAGACAGGTAAAGCAAGCACTCACTCACACTGCGTCGCCGCGCGCTTGTCCTAGTAACCTTCTGTTCGTTCCTGTCTCTACTCGTCTGGCTGTTCTTCAGTGGGCTCATTCTGCCAAGTTAGCTGGCCACCCCGGCGTTCGGGGTACGCTTGCTTCTATTCGCCAGCGGTTTTGGTGGCCTACTCAGGAGCGGGACACGCGCCGTTTCGTGGCTGCTTGTTCGGACTGCGCGCAGACTAAGTCAGGTAACTCTCCTCCTGCCGGTCGTCTCAGACCGCTTCCCATTCCTTCTCGACCATGGTCTCACATCGCCTTAGACTTTATTACCGGTCTGCCTTCGTCTGCGGGGAAGACTGTGATTCTTACGGTTATCGATAGGTTCTCTAAGGCGGCACATTTCATTCCCCTCGCTAAGCTTCCTTCCGCTAAGGAGACGGCACAAATCATCATTGAGAATGTGTTCAGAATTCATGGCCTCCCGTTAGACGCCGTTTCAGACAGAGGTCCGCAATTCACGTCACAGTTTTGGAGGGAGTTCTGTCGTTTGATTGGTGCTTCCGTCAGTCTCTCTTCCGGGTTTCATCCCCAGTCTAACGGTCAAGCAGAAAGGGCCAATCAGTCGATTGGTCGCATATTACGCAGCCTTTCGTTTCGAAACCCTGCGTCTTGGGCAGAACAGCTCCCCTGGGCTGAGTACGCTCACAACTCGCTTCCTTCGTCTGCTACCGGGCTATCTCCGTTTCAGAGTAGTCTTGGTTACCAGCCTCCTCTGTTCTCGTCCCAGCTCGCCGAGTCCAGCGTTCCCTCCGCTCAGGCTTTTGTCCAACGTTGTGAGCGCACCTGGAGGAGGGTCAGGTCTGCACTTTGCCGTTACAGGGCGCAGACTGTGAGAGCCGCCAATAAACGTAGGATTAAGAGTCCTAGGTATTGTCGCGGTCAGAGAGTGTGGCTTTCCACTCGTAACCTTCCCCTTACGACAGCTTCTCGCAAGTTGACTCCGCGGTTCATTGGTCCGTTCCGTGTCTCTCAGGTCGTCAATCCTGTCGCTGTGCGACTGCTTCTTCCGCGACATCTTCGTCGCGTCCACCCTGTCTTCCATGTCTCTTGTGTCAAGCCTTTTCTTCGCGCCCCCGTTCGTCTTCCCTCCCCCCCCCCCCGTCCTTGTCGAGGGCGCTCCTATTTACAAGGTACGAAGGATCATGGACATGCGTTCTCGGGGACGTGGTCACCAGTACTTAGTGGATTGGGAGGGTTACGGTCCTGAGGAGGCGAGTTGGGTTCCATCTCGGGACGTGCTGGACCGTTCGTTGATTGATGATTTCCTTCGTTGCCGCCAGGGTTCCTCCTCGAGTGCGCCAGGAGGCGCTCGGTGAGTGGGGGGGTACTGTCATGTTTTGTCTTTGATCATGTCTTGTCCCTGTGCTTCCCTCTGCTGGTCTTATTAGGTTCTTTCCCTCTTTCTCTCTCTCTCTCTCCTCCTGCCTCTCTCCCTCTCCCGCTCTCTCTCTCTATCGTTCCGTTCCTGCTCCCAGCTGTTTCTCATTCTCCTAACGACCTCATTTACTCTTTCACACCTGTCCCCTATTTTGCCCTCTGATTAGAGTCCCTATTTCTCCCTCTGTTTTCCGCTTCTGCCTGGTCGGATTCTTGTTTGATGTTTGCTGTTCCTGTGTCCTTGTTCCGCCCTGTCGTGTTCTTTGCCTTCTTCAGATGCTGCGTGTGAGCAGGTGTCTATGTCAGCTACGGCCAGTGCCTTCCTGAAGCGACCTGCAGTCTGTGGTCGCGTCTCCAGTCGTTCCTCTCTATTGACGAGAGGATTTCAGTTTCCTGTTTTGGATTGACCATTGATAATTCCAGGAGAATCATTATTTGTTTAATACTGGAATAAAGACTCTGTTACTATTACGTCGCTTTTGGGTCCTCATTCACCAGCATAACAATCTGGTTCACTGTGTTATCTTATTTAATTCCCGACCTTCATTAGTCAATCATCTTTAATGTGCTTTTCATTTAATGCTATTGGTCCCTGGCTGTTTCGTTCTTTATCTGGAATAATAACACAGTGGGTTTATAAAAATACTTCCAATGAGCTCTATCGGTAGTGTTACAGGCTTTTTCCCCCTCTCCATTTCAAGGTTGGTTTTGGATGCATATGTCCTGTTTATGTGTTGCGCACACTGATTGGAGTCACCTCGTTAGTCAGGATGTGTTTTACCTGTGCTGGCCCAGCTGGTATTTAAGACCTGCTGGCCCAGTACATCAGTTGGAGAAGAGATGTTGGGAGACCTACAACTCATGTTAGCTGAGGTGTACGGTATAGCGTGTCCACTGTAGGTAACAAAACAGCCTGACTCTAGTGGTTTCCCGTGTTTAGTTTGGTCCATATTCTTTGGAACTCTCTATTCTAAGTTTGTGTATGTATTTCCTTTAGTTTGTATTTTCTGAAGAAAATCCAGTGGGTATCCATGGTGGGTGTCATTTAGAACCCTTTTCCAGTTGCTTTGCCAACTTTCCGAACCTGTTTTGACACTTTCTGTTCTGGTTTGGTTGTCAATGATTCCTTTAGTTCCCTTTTCTTTTGAGTGAATGTTATGTTTGTCGTTAGGGAACGTGACAGTGGTCTGAAGGGGAAAAAAGAAGCCAATCCAGTAGTGGACTGAGCTGAACTAAAAGGCCTGTACACCTTTTCTGAAAGACAGGGATGTAAGTATGGACTGCTTTACTGGTCAGTTGATAAGACCCCAATATCTAAGATGAGGTGGTAGTTACTAAAGCCTACCCCCACAGTTAGAAAACCATAGGCCTTCAAGCTCTAAACCAATGTGTCAACATTTTCCCCTCTCTCACCAATTCTGCAAAATGATCTTTAATTGTCATTTCCTTTTTTTGATATACCAAAATCTGAGACCCTGACTTGAAGGACACTGAATTTCCATGTAGCCATTTTGTGGGAAAACTAACACCCCCACTTCAATTCTCCCCCTAATCACCATGGAGACCCCTCCACCATAGAGGCAAGTGTTTATGCTGTAATGAGCCTGCTATTGAATTCACAGCATCTTCTTAAATATATGTTATGTTAGCTATGCTTCCAGTACAAATTAAAAACCAAATGCATTGCTGCTTTTGAGTCCTCTCTCTGACTAGTAATTATGGTGCTTCATTTGTACTCTCCTTGCTGAAGGGATGCTGACTCTAGGCTGTTGGTGCTTCTCTGACGTGAAAGGAAGTACAAAAACATTAAAACCAAGGGATTGTGGGAAAAGTCTTGTTTACGAAATTTCCGTGTGGAGAGGGACACAATGAGAGTCTATACTGCTGAATCGCCCTTGTACACCACTGTATATCCTAGCACACAGTATCAATTGTTTATTTTTTCCTTCACAGCACTCAAAACACTCAAGGTTTTACAAGGAATGTAACACCACGGTGTGTGATGGGGGGGGGGGGACACAAGACCCACCATGGGGTCTAACAAACTACCCTGCCAGAAATAAGCAACATTCACATGCTTGTTATTTTCCCTTATCTTGTCGATAGGAACTCCTGTGTTCAAAGGTTGGCTGCGACGTGAAATGACACGTGCAAAGAACAGGCACAATGATTGGCAGCCACCGGTACTGTGAAAACACATCGGCTTGAGTCAACGCCTGTCTTAAAAAACATTTTCATTCAGCCTCGAAATGCATAGATATGTAAATGTGGGTGGGTGGGGGTGACGATAACCAGGGAACTTTTACTACGGCGTGTAATTAAATATTTCCCAGTGCAAAATAAAGATAAGGACTCCATTAGGCCCTTAAAACATTCCAGGATAATAGCTTTTTGGTGGTTGATGGAGCGGCTCATGTGGGACAGGTGGGATTTACTCCCAGGCTCCGTCGGCGTGGCGACAGCAGCCAGCGCCAAGGCATCTCGCGTGGTAATCCGCCACCGGAGAAGAAGTCAGCGGCATTTGATGCACCATTGGCACCGCAGGCAAATGAGATTACAGAGAGGGAATGGAATTGACTCTCTCGTTGACAGATTTACAGATCCCGCTGGATAGAATACAGGCAAAAGGGCTGTAAAACCCATCATCTGTGGGTGAATTACACACCGCTTGGAACAACTTGTTTGGTTTAGGAAATCCACACAACCCCCTTTGATTTACCTGCTTCCCACACCCCCCCCCTCAATTTTCTCAACTGGATTGCCTTCTCTTTCTCTCTCCCTCTTGCTCTCTCGCTTTCTTTTTCTCACTTCCTCCCTTTCTCTTGCTCTCTCCAAGGGTGAACAGAAGAGATGGTGGTATTTGTCACTGCCATGACTCAAGGCTCTAGTCTTTAATCTATTGGTTAATCCATGAGAGGTAATCATCTGTGGCCTTTGATCTGCTCTGTGGCCACAATAGGATCGTTTTTGACTGCTGCACAGTATATTTCTGGATGGGATGAAATATGAAATTGGAATCTGACTGGATGGATATTACCATCTAAGACCAGTGGTTGTCTTTAACTCCCTTAGCAATAGCACAAGGAAGTCACATAACTGCACTGCTTATGCAGCAGTAAAGATTTCAGAACTATTTCACCTTGGGAATTCTGACAGAACCAATAATAGCAATAAATGTAATGTCATCAGCTTAATTCCTCAACTTAATTTAGGAAAATAAGAACAATCTGAAATGTATTTTTGATACTGTCGCAAAGCTAACTAAAAAGCAGCATTCCCCAAGTGAGGATGGCTTTCACTTCAGCAGTAATAAATTAATGAACTTATCAGAAGATATCAGTTTGTCTCTGTGAATGGTTAGTCCTCTGACAAATCAACTGTACATTTCGGTGTTCCTCAAGGTTCCGTTTTGGGACCACTATTGTTTTCACTATATATTTTACCTCTTGGGGATGTCATTCGAAAACATAATGTTAACTTTCACTGCTATGCGGATGAGACACAGCTGTACATTTCAATGCAACATGGTGAAGCCCCAAAATTGCCCTCGCTAGAAACCTGTGTTTCAGACATAAGGAAGTGGATGGCTGCAAATGTTCTACTTTTAAACTCGGACAAAACAGATGCTTGTTCTAGGTCCCAAGAAACAAAGAGATCTTCTGTTGAATCTGACAATTAATCTTGCTGGTTGTAAAGTCGTCTCAAATAAAACTGTGAAGGACCTCGGCGTGACTCTGGACCCTGATCTCTCTTTTGACGAACATATCAAGACTGTTTCAAGGACAGCATTTTTCCATCTACGTAACATTGCAAATATCAGAAACCTTCTGTACAAAAATGATGCAGAAAAATTCATCCATGCTTTTGTTACTTCTAGGTTAGACTACTGCAATGCTCTACTTTCCGGCTACCCGGATAAAGCACTAAATACACTTCAGTTAGTGATAAATACGGCTGCTAGAATCCTGACTAGAACCCCAAAATTTGATCATATTACTCCAGTGCTAGCCTCCCTACACTGGATTCCTGTTAAGGCAAGGGCTGATTTCAAGGTTTTACTGCTAACCTACAAAGCATTACATGGGCTTGCTCCTGCCGACCTATCCGATTTGGTCCTGCCGTACATACCTACACGTACGCTACGGTCACAAGACGCAGGCCTCCTAATTGTCCATAGAATTTCTAAGCAAACAGCTGGAGGCAGGGCTTTCTTCTATAGAGCTCCATTTTTATGGAATGGTCTGCCTACCCATGTGAGAGACGCAGACTCGGTCTCAACCTTTAAGTCTTTACTGAAGACTCATCTCTTCAGTGGGTCATATGATTGAGTGTAGTCTGGCCCAGGAGTGTGAAGGTGAACGGAAAGGCTCTGGAGCAACGAACCGCCCTTGCTGTCTCTGCCTGGCTGGTTCCCCTCTCTCCACTGGGATTCTCTGCCTCTAACCCTATTACAGGGGCTGAGTCACTGGCTTACTGGTGCTCTTTCATGCCGTCCCTAGGAGGGGTGCGTCACTTGAGTGGGTTGAGTCACTGACGTGATCTTCCTGTCTGGGTTGGCGCCCCCCCTTGGGTTGTGCCGTGGCGGAGCTCTTTGTGGGCTATACTCTGCCTTGTCTCAGGATGGTAAGTTGGTGGTTGAAGATATCCCTCTAGTGGTGTGGGGGCTTGGCAAAGTGGGTGGGGTTATATCCTTCCTGTTTGGCCCTGTCCGGGGGTATCATTGGATGCGGCCACAGTGTCTCCTGACCCCTCCTGTCTCAGCCTCCAGTATTTATGCTGCAGTAGTTTATGTATCGGGGGGCTAGGGTCAGTTTGTTATATCTGGAGTACTTCTCCTGTCTTATCCGGTGTCCTGTGTGAATTTAAGTATGCTCTCTCTAATTCTCTCTTTCTCTCTTTCTTTCTCTCTCTCGGAGGACCTGAGCCCTAGGACCATGCCTCAGGACTACCTGGCATGATGACTCCTTGCTGTCCCCAGTCCACCTGGCCGTGCTGCTGCTCCAGTTTCAACTGTTCTGCCTGCGGCTAAGGAACCCTGACCTGTTCATCGGACGTGCTACCTGTCCCAGACCTGCTGTTTTCAACTCTCTAGAGACAGCAGGAGCGGTAGAGATAATCTTAATGATCGGCTATGAAAAGTCAACTGACATTTACTCCTGAGGTGCTGACTTGCTGCACCCTCGACAACTACTGTGATTATTATTATTTGACCATGCTGGTCATTTATGAACATTTGAACATCTTGGCCATGTTCTGTTATAATCTCCACCCGGCACAGCCAGAAGAGGACTGGCCACCCCTCATAGCCTGGTTCCTCTCTAGGTTTCTTCCTAGGTTTTGGCCTTTCTAGGGAGTTTTTCCTAGCCACCGTGCTTCTACACCTGCATTGCTTGCTGTTTGGGGTTTTAGGCTGGGTTTCTGTACAGCACTTTAAGATATCAGCTGATGTAAGAAGGGCTATATAAATAAATTTGATTTGAAATTTGATCAGGCCACCCATTAAAAAAATTATTCATATTTTTTCCACCACTTCGGTTGATCTTTCCATTTTTCTGTTTTCAGCAATCGTTCATTATTTCATAGACAAATTATGTAGGGAGGAAGATAAATATAAGTTTCCACTGTTATATTTTCAAGGTTAATTAATTTAATCACATAAACCCAATATGAAGATAACATCAGAGTACGCCAGGTTATCTGTGTAGCATCAGATACACCACAAACTATGATCCTTCACCATATGATGAAATATACTGTGTTATAATCCACGCTGAATACACTGTGCAGTGCAGATGGGAATAGATAACCTCCCAATACACCTCTTCAGAAGAGTTTAGCAGTAAATAGAAATCCAAAATGAAATGGCTTTAAAAAATACTAATCCATTTTAAATGGGTTGTATGGTGGTGATGAATGGAACTGACAACCACGTGAGCTGGCAAACAGAAGCTATTGGGCATGTGTATATCTTGAGTTTGTTGATCTTTCTGTGTTGTTCAATGGAACTGAGAACACATCTGTGAGATGGAAATAGAAACATATTGTGCATGTTTATAACTTAGTACCTTACAGGAGATCATCAACTTGAACTCTTTCATTAAATATTTACTTTACAGTGAGAGTTTTGTTTATGACCTTAATCCTTTGATAAAATCGTGATCTTATCTATTATTCATAAATGCACTGAAGTATTTGATGTGATGTCCAATGCATAGCATAGCAGCAAGACAACTTCATGAGCTACTACCAGTACATTATTCATGGAATCAATGGGGACTAATCCATTCAGTTTAAGGAAACATAGTTTTGCCTATAACTGTTGTTCAACTAAACTGTGCATTTTGATGTATTTTGCACTGATATTTTGCCCTGATAACAGCCACTCAAAAATGTAAAATGCTGATTTGGGTGGTCTAGCTAATCAACAAAACAATGGTAGCGATATAATCATCAATATTATAGCTGATTATGTGGTTATGGGAGCAGTGGTTATCTGGGAGCAGTTCTTATACAATACATTTCATGAATTGAAATACATTTTTCCCACATTCACTGTGGACTGTATATTATTAAAACAAATAGAATGTGAAACCATATGTAAGTTTTGCATTCAATGCAATTCACTGGCGTGGCGTAGTTTCTCTGGACCCCCTGCAAAATCAGACTTGATATGACATGAGCCATCCTCATGCGCTCTCTCCCAGCTTGGATAAAGTTTTTGTGCCTAAAACCAATCACTTCTTTATCTGGGAGCAGTTCTTAAAACAACGGTGCTTACGTCATTCAAACCATCCCATCTACCACTTCGATACACCTTTGTCTCTCACAAGCTGCATTTAAACCCCACTCTCATTAGTCCCCTCTTAGCCTCTGTCCATTATTTTAGTGACACCCTCCAGGGTGAACAACTCATTCAACTCCTGCAGTAGTGGGAGTACAAAAAAAATGACGTATTTTGTAACCATCAGTTTCTCAAAGAAAGTGGACCTTTTATCAGACAGAGAAGGGAAATAGCTGAACGTGGGAACAAGTCTTATTTGCCGAAAAGAGCTTGGATTGAGAAGATGGTTGATCAGATTGTACCCATACACCTACATATTTTCTCTTAAAATGGCAGATAAGAAATTACCAGAGTGTCTTTTCCCCAGTAGGTCTTTCGTTATATGTGGTGAAACCAACACGCACACAAACAAATGCAAACACACACACGTTTCGGCAGCAATTACTTGGTATGGAGTTTGGATTTCCAACATCCCTTTTAACCAACTAAATGTGGACCAATTTGAATCTTGCTGGAATTAAGGAACTGTATGGTACTTACTACCATCTAAAAATGTATTTCAATTCATGAAATGTATTGTATAAGAACTGCTCCCAGATAACCACTGCTCCCATAACCACATAATCAGCTATAATATTGATGATTATATCGCTACCATTGTTTTGTTGATTAGCTAGACCACCCAAATCAGCATTTTACATTTTTGAGTGGCTGTTATCAGGGCAAAATATCAGTGCAAAATACATCAAAATGCACAGTTTAGTTGAACAACAGTTATAGGCAAAACTATGTTTCCTTAAACTTACTACCATGTAATACAATTTGAATGTTACTGCGTCCCATTGTTCTATACCAAGAAGGGGAAATATTGAGCGATTGATTAGTGATAGTGTGTTTGATTCCCTTGGAGAAACTTCCTCTAAAACTTTGGGATTAGCACCTTGGATCTCTCCTTCTAAGAACATCAGAGTACACAATCTGGCTCCTGTTTTATTGATCACCTAATCGTTTAACACTTCTTCCAAGGGCACTAGGCTTATCAGGTTCTGCCTAATATCTATCTTTCCAACACAAAATATGCAATTGAACACCCTACTCTCTGAACTTAGCCAATGTCATGAATGTTCACATTTTTTGTCTCTACAGCACTATGATCAGGTTCAAGAATTCTCATATCCCTGCTTGTCGTTAAAAACAAGGGTAGCCTAAATTGTCGCTACAATTTCTGTGCGTGTCGACTGAAATCACTCCACTTATCTGAATGGGCTCTTCATATATAAAACAAGCATTTAACTGAACACTAGTTAGAAGCTGCTCCTTTTACATCAAACTCCTTTAGCTTACTGATTTAATTGAAAAAGTGCAAGGGTTTTGTTATGTTTGTTCCTTGTACAATGACGAACTGGGGCATAGGTTTAACTACTTTTAATAAACATACTTCAGCTAGCAATCTCCTTGTGTAGCCATGCAAGGCATACTTCAACTTCCCCACCCTCGCATAGCCTGCTGGGTAATGTAGTCTTAATGTTAACCCATAACAACACATCTTCCTTTAATACTCTATTTGTTTTCACTGTCTAGGTGCCCCTTTTTCTTTCTTTTTTAGCAATTCTCAATAGGACTGTCAGAGCCCCTGAAAGGCTTTTTTGGTTGTTCTGCTGAAGTGCTTACTGAAGCAGTTGGACAGCGTTCGTTGTCAGTCAGGGTGTTCTGACTGAATTGTCCATTTCTAAAGGCATTTGACGCTTCAGCAGTATCATCCTGATGATCCTCAATCCCTTGAGTGAACGGGTGAAGCTTTAGATCCACTCTGTTTTGTCTCAGTTGTGATCCATGTTCTGCTTGGATCTCATAGGATCACGGTGCAACGTCTCTCTGCACTCACCCTTGCTGCATCCAGGTTCCTGTAGTGATGTCTCAGAGTCGTACATGATCTCCAGGTTTCAGTTCAGGTAAGTGTCTTACACTTTTGTTGTGTCGCTGTTTTTGTTTGTCTTTCTGTTTTTCCTTCGAGTTTGACTTTGTGAGCACCTCTGGGTGTTAGCAAATCCTCATGGATGGGTAGGTTGGTTCTGATCCAATGTCCCATCAACAATTGTAACGGTAAAAGTCTGTTCTGCAGTGATGCACTGCGATAGATCATATTTTTTAGGAAATCCTATTTTCTATCGTGTGCCTTTTTCATCAGACCTTTGACAATTTTGACTGAACTTTCTGCAAAGCCGTTGGACCTTGGGTAGTTGAGGCTGGAGGTGTTGTGTCGGAATCTCCAGTCGTTAGCGAATGATCGGGCTCCCGAGTGGAGCAGCGGTCTAAGGCACTGCATCTCAGTACAATATGCGTCACTAGAGTCCCTGGTTCGAATCCAGGCTGTATCACATCTGGCCATGATTGGGAGCCCCATAGGGCGGCACACAATTGGCCCAGCATCGTCCGGGTTTGACCGGGGTAGGCCGTCATTGTAAATAAGAATTTGTTCTTCACTGACTTGCCTAGTTAAATAAAGGTTAAATAAATAAATAAAATAAAACATTGGAATTTGGAACTTGAGAACTGCGGGTTATTGTCGGAGTAGAGTTCAGACACAACCCCATGTCTTGCGAACACTGATTTCAGGTAGGTGATTACAGCTTTGCTGGAGGTAGTTGGCAGTGCTGCTACTTCAGGTAGTTTGAGTAGTAATCGGTAACAACAATGTGACTTTTGCCATTGCAGTCAAAAAGGTCAACTCCAACTTTGTTGTGGGTCGGTTGGGTACTGGATGAGGCATTAGCCACTCTGCTTGCTGCTTTGGCCTGTAGATAAAACACAGTTCACATGAAGCAGTGGTCTGGGTAATTTCCTGGTTCATTCTTGGCCAGTACATTACTTCTTGTGCTCGTCGTTTGCATTTCTCCTCACCCAAGTGGCACTTATGTATTTTCTGTAGTATTTATTTGCGTAGTGTCATGGGAATGGGAATGACAATCTTGTTGCCTCACAATGGTGAGCTCTACTCTGCACATCCAGTAATCCTGTATTCTCCTTGGACGGTTATTTTTCTGTTCAGGCCATCCTATCAGCAGAAGAACTTCTCCCAGGCCAAACTGTGACCCATCTGCAGAAATCCTTGTGCTTTTCTCTGGATCATAGAACCTGAGCACTGGCTCTTCTGTGATTGTTGTCTTCAGGTTTTTGAAGCAGTTGTCCTGCTTATGGGATCATTTCCATTAGATTCTTTGTTCCAGAAGACATCTGAGTGGAGCGGACTGTGTTGACAGTTCAGGTATGAACTATGCAAGATAGGTGATCATACCCATGAAGCGTCTGACGTCATCCTTGTTCTTCAGGCGTTCCATGTTGATGATGGCTGATGTTTTCCTCGGGTCTGGTTTGACTCCATCCTCTGAAAGTACGTCTCCCACGAAGGTAAGTGTTTTCAAACCAAACTCACATTTGTCCTTGTTTAGTTTCAGGTTGACTTTCCGTGTTAGGTCCAGCACGTCTCACTCTCGCATCGTGTTCTTTTGTGGACCCCCAGACGATGATGTCATCCATGGAATGTGCTCGAAGATCATGTGGATTGTCTTGTGGTAGACCTCTGGCACTGAGAGAATCCAATATGGTAGACAAATATACCTGTCCTCCGGTGTGTTGAATGTGTGTAGCCTTGAGCTTGCATCATCTAGCTTAATTTGCCAGAATCCTGGTGAGGCATCAAGCTTACTGAACCACTTTGCTCCAGAAAATTGCGACATTCTCTTCTCTGGTTGGCAACTTGAAATGCTCTCGCTTCATAGCTTTGTTGAGATCTAACGGGTCTAGACATATCCTGCGATCGCTGTTATTTTTCACCACAATAACCAGTGAGCTCACCCAATATGTAGGTTCATCCATTTTTGTGACGACGTCCATCTTTTCCATGAGTCCGAGTTCCTCCTTGAGCTTTTTCCTCAGTGCAAATTTAACTTTTCAGCACGCATGCACAACTGGAGTTTTGTCATCGGTACATATTTTGTGTTCTCCAGGTAAACAACCAAGACTCTCAAACACGTCCTCGTACTCAGTCAGTAGTGATTCTTGTTCGTTTTTAGTCTGATGTGACTACATACACTCTTTTCACCAAATTGAGCTTTCACATGCACTTGATTCCTAGAATAGGCTGTACACTCTTTTCCACAATCAGCAGCTGTGCTTTGAGCTGTTTTCCTTTGTGCTGTGAAGTTACTATGCAGCTTCCTTTGACTGGTACGTTCTCCCCAGTATAACCAGTAACCTTGATTTTCACAGGGTGTATTTTGCTCTTCACTTTCATTGTTTTGTAGTCATCCAGCAACAACAGGTTTACCTGAGTTCCAGTATCGAGCTTGAATGGTATTATAGTTTCATTCACAGTCAATGGCACAATCCTATTAGCTTTTACTGCATTGCATATTTCCACAGAATCAACAAAGAATTCTTCAGTCTCCTCTTTGACTCTGTGAGCATTTTTATTTGCAGCCTCAGCTTTGCAGCATTTTGAGAAATTATAAATACACGATTTGCCATATGCAGGGCAATTATTTTGCTTGTGGAAAACTCTACATTTTCCACGTCGTGTTTTGATTTTTCTCTTTTGCTTGTTTTTGTAAAGCGTTTTGTGTGTTGCTCCTCTCTTTTTATTGCATGCACTGACGTCTCATCCCTGCGCAGCTCTTTAGCTTGTGCTCTGGTGGTTTCAGCTGCTCAACATATATTCACTGCTTTATCCAAAGTTAAATCTTGCTCACACAGCAATCTCCCCTTGAGTACATTATCAAGAATGCCACTTTCAAAAGTAGCCTAGTAACTGAAAAGGTTGCAAGATCGAATCCCCGAGCTGACAAGGTAAAAATCTGTCATTCTGCACCTGAACAAGGCAGTTAAACCCACTGTCCCTAGGCCGTCATTGAAAATAAGAATTTGTTCTTAACTGACTTGCCTAGTTAAATAAACGTTAAAAAAAATCTTTCAGATTTTCAAATTCACACGTTTTGCTCAGTGTGTTCAGCTCAGCCAAATACTGGTCAAAACTGACTCCCTGTTTCTGATCATGAGAGACGTCCTGGCTTGGTACAAAGCAATCAATGTCAAGTTTACCTCGTCTAGCTGAAAGCTATTGTAAATGTCCAATACATCCTCTCCAATAACATACAGACAAATGGAAGCTTTCAATTTGTCATCATCTCCCCCTGCTCCACTGGCTGCTAGGTAGATATTGAATCTTTGCTTGAAACCTTTCCAATTGTCAGCTAGATCGCCTGTTAACTGCATAGGAGTAGGAGGCCTAAGCCTACCCATGACGGGAAACATTAGGGGAACAGCTACAGTTTCAATTTCTCTTACTTCGGTAGGTTGCTCATCAACTTGCTATTGAATCTTTGCTTGAAACCTTTACAATTGTCAGCTAGATCGCCTGTTAACTGCATAGGAGTAGGAGGCCTAAGCCTACCCATGACGGGAAACATTAGGGGAACAGCTACAGTTTCAATTTCTGTTACTTCGGTAGGTTGCTCATCAACTTGCTCGTCAACAGATTCTAATACAGCCCGCTCTCGCTGCTGTCACACTCGCTGCTGCGGCTCGTTGGCATCACTCTTGCATGCTAGCATCTTCGATTACTCACGTCACTTGACTTGTGGTAGAATGTTCAATTTTCATTGCGGAAATTTGCAGAGGTACTCCTTTTCTCTGTCTCGTCATAGCAACTACCAATCTGACACCATGTTATGTTTGTTCCTTGTATAATGACAAACCGAGGCATAGATTTAACTATTTTTAATTAGCATACTTCAGCTAGCAATCTCCTTGTGTAGCCATGCAAGGCATACTACAATTCCCCCAACCTTGCATAGCCTGCTGGGTAACATAGTCTTAATGTTATTAAACATAACAACACAGGGGTAATGAAAACTGTCAAGAGTAAAGAAATGTATACTTATAAATGGGCTCAGCTAAATACTACTGAATGGTGGGTGAGGATGCAAATCAATGATGGTGATAAAAAAAACTTGTGAAATGGGACTTGACGTGATTGCTAAAGCGGTATCTGAAAGAAACTGCATCCAGCACACCTTTTGATCTTTTTTTTTTGAGTAAGAGAATATACAATGGAACAGATACTAATGTTTTTTATGCATTACTTCTATGTTCAAAGGCGTTTTTGTGATGTTTGCACTGTTTGTTCTACATGCATATAATTCTAGTAATACACAGACCGTAGCGATTACACAGTAATCTTGGTTAGTCGCAGTGGAGGCAGAATGCCGGTGAGTGTGCGGAGGTAAAGTATGTTGGGTCAAGGCTATGCATTTACTGTGGTAATCCTTGTGCATGTATCAGATGCAGTTCCAAGTACAAAGAGAATGGTAATGACTAAAGTGACTACCCGATGGAACAAGGCCTCACAGAAATATGTACAGATGTATGATCCTAATTTGACCTATATTTTCACAGAAAGTTAATACTGCAGCATTAGGATTTGAACGTTTTGTCCCTCATGTTGCTTAATTGGTGGTTAGGCTATTAGCTGGCCAAAAGTAGGCTACATGGAAAAGTGCAATACTGTTAACATAACCATGTGTTTTCATTGAACCTATTCACACCCCTTTTTCCACATTTTGTTGCGTTACAGACTGAATTTAAAATGGATTACGTACAGATTGTTTGTCTCTGGCTTACATACAATACCCCATAATGTCGAAGTGGAATGATGTGTTTAGAAATTTTTACTAATTAATAAAAAATTCACAACTGAAATGTCTTGAGTCAATAAGTATTCAACCCCAAGTTGAATAGTAAAAATGTGCTTAAACAATCACAAAAAGTTGCATGGACTCACTCTGCATGCAATAATAGTGTTTAACATAATTTTGAAATGACTACCTTATCTCTGTATTATCTGTAAGGTCCCTCAGTTGAGCAGTGAATTTCAAACACAGATTCAACCACAAACCCAGAGCGGTTTTCTATTGCCTCGCAAAGAAGGGCACCTATTGGTAGATGGGTGAAAATAAAACAGAGCAGACATTGAATATCCCTTTGAGCATGTTGAAGTTATTAATTACACTTTGGATGGTGTATCAATACACCCAGTCAGTACAAAGATACAGGCGTCCTTCCTAACTCAGTTGCCGGAGAGGAAGGAAACCGCTCAGGGATTTCACCATGAGGCCAATGGTGACTTTAAAACAATTACAGAGTTTAATGGCTGTGATAGGAGATAACTGCGGATGGATCAACAACATTGTAGTTACTCCACAAAACTAACCTAAATGACAGAGTGAAAAGAAGGAAGCCTGTACAGAATACAAATATTCTAAAACATGCATCCTGTTTTCAGTAAGGCACTAAAGTAAAACTGTAATAAATGTGGCAAAGAAATTAACTTTATGTCCTGAATACAAACCGTATGTTTGGGGCAAATCCAACGTAACACATCATTGAATACCACTCTTCATATTTTCAAGCATGGTGGTGGCTGCATCATGTTATGGGTATGCTTGTCATCGGCAAGGACTAGGGAGTTTTTCAAGATGAGAAGAAACAGAATCGAGCTAAACACAGACAAAATCCTAGAGGAAAACCTGATTCAGTCTGCTTTCCAACAGACACTGGAAGACAAATTCACCTTTCAGCAAGACAATTATCTAAATCACAAGGCCAAATATACACTTGAGTTGCTTACCAAGACGACATTGAATGTTCCTGAGTGGCCTAGTTACAGTTTTGACTTAAATCAGCATGAATATCTATGGCAAGACTTAAAATGGCTGTCTAGCAATGATCAGCAACCAACTTGACAGAAATGAATACTTTTTAAACAGATATTTTGCTAATATTTTACAATCCATGTGTGCAAAGCTCTTAGAGACTTACCCAGAAAGACTCACAGCTGTAATTGCTGCTAAAAGTGATTCTAACATGTATTGACTCAGGGGTGTGAATACGTACTGTATGCAAATGTATTTCATTTTCAAAAAAAGTGCAACATTTTCTAAAAACATGTTTTCACCTTGTCATTATGGGGTACTGTGTGGAGATGGGTGATAATTATTTTTGGAATCCATTTTGAATTCAGGCTGTAACACAAAAAAAAATGTGGAACACGTCAAAGGTTATGAATACTTTCTGAAGGCACTGTAGGTAAATCAGCAAAAAAAGTCTGATCAAATTAAGATCCTACATCTTTATATAAGTGGCTTAAATGTACAGATTTTGTCTGCAATATTACCTGACTACAGTATTGACATAGACACATGGCCATGTACTGTAGATATGCGATCAAATCGTATTTCATTACCAAGAAAGTTTACTGTGTAGGCAAAAATCCTCACCATGAGCTACATGCATTTTTGCCCAACATGTCCGCTTTGATGACGAGTTCAGTTGTAGGCACAACAATTATTTAACGAATGCAATTGTATGGCAATAGAAAGTGAACAAATGTCGTAGCACCTGTTCTGCATTCCATTATTTATGATATTCAGCAGCTATTCATTTTCCTTTATTACAGCTTACATTGCGGGGTCTTGGTATGCCATTTCAAGAGACTACATCCAGGGACAGCAAAAGTCAACCTTTCCCCCTTTGAAAGGAAATGTTTTACTTATGAGCTGAGCACGAGGGAAATTTCTGTCTGACATAAAACCGTCTGGAAAATGTAAATAACTGTTAGGTAGCATTTCAAAAGAGATACAGCAGTCAGTCTATGGTGTCATACTGTCTTTGATTTATTGTTATTTGACGGATATTACAGTCATAACAATGTTTTTTTTTTTTGACATGCAATGCCATTATGCTTTCACTATTTATTCCACAACCATTTCTTGGTCTTAAACAAATTTAATTTCCAGCAAACGGCTAGAGTGATTTTCAAAGCCTTTTGCCAAATGCTTAAGATTCACAAAATTCCAGCCTTTGAACCGACTGATGTTTTAAACCAGAAATTAGTTAGAAAGTTCAAATCTCCACTCTGAGTAAACCTATCCCTGCCGTCCATCACTAAGCATCCTCCACTTGCTTTTCTCTCTGTCTCCTCTCATACTGATCCATGACAGTACATGAAGCCATTGAGGTCATCTTGGCCTGTCATGCAACGTTATGCTTTGTTGATAAGGAGTCTCCAGCAGGGGAAATGTACCCTCCATTCCCTGCTCTCTTTCTGCATTGATCCAGCCAAAGATGGCATGATGATGAAGTGGCTCGTTAGGCGCTGGAGGAATTAGGTGCGAGTGTGGCAGACATGAGCCAGCGATGTCTTCCCTGAAGGTTGTCGTTATGGCTTCCTGGTGTGTCACCTGGGCTCTCTAGAGGGGAGGAGCCAGCAGGAAGATACACAGCTGGGCTGTCTATGTGTTTGTGTGCATAGATGTCTGTGTGTGTGTGTGTGGGTGCTATACCAAGTATATTTTCCTTTCAGCTCATACAATAGCATCGTTTTTTTTTACCTCTTACATAAAAATAAAAAAAATATGGTAGTCACTCCTCTGATTTAGTTGCTGGGCCTTGGAGGGAAAACACATTCTTCCTATCCTGTTCCATTTTACCACTGTAAATAAGGTTATAGGGGTCTAGTGGGCCCAGACTATCGAGTCTATTCCATACCTACCTACTATAAGATAAATACAAGCGCAGGTTATATGGAGGCTACCTCACCACGGTAAGCAAACCACCATATGGAGGACAGAGCCTACTGAAATAACTCACACACAACTAAACATCTTCCATTATATCTGAACACTGTTATTACCTCACAATTTCTCACTAAATAACACCAGTTGGAAAAAGGACTGCAGAATAGCGGTAATATGTGCCCTCACCCTGTACCTGGGGTACTTGGCTAACAAAAAGTAGTGCTTATTTTAATGAATCCCAAAGAAATGCATTTGAAATTAACAACTAATCCATTGGTACTACTACTGACTACTACTTCCCATACGGAAAAAATTATCCATTGGAATATATTTCAATAAAATAGAAATATACACTGAGTGTACAAAACAGTGCTCTTTCAATGACAGACTGACAGGTGAATCCAAGTGAAAGCAATGATCCTTATTGATGCCACTTCATAAATTCACTTCAATCAGTGTAGATGAAGGGGAGGAGACAGGTTAAATAATGATTTTAAAGACTGAGATAATTGAGAGATTGATTGTGTATGTGTGTCATTCAGAGGGTGAATGGGCAAGACAAAATATTGAATTGCCTTTGAACGGGGTATGGTAGTAGGTGCCAGGCGCACCAGTTTGAGTGTGTCAAGAACTGCAACGCTTCTGGGTTTTTCACGCTCAACAGTTTCCTGTGTGTATCAAGAATGGTCCACCACCCAAAGGATATCCAGCCAACTTGACACAAATGTTGGAAGCATTGGAGTCAACATAGACCAGCATCCCTGTGGAACTCTTTCTACAACTTGTAGAGTCCATGCCCCAACGAATTGAGGCTGTTCTGAGGCCAAAAGGGGGTGCAACTCAATATTAGGAAGGTGTTCCTAATGTTTTGTACATTCAGTGTATTCAAATATATTGGGAAAATGTATTTACCAAATTTAATTGTAAAATATGTGTAAAAGACACACTCAAAACTCACACCCTTCTCTAGCCTGATGATAATGTTGAGTTTCATTGATCTCTGGTACCTTAGCATCAGGCGTTTTGCATGCAAAAGTTGGATCTTTGAGTTCTAGTTGAAAATAAATTCTGCAGCTATTGAGGTTTAGCCTAACTGCCACTTATGAAACATAATACAAAATAAATGAGACACTTGAACTTAGAACATGTGTGTAGATATATGTTAAAATATTATTTTTAAAATATCACAAGCTGTCAATCACAATTTCAAATGTTCCAGAGCCCCCAGGCCCGCCTCCAACTGACAGAGCAGCCATTACAATTACAAACTTTCTTCAGAAGATGGAGAAGAGCAGCTGTCAACACAGAAAAGCTTTCTTGAGGATAGTGTCATTTTATTTAATTATACATTCATAACATTGAATTTAAACATGATTTTGACCTGGTGGTTGACAGAGGAAGAAGATAATTTCTTCAACTCCAAACAAGAGTTTTCATTGAGCTTGCTAACACAACTAGCTTCCTTCTTTAGTGAAAATTAGAGCACACTAGTGCAGTCCACTAGTGATGGACTACGAAAAGGAAAGAGCCAGTTTCGATAAGGGATGATCGCTCTGAGTACACAGATAGAGGCACAATGACGAACAGGACACAGACTCAAGTTCAACCCTTTATTGCCTCAGACACACATGGCTTCATAGTGTAGTTGAATTAATGGTTTTCTGAGAAATAAGATGGCATTTACGCATTCTCTACACCAGGGAGTGTTTGTAGTTCTTGCAGTCCAGTTTTGGAAAAACTCCCTATAGGCTGTCTCATCGTTGTCGGTGATCAGTTGATCACTGTTGTGTCATCAGCAAACTTAATGTCTGGCCGTGCAGTCATGAGTGAACAGGGAGTACAGGAGGGGACTGAGCACACACTCGTGGCTTCCGTTTTGGGGTATGTACGTACGGTCACTGTGGGGACGACGTCATCGATGCACTTATTGATGAAGCCAATGACTGATGTGGTGTACTCCTCAATGCCATTGGAAGAATCCCGGAACATATTCCAGTCTGTGCTAGCAAAACAGTCCTGTAACTTAGCATCTGCTTCATCTGACCACTTTTTTTAATAGCCGAGTCACTGGTGCTTCCTGCTTGAATTTTTGCTTGAATCAGGAGGATAGAATTATGGTCAGATTTGCCAAATGGAGGTCGAGGGAGAGCTTTGTACGCGTCTCTTACCACAGGGTAACTGTCAATTTGTGAGTTTGAAATGGACACTTGAGGTGAAGGAATCAGCATTGTAAGTATCAATTTGATGTTCAGACATTATTTTCCAATACAGACGTTAAGTGCACAGAGGTAATTTGTACATTATATTTTGTGTTTCAGATGAAACCTTCAAGTGACTCCCATGATACAATTATTATTATTTAAAAAAGTAACCTTTATTTAACAAGGCAAGTCAGTTAAGAACAAATTCTTATTTACAATGACGGCCTAGGAACAGTGGGTTAGCTGCCTTGTTCAGGGGCAGAACGACAGATTTTTACCTTGTCAGCTCGGGGATTCGATCTAGCAACCTTTCGGTTACTGGCCCAATGTTCTAACCACAAGGCTACTTGCCACCCCAACTCAACAATGGACCAACTTATTGGAGCAAAAAATGAAGATTATTGAAAGCACTCTTTCAGTTCATTCATTCAAACTTTCCAAAGTATGCCAAAGCATGTTTTTGTGATTTAGTCCTGAACTTGGCAGTTTAATGCATTTTAATGTAGCCTAGTTACAGTATACTGTATAAGTTCAAAAGCAAAATGTTCCATTCATGAAAATACATGGCAACATATTTTACTATCTACCACAGCATGCTGTCAAAATGTATTTTCACACCATATATCTAAATATACAGTATAAACATATACACAACCGTTCAAAAGTGGTGCACAACTGAGCAAGAGGACAAGTACATTAGTGTCTAGTTTGAGAAACAGACGCCTCACAAGTCCTCAACTGGCAGCTTCATTAAATACTACACGCAAACACCAGTCTCAACGTCAGTGAAGAGGCGACTCCGGGATGCTGGCCTTCTAGGCAGAGTTCCTCTGTCCAGTGTTTGTGTTCTTTTGCCCATCTTAATCTTTTATTTTTATTGGCCAGTCTGAGATATGGCTTTAACTTTGCAACTCTACTTAGAAGGCCAGCATCCCGGAGTCGCCTCTTTGTCGGGTTCCCCTGCCTCAGCTGTCTCGACAGGCTGCCATGCTTCAGCGGGTTCGATAGGCTCCCATGCCTCATCTGGGTGAACAGGTTCCCGTGCCTCAGCTGGGTGAACAGGTTCCCGTGCCTCGACCGAGGCAACCGGGGAGGTCTCAGCTGGCTCATCAGGCTCTCATGTCTCAGCTGGTTCGTCAGGTTTCTGCGCCTCAGCGGAGGCGACCGGTCCGCTCCTGATCCCCGGGATCGTCCCTGTGGTTGGCATCCTGCGGCTGGAGCCGAACACGCTGGGGAGGGGGTACTGTCACGCATGCTCGCTCTCCGGTGCTCTAGGTCGCCATGCTCCCGCGCCTCAGCTGGATCAACAGGTTCCTGCGCCTTAGCACAGGTGACCGGTCCGCTCCTGATCCCCGGGATCGTCCTCTTGGTCGGCGTCCGGCGGCTGGAGCCATGCGTCGGGGAAGGGGGTACTGTCACGTGTACTCCCTCTCCGGCCTCTAGGTCACCAGGCTGCTCGTTATGGCGCACACCTGTCACCATCATTCCATGCATCAGCGCATTATGACACTCACCTGGACTCCATCACCTCCTTGATTACCTGCCCTATATACAGTATGTCACTCCCTTTGGTTCCTTCCCCAGGCGTCATTGTTTCTGTTTCATGTGTGTGCGTTGTTCGTGTGTCTTGTTTTGTGTTATGTTTTCCTTTATTTATTAAAGGATTCACTCCCTGAACTTGCTTCCCGACTCTCAGCGCACACGTTAAAATATTTTAGATTCTTCAAAGTAGCCACCCTTTGCCTTGAAGACAGCTTTGCACACTCTTGGCATTCTCTCAACCAGCTTCATGAGGAATGCTTTTCTAACAGTCATGCTGAGCACTCGTTTTTTCCTTCACTCTGTGGTCCAACTCATCCCAAACCATCTCAATTGGGTTGAGGTTGGGTGATTGTGGAGGCCAGGTCATCTGATGCAGCACTCCATCACTCTCCTAGGTCAAATAGCAAATCGCAAATTTGGACTCATCAGACCAAATGACAGATTTCCACTGGACTAATGTCCATTGCTTGTGTTTCTTGGCCCAAGCAAAACTCTTCTTCTTCTTATTGGTGTCCTTTAGTAGTGGTTTCTTTGCAGCAATTCGACCATGAATGCCTGATTCACGCAGTCTCCACTGAACAGTCTGTTACTTGAACTCTGTGAAGCAATTATTTGGGCTGAAATTTCTGAGGCTGGTAACTCTAATGAACTTATCCTCTGCAGCAGAGGTAACTCTGGGTCTTGCTTTCCTGTGGAGGTCCTCATGAGAGCCAGTTTCATCATAGCGCTTGATGGTTTTTGCGTCTGCACTTGAAGAAACATTTTCAGACTGACTGACCTTCATGTCTTAAAGTAATGATGGACTGTCGTTTCTTTTCTTATTTGAGCTGTTCTTGCCATAATATGGACTTGGTCTTTCACCAAATAGGGCAATCTTCTGTATACCAATGCTACCTTGTCACAACACAACTGATTGGCTCAAACGCATTAAGAAGGAAAGAAATTCCACAAATATACTTTTAACAAGGCACACCTGTTAATTGAAATGCATTCCAGGTGACTACCTCATGAAGCTGGTTGAGAGAATGCCAAGAGCGTGCCAAGTTGTCATCAAGGCAAAGGGTGGCTGGCTACTTTGAAGAATCTCAAATTTAAAATATCTATTTTTGGTTACTACATGATTCCATATGTGTTATTTCATAGTTTGTCTACACTATTATTCTACCATGTAGAAAATAGTAAAAATAAACAAAAACCCATGAATGAGTAGGTGTATCCAATCTTTTGACTGGTACTGTATATTTAAATATATGTACAATAAAGCTTACACATATTTCAATATCTTTAATTTACATATAGGTAAATACTGTATATGTACAGGACCAGTCGAAAGTTTGGACACCTACTCATACAGAGGCATTATGCATTATATGCTCTTTGGAGCAACCTTTAAGAGACTTAAGAAGACGCAGACATAACATCTATTGACATAAATCCTCCTCCATACTCTCAAAACTGTGTCCTGTCTCTTTTCATGTAAAAAAACTAAGAGGACATGATGTCGCAAACTGGAAAATAAATAGACACCAACAATCTATTAAATGGCTGCCTACTATTAAACCAGCACTTGATGGAAAACAGATTGATAAAATAGTTTCTGGTTCTGCTTCTTTTACTGCTCAAAGGCCTGAACGTCTAAACGGATTGTGCTATCAATCACTCTGGGAATAAGTTAACCAGCTAGCATCCTGACCAAATTCATTGTTTCAGAGTATTGCTTAAACTTTGATCATGAACATATCGATCCATCTTTGATATCTCTTAGACACTGCATGGCTGTGGCTCTTGATAATATGCCAACAAACAGACAGCCAGACAGGCAAAGCCTCCATAATGTACTAGAAACCTTGGATGCTCAGACAGCGGGCTCGGAGTGGCCTACATAGCCTGCTCGCTCCGACACCCTGTCTTCTGATGCCAGCCCAAAAGGCAGACAGGGGAGGAGCAGCTCAAACCCTCAGCAGATGGTTCAAATCCATATTGCATAGAGCACAAGCTGCCCATGACTGATACAGACCGGACCAAGAGCAGGAGCTTTGCTTCACATTACATTTTGCATTGCGTGGCCAATCTGCACTTCACGCCATCTGAACCCGTCTTAAACTGTCACTTTCGCTAAACCATAGGCCACATGGCCATGGGTTTAGGTACAGAGGGGCCTAGATGGAGGATTTGAACATTGGAAGGTGTTTACATGTTGATCAAATACGAAGTGGCTATGAATGCGGTTGTTGCTGGGGAAAGGTCTGACAACAAAATGGAGAGTTCATTCATTCAGTCTAAATTGTCATCGCCATCTCGTATTGTCTACCAGGCACGATGTTCAGCAGTACTCTTGCATTCATCTCACAACATCGTGTGAACTGCATGGAAGGTGTGTGAACTGCATGGAAGGTGATAACACCTACAGTATCACACTGAATCAATCAGGATGCACCGAAAGTAGTATGCTGCCTCAGGTTTGAAACAAAACTCTTATTCAGCTCCTGAAAAGAAGATTCTGACCCCTTTTCACAGCCAGGTACATTCAGTATACAAACAGTTAAAACCTTGGAATTACTTTATAATAATTATTACATTGCAATTGTTGAAGCCATTATGTGCTTTTTGTGTTTTCTACAGCCATAAGCATATCAGCATAACGACATAGGTCTACCGTAGAGTGTCTGCTTGACTGATTGAAATATTACACAGTATGAGAACATTGTACAGGACAAAGTAATGAGTATTTATTGGCTATGGAACAAACCTTATATTCATATCTACCTCCATTTTGTTGATTCCAGCCTACAAACAAAAACTCAAACAACAAGCTCCCGCGCTCAGGTCTGTTCAACGCTGGTCCGACCAATCTGAATCCACGCTTCAAGACTGCTTCGATCACGCGGATTGGAATATGTTCCGCATCGCGTCCAACAACAATATTGACGAATATGCTGATTCGGTGAGCGAGTTCATTAGGAAGTGCATTGACGATGTCGTACCCACAGCAACGATAAAAACATTCCCAAACCAGAAACCGTGGATTGACGGCAGCATTCGCGTGAAACTGAAAGCGCGAACCACTGCTTTTAACCAGGGCAAGGTGACCGGAAGCATGACCGAATACAAACAGTGTAGCTATTCTCTCCGCAAGGCAATCAAACAGGCTAAGTCTCAGTACAGAGACAAAATCGAGTCGAAATTCAACAGCTCAGACACAAGAGGTATGTGGCAGGGTCTACAGTCAATCACGGATTACAAAAAGAAAACCAGCCCCGTCGAGGACCAGGATGTCTTGCTCCCAGACAGGCTAAACAACTTTTTTGCCCGCTTTGAGGACAATACAGTGCCACTGACACGGCCCCCTACCAAAACCTGCGGGCTCTCCTTCACTGCAGCCGAGGTGAGTAAAACATTTAAACGTGTTAACCCTCGCAAGGCTGCAGGCCCAGACGGCATTCCCAGCCGCGTCCTCAGAGCATGCGCAGACCAGCTGGCTGGTGTGTTTACGGACATATTCAATCAATCCTTATCCCAGTCTGCTGTTCCCACATGCTTCAAGAGGGCCACCATTGTTCCTGTTCCCAAGAAAGCTAAGGTAACTGAGCTAAACGACTACCGCCCCGTAGCACTCACTTCCGTCATCATGAAGTGCTTTGAGAGACTAGTCAAGGACCATATCACCTCCACCCTACCGGACACCCTAGACCCACTCCAATTTGCTTACCGACCCAATAGGTCCACAGACGACGCAATCGCAACCACACTGCACACTGCCCTAACCCATCTGGACAAGAGGAATACCCATGTGAGAATGCTGTTCATCGATTACAGCTCAGCATTTAACACCATAGTACCCTCCAAACTCGTCATCAAGCTCGAGACCCTGGGTCTCGACCCCGCCCTGTGCAACTGGGTCCTGGACTTCCTGACGGGCCGCCCCCAGGTGGTGAGGGTAGGTAACAACATCTCCACCCCGCTGATCCTCAACACTGGGGCCCCACAAGGGTGCGTTCTGAGCCCTCTCCTGTACTCCCTGTTCACCCACGACTGCGTGGCCATGCACGCCTCCAACTCAATCATCAAGTTTGCGGATGACACTACAGTGGTAGGCTTGATCACCAACAACGACGAGACGGCCTACAGGGAGGAGGTGAGGGCCCTCGGAGTGTGGTGTCAGGAAAATAACCTCATACTCAACGTCAACAAAACAAAGGAGATGATTGTGGACTTCAGGAAACAGCAGAGGGAGCACCCCCCTATCCACATCGACGGGTCAGTAGTGGAGAAGGTGGAAAGTTTTAAGTTCCTCGGTGTACACATCACGGACAAACTGAACTGGTCCACCCACACAGACAGCGTTGTGAAGAAGGCGCAGCTGCGCCTCTTCAACCTCAGGAGGCTGAAGAAATTCGGCTTGTCACCAAAAGCACTCACAAACTTCTACAGATGCACAATCGAGAGCATCCTGTCGGGCTGTATCACCGCCTGGTACGGCAACTGCTCCGCCCACAACCGTAAGGCTCTCCAGAGGGTAGTGAGGTCTGCAGAACGCATCACCAGGGGCAAACTACCTGCCCTCCAGGACACCTACACCACCCGATGTCACAGGAAGGCCATAAAGATCATCAAGGACAACAACCACCCAAGCCACTGCCTGTTCACCCCGCTATCATCCAGAAGGCGAGGTCAGTACAGGTGCATCAAAGCAGGGACCGAGAGACTGAAAAACAGCTTCTATCTCAAGGCCATCAGACTGTTAAACAGCCACCACTAACATTTAGCGGCCGCTGCCAACATACTGACCCAACTCCAGCCACTTTAAAAATGGGAATTGATGGAAATTATGTAAAAATGTACCACTAGCCACTTTAAGCAATGCCACTTAATACAATGTTTACATACCCTACATTACCCATCTCATATGTATATATACTGTACTCTATATCATCTACTGCATCTTGCCATCTTTATGCAATACATGTACCACTAGCCACTTTAAACTATGCCACTTATGTTTACATACCCTACAGTACTCATCTCATATGTATATACCGTACTCTATACCATCTACTGCATCTGCCATGCCGTTCTGTACCACCACTCATTCATATATCTTTATGTACATATTCTTTATCCCTTTACACTTGTGTGTGTGTGTAAGGTAGTAGTGTGGAATTGTTAGGTTAGATTACTGTTGGTTATTACTGCATTGTCGGAACTAGAAGCACAAGCATTTCGCTACACTCGCATTAACATCTGCTAACCATGTGTATGTGACTAATAAAATTTGATTTGATTTGATTTGATTTAATCCTATATATTGTACTAGGCATAAAATATAGCCCTTCTAAACCAAAATACTAATGTGTTGATATTATCTGGTGAACTATGCAGCACCGCCCCAACCCCTCCCTAGCTCCCCATCAATTCCAAGGAGTGGAAATTTCTCCGAAATTCATGCGATCTTCCCATCAACCATTAAATGTGTGATAAAAATACATATTCAGTACACACACTGTGGTGGCGCGCACCACGGATGTGTTTCAAAAACCCAGCACACACACACTGAGCAGTTATTACAGGAGGAGTTTCCTGGGGGAGGTCACACATGTAGCAAAGATAACAAGCTCTGCTTACTGTCCCAACCACTAATAATGCATAAACCTCAGCCTGTCTACCACTGGGGTACTGCTACTGATACCAGACATGGGCCTTTCATGGCAGGCTTTGGGGGGAAGAAAAAGACTGCAATTCTTGTTTGACAAGGGAGCAGCACTAACTGTAGAGGCTCTGCAGCATCTCTTCATCACATCCATATTGTATTACTCGCAATAACTGGAAAGAGGAAGATGCTATATTTCCTCCACTCTCTCAATATGCTAAATGCGTACCACTTCCCACAACCTTGACCTGTTTTTTTTTTTGCTTTCTGGCTGGTTCTTTCACAAGAATGAGGTAAGTTAGGTGGGATGATGTTCAATTAGGGAAAAAATGCAGTCGGGAGCAATAAATCCGGTAACAAGGTCAGCTCAAGGTTAGCGTCCAGCACAGCAGACTCATATATCACAGTCAGAGGCTATGTTCCTCAATCCTGTCCAACCCAAACACCTTCGCCGACCTGATCCCTGACAATGCTGTCGGTAAATACAGTCTTAATGACATAGTGAAACCACCTGATAACCCCAGACATATTTCATCGGACCTGATCGATCCGCTTCCAGGACTCTTCCGTTACCCCCTTCTCTTCTTGTATATTCCACCAGATTTAAAGACATACTTATCTTTTCTTCCCTATCGGTCACACTACCAGAATACGTTTGATTCTGTGCAGGAGGAACACTTCAAAATGATCAAAGATGAAATTGCCATCTGCATTTATGAGTGAGGTAGGTCAGTAGTAGCAAGTACCAGAGGCTGACTGAGGACACAGCTGGGAAAGGGAAAGCTCATCCTTTATAGGGGTTAGCTGAGCTATAAGGGTTAGTTGAGCTGTAGGGGTTAGCCGGGCTATAGGGGTTAGCCGGGCTATAGGGGTTAGCCGAGCTATAAGGGTTAGTTGAGCTGTAGGGGTTAGCCGGGCTATAGGGGTTAGCCGGGCTATAGGGGTTAGCCGGGCTATAGGGGCTAGCCGGGCTATAGGGGCTAGCCGGGCTATAGGGGTTAGCCGGGCTATAGGGGCTAGCCGGGCTATAGGGGCTAGCCGGGCTATAGGGGTTAGCTGGGCTATAGGGGCTAGCCGGGCTATAGGGGCTAGCCGGGCATCCTCTACCCTCCAGACACATCCAAGTCGTGGTCAGTGTCTCCCAGACTAACTGAAATGGATATCGCTTCCTTCGCATACGTCTCCTGTCACTCTAATAGTCAGAAGAACTGTCGTCCGATCAGTTCAGGCACCAGAGCCCCATTTAACTGATACATGAAACAGTTCCCTTTTTACATGGTTATTACAGTGGCAGGCAGATGGGGGGAGGTGGGTTGTGCAAGGTGCCCAAGACAGAATTTTTACATTTGAAAGCTTAGAAGCAGAAAGATGGTCACTGCCCTCCTATATACACAACTCCCCAGTGTATTAGACGATCGAAAACGCAGGTCCAGCTGTGAGCAAAGTATGTGAGCGGAGTTGAGTGCATCGCTCCGGCTCTCGATGTCGTTTCAAACCACTCGTCTAAAAAACACTACTCGCTCACAGGAAAAAAACTGCTGCTCCAAATTCACTCCATTCATTAAAATCACCATTTAACCAACACCCATCTAATTTTGTGACTACCTGGACCTCCCATTTCGTTTTGAAGTATTGAAATCAAACCATGTGATTTTAATAAACAAAATTAAAAGGTGACCGTAGGAAGCGCTCAACATTTCAAAAAGGCTACATCTCTTATTAAACACAATATAAACACTCAAAATAGTCTGGAGCAAGACAGGTAACTTAAGAAGGAATGAAAAATAATTATTTAGACTATATTATTAGCCTATTATTTCAATTATTTCAAGGCTATAGCCTACAAATACATTTATTGTGAAGCGTTTGCAAGTGCGACACACTAGGCTGGAAAGGAAATGAAGCACCCAGCATTTAAAAACATTTAATTGTATTAAATCATTATAGTCTATAAATTGTGAATATGTTGTGACATAGAATTACATAAAAATGACACAAATGCCCTATTATGCTCAGTCTAACGTGCCTTTGACTTCACTTGTAGTAACACGAGTTTGGCCAGAGACTGGCTTCAAGCTCATGAAATGGTACCTGGAGAGAAGGCCTGCAGCGGAGAATACCCTCTCCGCACTTGCAGAGCCACTGGGGATGCTAAACACCCTTCGGGCCACTCTTGCCAGGCTGGGCAGGGATGCAGAGTTGTTTTTTTAGTTTTTTTCTATAGAGAGGCAAAATATGCCAGGCCTATTGGGCCAAAATCAATGGTAGCCTACTGAATAGATAATCGAACGAAAATGAATAAAACTTTTAAGATCCTTGAGCTCATGAAGTAAGCGCTACTGGAGTGGTACTGGAGCGAAATTGGAGCGGGCGAGAAGGCCGAAGCTTTGGGAAACTCACTCAGCACTCCAGTCAAATTGGGCACGCTCCGCTCAGATACTCTGGCTGTGAGGTATCTAACTACTTAATCAATGCTACAGGAGCAGAACCATTCCAGTGATCACTCTCCTGCACCAGGGAAAGACTTAAGGGAACTGAAGGTCTGTGGGGCTTATTGCCTTGAAGCAGAGACAGAGGGACCAGAGATACTGGTTTCTTTGTATATCATTGCACACATGTTGATTGTAGACAGGAAGGTTGAGGGGAAAATTAAGATTATCAATACGTGTTTGATTTACTTTAAGGCAACCCTATCTTTCTGTTCCGTATAAAACTTCAAAATGGTTAATCAATTCTCTATAAGGTAGTAAGTGGTGGGCACCAATACAGAACGTGGGTATCAATATCAGTCGCGTTTTGATAAATCATTTGAAAACTGTTCTAACAGTTGCCAGGAATTGCAACACTTCCTTCATGCAGCCCCATTCTGCCATCTTTCAGATACTCATATTTTCTAGGCCAGACCCTAGAGTAGGCCATCCTCCTGATACAAGACTAGCATCTGTAATGGTTATCACTTTCATCTTAATACCCTCAGGCTTGTTATAAATGCGCTCTTTATATAAGAGTCAGAGGTACATTATAGATAAATAAACCATTAAAATGCTATTGTAATACCCTTGTTTGAACTAGGTATTGAGTTTATTCTTGTTAAAACCAAGTATTGAGTTTATTTGTTATAATTAATTGGTATTATATTTAAAAGGTGATTGAATTGCTCCTAAATTGTAATGTTGTTAATGCATTTCTTTTTGAATAAATATTTATTTAATGTATAAGTGAATAGTTAGGTTTACTTTTAAGTTTAAGTTTTGACCAATAAGGTCGCTTGTTAATTAAGCTGTGGCCAATGGGAGTTGACCAGGTTAATGGGAGGCCTGGGGAAAAAAGAGAGGGAGAGAGATGTTGAGAAAAGGATGGATTTTTACATACAGGACCGTTGGTGAAGAAAAATTATAAATGAAGATGACAAAACTAGAACAAAACCCATACCTACTAAGACATGAAGGGAAATACCGATTTTATTTTATAAGAGTTGTTATAATTGTGTTAAGACTTAGTAAAGACTGAAGCTACCGTCTCATCGTGGAGGTATTTGCCAGCCTTGAGGTTAGCCTAGCATCGTGTGACACCGAGAGAGAATTGCTTGGGAAAGCTTAACGAGTTCATGTTCCCATGGGATATCAGTTACTGCTAAGGAGTACTGTCTGAATTGATAGCTGTGCTTGCTGTGGACCTTGTGAGGAAACCTGCAAGGAACTGCCATACTTCGCTGAAGGAATATCTACAAGTAGTGAGTAACCACAACGTGAGGTGCTTCTGGACTTTATGTGTGTTGTCATTTTTTTTTTAGCTCCAACACGCGCCAACGGGTTATTAAGCAAGCTTTAAATAATTTGGACATGGGTTGTGCACGACTCATTGGAGTTTATTTTAATTTTTTTATTTTGATGTTGTGCTATGTTAATATGTAATAACACACATATTGAACCTTATGTATGTTGCCCCGGTGGAGTCATTTAACTTCTTTGGGGTAGGGGACAGTATTTTCACGTCCGGATGAAAAGCATGCCCAGAGTAAACTGTCTACTACAAAGACATAAAAGCTAGAATATGCATATTATTAGTATATTTGGATAGAAAACACTCTGAAGTTCCTAAAACTGTTTGAATGATGTCTGTGAGTATAACAGAACTCATATGGCAGGCAAAAACCAGTGAAACAATCCAACAAGGAAGTAGGAAATCTGAGGTTGGTCGATTTTCAACTCAGCTCCTATTGAAGATACAGTGGGATATTGGTAATGTTGCACTTCCTAAGGCTTCCACTAGATGTCAACAGTCTTTAGAACCTTGTCTGATGATTCTACTGTAAAGTGGGGGGAAATGAGAGGGGATTGAGTCAGGTCTATCATGACCTGAACATGCGCTGACCATGTGCGTTCATGTGAGACCGAGCTCTGTTCCATCGCACTTCTGAAGACAAATTAATTCTCCGGTTGGAACATTATTGAAGAATTATGTTAAAAACATTCTAAAGATTGATTCAATACTTTGTTTGTCATGTTTTTACGGACTGTAATATAACTTTTTTAACTTTTCATCCGTACTTTCCGCTGGACTTGCCCGCGCGTCGTGAGTTTGGAAAGTGTACTGAACGCTAGAACAACAAGGAGGAATTTGGACATAAATGATGGACATTATCGAACAAAACATTTTTTTTTGTGGAAGTGGGATTCCTGGGAGTGCATTCTGATGAAGATCATCAAAGGTAAGTGAATGTTTATAATGTTATTTCTGACTTCTGTTGACTGCAAAATATGGCAGATATATTTGTGTCTTGATTGGGCTCTGAGCGCCGACTCAGATTATTGCATGGTTTGCTTTTTCCGTAAAGCTTTTTTGAAATCTGACACAGTGGTTGCATTAAGGAGAAGTGCATCTAAAATTCAATGCATAACAGTTGTATCTTTTAGCAATGTTTATTATGAGTATTCCTGTAAATTGATGTGGCTCTCTGCAAAATCAAAGGATGTTATGGAACTTCTGAGCGTAAGGCGCCAGTGTAAACTCAGATTTTTGGGTATAAAAATGAACTTTACCGAACAAAACATACATGTACTGTGTAACATGAAGTCATATGAGTGTCATCTGATGAAGATCATCAAAGGTTAGTGATTAATTGTATCTATATTTCTGCTTTTTGTGAATCCTCTCTTTGGCTGGAAAAATGGCTGTGTTATTCTGTGAATAGGCACTCACCTAACATAATCGTTTGGTTTGCTTTCGTCGTAAAGCCTTTTTGAAATCGGACACTGTGGCTGGATTTACAACAAGTGTATCTTTAAAATGGTGTAAAATACATGTATGTTTGAGGAATTTTAATTATGGGATTTCTGTTGTTTTGAATTTGGTGCCCTGCAGTTTCACTGGCTGTTGAAGAGGTGGGACGCTACCGTCTCACGTACCCTAGAGAGGTTAATGTTTCAATCTAATTTAATGCATGGGATAGCCTATCCTGATACAATAACATAAACCTATAATCATTTAATCTGAAGTTAATACCCTATTGTCATCACCCTAGACAGTTTACAGTAGGAATTCTTATTGGAGATGTCCTTCTCACCTAACATCCCATGCTGTTGAGATACTCTACATAAGTTAATATTGTGAGAGTCATATTCGAGCCTGGTGAGAGGGTTACACTATAAACCCTATTTTACTGTCTGTTAGCTCTGTTAGTCATCTTGAATCAAAGATAAAGAGAGAAATACAATCACCGGGGCAATTTTCTTCAGGAAACTGTGTATGAAAAGTGTTCTGACTGAAACATCCTGGTTTCAACTGCTCAGGCAAGGAACTTGATGAGCAGGGACCTTGTACAGTTGAACATCAGGCACAATGGGACTCAGGCGTACATGCATGCGCTCACTAGCACGCACGCACGCACGCACGCACGCACGCACGCACGCACGCACACACACACACACACACACACACACACACACACACACACACACACATTCCTCAGTCAAACTGACAGTGTCATGACAGCATTTCTTCTTAACTGCGGGTATACATCCACAGGATGACAGCAGCTGGATGGAGAGACCTGCCAGGACTCATGGAGTCGGGATCCCTGTCTAGCCTTCCACTGAGACCTCCCTTCCCACACAAGTAGGGGTCGCCAAGATAAATAACCAGCATTAAAGAAAGACAGGAAAGCGTGAGAGAGAGAGCGAGAGAGAGAAGGAGAAAGATCGGGCTACCACCAGAGAATGTCCCCAGGCCCCTTTTGGGAATGCGATTAATCACAAACTTCCTTTACGCTCATTTACTTGCATCTCTGAATGCAACATTGTGCGAGTTATTGATTTAATGGTAAGGAATCTAAATTCCTTTAATGATTGTCACTGCGTTTTTGCTGTGAGACATATCTGCAGCATATAACTAATAGCTTAATATCTTTTAATTAAATGAGTGCTCAGTGAATGAGTAACCCTGCTGGCAAGAGATGTGAAAGTGAATGCCAAGCGCAAGATCACCTAAAACTGTTGACTAACATTGACTAGCACCAAACCATGGTGGCGTGTTAATCTTTATCTGACTGTTCATGTAGGAGACAGAAAATAATCCAGCTCTTATATAATATATTTTTCTTTGCTTAAGACCTGTCCTCCATCCATGCCCTGCCCTCCTGATTAAATTACACACTGCATTAATCAATGTAAATAACTATGAAGGATGATTCCATCTGCTTGGCATTTAATTACAGACCCAGGGCTAACTGGTGACGGCTGGAGAGAAAAAAAATGTGATCCCATGACATGACGATGACCGCTTGGGAGAAACATTGTCCGAAAAAACACTTCCTCACTTAAATGTATTTACATCTTTAACTGGAGAGAGGCTAGGCTGACGTTACGAGCCTGACCTGTGAGAAAAAGGAACTGTTAAATTTCCCTTTGCCCTTGTCGCCCAAAACAGCAAACGGGTCAATAACCCATCATTAGAGGAGCTTCACACTCGGCTGGTTGCAAATTGTTTGCCTGAAGGTCCATTTAAGGGATTAAGGAAAAGGAGTTATGCCATTTCTGGGAGATAAGACAACCTTGCTCATCTTCTCTACCTCCTAAAACACTGCAGCCCGGGTTATTTCACAATGGGGCGCTCGTTCCGTTGGGCCAAAGAGAGGTGCCGTGACAGGACATAATCCTGTCATCGGGGGCGACGAGGGGGAAGACAGCAGAGGATACATTTGCTTGGATCAACGTCCCTAGAAGGACTCCCTCCACTCAGCAGCAAAGAGGAACCCCCCAGTATAATATAAGACTTTAGGGTGCAGAATTCCACCTTGCAAATTCAAATAATCCCCAAAGTCTCCTTTGGAAATGTGAGCCTTAATCCGGCCCTTGAGTTATAAGTGGGAATGTTGAAAATCTGCTTGCAAGTGGACACTTTCTTCCCACTGATGTGAGCCCTTTTTGTAGTGAAAAGGATATCTTATACTAAAAATCTGTGAATGTGTCCATATAAGAATTACACATAAAGCTATCCTAAAATATTTTTATATCACATGATCTCTTCTATTCTTTTAAAAGGGACAGAATTAGGGCAGAATCATTGTTGTCAGGGATTTAAAAAAAACGTGTCTACTCAGTCTCTTAGATCTTCTACATTGTTCAATTGCATTTCAGCATCATGCAACTGACATAACGTAGCAATTTGTATTGTTATTATAGGTAGGTATGTTTGTGTTGTGACACAGCATAAAGGGGCATGGTTCGCCAGTCTATGGTGTAGAGTGTCAATCGATTTAATTTGTCTCTTAAGCAACCAGATGTGACCTTCTATCCTCACTAGGACACAAGCGCAGTGCATATAGAATCATGAGAATCGCAATACATATCGTATCGACACCTAAGTATCGTGATAATATCGTATCGTGATGTCCCTGGCATTTCCCAGCCCTAATCTCATATGCTACGAGAATGTAGATAGCCATGACATTTGTTTTAACAGAGGGCCCTATTACTGCTCACAGTGGGCCATAAACGGAGGGACTGCCATCCCATTTACAGTGCAAACGTGCCTTGAAAAATGACAGACTTATGCTACGCAAGTAACCAAGGAATCAAATCCACACCGTTGTTTTCTGTAAACACTGTCATTGTGTCATCTTTCTTCTGGAAAACACCTGTTGTGTTGTTGTGATATTTGTTTGCCGTCCCACTTTATTAGAGAAATTGCCCTTTGTGTGTGTTAAAGTTATATTTAGAAACAAAATCTGTTTTTGAGCCTAAAATTATTTGTTCTACATACACCCAGCAGCCACATAATGGAGTCTGAGCTGCCATAGAATCACTAAGCCAAACTATTCCTACCTTCTTGTGGAGGGTTAATAACCCTTCTAGACGTGAAGAATAGAAGTCAGAAAGATGATGTGAAGAAAAAAATTGAGGGGAAAGAAGCACAAATATTTCATTCAAGATCGAACACCCAAAAGGATAGAAAAGAAAAAGAATGTCAGTCAATACGGCTTTAATACTGCAGCACATCCCAGGGGGGAGCTCTCCTGATTTGCCGATATGGTTTTATTATCTCTTTGAGGCCTGAACAAGGTGCTGGCTGGCTGGTTGGCTGGCGGTAGCAGGCGGTGGCATGGCTAGCTGCTGGGACTAATGGAATTCAAACACCGGGGCCTCATCTCTCAGGTTTTGATGGCTGGCTGACAGGCCTTGATGGATGGCCGGGGCTGAAGGCACAGTGACAGTTGTGCTCTCTTGATGAATTGTGAAACGAGGCAGACACACAAAAAAGCTGTGGGCAGCCTCGTACCAGACAGGTCGCCACTGGTGGACTGGTGAGTTTCTGTACAACAGCGAGCGGCAAGCCGACCCCCCCCCCCCCCCCCCCCCTCCATCCATCTTCCCTTGACTTGTTGCCCCGGTAATGTTCGGGCACTACAGACGAAGGACATCATCCTCAATACTTAGGAAGCGGGCCAGTTTGGAAGTGTTTTAATGATGGATTGAAAGCATCCGTCAAAGGGACATGGCTACGTACAGCTCATGCCACGAAGCCCCACTAACTGCCGACGGGAGCGTAATAGATAAATATTGTCTGCATGCGTTAAGACGAATTACAGGACAATAGGATCTGTGCTATAGACATCTTCAGCGTTAAAATGGCACTGCATAATAACCGTTTTAAATTGGCATCTGGGGGTCGAGGAGCGGCTGGCGAACAGGCAGCCCAGTCAAACTAATAGGACGAGAGTCCCTGACCTGGAAAAGTCTTTCAGCCAACCATGTCTCATCTGTTAATGTTCTGAAAGGACATCGGCGGGCGGAGAGTCAACGGGCGGTGGGCCACCAGAGAACGCCTCAGCAATCAATAATCGGCAAACACTCCCATCAGACATCATACTCATAAAAAAGGCATCATTTAACAATCTGACAGCTTTGCTTTTATTAGCCGTTCTGAACAGATGGTGGCAGGCCGCGTATTTCATCCTCACCGTGCCCAGACAGTTTTCAGTGAGACTGAGGACAGAGGATTAATAGAACTAAGCAGGCAATAGAACTTGTCAGGCAAGAGCTGCCTTTGTATCTCATAATGGATTACTTTGAGGCTAATAAGGCATCTTTCTCTGTATTTGTGCACACCTCCGGGTGATTGTGTGACCTGTAATTGGGTCCTAGATATGCCCCAAAAGGAGCATGAGGAGACAGTGTGGCTAGCTCTGTGGCTAGCTCTCTTTGTGTGTTGTTTACCTAGCGTTTGGAACTCCTCACTCTTCTGCAGCTGTTCACATTCAATTCCCCCCTCATGAACCTTTTCTTTCAATCTCTCATTCCATCTCTTATTTATTATCTATTATTCATGCCGGCTTGAAATTATTTCAGAGTTTGTTTTGTTTGTTTTGAACTGCTGCTCTTTAATTATTTGTTACTTTTATCTCTTTCTTTTTGGGGGTATTTTCTTAAAACTGCATTGTTGGTTAATGGCTTGTAAGTAAGCATTTCACTGTAAGGTCTACTACACCTGTTGTATTCGGTGCATGTGACAAATATGATTTGATTTGATTAGACACTAAGACCTCCGTAGTTACATAGTAGAATTGATTAAAACTTCCAGTATAAGAACTACAAGAACGTATTGAATTATTACCCTTGATATGTAATGGATTTGGAATGGATTTATCGCAACTTACAAGTAAAATCAGCCTGTGTTTCTACTGACCTGACATTTAATGACCCACCTCAAGATTTGGACAGTTGCCTTGATTTGTCAGAAAACAGTATTGACTACTTCCGTTCTATTACTTTAGTTTTTAAATTAAGATGCTCTTGAACTTGAATGTGCAGCAGGTCATTTTATTTGATTCATATAACAAATATATACAGTATATATCTTTTTTTGTGTATTTCATTTGATGTCTAGTTTTGTGGTCTTCGGGATTACGGATAAATAACTGTATGAATAAACATACTGTTTTCCATCCATGTGTCTCGTTGTGACAGCTGTTTGATCTGATGGGATGGGAGACAATTATGTATTGAGTCTCTCTCTCTCTTTATAATAACATCTGACGTATTGCCACACAGCGGTAGCCCTATGTATCCAATAAGGTGATAAATTATGAACAAACATGGCAACAGAGGAGGTCTTGCGCAGCCACATGCAGCCAATCAATGGGATGAAGCCAAAGCTGGGTTCAAATACATGTGCATTTGACTATCTGGTACTGTATGTAAAATAGTTTTTTCTTTGTATTTTAGTATTTTCAAATACACAGCCTATATCAAGTAGTTTTATTTGAGTACTTGAATGGTTATTTGTAAAAACCGAATAGTCTACCATATTGTATTTGAGAGTATTTTCAAATACTTATTTCAAATACTATTTTCATTTACTTGGGTTAAATGCATGGGAGTGTATTTGAGTCTGTGTATTGGATTATTTTCAAATACTTTCCAAGTGTATTTCCAAAAACATTAAAATATTAAATTACTTGTCTTTTCAAATAAAATATATCTGAATACTTACTTTGAATATATGTCAAATAATTGAGATATTTGAACTCATATTTGAACACAGGTCTCGATAAAGCATGGGTATTTTTACCCGCAAAATAGAATCAATCAAAGCATTAATGTTGATGTCACAATCAGGCTCTTTTTTTGACCTCATAAAATGACATTGTTATGTGTCATCAGAAAACCTGATTAACCGCTCCAAGCCTGGAAGGAAGAGATGAAGAGTGGCATATGAAATAGGTAATCTCAAGTTTGAAAAATGCATATGAAATGCCTGCACAACCACAATCATCAACCACACACTCAATTATCAAAGCTATAACATCAACAAACTAAGTATGATGGAATATACTGTGCCACATCAGAATGTACTCAGATCATATAGAAGTGGATGGTTATGCTGATGTTACCTCGTCGTTTATGCAGGCATTGTCTGTGCCATCAGCAAGTAAAGTCTTCAAACTGACGTGTCGCCTGAAATATCCTGCGATTGTCCTAATATGGATAACGTACAAGGATTGAGCTGTTTCTTCCACCTAACGTAATGTTCTTACTGAACGTACATTACCTCACCCCCCGCCTGGGTGTCCCATTCTGCTGCTTTCACCTTGAGGTTACACACAGCTTTCCTTGCCCACGACAAAGTATCGCACCAACCTGCAGTCAGCATCAGTCACTCAGAGGCTGGGTCAGATTAAAAGAGGCAGAAAATGACATCATAAAAAAAATCATGTTTACAACTTGGGGTCAAGTGTCATCATTATATAGCTTTGTTTCCTCGACTCTCTTGAATTGTTCACCTCTATCTGAAATATCAAGGCTCTGAATCTTGTTTGCTGTCGGTTATGTCTTAAAAGGCACTCGACTTACTTGAGTAAAGAGAGGTCGAGGCGAGATAACTCGCTCCAATACGGGGCTAATGCAAATTTTATGCATAGGGAATACAGCTTTTTGGACGACAGTTCAATTATTGTGGTTGATGGTATGGAGGCGCAACTCTTCATCTGCATGCCAACGAGACGATATTAACTCTGATGGCCATACCTCAGATGTCAGGGCCTGGGCAAAAAAGCTTTGGGAAATATATTCATAATGTATTTCAAGCCACCCATACGGCCTGTTGGCCTGTCCTAATACACCACTATGCCATCTGATCGATGACAAGGGAGAGAGAACCACATCAGTGGTGGGGAGGACTAACGGAGAGGCTGATAGGATGATATGAGAATGATATCTTTATAAGAGGATTTGTTAGATTAGGTTTCTCACTGACACAGAGCGGTAAGGACGAGGGAATACCGCAATGACACATGACCCGGACGGTATGACATTACTGAGCATGGATCATCTGGCCTCAAAGCCTCAAAGACCCAGAGGGCAGGGATGAAGACATTAATACCCAAAGGCACAGGAGAGCGCATTGGAGGTTCTGATGAGTCATTGGTTGGAATGTGGGTTCAATGTCGGCTGTCTTATGATGGATACAGTCAATGGTGAAGGTGCATAAAGATGGAGGAATTCAGATATGACGATAGCACTACTCAGAGGTTTTAAACTACGGCCAATAAATCAGCACAATCTACTTTTAGGTTTTTCCAAATTGCCGCTGTCTTGGAGCTAGAATTGGGATCAAGTGTACTGTGCTAATGCAGATACAAAAACAGACTAATGGAGAGCACACTGTACAATACGGCGAATTTAGCAAAGGAGGCATTTGTGTTAAGTACATGGGGGCTGCCATCTTTATGCATGTTCGCAATTAGGGAGTTTGATTAAGCTGAACCGTGGGCACCGGGCTATGGCCTGTGACGTGACCGGGGGAAGAGCGCCCTCCTCAAATCGAACAGTAATTTGCATTGCCCGGTCATATCAACAAGGCAGCGTGGTGCATCTTTCAGAAACACAGGTATTTTCCATAAAGTATATGTTCGAATTTTCAAACCAGTTTTCCTTGATAAAGCACATGTGTTTTTATCAGGAGAGCAAACACTTTTCCTGTGAAAACTCTGAATTTTAAGTTATTACTACACGTGTTTGAGATATGCACTTTGTTTTGAGCTGACTTCGCCATTGGCATTAAACGGGGCACACGGCTCACACCCAGGAGGCAGCCGGGTTTCAAAATGAATGTAATCGCTTTTCACCCGGTAAAAACTTTGCCTATCCAGTGAACCGGGCCAGCTTAATCAAATCCCATCAGTGTTACCCACCCGCGCACACACACAATAAAGATGCAGAGATACGCATGCAATACATGTACGCACACACACACACACACACTGTGAAGCACGTACACACACACACACACACACACACACACACACACACACATACACACACACTTCCTGGGTTTTGTGAACAGGCTGCTTAGCATTAGGAGGCAGTTTAAAGCTAATTCTCCCCAGATTTAAAGTTGGAAGATAAAATTAAGAGGGGGATGTTTAGTTCCGACCTAATATGTAATGCCTAAAATGCTTTCCTTTTCTCCACAACCTGACGCCTTCTTTACATATTCCCCGAAAATTCAATTTCCCCAACATTGTACAAAAGAGAAAATACTTAAGCAACGTGTATGTGATCCTATAGACAATTAGAGGCAGCCCCAGTCACTCAGTCAGTCAGGTATTCAAGAGTTTGTGTTTGCTAACGGAAACACAGTGTGGAATTCAAACCGCAGCCTGGCTAAATCCCACAAACAATGTGAATTGTACCCCAGAGGGATCAATTAAAAACCATGATGCATAATCTGTCAAAAGGAGAAAATAACTCTGGATATTCATGAAGAGAAAAGGGAGAGAGTGAGAGAAAGGGGGGGGGGTTGCTGTCGCTCCCTCTTTCAATGGAGAGACCCCAAGAAAATGGCACCTTAGCGGAATGCTAAGCAGGGAAGAACAAACAAACAGCACTCTGACTGATATAAACACCAGTCGACACTTTCCTCCAAAACGGAGCGCTGGATTTGCATATCTGCAGCCTTGGGTTGTTTGGACGGCTAGACAGATGTGGATGACAAGAGGAAACAGTGGAGATGTTGGATGTAGATCACTCCCCAAAGGCAGAGTTGGTTGATGTATTTACTATATTTATATTTCCCACCAATTAATTTTCCTTGACAACTGACCCCTTCAAACTGCTTATTGTTTGTACTGTGACTCAACGGATGGTTGCCAGCTACTGGTTTGTCTTTTGAGGGTCCATCATTCAGGAATGAGCACCAACTCAATGATTTATGGCTAATGTTGTATCAGGGGACTTAAACGTACACTACAGACAGAAGTTAGTTTCTAGTTGTTTCATCTTAAATTTAGACTGTATGATTTGTGTACACATACTTCACAATATGCATACATTACTTAACTAACTAAACCTGTTTTTAAATGTAAACAAATAGCCTTTCCTCATGAGCATGGTGGTGTGCCCCTTTCTATTCAATATGGTCCAATTTTGGGGACACCTTTTGGCTCGTGAGCACCCCTAAAGCCGAGAAGTTATGGAGTGCCTTTAAGATAACCAAACAAATTCCTGATTGAGTGTAATGTCCCTTTAAGAATGTTAAATTATGTGGCTTTACCAATATCAATCTCAGTTGTCCATATGCATGCCTACATTTAATGTAAATTGCATTAATATGAATGTATCATATTGATATAATAAAAATTTACTTCTTTGGCAAAAAGCAACTATTCGCTGATATCATAACTGTTTAATTTACAGTCAATAAGACACCCCAGTGTCTGCAGACTCTGCATTGTTGCTGTGTCATCTCAGACAAGATACACAGCCCAACTCTATTAAGTCTTCTAGTCTTTTACACAATTCAGGCTGTTATTGGTCCTGAGGAAGTGTGTGTCTAAAGCTATTCTGAGTTTCCAGGCCAACCACCTCGGGCATGCACTGTTTTGCATGCAGTGACGCATGTTGTTTCGCCCGAGCTCAGTCGCACTGAATTGAAGCTATTCTCACTTCTCTAATTGGCTGTAATGAAATTGCCAGAGACAATCTTGAGAGCCGAGTCAATTGATAGAGGGAATTATGAAAATTAAAAAGGATACAAAAATGGAAGACTCTTGATGACATTCCTTCTATCTCAATGGAAAAGGGGACTGAGGCTTTGCATACTAGATGTGTCTGACAACTTCCTAATATGGATGTTGTAACATTGGATTTAGTTTGTAAGATCATGTCTAAATATTCTATCTCAAATGCTTTACCCATTGTAATTAGATAGTCATTGTCTCCAATGTTGTTGGTCCCAATCTCAGCACGATTACTAAACCCACCCCTGTGCACCTGGACATTTGACTTTAACATCTACAGTGATCCACTGCAACACATACTCAATCAATGATTCTATGGGGATTCTCAGTCTAATTCAGTCAATTCTGAAATGTACTAACTGATTAGATAACGAGCTGTGATTGTGTGGTAGCAGATGAGGGGTGGATGGAGTGCATGGGGTGGATGGACTGGATGGGCTGCATGGGGTGGATGTGTGTTTGTGTCTAAAATTATAATAGGGATGCTGTAGCTTGGTTATGTAGGCTTTAGCATGACGTGGAGGCCAATCTGAATGGGAACCAAAAACGAATAGGGCCCTCTGCTGTTGGAATGAATATGCAATCTCTTACCATGGAGATATTTGACTAATATGAAGGTGACCCATTTCAAGAGTGTGTGCAGCTATAAAAACAGCAATGAGTGAAATACTGTGTATATCTTGATTGACGGCAGCCACACATTGAAATGACATAACACACACGCATTCCTCAAAACTGTGCATAAAAATACCATTGTTCGAAAGGAAAATACAAAAGCAACAGCAACAACAATGGATACAACCATTGTTCATGTGCGGAGCTGCATTTCAAAGTCTCTTTCAGGCCTTTAAAAACCATTCTGACTACTGCACTTCTGCTATTGAAAACGTGTTACGTTGTCGATAATCTTATTTTTATCAACAGTGTAAAGATAGAAACCAATATGTTCCTATACTCCACAGCTTCACCGTGTGCGGTGAAGCAGCCTGGTGCATCTTCAATCATTAATGTTTTTATCTTTTTATTCTACCAGTTGTCCCATTGAGGACAAAATATATATTTTTTAAAGGAACACCTGCCAGTATCCCCATTTCACTTCCCATTCAGCGACAGTAAGGTGGGAGAACAAGGTCAAGACAAACTGTCACGGGCCCCGGCGCTGCACGTACGTATGGCTTCTGACATCTGTGGGAGGGAGCGGTCGGCGGGCACAGTTGGCCCTCATTGGCACACGCCACGGCCAGCTGTGTGCACCCGAAGATCTGCCATGTCCCCCCGGAACGCCCCCACCACCACACAGAGGCGGTGGAATTCCAAAGCGGCTCCGAACTGTCACCTCATCACAATATCACGGGCCCAAAACACAAGCTGTTCCTGGCCAACACCTGTTCCTCTCCCAACGCAGGGGACAGCGATGGGGAGAATCATTGCCGTGCAATATTGATAGTACTGAAGAGGATAACTAAAGTTTAAAGGCTCATGCTGCTTTTACCCTGACCCAGCTTAAGGATGGCATTTCCATGAAAAAGGACCCATGAGCACCATCAAATTGGGTGTCTAATGAAAGCTAAGAGTCTATATTTTGGAGGAATTAAGGCATATATACATTTTTCAACCATTTTCCATCAGGCATAAGTAAAGGCTTTAATTTATGGATGAACAGACGGAAAAGTCTTCTTACCAGAAAAAGTCTTAAAAGGTATCAGAAATACAGTTGAAGTCGGAAGTTTACATACACTTAGGTTGGAGTCATTAAAACTCATTTTTCAACCACTCCACAAATTTCTTGTTAACAAACTATAGTTTTGGCAAGTCGGTTAGGACATCTACTTGGTGCATGACACAAGACATTTTTCAAACAATTATTTAGGGACAGATTATTTCAATTATAATTCACTGTATCACAATTCCAGTGAGTCAGAAGTTTACATACACTAAGTTGACTGTGCCTTTAAACAGCTTGGAACTGGGTTTAAATGTATTTGGCTAAGGTGTATGTAAACTTCTGACTTCAACAGTACATCAAAACACAATAATTTTGAAGTAAGACCCCTGCCAACTAATATCAACACTCATATTTATAATAGTTTTGGAGAAATTGTTTACCTTCTGTAAGTTTAAGAAATATTGCCTTGTGCCTTGTAATTCCGTTACCAAAACCCCTCATGAGGAGGTAGGATAATTAAAGTTCAAAGAAGTAACAAGTAATGGTAGACCTACCAATTGCTTATTGTGATTTTACTGATATCAATTTTGTTTAAGAATTATTAAGTGATTAAAACTCGTAATTCCGTTCCAATTTTTTTTTTTACTGAATTGGCTACAGTGGGAAATTATAGTAGCTACTACTGTCCTCCCTTCCACTGGCATACTGTTATGTTCAGCTCATAACTGTTTTCTTTGTACTTCTATTGTCTGGTGGTCAAACCAAGAGTGTTAAAACAGTCTGAGTCTGGACAACCCCTCCCTCTCTCTCTCTCTCTCTCTCACTCTCCAGTTAATGTCCCCTCTCCCAGCTCTTACAGACACTTACCCATGAGCCCCCCCTCTCTCCATTTACTTTAACCAGCATCTTCACCCACTGAACACCAACCAAAATGGATGTTGACCTTTGGTCAGTCCACCCTGGCCTTGATGTTAACGTTCACAGATGGATGGACTGGACCAAATCTGAACCTATCATAGATGTAAGTTTGGATAGCACAGTACAGTGAGTAGAGCACAGTACAATACAGTAGTACAGTACAGTAAAGAAAAGTTGAATATAGTACAGTACAGTATATTGTACTGTACTCTACTGAACTATACTCTTCTGAACTCGATCCTGCTGTATTGCACTACACTGTAGCCTACTGTGCTCTCCTGTGCTGCACTGTGATGTCCAAACTTGTGAAACATGAGGAGAATGACATTCTAATCCATAATAAATGCATTTCTGTGAGGTACAGATCAGTGACTCATGATGTAATTCCGTTACTGTAATTCTGTTACTGGGTGTAAATCCACTTCACTTACTGGAGTTCAATAAACAAAATATTTGTTTTCAAACTCAAGGTGTTATGTCATAGCTGACACCCCAGTCTTTCTGCAGACATCACTGAATGTTAATTAGTTTTTGTCAAACGTGGTCACATAAAAACCTGAAGAGATTAGACCGGAATTCCGTTACTAAAGTTTGCATCTACACAGCTCCTCGACTAAATTGGTTTTGGGACATTTTTCAGTGGCAATTGCTAAAAGTAGTTATTGTGTATAGAGTTGTATGGTTTGTTAAACCTTGAAATCAATGTTTTTTGTTTTGCATACATTTGTAAGTGAAAAGACTGAGTCAAAGCGTAGTTCCATTACTGTGGAATTTGCCCAGGACTCACTCGGGTCTCTGGGCTTGTACTCAAATGTTTAACATTAGATAATGGTGCCAATACAGATATTAAAGATGCATTTGCATTATGTCAATCAATATTAAATAAGTAATCTACCCATTAAAGAGCATGCCAAGATAGTGTTGTGGTAATGACTGGCTTTTGTTGAATTCTGAAAATGGCAAGGTATTATGTGACAGACAGTCTGTGCTAAAACAATGAAAAACTGTTTCTGTAAATACACAAAGGTTAGCTGCTGACTCATTGCTAATGCTGAAAGTATTACAATATACAATTAATATGATTGAGTAACCGGTGGTGAAGAAAGAATTTTGTTGATTGAATGGTTTATAAAACCCTATGACATTTCAAGACAACAGTACTATTTCAGACCTATACAAAGTAAAGCAGCAACCAGAAAGATACAGTTAAAAACCTTATCCCGCACAGCAGAAAAGCATGTTTGAATCAATATGCAGTTATTTCATTTCATTACAATATAGTTTTTTGGTTCAGTACATGAATCCAAAAATGGTTTTAGCTTTTCTTACAGTACAAGAAGAATGTTTTCGATGTAGGTCAAAACTAGGTTAGACTGAATAGAGAATGTGCTAAACCTACTCCTTTTAAATGACAAAGCACATTTGAAAAATATTGTGGTGGCATCTACAATGCATTGAGGGAATGTAGTGGGTACTTTTCTGGAGATTTTATTTCAAGGACGCTAGTTTAGAGTGATGGGCGATGACTGTGTGATGTGATATTATCTGTCTTCTTTTCTTCATAATGCACCTTTGCCTTCTTCGCCATCGATTGCGGCCAAAGGAGGTTGTCATTAAATCAATTCTTCCCAGAAGATAAATTATTTGTGTATGAACGGTCCTTGCCCCTACTATCACTGGCAGCAGTACCAATGAAATGAATAAGGGGGAACCAACAGAGTCGAAAATACATTCTAATACGAAGAAACACGCTTTATGTCTTCATAATTGTTACAACCAAGTCCTGTACTGGGAAAAACTGCTATTTGTCACTGAAGAAGAGAATATCAAGAGCACTGGTGATATTCCAACTCTGAACTCTTGTGTGTGAGATTGTGGGGATGTGACAGAATCTTAATCGCAAGCGCCTTTCATTTGATTTCCTTTTATATGGTCACTAGAGATGAGGCATCTGGGTGAGTGACGGAGACAGTGTCGCCAAGCCTCTCAACCTGTCTATTCGTGGTGGCTTCGAGTGGGTGCCACCCAGTGATCATATGCTTTTAACCGATGACACATGGAATATAATTTATCATGGCTTCTGGCAAAGGAGAGATGGAAAGATGAATTTAACCCTGATCAATGACTCTCTACTTTTCCATCTAGCTGTAAGTCTCTCTTCTGTCATCTGTTCATTTGTGTGCACATAACAGGCAATTTGAGAGTGAATAATGACATGCCAACTAAAATGATATACTGGACAATACTTATATACAGTATGGAAATATTTGAGTGGGTTAAAAAAATAAGTGTTTGTGTGACTCATTTAAGGAAATGCATGCAAATGCCTGCAAAATGTCTCAAAATAGATTTTTTCATTTAGTTGTCGTGCAAAGGTGTCAATATCCCACCTTTCAATATTTCAATTATCTGTTACACTTCACTATATCATGAACATGAAGATGTTTTAAGACCTATCGGTGCGTGTCATCATAGAAATGGAATCATCATAGATTCTAATCATTGAATTAATGGGCTGCACGTTGCGTTACAATACTGTTTTGAACGTTCATTTTAGGACTGATGCCCAACCGAGAATTCTACTCAATGCATTCTCAGTGGGCGCTGATGAAGATTTTGTCTAAAGTGCTTTACTATGGCTTGGAAACATGATGACATTTCAAAAGGAGGGAAATAATTAGCAGGAAAACATTTAGTCATCATTTTGATGTCGCCACATTTACTTTAGTTGCAGTATAGCGTTAGATTGAAGGGAGACCTCCAGACTTTAGCTCACTAATGTTAGCATTGCTAGATATTTGTGACAAACTTTGCTAGCGAATGACAACATTGCCATCTTTCTAAAGTACATTTGACAACATGATGATGGCAAAGTTGTTTCCTACTAAATATGTGCCTACTTTAGCAATGTCATCGTATCCCCAAGCCCCTATAGTGTAATTTCAGATGAAACAGTCATTAGCCCCCGTTCTACTTTTGAACATCAATATGGCTGCAGCGTCTGTTGAACGTTGATAACAATGGCAACGATGTGACCGAGTGACGGAGGTGCAACCTATGAACAGTCAGTGATTGACCGTGTGATGGAGGTGCAACCTATGAACAGTCAGTGATTGACCGTGTGATGGAGGTGCAACCTATGAACAGTCAGTGATTGACCGTGTGATGGAGGTGCAACCTATGAACAGTCAGTGATTGACCGTGTGATGGAGGTGCAACCTATGAACAGTCAGTGATTGACCGTGTGATGGAGGTGCAACCTATGAACAGTCAGTGATTGACCGTGTGATGGAGGTGCAACCTATGAACAGTCAGTGATTCTATTTCTATGGGTTTCATGTCCATTCATGACCCCTCAAGTCAGATGACCGTTGTCATGACAGAGGTAGCGGTTTGCATTATGACTGTGCTCACATAACAAAGCTGGATAGCAACCTCAAATATAACAATGAACTCCACCAACTCCAGCTCAGTACCATCAAATCAAAAATGGTTATTGAGTTCAGCGCACGTTGGACACATTCAAATTGAACATACATCTCAATTGAACTGCATCAACCCTGCAATGATCAAATGTTGATAGGTTGCGACTGACTTGTGTGCTCCTGAATCATCTCATAAGGTGTTTTTGGAGCAATGGGGTGATGACGATAAAGAACCAGCTTCATTCAGTAGAAGTCTTCTGCCACCATGTGGGGGAAGACACACATACACGCTCACAGTCACACTACGCAGACCTGCACACAATGCTATTACAGTACACAGACGGGAGAGAAAAAGAATCACATTTTGTGGAATCATTGTACCAATTCAACCTTTTCAACTTTTAATACTGCCAGTGTTAAGCAACAGCTAAAGGACCCCGGCACAGTGTGTCTAGGGTCACTCTGTCTCACGGTGGGTAGAACAATAGAAGACAATGTGAGTGTATAGCACCTTTTGTCTCGCACATAAGTTCAGATGGTACAGCCGAGGTACAATTCACCCCCTGACATTCCAACTTTTTAATTAGTACGTCCCGGGGGCCCCCTTATCAGTGATGGACTATTCTCTTAATGAGCTGTTATTAAGCTGTTTCACTCCGGGCTGATAGTCTCCCAGCCACCTATGGCACAGGCTGATTAGAACCAACCTCGACTAATTCCTATTCCCTTTTCCCCCGGTGAACTCGAGCTCCTTCCCAACCATTATTTGACATTTAACTCAGGCTGAAAAACTGTGCCGAGGTAGTCATAACAACAAAATAGAGGAAAAAATGAAGTAAGAAGTGTAAAGGCTTTTTGTGTGTTTCGTGGTAAAAGTTACTGCTCTTCTAATGAGGGGGGGAATTGATCTGTATCAGTCCCTTAGCTCGTCAGACTCACTCCTGGGTGGAATAATGATCTAGTGTAGTAATGTAATCAAAGGGAGTGGACATGAAAAAAATCATCAAATAAATGTGTTTTCGGTCAGAGAAGGTAATCTAAAAGGTAGAATCAACCTTGAGTAACTGTATGGATAGGACATGTGTGGATAGGACAATAACTTGAGGTGCACAGGAGGCCTAGACACTAGTAGGACCCTGAACTGCCAACACAGAGATATTCCCCCTTCTAGTTAACCTTATTCCAAATAAAGTGGTGCCTTTTCAACGAATGTAGCATTAACATGGAATATTATGACACAAGAATGAATGCACAACACCCCCCCCCCCCCCCCTTTGAGAGAAACCGAAAAAAAAACTAGAGATCCAAAGTGAAAACCGCAAACCGTCAATGCTATTTTGTCCCATTCGATATGACATTGACCCGATTGATCGTGAGCATTAGACTGAGCTGAACAACACTTTACAAAGTATAAAAAAAGGGGGACTTTGCATTTATGCAATCTGTCAGCAAGCCTCATAGATGCTAATAGTTCCCCACTCCATTGAACTCCATTAACTGAGCATCAAATCGTTTTTCCATTAGTAAAGGAGGTGTCTAAGAGGTCTACCACAAATCATTCTGAAGTGCAGGGCACTGCCCTACATGCGGCCTTGGTTCTAACAACTGTTGAAGGGCCTTTGCACTCCAAAACCAAAGTTTGTCAGATGTATTCAGACCTAAAAAGTTTGAAAGTGGTCATATGTTGAGATAAATCCATGTGGCCAGGTCACTTGTTTTGAAGATCCAGCAATATGACACAATCTAGTAATTGAGCAAGTGTAGATGGGACCTGGACTTTCTGATGGGCCGCCCCCAGGTGGTGAAGGTAGGAAACAACATTTCCACTTCGCTGATCCTCAACCCTGGGGACCCACAAGGGTGTGTGCTCAACCCTCTCCTTTACTCCCTGTTCACCCACGACTGCGTGGCCATGCACGCCTCCAACTCAATCATCAAGTTTGCAGACGACACAACAGTAGTGGGCTTGATCACCAACAACGATGAGACAGCCTACAGGGAGGAGGTGAGGGCACTTGGAGTGTGGTGTCAGGAAAATAACCTCTCACTCAACATCAACAAAACAAAGGAGATGATCATGGACTTCAGGAAACAGCAGAGGGCGCACCCCCCTATCCACATCGAAGGAACAGCAGTGGAGAAGGTGGAAAGTTTTAAGTTCCTGGGCGTACACATCACAGACAAACTGAAATGGTCCACCCACACAGACAGTGTGGTGAAGAAGGTGCAACAGCACCTCTTCAACCTCAGGAGGCTGAAGAAATGTGGCTGGTCACCCAAAACCCTGACAAACTTTTACAGATGCACAATCGAGAGCATCCTGTCGGGCTGTATCACAGCCTGGTACGGCAACTGCAACGCCCTCAACCGCAAGGCGCAGAGGGTGGTGCGGTCTGCACAACGCATCACCGGGGGCAAACTACCTGCCCTCCACGACACCTACAGCACCCGATGTCACAGGAATGCCAAAAAGATCATCAAGGACAACTACCACCCAAGCCACTGCCTGTTCACACTGCTATCATCCAGAAGGTGAGGTCAGTACAGGTACATCAAAGCTGGGACATAGAGATTGAGAAACAGCTTCTATCTCAAGGCCATCAGACTGCTAAACAGCAATCACTAACTCAGAGAGGTGGCTGCCTACATTGAGACCCAATCACTGGACACTTTAATAAATGGATCACGAGTCACTAAACAATGCCACTTAAAATAATGCCACTTTAATAATGTTTGCATATCTTACATTACTCATATCATATGTATATACTCTATTTTATACCATCTATTGCACCTTGCCTATGCCGCTCGGCCATCGCTCATCCATATACTTATATGTACATATTCTCATTCACCCCTTTAGATTTGTGTGTATTAGGTAGTTGTTGGGGAATTGTTAGATTACTTGTTAGATATTTCTGCACTGTCGGAACAAGAAGCACAAGCATTTCACTACACTCGCATGAACATCTGCTAACCATGTGTATGTGACCGTAAAATTTGATTTGATTTATAAACCAGATAATAAGTACAGTACCTCAATATAAAATGACTCGAGTAAAAGTAATCCAGAAAAATACTACTTGAGTAAAAGTTTCAGTATTTGGTTTTAAATATAATTAAGTACCAAAAGTCAATGTTATTGACAAAATATACTTAAGTATCAAAAGCATAAATCATTTCAAATTCCTTATATTAAGCAAACCAGAGGAACAATTTTTATTTTGTTTAAAAAATATATGGATAGCCAGGGGCAAACAACAAAACTAACATAATTTACAAATGGAGCATTTGTGTTTAGTGAGTCAGCCAGATCAGAGGCAGTAGGGATGACCAGGGATGTTCTCCTGATAAGTGCGTGAATTGGACAATTTTTCTGTCCTACTAAGCATTCAAATGTAACAAGTACTTTTGCGAGTCAGGGAAAATGTATGGAGTAGAGTACATTATTATCTTTAGGGGTGTAGTGAAAAAAATAACTAACTACTTAAGTACTTTAAAGTATTTTTACACCACTAATCATGCCCAGCATATGGCATAGAGCAGTGGTTTCCAAACTTTTTATAGTCCCGTACCCCTTCAAACATTCAACCTCCAGCTGTGTACCCCCTCTAGCACCAGGGTCAGCACACTCTCAAGTGTTGTTTTTTGAAATCCTTGTAAGCCTGCCACACACACACTATATGATACATTTATTAAACATAAGAATGAGTGTGAGTTTGACACAACCCGGGTCATGGGATGTAACAAAGAGCTCTTATAGGACCAGGGCACAAATAATAATATAATAATAATCAATAATTTTGCTCTTTATTTAACCATCTTACATATAAAACCTTATTTGTTAGTCGAAAATTGTGAAGGGTGTGCTTGAAAGGATGCTCATAACTCTGCAATGTTGGGTTGTATTGGAGAGCGTCTCAGTCTTAAATAATTTCCCACACACAGTCTGTGCCTGTATTTCATTTTCATGCTAGTGAGGGCCGAGAATCCACTCTCACATAAGTACGTGTTTGCAAAGGGCATCAGTGTCTTAATTGCGCGATTTGCTAATGCAGGATTTCCTTGAGAGCAGCCCAATCCAGAAATCTGGCAGTGGCTTCTGAATAAATACAATTTTCACAGAACCGCTTGTTGCAATTTTGATGAGTTTGAGTTTGAGTTTATTTTATTTTTACAGGGACAGTGCACATTAATCAACGTTTCAGTAAAAGTGCCGGTTTTAGCCAGCCGGCTAATTTTCAACTGCAGTCACTGGGCAGGTTATTAAACACAATTACAATATAGACAATCATTGAGCAGTGAGCACACGCAGAGCAACATAGGACAAGCAAGACATAGCATACAGACAGAGCAACATAGGACAAGCAAGACGTAGCATACAGACAGAGCAACATAGGACAAGCAAGACGTAGCATACAGACAGAGCAACATAGAACAAAAAGCAGCAAGACAAAATTCATAAAAGCGTTTCCACACCTGTGTTTCCACACCTCATAAGCTACAGACAACAGACAACATGGAAAGCGGCAATACACAGCTAGGGATTATGTTCACAAATCTGATTGACCTTTAGCCATGTCTTCATGCATTTTGTGAAAGTGTGATATGTGGTGCAGTTATGTGTGTCTGATGGCAGTGTATTCCAGACATGGGAAGCTCTCACAGAGAAAGCGGATTTACTAAAGGTGCTTTTCCTTAAGGGAACTATACAGTCACCTCTCATGGCAGACCTTGTGTATCTGCTGCCATATGTTTGGGTTTTCTGTTTAACAAAAATACTGAGTGGAGGGGGAGCCAGGCCATTTAGGATCTTGAATACAAGACATGCGTCGGTGTATTGCACAAGATTTTCATGCTTTCTGAGGATGTAACAGTGATGATGGCTATTGGGCTTCCTATCAAGCACTTTGAGAGCCTGTTTGTAGACAGACTGAATAGGTTTTAATGTTGTACAGCAAGCTTGGGCCCAACTAGTCAAGCAGTATGTTAAGTGGGGGAGTATCATAGATTTGAAGTACAGTTTTGCCCCCTCTGTAGTCAAACAATTTCGTATAAATTAGGTTGAATTTGGTTATCTGAATTAACTTTTTCACATGCTTTTTAAAAGAGAGGTTGGAATCAAGTATGATGCCAAGGTACTTAAAAGCAGATACCACCTGGAGCTTCTCCCCTGACACATAGACATCTGGCTCAGTAGCATCTGTTGCCCTCTTTGTGAAGAACATGCAAACAGTTTTTTTCACATTGAGATGCAAACACGAGTCACTGAGCCACTTTGTAACCTGGACCATTACAGTAGTGAGTTCTTGTGCAGCTTGTTGTTTGCTCTTTGCATGCACATATATCACTGTATCATCTGCATACATTTGAACTTCAGACCCAGTACAGACAGAAGGCAGATCATTAATGTACAGGCTGAACAGGAGGGGCCCCATGAGGCTCTCTTGTTCAGATATCGGTAAGTGGTCTGGAGGGAGGGCATGAAAGGATAACGAATCCAGTTGTTTGTGTCATCCATTTCGGGAAAGTACTTGCGTAATTGTGCACACAACTCACTCAGGTGCTTCGCTATATCACATTTGACATTGTCCGAAGCTTGAGTTAATTTGCACACAAAAAAATCATACATTGATGGAAAGACCTGTGTGTTGTCCTTGTTAATGCAGACAGAGAAGAGCTCCAACTTCTTAATCATAGCCTCAATTTTGTCCCGCACATTCAAATTCTCGCTCAAAAAACTCCTATGGCTTATTTTTCAAATTGGCATGTTATGTTTCTAAATGTCTGCACAAGAGTGAAGGTTTTATTGAGTTGTGAGATAGTACTTTTTCACATATAACACACTGTGGCTGAGGAAAGGCGCTACTCCCAATATAAGTGAACCCCAAATCAATGTAGTTCTCATCATATTCGCATCTCTTTGTTGGTCCAACGTCCCTGTCTGTTGTTTGGTACTTTCCCGGGTAAGGGGGCAGTAGCTGTTTGGCTGCATCAGATTCACAACTGTCAGTGTCCATGCTAGCTGGGCTAACAACAAACGTAGAATGACTGATGCTAGCATTGGATGTGCTCGTGGAAGCAGAACAACTTGTGTCGTCGACAGGTGCAGGTGTAGTACTGCTGGTAGTAGCAGTACTACCAGTAGAGCTGGTATGTGTCTCTATGGACGCGGGCCTAACTAAATGGACTGTTTGAAAATGTGAAGAATTGTTTTTTATATATATATATTTTTTTTTTATTACTGTGAATCACATTTTTATTTGGCGTACCCCCGATGGCATTTCCCGTACTCCTGGGGGACCTCGAAGCCAGTTCCACTGCTTTTTCCCCATTCTTCCTCTCGAATCAGGGACTGATTTAGACCTGGAACACCAGGTGGGTGAAATTCATTTTCAGGTAGAACAAAAAAACATCAGTAATCCGGACCTCGTTGGGTAATATTTGAATACCCCTGGCATAGACTATTGAGAAGCTACCAAATACTGTACCAGGTTACTATTTTCAGAAGTGCACCCGTAGAGCAATATAATAGCCATAGCTAATTCAATCACATTTCTGAAACGCCACATTTAGCTTATCCAAACACCTACAGCAACTTACATGACTCAGTTAGTAGCAATATGATCCGCATCCACCTCTGACGATTTTCACAATGACTGTTTTAACATATAACCAATACAGAGGTTATAATTCTGAACATGCAGTAGTGATGAGTCCACTGCAGACTATGGAATTTGCAGTGAACACATGCATATATCTGCATCGCTGAATACATGAATACTGAATGGTACTGGGTCTTTGCATATTTCAAGTAAAAGAGAATGAGTTTTTTTCATACAACCGAGAGAGAACTGACTGTGTTATCATGATAATAACAGTTTTCTTTTTCAAACATAGTGCATCAGCTCCATCTTCAGACTATGAAAACATGTGTGTGTGTGTGTGTGTGTGCGCATGCGTGCGTGCATGCATGTGCGTGCATGTATCCATCTTTTCCCCCTCTTTATCCCATTTTGTGAAAGTCGTGGAGGATCCAATAGCTGGTGTCCCACCAGGGTTGGCTGGAGAACTAGGTCTTTCTCAGAGTAGTTGTGACTTTTCAAATGGTCTAAATGGGTTTACCACACCATTGAGCAAAGTGAATGGCGGTGACGGGCAGACGGCAGTGCCTTCAAAATGCTCCCATCTCGCAGCCCCAGCACTCCAGTCGCTCACTGTGGTCAATGCAGGGCCTTTTCACCACAACGAGTCTGTCAAAACAGCCTTATTCGCAGGGCCATTTGGACACCTCAGCCTCCGCGGCATCCGTCAAGTTGGATTCAGGCAGTGCGGCGCTCGATACCACCAATCGATTGCCGTGGACAGCCAAAACAGGCCATCCAGGGGATTGAGCTCAGTGTTGAGTGTTGTCTTTCCCGTCTCAGAATGAAGCCACATGAAAGGGTAGTGCGGTCTCCGCAGCCTTGCAAACTCCAGTGAGCTTGGATTTCTGCGGTGGTGGGAATGAGTGGCGATTTCGAGTACACTGTATTTGAATGGGAAATTGTTTATCAGAGGTTCAAGAGTGGGGGGGGGGGCTCTTGGAATAGAGGAATAAGGGGACATTGTGTAGGAGGGAGCGCAGGCCTGCAGATGCACTCTCCCGCAAACATTGAAAACATGTGGGATGTGGTGTGTGTGCCTTGTGGTGCGAACATGTGTATGTTGCTGTGTTGCTCTACTTGACACGACAGATTGCTATATACAAGGGCAGTGAAAGATGTTTTGCAAGAGCGACATGTACACAAACAATACAATACATGAAATGTTTTTTGTGCACTCCGTTCACAAGCCATTCATTCAGATAGTTCAAGGCCGCATCTGCCTCCGTTCTCAAGAAATGTGGTCTGCGTCATCTCCTAATTTATTTATTTCTATGCAACAAAGATAGACAATTAAGAAAGTGTTGAAGTGACAAATTTGGTTACAGTACAGGCCCCATTCTAATAGGAGTAGCTAAAATGTCTCAAGTTCCCTCAAATGGCCAGCGTCTTTCCTTTCTAAACTGAAGAGATCTCTGATCTGACACAATTAGGCCTGGTGAAAGCAACGCATTGTAAACCTCACTTTAACCTACCCAACATATCTGATCACTGATCTCCTGTAACCTATCCAATATAACCTATACAATATATCCGATCACCGATCTCCTAAAGGAAGGAAGGACTTTTGCCTTTGTTCCTGTTCCAAATAACTCCACAGTAGCTGCTTTAAGTTTCTCATATAAGCGAGCTGCCGCCGCAGCGCCAAAGGCCATGTCCATATTTACATCTGCTGAGTGACAGGATGATGAATATGTCATTAGGATAAAGGGAGAGGTGAATATCACCCATTAAAAGGGGTGATTCCACCAGGCTTATAGTGATCAGGGATGATAATGGCAAACACGTGGGGATGAGTCTCCATACCGTTCCATTAACGCTCCGCTTAACCTTAAACTCTCTATACCGCATAACAATGCTGGTTGCTAAGCTACCAAAGGTAGGATGGATTTGTTTACAATATTTTTTATGTTATATTTCTCTAAATGTTGTTATTTTTACATTCCCGCACATTATTCTCTCTTCTTGACAATGAAATTGCATTATAGAGAATAAACAGTCTCAGCTTGTGAGGTGACGCCAACAGGAGAGAGGGGTTACTTAGGCAGTATGGGATTTAGAATAGGAGGATTTGAAACAATAATTTACTTGTCTCGGTTTTCCTTGCATAGGAAGGTCCATAAAATGTGAAAGTGTTAAATAATAGCAGCCAAGTATTAGAAGTAGTAGCAGCCAAGTGGTAGTAGCATTAGCAGCAGTACTACTTTAGTGCCTTAGGTGTAGTAGTAGTAGTAGTAGCAGTAGCAGTAGCAGTAATAGTAGTATTAGTAGTAGCAGTAATAGTAGTAGTAGTAGTAATAGTAGTAGTAGTAGTAGCAGTAATAGTAGTAGTAGCAGTAATAGTAGTAGTACTAGTACTACTAGTAGTAGTAGTAATGGTAGTAATAGTAGCAGCAGGAATACTCATAGCAATAGCAGTAGCAGTAATAGTAGTTGTAGCAGTAATAGAAGTAAAAGTGGTAGTAGTAGTAGCAGCAGCAATAGTAGTAGCAGTAGCAGTAATATTAGTAGCAGTAGTAGTAGCTGTAACAGTAGCAGCCATATTAGTAGAAGCAGCAATAGTAGCAGTAAAACCACATGAGCTAGTCACACGTGCCTAATCAGACAAAATGCCTAATCACTGAAGCAGCGTAATCATTCAAGGCCTGAGTTCAATTTCCATATTTTTCTCACTGTTGCTGCCCACAACATGTTGTTGACCCATCATTGATGTGATGTCCTTTTCCAACCCACAAAGATCAAAGCATTTAACACATTACTGAGTACAACCATTTCTGCAACAACCAGTGATGTGGAAAGGACAGGTCTTCTAACACATGGAATTGTTAATAGAATTATCAATATGCTCAACATAACAGTACATAGTATAGTAGAGGTGAAATGTATATTTCTGTTTCTAAATACTTTCCCCATGGAAAGCTCAATAGAATTATAATTACGTTTCCATATTATGAAGCTATTAACATTTAGATGATCGGGCTAATGCGCAGCTCATTCTTCTACTGTAATCTAGGCCCAATACTCTACATTACTATTATCTGTGTTTTCAAAGCCCCTTGGGGAAAGATTTTCTTTACACTCAATTCAGATTGAAAAGGTTATTGTGTTGTGTTGAGTTATGTTATGCAAACCCTGTTTCAAATAATCTCTGAAATCTTTGAAACCTTTTGAACATTTGGTTGAGCTTGCCTGGAGTGCCAGATGGACGGGGGGTTTACTCTTTTGGGACAATTCCATTAGTTCCATTGTGATAGGAAAGCAAATCAATCAAGCAAAGCTCAAGTTTTTGAAATCTTTCAAGTGCTATACCCAGGTTTGATGTTATGTTATACACACATTCCATCTCCTCTTAGCTTAAAAATAAAATGGTCAGGGGTAGAGGCACTACGCAACACAAGTGACATGAAATTCAATGACAGACCATGTAATGTACTTGGTCATGTCAATAGTACAAAGGTTTTACAGCAATGAAAGGAATTAATAAAAGCATTGAACTAAAGAACATTTGCAGACATTTCTACAAAGTACAGCACTTGCATAAACAAATCTAAAATATATAATGTGTCAATACTTCCCCCTGCCAGGCAAGTCAGTGGGAGCCAACAGCACCACCCTGGGTCTGCCTGCAGGTGGCGATAGAACCACATTTTCATGGAAATCCAACCACTTCTGAGAATACTAGACGTACCAACCAACCCTATGCATTAATAATTGTAATATTCAGAGGCTCTATGTAAAATTCTGTGTTGTAGCTGTCATTTGGGAATTGCATTGTACATTGTAGGCTGTATTGTTCCCTAAAATCTCAGATTATAGTCTGTTAAAATGTCTTATTCCCAAATCGGCCCACATATTTCTTGAGGATCTCCAAAATGTAGTTTGTCCCTTTTGTATTGCTGGCCACCCACACAGCTCATTCTAAATCAACAAATGATCCACTGACTGAATGTAGTTGTAGAACAATGCATTGTAAGAACTGGGAAAGAATGCGTCGTCCCAACCTTAAAGAGAGGTGACCGTCAAGCCATTTCTAGTTCACGGAGAAGTTTTCTATAATAGTGTTCGCTAATGCCCTGCTACTTCTACTCATTAATCCAACAGATAATAAGAGAGGAAGGAACGGGGATCGCCCTCTCTTTCCATCTCTTTTGGTATCACAGCCTACAGGACAACGAGAGGATTCAAAGACATTAACCCAGCTATAGGAAGAACCAGAAGTGAAGACTTGGCACAGGTCTTTCGATTTACATGCTCAGAAAGCAAGCAGGAATGAGTAGAGACTAGAGAAGAGAAAGGGCTTAATGTTACCCCTCAAAAGTCACCCAAATAGGCAACTTCAAAGGGCTGTGTTTACTCACAGAGCGAGAAGTGCTTCGTCTTAAATGGCACCCTATTCCCTATATAGTGCACTACTTTTGACTGGCGTCTGTAGGGCTCTGGTCAAAAGTAGTGCCCTCTATAGGGATTAGGGTGTCATTTGGGGATGCACACAAGGAGAGAAAAGGAGACACGGCCTGGGGGATCCATTTTCTCCTCAGAGGGCCTGATTGCTATTCCACTGTAAATGTGGTAAATTAATATAGAGGCTAAGGGTGAAAGGCTGCATTTTACCCTCTAAACACAGTAGAAAGAAAGGGACATAGGCAGCTTAAAACTGAATTGCTGGATTTACCGCCTCTAAAGGCAGAGGGGAACGAAGCATAAGGCAGGAATCCGAATCTATCTCACTGCAGACAAGTGAATGTGGCTAAAGTGTTTTATTTTGTTCTAGCCAAGCGGTAGGCAAGTTGGGTTTAGTTCCAGCCAAGCGGTAGGCAAGTTGGGTTTAGTTCTAGCCAAGCGGTAGGCAAGTTGGGTTTAGTTCCAGCCAAGCGGTAGGCAAGTTGGGTTTAGTTCCAGCCAAGCGGTAGGCAAGTTGGGTTTAGTTCTAGCCAAGCGGTAGGCAAGTTGGGTTTAGTTCCAGCCAAGCGGTAGGCAAGTTGGGTTTAGTTCTAGCCAAGCGGTAGCAAATTGGATTCTGGCCATAGTCTTCAAACAACACTTTGATTAAGAGTCAGGTGTGATGGTCTACTGCTTGGCTGGATGAGGAGGATATCACAGGGCACTGTAGGATTACCTAACCCTGATCTACAGGCAGCAGATAGGGGCATTGGAATGTTTCACCCCCCCAGAAAATATGCATCCCAAATGGCACCTTATTTTAGTTATTTAACATTTATTTAACTAGGCAAGTCAGTTAAGAACACATTCTTATTTACAATGACAGCATAGGAACAGTGGGTTAACTGCCTTGTTCAGGGGCAGAATGACCGATTTTTACCTTGTCAGCTCTGGGATTCAATCTAACAACCTTTCGGTTACTGGCCCAATGGTCTAACCACTAGGCTACCTGCTGCCCCAATGTAGTGCTCTACTTTTGACAGGGTCCATACAAGTGGCATAAGGCCATAGACTCCATCCTTCTGAAGGCAGTGGAGTTAATGGGGGCATATTGTGAAGCTGACATTACCCATAAATACTGTATCTGCAGAGAGAAGGGGGGGGGGCTGGATATGTGTGTGTATCTGACCACTGAAAGCCTGTCACCAGAGTTGGACATGGCACTGGGCTGCAATTATTCATTGGATGTTTTTAGAGGGAAGCCACCATAACGCAAGGCTCTCTTTGCTATGTGAAGATCTGTAAAGACAATAGTGTTCGGTTCAGTATAGTACTGTATTTACCCCTAAAAAGAGGACTGGGCTGCAATGGTAATAAAAAGAGGACTGGGCTGCAATGGTAGCTAGGACTATTTACTGTAGGTATATCTTTAGAAATACCTCCAGTGGGTGACTTACCTACGGTAGAGAATAACTTAAAGGAGTGGTTCACTATTTCTGAATTAAATCTAAATTTTTTATGTAAATAGTCGTTATAGAAGGTTGCAGACAATTGTTTTTGTGATTTCACTTGTGATTTCACAAATAGATGGCGTCATGAGGAGGGAAAATTATGTGGATATATTGAAGCTACATCTCAAGACATCAGTCAGGAAGTTAAAGCTTAGTCGCAAATGGGTCTTCCAAATGGACAATGACCTCAAGCATACTTCCAAAGTTGTGGCAAAATGGCTTAAGGACAACAAAGTTAAGGTATTGGAGTGGCCATCACGAAGCCCTGACCTCAATCCTATAGAACATTTGTGGGCAGAACTGAAAAAGTGTGTGCGAGCAAGGAGGCCTACAAACCTGACTCAGTCACACCAGCTCTGTCAGGAGGAATGGGCCAAAATTCACCCAACTTATTGTGGGAAGATTGTGGAAGGTTACCCGAAACGTTTGATCCAAGTTAAACAATTTAAAGGCAATGCTACCAAATACTAAAAAGAAAGGAGGACCAAGGCACTCTTCATATAATTAATTAAAATGCCTTTATTTGTATGGCATGTTCAATAGAAACAAGGTTTTAAAAATCTGACGCGTTTCATTTTTTAAAACCTTGTTTCTATTGAACATGCCATACAAATAAAGGCATTTTAATGAATTATATGAAGAGTGCCTTGGTCCTCCTTTCTTTTTGATGACCAATTTACCCCTTTTACCAAAGAGCACCTTCTGTCTACCAAAATGTACTATTGTGTACCTTAGTAGCGATTCCCTTCCTCCTCTTTCTGCTACCAAATACTAATTGAGTGTATGTAAACTTCTGACCCACTGGGAATGTGATGAAAGAAATAAAACCTGAAAGAAATAATTCTCTCTACTATTATTCTGACATTTCACATTCTTAAAATAAAGTGGTTATCCTAACTGACCTAAGACAGGGAATTTTTACCAGGATTAAATGTCAGGAATTGTGAAAAACTGAGTTTAAAGGTATTTGGCTAAGGTGTATGTAAACTTACCTAGTCTTTCCTGCACTCCGGTCTCTCTCATACTCTTCGAATTCCTAGAATGTGACTATATACTAGCAAGACTATAATTGTATGTTTTTAGTGCTAAATATTTAGCCATTGTATATGATAATATACATTTGGAGGTACTGGGCTGATGCTTGTGGTCCTATTCGATACAGTGCCAAGAGGTAGGCAAAGATCTACAATGTTCCATCTCCATTCCTCAGCTGCTGGAAATTTGCTTCTTGCCTTCCTCCCTCCATGCCTATCTATTGATTATGTTAGTTTCCAGGTTGGCCTCTGATATTCACCTAGAGAGCACTCTGACTTCTGTACCAGAAGTGTGTGTAGGTAGCCATGTTCCATCCAGGCTCACAGTCAATCAAGCTCCACACTGACCAAAGGTCTGCTATGTCCATAAAGCATCGCAAAGTAAGAGTGGTGATCTAGGATCAGCACTCCTATTTTGAGACTCCTATTCAGAGATTAAATCCCCCACACTAGATCCTACTGTGCCCCCTGCTAGCCTGGAACAAGCCGGGTCAACAGCCAACAGTCAAAAGTGTACAGGAATAGTGGTTAGGCAAGTAGACAATATGTGCTCTCCTGAAATAGATAAGTACTCTCACAAAGTCAGTTTAGGGTCGAAAAGTATCAGCGATAGATACACCTCGTTTTAAGTTGAATACCCTCCTCATCCATTCTAATGTACCAATTATAGAAAGTATAAGTACTTTTATGGGATAGGACACAATCAAGTCTGAAACTATGAATGAAGCACCGGTAATGATCATAATAATTACCTAAGTAGAGTCAATAACCACATGGTACCTGTTTGCACATCACCTGTAAGGACTGAACAACTATGAACTACAAGCAAAATACACAAAAGGTTGGCCCACATACAGTATACGTATTTTGACGTAGTTTCTCAAACGTTTCTGTTAAATAAACAGTCTTTCTAAGAAAGTTCCAAGTACATTCTACATAAGTATAAATCAGTGGAGGCTGCTGAGGGGAGGACGAGTCATAATAACACACCTACTCATTCAAGGTTTATCTACATTTTTACTGTTTTCTACATTGCTTCACCTGGAATGCTTTTCCAACAGTCTTGAAGGAGTTCCCACATATCCTGAGCATATGGCTGCTTTTCCTTCACTCTGCGGTCCAACTCATCCCAAACCATCTCAATTGGGTTGAGGTCGGGTGATTGTGGAGGCCAGGTCATCTGATGCAGCACTCCATGACTCTCCTTATTGGTCAAATATCCCTTACACAGCCTGGAGGTTGTCCTGTTGGTTGTCCTGTTTAAAAACAAATGATAGTCCCACTAAGCGCAAAGCAGATGGGATGGCGTATTGCTGCAGAATGCTGTGGTAGCCATGCTGGTTAAGTGTGCCTTGAATTCTAAATAAATCACAGACAGTGTCACCAGCAAAGCACCCCCACACAATCACACCTCCTACTCCATGCTTCATGGTGGGAACCACACATGCAGAGATCATCCGTTAACCTACTCTGCGTCTCAAATACACAGTGTTTGGAACCAAAAATGTCAAATTTTGACTCATCAGATCAAAGGACAGATTTCCACCGGTCTAATGTTCATTGCTGGTGTTTCTTGGCCCATCAAGTCTCTTCTTCTTATTGGTATCGTTTAGTAGTGGTTTCTTTGCAGCAATTAGACCATGAAGGCCTTATTCACGCAGTCTCCTCTGAACAGTTGATGTTGAGATGTGTCTGTTACTTGAACTCTGTGAAGCATTTATTTGGGCTGCAATTTCAGGCTGGTAACTCTAATGAACTTATCCTCCGCAGCAGAGGTACTCTGGGTCTTCCTTTCCTGTGGCGGTCCTCATGAGAGCCAGTTTCATCATAGCGCTTGATGTTTTTTGCGTGTGCAAAGCTGTCATCAAGGCAAAGGGTGGCTATTTGAAGAATATCAAATATAAAATATATTTTGATTTGGTTACTACATGATTCCATTTGTGTTATTTCATATTGTTGATGTCTTCACTATTATTCTTGTAAGAATAAAGAAAAACCCTTGAATGAGTAGGTGTGTCCAAACTTTTGACTGGTGCTGTATATATATACACTATAGATTCAAAAGTATGTGGACACCCCTTCAAAATAGTGGATTCGGCTATTTTAGCCACACCCGTTGCTGATAGCTGTATAAAATCGAGCATCTAGGGGCAACAACAGCTCAGTGGTAGGCCACACAAGCTCACAAAACTGGACCGCCGAGTGCAGAAGCGCGTAGTGGGTAAAAATCGCCTGTCCTCGGTTGCAACACTCACTAGCGAGTTCCAAACTGCCTCTGGAAGCAACGTCAGCACAAGAACTGTTCGTCGGGAGCTTCATGCAATGGGTTTCCATGGCTGAGCAGCCGTACACAAGCCTAAGATCACCATGTGCAATTCCAAGCGTTGGCTGGAGTGGTGTAAAGCTCGCAGACATTGGACTCTGGAGCAGAGTGATGAATCACACCTCACCATCTGGCAGTCCGACGGACAAATCTCGGTTTGGCGGATGCCAGGAGAACACTACCTGCTTAAATGCATAGTGCCAACTGTAAAGTTTGGCGGAAGAATAATGGTCAGGGGCTGTTTTCCATGGTTCAGACTAGGCCCCTTAGTTCCAGTGAAGGGAAATCTTAATGCAACAGCATACAATGACATTCTAGACAATTCTGTGCCTCCAACGTTGTGGCAACAGTTTGGGGAAGGCCCGTTCCTGTTTAAGCATGGCAATGCCCCTATGCACAAAGTGCGTACAGAAATAGTTTGTCGAGATCAGCGTGGAAGGACTTGATTGGCCTGCATAGAGCCCTGACCTCAACCCCGTCGAACACCTTTGGGATGAATTGGAACGCCGACTGCGAGCCAGGCCTTATCGCCCAACATCAGTGCCCAACCTCACTAATGCTCTTGTGGCTGAATGGAAGCAAGTCCACGCAGCAATGTTCCAGCATCTATTGAAAAGCCTGTTATAGTAGCAAAGGGGGAACAACTCCATATTAATGCCCATGATTGTGGAATGAGATGTTCGACGAGCAGGTGTCCACATACTTTTGGTCATGTAGTGTATACATATTTTCCCACACTATGAGGTCAAAATAATACTGAAATTGTGAAAATGATGATAATCCCCTTTTAGTGTAAGAGCCAAAAAAAAGTGTTTTTTAGGCTCAGTGCATGACATCACAATCTGATGTAATTATTCTGAACAATGACCAGTCATCTTTTATTTCCATATGTATCCTCCTACTTTGAAGGAGTAAGTGGGGTAGGCTCTAGACTAGTCTAGATTACCCTGTCCACCAATCAGGGCTGTGTATGTGAATATATTTAAATATCTATTAACCCGCCCGCACGATCAGAAAAAACATTTCAATGTTTTCAAAGGGAAATAAATGATCAAAAAAATATTTGGAGTTATTTTCATGAAATTAACACACAGTGTTAGATTAGATTAAATTAGATGATTTTAAAATAATATTTAATAAGACTGCATGGGGGCTCTTGTTCTACATAATAACCAGGAAAATCGTCAGACTTTCTATTGTTATTTAGCAGCTACAACCTACTATGAGCGGGTTATTACAGAGTTGTTACCCTGTCATTACCGTGTTATTTCTCTGTTGTTACCCTGTTATTTCAGCATTGTTAACTAAAGTGCTACCAACAGGTAGCTTATCAGATTTCTGTCAGAAATCAGTCAGGTCATACACAAAACGACATAATGGACCTTTAAGAGAAATACTATTCAGTAAAATGTTTGCAGAGAGAAAACAATATAGCATTTATCCCTGTTAAAAGGTAGATACATAAAAAGGAGGTGTGACATTTGGCATTTTCACATTTCATTCTAATGGCTATTTCCTTACCAAGTCAACATATGTAGGGAGAAGGGGGTGAGCCATAGGGCTTTACTAATCCTTCTAAACAAGAGGACATAGCACACACCTGTATCAATCCACAGACCATGGAGAGTCTAGATCAGGGGTAGGAACCGTGTTCCTGGAGTGCCACGGGTACTGCAGGATTTTGTTCCAACTAGGCACCCCAACTGACCAACTGAGCTAATTCATCAGTTCAGTGATTGCCTAAATTCAACACAGCTGGTCTTCCAGGTCGGTTAAATGAAAAACATGAAGTGCCTGCGGCACTCCAGGAAAAGGGTTTCCTACTCCTGGTCTAGATAGAAAGAGGGTGACAGTCAAGGAATGGGGCTACATGACAGAATAAAATAGAACACAGGATATAATATGACACAGCTGTATTAACCCATCTTGACAAGTAACTTGGCACAGGTATGTATCAATCCACAGACCAAGGATAAAGAAAGAGGTTCAACAAGGCCATAGCAACCTATCTCTATGACAACTAGAGCCGAACATGGTAATGGGCTGTATCTATTTAAGGAATATGGACAGTCTAGACTCTAGATAAGGTTTGACAAAGAATATGGCTTAATATCAACCCTTCTAAACAACAGGACATGGCACAGGGTCATACTACCCATCTCAAGAAGTAGAGGGTAACAACACAGCACAGAGAACTGTATAGATCCACGAGGCATCGGACAATAAATCAGTCAGCAGGCACAGTGGGCTGTGCCGCCACCTCAGCACGGGCCAAGCGTGCTATGGGATCTCCATATGGAAAATCTATTTATTTGTTTCTCGCCAGCGTGGCGTGGGCCCCCAGTCACCTTCCACCACAGAGCTGATGCATTGAGAACAGGAGCAAGGAAAAGTCAGCGATCCTCTCCTCTCAGCCCCACCAGGAGCCAGCCAATCAGGGCCAATCTAGAGTGACCGGTGGGGAACTGCACTCTCAATCAATTTCTACAGCTCAAGAATGTCTATGGAGATAGAGAAGAGTATTGGCTTAATTTAGTTTAGTTTATTAATTCAACCATTTTAAAAAACAAGCACACACAAAACTTGAAAAAGTCTGGGACTTATTTCCATTGTGGTCCTCGAGACAAGATGGCTAGATGGCTAGACAAGATCGAACACAGTTAAACACGTGTATTGCTGTCTTTAAATGCTTAGGTGGCAAGGGAGACAAACAGAGAGGGAAAGAAAGAGAAAAAGATAGAGAAATATAAAGACAGAGAGAGAGAGAGAATGGTGTTGCTGTAGTTTCTCTTTAAAGGCTAAGGTTGGGGCCATGAGCATATGGGATGACAGAGAAGACAGGCAACCAGAAAGAGCAAGAGAGTATTTGCATTGTATTTAATGTTTTTCAGTGTTGAATTGTTCAACATTGTTGCTTTGGCATCAAAAGTATTTTTTTATCAATAAAGCATTTAGTATTTAAATGAGAGAGATTGAGAAAGGGAGAGAGAACGAGAGAGAGAGAGAGAGAGTGGGGGGGACGAAGGATATGGCGGCACAGACAAACATTAAGGATTTAGGTAATCTGACGGCTTTTAGTTAATCTGACTCAAAACCATTCTCCTTACACTGCTGCTTCTCGGGAAATACTCAGTATTGAAAAAATATATTATTTATGTATTTTGTATTTATTTAAAAGGCTATTCATCATCAACATGTGTTGCTAGGACACATCAGTAGACCAATATGTTACAGTATATTGTATATTTAACTTTCTTCCAATAGCCAATGTTTCCCTCCCCGTACAGAATCAGCTAAACCAGATCCTCTGAGACACAATCTTTTATCATTATTTCCCAGTTGTGTTAACTATCAACAGACATTTACTCATCACTCCTCATGAATCCTAATTTGTTCCAAATCAAACTTCATTGGAAATGAGGTGTCCCCATAGAGGTGTTCCATTTCCTCTCCAGCTGACATGAAAGAGAAATCATGCATTTAAAAGAAACGTAGTTAATAGCATTTATTTCTATCTCGTGGATATCAGGAGGGAGAGTCATTGCATGCATGCACATGCACACACATTTTTATTTTACCTTTATTTAACTAGGCAAGTCAGTTAAGAACAAATTCTTATTTATAATGACGGCCTACCCCGGCCAAAACCGGACGATGCTGGCCCAATTGTGCGCTGCCCTATGGGACTCCCAATCACGGACAGATGTGATACATACACACACACACTGTATATGTACAGTGCCTTCAGAAAATATTCACACCCCTTGACTTTCTCCACGTTTTAATATGGATTAAATCGAGAGTTTTTGTCACTGGCCTACACACAATACCCCGTAATGTCAAAGTAGAATTATGTATTTAGAAATTTTTACAAATTAATTATAAATGAAAAGCTGAAATGTCTTGAGTCAATAAGTATTTAACCCCTTTGTTATGGCAAGCCTAAATAAATGCAGGAGTAAAAATTTGCTTAACAAGTCACATAATAAGTTGAAGGGACTCAACTTTTAATGCAATAATGATGTTTAACATGATTTTTGAATGACTACCTCATTCATCTCTGTACCGCACACATACAATTATCTGTAAGGTTCCTAAGTCGATAAGTGAATTTCAAACACAGATTCTACCAAAAAGACCAGGGAGAATTTACAATGCCTCATAAAGAAGGGTAGATGGGTAAAATTTAAAAAAGCAGACATTGAATATTCCTTTGAGCATGGTGAAGTTATGAATTACACTTTGGATGGTGTATCAATTCCCCCAGTCACTACAAAGGTACAGGCGTCCTTCCTAACTCAGTTGCCGGAGAGGAAGGAAACCGTTCAGGGATTTCACCATGAGGCCAATGGTGACTTTAAAACAATTACAGAGTTTAATGGCTGTGATAGGAGAACTGAGGATGGATCAACAACATTATAGTCACTCCACAGTACTAACCTAATTGAAAGAGTGAAAAGAAGAAAGGAAATAAAAATGCATAAATAAAATAGAAAGGAAATAAAAAGAAATAAAAATGCATCCCGTTTTGCAACAAGACACTAAAGTAATACTGCAAAAAATGTGGCAAAGCAATTCCCTTTTTGTCCTGAATGTTATGTTTGAGGCAAATCCAATAGAACACATTATTGAGTACCACTCTCTAAGTATAGTGGTGTCTGCATCATGTTATTGGTATTCTTGTAATTTGTTAAGGACTGGGGAGTTTTCAGGATAAAAAACAAACTGAATGAAGCTAGGCACAGGCAAAATCCTAGAGGAAAACCTGATTCAGCTTTCCACCAGACATTGGGAGATGAATTCACCTCCAGCAGGACAATAACCAAATCTAATCTAAAGGCCAAATCTACACTGGAGTTGCTTACCAAAAAGACAGTGAATGTTCCTGAGTGGCCGGGTTACTGTTTTGACTTAAATATTCTTTAAAATGTATGGCAAGATCTGAAAATGGTTGTCTAGCTATGATCAACAACCAATTTTACAGAACTTGAAGAATTCTCAAAAAAGAATAATGGGCAAGTGTTGCACAATCCAGGTGGGGAAAGCTCTTAGAGATTTACCAAGAAAGTCTCATAACTGTAATCTCTGGCAAAGGTGCTTCTACAAAGCATGTAAATTAGATAAACTCAGCAAAAAAAGAAACGTCTTCTCACTTTCAACTGCGTTTATTTTCAGCAAACTTAACATGTGTAAATATTTGTATGAACATAAGATTCAAAAACGAGACATGAACTGAACAAGTTCCACAGACATGTGACTAACAGAAATAGAATAATGTGTCGCTGAACAAAGGGGGGTGGGTCAAAATCAAAAGTAACAATCAGTATCTGGTGTGGCCACCAGCTGCATTAAGTACTGCAGTGCATCTCCTCCTCGTGGACTGCACCAGATTTGACCGTTTTTGCTGTGAGATGTTACCCCACTCTTCCACCAAGGCACCTGCAAGTTCCCGGACATTTCTGGGGGGAATGGCCCTAGCCCTCACCCTCCGATCCAACAGGTCCCAGACGTGCTCAATGGGATTGAGATCCGGGCTCTTCGCTGGCCATGGCAGAACACTGACATTCCTGTCTTGCAGGAAATCACGCACAGAACGAGCAGTATGGCTGGTGGCATTGTCATGCTAGAGGGTCATGTCAGGATGAGCCTGCAAGAAGGGTACCACATGAGGGAGGAGGATGTCTTCCCTGTAACGCACAGCGTTGAGATTGCCTGCAATGAAAACAAGCTCAGTCTGATGATGCTGTGACACACCGCCCCAGACCATGACGGACCCTCCACCTCCAAATCGATCCCGCTCCAGAGTACAGGCCTCGGTGTAACGCTCATTCCTTCGACGATAAACGCGAATCCGACCATCACCCCTGGTGAGACAAAACCGCGATGCGTCAGTGAAGAGCACTTTTTTGTCAGTCCTGTCTGGTCCAGCGACGGTGGGTTTGTCGCCCATAGGCGACTTTGTTGCCGGTGATGTCTGGTGAGGACCTGCCTTAAAACAGACCTACAAGCCCTCAGTCCAGCCTCTCTCAGCCTATTGCGGACAGTCTGAGCACTGACGGAGGGATTCTGCGTTCCTGGTGTAACTTGGGCAGTTGTTGTTGCCATCCTGTACCTGTCCCGCAGGTGTGATGTTCGGATGTACCGATCCTGTGCAGGTGTTGTTACACGTGGTCTGCCACTGCGAGGACAATCCTGTTTCCGTGTAGCGCTGTCTTAGGCGTCACACAGTACGGATATTGCAATTTATTGCCCTGGCCACATTTGCAGTCCTCATGCCTCCTTGCAGCATGCCTAAGACACGTTCACGCAGATGAGCAGGGACCCTGGGCATCTTTCTTTTGGTGTTTTTCAGAGTCAGTAGAAAGACCTCTTAAGTGTACGAACTTTTCATAACTGACCTTAAATGACCTTAATTGCCTACCGTCTGTACGCTGTTAGTGTCTTAACGACCGTTCCACAGGTGCATGTTCATTCATTGTTTATGGTTCATTGAACAGCGGGAAAGCATGGGAAACAGTGTTAAAACCCTTTACAATGAAGATCTGTGAAGTTATTTGGATTTTTACAAATTATCTTTGAAAGACAGGGTCCTGAAAAAGGGACGTTTCTTTTTTTGCTGAGTTTATATCTGTGTTTAATTTTCTATATTTGCGAAAATGTCTAAAAACATGTTTTCACTTTGTCATTATGGGGTGTAGATGGGTGTGAAAAAAAAATATTGAATCCATTTTGAATTCATTCTGTAACAACACAATGTGGAATAATCAAGGGGCATGAATGAAGGCACTGCATACATTGGGGTCTAAAATGATTGACACCCTTGATAAAGATGAGCAGAAATGACTTTTTTATAAGTTATTCAAATACTGAGCTTTATTGTATGGTAAAAAAGGAGAAATTATATTATTTTATACGAATACATACAATTCTTTCATACTAATATAATTTCTCATAGAAATATGTTTTGTTAAACAAGTAATATGTTTTCTCTCAAAAAGGTAGGGGTCAAAATGATTTGTGGCCAACTAGAGCCACAACCCTGGCTCTGCATGCACCAAGCACTACCCACTGAGCTACACGGGACTTAGGGTTATTGCTTGGGGTTATTGGTGGAAGATCCACTTGCGGCCAGGGGTGTACATTTCTTAAGTAAAAATAATTTTAAGTACTACTTAAATCGTTTTTAGGGTATCTGTACTTTACTATTTGTATTTTTGACAACTTTTACTTTTACTTCATTACATTCCTAAAGAAAATAATGTACTTCTTACTCCATACATTTTCCCTGACAGAAAATGGTCCAAATCACACACTTATCAAGAGATCATCCCTGGTCATCCCTACTGCCTATGATCTGGCGGACTCACTAAACACAAACGCTTAGTTTGTAAATTATGTCTGAGTGTTGGCGTATGCCCCTGGCTATTCATAAATTTAAAAAAACAAGAAAATTATGTCATCTGGTTTGCTTAATATAAGGAATTATAAAGTATTCATCATTTTACTTTTAAAACTTAAGTATATTTTTAACCATATACTTGTAGACTTTTACTCAAGTAGTATTTTACTGGGTGACTTTCACTTGAGTCATTTTCTATTAAGGTATCTTTACTCTTACTCAAGTATGACAATTGGGTACTTTTTCCACCACTGCTTGCGGCCAAGTATCAGCCTCCTGGCAGAGGAAACCAGGTACACACACACACACACACACACACACACACACACACACACACACACACACACACACACACACACACACACACACACACACACACACACACACACACACACACACACACACACACACACACACACACACACACACACACACACACTCCTCTGAACAGGTCACACACTCACACCTCTACACACATAAACCTATACACACACACCTCTACACACACACACCTCTGAACAGGTCACACACTCACACCTCTCCACTCACCTGTATAGACCATAGCTGTGCCAGGAAGACTTCTATCACTCTGATGGGGTTCTTTTCTGATCATGCATTCTCATTTCAACGCCAAACGCACCACTGGTGTGATGGCCAAAGAGCTCTATTTTCATGTCATCCAACAAATGTGAATGCCTGGAGTTTGCTAAACGGCATAGGCACTTGGATTGGAACCGGTACTTTGGTCAGCTGACATGAAAATTGAGCTCTTTGGTCACGTATACCAGTTGTGGATTTGGCATCGAAATGAGAACGCATCTCATGTGCTGGTATCAAAAGCAAATCAGCCTTCCCTCATTTTGCAACATTGACTTTGTTGGTATAGCTGGAAGACTGGTACAACCTATGGCAAAATCAATTTTGCACCAGCATTAGTGAGAAAATAAATAAAAACATCCATAGGGCCCCGTGAGATGACTTTCACTTCATCTTTTAACAAAAACGTATAACAGTACAGGACTGGATAAGATTTCCACTAGCTTGGGCCCTCATGGTTTATTCATGGGAAGAAGTATAACACTGGAATAAACCACTTCATGCGTGAAGCCGCCTTCTAGATAAAACAGAGGACCTAATGGGGTATCACATCCAAGTGGAAACCATGATGTCGTTTCTACCATTAGAATGAAGCAAGCTTACTATAGTAAACTAAAATGAAAAAAATTATAATAATTAACAAACCCGTTTGAAAAACTAAAACTATACTGAAACTATTATCTTTGATTCCAAAACTAATTAAAATCAAATAACCATCAGGAATTACGTTCAGTTTCATAAAAAATGTAGTGTTTTTCAAGCTTTTTTGTCTAATGGGGTTTTCAAGCTTCCGAATCTGGTAGATCACATTGACATTGACTTTAATTTAATTTAAAAGTAGATTCAGTGAGATGACATTGCCACAAGCAGCACCACAGATATTGGTTGTGTTCCCCTGCACAGACGTTGCATGCATCAACCAATGGTTGCGTACCATGTCATCGACTGTACAGCACCCGGTTGTTAAGAGAATTAACCCACTACTACTGTTTACTTGGTGCATTTTTGTTATGATTATTAAACCTAACCTAACCTATGACCTGAAACATCACCTCATGCATTACTGCCCCACAGTGGCAAGAAGTGACATCCCCAAAAACACCAAAACTACACAACACATAAATGGCTCCTGGCCTGCCACACATAGGCTACTTTCTGTCCCTATCACTAACACTAAAACTGAAACGTAATAATATAAATATGTTTTTATTAAACTTCATAAAAACTAGTAAATCAGATCTGAAAACTGACTGAAAATAAACTGAATTAAAAATACAAATCTACAAAAATAGCAATCGGTATATAATGGACCATGGCATAAGCCTTGGCTACCATCACTCTTTTCAACTTTCTCTTCATGGTCTATTTACCTCAATGTCCCTTTAATTCCTAGAAGCATTTGAAGTGGGCCCTCATTGAGTACCAAGATAAACGTAACATTGAGGGAGAGAGGGGTTTGAAGAGCAAGGGCTGGAGTGTGTACAGTCATTTTTGTCCATTGGCTTTAGAGCAGCTAGTAACTTGCACTTAAATGAAAAATCGAATTGATGCTTGAAATATGACACCGATAAAGTACTGCTGAAGGTTTCTGTAAGCGTGTTGCAAAATATGACCACATGACATACTATGGCCCATGTTGACTCCAGTGCTTCCCACAGTTCTGTCAATATGGCTGGATGTCCTTTGGTTGCTGGACCATTCTTGATCCAAATGGGAAACTGTTGAGCGTGAAAAACCCAGCAGCGCTGCAGTTCTTGTCACACTCAAACCAGTGATCCTGACATCTACAACCATAACCCAGTCAAAGGCACTTAAATCTTTTGTCTTGCCCATTCACCCTCTGAATGGCTCACATACACAATCCATGTCTCAGTTGTCTCAAGGCTTAAAAATCCTTCTTTAATTAACCTGTCTCTTCCCCTTCAAACTACACTGATTGAAGTGGATTTAACAAGTGACATCAATAAGTGATCATAGCTTTCACCTGGATTCAGTCTATGTCATGGAAAGAGCAGGTGTTCCTAATGTTTTGTACACTCTGTGTCTATGGTCCTTCCTTCTTCTTAATTGTGGTTAGGCCGAGTTTCAGTTCACCAGGACGCCGGTTGCCTTGTTTCCCGCCCAGCAGCCCCTCCCATGTCTCTGATTGAACTTCCTTTTCTTAACCTAGGTTCACCACTCCTCCATGTTCTAGGCTCAACCCTTCACTGTCAATAATTGTTATTTCATAGTATTTGATAACCTGTTGGGCCAGATGGGCAGGGTTTGTACTTTTGGGACTATTCTACTGGCTCCATCGCACTAGGCAAGCTCAATCAAGTGCGGCTAACAAATGCTATTTAAACCCCACAAAGGTGATATCTCCCCACAAAGGATAGTCACTGACAGCACCATACAACTCTCCAAAGACACGAGTGGACAAAAGTCATAAAAGATGGAAAATTCTTATTGTCATTAGACTATAGCATCAACCATCGGTTCTAGCCATATCAGTTCTAGATGATTTGCTGAATGTGAAAGTTGAGCCCTTAATTTGCCTCTAATTCATTTTCTGCAAAAAAAGATTAATTCAAAATTTTGTCTGGAGCTAAATGGGGGGTCAAATTAGTCTGATTTATTCAAATTAGAGGGGACTATGGAGAGGGAGGAGCCTGTACCACGGCGCTGTGGGAGAGTTATACACGGTCTGCAGCATGACATTGGTACACGCAGCTGTCTAGGTGAGGTGAGGGGGATGAAGGGCCAGGCACACCTGCACTTACAAACACATATCAGTATGTTTGCGTACGCATGGCATATTTCTGATTATGTGAGGAGTGTTGAGCATTCCCAAAGGCTTTGATATTCCTCATCCAATCTGAAAGGTTTTAAATGGTGTACAAATGCTTGCAGTAGTCTGCTAGTCATTTGACTTGCATGAGGTTAAGGCCCTGGATGTGTGGGGAAATGGTCATTTGGAACTCACTCAAAGCCATTCTGAATTATGGTGTAAAGTATCATCATCAGTCAATAACTGTTTGCACAGCTTTGCTTCTGTTTGTTATTTTTCTTCAGTTTGTTCTGTCTGTCCCCATGCCTGCCTGTCTGTCAGTCTGTCTGTCAGTCTTTTCGCATGCCTGCCTGTCTCTGCATGTCTGTCCACCTGCCTGTCTGTCAGTCTGTCCGCATGTCTGCCTGTTTGTCCGCATGCCTGTCTTTCTGTCCGTCCGCCGGTCTAACTATCTAGCCATTATACCATTCACCTTCTGAACTATGATAATGGCCTTGAAACTAGCAATCAATTGAAAGGTCCATAGGCTGCTCAATACTGGGCCACAGCAGTCCAATGCAGTTTGTGGAGCTGTGTAGCAGGTCAAAATCTTATTAGGCATTAAATGGTTAATGTGATTATATAATGTACTATGTTAAACCTCTATTGAACACTGATTGCCCACTCAACACTGTCACAGGACATTTCACATTTCATAACAAATCACCAACGACCTCGTTGGGACTGACTTTCAATCCGCAAACTATGTTATAATTACAGAAACGTCCTAGCTACACAGCAATACATTCCGATTTTATGCCTGAATCAAACGGTCATGCTGTCATCAGAGTTTCCCCAGGAACGGACAGTGTGAAATTCACCCGCTTTAATTGGTTTCCCTTTCGTTACCAACAGCCATAATAAGGAAATTACGATCGTTCCTCAAATTTCAATTAGTGTTACTTAAGTTACAACACAATATTATTTGAACAGCACAGTTATTTCCCATGTTAATGTTAACCTAGCAAACACCTGCTTATAAATAAATAATACGAATCCGTTGTGGTACTATCCATTTAAGCAAAAAAATGGAAAATCTCAATGATCTGAAGTTAACTTTATATTTTTTGGTGTTGTCCTCTGTTAAAATACCTTTTAGGACAGTAGAAAAAATAAGGGAAGCCCACAGCTCATCAATTTGAGGTGAACAAATATTTATTACACTTCACAGTGATGTAATCCCTATTTCTCTGCTGCCATGGTTTTATGTCCAGAGGCATGGCTGCTCATAAATTGACAGATTGTGCGCAATACTTTTTCCCTTAGTTCATTTCAACAGCCCTAGCCATGATTTTTAAGTGACTCCACTTTTGTCTTTGACCTTGACAAACCTTATTTCCGACATGGCTTTCTGCATTTATGTACTTTACATTCAAACTCGAACTTACCCCCACTCAGATGTGTAAGTGTGATTTTTTTTCTCATGCACTAAAGGACAAGTGCTATTCCGAGTACAGAAGAAAAGAGCCCACACCCATTTCCTGCACGGGCGCCCCTGCTTTTTGTTGTTATCCGAGGCAGGGAACCGTTAGGGCCTTCTACGCCTTCAGAGAAGACCTAAGGATTTATAAAATAATTGTTGTAGTTTTAAAATCTAAATTTGTTTTTAATTTCTATTTGATCTTTTCAATAATATTTAAATGATAATATCATTGAAAAGCATAATATAATTAGACTATGAATTCATCTTTCATATTTTTTTTTTTCAGTCTATGTTGCACAGTAATATCTCTATCACTAATATTTATTAATCACCACGGGTGATTGTATTGAGAATTCACTTCCTGGAACTGCTCGTCGGTGCCCTATTAGGGCAGAATTTTGAAGTGACAGTGGACTCAACCAATCAAATTTTGACGTGTAATGGGCGGGACTGTTTTTACAAAAATGTATGTAAACTTCTGCCTTCTCTTCGCCCGTTTCAAGATTAACTTACAACAAGAAGTTACATTTCAAAAGAGCATCATCTGGTGAGTGGAACTGTGTTTTTTTTTTAAATGTGTGTTTCTGTAATTTTTCTTGATTTTGAGTTTGGTACAACATGTTGGAAGATTTTTATTCCCCACTGAAGGCCTGGGTCCAATATCCACGATTCGCCACTGGTTATCTGTGATTGGAATAGAGAAACTCGTCGTATGAGGCCGAAGACGATTGATAGTTCCGATGGAGTCGCAGTGGCAGTCACGGCGGTTGTTTAAAGGGCCATTCAGATGCAATCTGGGAGATTTCAGCCGCAATTTATGCCTCCCCTATTGCCTCAAATCCTCACTCGGAGGCAGATGGTAAACGCCGCTGAGTTATTGTGTCAGGGACCAGACCCCCCTTCCTTCCCCAAGTCGATGAGGCCCAGAGCTGAACAGTCTGGCCCCGTGCTGTGCATTTAATTAGCTCTGCCCTCTCAGCTAGTAGCTAGCTGAGCTAGGCTGCCAGGAAGCTAGCTAGCTAACACTGTCATAAGAATGATGCATCGCTTGTAATAAGGCATCATGGCAGCGAATGGCAACCCTATGTCACCATTAGGACAAGTTGCATAAGATGATGATGGATCAAATTGGAAAACTGTGTTCGTCATTTTTAAGAGGAAGAAGGGAGCATATAGCTGTAATGATTTGTTATAGTGAGTGTTATCTTGTTATGTTCAAAACTCTCCTAGATGTTGGGTTCAAGAGTCTGGGTGTCCTGCCAGGATCGACGGGAAGCAAAAAAGGGGAGCTCATACCGGACTAACCACGGTCTACATTTCAAATCTCTCCTTCTGTCAGTATCTGGATTAGATAGGGAGTAGCTACCCTGCTATGTTCACTGCCCTGATAACAATCGGCCTGTACAATAACAAGAAATCAATCATGCCTTAACAAAATAATAAATGCGCCTCTGTTCACCTGCCTGCATCTTCCACAATGTTTGTGTCTTGTCCTCACAACACTTCAACTACTTTTTTGTTATGAGGTAAAACATGGTTTGCTCTCAAATGCCAATATTCCCCCACCGTAAATCTATTGTTTATGTGGCTTCATTAAAGCATGGTAGGTTCAGGGTTTGAATACAAATTTTGGTCACACTTTATTTGGATAATCCGGATAGTCATACTGTACTATCAACAAACTATCTGTTGATAAGCAACTTGCTAAGGTTAAGGTTAGGGTTAGTAGATTGTTATTTGAAATGTTACTGATAGTCCATCTGTAGATGCTGGAAGAAGAGCATCTGCCGACAGACATCAAAAAACGAAACCCGATTTTCTACCTCCTCAATTCTTCTCATCCGGACAATCCGATCTGGGACAGTGCTAACTCGATTAGAGGGATCCACTTTACATCTTTGCCTTTGAAAAAGTAAAGGAAGGAATATCAGTTCTATGAAATGGTTGCATAATGTGGAAAATGTGATATTGTGAGCATTATGCATCAATACATACAGAGACTCCATTTCCAGACAATAACGCTCCATCTAGGCCTAATAGTCCTATCAATGCACCTTTCCATCTTTAAGTGTTGGATATCAAAGAAAAAGCTATGAAACTGGCCTAATTAACCATGTGAACTGTCATCTACTTTGAATGCCATATTAAAAAGACACCGGAAACGCTTACATTTATTTTTCATATAGGCACTCTGTGCTTCAGGAGCTGATAGCCGACAGCTGTATTTGAAAGCTCTTTATCACTCTCACTCTTTCTCTCGGGGAACAACCTCTGACAACCATATTGTCAATGGACCAAGTGGTGTTAGCATTAAATGGAGAGTTGCTGGGAGGCCATCTACAGTACCACTAAAGGAGACTTCATACCATTTCAATTTTCAATCAACTGCACACAGGAAGATTGATTATGAAATGAAAGGTTCCATATATTATGTTGAAAAGACACAGTATTACACAAAGGCAAAATTCGACTTAAAAATTAAACTTACAGTATGAACATGAATCAATGCAATTTCCCAAAACCGTTATTCCATTTTTTTAAGTAATGTACACACTTTCCTGGAAAGCCATTTCAGTAGGTTAAGCAAGCTGTCAATAAGCCAATATGAAAATAAAACAGACCAAGAGGTTATTTTCTAGAGTTATAGAGTCAATATCTGACTTTACTGCCAAAAATGTAAAAAATAATGGAGTCTTCCAGGACATTTCTAAATTGGTAGAGGTGGGAATTGGAGTTTGAGGACACAATAATGAGCTAAAAGGACTGAGAAGTCAAACACTTAAGGCCTATGCCATGAGCATCCATAAACTCTTCCAGATAACTATTTTCCTGGCCAGAGACCTAGGTTATTATCTCTCATTCCTCCCAAAGTCTGCAGTTGTTCACTTCCCTTCAATGATTTGAAAGGCAATTACTTGTATAAAAATATGGTGGAAACCCCTACTAGCCCATGCCTTCACCAATCCGATGTTTATAGGTTTGTGGGAAGTACTGTAATGAACAAGTGCACACCTCAGGAGAAAGAAGATAATATTGGGACGTACCCCCCTAATTTCCCTCCTTGTAGAAAATTAGCCCCTCAGTCCAAAGCTACTTTGCCTCTTAGGGCCACCGTACTACCAGTAATCAGTAATCAACACTGAACTACAACTAAACAAAACTCAAGACTCCACATTATACATTAACTAGCACAGCAACCTTTAAATGTTCCATGGATTTCTTTCTCAATCTCATTCCCCCTCGGCGGCGCCAGTAATATTTTTCCTGGAGCTGTGTGATTGATAACGGGAAGAGAGTAGACAGAATCTATTGACGTTGATGGATGCAAAGCAGTCCACCTCTCCATCTGTGCACGACTTCACAAACACACAACCGAGTGTGTATGCTTTAGCATCAACTCTGAGGAAACCTCGCTTATCAATCTCCATTATGCAGATTTTAAACGTATAATAAGCACTTAGAATATTCCAGACACATTTAAGTCAAAGAAACAGAAAGGTAACATTTTAAGGTTGCAGATCTGAAGAATCAAACATAGTTAGAAGCAAATCTAAGCCCAGCTTTGAGTTTTTGTTTACAGGGACAGAAAGAGAATGCAGCGTTAAAACTACACTTTCTCAGTCCAGTCAATCATGTGTCATGCAGTGACAGCAATTGACAAGCAATAGCTTTTAAATCTCCTTATACAGTGCATTCAGAAAGTATTCAGACCCGTTACGTCCTCCAAACGTGACGCTTGGCATTCAGGTCAAAGAGTTCAATCTTGGTTTCATCAGACCAGAGAATCTTGTTTCTCATGGTCTGAGAGTCCTTTAGGTGCCTTTCGGCAAACTCCAAGCGGGCTGTCATGTGCCTTTTACTGAGGAGTGGCTTCCGTCTGGCCACTCTACCATAAAGGCCTGATTAGTGGAGTGCTGCAGAGATGGTTGTCCTTGTGGAAGGTTCTCCCATCTACACAGAGGAACTCTGGAGCTCTGTCAGAGTGACCATCAGATTCTTGGTCACATCCCTGACATACGCCCTTCGATTGCTCAGTTTGGCCGGGCAGCCAGCTCTAGGAAGAGTCTTGGTGGATCCAAACTTCTTCCATTTAAGAATGATGGAGGTCACTGTGTTCTTAGGGACCTTCAAAGCTGCAGTAATGTTTTGGTACACTTCCCCAAATCTGTGCCTCGACACAATCCTGTCTCAGGGCTCTACAGACAATTCCTTCGACCTCATGGCTTGGTTTTTGCATTGACATACAAGGTCAACTGTGCGACCTTACATAAACTAGTTCAGTGTGTCAAATCGGAGGGCCTGTTGTCCAGATCTCTGGCAGGCTCTATAGGGGTGCCACAGGGTTCAATTCTCAGGCCGTATACATCAATGATGTCACTCTTGCTGCTGGTGATTCTCTGATCCACCTCTATGCAGACGACACCATTCTGTATACCTCTGGCCCTTCTTTGGACACTGTGTTAACTAACCTCCAGACGAGCTTCAATGCCATGCAACTCTCCTTCCGTGGCCTCCAACTGCTCTTAAATGCAAGTAAAACTAAATGCATGCTCTTCAACCGATCGCTACCCGCACCTGCCCACTCGTCCAGCATCACTACTCTGGACGTTTCTGACTTAGAATATGTGGACAACTACAAATACCTAGGTGTCTGGTTAGACTGTAAACTCTCCTTCCAGACTCACATTAAGCATCTCCAATACAAAATTAAATCTTGAATCGGCTTCCTATTTCGCAAAACAAAGCATCCTTCACTCATGCTGCCAAACATACCCTCGTAAAACTGACCATCCTACCGATCCTCGACTTCGGTGATGTTATTTACAAAATAGCCTCCAACACTCTACTCAACATATTAGATGCAGTCTATCACAGTGCCATCCGTTTTGTCACAAAAGCCCCATTTACTACCCACCACTGCGACCTGTACGCTCTCGTTGGCTGGCCCTCGCTTCATACTCGTCGCCAATCCAACTGGCTGCAGGTCAGCTACAAGTCTCTGCTAGGTAAAGCCCTGCCTTATCTCAGCTCACTGGTCACCATAGCAGCACCCACCCGTAGCACGCGCTCCAGCAGGTTTATCTCACTGGTCACCCACAAAGCCAATTCTTCCTTACCTTCCAGTTCTCTGCTGCCTATGACTGGAACGAACTGCAAAAATCACTGAAGCTGGAGACTCATATCTCCCTCACTAGCTTTAAGCACCAGCTGTCAGAGCAGCTCACAGATCACTGCACCTGTACATAGCACATCTGTAAATAGCCCATCCAACTACCTCATCCCCATACTGTATTTATTTATTTATCTTGCTCCTTTGCACCCCAGTATCTCTACTTTCACATTCATCTTCTGCACATCTACCATTCCAGTGTTTAATTGCTATATTGTAATTACTTCGCCACCATGGCCTATTTATTGCCTTACCTCCCTTATCCTACCTCATTTGCACACACTGCATATAGACTTTTTCTACTGTATTATTGACTGTATGTTTGTTTATTCCATGTGTAACTCTGTGTTGTTGTATGTGTCGAACTGCTTTGCTTTATCTTGGCCAGGTCGCAGTTGCAAATGAGAACCTGTTCTCAACTAGCCTACCTGGTTAAATAAAGGTGAAATAAAAAATCCAAAATAGACAGGTGTGTGCCTTTCCAAATCATTTCTAGTCAATTGAATTTACCACAGGTGGACTCCAATCAAGTTGTAGAAACATCTCAAGGATGATCAATGGAAACAGGATGCACTTGAACTCAATTTCGAGTCTCATAGCAAAGTGTCTGAATACTTATGTAAATGTAATATTTGTTGTTGTTTTTTGCACAAATTTCTAAAAACCTGTTTTTGCTTTGTCATTATGGGGTATTGTGTGTACTATAGATTGATGAGGGAAAACATTTTTTAAATCCATTTTAGTATAACGCTGTAATGTAACAAAATGTGTAAAAAAGGAAGTCTGAATAATTTCCGAATGCACTGTGGGTTGCCTGCAATGTCAACACAGAGCTTTACCTAAGAGCACACCTGTAGTGTGTGAGTTTGTGTGGACACACACTGTCCCCTTTCTTAATTTTTTTAATGGCGCTCAACGTGCCCTCCAAGGATGACCTCGTTTTTATGTCACATATATTTGGGTACATTTACGAGCCTGCCCTTCAGCCCTCCGCTCGGCGACAGTTAATGACTTGTCGTAGATGGCTATAAACTCCTAACGTCCCTTCTCACCTAATATTTACCCTCTCTTCTCACCGTGACGGAATCTTTTCCCGCCTGTTACCGCTGCTGCATTGTTCTATTTCTCTATTTCCATACAGTATATTTAAAGATGTTGGATGAGTGCATGGAGGAGGTTGGGGGTTGGTGGGTAAAGGAATTATCTGAACACCACTGGCAATAAAATGTGATAAATATTCCTGTAGATGAGATTATCAAACACCTTCCAACACTGCATGTATAATTAGAGTGGTGTCATTAATCATGTGTTGCCGGAGCTGTTTGGAGTAATGAGATTCCAAAATTTTAATTTATTAAGTCGGGGTGTATATTACCCAAGATTCTTGACATCATTCAGGAGCCATTGACTGGGCCCCGCAGCCGGGTATTGTGGGATAAATTGGCATAAAACTCCCAAAATTGTTTTATTTATTCCCTCTCCTACTCAAAATCTCCTGTCACATATCATCTTACACTTTGGTTTATCATGACACGCCCACACATTCTTGGGGATTCTTGCTTGCTGCAAGAGTTTTCCTGGCACTATGCCGAGTCATCATTATGCAATGTTAATTATGCCCCAGCTGATAAAACAATGTGGTAATATCGTGGCCACTCATCAAATGGCTTATGCTAATTATGTATTCCCAGATTGCATTTTAATCGTTGCTACAATAATACTAATCAAACTCATCATCGTCCGCAATTTACACGCCTACTGATTCGTCGGCGGGGCCCGACTGGGGGGCACAGCATAATCACATCATAAACCGCAAAGAATCATCACAAACGACACAGACAATCAACAGTGCAGACTCCTTTTGCATGTGTTTGATCCTGGACTATCTAAGGGTATGAATGAATCATCTCTATCTAGTCAGGAACAGCAGTGTTGTTGCAGATGGACAGATGTCTAATGAGAGAGCGCAAGCCTCATACTAAATCACTATTCTGCCTGTGATGGTCTGACTGCTATGAAGAGCATAGAGAACCACACAGGGTCATCAATAACATAAAATCATTAAACAAATGTGGTCGGTGTGATGACTTCTGAGGGAAAGATGCATATTTAGGTAATGTTTATGTTAATAATCTACTGTAGAGAGGGAGAAACATGTTTTGGCTGACAGCAAACGGAATAAAAAAACATGTTTTCCCCTCTGTGTAAACGTGGAAGAGCATTGATGTATGCATAACATACTGCATGGCAGTTAACCAATTAAAACACTACCTCAGCCTGTAGCCAGATCGTTCCTGCCCAACAACTCATGCAGTGGCACTTTCCCAGTACACTTCTCTATCCAGAGGCAGCTGTCTAGGAATAACTGAGATATATAATAATAATAGTAAAGGTCCCGTAGCTTGACTGATGCTGGATCCGTAGGTGTTAGTATAGTTAGTAAACTTGCTCACACTTAATTAGAAATATACAAATGAGCTCTTAATGATATGTAGGACAGTGAGAGGCAATTTTGTCATGTTAGGTTAATTAGATACTTTGCCTTCTCACACAGCTAAATTATTAACGTACACAATGAGCCACTCACCGCACTTCATCAGACAAATCATTGACGGTGTGCCCATTCTGGATAGAATATCTGAAATAGCAATAATATAGTGGAAGTAGGAAGGATTTGAGGGATTCAAATAATGTCTAGTTTTAAAAAGTAGAGCAGTTGTGTCCATTGGACAGTGTAAGATGGCAGAGCTCCTAAACTGGTCTAGAAAAGTAAAATTTACTTCAATAATTTAATTTAATGTTGAGGCCCAGTGCAGTCAACATTTCTTTTTTTACCTGTGTTTTGTATCGTATTGTACAACAGCTGATACAACTAAAACTGTAAAAGCGTGAAAATAATGTGATCATTGTTATTTCCTAATAGTTGCTGGTTGAAAATAAAATCTACACAGGACCTTCTATTCAGCAGATTTTGCATGGGTGGTGTTCCAGCTTGCCTGACATCACCAGGCGGTAAATTAGTTAATAGACAAAAAACAAAGAGAGTTCCAAACCTCTCTGCCAAAACAGCTAGTTTTCAGTTTTTCCCTCCCCATAGACCACTCCCAGACAGTCCTAGCCAAATTCTTGCTTGAGAAATTTTTATGGAAAACTATTACAGTAAGGTACTTAATTGTTACCCAGAAATATTAAATACTGAGATAGAAATGGCTGCATTAGGCCTTTAATCTCTATGGGATCGGTGTCTCCTCCCCCCCCCCCCCCCGTGGGACGGTTAAGCTAACGTAGGCTAATGTGATTAGCATGAGGTTGTAAGTAACATGAACATTTGCCAGGACATAGACATATCTGAAATGGGCAGAGAGCTTAAATTATTGTTAATCGAACTGCACTGTCCAATTTACAGTAGACATTACAGTGAAAGAATACCATGCTATTGTTTGAGGAGAGTGCACAATTGTGAAGGAACATATCCACATTCCTTTTGGAACAAAAGTTGGAGAATATAGTGATTCTGAGTACTTTGTATACGACTATTGGGAATGTTAGCCTGGATAGCAGAATATACGTGAGTCTTCATTAAAGGTGTGGTCCAATACGTTTTTTACCTTGTCCTCGCTATTTCATTATCTGTCATTGATTTGTGCTGACGCGGCACAGTTTATATACCTAGTCTCTCCGTGTAATTCCACCATGTTTCTGTGAAGTATTCGAAATGGAGAAGACATGCATTTAAATTAATCTTGCATTTAAGTACCTTTCACCGCAAAAAATGACAATCCCAATGATTAATTTTGTTTTCTACACATTGTCTGGGGTATATGCAGGGCTAATAAAAAACAAGAGTGACATTAAATCCCTTCTTTTAGCAGAAGTCAAGCATCCATGCCAGTGTTCTTGTGCCCCTTGGATTAGGTGTCTTATTAAAAACATATTTAATGGATTGCTGATAATATATCAACGTCTCGCTGCACACAATTTTGAGGAAAAAATTAACTGATTTAGATGAGAAATCAGTATTGCAATTTGTTTCTCCTGGCATATTGTATTTGTAATGAACATTGAGTTTAGATGCAATTCATTATACTCAGTCTGGGAAAGTACTTACACGGAACCCAAACCGGCTGCGCGTATGGACCATCATGCATACATTTATTTTGTCCCTCCACACCAAACACAATCACGACATGCAGGTTAAAATATCAAAACAAACTCTGAACCAATTATATTAATTTGGGGACAGGTCGAAAAGCATTAAACATTTATGGCAATTTAGCTAGTTAGCTTGCACTTGCTAGCTAATTTGTCCTATTTAGCTAGCTTGCTGTTGCTAGTTAATTTGTCCTGGGATATAAACATTGAGTTGTTATTTAGCCTTAAATGCACATGGTTCTCTACTCAGCCAATTAATCCACACATAAAACGGTCAACTGAATCGTTTCCAGTCATCTCTCTTCCTTCCAGGATTTTTCTTCTCTTGACTTTATATTGCGATTGGCAACTTTCATAAATTAGGTGCATTAGCGCCACTGACCTCGTTCGTCTTTCAGTCACCCACGTGAGTATAACCAATGAGGAGGTGGCACGTGGGTACTTGCTTCTATAAACCAATGAGGAGATGGGAGAGGCAGGACTTGCAGCGCAATCTGCGTCAGAAATAGAACTGAATATAGAACTTAGAACTTCTATTTTAGCCCTCGGCAACGCAGAAGCTCTTTGGTGCGTGCGAGCAGTGTGGGTGCAATAATTGAATAACATAGCTTTCTACATTTATTTTGTGACACGACCCTGTCAGGTGCCCCAAACTGTCAAAGCAAAAAATAAATAAAAAATGATTATTTATATATATATATATAAAGTGAATTGCTAAACAGCATTGGAAGGGTTAAAATCAGTTACTGAAAAACATTTTTTTTCACTTGAAGTAAACTATATTAATCAAAAATATTGGTCCCTCCAACGCCGTTTTGAGAATTTTGCATTACGTCCATTCGGCTTCCTCACCTCCACGATCACCTGAGACCAGCCACCCGATAGCTGATGAAACTGTTGGTATGCACAAACAAAAACTTCTGCACAAACTCTCAGGGAAGCTCATATGCATCTTCAACAGCCTAATCAACTCTATGCGAAGGAGATGTCGTGCTGCATGAGGCAAATGGTGTCTGTGACCAGCATATGTGTATTCCCAGTCATGTGAAATCCCTAGATTAGGGCCTAATGAATTTATTTCAATTGACTGACTTTCTGATTTCTTTATATGAACTGTTACTCAGTGAAATCATAGATTTTTTCACTGTAGTTCAATTGGCATTGGAGAAAGTGTTACTGAGTGCTTTATGTATTCACATGCAGGTCAACAACCAAAAAGACATGGCATAGTTAATATATTCAGGGGCACATTACAGACACAAACCCACCTGTTTCATCTGAGACAGAACATAGGTATTAAAATACATTAAAAAATACATTAACAAAATAGGTCCAAATGTTGACATTTAACCATAGTAGTTACTGTATATGTCACCTGACATTAGTTCAATTATTTGCCATTTTAGCACTTATCCAAAGTGACAGTATGTGTGAATACATTTTTTGTACGGGTGACCCCAGTGGGAATCAAACTCAAAATCCTGATGATGCAAGCTTCATGTGCTACCAATTGAGCCACACAGGCTTGGGCGTTATATTGTATACTGACAGCAATAATGGCCCCGGAGGGGATGGCTGCCGTTTTACGGGCTCCTAACCAACTGTGCTATTTTGAAAATGTTTGTTTTTTCACATTGTTTGAAACTCATTTTGTACATAATGTTGGTGCTACCGTCTCTTAGGACCGAAAAGAGCTTCTGGACATCAGAACAGTGATTACTAACCTCGAACTGGACAAAGATTTTTCTTTAATGAGTACAACGCAAAGAATATACTGCCTTGTCAAGACAAGGCCCAAATCCCCGCCATGAGCGTGAAGAAAAGACGGAGAAAAAGGGGGAGGGCGGCAAATTCTTGTAAGAATTTGCCGAAGAGTAGGCCTCCCTATTATTGGCTAACGTGCAATCATTGGAAAACAAACTCGACGATATACGATTAAGACTTTCCTACCAATGGGCAGGGGTGGAAAGAGTACTGTAAAATCCTACTCAAGTAGAAGTACTGTTACTTTAATTAAATTGTAATCAAGTAGAAGTAAAAGTACTGGTGTAAAAAACTACTCAAATAAAAGTAAAAAGTAGCACATTTAAAAAGTACTCAGAGTAAAAGTTACTAAGTTACTTCTAAAATAATTTGCTATTTCAATTTTGATGGTTATTTTTATTCTCCTTTTACAAGAATGGAATTTCATGGGATAAGGGTGTGGCAATTGAATGCAAGCTTCACAAACAAATTAATATATTTAAAAAATGATTTTCTTTATACTACTGTATATGTAATATTGTTTACATGTAATGCTTGACAGCCTAAATGTTCCATAAAACACCAGAAAATAACCAACAAGATAAGATCCAGCACAGCTGATTTTAATATTAAATCTTCAACTTCACATATACAAATGTTCAAAGGAATGTTCAAAAGGAATATTTTTTGTGGAACTACCTATTGAACCCTTAACTCAATTCACTTCTCTCTGAATTTGCCATTCAGTTTCAGTAGGAGCTGATTTTCTAAGTTAATTGAGTCTATCCTGGCACGCTTTGCAGTGAAGAGCAGTCCAGCACAGCTGAAAAGACGCTCACCGGCGGCAGACGCAGGCAGGCCTGTGTTGAGTTTGAGGGACAACTTTTTTATGTACGGAAACAAATTAAGTAAATCTATTTTGTCCGATGGACCAGCAAGATACCCATCCAGCTGCCCTGTACCTTCTGACCGTTCGGTTGTCAGTGATGAGAAGAAATCCTCTTCATCAGATGAATGCTGCCTTAGATGCTCAGTCTCGACACATTTTCAGTGTTTCAGCAAACTCTGTTGTATGTGGCTGGCAACACAATCATATTATTGGCATTGAAATAGCTCTAACACAGTTGTTACCCTCAGATACTGAGATTGATTTGAGTTGTTCAAATACATTCAGACCTAACAAATTCTCTAATGTTGACCCAAAGATTATTGTACAGCACCTGTAATGCAACTTAAATAATGAAAAAAAGAAAAACATAACAAAAAACAATTCAAGAAAAGACTCAAAGACCAACATATATCATCATATGGACAATGAGGTTAAAATAAATCATACCGGCTGTGATGACATCAGTTTTGTCAGTCCAAGATGTCTTGAACTTTGGCAGAAGGATTGCAGCAGCAATAAGCTGTGGCTCCTCCATCATTTCTCCAAAGCGCTTTTGGAGACCGTTCTGAATGGTTCTGATAGTGGTAGGCACATTTGGCAAGATGCATCCAGCCTTTGAAGTTTTGTTTTTAGCAAGAAGATCCCTGGCAGCAGCCACCCCATATGCATGTTGGTCTCAGACTGTAGAACGTTCAAGGCCTGAGACCAAAGGCTTCATCACTTTGCCGTACTCATTCAAGAAGGACATCTCTGCCGGGCTCAGCCTGAAAGACAAGGTAAGGTAGATGTAATACCTCTTAGAATTCTAACATTTCATGGACAATACATATTACTGTAATAGGAAAACATTACATTGATTCAAAGAATTGCTACTCACATATTCACTTTTAATTCTTCACACACATTTCTTATGGCATCCTTCCCCTTCTCTTGTATGATACTTGTGATCCTCTCCACAGCCAGGTAAGTTGAGTTCCAACGTGTTTGATTTGGATGGATCAACTGCAGTTTGCACTCATTCTCTACAACTTCAGCAGCTAAGGTTGACCGGACCGTTTTATTCCACATGGCATTTGGCAAAAGACCACCTGGACAACCTTTTGTAGCTTTCACTATTTGTTTCTGCCAACACAGAATCTGTTGTTGAAATGAGGTTCAGCAGGTGACATGCACACTGTTGATGCTGAGGGAGTTGATAGTCTAGGCCACTGTCATTTTCCAGGATGGAATAGGTGTCTTGCTATTCAACCTGCTCTGCTGGCTCTTCAGCATCTGAGTCTTGGTCTGCTGACTCGACTGCCTGGCTCTGCTCACCGACAACATTGAATGCTTTGATAAAGTTTGATCACTTTGTTGTGGTTCTTACCACTTTCTCCCTGATCCTGTATGCACAATGGATGTCATCGAGGGCACCTGCAAGCACATCAAATCTGTGGGAACCTCTCAATCTCTTGCAAGCGAGTGCAGCAGAACGTCTCACCAGAGTTTCTTCATCTATCCAGTGACATGTGACCCCGATGGAACTCCTTTGATGAGCTGTCCAACAATCAGTGGTGGCAACATAATTTACCCTGCCAAGGTGTGCCATAACCGTCTTCTTCATGTGATTGGCAGCTTCATGTATTCTTGAACAAACAGTAGGTCTGGAGATTACTTTGCATTGAGGATGCAGAGTGGTTACCAACTCTTTAAAAGCTGGTTGTTCGACCACAGAGATCGGCTGTTGGCACTCACAGATCAAATTAATGACAAGCTTGTCAACGGTTGCCTGTGAGACGCACCTGGCTCCTCCCACTGCCATCATTTCTGACATCTTTGCTTGCTTGCAAGTTGAGGTGTTTGATAGTTCCTTGGTTAGTTTGTTTGTTGTTGCAGAGGTGAGCATATTGTAGTTTGTCATCTTTAATGGATGTTTCCTCTGTGGACAAAATTATTGCATCAATCTGGGCAAAATGTATATAGCCTGACCAGTTTGGTATTATACAAATTAACTTCATCCAGCACAAAGTGCAATCTGTAAGTATTTGGGCAATGACAACATTTTTGTTTTGGCTCTGTAGTCCAGCACATTGGATTTTAAACGATACAATGACAATGGGGTTAAAGTGCAGACTGTCAGCTATAAGAAGGTGTTTTTATTCATATCAAATTAACCATTTAGAAATTACAGCATGTTTTGAATAATGTCACTGTCCAAATACATACGGATGTTGGGGAATATTGTTCTTTCTTTTCCCCAGTTATAAGAACTACAGTTTAACCAAACATGATTTTTGCCTATTATTGGAAACTCAGTGATCCAACCAGATATAGCTAGGTAATAAGCAAGCAAAAAAAGATAATGCACATGCCTAAAAATCCCAGGTCTCAAAATGATGTATTTCTTTTATCTTCACAAGTTCATTCATTTCACTTTTAGCTATACCCAACAATTTACATTATGGGATTGCTAGCTAACGTAAACTCACCCCATTCCGTACAAATGTGCGCAACCGCGTCATTCAAACGAGGCTGCAAAGAAAACTAATGGGACTGTAGCGACTGTGTTGACCTCATAATCTGGGGTGTGAACTACGTTTCTATTCAAGCGTTGATCGCCATGGTAATGGCTCTATAGTATTGGAGAAAAGTTGAAAAAACTGACCCTCCGTTACATCGTGACGTGTCATGCCGTAATGTACAGCAAGCGTAAAGCAACTATTTCTGTCTTACAATCTTTCTCCACCAGGTGTAGCACTTCTCTCATCGTTTAAAAACAAGAAATGGACAGTGACGGGGGTAAGGGGGGATACCAAGTCATTTTTTGCGTCATCACTGCAAGTGATCATGACTCTCAAAAGGCAATGTTTACTTCTGAAGATCACTTTAGCACCGCCCTAAAAACCCAATTCAAATTCGACACAAACCTTCAAATAGGTATGTAATGACACATTATATAAACTCTTTATAGTGTTTTATTTACATTTAGAGGCGATAAGGTGATAAGTTGGACAGATAGAGTGAAAAAAAGCTGATTCCCCACACGACATCTCTCCTTCTCACTACCACGCATTAGTTTCACTTCCCCACCTGCCATTTTTAAAAAGACCCAACCGAGCTCATTGCCTTCTTGAATCATGCAGAAACAGGCAGCGTGGAGGTCTCGTCGTGGATTTTGTTGGAAAGGGGAGAAATTGTGCTTTACAATGGTATTGACATTACAGTTGATCTGGAAGTAATATGTTTTTGGGGTGCTAAAATAAGGTCAATTGTACGGACCAAGGCGATGTACAAAAGTGAGTGAGTTTACGTTACTAGCCACCATAATGTAAATGCGGTAGCAGCCCGCACTATAGCGTATAACGTTAGTTCCTTCAGCTGTGTAAAGACGTTGGTCAGGGTTAGCTTCTAACTAGCTAGCAACAGGATGAGCTACCTAACGTTAGCATTATGCTACAGATGGAATGCAACTGGCTAGTAGCAACACTTTGTTAGCTACACTACATAGCCTACACAACAAACGCCATTCATGGCGATAAAATATATGTATAACTTTACTTTTCGTACCATTACGTTTCCTCAAGTTTGACATGGAGTTTTTGTAGGCAGCCACCTCCACCATCTTTTGGTAATCAGAGTTTAAGAGTCCTCTTATCTGCTTGCAGCTGAAGTGTTCTTTGAGATGCGGCCAGGGATTTCCTCCCTCATGGTCTTCAGAAGACCCAGCCACTGGCTCTGTCTCTGTGTGTGTCTGTATTGTCTCCTGAACCTGCTCAATCTCGTTAGGGTCCATTTATTTTTCAAATTGATTAGGAAACCTTTTTTTTCATGGCATGTAGCTACTTTAAAAAAAAAATACTTTTAAAGAAAATCCTGCTATCGATTATCATTTGGTTTGCATACACAGCTGTGATTGGGCCGTTTTGGCGCGATACATGAAACTGAATTGTATTGGTCCATCTGGTTATGTTACTTGTCACTGACAAACAAGTGAACAGTTCTAGCTGCTACAAAAGGGGCAAACTTTATGTGCTTGCAATGATGATGTGTATCCTTTTTCTAGATTGTACTCTAACGGATTGTTTTGAAAATGTACTTAAGTACTTTACTTCATTCAAAATGTACTTAAGTAAAAGTAAATGTACAGCCTTTGAAAAATACTCAAAATAGTACAAATAGAAAAGCTACTCAATTACAGGAACGTGAGTAGTTGTAATTCGTTACTTCCACCCCTGCCAATGGGACATTAAAAACTGTAATATCTTATGTTTCACCGAGATGTGGTTGAACGACGACATGGATAATATAGAGCTGGCTGGCTTCACTACCAGCATGTCACATGTTCATACATTTCCCAACCAGAAGCCATGGATTACAGACAACATCCGCACCGAGCTAAATGCTAGAGCTGCCGCTTTCAAGGAGCGGGACACTAATCTGGACACTAATAAGAAATCTTGCTATGCCCTCAGATGAACCATCAAACAGGAAAAGCGTCAATACAGGACAACAACCTTTCCCGCAATGTGAGCAAGACAAAGGAGCTGGTCGTGGACTATAGGGAAAGGATGGCCGAACAGTCCCACATTAACATTGACGGGGCTGAAGTGGAGCGGGTCGATAGTTTCAAGTTCCTTGGTGTCCACATCACCAAGGAACTATCATGATCCAAACACACCAAGACAGTTGTGAAGAGGGCACGACAACACCTTTTCCCCCTCAGGAAACTGAAAAGATTCGGCATGGGTCCCCAGAGCCTCATATAGTTCTACAGCTGCAACATCTAGAGCATCCTGACTGGTTGCATCACTGCCTGGTATGGCAACTGCTCGGCCTTCGACCGTAAGGCGCTACAGAGGGTAGTGCGTATGGCCCAGTACATCACCGGGCCCAAGCTTCCTGACATCCAGGACCTATATACTAGGCGGTGTCAGAAGAAGGCCCAACGAATTGTCAAAGACTCCAGTCACCCAAGTCATAGACTGTTCTCTCTGCTACCACACGGCAAGCGGTACCAGAGCTCCAAGTCTAGGACCAAAAGACTCCTTAACAGGTTCTACCCCTAAGCCATAAGACTGCTGAACCATATACCGGGGTATTTGAAAATTTCCACAGGATGGTTTTCAATACCGTCAAAATTATTTACTAAATAAAAAAATAAAAAAGTGAATATTTGCAGCTACTTTTTAGTAAATACCTGCAGTCAACTTGCAATAGGAGATGATCACGTTCTTCATTTCTCATTATAAAGCTTCCCATAGTCCCCAGTCACAAAATTGTCAAAGACTACAGCCACCCAAGCCACAGAATGTTCTCTCTGCTACCGCATGGCAAGCAGTACCAATGCACCAAGTCTGGAACCAACAGGACCCTGAACAGCTTCTACCCCAAAGCTAAAGTATAACACTTCTAAACAAGACTGCTAAATAGCTAATCAAATGGCTACTCAGACTACCTACATTGACCCTTTTTTGCAAGAACTCTTCTGCACTGACTCTATGCAAACACACCGGACTCTACCCATACACTCACTCATAATTACACTGACACCTTAACACACACATACACACTACATTCGCCGACATACACATAACATGCACACTAGTGGTGTAACGGATCGTAGTTGATCCATGATCCGTACGGATCACCCCCCACGGTTCGGCACGCATGTGAACCACGGATCAATTGCAAAGTTTAACCATCATAGTGTGAAATACAGTTTTACTGCCGCTGTTACTTTTTAAGGTAATAATTCCCTAAATCTCGATGCAGAGTTGCAGTGAAAAGATAAGACAAGACAGATGCGTGCTGTGTTTTACTCTGAAGCCTGAAGGTTGATATGATTATTTTTTTAAGCAGTTGTGTGTACTGTTCACGTGAACGGGGCATGTTGAATCACAATGAATCAATCCTGGATGCTCGCATTACAAAAAGCAAAGAAGAAAAAAGAGCAGTGACAGCCATGGCTAGTGGAGGAGCTGAAGAACTGGAAAAGCCTCCCGCTTCATTTAAGTCTCATGTATGGGAGCATTTTGTCTTCCCTGTCAAATATGATGACGGAAGAAGGGTGGTGGACAACAGCATTGTGTCACAAGAAAGCCGTATGATCATGGAAATACATCGAGCATGGCCAAACATTTAAAGCGTCATCACCCTGGTGTGTCAGTGACGGGAGCCAACTCAGCCAAGAGACAACTTCTCACTGCGGCATTTAAGCAGCCCTTTGCTGCAGAATCAGACCAAAATAAAGCCATCACCAAATCGATTGGGATGTTTATCACTGCAGACATAAGGCCATACTCTGTTGTGGAAAACAAAGGGTTTAAAAATGATGAAATTGCTTGAGCCATGCTATGAAATCCCCTCACGCACCCACTTCAGTATGAAGATCGTGCCAGATCTTTATGAACAGGAAAATATCAAAATTGTCGACAAATTATCCAAGGCATCCTCTGTTGCCCTCACCACAGACGGGTGGACCTCCAGGGCAATGGAAAGCTACGTGACTGTGACTGCTCACTACACCACAGAGGAGTGGGAGATGCGAAGTCCGGTGCTACAGACACGCCCCCTCTATGAGAGTCACACAGGCACAAATCTGGCGCAAGTACTGCTAGGAGCAGTAGCAGAATGGAAGCTAGAGAGGCCCAATAGCAATATCCCAATCACCACAGATAATGCCAAGAACCAAGTAAATGCAGTGATAGAAGCTGGGCTGGGGCCACACGTAGCTTGCTTTGCACATATGATCAATATAGCATCCCAAAGGGGAATGTCAGTGAACCAGATGGACCGCCTCCTTGGGAGGATCAGGAAGGTGGTTTCCTTTTTCCACGACGCACAACAGCCGCTCATGTGCTTAAGACCAAGCAAGAAATGTTACAGCTACCGACCCACAAGCTCATACACCATGTCACAACATGATGGAACTCCACTTCTGACATGTTGGAGCGCTATCTTGAGCAGCAGGCAGCTGTATACTCTGCACTGACAGACAAGACCCTGGAAGAAAAAAAATACAGTCACCTTTTCTGATGATGACGTGAAAGTGTCAAAACGGTTACAACCCTATTGAGCACTGAAACTGCACCGTATGTGTCCATGATCCTACCTCTGAAAACAAGGATTATACAATCCATGGCCCCAAGTGAGGAAGACGGCACCCTCACTAGAGATGTCAAGGCTGCCATTAGAGAGGACCTGAACCCCAGATACCCCCATGTACAGGACTACCTTCATAGATCTACTGCACTGGATCCAAGGTTCAAGTCCCTGTCTCACCTAGACCCTGCCCTACACCGGAGGACATACAGTGATCTCACCACTGAGATTGTGGCCACTGAAGAGGTAAAAAAAAATAAGAGTGAATTACTTAAATAATAAATATACTGCAGTCTAATCTTAGTCTATGCTATTGCTATTAGAATCATCCATTTTTTATTTGGAATAATAATGGCTTTTATTAAATGTTATTGTCACAAATATAGTTCTATGAAATATGAAAATAAATCATTAGTTAGTTAAATAGATCAAGTAATTTTTTCTGCAGGGTCAAGCCACAGAGACGACAGGAGCAGACTCAGAGGCATCTCCTCCACAAATTAATTTGGCCATGAAGGAGCTTTTCGGGGAGGCCTTTGCGAGCAAGAACAAAGGCAAGACGTTTGCCAACACCATCAAAGAGGAGGTGGCATCCTACAAGGCAGCAAGCGGCATTCCAGTGGATGGTGATCCACTGCATGGTGGAAAAACAATGAGTGTAAATACCCTCACATTGCCATGATGGCAAGACGCTACCTGGCTGTGCCTGACACTTCAGTTCCTAGCGAGAGAGTGTTCTCCACGGCAGGGAACATAGTGACTGCAAAGAGGTCTACCCTCTCCCCAGACAATGTAGACAGCCTCATCTTTTTGAAAAAACAAAACAAATTATAAGCTCAGGTCTGCTTTGCTTTCTTTTTAAACTTTTTTTTGATGATGTGGACACAGGCTATTTTTTCATTCACTATTGTTCAAAGGAAGACGGTATCATGCCTCATATTGCACTTTAATTTAACAATTGAGTATTGAATATTTTATTTAAACATTGAAAAGTTCCTTGCTTTAAGTGTTCTTTAAGTAATAAATGGAAAGCAAAGTTATTTGTCTTCCTTTTTTTTTTTTGCGGAGCTGAAAAATGATCCGATCCGTGACTCAAAACCATGATCCGATCCGATCCACATAGCCTACAAGCCATTTTAAAGTTTAATAAATCCATGTAATATAGCCTACACCTTCACAATAAATCCATTATTTATTTTAGACAGGTCTAAAGAAGCATGATATGAAGAAAATGCAGTAATTTTCAGAAGAAAAGACTAGCATACTCTGAGTTGTCCTTATGTCCTGATGTGGCTATGCCAGACACGATTTTCTTATAATTCCGTGGCATTATTTTATATTATTTTATAGTATGAAGAATACAATTGAACAAAGCTGAATAAAATATCAATATTTTCTCCAAACGATTTAAGGGAGTGCGCCCATCTGGCTGTTCTGTGTTGAGCGGTTAACAAAGAAATAGGTACTCCTACAGTATATGCTTAATTTAGAGTTATCAATTTAACTTTAGTTGTTCTACAAATGTTGGGCTATATGTTTTGATTTTTAATACATTGTAAGGCTGCATGATGAGACTCAGCCTGCTTTGTTTTTTGTGCAGGCTGTACACACTCCAAAAGTCTCTCATTCACAATTTGACAAGCACTTGATAATGCCTCAAATTTCACTCCACCATCTCCTTTGTGGCCATAACACACCCTAAAAAAAAACATGCCTTTTGTGGCCCGGAGTGCTGCGTTGTGCCGTTGTGCTGAGTGTGCTGCGCAATCCGAAGTGCCTCTCACTCACATGGCTCACAGTCACGTGATCAGATCTTTCTCACAGGCTACTAGTGAAGACCAACACACCAGGGATGCCACTGCGTGCGTCCTTATCCAATTCCGAGGTGCATATTGAAGATATTGGAAGAACTGTCCACATTTACTTTTCGTCAGCCAACAAGATGAATAGACCAAAAGAACAGCAAAAGCACTAGCCTATGTCAATCTACTATACCCCATAGTACAAAAGTCAACCTATTCTATTCTTTGCAAGAAATAAATATTCCAAACATAGTCTGGGACAGTTGTGGGATGCAATAGATCCCAAATTAATACAACCATTAGCAACAAAAAAAATGTTTTATGCAATGTGGATGATGCAACAGATCAGAATGTTTAGCTTAAAATGTTGATAAACAATTAGGCTATTTCTTCACATTATTAGCGCAGCACATGGTACACATGGTAGTAGGCTATAAGCGTGAATGTTCCATTAGCGGAACACACCATTATCAAAAGTGACCGCAAATGCAATTATGCATGTAATGCTTTTATTGTAAAGGTGCATTTTTATGGTGAAAATTATCTTCCCCAAACTTGAAACTCATGCACTGTTTATATATGCCAGTTAGGCTCTACACCCCTTGTAAAGCGGATTAATGTGCTTCATTTTAAGAAGTTATTTGGCCACTTTAGTTGTGATACAAACCTTATTAAAATATATAGGCCTTTGGGCTAGGCTACATGAGGTGTACGACTATGATTCGAAAAAGTAGCCAAAAAAAGGCATTGTTTCTTATGCTGGGCATCATTCACACGTGATAATATATAATTCACAAGTGATATGCTAATATTGTCACCCATCAGACTATTCTTTATTTAATCTTGTCTTTACATATACTAAATATTATATGTGTGACATTTGTTTTGATTTAGAATGGACCATTATGATGCACCTGCATCGAAACGGGCAGAGTGAAAAAATACATGTCACCTATGCACTTAAATAGTGAATGGAGGACACTTTTCCCCATTGTTTATTTTCATGCCAGCCAGATAGGCTACACTCCTGTTTTAAAGAGAAGCAATGTGCTTAATTAATTAAAATAAATATAGTAGGCCTAGCCTATAGAAAGCTGATGGGATCCTCGTCTTTTTATTAACGGCCATCACTCTGTTTTCTCCCGCAATTACATAGCCTATAGAAATGTTGCGCAACATGAGCTCATGGGCTCTCATGAAGTATTTGATTTGATTTTTTGAAATACATTTGCATTGATGTCAAGGTGATTAGAGGGACAATAGAGTGCTGAGTACCAGGCAGTTAGCAAGTTTGGTAGGCTACTCATGACCAGCAGCAGCATAAGAGCTTGGAGAAGCCTAATTACCGTGACTAAATGGTCATGTGGAATTTGACTGCATTCATGACTTGTGAGGTGTTGTGGTAATAGGGTCACCGCAGCAGCCCTACACTCACCACATACGCTGCTGCTACTGTCTATCATCTATCCTGTTGCCTAGTCACTTTACCCCTACCTATATGTACAGTACATAGCTGCCTAAATGACCTTGTACCCCTGCACATTGACTCAGTAGATACTTCCTGTATACCGTATAACCATGTTATTTTCTACTCCCTATATATAGCCATGTTATTTTTACTCGTTATTTTTATTCACTGTATTTTTATCCCTCGTGTCACTATTTCAATTTTTATTTTTTACCCTGCATTGTTGGAAATGGACCTATAAGTAGGTGTGTGTTGAGGGAATTAAATAATTACTCTAATGTACTCATTAATTAAAATCAATCTGTCTATTTATAAGAATTTGTAAGATACTTATTAACATAAAATAGACAGGATACAGTCTTATTAAAATTAGATAATAGTATTTATTCTCGGAGCACGCTACCATTTGACCATAAACAACAGTTTATATACAAGATATGACGTCATAGGTTACAGAATAAATCTCCTCCTCCTGACCTTTATAAAACAGGTTCAAAAGTTCATTCCAACTTCCCAGCGCACACACATGACACACAATATAATCTATTCTCCTGAAGGCTCACTATAATTTATTACCACTTTAGCAGACAACTCAAGATAATGGAAGACCTAAAAAGTTACTCACTGCCTTATCTAAACATCTCAGGGCTAAGTTGGGTCAGTTCAATCATAGTTTAACGACCCTTTCTGCTTACTTTATAACCCACAGCACAAATCTCTTTTCACTAGGCGTGCAGAGTTCAATTAGTTATAGTTTTATCTAAATCTAGAAATTGTTTTAGTTATTATTAACAAAATTCCTAACAGTGTGTCACTGTTAGTCTACACCTGTTTTCTATGGTGCATGTGACAAATAACATCTGATTTGATTTAAATAGATTTAGTTTACAAGCACACATTGACGAGAGACCTCAATCCCTGTTGTGCAGCATGCGCCAGGTGATCTAGCTACAGTATGGAATTGAAACTAAATGTTTGCCAGCTAGATATCTTATAAATATTAAGTTAACTGTCAAAAGCAGTTAAGTTGCAGTTGTGCATTTGGTTTGCTAACTTAGCAGCTAGTCATCTAGCTAGCTAAGTGGTTAGCTTCTTGCAAAATCCAGCTTCTCTTGGTAAGAGCAGATAATCGCTTCCTGGACCAATATTGGTTTTGTGCGTGTAGCAATCTCTGAGTAGCATGTTTTTGTTACTTTTAAAACGTTATGAGCTGGGATGTCTGTCCTGCAAATAGTTTATGTCAGAGACTGTTTAAAATGTTTGCATCTGCTCATTAGCATTTAGTTAGCATTCGCTATGGGATTTTACATGTACTTGTTAGCATTGCTTTTCTTTGGATTACAGAGGCTCAGTGGGGTTTGAAAATAGTGCACCTTGTCTTCATTGCCGGTATTACCCGATATCCCGGGATAGCACAAGCTTGGTATGAAGGTATGCCAATCTGGATACTGCCCAAGCCTACACAGGACCATGGCATTGTTATGTCTTGAAGAATAACAGGAGAAATCATACGTTTCCAATGAGTGCTGTTTTCTACATTTTGTGTTTTAACCTGTCCCTAGCCTAGCCATAGCCCTAACCATTGAACCCGTCCCTAGCCTAGCCATAGCCCTAACCATTGAACCCGTCCCTAACTCTAGCCATAGCCCTAACCATTGAACCCGTCCCTAACTCTAGCCATAGCCCTAACCATTGAACCCGTCCCTAACTCTAGCCATAGCCCTAACCATTGAACCCGTCCCTAACTCTAGCCATAGCCCTAACCATTGAACCCGTCCCTAGCCTAGCCATAGCCCTAACCATTGAACCCGTCCCTAGCCTAGCCATAGCCCTAACCATTGAACCCGTCCCTAACTCTAGCCATAGCCCTAACCATTGAACCCGTCCCTAACTCTAGCCATAGCCCTAACCATTGAACCCGTCCCTAACTCTAGCCATAGCCCTAACCATTGAACCCGTCCCTAGCCTAGCCATAGCCCTAACCATTGAACACGTCCCTAACTCTAGCCATAGCCCTAACCATTGAACCCGTCCCTAACTCTAGCCATAGCCCTAACCATTGAACCCGTCCCTAACTCTAGCCATAGCCCTAACCATTGAACCCGTCCCTAACTCTAGCCATAGCCCTAACCATTGAACCCGTCCCTAGCCTAGCCATAGCCCTAACCATTGAACCCGTCCCTAACTCTAGCCATACTAAGTGACATATAGCCTCAACTAATTCATATGTAATTGTAGTGACATACTGTATAAGCAACATGTCACTCACTGTAAGTGACATATAACTAATATGTCAGCTTCAATGACATACAACAAATGGTTAAACGTCATTATCTGGGTCTTGAGGTAAGCAGAATAACTAGTTTTAATCCTTCACCTCTAATCTAATTGTCACGAATCCCGCCGAGGATGGTGCCTCTTCCTGTTCGGGCGGCGCTCGGCGGTCGTCGTCACCGGCCTACTAGCTGCCATCGATTCTTTTCTTTTTGTTTCTGTTAGTTTGGGCTGATTGGGTGCACCTGTTTTGAGTTTAGTTTGGTGGGTAGGCTATTTAAGGGCAGGTAGCCCGCGTGTTTTAGGGCACGGGCGCCCGTGTGTTTTAGGGCATGATCGTTTTCCCTGTGTATTGGAAAATAAATCCACGTTCTTGAAACCTGCTCTCTGCGCTTGACTCCATCCACCCAGTACTCCTAGCAGCTCTGACAGAAGCCCGCACCACCATATGGAGTCAGCAGGAGCAGCGACCACCCCTCTCCCAACTATGGAGGAGCGTGTCCATCATCATACAGCTGTCCTTCATCGTATCGGGTCAGCGATGGACCAGATGATGGAGAGGATGGAACGATGGGAGAGGAGTGGTCTCCCGACGGCCCCTTCAGCTCCCCTGCAGACGACACAACCCACTCCTACAGGGTCATCGGCTGGGACCAGCACATTGCGTCTCACTCCCCCGAGGGTGTACGATGGAGCAGCAGCTGGTTGCCAGGGATTTCTGCTCCAGCTTGAGCTTTACCTGGCTACCGTGCATCCGACTCCCTCGGGTGAGGAGAGTGTAAGCCTCCTTGTCTCCTGTTTGTCGGGGAGGGCCCTGGACTGGGCCAACGCAGTCTGGAACAGCCCAGACTCGGCTCGGGACCATTACGCGGAGTTCACCCGCCGGTTTCGGGCTGTGTTCGACCACCCACCAGAGGGCCGAGCGGCGGGTGAGCGTCTGTTCCACCTCAGACAGGAGACGAGGAGCGCCCAGGAGTTCGCTTTAGAGTTCCGGACCTTGGCTGCTGGTGCGGGGTGGAATGACAGGGCCTTAATAGACCATTACCGTTGCAGCCTCCGGGAGGACGTCCGTCGGGAGCTAGCTTGTCGGGACACCACACTCTCCCTCGATGAACTGATAGACATGTCGATCCGACTAGATAACTTGCTAGCTGCCCGCGGGCGTTCAGAGGGGGTCCTGTCCATTCCACCTCCCAGCCCTCCCGCTCCAACTCCGATGGAGTTGGGAGGAGCTGCATCTAGGGGGACCGGAGGAGGTGGCTCCTCTTGCACCTACTGTGGCCGGAGAGGACACACTTCGGACCGGTGCTGGAGGAGTCCATCTGGGAGTCGGGATGGCAGGCGGAATACTCCTCGGCCACCCCAGGTGAGTAGGCACAAGACTCACCCAGAGCTCCCTGTTGGTCACATGTTTTTGGTTATTTTTTTCCCTGCGTTTTTCCCCTCTCTTCAGCATAAGGCGTTAGTCGATTCAGGCGCAGCTGGGAGTTTTATGGATCGCGGACTCGCCCGTAAGTTGGGTATTCCGCTGGTGCAGATAGACCCACCTTTTCCCGTGCACTCCCTAGATAGCCGACCGTTAGGATCAGGGTTGGTCAGGGAGGCCACGATTCCGCTGGACATGGTAACCCAGGGGGATCATAGGGAGCAGATCAGCTTTTACCTTATCGATTCACCTGGGTTTCCAGTGGTGTTGGGGGTTCCCTGGCTAGCCATTCACAATCCCCTCATTTCCTGGCGACAGGGAGCTCTTCAGGGGTGGTCAGATGAGTGTTCAGGTAGGTGTGTGGGAGTTTCCATCGGTGCCACATCGGTGGAGAGTCCAGACCAGGTTTCCACTGTGCGCATTCCCCCAGAATATGCCGATTTGGCTATCGCTTTTAGTAAGAAAGAAGCGACTAAATTACCACCTCATCGACGGTGGGATTGCGTGATAAACCTCCAGGAGAACGCTGCACTTCCCAGGAGTCACGTGTACCCATTGTCACAGGAGGAGACGTTGGCTATGGAGACATATGTCACGGAAGCTCTGGGACAAGGGTTCATTCGGCCCTCCATGTCACCCGCCTCCTCGAGTTTATTTTTTGTGAGAAAAAAGGAGGGAGGACTGCGTCCGTGCATTGATTATCGAGGTCTAAATTCAATCACAGTGGGATTCAGTTATCCACTACCTCTCATCGCTACGGCGATGGAATCATTCCACGGAGCACGTTTTTTCACAAAACTGGACCTCAGGAGCGCGTATAATCTGGTGCGTATTCGGGGAGGAGACGAGTGGAAAACAGCGTTTAGTACCACATCAGGCCACTATGAGTACCTCGTCATGCCGTATGGGTTGAAGAATGCTCCAGCCGTTTTCCAATCCTTTGTAGATGAGATTCTCAGGGACTTGCAGGGGCAGGGTGTGGTAGTATATATTGATGACATCTTGATCTATTCTGCCACACGCGCCGCGCATGTCTCCCTGGTGCGCAGGGTGCTTGGGCGACTGCTGGAGCATGACCTGTACGTCAAGGCTGAGAAATGTGTGTTCTCCAAACCAGCCGTTTCCTTCCTGGGTTATCGCATTTCCACCTCGGGGGTGATGATGGAGTGTGACCGCGTTAACGCCGTGCGTAATTGGCCGACTCCAACCACGGTAAAGGAGGTGCAGCGGTTTTTAGGGTTTGCCAATTACTACCGGAGGTTTATCCGGGGTTTTGGCCAAGTGGTGGCACCCATTACCTCACTGCTGAAGGGGGGCCCGGTGCGTCTACGGTGGTCGGCCGAGGCAGATGGAGCCTTCAACCAGTTGAAGGCAAGGTTTACTGAGGCTCCAGTGTTGGCGCATCCGGACCCTTCGTTAGCGTTCATAGTGGAGGTGGATGCGTCCGAGGCTGGTGTTGGAGCCGTGCTATCACAGCGCTCGGGCACACCACCGAAGCTCCGTCCCTGTGCTTTCTTTTCTAAGAAGCTGGAGCCGGCGGAGCGGAACTATGATGTGGGGGACCGGGAGTTACTAGCTATGGTAAAAGCCCTGAAGGTGTGGAGACACTGGCTTGAGGGGGCTAAATACCCTTTTCTCATCTGGACTGACCACCGCAATCTGGAGTATATCCGAGAGGCGAATAGACTGAATCCGCGTCAAGCTAGGTGGGCCATGTTCTTTACTCGTTTTAGATTTACGATCTCTTACCGACCAGGTTCCCTCAACACTAAGGCCGACGCGCTGTCTCGTCTCGTCTCTATGACACGGATGACCGGCCCATCGATCCGACTCCCATTCTTCCAGCCTCGTGTCTGGTGGCCCCGGTGGTATGGGAGTTGGACGCGGACATCGAGCGGGCGTTGAGGGTAGAACCTGTGCCGTCTCAGTGTCCTACTGGCCTGAGGTACGTACCGCTTGGTGTTCGTGATCGATTGATTCGGTGGGCTCATACACTACCTTCTTCGGGTCATCCAGGGATTGAGAGGACAGTGCGGGGTCTTAGGGGGAAATACTGGTGGCCCACCTTGGCTAAGGACGTGAGACTCTATGTCTCTTCCTGCTCGGTATGCGCACAGAGTAAGGCTCCTAGGCACCTGCCTAGAGGAAAGTTACAACCCCTCCCGGTTCCACAACGGCCATGGTCTCATTTATCGGTAGATTTCCTGACTGATCTTCCCCCGTCTCAGGGGAACACTACCGTTTTGGTCGTTGTGGATCGGTTTTCTAAGTCCTGTCGTCTCCTTCCATTGCCTGGTCTCCCTACGGCCCTACAGACTGCGGAGGCTCTATTTACCCACGTCTTCCGGCACTACGGCGTGCTGGAGGACATCGTATCTGATCGAGGTCCCCAGTTCACGTCCCGGGTATGGAGGGCGTTTATGGAGCGTCTGGGGGTCTCGGTCAGCCTTACCTCTGGGTATCACCCCGAAAGTAATGGGCAGGTGGAAAGAGTGAACCAGGAGGTGGGTAGGTTTCTGAGGTCGTATTGCCAGGACCGGCCAGGAGAATGGGCAAGGTACGTCCCGTGGGCAGAGTTGGCCCAGAACTCACTCCGCCACTCCTCAACTAACATGTCGCCATTTGAATGCGTATTGGGGTACCAGCCGGTCCTGGCTCCGTGGCATCAGAGCCAGACCGAAGCTCCTGCGGTGGAGGAGTGGGTACAGCGCTCTAAAGAGACCTGGTGGGCAGTCCAGGCCTCTCTCAGGCAGGCCAGTGAGCGGCAGAAGAGGAGCGCTGACCGCCACCGCAGTGAGGCCCCTGTGTTCGCACCAGGGGACAGGGTCTGGCTCTCGACCCGAAACCTGCCCCTCCGCCTGCCCTGCCGGAAGCTGGGGCCGCAGTGTGTGGGGCCATTTAAAGTCCTGAGGAGGATAAACGAGGTGTGTTATAGATTACAACTCCCTTCTTACTATCACATTAACCCCTCGTTTCATGTGTCTCTCCTCAGGCCGGTGGTAGCTGGTCCCCTTCAGGAAGGTGAGGTACCGGAGGTCCCTCCCCCCCCTCTGGATATCGAGGGGTCCCCGGCGTACGCTGTACGAGCTATTCTGGACTCGAGACGCCGGGTGAGGGGCCTGCAGTACCTCGTTGACTGGGAGGGGTACGGTCCGGAGGAGAGGTGCTGGGTACCGGGGAGAGACATTTTAGATCCTTCCCTCTTGGCTGATTTCCACCGTCGCCACCCGGATTGTCCTGCGCCTCGCCCTCCGGGTCGTCCTCGAGGCCGGGGTCGGCGCGCTGCGGGAGCCGCGCGTCAGAGGGGGGGTACTGTCACGAATCCCGCCGAGGATGGTGCCTCTTCCTGTTCGGGCGGCGCTCGGCGCTCGTCGTCACCTGCCTACTAGCTGCCATCGATTCTTTTCTTTTTGTTTCTGTTAGTTTGGGCTGATTGGGTGCACCTGTTTTGAGTTTAGTTTGGTGGGTAGGTAGCTATTTAAGGGCAGGTAGCCCGTTGGCTGTTGTGCGGGCTTGTATTCTGTTATGTTGGTGTTGGATTTGTAATGTGGATTTTGTTATTTTCTCGGAACAGTTTAGTCCGGTGTTTTTGGACTCGTCTTTTCATGCGCCCGTGTGTTTTAGGGCATGATCGTTTTCCCTGTGTGTTGGAAAATAAATCCACGTTCTTGAAACCTGCTCTCTGCGCTTGACTCCATCCACCCAGTACTCCTAGCAGCTCTGACACTAATAAGAGTATTCTTGTTTTACAATGCAATGTGGGCACTTTCTTTTTGTGTCTCAGTCTAACCAAAAATTACAAATATGACACAAAACAAGTCAGTTTGATTGACAACTCCCATTAGCGCAGACACAAGGCATACCAAGAGTGTATAGACTAGAGGGACAGACTACACATAGACATGCGGTTGGTCGACGGCATCAAAATGATGATCCAATAATGAAAGTGACTTCAGAGCCATGCCAAATACCCCCTACAGCCAAATGACTACATTTTCCAAACACAAAAGGTCCACAATACAGTACTTGCCCACACAGCCTCATACCTAGAGTCTGTGGAAGACTATATTTAACTGCTGTGTATATTGATATGCGGCTACAAATCTGTAACAATGGAACAGTCAAATGCCACAGAGTTAACTTAGTAACAAATAAATATGCTATCAATTTGTCTAGTATCAAGATCATGCATTATATTATGAATAGCACGGAATGCACTGGAATTCATTGTGAGACCTCAAGAATATCTCTGTTGATGAGTTTGATCTGTTAAAACTGTTATTTTCAATTGACTGCCAATTGTAAGCCACCTGTGTTCACTCAGTACTTTATGGGGGCCAGAGGAGAAAAAGCACGGTAATACAGTACATACAGTGTCTTCAGAAAGTATTCACACCCCTTGACTTTTTCCACATTTTGTTGTGTTACAGCCTGAATTCTACCTTGATTACATTGAGATTTTGTGCCACTGATCTACTGTCACGTCCTGACCATAGTTCTTATGTGTTTTGCTTGTTTTTGTGTTGGTCAGGACGTGAGCTGGGTAGGAATTCTATGTTGTGTGTCTAGTTTGTCTGTTTCTATGTTCAGCCTAATATGGTTCTCAATCAGAGGCAGCTGTCTATCGTTGTCCCTGATTGAGAATCATATATAGGTGGCTTGTTTTGTGTTGGGATTTTGTGGGTGGTTGTTTCCTGTGTCAGTGTTTGTACCACACGGGACTGTGACGGTTAGTTTGTTTGTTAGTTTGTATTGTGTCTTGTTTTCGGGTTATTAAATCATGGAAACTTACCACGCTGCACATTGGTCCTCCGATCCTTCTCGCCTCTCCTCGTCCGAGGAGGAGGAAGAGTTAGACTGCCGTTACAGAACCACCCACCAAACTCGGACCAAGCAGCGTGGCTACGGGCAGCGACAGCAGCGGCAGCAGGAGCAGAGAAAGGAGGAATGGACATGGGAAGACGTTTTGGATGGCAAGGGTTGCTACACATGGGAGGAGATCCTGGCTGGAAAGGATCGCCTCGCATGGGAACAGCTGGATGCAGCTAGGAGAGCAGAGGCAACCGGAGAGAGGAACCAGCGTTATGAAGGTACGCGGCTAGCACGGAAACCCGAGAAGAAATCCCAAAAATTTCTTGGGGGGGGGGCTAAAGGGTAGTGTGGCGAGGGCAGGTAGGAAACCTGCGCCCACTTCCCATGCTTACCGTGGAGAGCGGGAGTATGGGCAGACACCGTGTTATGCGGAAGAGCGCACGGTGTCTCCTGTATGTGTGCATAGCCCGGTGCGGGTTATTCCACCTCCCCGCACTGGCCGGGCTAGATTGAGCATTGAGCCAAGTGCCATGAAGCCGGCTCAACATATCTGGCCTCCAGTACGTCTCCTCGGGCCGGTGTACATGGCACCAGCCTTACGCATGGTGTCCCCGGTTCGCCAACACAGCCCAGTGCGGGTTATTCCACCTCCCCGCACTGGTCGGGCTACGGGGAGCATTCAACCAGGTAAGGTTGGGCAGGCTCGGTGCTCAAGGGAGCCAGTACGCCTGCACGGTCCGGTATATCCGGCGCCACCTTCCCGCCCCAGCCCAGTACCACCAGTGCTTACACCACGCACCAGGCTTCCAGTGCGTCTCCAGAGCCCTGTTCCTCCTCCACGCACTCTCCCTGAGGTGCGTGCCCTCAGCCCGGTACCACCAGTGCCGGTACCACGCACCAGGCCTATAGTGCGCTTCGAGAGTCCAGTGTACCCTGTTCCTGCTCCCCGCACTAGCCTTGAGGTGCGTGTCTCCAGTCCGGTACCACCAGTTCCGGCACCACGCACCAGGCCTACTGTGCGCCTCAGCAGGTCAAAGTCAGCCGTCTGTCCAACGCCGCCTGCACTGCTCGCCTTCCCAGCGCAGTCTGAGCTGCCTGCCTGCCCAACGCCATCTGAGCCATCCGTCTGCCCAGCGCCATCTGAGCCATCCGTCTGCCCAGCGCCATCTGAGCCACCCGTCTGCCCAGCGCCATCTGAGCCATCCGTCTGCCCAGCGCCATCTGAGCCGCCCGTCTGTCCCGAGCCGTCAGAGCCGCCCGTCTGTCCCGAGCCGTCAGAGCCGTCCGCCAGTCAGGAGCCGCCAGAGCCGCCCGCCAGTCAGGAGCCGCCAGAGCCGCCCGCCAGTCAGGAGCCGCCAGAGCCGCCCGCCAGTCAGGAGCCGCCAGAGCCGCCCGCCAGTCAGGAGCTGCCAGAGCCGCCCGCCAGTCAGGAGCTGCCAGAGCCGCCGGCCAGTCAGGAGCTGCCAGAGCCACCCGCCAGTCAGGAGCTGCCAGAGCCGCCCGCCAGTCATGAGCCGCCCGCCAGTCATGAGCCGCCCGCCAGTCATGAGCCGCCCTCCAGTCATGAGCCGCCCTCCAGTCATGAGCCGCCCTCCAGTCATGAGCCGCCCTCCAGTCATGAGCCGCCCTCCAGTCATGAGCCGCCCTCCAGTCATGAGCTGCCCTCCAGTCATGAGCTGCCCTCCAGTCCGGAGCGGTCATTCAGTCCGGAGCTGCCTCTCTGTCCGGAGCTACCTCTCTGTCCGGAGCTACCTCTCTGTCTTGAGCTACCTCTCTGTCCTGAGCCAGCTCTCTGTCCTGAGCTATCTCCTCTATCTAGGGGGGAACTTTGTGAAGGTTCCTAGACCAGGGTCGGGGGCGAGGGTCGCCACTCAAAGGACGCTAAGGAGGGGGACAAAGACAATGGTGGAGTGGTGTCCTCGTCCTGCGCCGGAGCCGCCACCGCGGACAGATTGCAACAAGGCACTTAAGTAATACTGCAAAACATTTGGCAAATATAGGAACTTTTTGTCCTGAATTTAAAGCGTTATGTTTGGGACAAATCCAACACAACACTGAGTACCACTCTTAATATTTTAAAGTATGGTGGTGGCTGCATCATTTTATGGGTACTGTATGCTTGTCATCGGCAAGCATACAGTAAAATAAACAGAATACACCTATAAACACAGGCCAAATCCTGGAGGAAAACCTGGTTTAGTCTGCTTTCCAACAGACACTGGGAGATGAATTCACCTTTCAGCAGAACAATAACCTAAAACACAAAGCCAAATCTACACTGGAGTTGCTTACCAAGAAGACATTGAATGTTCCTGAGTGGCCTAATTACAGTTTTGACTTAAATCGTCTTGAAAATATATGGCAAGATTTGAAAATGTCTGTCTTTCAATGATCAACAATCAACTTCACAGATCTTGAAGAATTTAAAAAATAATAATGGGCAAATATTGTACAATCCAGCTGTGTAAAGCTCTTAGAAGACTCACAGCTGTAATCGCTGCTATGGGTGTGAATACTAATGAAAATGAAATGTTTATTTATTTCATTTTCAATACATTTGCAAAAATGTCTAAAAACATGTTTTCACTCTGTTACTATGGGGTATTTTGTTCAGATGGGTGAGTAAAGAAAATATTTATTCCATTTTGAATTCAGGCTGAACACAACAAAATGTGGAATAAGTCAAGGGGTATGAATACTTTCTGAAGGCACTGTTTTTCATTCACGCTATGAGGCAACATCACTGAACCAAATGAACCCAGGCCAACCCATGGATGATGATAAAATTGGAATGTGTTGGCTAGCCCTGGACATTTCAAATTGGCATCCCCCAAAAAATTATTCTGAGTTCATTACAGGGCAAAATCGATTCAATAAGAAACGTAGGTTATCTCTAGAATATCCAATGGCACATGATGAATATGTGGGAAACACAGAATGATTCCTTTTGTGTACATGGGTTACATCAATGAATGGACATCCTACAGTCCGACATGTGTTTGTGTAAGCCCCAGAAATGGGGTACAATGGCCTATTCAGGACATGGTGGGTAAAGCTGGGCAGGCCAAAAGTATATGGATCGTCTGGAATAAGATCTACAGTGCCAGCAAAGATATGTGAGTAGAACAGAATACATGCATACTGATGGCTATAAATGGGAGTTTGGATTAACAAAGAGTCAATTTAGGGTTTGGCGGTTAGTGGTGATGGTGGGTTTGACATTAACATGTAGGACATTCCATAAGATGACCACTGTCTAGAGTTGTATAGTGCTAGATTACATACATGTCCCTTAGCATCGGTCAAAGAACGGATTTACCCACGTCTTATTGAGCATCAACCACGGAGTCTCATAAACCACAGAACACAATGGCTGCGAATGGCTTTGATTTACAGTTTACTCCTTCCACTACCTCAGGCACAAAACATACCACGGATGTACAGCCCAGAGGGACTGACTACACACAGACATGCAGTTGGTTGACAGATTCAAAATGATTGTCCAATAATTAAGTACATTTCAAAAGACTGCCAAAAACCTGCCCGACTGCCAAATTACTAGCCTACATATTCCAACCCCAAAAGATATTTGCCCAAATACTTGCCCACACAGCCTACAGTTCCATATCTTTTGACATATTAACATTCAAAAGCTCTTGTCGCAATATAGTGTACTGTGTATCATAACAGTAAGCTCACAGCTCTAGAGATCATATTTCGCATAAACCAAAACCAATCTGACAATCTCAGCAACAAAGTCAACTAAGGACAGCTTCCAGTGAGCTAGATATGATTTTCAAATACAGGATTCAGTGTCTGCTGGTATTCATCCTTTCTTAATCCACACACACGTACAAACATACCCAGGAACACGCATACATGCATGAATGCACACACACACAGATAAAAAACAATTGGCAAACCTGTCCCTTTGGCTGTGTTTACACAGGTAGCCAGCCCAATTCTGATCTTTTTTTACTCATTTGTCTTTCGACCAATCATATCAGCTCTGAAAAATATCTAATGTGAAAAGATCTGATGTGATTTGTCAAAAGACCAATTAGTCAAAAAAATATCAGAATTTGGCTGGTTTTCTTGTCAGGTATACTCTCTCTCCGGCCTTTTGGTCATCAGGCTGTTGATTATCCCGCACACCTGTCACCATCGTGAAGCGCACCAGCACCTCATGACACTCACCTGGACTCCATCACCTCCTTGATTATCTTCCCTATATCTGTCACTCCCCTTGGTTCCTTCCTCAAGTGTTATTGACTCTGTTTCATGTCGGTGCGTTGTTTGTGTTTCGTGTTTTGTTTATTTATTAAAACACTTACTCCCTGTACTTGCTACCTGACTCTCAGCACACTCTTTACAGAATTACCTCATCTAAGGGAAGCATCAGGGAGTGTTTTTTGTATTTTTTGTCAGTGTAAATGACGTCGGGTCCGGGAGCCGCTACAGGCTCTCATGCCTCAGACAGATCGCCCGGCTCATCAGGCTCTCATGCCTCAGCCGGGTCGCCGGGCTCCCCTGCCTCACCCGGCTCGTCAGGCTCTCATGCCTCAGCCTGATCGCCGTGCTCCCGCGCCCCGGCCGGCTCGACGGGTTCCCGCGACCCAGCCGGCTCGACGGTTTCCCGCATTTCAAGGGTCATGTGGTAATCACTGATCTGACATGATGACATCTGGCGAAAGCAATGCAGAGGAAAGCTTGCTTGCACTAATCAATTCAAGTCCGATCAGTGAAGGGAGGGAGTGCCTGTAATGCTACTGTCTCAGTGCCCATGCGGAAGATACCATCTGATCCTGGGGTACATTTGTCCACCCCATGCCCTGCGAAACAAAATTAACAATGATGGGGGCTGATATGCAATTTTCACTAATTTACGCCACATGAAACAGACGTGAGATTGGGACATCAGCACCCCAGTCGGCTCGACGGGTTCCTGCGCCCCAGCTGGCTCGATGGGTTCCCGCGCTTCAGCAGGGGTGACCGGTCCGCTCCTGATCCCCGGGTTTGTCCCCTTTTGTCGGCATCTTGCGGCTGAAGCAGTGCGTCAGGGAGGGGGTACTGTCGCGTATACTCTCTCTCCGGCCTCTTGGTCATCAGGCTGTTGATTATCCCGCACACATGTCACCATCGTGAAGCGTACCAGAGCCTCATGACACTCACCTGGACTCCATCACCTCCTTGATTATCTTCCCTATATATGTCACTCCCCTTGGTACTTTCCTCAGGTGTTATTGACTCTGTTTCATGTCGGTGTGTTGTTTGTGTTTTGTGTTTATTATTTTGTTTATTTATTTATTAAAACACTCACTCCCTCTCAGTGCACACGTTACATTTCGTCATGCCGCATTAAAATGTAATACATTTTTACCATTAAATTACCTATCTTTATTATTAGGCCCATAAAACATTTTCCCAATAGAGGCCCCCTTGAATGTCACAGTATAATTTGCACTCTTGTGTCAGGTCTTGTGTCATTTGCTCAGGTTTTCATGCGATTGTGCTACACAACAGGCTTTGACTTGTGTTTAGAAAGCTGATCAGGATTCAGATGGACTTTCCTCACTTTCCTCTGTAAGTAGACTACCTCGCTGTGCTACAACCCAAAGTGAGTGACTGGGGTAGCCACAAGTAGAATCAACTCCATTTTGACTGTATTGTGTGTGCCTGAATGCGTGTGTGTGTGTGGCCATATCTGACAGGGTGGTTGTGGCAAGTGATTTACCACTATCGGTAATCTGGTGTGGAATTCGCCCAATTAGCTTCCCTCCATTATGTTAACGAATCATTTCAACAGCATCGCCTTAGACATTAGCACAATGGAGCTGCCAATGGACCGTACTGTATTAAAATGGAAAGGTTGTCTCAGTGGCACTACGCTACCTGCATGACATTTTACTACTCACGTGGGATTGTGGTGTTCATATCATTTATTCCTGTTTAATCAGAGGCTGGGCAAAGTGGGAGGAATTTTCAACAATAAACCCCAGACATAGACCAAGACTAATTGGGGAGTACAATAGCATCACCTTTTTTTCTATATTGCTGAGTAAAGGAGCATGAAACTATGTGATCGAGAGTTACCACAGCCTAACTGATATAACAATGAACAAGCCCTAGACGAAGAGACAACACAAGCCTTTCAGGGACGATATCAGCCAAAAGGACAAAGCTGGGTTGTGCTGCTGAAAAAGTGATGGGAATTGAAAGTGGAGACTGGCGAGCCTTCTAATGCTGTGGAGATTCCACTTTGTGGAGGGATGAAAGTCTTTGTGGCTTTGCTTGTCTGCTGTCTTGTCTCTCTCATTCTGGATCTTTCGGTCTCTAGTTCTGGTTCTCTCCCTGTTTCTCGTTCTGGCTGGTCGCATCGCTCTAATGCTGCTGCTTTCTGCACCGCTACAAACGAGCCCTTGCTCCCTGGTTCCCTTTGCGACCGATATTAATCCTAGATTGTTTCAGTTTGTCCTCGGCCTCAAAGTTTAATATGAAAGGCCTCAACTAGGTCTTCTTCTAAAATCCAATCCGACCACCGAGAGTGTGATTGAGTTATGTTACACTGCCAACTCAATCCAAGACAATTGATAAGCATAGGGGCTGACAGAAGGCCCTGGACTAATGACTTTTTAGCCCCCCGTCTGAAAATGACCTTGAATGCAGGCAGGCAATTATCGCCAGCCACTGGGCTTCTCCCTCTGTCTGCCCTCTTTTTGAAGCTGCTGTTGTCTAATAGTGGGGGCAAGAAGATACTCGATATTCTGGCTACATGGCAACACCTCAAACCCCCTTCGCCCAAGGGGACATCAATCAAAAGTTTTGCGAGGAGGTATAACGATAGAGCAGGGAGGTATAAGAAAGGGCCACTCTGTTTCCTGTCAACGCAGCATTTTCCATGACGCCTGTTAATGTTGCTATTTATTTAGTAAGGGCATACCTGTTTGACAGATAAGGGAGCAGGGGATTTGACGGCGGAGGTATGTTGGATTTAGTTTAAAGTAGTGCAGAGTCAAAGGTCTGGGTCATTCCGTTGCCATATTACCATAGAGCCATAGCAAACAGAATGCTAGCGGTGGAAAGGTTGGGTGTTTTAAAAATAGATGTTGAGAATAGAGGCAGAGGTTGGAAGGAGGTTGATTTATTTGTTAAGAGCACATTTCCATTTCTCTTCCAGCCTCAATCAATGTCCCCTTTCGCCTCGCCTGGTGGGTGTTTTATCAACGTGGTGCATATTAATTTGCTTACGGCAACACCAAAATGGAACATCAGAAAATACCAAATTAGCAACACAATAGCACGACTGGAGCCTGTCGATACATGTTTGAGCACAATGGGAAATTATAAAAGAGCAGAAGTATGATGTTGAAAACCTATTTCAAAAGAGCATCGAACAGAGAGACCTAATACGACTGTATATGCCTGGGATTGTACATCGCCCGTGGCAATCAATTTCCCTTTTTCTCCCATGTTATGTTATTATTTGATACAATCTTTTCAAAAATGTAAAAAGTTATCATTCATAATGCTGCCCCCACTGCGCTTGCGGATTGAACACGTCCTGTTTGTAATAAGCAGTGTGCATCAATAACATGGCTCTCCGCCCCGAAAACCAAACACAGATAAGGCAGAGGAGTGTTTTATCAAAGGAGCCGTTGAACTACAGTAACATTTATCAGGAAAAGCAATGAATGATTTCATGCAGCATATGTTTCTGTTATTCATCGAACTGCATTGTCATACCTCTGACTACTAGACAAACCAATGCTATCAGTCCCCTACACTAGCATATCATCTTAAAATGAATCCATCCTTTCCTTCTTTCTTTCCTTCAAGGGTCATGTGGCAATCACTGATCTGACATGATGACATCTGGTGGAAGCAATGCAGAGGAAAGCTTGCTTGCACTAATCAAGTCAAGTCCGATCAGTGAAGGGGGGGAGGAAGGATAGAATGACATTTTAAGTAGTATTCAGGGTCCTGTGTTTGGTTCAACCTGACAATTATCTTTTCAGTTGTCAAAATGGAGTGCCTGTAATGCTGCTGTCTCAGTGCCCATGCGGAAGATACCCTCTGATCCCGGGGTACATTTGTCCACCCCATGCCCCGCGAAACAAAATGAACAATGATGGGGGCAATAATGGGGGCTGATATGCAATTTGCACTCATTTACGCCACATGAAACAGACGTGAGATTGGGACATCAGCGCACTGCCAAAGCACTATCTTCCCCTTAAATGTAATTTACTACCGCATCTTTAAAAAGTACTTGGAGTGAGACCTGCAATTATTGACAATGGTACAGTTGAAAGCTTTGTGTAGTGATTTTAGTTTTTCACTGCTTTGTGGTGCTGAATTAATAGAGAGACTAAGCCCACATCAACATTCACAATCTTTGCTTGCTCTTTGGTTTGCATTGCTTGCCTAAAAATGTTTCACATTTACAGAGGACTATTTTGAACACTTACGCCTTGTCGTAAATGAGTGCAAATGCATAATGATGCACAACATCGGACCTAGTAAAAAAAAATATTTTCTTTGACATTAACTAGCAAGAAATACAGGCTTCAGAGTGAAGTGTGGGTACTCTACCAGCGGTGCGGTGCGGTGCAGTTGAATAAGATCGCCTGAGGTGGTCTGCTTGCAATCAGTTGGAGCAATTTGTTTCACTTACCTAAAAAGAGAAGAAAATCAAAACACATGCGTTACATTAGAAATTCAAAAATGTTACCGCATGGACAGGAATGTTAAAAAGGATTCAGATTCTTCCAAAGCATAAGTAAACACTAACATTTAAAATGACATATGGCATTTTAAGTCTAAGTCAGACATTTTATTTGCATTTCAATTAAAATTGTTGTGAATCTCATTAGCTGCAATCACAGTGATCAGTACTTCGTGCCAGTGACCATCGATCACAATCGCCATGGTTTCCCTTCCCATTAGGCAGTAGCAATGAGACACACGTCAACGTGATTTGTATGCAGGTCTTGTGTTCAGCCAAAGTTGTGGCTCAAAACATTATCTAAAATACTGTGCTGAATTGGTGTCAACTTCAAATGTTAACAGGATAATGAAGAATAATGCCACTATGGAGGCTGGGACATAGAAATCAGTAGTTCAGTAGTAGGGAGCACAGCAGGTCTACAGCAAAGCCAATGGTAGAATGTCTCAGTAGCCGCCTCTGCATGGACGTTTGCAATCAGATCCAACTTCAGCGTCAGTTGAAGTCTCCTAAGATTGTCAGAGTACGTGCGCACTCAGCTGCAGCTTGTCAGTTTTGTCAAATGCGTCAGGGAAAACCTCTCTCAAGCATGTCACTGGGGAGTGGGATCTGACGAGGTGAACTTGAGGTAAAAGCATTTTTATGCAAAACAACCCTTTCAACATTTTGTTGTTGTGTTACAGCATGAATTTAAAATAGATTAAATTGAGATTTTGTGTCACTGGTTTATACAAACTACCCCACAATGTAAAAAGGGAATTATGTTTTTAGAATTTTTGACAAATTAATGAAAAATGTAAAGCTGAAATGCTTGAGTCATGCCTAAATAAGTAAAAATGTGCTTAGCAAGTCACATACTGTAATAACTTACATGGACTCACTCTATGTGCAATAATAGTGTTTAACATGATTTTTGAATGACTATCTTATCTCTGTACCCCACACATACAATTATATGTAAGGTCCCCCAGTCGAGTAATTCATTAACTATATTCTGGTAATCCGACCAACTGAACATATGCGGTGGTACTCAAGGTTTATTATGTCAGTTCGGTTGCCCTCTGACACATTCTCATCAATGATAGAATGACATAAACTCTACTGTGGAAAGTCTAAACATCAGAGGTATCGGATTCACATGGAATTGTTGGTTAATTCAAATGTTTGAATATGAAATTATTTGTGAAGAGATTAAATGTAATTTTAGCTTCCAAATGAGAGATTTGGGTTTTCATAAGTTTGGGCCTCTGCTCAACCAGTGGCCCGCCCCTGTGAAGAGACATGGGTTATAAACTTTTCAGACACACCCCTCTCCCTCCACTATATAAGCCATTGACAAAAATATAACCTTCTGTTCCGAGGATGAGGACGACGGTCCTATGTCAGAATGGTTCAGATAATAACTACAGAACTAAGCCAACATCAGCATGAGCTTTGGTTGTGAATGGTATGAACTTTGAACTCGTATTCACTACAGAAGTGATACCTCCTAGCCGTTGAGTTAGCAACAGCTGCTACAAACGCAGGTTAGGAAGGACAGTCAGAGTATCCCGTCTACTACACAACGACGTTACTACAACGTATCCAGTGACCACCAGAGACATTCTTCAAAGGACAGAGGACTCGGTTTGGCAACATCTACCACCAACCTACTGAAGCGCAGCTCAGAGTAAATATTTATTGCATTTTCCTTTTCCAAATGGGCGGTAATTTAGAATGCATAAGATACTGTATTTACGATAGCACAGCTTCGCCTCTGTTCCAGTCTCCCGCTCTTTCACTAAAACCCAGCCCCCTTTCCTTTGTGTAACAAGCTGTCATATCTGTTTCCCGCCCGCTAGGGACGTTTTCCTTTATGACGGCAATTTGTAATCAAGTTATGATTTAATTGTGTATGTGTGATTCTGTGTGATTAGTTAGGTATTTAGTAAATAAATAATTAAACCCAATTTTGTATTGCTGATTCAACTTGTTAGCCAGGGTTCGTGAAGATAACCAAGGATTTACAACTTTCAGATGAGACTGAATAAGATGACGATTAATATTGACTGCTATTGATGTAAAATATTATTAGGTCTTTAAGAGTTTATTCGGAAGATAACAGCTCTATAAATATTCTTTCGTGGTGCCCCTCCTCTCTAGTTAATTATATTTACATGATTAGTTCAATCAGGTAATATTAATTACGGAGAAAGTATTTTATAGAATAGCATGTCATAACACTTAATCCAACCTACCAAAGACACGACAAGACCATTTACTCAGTATTTTGTTGAAGTACCTTTGACAGTGATTACAGTCTGATTACAGAGTCTTCTTGGGTATGACACTACAAGCTTGGCACACCTGTAGTTGGGGAGTTTCTCCTATTCTTCTCTGCACATCCTCTCAAGCTTTGTCAGGTTGGATGGGGAGTGTTGCTGCACAGCTATTTTCAGGTCTCTTCAGAGATGTTCGATCGGGTTCAAGTACGGGCTCTGGCTGGGCCACTCAAGGACATTCAGAGACTTGTCCCGAAGCCACTCCTGCGTTGTCTTGGCTGTGTGCTTAGTGTCGCTGGTGAATGTTCGTCTCAGTCTGAGGTCCTGAGTGCTCTGGAGAAGGTTTTCATCATGGATCTCTGTACTTTACTCTGTTCATATTTGTCTCAATTAGAGGTCGGCCGATTATTTTTCAACGCCGATACCGATACCGATTATTGGAGGACCAAAAAAAGCCGATACCAATGTATCGGCCGATTTCTATATATATATATTTGTAACAATGACAATTACAACAATACTGAATGAACAATTAACACTTTTATTTTAACTTAATATAATACATCAATAAAATCAATTTAGTCTCAAATAAATAATGAAACATGTTCAATTTGGTTTAAATAATGCAAAAACAAAGTGTTGGAGAAGAAAGTAAAAGTGCAATATGTGCCATGTAAAAAAGCTAATGTTTAAGTTCCTTGCTCAGAACATGAGAACATATGAAAGCTGGTGGTTCCTTTTAACATGAGTCTTCAATATTCCCAGGTAAGAAGTTTTAGGTTGTAGTTATTATAGGACTATTTCTCTCTATACCATTTGTATTTCATATACCTTTCACTATTGGATGTTCTAATAGGTACTTTAGTATTGCCAGCCTAATCTCGGGAGTTGATAGGCTTGAAGTCATAAACAGCGCAAAGCTTGAAGCATTGCGAAGAGTTGCTGGCAAAAGCAGGACAGTGCTGTTTGAATGACTGCTTACGAGCCTGCTGCTGCATACCACCGCTTAGTCAGACTGCTCTATCAAATCATAGACTTTAATTATAATATAATAACACACAGAAATACGAGCCTTAGGTCATTAATATGGTCAAATCCGGAAACTATCATTTCGAAAACAAAACGTTTATTCTTTCAGTGAAATACGGAACCGTTCCGTATTTTATCTAACGGGTGACATCCATAAGTCTAAATATTGCTGTTACATTGCACAACCTTCAATGTTAGGTTATAATTATGTAACATTCTGGCAAATTAGTTCACAACGAGCCAGGCGGCCCAAACTGTTGCATATACACTGACTCTGCGTGCAATGAACGCAAGAGAAGTGACACAATTTACCTAGTTAATATTGCCTGCTAACATGAATTTCTTTTAATTCATATGGCTGCAATCCCGGTGACGGGATGATATGACAACAGCCAGTGAAAGTGCAGGGCGCCAAATTCAAAACAACAGATATCTCATAATTAAAATTCCTCAGACATACATGTTTCTTATACCATTTTAAAGGTAGTCTTGTTGTTAATCCCACCAAAGTGTCCGATTTCAAATATGCTTTTCAGCGAAAGCACTACAAACGATTATGTTAGGTCACACCAAACCACAATAAGCACAGCCATTTTTCCAGTGAAAGATAGGAGTCACAAAAAAGCAGAAATATAGCTAAAATTAATCACTAACCTTTGATGATCTTCATCAGATGACACTCATAGGACTTCATGTTACACAATACATGCATGTTTTGTTTGATAAAGTTCATATTTATATAAAAAAATCTGAGTTTACATTGGCGCGTTACATTCACTAGTTCCAAAAACATCCAGTGATAGTGCATAGCCACATCGTTTCAACAGAAATACTCATCATAAATGTAGATGATAATGCAAGTTATACACATTGAATTATAGATATACCTCTCCTTAATGCAACCGCTGTGTCAGATTTCCAAAAAACTTTACGGAAAAAGCAAACCATGCAATAATCTGAGACGGAGCTCAGAACAAGAGTCAATGTTGGAGTCAACAAAAACCAGAAAATACATGATAAATGTTTCCTTACCTTTGTTAAACTTCATCAGAATGCAGTCCCAGGAATCCCAGGTCCACAATAAATGCTTGATTTGTTCGATAATGTCCGTTATTTATGTCCAATTAGCTACTTTGGTTAGCGCGTTTGGTAAACAATTCCAAAGTCACAAAGCGCGTTCACTAAAACGTGACAAAATGTCCAAAAGTTCCGTAACAGTCAGTAGAAACATGTCAAACGATGTACTGAATCAATCTTTAGAATGTTGTTAACATATATCTTGAATAACGTTGCAACCGGAGAATTACATTGACTTCAGTTGAGCGATGGAACGGAGCTGCCTCTCACATGCACGCGTGTGTTCAATGCGTGGTCACCTCATGGCAGTGATTACTCATTCCTGTCTCCTTCGGCCCCCCTTCACAGCAGAGTGATCAGACAAAGTTATATTGACTGTTGACATCTAGTGGAAGCCGTAGGAAGTGAAAACTCATCCATATCTCGCTGTAATGTCAATGGGAGCTTGGTTGAAAAACTACCAGCCTCAGAAAAAATCCAAACAGGAAGTGGAACTTCTCAGGTTTTTGCCTGCCATATAAGTTCTGTTATACTCACAGACATAATTCAAACAGTTTTAGAAACTTCAGTGTTTTCTATCCAATTAATAATAATATGCATATATTAGCAACTATGACTGAGGAGCAGGCCGTTTACTCTGGGCACCTCTGTGCACCTTTCATCCAAGGTACTCAATACTGCCCCTGCAGCCATAAGAAGTTAACTAAATATGCAGGTTTAAAAAAAATATACTTCTGTGTATTGACTTTAAGAAAGGCATTGATGTATATGGTTAGGTATATTCGAGCAACGATTGTGCTTTTTCGCAAATACGCTTTTGTTAAATCATCCCCCGTTTGGCGAAGTTGGCTGTCTTTGTTAGGAAGAAATGGCCCAAACTGCTGCATATACCCTGACTCTGCTTGCACAGAATGCAAGAGAAGTGAGACAATTTCCCTAGTTAAAAGAAATTCATGTTAGCAGGCAATATTAACTAAATATGCAGGTTTAAAAATATATACTTGTGTATTGATTTTAAGAAAGGCGTTGATGTTTATGGTTAGGTACACATTGGTGCAACGACAGTGCTTTTTTCACGAATGTGCTTGTTAAATCACCCCTTTGGCGAAGTAGGCTGTGATTCAATGATTAAATTAACAGGCACGGCATCGATTATATGCAACGCAGGACAAGCTAGATAAACTAGTAATATCATCAACCATGTGTAGTTAACTAGTGAGTATGTTAAGATTGATTGTTTTTCATAAGATAAGTTTAATGCTAGCTAGCACCTTACCTTGGCTCCTTGCTGCACTCGCATAACAGGTAGTCAGCCTGCCACGCAGTCTCCTCGTGGAGTGCAATGTAATCGGTCATAATCGGTGTCCAAAAATGCAGATTACTGATTGTTATGAAAACTTGAAATCGGCCCTAATTAAATCGGCCATTCCGATTAATCGGTCGACCTCTAGTCTCGATCCTGACTAGTCTCCCAGTCCCTGCCGCTAAAAAACATCCCCACAGCATGATGCTGCCACCACCATGCTTCACCGTAGGGATGGTGCCAGGCCAAAGAGTTCAATCTTGGTTTCATCAGACCAGAGAATCTTGTTTCTCATGGTCTGAGAGTCTTTAGGTGTCTGTTGACAAACTCCAAGCGGGCTGTCATGTGCGTTTTACTGAGGAGTGGCTTCCATCTGGCCACTCTACCATAAAGGCCTGATTGGTGGAGGGCTGCAGAGATGGTTGTCCTTCTGGGTCGGGTTCTTGGTCACCTCCGTGACCAAGGCCCTTTTTCCCTGACTGCTCAGTTTTGCCGAGTCTTGGTGGTTCCAAATTTCTTCCATTTAAGAATGATGGAGGCCACTGTGTTCTTGGGAACCTTCAATGCTGCAGACATTTTTTGGTACCCTTCCCCAGATCTGTGCCTCGACACAATCCTGTCTCGGAGCTCAACCTCATGGCTTGGTTTTGCTCTGACATGCACTGTCAACTGTGGGACCTTCAATAGACAGGTGTGTGCCTTTACAAATCATGTCCAATCAATTAAATTTAACACAGGTGGACTCCAATCAAGTTGCAGAAACATCTCAAGGACGATCAATGGAAACAGGATGCAACTGAGCTCCATTTCGAGTTTCATAGCAAAGTGTCTGAATACTTATGTAAATAAGGTCTTTTTTTCTCTTTTTTCTTTGTCATTATGGGGAATTGTGTGTAGATTGCTGACGATTTGTATTTATTTAGTCAATTTTAGAATAAGGCTGTAACGTAACAAAATGTGGAAAAAGTCAATACTTACCAAAGGCACTGTAGATGCGTTAAAAAAAGCTGACATTGAATATCCCTTTGAGCATGGTGAAGTTATTAATTACACCTTGGATGGTGTATCAATACACCCAGTCACTACAAAGATACAGGCGTCCTTCCTAACTCAGTTGCCGGACAGGAAGGAAATAAAACAGGGATTTCACCATGAGACCAATGTTGACTTTGAAACAGTTACAGAGTTTAATAGCTGTGATATGTGAAAACTGACGATCGATCAACAACATTGTAGTTAATCCACAATACTAACATAAATGACAGAGTTTAGATCTCCATTTTTATGGAACGGTCTGCCTACCCATGTGAGAGACGCAGACTCGGTCTCAACCTTTAAGTCTTTACTGAAGACTTATCTCTTCAGTAGGTCATATGATTGAGTGTAGTCTGGCCCAGGAGTGTGAAGGTGAACGGAAAGGCTCTGGAGCAACGAACCACCCTTGCTGTCTCTGCCTGGCCGGTTCCCCTCTCTCCACTGGGATTCTCTGCCTCTAACCCTATTACAGGGGCTGAGTCACTGGCTTACTGGTGCTCTTTCATGCCGTCCCTAGGAGGGGTGCGTCACTTGAGTGGGTTGAGTTACTGACGTGATCTTCCTGTCTGGGTTGGCGCCCCCTTGGTTTGTGCTGTGGTGGAGATCTTTGTGGGCTATACTCGGCCTTGTCTCAGGATTGTAAGTTGGTGGTTGAAGGTATCCCTCTAGTGGTGCGGGGGCTGTGCTTTGGCAAAGTGGGTGGGGTTATATCCTTCCTGTTTGGCCCTGTCCGGGGGTATCATCGGATGGGGCCACAGTGTCTCCTGACCCCTCCTGTCTCAGCCTCCAGTATTTATGCTGCAGTAGTTTATGTGTCGGGGGGCTAGGGTCAGTTGGTTATATCTGGAGTACTTCTCCTGTCTTATCCAGTGTCCTGTGTGAATTTAAGTATGCTCTCTCTAATTCTCTCCTTCTCTCTTTCTTTCTCTCTCTTGGAGAACCTGAGCCCTAGGACCATACGTCAGGACTACCGGGCATCATGACTCCTTGCTGTCCCCAGTCCACCTGGCCTTGCTGCTGTTCCAGTTTCAACTGTTCTGCCTGCGGTTATGGAACCCCTACCTGTCCCAGACCTGCTGCTTTCAACTCTTAATGATCGGCTATGAAAAGCCAACTGACATTTATTCCTGATTATTATTTGACCATGCTTGTCATTTATGAACATTTTGAAAATCTTGGCTCTCTCTAATTCTCTCCTTCTCTCTTTCTTTCTCTCTCTCGGAGGACCTGAGCCCTAGGACCATACGTCAGGACTACCGGGCATGATGACTCCTTGCTGTCCCCAGTCCACCTGGCCTTGCTGCTATTCCAGTTTCAACTGTTCTGCCTGCGGTTATGGAACCCCTACCTGTCTCAGACCTGCTGTTTTCAACTCTTAATGATCGGCTATGAAAAGCCAACTGACATTTATTCCTGATTATTATTTGACCATGCTTGTCACTTATGAACATTTTGAACATCTTGGCCATGTTCTGTTATAATCTCCACCCGGCACAGCCAGAAGAGGACTGGCCACCCCTCATAGCCTGGTTTCTCTCTAGGTTTCTTCCTAGGTTTTGGCCTTTCTAGGGAGTTTTTCCTAGCCACCGTGCTTCTACACCTGCATTGCTTGCTGTTTGGGGTTTTAGGCTGGGTTTCTGTACAGCACTTCGAGATATTAGCTGATGTACGAAGGGCTATATAAAATAAACTTAAAATAAACTTGATTTGAAAAGAAGGAAGCCTATACAGAATAAAACTATTCTAAAACATGCATCCTGTTTGCAATAAGGCACTGAAGAAAAACTGCAAAAAAAGTGGCCAAGAAATGAACTTTATGTCCTGAATACAAAGTGTTATGTTTAGGGCAAATCCAACACATCACTAAGTATCACTCTTATTGGTATGCTTGTCATCGGCAAGGGATTTGTTGGGGATAAAAATAAATTGAATAGAGCTAAGGACAGGCAAAATCATAGAAGAAAATCTGGTTCACTCTGCTTCCAACAGACAATGGGAGACAAATTCACCTTTCAGCAGAACAATAAATGAAAACACAAGGCCAAATATACACTGAAGTTGCTTACCAAGACAACATTGAATGTCCTGAATGGCCTAGTTACAGTTTTGTCTGGTAATGGTGAACAACCAACTTGACAGAACACGAAGAATTGTAAAAAGAATAATGTGCACATTTTGGACAATCCAGGTGTACAAAGCTCTTAAAGAGTTGCCCAGAAAGACTCACAGCTGTAATCGCTGCCAATCGTGATTCTACAAAGTATTGACTCAAGGATGTGAATACTTACTGTATGTAAATTAGATATCTGTATTTCATTTTCAATACATTTGCAGACATTTCTAAAAACATGTTTCACTTTGTCATTATGGGCTATTGTGTGTAGATTACAAGTCAAAAGTTTGGACACAGCTACTTATTCCAGGGTTTATTTTCTTTTGACTATTTTCTACACTGTAGAATAATAGTAAACACATCAAAACTATGAAATAACACATATGGAATCATGTAGTCACCAAAAAAGTGTTAAACAAATTTGAGATTATTCAAAGTAGCCACCCTTTGCCTTGATGACAGCTTTGCACACTCTTGGCATTCTCTCAACCAGCCTCATGAGGTAGTCACCTGGAATGCATTTCAATTAACAGGTGTGCCTTGTTAAAAGTGAATTTGTGGAATTTCTTTCCTTCTTAATGTGTTTGAGACAATCAGTTGTGTTGTGACAAGGTAGGGGTGGTATACAGAAGATTATTTGGTAAAAGACCAATTCCATATTATGGCAAGAACAGCTCAAATAAGCAAAGAGAAATGTCAGTCCATCATTACTTTAAGACTTGAAGGTCAGTCAATGCGTAAAATTTCACGAACTTTGAAAGTTTCTTCAAGTGCAAAAACCATGAAGCGCTATGATGAAACTGGCTCTCATGAGGACCGCCACAGGAAAGGAAAACCCAGAGTTACCTCTGCTGCAGAGGACGAGTTCATTAGTTTCCAGCCTCAGAAATTGTAGCCCAAATAAATGCTTCACAAAGTTCAAGTAACAGACTCATCTCAACATCAACTGTTCAGGGGAGACTGCGTGAATCAGGCCTTCATGGTTGAATTGCTGCAAAGAAACCACGAATAAAGAACACCAATAAGAAGAAGAGACTTGCTTGGGTCAAGAAACACCAGCAATGGACATTAGACCGGTGGAACCTGTCCTTTGGTCTGATGAGTCTAAATTTGAGATTTTTGGTTCCAACCGCCGTGTCTTTGTGAGACACAGAGTAGGTGATCGGATGATCTCAGCATGTGTGGTTATCACCGTGAAGTATAAAGGAGGAGTTGGGATGGGTGGGTGCTTTGCTGGTGACACTGTCAGTGATTTATTTAGAACTCAAGGCACTCTTAACCAGCATGACTACCACAGCATTCTGCAGCGATACGCCATCCCATCTGGTTTGTGCTTGGTGGGACAATCATTGGTTTTTCAACAGGACAATGACCCAACAATCCTCCAGGCTGTGTAAGGGCAATTTGACCAAGAAGGATAGTGATGGAATGCTGCATCAGATAACCTGGCCTCCGTAATCACCCAATCTCAACCCAACTAAGATGGTTTGGGATGAGCTGGATTGCAGAGTTAGGAAAAGCAGCCAACAAGTGCTCAGCATATATGGGAACTCATTCAAGACTGTTGGAAAAGCATTCCAGGTGAAGCTTTGTTGAGAGAATTCCAAGAGTGTGCAAAGCTGTCATCAAGGCAAAGGGTGGCTACTTTGAAGAATATCAAATATAAATTGGTTACTATATGATTCCATATGTGTTTTTTCATAGTGTTGATGTCTTCACTGTTATTCTACAAGGTAGAAAATAGTCAAAACAAAGAAAAACCCTTGAATAAGTAGGTGTGTGCAAACTTTTGACTGGTACTGTATATTTAATCTATTTTTACATCAGGCTCTAACACAACAAAATGTGGAATAAGTCAAGGGGTCTGAATACTTTCTGATGCGTAGGGAGAGAGAAATGGGATGTGTGTACGTAGGGGGTTTTGTGTGGATGCATTGTCATTGTGTATTTGATCATTATGCATGTTGGATGATAATAAGGAAACTATGTGATCTTACATTTGAACTACATTTGAACTGACCTCCACCACTTAACTCCCCTTGGTGTATGCTACAGTATGCAAAATGAATTGATGGGCTTTTAGAAAATTCTTTCCCATCTGGACTTGGACAAAGTTAAGCTCATTTGAATAGCTGAAGTGAGTAATGTTTATACTAAATACATCTTGACCATATGGCGGCATGCAGGGGTCAAGCCGTGGTGTAATTACCATACAGGATTTACATACTGGCACAACAAAGACCTTATTAGAGTTTAGGCCTATCAGAATACTTGCTGCAATTCAATAATGTTTCAAAGAATAAATAACATTAAGGATTATCCTCTCTCAGAGTATCAAGACAACAGTATCACCAATGATCTAAAGAGCCATTGTAATGGACGTGGGCCTACTTATCTGCCATGGTGTGAGACTGAAACGGCAACAAATCAGCTCACGAATAAAAGGACAATTGCAGTAGAATGATCACACTAGGACAGAGCCCATTCTGTTACTTGGCTTGGAGCCAAAGAGAAGCACGCCTGAGAGTATGACACTGATTACACATGATGTGCAGCGAACTACAGTTACTTGCCGAGCAGCTGTGAGAAGTGAGGAACGATAGAGAGAAGAGAGAAAGAAAGAGCGAGATACTGTAGAGTGTGTGAGAGACAAAGACTGAAAAAAACAGAGAAGCTAGCGAAAGGCTGTTGCGATAGACAACATGACAGCCACATGATCAATTCCAAGCGAGCCAAAGCTAAGTGCCAGATCACAGCAAAGCGTCATAATGTAGCATTAATGCAGGTGCCAAAAGACAAATCCCCAGCACAATACAGTCCTGGAACAACTGTCCAGTCTGTGCCTGCACACACATACACACAAAGTCAAAGTCAACTTTTCTCTCTTTTTGCCTCTGATGTTTGGATCAAAAGCAATCGGTGGTTCCAAAGACGGACCTTTGTGACAGAGATGTACAACACCTGCTGATTGTAAAAGACTACCAGTGCCACCGCCAACCGTCAGATCCAAACTACAATGCATATTGACCTCATTACATCGGCTTGAGTTGAAAGGGAGTTTGAAAATTAATTTCATGCCTGATTTAAAACATCCCGGCGCTTGAGTGCACCTATGGCTGATATTATAAACATCCGCCGCTTAATCTCAATCCCCGGTTTCCGAGTTCCGAAGAAGAGAGAGGGCGAAATAACTATTTTTAAGATGACATAAAGTCAGTTGGCTTAGCCGACTGGGAGGTTTATCCTGAGGAGCTTCCTTCCACAGTGATTTATCATGCCAGGTCACAGTTATGGGCGCCCAACTGGCCCCCGCCTCATCTTAGGGGCACCTTCGAATAGACAGGCCCCGCCATTTCATATTTGCTGAGGGAGAATATTAAACAACTGCAATGCAGTCCTGCCTTCCATGGAGAGAGAGAGATGTGATGATGTCCTAAAAAAACGGGAAGTATTTAATGCTTAGCATTCCTTTATTAGGGTTCAGAGTCGCTATTTACTCAACGTGCCAACCAAGTCGGGCTAAGCGCTTGTGCCGTTTTCTTGGCAGATGGAGATCCATACGGAAGGGGGGCAGGAAAAGCCTTGAAGCTATTGACTTTTGGAGGTGCCCAGCGTTACAAGCGAGCGGAGACATCCTACTAGCCAAACAACAAAGTTTGGCAGCAATGTTTTGTGGCACCAACTTCAGTTCGGTGCTATTCCATCTGTTTGACGCTCCCGAGTTCATTTGCACCTCACTTCTGTTGTGGAAAGCAGCAGGGACTACAATTAAATAAGAGTTCATAAACATGGCAAATCTGTCCCTGAACGTTATTAATGCATAAAAGAGGACAGTTACCTTTAAGTTTAAGGCAAGAACATAAAAGGAAGTTTTAGTTTAGTATGAATGCTATTTAAATATTTATGTGCTTTCGCTGCCCTAAAAACCTTGTAAGATGCTTCTTGGAACACTTTCAACAATAGGTTTGTGTGAAGAGTTAACGTTGCTGTGCTAGCCTTTTATGTTATTCACTTTATCGTCATCTCACTTCAAACACCGTGTTTTTACGTGAAAATGTTTGCTGATAGCTTTCGAATCATAAGTCAAAATGCCAAGCACACACAGATTGTTTCAGATATTGTAGAGCTTTGATGCAGTATAGGGTTTTCATAAGGTTAGGCTACCCTGGGGTCTATTAAGTCAACAGTATGTATATAAGGCAAAGTAAAGGACCATGAGAGACAAGGTATTGGAAAGGTAAAGTGGGGCCCACACACTCAGAAGGTCCAACCCAAACCGTTATTGGTTTACCTTTCAATTGGACATGTTTTGATCCAAATGACGAAGACCTGACACGTTCATTTTTTTCATGTGTTTCATTATCTGAGTATGCATGCTCTACTTGATCATTTATTTTGTTTACGGGCCCAGCACAGTGTTGGATTTATTCTGGCTATAGGCAAGTTAGCAGTAACAGTGATTTATCCAAACTTCAGTATAGCCATTCATATGTAGGCTTCATCAATCACACATTAAGTTCTAGAGTAACTATCCTTTTGAGTGCATCAAAGTACAGAGAAAAGCACTGCTCTAGCCTTCCTTTGTCTTAAACTTCAAAAACTGACTGCCTTCTACGGAACGCTAGTTTGACAAATGCCTTATAAATGTCATGCTAAAATATTAGCCACATAAGATAAAGTTTTAGCATGAATTATGGCTTGATTCAGGCAATGACTCACATTAATGGGTCCCCCCTAGGCCTCAGATCTCCACTTAGCTACTTAAACAAGATTCATTTGGAGAGATTAAGTTTTAAGATATGTGGTCTACCTAATGGACCACAGGCTCCCTCTGAGGAGAAATTAGACTGAATAAATTTCTTTATGTTTTGACTGTCAAAACTTACTCATTCAATATACTGTAAGTGCATGTAACCTCTGGGATATGATTCTCTATGTTTTCTGATTTTACAAAATAAATCAATGTAATGTAATTGTGAACATTGATTTGTGATGTATGTATATCTGCGTTTTTGATTCCTTTACTGTACCCTTTTTCTGTATTTGAAGTGTGCATGCGTTTCCTTTTTCATTCATCAATTCATGGTTTATTCATGTAGATAATCAAATAAACTGTGATTTGATCTGGCAATTAACCTCGTTAGACTGCCCTGTTTGTTTAGCACCATTTCCAGTTTAATTTGACCCAACATGACTATTGGATCCTAGAGATTTATCTTCAAATGTGTTAACTGTGGGTGGTACAAAATAACATTACAGATATCAAAAAGTTAAAAGTGCACTGAGCTGCTCATTCTAGTGGAAGATTATATCATACAATTATATTTAAAAAATGTATTCATATCGTCGATGCTGCTTGATGTTGAATTCCCTCGAGGGAGCCAAATTAACTTAAATTAGAGACTATTAGGCTCTAATGTGCAATTTCTCATTACAAATTAAAAGACAATTTCACCAAAGGGAAACCAGCATGCCCACAATCTGTGCTTTAATATGTTTTTATGTTGAATGCTTTGAATGTTTATTTGCTGTACTTTCTATCGGAATCAGCCAAACATGAGCGTTTACTGTCAGTCCAAACATGAAAAAAAGTCCTTGTCTTTCCTGTTTGATGATCATATCAGCAAGGTCATATGAGAGGCATTTTGTTCATCTTATTTATGGAGGGTTTGTTAAGGACTGTTCTAATTTGTAGGCTACCGCTCTTGCTTACTTTAATCAAGGTGATGTCAAGGTGAAATCATCCAGGTGAAAATTGCAATAAGAACAAATGAACTATAATTACTCTACTTGAGATTTCGCCCACACTTGAATGAATTGACTAAGAGGACTTACAAGAGGTGGCCTGCATTGTTACCATCGCAACCAAAGGCGAGATAGGATCTAAGGATCCCTCACGACTGCACCTCAACACCAGGCGAATCGGTGCTTTGTGGCCATCTGTAAAAGACGTTTCAAGTACAGGTTGAGGTGGACTTTGAGGAGACGATAGTTTAAGCCAATCAGATGATGATTTGCTTCCTCTCAGAGAGGTCCATGGGGAATAAGTGCCATCATCTCTCAAATCTCAGAGAAGACACTAAGATTTTGTTTGATGCCTCATCTGAAAGTATCTCTGACTAGTTGGTGAAAGTTATTTCAGCTTTAAGGCAATATTCTGTGTGTGTGTGTGTGTGTGTGTGTGTGTGTGTGTGTGTGTGTGTGTGTGTGTGTGTGTGTGTGTGTGTGTGTGTGTGTGTGTGTGTGTGTGTGTGTGTGTGTGTGTGTGTGTGTGTGTGTGTGTGTGTGTGTGTGTGTGTGTGTGCGTGCGTGCGTGCGTGCGTGCGTGCGTGCGTGCGTGCGTGCGTGCGTGCGTGCGTGTATGCATGTAGCCACATGAGCAAAGAGGCTGCCATGGGAGGGATACTTCTGAGCCAAAGACTCCTTACACAAAGATCAACGAGAAATAACACTGCCCATTGCTGGGTTGCTAAATCCATGTCTAGCAGCTTACCTACTATCCCGAGGAGGGTCTAACTTCCTGGCCTCCTGCTCGACAGCCCAGCAATGTTTAGCCACTGCAATCTGACAACAAGGCAGAAAGGTGACATAGCCTCTGGCAACTATGTCCTGACTCTCTTACAGTATAGTCTGCACCGTAATCGCTCTTTCCCAGGATGCACGGCAAAACAAGGCCTCGGGTTGAAGTGGAGGGGGCAGGTGCAGGTTCCAAATGATGTCATTACCAACAGGACAGATATCATCAGCCAATCATCCCCCCTCCCCCAATCATTGTTCCATCTGCCAGCCAAAAAGAAGTGGTCTGCTTGCCATGTTATGTTTCGCCTAGTTTCTGCTTTGTCATGGTGCAATTAGAAGTCAATTGTTCAACACTTAGTTTTATTTTATTTTTTACAAAATACACTTAAAACTTCTCCATCCAGCAATGGATGTGATTGTTCTAGCTACAGTGCTGAAGAATAACACCAGTTCTTCAGTCCCGGGATATATACTGTAAGGGACATGGGGATAAAGTAATGGAATCTAACTGATATGAATGGACTACTCTTCCAATAAGCAAGCATACATACTATTTCCCAAAATTCAAAATGAAGACCCACATTCCTGGGAGAGAAGTGTGACAAATCAAAAGTGAAGGAGTCATTTTGTCACGTGAGAATATCTGTACAGACTGTGCACAATAATATATTAGGTAAGTACAGGAGTAGCTATATTACTGAAGTTGTATTTTAATTTTCAAGCACTGTTTGAGCGCACATAATTAGCCACAGTACGTATCTCATTTGTAATGTCACAAAAGCTAATATAATTGAGCAGTCAACAGTGCTTTGGAAGGTCAACTATTATTAGCAAGGATGGGGTGGCAAAACAACTTCATATTTATCGGAATTGGATGAATTCGCTACTCCTACCCTTAAATGATCCCTTATTAGTATGCTGTTGTGTTCTGCTCTCTGGTAGGTTTCCATGACTTTGCCCTTGTCACAACAATACATTAAGTGTTTGAACCCATACAAAAGTACTGGGAGAACAATGAGGAAAAGGCTTGATCTTTGTCCAAAGACAGTTGAGAGATTTATAATCTCCGGCTCCAAGATTAGCTAATTGAAATGTTTGAACATGAGAAAGAATGCATGAATTGGGGTTCTGAACGTACTGTAAAGAAGGCTTGCTTGCAATACAACTGTTTAATCTAACATATTGTATTTGTGAACAAGAACATGACCAAACTGTACAAACATACACTATGGTTAGAAACGTCACGACACAACGTCAATAGATGTATTTTGCTGGCAACACAAGTTCTTTTATCCGAATATTTTTTTTTTCTCCCCATGATTATCAAAACATAGCTACAATAATTAACATGGTTTCATTCTGAAAACAAACACTGGTATACCACACATATTAATCACTGTTAACCCATAAGAGTCTAAGCCTTGTCAAAGCCGGGGAAGGGGTTCTTCTAAGCCATATGGAAATGTTTTAAGGTCATACCAAGGATCATTTAGCTATTTCATTTTGAATTTTAAGACCTCTTGGAGTATAAAAATAAAATAATTCCTTAATGATAAATAATTTTGGGCCTTACTGCTATTAGCCAACACAAACACATTGAATAACAGACTCCCCCAAAAAACTCTAAAGGAAGTTTGTTCTTAAGTGTCTGTCCTATATCTGAGAGATAGGGAATATATATATTTTTACATATATGTAAACCCCTCATTTTTGGCACTAAACAGTCTAAGCCTTGCCTAAGCTTGGGGCGGAAGGTAGCCTAGTGGTTAAGAGCGTTGACCTAGTAACCAAAAGGTAGCAAAGTCAAATCCCCGAGCTGACAAGGTAAAAATCTGTCATTCTGCACCTGAACAAGGCAGTTAACCCACTGTTCCTAGGCCGTCATTTAAAATAAGAATTTGTTCTTAACTGACTTGCCTAGATAAATAAAGGTAAAATAAATTTAAAAAATAAGCCAGGGGAGGGGCTCTACTAAGCTACAGTTGAAGTCATAAATTCACATACACCTTAGCCAAATACATTTAAAGTCAGTTTTTCACAATTCCTGACATTTAATCCTAGTAAAAATCATCTTTCTTAGGTCAGTTAGGATCACCACTTTATTTTAAGAATGTGAAATGTCAGAATAATAGTAGAGAGAATGATTTATTTCAGCTTTTATTTCTTTCATCACATTCCCAGTGGGTCAGAAGTTTACATACACTCAACTAGTATTTGGTAACATTGCCTTTAAATTGTTTAACTTGGATCAAACGTTTCGGGTAGCCTTCCACAAGCTTCCCACAATATGTTGGGTGAATTTTGGCCCATTCCTCCTGACAGAGCTGGTGTAACTGAGTCAGGTTTGTAGGCCTCCTTGCTCGCACATGCTTTTTCAGTTCTGCCTACAAATTTTCTATAGGATTGAGGTCAGGGCTTTGTGATGGCCACTCCAATACCTTGACTTTGTTGTCCTTAAGCCATTTTACCACAACTTTGGAAGTATGCTTGGGGTCATTGTCCATTTGGAAGACCCATTTGCGACCAAACTTTAACTTCCTGACTGATGTCTTGAGATGTTGCTTCAATATATCCACATCATTTCCCCCCCTCATGATCCCAACCATGATGCCGTGCTTCACGGTTGGGATGGTGTTCTTCGGCTTGCAAGCGTCACCCTTTTTCTTCCAAACATAATGATGGTCATTATGACCAAACAGTTCTATTTTTGTTTCATCAGACCAGAGGACATTTCTCCAAAAGGTACGATCTTCAAACCGTAGTCTGGCTTTTTTATGGCGGTTTTGGAGCATTGGCATCTTTCTTGCTGAGCGGCCTCTCAGGTTATGTCGATATAGGACTCATTTTACTGTGGATATAGATACTTTTGTACCTGTTTCCTCCAGCATCTTCACAAGGTCCTTTGCTGTTGTTCTGGGATTGATTTGCACTTTTCGCACCAAAGTACGTTTCTCTAGGAGAAAGAACGTGTCTCCTTCCTGAGCGGTATGACGGCTGTGTGGTCTCATGGTGTTTATACTTGTGTACTATTGTTGCTACCAAGGATGAACCAGACTTGTGGAGGTCTACAATTTTTTTTCTGAGGTCTTGGCTGATTTCTTTTGATTTTTCCATGATGTCAAGCAAAGACGCACTGAGTTTGAAGGTAGGCCTTGAAATACATCCACGGGTACACCTCCAATTGACTCATATGATGTCAATTAGCCAATCAGAAGCTTCTAAAGCATGACATCATTTTCTGGAATTTTCCAAGTTGTTTAAAGGCAGTCAACTTAGTGTATGTAAACTTCTGACCCACTGGAATTGTGATGCAGTGAATTATAAGTGAAATAATCTGTCTAACTGTATGTAGATTTTTTTAAAGAAAGTCATACCAAGGATCATTTAGCTATTTTATTTTGAATTTTAAGACCCCTTGAAGTATCTAAAAAAGCAACCCCCAAAAATGTTGAATGAAAAATTATTTTTGGCCTTACTGCTATTATCCCACACAAACACATTGAATAACAGATTCTACACTACATGGAACAACAGTCCCCCAAAAATTATCTAAAATAAGTTTGTTCTGAAGTGTCTGTCCTATACAGTGGGGAGAACAAGTATTTGATACACTGACGATTTTGCAGGTTTTCCTACTTACAAAGCATGTAGAGGTCTGTAATTTGTATCATAGGTACACTTCAACTGTGAGAGACGGAATCTAAAACAAAAATCCAGAAAATCACATTGTATGATTTGTAAGTAATTAATTTGCATTTTATTGCATGACATAAGTATTTGATCACCTACCAACCAGTAAGAATTCTGGCTCTCACAGACCTGTTCGTTTTTTCTTTAAGAAGCCCTCCTGTTCTCCACTCATTACCTGTATTAACTGCACCTGTTTGAACTCGTTACCTGTATAAAAGACACCTGTCCACACACTCAATCAAACAGACTCCAACCTCTCCACAATGGCCAAGACCAGAGAGCTGTGTAAGGACATCAGGGATAAAATTGTAGACCTGCACAAGGCTGGGATGGGCTACAGGACAATAGGCAAGCAGCTTGGTGAGAAGGCAACAACTGTTGGCGCAATTATTCGAAAATGGAAGAAGTTCAAGATGACGGTCAATCACCCTCGGTCTGGGGCTCCATGCAAGATCTCACCTCGTGGGGCATCAATGATCATGAGGAAGGTGAGGGATCAGCCCAGAACTACACGGCAGGACCTGGTCAATGACCTGAAGAGAGCTGGGACCACAGTCTCAAAGAAAACCATTAGTAACACACTACGCCGTCATGGATTAAAATCCTGCAGCGCACGCAAGGTCCCCCTGCTCAAGCCAGCGCATGTCCAGGCCCGTCTGAAGTTTGCCAATGACCATCTGGATGATCCGGAGGAGGAATGGGAGAAGGTCTAATGAGACAAAAATAGAGCTTTTTGGTCTAAACTCCACTCGCCGTGTTTGGAGGAAGAAGAAGGATGAGTACAACCCCAAGAACACCATCCCAACCGTGAAGCATGGAGGTGGAAACATCATTCTTTGGGGATGCTTTTCTGCAAAGGGGACAGGATGACTGCACCGTATTGAGGGGAGGATGGATGGGGCCATGTATCACGAGATCTTGGCCAACAACCTCCTTCCCTCAGTAAGAGCATTGAAGATGGATTGTGGCTGGGTCTTCCAGCATGACAACGACCCGAAACACACAGCCAGGGCAACTAAGGAGTGGCTCCGTAAGAAGCATCTCAAGGTCCTGGAGTGGCCTAGCCAGTCTCCAGACCTGAACCCAATAGAAAATCTTGGAGGGAGCTGAAAGTCCGTATTGCCCAGCGACAGCCCCAAAACCTGAAGGATCTGGAGAAGGTCTGTATGGAGGAGTGGGCCAAAATCCCTGCTGCAGTGTGTGCAAACCTGGTCAAGAACTACAGGAAACGTATGATCTCTGTAATTGCAAACAAAGGTTTCTGTACCAAATATTAAGTTCTGCTTTTCTGATGTATCAAATACTTATGTCATGCAATAAAATGCAAATTAATTACTTAAAAATCATACAATGTGATTTTCTGGATTTTTGTTTTAGATTCCGTCTCTCACAGTTGAAGTGTACCTATGATAAATATTACAGACCTCTACATGCTTTGTAAGTAGGAAAACCTGCAAAATCGTCAGTGTAACAAATATTTGTTCTCCCCACTGTATGTGAGAGGTACAAGAAAGATTAGGATTTATTTTTATTTTTATATTCACACCCCTTATTTTTGGCCTTAAACAGTTTCCTTATATACTGTACTTCCATTAATTTTTTCAACTGGTACAGGGAGGCGTCCTAGAGCAAAACGGCCAAGATGTACGTGTCTGTGAGAGCCTCACCTTTGTACAGAGGGGTCATATTAGTGTGAGCCCAAACTGTCTGGACGCTACAGACAGAAGTTGGAAGTTCAGCTGTACCGACTTTAGACGAGTCTCAAGGCGCTTGTTGTGGTCGTAGAGCAAAACAGAGAACACCATCGTGTTCGTAAGAGTCTCATATTTTCATAGAAGAGTCGTAATATGCCAAACCGTTCAGACACTACAGACGATTTTGTGAGATTTTTGGGATGTCTCATGGTCTGGCAAACACCGCTCTAGCTCTGTCACCTTCACCGTAGATGTGGAAGTGCGACATAGGCGGATGCGGTGGATTGAGAAGCATCCAATGCAAGAAACAGATACTGTATCTAGCTTAAATTGAAGGGATTTTGATGGTGATTTTTTTATTATGCTAATTCGATTCCTGTGGGGGTGCGGACCTCGACCTTAAGGGGTTTTAATGTACAAAGCGAGGAAAATATTTTCCTTGGCCCTCACCATCGTTCTGTTTTTATAGATCCTCTCATTGGGCCTGTAATTTCCCGGATTGAAAGAGTTTGTTTTGTCAATTACATTGTTTACTTCACTACTATAATAAGCAGCATATTGAAACAGCCTTTACTATGTAATTGAGGCATAAGATTGCTTTTTCAATATCAGCTTCAAACCCCAGTACAATAAACACGCTTCCAGCAAATTATCTGCTTGCTACATGTACTCCTTTTTCATACAGAGTGCACTTAGCTGTGTTTTGAAAACATTTCCCAGTCATCCAATTAAAATTCCCTCTCTTTGGTGCTTGCAGTCCTTAGGAAAATTCGATTGCAGTTGGAGTTTTGGGAAGACTCTTATTATAGTCATTAATTATGGTCATAATGATTCCCATTACATTCTTCTTCAGAAATAGTGTAGTCCAGTTGTAAGGGAAACAGTATAAGGAATAGCATGTCAAACAGAGTGAAATCTAAATTAATTCTGTAGCCTCCCAACTCCAATTCCGCTGAGAATCAGTCTATGTTGTTAGGGCACCACTTTAGTTTGTTATCTCCATGACATGGTCATGCTCAATGACATCCGTGCACTGTTTTGGGGTCATTAAAACTGATGGAAAGTCATTGTTACTACTGCTCAAAGAAAAGCAATCAAAGTTAGCAGTGCAATAAGACCCTCTTGAAAAGTAACGCGGGAAGCTTCTGAGCCAGGAGCCTTGACTTTAAAAGGGTTTTCAGAGACTGGGGCAATTTATTTTCAATCTTCAGGCGTCTTCCACGAAGATAACAAAGAAACTGATTATGAGCAACAGTTCACAAGGAGAGTCACACACCCCTTCTTTCTTTGTGCATCTCCACACCCCATATTTAACTTCTGAACAAACTGAGGCAAGGTGAAAATCTGCATTAAATCTAATCAATCCCAAGAATAGTACAGCTCATAATAATAACCACCTTGACCAAGATTAGTTTTTGTTGAAAGCCCTCCCTCTTTTCTAATTTCTTACTTGGTATTCTTCTTCTCTGGTCTCACTTCGTTGGAGACAAACTAAATTAAAATGCTGATGATTTAATTAAAAGCATTGAGATTAGCGGGTGCCCTGACCAATTCAAATACATTTTTAAAGGTTCCAACCTCGATGATGATGTTTGGCCATTTGAATTATTTTTTAATATGCAGCTCCAATCCTGACTCTGAAGAGTGATCAATAATTAAACCGTGTTAAATTCCAATACTAATTACCTTTTATCGATCAAATTCGGGCAGTGTAATTACCTTATAAGATATTTGCCGACAGACAACTGGCGATTCATATTAAAATGAGGGGGATAGAAGGGAAGTAAACAGAGGGTAAAAACTCTTCCCCTTCAAAGTGTGTGAAGGTGATGTGCTAACAAATCCTCACCATAACAATTGGATGTCATGTCACCAACCAGACAAACAGATTCATCCACTATAGGTTGTGGAATAGAGCAGTGATTCTCAATTGGTGGGTTGCGACTAAAACCAGGTAGAAAGAGTTAGAACTTTAGTTGTGAAACAAATATTGGGCTATATGTTTAGATTTTTAATACATTCTAAGGCTGCATGATGCGACTCTAATGATGATTTGAAAAAAGTTGCATGAAAAGCCTGAGCTCTGCTATGTTTTTTTGTACAGGCTGTATTTACATACTTCATCAGTCTCTCATTCACAATTTTACAAGCACGTGATAATGCCTCTAATTTCCTGGCTGCATCCCCTTTGTGTGGTCGTAATGCCCCCTAAAGAAATACATGCCTTTTGCAGCCAGTGGCCGTTGTGTCCTTGGGCTTATAATTCCCTTCTCCCGTCTGGGTGCCGAAGCACCTCTCACTCACATGGCTCTCAGTCACATGATTGGGTCTTTCTCACAGGCTACAAGTGAAGACGGACACATCGGGACGCAACTGCGCACGTCCTTATCCAATTCCGAGGTGCATATTGAAGATATTGGAAGAACATTTACTTTTCGTCAGCCAACAAGATGAGTTATGAGTTAACGAACAGCAACATGTCAATTTACTATCCCCATAGTACAAAAGTTGACCTATTCTATTCTGTGCGAGAAATAAATATTCCAAACATAGTCCGGGACAGTAGTGGGATGCGATAGATCCCAAATTAATACAGCCACTAGCATCAAAAAACCTGTTTTAAGCAATGAGCCTGATGCAACAGATGAGAACATTTAGCTTAAAATGTTGATAAACTATTAGGCTATTTCTTTACATTATAAGCACAGCAATGTGCACACGGCTAAAAGCGCGAATGTTCCAGGCTGTTTCTTCAAATTATAAGCACAGCAATGCGCTGCCCACTCTCGAAACAGGGGCAGCAGAAAAAAATACATGTCATCGATGCACTTAAATAGAGAATGGAGAACGCTTTTCCCATGGTTCCTTTTCATGCCAGCCAGGTAGGCTATACTCCTGTTTTAAAGAGAAGCAATGTGCTTAATATTAGGAAAGTTGAGAAATAAATATAGTAGGCCTAGTCTATAGAAAGCTGATGGGAGCCCCCTCTTTTTAATAGAAGCCATCACTCTGTTTTCTCAAGCAATTGAATATCCTATAGAAATGTTGCTCAACATGAACTCATGGGCTCTCATGAAATGTTTGATTAGATTTTCGATTACATTTGCATTGATGTCAGAGTGATTAGAGGGAAAATAAAGTGCTGAGTACCAGGCATTTAGCAAGTTTGGTAGGCTACATCAGAGCATCAGAGCTTGGAGAAGCCAAATTACCGTGACTAAACGTTCACGTGGACTGCCGTCATGACTCATGACCGCTGGTGTGGCAGTAATACAGTCACTGTAACAGCCCTAGACGACACCCAGTCATTCGTTCTAACATTCTGGCAATGTTCTTATCCCTTGCTTGCTAGCTAGTCAACTACGGCTAACTTACAGTCACATCAAAAAGTGCAGCCAGAATAACAGCAAAGGAGCTGCATTTGCATTTGTTTAAGCTGTTTTATAATGACATTTATTTGTCTCTCTCGTCAGGACACTGTTGTTCATAGGAGCTAGCCAACAACACAGCTAACACAATCAATTCTAACTGAAGCTGAAAAGACTGCAAACTCGTGGCACTAAGTTTCGTGTAACTTTTTTTCAATTGACATTTCTTTGTATATATCCAGAAAAATTATGCCAGCTGATTCATGATTTCGACTGTCTGACAAACGCTGCCTGCATGCCTGCCTGTCTCTTGTTCCGACTCCCGACACGTTCATTACTATGGGACAGCTGGAGATTACATTTGAATATTGAAACAATGTTGCAAATGTCAGAGAGACAGACCGCAAGGTTTATACAAAACTCTGCTGTTGAAAACGACATGTTAGTCTAAAAGAAAAGTGAGATCATGTCTAGATGCTTTTTATAGTGCTTGGCTGGGCTGATGAGACAGTGGATTGCGTAGTCAAATGGAACAGAGTAAACAGGCATTTTAACGTTTTAGATTTAGCCTGTGGTAACTTGTGGAATAGACACCAGCTGGAATGCGGTTTTAACCAATCAGCATTCAGGATTAGACCCACCCGTTGTATAAAATGTCATAATATCAGGGTTCAGATGGACCTGCAAACTGTATTGTTAGTGGTCCTTAAAACAACGATCAGTCAATGGGAAATATCATTATACTCTTGTGTAAAGATCGGTAGACATTTTACAAATAGGGAGGTTTAGGACCCTCGTAAGACATCACAGTAAAATAGAGAGATATATTGCAAAAGGAAATAGCAAAATGGCATTATACTGACAAAGATGGGACATCGGAGGGTTGGAGTTAAGATCACAATGTATGGATTAGCTGCAGTAGGTGAAAATCCAGCACTTGCAGAAGGAGGAAATTAGGAATATACAGTATGTATTATTATTTAACTATTTGTACAGTATATGTGAGGGAAAATAGCTGTAAGTAGCAGTAGAAATTATTGTTGTCCATTAGTTTAATCCAATCAGGGTAGGGATGGTAGGGTAAAAAAATAAACAATAATAATAATCAAATACAAATAAGGGGGATTAGAAATGATGCAAACAATTAAACAATCTATCTGCAATATTAAAGCTGATCTACTGGCTGGCAAGTGGCAGAGTAGGAAAGCCCTTTAGGGTATAATTTCATCTGAAGACATCTACAGTCTTTTCCTTCATACCATGAATGTGTGGTTATGTCAAAGTCCATATGAGAACCACAGTAGTCAATAGGGGTTAAATGCTCCACTACATTAATTCACAGGCATGTTTTATTGAATGGAGCCCTGAGTCATACACTAGTTACCCTGGCCTTGAACTATATTAACACATGCCTGATGTGCCTTCTTTTGTTACATAACACATGTGCATCAGGGATGAAGTCTTGATGTCCAGGGGCTCTATGTATCAAGATACTCAGAGTATGAGTGCTGGCCTAGGATCAATCTTATTGTGATCTAGAAGGCAAAACTGATCCTAAATCAGCACTCCCAAGCTTGTTACATATAGCCGCTGGTCCTGAGAGTACAGAACAGCGGTCTTGTTCTGGCTGAAGTGCCCTATAGGTCTGCGTTAATGGTCTCAGAAAATACTATATAGGCTTTGTAGTCTGACAACTCATGTGGTAACAGTTAGAGGTCGACCGATTAATCGGAATGGCCGATTTAATTTGGGCCGATTTCAAGTTTTCATAACAATCGGTAATCGGCATTTGTGGACACCGATCATGGCCGATTACATTGCACTCCACGAGGAGACTGCGTGGCAGGCTGACTACCTGTTATGCGAGTGCAGCAAGGAGCCAAGGTAAGGTGCTAGCTAGCATTAAACTTATCTTATGAAAAACAATCAATCTTAACATAATCACTAGTTAACTACACTTGGTTGATGATATTACTAGTTCATCTAGCTTGTCCTGATTTGCATATAATCGATGCGGTGCCTGTTAATTTGTTATTGAATCATAGCCTACTTCGCCAAACGGGTGATTTAACAAGCGCATTCGCGAAAAAAGCAGTCGTTGCACCAATGTGTACCTAACCATAAACATCAATGCCTTTCTTAAAATCAATACACAAGTATACATTTTTAAACCTGCATATTTAGTTGATATTGCCTGCTAACATGAATTTCTTTTAACTAGGGAAATTGTGTCACTTTTCTTGCGTTCTGTGCAAGCAGAGTCATGGTATATGCAGCAGTCTGAGTCGCCTGGCTCGTTGCGAACTGTGTGAAGACCATTTCTTCCTAACAAAGACCATAATTAATTTTCCAGACTTTTACATAATTATAACCTAACATTGAAGGTTGTGCAATGTAACAGCAATATTTAGACTTATGGATGCCACCCGTTAGATAAAATGCGGAACGGTTCCGTATTTCACTGAAAGAATATACGTTTTGTTTTGGAAATGATAGTTTCCAGATTTGACCATATTAATGACCTAAGGCTCGTATTTCTGTGTGTTATTATATTCTAATTAAGTTTATGATTTGATAGAGCAGTCTGACTGAGCGGTGGTAGGCAGCAGCAGGCTCGTAAGCATTCATTCAAACAGCACTTTCGTGCATTTGCCAGCAGCTCTTCGCTGTGCTTCAAGCATTGTGCTGTTTATGACTTCAAGCCTATCAACTCCCGAGATTAGGCTGGCAATACTAAAGTTCCTATTAGAACATCCAATAGTCAAAGGTATATGAAATACAAATGGTATAGAGAGAAATAGTCCTATAATAACTACAACCTAAAACCTCTTACCTGGGAATATTGAAGACTCATGTTAATAAGAACCACCAGCTTTCATATGTTCTCATGTTCTGAGCGAGGAACTTAATCGTTAGCTTTTTACATGGCACATATTGCACTTTTACTTTCTTCTCCAACACTTTCTTTTTGCATTATTTAAACCAAATTGAACATGTTTCATTATTTATTTGAGACTAAATTGATTTTATTAATGTATTATATTAAGTTAAAATAAGTGTTCATTCAGTATTGTTGTAATTGTCATTATTACAAATATATATATAAAAAACGGCCGATTAATCGGTATCGCTTTTTTTTGGTCCTCCAATAATCGGTATCGGCGTTGAAAAATCATAATCGGTCGACCTCTAGTAACAGTGCATCACTTGTCAGCATTACTGGCCCAAGAATGACATAACACTAGTGTCAATCTAATGTGGGAACTGTATGGGCATGCAATGACTAACAGTTGGGGAAAAGATGCCTGATGTAATTACCCTTGGGTTGGATCTGATTTTCCCACATTAAAATTGGTCTTTGTCTCGTCATTTTATTGTCACAGTCCTGATACACTGAGCCCTGGTCTGGGTCTTTAGAGGTTGGGTGTAGGTCTCAACAGATCCGGTCTGGGTCTTGGTCTGGTTCTCGAGGGCTAACTCCATCCCAGCTGTGCATAACCGATATGCAGTATCAAGTCAATAATAAGAGAACCCAGCTGATAGATGACATCCACCATCCTTTTCCCCCCGACCGTTGTGAGCTAAGGAACCTGGGCCAAAATCTCAATCATTGTTCTCCATGGTCATCGATCACTTCTTCACTTCAAGAAGAAATGTACGTTTTAACAAAATGTTCCCTTCGAGGGCATATGCACCCAACAGGAAGTGACCTTCAAATGATGAATTTTTCAAAAACCTCTTCAATTATTCATGACACTTTATTCTGAAATATTTAATTTACATAAATTCTATTTAACCCTTATTTTACCAGGTAAGTTGGCTGAGAACACATTCTCATTTACAGCAACGATCTGGGGAATAGGTACAGGGGAGAGGAGGGGGGATGAATGAGCCAATTGGAAGCTGGGGATGACTAGGTGGCCATGATGGTATGAGGGCCAGATTGGGAATTTAGCCAGGACACCGGGGTTAACAACCCTACTCTTATGATAGTGACCACAGAGAGTCAGGACACCTGTATAACATCCCACCCAAAAGACAGCACCCTACACAGGGCAATGACCCCAATCACTGCCCTGGGATGTATATTTTTTTTTAGACCTACTGGCCCTCCAACACCACTTCCAGCAGCATCTGGTCTCCCATCCAGGAACCAACCCTGCTTAATTTAGGTAAATCAGGTAAATCAGCAGTGGGATGCAGGGTGGTATGCTGCTGGCTTAAGTAGTCACACCCCCTGAGACATTACATGTTATAATCTATACTAGTCCTGTGTAGCTCAGTTGGTAGAGCATGGTGCTTGCAACACTAGGGTTGTGGGTTTGATTTCCAGTACAGAAAAAAAAGTATGAAAAATGTATCCACTCACACCACCCCGGAGTCAACACCTTGTAGAAGCACCTTTAGCGGCGATTACAGCTGTGGGTCTTTTTGGGTAAGTCTCTAAGAGCTTTACACACCTGGATTGTATTTTTTTTTTTGAAGTATTACTTGTGTGCCTTGTTGCAAACAGGATGCATGTTTTGTAATATTTTTATTCTGTACAGGCTTCCCTCTTTTCACTCAGGTTAGTATTGTGGAGTAAATGTTTTTATTTTCCCTTTATTTAACTAGGCAAGTCAGTTAAGAACATATTCTCATTTACAATGACGGCCAAACCCAGGGTAGGCCGCCCTATGGGACTCCAAATCATGGCCAGATGTGCTACAGCCTGGATTTGAAGCAGGAACTGTAGCAACGCCTCATGCACTGAGATGCAGTGCCTTAGACTGCTGCACCACTTGGGAGTCCTACAACATAACTACAATGTTGCTGATCCATCCTCAGTTTTCTCCTTTCACAGACATTAAACTCTGTAACTGTTTTAGTCACCATTGGCCTCATGGTAAAAACCCTGAGCGGTTTCCTTGTTCTTCGGTAACTGAGTTAGGAAGGACGCCTGTATCTTTGTAGTGACTGGGTATATTAATACACAATCCAAAGTGTAATTTAAAACCTTCACCATGTTCAAAGGGATAATGGCGCTGAAGGAGATGGCTGCCGTTTTACGATCCCGTAACCAATTGTGCTCTTGTGTATGTTAATTCGCGTTATTTGTAACTTATTTTGTACATAATGTTTCTGCCACCGTGTTTTATGACCGACAACAGCTTCTTGATATTAGGGCAGCGATTACTCACCCCGTACTGGAGGAATTCTTCTTCTTCAACGAGTCAGACGGGAAGGATTTACTTCGAACGCCTGACATGGCCCTCATCCCCATCATTCGCAGGAGGAGAAGACAGAGATATTGTGGACGACGGTCCGGGTGCCTTGTAAGGATCCGTCGCCGAGAGGGTAATGTACCTTTACCATCAGTCCTATTAGCCAAAGTACAATCAATGAATAATAAAAATAGATGAGCTACGAGCACGTATATCCTACCAATGGGACATTAAAAACTTGAATATCTTATGTTTCACCAAGTCGTGGCTGAACGACGACATGATTGACATACAGCTGGCGGGTTTTAAGCTTTTTCGGCAGTATAGAACAACGGCCTCTGGTAAGACAAGGGGCGGCCGCTTTTGTATATTTGTAAACAACAACTGGCGCACAAAATCTAAGGAAGTCTCTAGGTTTTGCTCGCCTGAGGTAGAGTATCTCATGATAAGCTGTAGACCACACTATTTACCAAGAGAGTTTACATCTATATTTTCGTGGCAGTCTATATACCAAAGCAGACCAACGCTGGCACTAAGACTTCACTCAATGCACTGCATGTGCACTGCATGTGACAAATAACATTTGATTTGATTTGATATTCAATGTTTGCTTTTTTTATTTGTACCCATCTACCAATAGGTGCCCGTCTTTGCGAGGCATTCGAAAACATCCCTGGTCTTTGTGGTTGAATGTGTGTTTGAAATTAACTGCTCGGCTGAGGGACCTTACAGATAATTGTATGTGTGAGGTACAAAGATGAAGTAGTCATAAAAAAAATGATGTTAAACCCTATTATTGCACACAGAGTGAATCCATGCAACTTATTATGTGACTTGTTAAGCACATTTTTACTCCTGAAGTCATTTAGGCTTGGCATGACTTGCCAAAGGCTTGCCAGGGCTCCCAAGTGCCGCAGCGGTCTAAGGCACTACATCTCAGTGCAAGAGGTGTCACTAGAGTCCCTGGTTCAAATCCATGCTGAATCCTGCCGTGATTAGGAGTCCCATAGGGTGGTGCACAATTGGCCCAGCGTCGTCCGGGTTTGGCTGGGGTAGGCCGTCATTGTAAATAAGAATTTGTTCTTAACTGACTTGCCTAGTTAAATAAAAGATCAAAGGGGTAGAATACATTTCAGCATTTAATTTGGTATTACTTTTGAAAAACATAATTCCGTATCATGGGGTATTGTGTATAGGCCAGTGACAAAAATCTCAATTTAATCCATTTTAAATTCAGGCAGTAAAATAACAAAATGTGGAAAAAGTCAAGGGGTGTGAATACTATCTGAAGGCACTGTACATATACATGAATGCACACACACATAGACAGTAACAGATTTCTTGGGAAGTTCAACACTGATTATTCACTAGATAGATCACGCACAGACATGCATGCACACACACACACACACACAGCTACATTTCTCAAATAGGAAATACCACTTTAGACTGTTCAGACCATGTGGGCAGAAAAGATTGCATATTGAGAACTAGCAGCTTGTTTTTCCCCACCGGTACATGTAGCCTAAATAGGTACATATCAATGAAAGGATTACACTTGGATAAATGCTTTGACTGACACCTGCTTCTCATCTACTAACTTCTGTTACGAACATGCCAAACATGTTTAGTAGTACAGTAGGCTGAGATGAATAAGTCAATTATTACTGTAGAACTTAGTGCCCAATTCAATCAATTGCAGGAAACAGAAAGCGCTCTTAAAGTTCACTCAGAATGTTTACACCATATTTTACACTGCGTAAAATGGGCTGTTTACGAGTGTGTACATATAAGTCAGAATATCTTTAATGATAAGAAGTAGAAGCTCATTATTGAGAAGTCCAAACAAAAACAAAGCTTGACCAGTCTTGGTTAGATGGCTCTGGAAGGTCATGGACCTTTACACATGCTTAGCCCCTAACACCTTGTCTATTGTCCTCATATCATGCCCCAGTTCAGCTCAGCAGGCAATCTACTCCAAACATGTATTTACTGAGCCTATAACCTAGTTCATACATTTTAAAACGTCTCAATAAGAATGATAGAAGTTAATGGAGTCTATATTCATACAATCATCAATTAAAGATCCAATATCAAATCAAACTTCAATTCAAACTTTATTTGAAGTGCATTTAAAATAACAACACACTTAAAACAATAAACTGAAAAAACAAGCACGGCAATAAAACAGGTCAAATGTTATCAAAGAACATAAAACAAAGGTGTCATTGATCACAAGTCAAGCTAAAAAGGCTAGTTACAAATTGGATTTTAATGCCTCAAACAGTTTCACAGTACAATGCAAAGTTCCATATAAAAAACAGATAATAAAATGTTGAAAAAGTACAAAATAAAGACAAACAATTCTGAATAATATTTTTTTTTTACCGCTACAATTTTAGAAATAAACAGCAGCTTTGCTCTCAAATGTAATTTCTCATAGTTTCACCTCCAATAAGCCTAATGCCTAAAAAGCAGCCCTGCTTGAAACTGGTTCTAACACAATTACTGTCTCTGTAGTGCTGGCAAACTGCACTTTAAAGTGCTTCATAATTTTCTGAACTGGAATAAACTGCCTCTGTTACAGATCCTAATGCTTTGCCCCAAACCTCAACAGGGGGTTTCTTGAAATGATATAGATTCAGATATTTCAGGAACCAATTTACACGAGCCATAACATGTGAAATGTGTATGTTTTCATGTGCTGGACCAACAAGCACATCACAAGAGAACAACTGTGACTGTCAGTGGAAAACCACTTTGCAAGTAGTACACATAGTACACTCTTCCGGGTTGGAGCGTGCGGTCGCATTCGCACTTCGGTCCGCAGGTAGTATAACTTTTCATTACATTTCATTATAGTACAACGGTTTGATTTGTCTAATCTTAGCAATTTCTTCTTAGCTAGCTACATAGCCGTCTTTGTATCAAAGATAATTGCGTAATTATCGTATTTCGTCGTTCTAACGTAGTCTACACTGCTATCTGCCCAGCAGCTAGCCAGCTAGCAAACGTCCACCGTCTACCGAATAGCAGCACTGTAGAAACTATTACACTCAACTGAACGACTTGATTAGTGTAGTGTTAGCTAGCTACATAGTTGTCTTTGCGGTCTTCGTATCCAAGATAATTGTGTAGTTTAGAGTGTGTAGTTTTAGAGTGATTATCTTAATTTACCGAGGTTAGCTAGCCAGCTATTTGTCGTCCTTAACGTGGGAGACACTGCTAGCTAGCCAACAGCTAGCCAACGTCTACCGAATAGAACTTCCGCACTCAACAACCCGGTCGCATTCCGCTTCGCTCCACAGGTAGTATCACATTTTCATTTCATTTCATTACAGTACAACGGTTTGATTTGTTTGATCGTAGCTAGCTACATAGCTAGCTACATAGCCGTCTTTGTATCAAAGATAATTGTGTAGTCTAGAGCAATTTTCTAGGTTAGCTAGCCAGCTATTGTCGTTCTTTTAACGCAACGTAACGTAATCAACACTGCTAGCTAGCCAGCTAGCCCCCGAATAGCAGCACTGTAGAAACTATTACACTCAACGGAACGACTTGATTAGTGTAGTGTCAACAACGCAGCCACTGCCAGCTAGCCTACAAAGTCAACAACGCAGCCACTGCCAGCTAGCCTACTTCAGCAGTACTGTATCATTTTAATCATTTTAGTCAATAAGATTCTTGCTACGTAAGCTTAACTTTCTGAACATTCGAGACGTATAGTCCACTTGTCATTCCAATCTCCTTTGCATTAGCTTAGCCTCTTCTGTAGCCTGTCAACTATGTGTCTGTCTATCCCTGTTCTCTCCTCTCTGCACAGACCATACAAACGCTCCACACCGCGTGGCCGCGGCCACCCTAATCTGGTGGTCCCAGCGCGCACGACCCACGTGGAGTTCCAGGTCTCCGGTAGCCTCTGGAACTGCCGATCTGCGGCCAACAAGGCAGAGTTCATCTCAGCCTATGCCTCCCTCCAGTCCCTCGACTTCTTGGCACTGACGGAAACATGGATCACCACAGATAACACTGCTACTCCTACTGCTCTCTCTTCGTCCGCCCACGTGTTCTCGCACACCCCGAGAGCTTCTGGTCAGCGGGGTGGTGGCACCGGGATCCTCATCTCTCCCAAGTGGTCATTCTCTCTTTCTCCCCTTACCCATCTGTCTATCGCCTCCTTTGAATTCCATGCTGTCACAGTTACCAGCCCTTTCAAGCTTAACATCCTTATCATTTATCGCCCTCCAGGTTCCCTCGGAGAGTTCATCAATGAGCTTGATGCCTTGATAAGCTCCTTTCCTGAGGACGGCTCACCTCTCACAGTTCTGGGCGACTTTAACCTCCCCACGTCTACCTTTGACTCATTCCTCTCTGCCTCCTTCTTTCCACTCCTCTCCTCTTTTGACCTCACCCTCTCACCTTCCCCCCCTACTCACAAGGCAGGCAATACGCTCGACCTCATCTTTACTAGATGCTGTTCTTCCACTAACCTCATTGCAACTCCCCTCCAAGTCTCCGACCACTACCTTGTATCCTTTTCCCTCTCGCTCTCATCCAACACTTCCCACACTGCCCCTACTCGGATGGTATCGCGCCGTCCCAACCTTCGCTCTCTCTCCCCCGCTACTCTCTCCTCTTCCATCCTATCATCTCTTCCCTCTGCTCAAACCTTCTCCAACCTATCTCCTGATTCTGCCTCCTCAACCCTCCTCTCCTCCCTTTCTGCATCCTTTGACTCTCTATGTCCCCTATCCTCCAGGCCGGCTCGGTCCTCCCCTCCCGCTCCGTGGCTCGACGACTCATTGCGAGCTCACAGAACAGGGCTCCGGGCAGCCGAGCGGAAATGTAGGAAAACTCGACCTCCCTGCGGACCTGGCATCCTTTCACTCCCTCCTCTCTACATTTTCCTCTTCTGTCTCTGCTGCTAAAGCCACTTTCTACCACTCTAAATTCCAAGCATCTGCCTCTAACCCTAGGAAGCTCTTTGCCACCTTCTCCTCCCTCCTGAATCCTCCTCCCCCTCCCCCCCCCCTCCCTCTCTGCAGATGACTTCGTCAACCATTTTGAAAAGAAGGTCGACGACATCCGATCCTCGTTTGCTAAGTCAAACGACACCGCTGGTTCTGCTCACACTGCCCTACCCTGTGCTCTGACCTCTTTCTCCCCTCTCTCTCCAGATGAAATCTCGCGTCTTGTGACGGCCGGCCGCCCAACAACCTGCCCGCTTGACCCTATCCCCTCCTCTCTTCTCCAGACCATTTCCGGAGACCTTCTCCCTTACCTCACCTCGCTCATCAACTCATCCCTGACCGCTGCCTACGTCCCTTCCGTCTTCAAGAGAGCGAGAGTTGCACCCCTTCTGAAAAAACCTACACTCGATCCGTCCGATGTCAACAACTACAGACCAGTATCCCTTCTTTCTTTTCTCTCCAAAACTCTTGAACGTGCCGTCCTTGGCCAGCTCTCCCGCTATCTCTCTCAGAATGACCTTCTTGATCCAAATCAGTCAGGTTTCAAGACTAGTCATTCAACTGAGACTGCTCTTCTCTGTATCACGGAGGCGCTCCGCACTGCTAAAGCTAACTCTCTCTCCTCTGCTCTCATCCTTCTAGACCTATCGGCTGCCTTCGATACTGTGAACCATCAGATCCTCCTCTCCACCCTCTCCGAGTTGGGCATCTCCGGCGCGGCCCACGCTTGGATTGCGTCCTACCTGACAGGTCGCTCCTACCAGGTGGCGTGGCGAGAATCTGTCTCCTCACCACGTGCTCTCACCACTGGTGTCCCCCAGGGCTCTGTTCTAGGCCCTCTCCTATTCTCGCTATACACCAAGTCACTTGGCTCTGTCATAACCTCACATGGTCTCTCCTATCATTGCTATGCAGACGACACACAATTAATCTTCTCCTTTCCCCCTTCTGATGACCAGGTGGCGAATCGCATCTCTGCATGTCTGGCAGACATATCAGTGTGGATGACGGATCACCACCTCAAGCTGAACCTCGGCAAGACGGAGCTGCTCTTCCTCCCGGGGAAGGACTGCCCGTTCCATGATCTCGCCATCACGGTTGACAACTCCATTGTGTCCTCCTCCCAGAGCGCTAAGAACCTTGGCGTGATCCTGGACAACACCCTGTCGTTCTCAACTAACATCAAGGCGGTGGCCCGTTCCTGTAGGTTCATGCTCTACAACATCCGCAGAGTACGACCCTGCCTCACACAGGAAGCGGCGCAGGTCCTAATCCAGGCACTTGTCATCTCCCGTCTGGATTACTGCAACTCGCTGTTGGCTGGGCTCCCTGCCTGTGCCATTAAACCCCTACAACTCATCCAGAACGCCGCAGCCCGTCTGGTGTTCAACCTTCCCAAGTTCTCTCACGTCACCCCGCTCCTCCGCTCTCTCCACTGGCTTCCAGTTGAAGCTCGCATCCGCTACAAGACCATGGTGCTTGCCTACGGAGCTGTGAGGGGAACGGCACCTCAGTACCTCCAGGCTCTGATCAGGCCCTACACCCAAACAAGGGCACTGCGTTCATCCACCTCTGGCCTGCTCGCCTCCCTACCACTGAGGAAGTACAGTTCCCGCTCAGCCCAGTCAAAACTGTTCGCTGCTCTGGCCCCCCAATGGTGGAACAAACTCCCTCACGACGCCAGGACAGCGGAGTCAATCACCACCTTCCGGAGACACCTGAAACCCCACCTCTTTAAGGAATACCTAGGATAGGATAAAGTAATCCTTCTCACCCCCCCCCCCCCCCTTAAAAGATTTAGATGCACTATTGTAAAGTGGCTGTTCCACTGGATGTCATAAGGTGAATGCACCAATTTGTAAGTCGCTCTGGATAAGAGCGTCTGCTAAATGACTTAAATGTAAAATGTAAATGCAAGTACAGATGATGAGCAAAAACTTCTACTTTGATCAGTGCTTATAACCTCTCCCAGCATGTCTACCTTATCATGTTGTTCTGTCAGCTGTACAATGGTGAGATCATTGTTTGGATAAATTAATGTGAAGGCACTTTACAGATCATTCCTATATTCACTTGCTATGACAAACAGCTGTTTAAGGGCCATGCAAATATTGTCTGAGCTCACTGCAAATGTAACACTGTTCAGATCCATATTCTCACTCTGATCAATGGCATGTATACATGTAAATGTACTTGGTACCATCAGGACCTACTGTACACGTATGTCATCGCTCATGAGCGTCTGCTAAAAAGTTTCTAATATCATCAGCCAGTTGGCCAAACCATGCTATTAGGCAGTTAAAACCTTCTCTTTAACTGAACTGAGATGCTATGATTGTTGGTCTTCTGTTTACCTATGAACTCGTTCAAATGGAAAGCACCAGAAACCATATACTTGACCATAGTCCAAAAAGCATTTCTTCAAGTGGCTATGGAGGTGCATATTTGGTGTGCAATACTGTTTTCCATACAACCTTGCAAAGCTCTCACAGAACTGTTGCAAGTGGCGATGAGCCTCTCCAACTCCTTCTTCTGTGATACATCTTGTACATAAGATGTACAGGCTTTGACAAAATGGGTCCAGCAATCATAATGGGCACTCTCCACAAGCTCCTTAACAGCAAATAAGGAGTAAACGCATGTCCAATTTTCCCTTTCTTGTGCATTGAAACCCTGATGGGATTTTAGCGGGTAGTTGGCCCATGTCTGCCGGTGCTTTCAGTGCATCAACTTCAAGCTGAATGTTTCGTCGTATTGCATCATCCAGCACACCAATATTCTTCCAAACAATAAAAACGTGTTTTGTGGTCCCCAGTAAAAGATGATGCATAGGGTCCACTACAGCCATGTCTATGGGCATGACATATGGACATTTAAATAGCTTAGAGAATCTTGCCCCAGTTTCAGTCTCTCTTGTTTTCCTCTCTGCCATGGTCTTCACCTGTGTCCACATACTCCCTTGCATTTTGTGAACCTCATTCTGACGTTGCAGTACGTGGTTGTTCATCCAGTGAATGATGGAGTATTCTACTTTTTCCACAGAAATGTCTGTAGGCATTTGTTGCAACCTGTGTTAGCTTGATCTGAATCTGTTTTGTTGAACAGATAAAAAGCTGGTCGTGAAATCTCAAGTAGCCTCCCGTGTGGCTCAGTTGGTAGAGCATGGCGCTTGCAACGCCAGGGTTGTGGGTTCATTCCCCACGGGGGGACCAGGATGAATATGTATGAACTTTCCAATTTGTAAGTCGCTCTGGATAAGAGCGTCTGCTAAATGACTTAAATGTAAATGTATGAAAGTTAAAAGCATCACACTAACAAAAAACTTTTCTAATAAACGTTTCGGCAATAAAGTATCCAACTTTATAAATTGTTATGATATAATATCAATGTACACTAGCATTAGCGAGCCAAAGATTGTGGGTAAATGAAGATTACTCCATTTATCACTGAAGAAATGGTCACAGTTCCGGTATACCTAAAGGGGTGGCTCTTCCATAGATACCAATGCGATAGCAGCTGGGTCTGGTGTACTTGTATATGAACCAGAAAATATTTGCCAGTGAGATGTCTTGCTTCCTCTTCCATCTCTGCTGGAGCGAACATATACTTGTATCACAAAGTTTCTGTTTTAATGGGACAGGAAGTGTAGTTTCATGAAACACCGGCACAAACTCATAAACCAATCAAATGCATGGGAATAGAACAGAGGGCGTAGTGATTGAAAGGTAAATAATACAATCAAACGAACAAAACCATAAGTGAGGGCGTGGTGGTTGAAAATTATTTGAAAACTTGATTTGAAAACCATACCACTTCCAGGCACAACAATTCATTGGGTGGTGTGGGTTCTACTGGCGGTCATTCAAAAAAATCTATTCTCACACAGGTCGCAAACAATGAACAAGTCCCCCGGAATTACTATTCGTCTCACCAAGCCATGAAAATGGTTACGGATAACATTTATAAAGGTACTCCGAGTCCGCAATACTCTATACCCCATGGCCACAACCTTCCAGATGCGACTCTGCAACAAGGTAAGAAGTAGTCCTATTATTTGTCAATAAAGCAATCTAGCTAGCTGTCATGCCTACTCCCTCTCTCCAGCACTCAATGGTCTACTAACCGCTGGCAACTATATTACACAGACCTGGTCATCATTTTTATTCCTCAGTTGACATCTGTCATTTTTATTTTAACCTTTATTTAACTAGGCAAGTCAGTTAAGAACAAATTCTTATTTTCAATGATGGCCTAGGAAGAGTGGGTTAACTGCCTTGTTCAGGGGCAGCTCGGGGATTTGAACTTGCAACCTTTACAGCTCCTAGTCCAATGCTCTAACCCCTAGGCTAGTATTGTTTTCTCTCATGTTCAGTACGCTTCTTATGTTTGTTCTTCTGTATCGGTTCATTATTAAACTCACCTTCTGCACCTGCTTTCTGACTTCCGGCATATGTTACACGAGCATAGCTAACTCTGCTTGCTAGCACTATAGCAGCTGTAACTCTAGCAGAGGTAGCTAGTTAGCCAAGTAAAATTACTACAACCAATATAGTCAATAACTAATGTTACTAGCTAGCTAGTTAACAAATGTTGAATTTAACATGATCATGTTACATGGATTTTAGTTGTAGGAGTAAGAAATTGCACGTTGCTGTTTTGACAAAAACAAGCTAATGTTAGCTGGCAAGCAAAGTTAGCTAGCTAGCTACCAAAGCATAGTTGGCTAACATTAGCTACCCAATGTTGGTGGAAGAATGGATAGTTTGGTAGCTAGCTAAAGTTAGCTATCTAACAAAGCCACGTAAAATATAGCAAAGGAGACAAATGGCTATTGGCTGTTTATTTTTTAAATTGATACAATTTGTTTGTGGGACCCGCGGGCCCGCCTGGAGTCTCCTCGTACGAGGGAACGATGCATCACCAAAAAATGCATCACCACTGACTCCCACTCACTCACCCACCATTAGGTGCCCCTCCACAGTCCAGTACCTCCTCCCTGCACTCGCCCTGAGGTCCGTGTCATCAGCCCGGTGCCACCTGTACCGGTCCCACGCATCAGGCCTCCAGTGCGCCTCCACAGTCCAGTTCGTCCTGTGCCTCCTCCCCGCACTCGCCCTGAGGTGCGTGTCATCAGCCCGGTGCCACCTGTACCGGTCCCACGCATTAGGGCTCCAGTGCGCCTCCACAGTCCAGTACGTCCTGTGCCTCCTCCCCGCACTCGCCCTGAGGTGCGTGTCATCAGCCCGGTACCACCAGTGCCGGTCTCACGCACCAAGCTTTCAGTGACAGTTCCCAGTCCAGAGCTTCCGGCAACAGTTCCCAGTCCAGAGCTTCCGGCGACAGTTCCCAGTCCAGAGCTTCCGGCGACAGTTACCAGTCCAGAGCTTCCGGCGACGTTTCACAGTCCGGAACCTCCTGAGACGGTCCGCGGTCCGGAACCTCCTGAGACAGTCCGAGGTCCGGAACCTCCTGAGACGGTCCGCGGTCTGGAACCTCCTGAGACGGTGGTCCGGAGCCTCCAGCGACGGTCTGCGGTCCTGAGCCTCCAGCGACGGTCCAGAGCCTCCAGCGGGGGTTCTCAGTCCAGAGCCTCCTGCGAGGGTTCCCAGTCCGGAGCCTCCGGCGACGATCTACGGTCCGGAGCCTCCGGCGACGATCTACGGTCCGGAGTCCCCGGCGATGATCTACGGTCCAGAGTCCCCGACGACGATCCACGGTCCGGAGCATCCGGCGACGATTCACGGTCCGGTTCCTCCGGCGACGACCCACGGTCCGGATGCTCCGGCGACGACCCACGGTCCGGTTCTTCCGATGAATCCACGAGCGGAGTGGGTACTTCGCCACGCACCGGAGCCGCCCCCGACAGGAGATGCCCACCCGGACCCTCCCCCATTGAGTCAGGTTTTGCGGTCGGAGTCGGCACCTTTGGGGGGGGTACTGTCACGCCCTGACCATAGAGAGCTGTTTATTCTCTATTTTGGTTAGGTCGGGTGTGATTAAGGGTGGGTTATCTAGGGGAATTATATGTCTATGTTGGCCTGGTATGGTTCCCAATCAGAGGCAGCTGTTTATCGTTGTCTGATTGGGGATCATATTTAGGTCGCCATTTCCCCATTGTGCTTTATGGGATCTTGACTATGTATAGTTAACTGTTAGCACTTTGTTGCTTTATTGTTTTTGTTCTTTGAGTTTTCTCTTCCTAATAAAAGGGATGGAAACATACCACGCTGTCACGTTCCTGACCTATTTCTGTTAGTTTGTTGTATGTGTTAGTTGGTCAGGACGTGAGTTTGGGTGGGCATTCTATGTTGTCTGTTTCTATGTTGGTTTAAGGGTTGCCTGGTATGGCTATCAATTAGAGGCAGGTGTTTGGCGTTCCTCTAATTGAGAGTCATATTTAGGTAGGTTGTTTCACAGTGTTCGTTGTGGGTGGTTGTCTCCTGTGTCTGTGTCGATGTTACACCATACGGGAATGTTTCGGTTTGTTCGTGCGTTTATGTAGTCTGTTCCTGTGTCAGCGTGCTTCGTGTATATGTAAGTTCGTTTGTTCAGGTCTGTCTACATCGTTTTGTTGTTTTGTTAGTTATATCAAGTATAGTTCGTTTTCGTCTTTGTCTGTTTTGTTTATTTAATAAATCATTATGTATTCACAACCTGCTGCGCCTTGGTTCAATCACTACTCCTCCTCTTCGTATGAAGAGAGAGAGGAACGCCGTTACACACGCTGCATCTTGGTCCAATCATTATGACGATCGTGTCAACTTCAGATATAGCATCTAGATGTGTGAGTGCATTTCATTTTCAAAACTTAATATCCAATGATGTGGGTTTATTTTTATTTACACATTCTACTGATGTTACACTTTGAGCATTATTGCAGAACCGGAGCAAATATCTCCTGCACTGCAGTGTTAAGCCATTGTGGACTCGACTGAATTCCTGCTCCAGTGAATTTCCACACACACACACGATGCAGATAAAACACAAAAATGCTGCCTCTTGACTGTTACCAAATTTGGACATAAGCTTAATCTTTAGTATCATTACTCTGATTATTACAATAATAATAACACCAGTAATATAGTTTTATGATCCACTCATCCTCCCATCTGCTCAGCCCTCCTCGGGTCCTGGCTGCCGATGACTCCATCTGAACTCCCTCCCTCCGCCATCTGGCCTCGTGTCCACTAATCCCATCAGTCTCTGTCTCGCTCCCTCTCTCTCTTCACAACAATGCCGCCACGTGCGGTAATTGGCTTTGTCATATGTTTGTTTGCTAGTTTGTTTGTTTCGTTGTCTGAGTGTTTGTTTCGGGGTGGGTTTGTATGTGGGAATGTGTGTGCTACAATGACGGTGTGTTTGTGTGTGTCAGTGTGTGTATGTATGTCTGTGTGTATCACACTGATGACTCTTCCTTTGATCAAATAATACTACTGAGTTACTAGACTACCATAATGAGTGGAGGGGTGGAGTATAAAGTGATTTATATTACTGTTATGGAATTTAAACTGGGCCTCACCCAGTCACACTGCTTACCGTATGACCGCATAGTTGTTTCAAATGTTGATATGAAATGGTGTATTCAATCCAACCTCTGGTTTTGGTTTAGTGTGCAGCATTCTCGTACTGTATCTAAACAGAAACAGGGTTTTCCTATTTACGCATCTGTTTTACATGCAGTAACTTTAATATGAAGGTGTTTTACAAAGCTCTGGCTTCAAGTCAAGACTGAGATTTACTCACTTCTGCAAAGAAACAACTGAACTGAGACAGTGGGGCTTTAATGAGCGAATTGCTGAGGGGGCAAGGCTCTGAAATAACCGATCAAATGGATTCATTAACAGGCTGTGCCACAGACGTCGCAAATGAGCTAATGTCGTTAATGAGAGTAGAAGTTCCCGTCCAACATTATTGACAAGTGGAACGATGCTCCTGTGCTGTGGTGAATGCTGGGCAGGAAGTTGATTAAGCATCTAGAGCTAACAGGAAACGTTCCTTGGAACATATAGGGGGGAAATGATGTCCTGTTTTTAAGATGACAGATTTCCCAAACATTATTAGAATGAAATCGATGCAGTGTATATAGTCCCCCTGGATTGTTCCTGCAACAAGAAAACTGAAATGAAACACATATACACTTGCACTATTCCTAACCTAGCAGAAACCTTCTAGGAACCAAAAGTTAAGTCAATCAGGTGCGAGGGGAGGAGTTGGACGTCCCTAAAGGACACACACACGCAGGCGCAGTGCTGCTCTGTAGCAGACGTGTCACACTCCCCCTCTGCTGCTGGGCTGCCAGGTGAATCTAGATGACAGAGAAAGTTATTTTCCTTTATTCACAAGGCACACGGCCGTCACAGGGGAGCATGGGCTAGCTTTCAAGGCAAAGGTTTACAAAGACAAAGAACAACACAGAGGAAAGGGGGTTTGGCGACCAATAAGTATTTTTTAAGCCTCCCGCTTTGGGCTGAATGTGTCAATGTATAGTTCATACATTCATAATCTATGAGCAGAATTACTATATTACCTCAATTAGCCAAGAAATCTCTAGTTTGAAACAGACTGTTTTCTGGAAGCTGTGCCGTGCCATGTCCCTACATTTACCCCCATATGGGCCAGGCCCCTAGCAATTCGAATTACAGCCAATGAGCTTCAGCCCCCTAGTCATTTGAGTGACAGCTAGCAAGACACAAACATAAAGTGAGAGAGACAGCGATGATATGGTGCACATATCTGCACATTTGTGACGGAGTACGCAATCTTCAGGGAACACTTTTGGCTCATGGGTGCTACTTTCAGAACTCCTGGCAAAAAAAGTACACAGAAGTACCAGAGAATATCTTTAATAATTCCCATTCCAAACACAGTACAAAGATGACTAAGAGAAAGAACAAGTGCTACTGTTAAATGAGGTAACTCTTTGCGAGAACTTTTCCTCACAATTTCCTGAACGTAAGTTCCTCTTTTGAATTGCCACAGGGCAGCAATACTGCAATCATTTCTCCTTCAAAAGCATTCTCGATTTACGTTTGTCTGTGACCTACTTTTCTGACCGTCCCCAAAAATGATTCACAGTGTGAGCTCTAACAGTCACTCTGTCTCATGAATTTTTCCTCTCATGCAATTTATCTGTCATTATATATATTCAACTTGGATTTGGACGCTTTTTCTTTAAAGTGAGGCTGTATAGCCAGCCATTGAGGAGCCTTTGACAGATACAGTGCATTTGGAAAGTATTCAGACCCCTTCACTTTTCGAAAATGGATTAAATAAAAAAAATCCTCATCATTCTACAACTTGATTGGAGTCCACCTGTGGTCAATTCAACTGATTGGACATGATTTGGAAAGGCGCACACCTGTCTATATAAGGTCCCACAGTTGACAGTGCAATTCAGAGCAAAAACCAAGCCATGCGGTCGAAGAAATTGTCCGTAGCTCCGAGACGGTGTCGAGGCTTGTGTCGAGGCACAGATCCAGGGAAGGGTATCAACTGCAGCATTGAAGGTCCCCAAGAACACAGTGGCCTCCATCATTCTTAAATGGAAGACGTCTGAAACCACCAAGACTCTTCCTAGAGCTGGCCATCCGGCCAAACTGTGCCATCGGGGGAGAAGGGCATTGGTCAGGGAGGTAACCAAGAACCCATGGTCACTGACAGAGCTCCTTCCATAAGAAAAACCATCTCTGCAGCACTTCATCAATCAGGCCTTTATGGTAGAGCGGCCAGACAGAAGTCACTCCTCAGTAAAACGCACATGATAGCCCACTTGAAGTTCGCCAAAAGGCACCTAAAGGATTCGCTGGTCTGATGAAACCAATATTGAACTCTTTGGGCTGAATGCCAAGCATCACATCTCGAGGAAACCAGGCACCGCTCATCACCTGGCCAATACCATCGCTATGGTGAAGCATGGTGGTGGCAGCATCATGCTGTGGGGATCTTTTTCAGTGTCGGGGACTGGGAGACTAGTCATGATCAAGGGAAAGTTCACCTTTTAACAGGACCACGACCCTAAGCACACAGCCAAGACAATGCAGGAATGGCTTCAGGACAGATCTCTGAATGTCCTTGAGTGGCCCAGCCAGAACCTGGACTTGAACCTGATCGAACATCTCTGGAGAGACCTGAAAATAGCAGTGCAGTGATTCCGTGCAGTAATTCTCCCCATCCAACCTGACAGAGCTTGAGAGGATCTGCAGAGAAGAATGGGAGAAACTCCCCAAATACATGGTGGGCCAAGCTTGTGACATCATACCCAAGAAGACTCAAGGCAGCAATCGCTGCCAAAGGTGCTTCAACAAAGTACTAAGTAAAGGGTCTGAATACTTATGTAAATGTGATATTTCTAAAAACCTGTTTTTACTTTGTCATTAAGGGGTATTGTGTGTAGTTTGTTGAGGGAAAAAAATATTGAATCAATTTTAGAATAAGGCTTTAACGTAACAAAATGTGAATAAGTGAAGGGGTCTGAATACTTTCTGAGTGCACTGTATCTGTTGAAGAACCTTTGAGGTGCAGTCCTGCGCAGGTCAGTTTTTTGGAGCTGCACCCGCCCGACCAGCATATAATTGTTCTGAGAGACGATCCGTGACCTACCTAATAACATACATTTATTTAATTGTTTTTATGACTCCAGAGTAGTAGGCTATTAGGCTATTCTGCTTCCCTGCCTAGATAATTTGTAAACATTTGGATAAAAATAAACCATGCCATGGATTAAAAATGATAGGCCTATCTTCTTATTTTCACAATGTGGCACGTTGACAACTCAAATTGCTTTGAAAAAGAGGTGTCTAATTAGCTATCTTCTTACCTAATGAAAACCTATAGCCGACATAACAAAACAATACCTTTTCATTCAATATTGTTTAGATAATCAAATAGTTTAATTGAAACTTAAAGAATTCACAGAATCTAATAGGCTAGCTATAGGCTGTAAAAATAGATTACATTTACTTAGTAGGCTATTGGCTACTCAAATTGGCTATTGGCTACTTTTAGCAGCCACACAGGTTTAAACTTTATATGGCCTGTGTATGGTCTAAATAAACGAAAGCCTGAATTAATGTCGCATGGACCTGCCCCTCGCATGGCACATTTGGCCATACTCACTTTGGCTATAGGCGTGAATCTAACATGCCCTGGTCTGAACTAATAACCTGTGACACTAAAGTCAAGCCCGCCATTTTGGGGACAATTCCTTTCACTGCAGCAAATCCCATTTCTAATAATGAAACCAAGCTAAGGTGACACACATTTAGGTGCACCAGTCACACAGTTTGAGAAATAGGGCTGGCAGCCCTGAGAGATGAGGATCATCGTGAATGTATTCAATCAATGTATGGAAACCACTTCAAAGGACAAATGGAATATAATATGATTTATGTAAAAAAAAATGTAAGAAAAATATCATAGGCCTGAGAATACTAGAAAGGAATGTGACGCAATTAATGGCATATCCCCTTTTTTCTCTTTTTGGGGGGGGGTTATAAATATGTATCCAGTTGTGCAAGGCCCAAATCATGGCCCAAGGTCTGATGCTATCACTACTGAATTAAGCACAATTGAGAGGGAGGGTAACTGCATGGAGAAAGATACAATATCAAGATCTAGTCCAGACAAAATGCATATACACTTGTTTTCCATTACTTTGTTTCTAAACATTTAACATTTTAGTAATTAAGAGGGCAGACGCTCTTGTCCAGAGTGACTTACAGTTAGAGCATTCATCTTAAAGTGGCAATCAGCGAAGCCAGTGCTAGTAAAAAACATGCTATGAGTTTGAAGGGAGCTTTGTGTATTAGTACCTGCAGCTGTAGTAAGCAGTGTGTCAGAATAGACAGATAAGATGAGCACCAGCACATTACCCTCGAGTTTATCTTCTGTCCACGGGGGTACGCAAAACATCACCACAACATCTCACTGCTTTTTCTTGATGGTGCTCTTCAGTATGCCGTTATGCTTATCTAAGAACATCTCAATGTGCAATACTGTATTATACAGAAAAATCAACTAATTGGCTCATTGCTCAGCAAACTAGATCTAATATTAGATTGAGAAAAGAGAGGAGAAGAAAAATTGAATTTCTCTCTTCCGTCTTTTGTTTCACAGTTTTAATTTCACAGTGGATTGTCTTATTCTGTGTGGTATAAGTACACTTTGCTTATTCCTCCTAAAGCCTGGCTCAAACAATTGACTCGAGCAATACGAGCAAAGCCCAAACATGCCATTGGCTGTAATCATAGTTGTTTGTGGAGGCTTTGCTGTCTGAACGCTTGGCCTTAAATTTCTATGACTACAGTGCTTTATGTCAGCTTTGGAAGGCAAACCACTAAAACATAAAAACGGACTCCTCACAATTCTCATCTCTCACTTTGAACATGTGAACACCGGACTGACAAGACACCAACATGGGTTTCCTTGGGGTTTTGTATGCAAGAGATCCGTGATGGGCACAAGTCGTGCCAAAAAATGTACAGTTGAAAAGCTTTTCGGTGAATATCGAGGGACAGAGGGATAGCTGTAGAGTTTTTTAATTCAGGCTTTGCTGAATTAAAAGTATTTATTTTGCAAGAATGCCTTGCCGTGAATGAAGGAAATATGTCCCTGAAAGGAATGTTTAGTCCAAAACAAATGTGCCAACAACCATGAGGCTACTTTAACCCTTGAGTGGTGTTCATGTTTTTGTTTTTCACCCAATGTGGGTCTGATTGACCCACAACATAGACCCAGAACAAACAATACAGCTATAACAATTCACATAAAAATACTGAATACTTAGATGTTGACATATCAATTACAAGCAATATAGGCAGCATACATGGTTAATATTTGCCATTTACCTCTGCTAGATCACATGTATCAATAAAAGCGCTATTCATTTTTTTAAATAAAACTAGATTTTTGTAAACAGAAATCAATTATAATCAAGACATGGGTAGAATAAATCATGTTTATCTTGAACAAATATAAATGAAACAAGGTTTTCATCACTATTGATGTTTATTGCTTTGAAGTGAACAAATTGGAAGGACAAATTTTCCATACAGTATTTTATGGAAATGATAAATGAGCCCCATTGAACACAAATTAAAGCCGGTCTACACACCACATGAGGGACAGAGTTTTACTGTGTGTGTGTTGTAAATGTATGTCTTGCACTTGATACATGTGCACTGTGTCTTCCTGTCCTTCTTGGGTCCACACACATCACAGCATTTCTTCTTGTTGCTCCTGTGGGTTCTGTTGGTCGGACGGATGGGGCACCAGCATCCTCCTCCTGAATCCTCCTCACGATGGCTGCAGAAGCTGGGGTTTGAGGTCTTACCAATGCCTTGCCCAGCTCCGTGAGAAAGAGCCGTCTCCTCTGGAGCTTCCCTCTATTCCAATCTGGGTTCAACGCCATCCAGACGTGAATGACATACTGCTTTCCCGGGAACAGGCCCAGATCCCTGTCATTTGCGTGAAGAGAAGGTGGAGAAAAAGGGTCCGGAGGGCGGGCTGCCTTCTGAGAATTCGTAGTTGATCGAATAAACCCCCAGAGCCTTCCATTCGCTAGCAAATGTGCAATCTTTGGAAAATAAATCAATGACCTGCGCGGAAGAATTAACTACCAACGGGACATTCAAAACTGTAATATCTTATGCTTTACGGAGTCGTGGCTCAATGACGACATTATCAACATACAGCTGGCTGGTTAAACGCTGTATCGGCAGGAAAGAACAGCGCTGTCTGCTAAGACTGGGGGCAGCGGACTATGTATTTTGTAAATAACAGCTGGTGCACAATATCTAAGGAAGTCTCGAGGTTTTGCTCCGATGGCATTGAGGAGTACAGTACACCACATCAGTCATTGGCTTCATCAATAAGTGCATCAATGACCTCGTCCCCACAGTGACCATACGTATATACCCCAACCAGAAGCCATGGATTACAGGCAACATCCGCACTGAGCTAAAGGCTAGAGCTGCCGCTTTCAACCCGGAAGCTTATAAGAAATCCCACTATGTCCTCCGACGAACCATCAAACAAGCAAAGCATCAATACAGGATTAAGATTGAATACTACTGCACCGGCTCTGACACTCGTCGGATGTGTTATGTTATGATTGAAGTTTACTGAAAAGCATGAGCCGGTGAACACCCCATAAAGTTAGTAGAGTTGCTCACTAACAGCGAGTAAACTGTAGGCCACAAAAAATAGAGTTGCACCCGCTATAAGCTCCAAGTAATTGAATGGGTAAACCACCAACCTTTCAGCCTATGATTGATGTTTACTGAAATGCTTTCCAAATATGCACCATAACTTGTGGAATGACACTACCATTTAACTAAAAGTTAGATTTCTTTAAAAGTTTTTCAGATTTTGCTCTGCTATTTTCTGGTCCATTTATTTTACAAACTGAATGTTTTTCTGTTATTTATAAGGTGCTTCATTGTTCGTGAATACAGATACCAGTGGCTATCGATTGACGGTCAAGTTGTGTGCGTGTAGGGAAAAGCAATCAATAGCAATGCACAAGATGGTTATTTGTTGTGGTCGTTCCAGTGGCAGAGAGAAAAATAAAAACTACTATTATTCAATCTGAGACAATGCAAGAAAACACTCAATACCCCACTCAGTAACTGGCAATAAACCTGGGTCTATTACAGGTCCCAAACATAAATAACCCTTGAACATCGGCACTCTCTAAGGAAGACATACCTCTTCGTTAACCTAAACCCCCCTGATCTGTTTGGCCATTCTGGAGGTAGTTCAAATTCGATTGAAGAGAACATGACAGAAAAAAACGAAATACAAAATGAAGATCTTTATAATATATGGCAACAAAAGGCCAGAGGACAACTACATCATTCTAATCCTTGACCCAAACCCATCCCTTGATCCTTCTCAAATGCAAGTCTACCAACCCACACGTTAAGATACTTTATTCAATGTATAATGGATGAAGGATTTTTCCAATACATTCAACTTTTGCTTACAATTTATTTTAAGGTACACATATTAGCTACAATATTTGTATATAAGTAGCTTATAATGCCTTTAATTAGGCCTTAATTAAGTGATATCTTATTCAAACATTTTAAGTAATGTATTACTGGCCAATCCTTAATAACCTCATTGTTAGCTATAATAAAGGCATATTTATAGTTAATAAAGAGAAAGTTACACAAGGAACAGACTCTTAGGAAGCTGTCTCAATGGGCACTAATATGGGCAAAGTACCTCAATGTGTGGTCCCTATTCTAAAGTGTGACCATATTTGTACAATTGTCCAGAAATGACCTCATTTGACACCTCATTCAACAACACAAACCGGTTCGCCTGGCACCTACTACCATACCTCGTTCAAATGATCTAAAATATTTTATCTTGCCAATTCACCCTTTGAGTGGCACACATACACAATCCATGTCTCAATTGTCAGAAGGCTTACACATCCTTCTTTAACCTGTCCTCTACATCTAAACTGATTGAAGTGGATTTAACAAGTGACATCAATCTTTAATCTGGATTCACCTGATCAGTCTGTCATGGAAAGAGCAGGTTCTCTTAATGTTTTGTACAGTCAGTGTATATGGAATGTTTGATGATTACATAACATTTTCATTTGAATGTTGGCTGTATGGCATATATGAGGGGAGGTGTACCCCTTTATTTCCAACAAGGTCATTTATGTTTAAAAAAAGTCTGCAAGTAAAAATATGGTCGTACTTTAGAATAGGGAAAACATAGAGGTACTTTGCTCTTATTAGTCCCATATTGAGACAGCTTACTAAGAGTCTGTTCCTTGTGTATCTTGCTCTTTATTATCTATTCATATTCCTTTATTTATTGTATTTTGTTTTATTTAGTTATTCTTTATAAGCCAAAATGTATTATGGCTAACAATGAGGTTATTAAGGATTGGCCAGTAGTACATTACTTGTAACGTTTGAATTACAAAACGCTAACATATGGCTAATAAGACATAATAAAGGCCTTATAAGCTACTTATATAAACACTTATAAACAATAAATTAGCATCTACATTAAAATAAAGTGTTACCCAATTGTTTTATAACATGCTGCTGGCAAATGCCCAGAGAGAAAATCACAGATGATTACATCACTCATCAATCCCAGAAGTGGTAGACTGGTAGGTTAAAGAAACAGCATACTTGCATCAGAGGCCCCATTTTTCACTAGTCCTTCCCTCTCGGGGGGGGGGGGGGTTGCAGTGATGTGGTCTATTCAAAATTGGCAATACATTTTCACCTCTTGCCTCCGAGGCCCAACCCTGCATACCGGCTGGCGGGGGGATAATACGTATGCTGCTTGAAGTGTAATTGTCTAGGGAGCAGTGCTCAGTCATATTGGGTCATTCGTTAAAACGCAGCAGCCGGGTGTAATTTGAAATACATGGCTCTAATTTTAATCCATTTCCAGACGAGGGCCAGGCTTTGACCTCATTTACAGAAGGGGTTTTGAGGAGGGAGAGCACCGATCTAAGGCAAATGGAAAATGTAAGGTGTCCTGCAAGATTGATTCAGGTCGACGCATAACAACATTGCCTGCCTTAGGGACGTAGACAAGAGCCAGAGTGCTGTGCTATCAGCCGTTGAAAGACCAATAATTATAATACGTTAATAATATATCTGCCTCGCCAAACCGGTAAACAGGCAATTCTGGTGGCCGTTGTCCCACCAAAATATGTTCCTCACCGTCTCCAAATGCTACTGGAAATATATTCTGGTAGAATGGCGCCGGAGGGGGATGGCTGACGTGTTACGTGCTCCTACCCTGATGAAGACAGCTTGGCTGTCGAAACGTTGGTAATTAAATTTTGCATCTGAGCTCCTAGAGTGTGCGGCTCTCCTTTATTTTTACGTGCTCCTAACCAACTGTGCTATTATTTTTTATTTTTTTGCGTTGTTTTTAACTTATTTTGTAACTTATTTTGTACTTAATGTTGCTGCTACAGTCTCTTATGACCGAAAATAACTTCTGTACATCAGAAAAGCAATTACTTGCCTGGAACTGGAAGAATAATTTTCATTTAACGAGTCCGACGCGAGAGAACGGGCCCAAATCCCAGAAATTTTGAGAAATTTTTCCATTCTGAGAATTTGTAGGCGAGTGAACTTGAGTCAACTCCCACCGCCATCCGTTCTTTTGGCCAACGTGCAATCATTGGACAATAAAATGGATGACCTACGATCAAGATTATATTACCAACGGGACATTAAAAACTGTAATATCATATGTTTCACCGAGTCGTGGCTGAACAACGACACAGATAATATAGAGCTGGCGGGGTTTTCCATGCACCGGCAGGACAGAGAAGCTACGTCTGGTAAGACGAGGGGCGGGGGTGTGTGTCTATTTGTCAAAAACAGCTGGTGTGCGATGTCTAATATTAAAGAAGTCTCGAGGCATTGCTCGCCTGAGGTAGAGTACATTATGATAAGCTGTAGACCACACTACATACCAAGAGAGTTCTCATCTATATTATTTGTAGCAGTTCATTTATCACCACAAACCGATGCTGGCACTAAGACCGCACTCAACCAGCTGTATCATGCCATAAGCAAACAAGAAAATGCTCATCCAGAAATGGCGCACCTAGTGGCTGGGGACTTTAATGCAGGCAAAATTAAATCCGTTTTACCTCATTTCTACCAGCATGTCACATGTGTAACCAGAGGAGAAAAAAATCTAGACCACCTTTACTCCACACACAGAGACGCATACAAAGCTCTCCCCTGCATTCCATTTGGAAAATCTCCTGATTCCTGCTTACAAGCAAAAACTAATGCAGGAAGTACCAGTGACTAGATCAATATGGAAGTGGTCAGATGATGAGGATGCTACGCTACAGGACTGTTTTGCTAGCACAGACTGGAATATGTACCGGGATTCATCAAATGGCATTGAGGAGTATACCACCTCAGTCATTGGCTTCATCAATAAGTGCATCGACAACGTTGTCCACACAGTGACTGTACGTACATATCCCAACCAGAAGCCATTGATTACAGGCAACATCCGCATCGAGCTAAAGGCTAGAGCTGCCGCTTTCAAAGAGCGGGAGACTAATCTGGACGTTATAAGAAATCCCACTATGCCCTCAGACGAACCATCAAACAAGCAAAGCATCAATACAGGATTAAGATTGAATACTACTGCACCGGCTCTGACACTCGTCGGATGTAGCAGGGCTTGAAAACTATTACAGACTACAAAGGGAAACCCAGACGTGAGCTGTCCAGTGACGCGAGCCTACCAGACGAGCTAAATGCCTTTTTTGCTCACTTTGAGGCAAGCACACTGAAGCATGTTTTAGAGCACCAGCTGTTCTGGACGACTGTGTGATAACGCTCTCCGTAACCGATGTGAGCAAAACCTTTAAACAAGTCAACATTCACAAAGCCGCGGGGACAAATGGATTACCAGGACGTGTACTCAAAGCATGCGCGGACCAACTGGCAAGTGTCTTCACTGACATTTTCTACCTTTCCTTGACCAAGTCTGTAATACCAACATGTTTCAAGCTTACCACCATAATCCCTGTGCCCAAGGAAGCGAAGGTAACCTGCCTAAATGATTACCGCCCCGTAGCACTCACGTCGGTAGCCATGAAGTGCTTTGAAAGACTGGTCATGGCTCACATCAATAGCCTCCTCCCGGATACCCTAGACCCACTCCAATTCGCATACCATCCCAACAGATCCACAGATGATGCAATCTCAATCGCACTCCACACTGCCCTTTCACACGTATGCGAGAATGCTGTTCATTGACTACAGCTCAGCGTTCAACGTCATAGTGCCCACAAAGCTCATCACTAAGCTAAGGACCTTGGGACTAAACACCTCCCTCTGCAACTGGATCCTGGACTTCCTGACGGGCCGCCCCGAGGTGGTAAGGGTAAGCAACAACACGTCTGCTTCGCTGATCCTCAACACAGGGGCCCCTCAGATGTGCGTGCTGAGTCCCCTCCTGTACTCCCTGTTCACCAACGACTGCGTGGCCGAACACAACTCCAACACCATCATTAAGTTTGCTGATGACACAACAGTGGTAGGCCTGATCACCGACAGCGATGAGACAGCCTATAGGGAGGAGGTCAGAGACCTGGCAGGGTGGTGCCAGGACAACAACCTCTCCCTCAATGGGAGCAAGACAAAGGAGGTGATAATGGACTACAGGAAAATGCGGGCCGAACAGGCCCCCATTAACATCGCGGGGCTGTAGTGGAGCGGGTCGAGAGTTTCAAGTTCCTTGGTGTCCACATCACCAACAAACTATCATGGTCCAAACACACCAAGAAAGTCGTGAAAAGGGCACAACAACACCTTTTCCCCCTCAGGAGACTGAAAAGATTTGGCATGGGTCCCCAGATCCTCAAAGAGTTCTACAGCTGCACCATCGAGAGCTTTCTGACCGTAAGGCATCACCGCCTGACCGTAAGGCGCTACAGAGGGTAGTGTGTCCGGCCCAGTACATCACTGGGGCCAAGCTTCCTACCATCCAGGACCTATATACTAGGCGGTGTCAGAGGAGACCACAAAAAATAGTCAAAAAGTCCAGTCACCCAAGTCATAGAATGTTAGCTCTGCAACCACACGGCAAGCGGTACCGGAGCGCCAAGTCTAGGACCAAAAGACTCCTTAACATCTTCTACCCTCAAGCCATAAGACTGCTAAACAATTAGCCAAATGGCCACCGGATTATTTACATTGACACCACCCTCCTCCATTTGTTTTTTACACTGCTACTACTCACTGTTTATTATCTATGCATAGTCACTTAACCCCTACCTACATGTACAAATTACCTCGACTAACCTGTACCCCCGCACTTTGACTCAGTACCGGTACCCTATGTATATAGCCTCGTTATTGCTATTTTATTGTGTTACTTTTTATTTTATTTTATTATTTATTTTATTTGGAAAATATTTTCTTAACTCTTTCTTGAACTGCACTGTTGGTTAAGGGCTTGTAAGTAAGCATTTCACAGTAAGGTCTACACATGTGGTATTTGGCGCATGTGACAAATACAGTTTGATTTGACTTGATTCTGCAAATGGAAAATTAGCTAGTACATTCCATTAAACTAATTTACAGAGAGAAGTCCTGCGGAAGTTGGCTTGCTGGATTTCTACCTATTAGCGTATGATTTTCCAACTGTGAGGTACAGGTACAATTCAAGAGTATCCTTAAAGGGGAAACATTATTGGTTGTACCCACTACATCCATTCTGGAACACTAAATAATACTGTATTGCTGAGTGAGTCATCATGTCCCAAATACAAAATATTCTCAAACTCTAATCTAAGCAAGACATTTTCTGTGGTTAAAGGCTGTAGTAGTCCATGCATCATTTGGTGGAATTACTCACAAATCACATCAGCCCAGGGACCAGTTTCCTTAAATGGACTGACATGAGGTTTCTGAAGATGTATGACTCTTTAAGGATGATAGAATGTCTGCCATAATGGCTCATTCACAGTTCATTTTAAAAAGGCACAATCTGTCACTTTCAATCCCAGTCAAAAGTGCTGAACATGCACTTGTTTGTAAACTGTGGGGATGAACCACCTCAAGCTTTTCTACAGTCCATGTCTATTGTCAAAAGAGAGCCTGATGTTTTATGTATTATCGTCATGATCCCTCAAGACAGATATGCATTACGTAGGCTTTATACACTACCGGTCAAAAGTTTTAGAACACCAACTCATTCAAGGGTTTTTCTTTATTTTTACTTTTTTCTACATTGTAGAATAATATTGAAGACATCAAAACTATGAAATAACACATATGGAATCATGTAGTAACCAAAAAAGTGTTAAACAACATTTTATATTTGAGATTCTTCAAAGTAGCCACCCTTTGCCTTGATGACAGCTTTGCACACTCTTGGCATTCCAGCTTCACCTGGAATGCTTTTCCAACCGTCTAGAAGGAGTTCCCATATATGCTGAGCACTTGTTGGCTGCTTTTCCACTCTGCGGTCCGATTAATCCCAAACCATCTCAATTTGGTTGAGGTCAGGGGATTGTGGAGGCCAGGTCATCTGATGCAGCTCTCCATCACTCTCCTTCTTGGTAAAATAGCCCTTACACAGCCTGGAGGTGTGTTGGGTCATTGTTCTGTTGAAAGACAAATGATAGTCCCACTAAGCGCAAACCAGATGGGATGGTGTATCGCTGCAGAATGCTGTGGTACCCATGCTGGTTCAGTGTGCCTTGAATTCTAAATAAATCACAGACAGTGTTACCAGCAAAGCTCTCCCATACAATAACACCTCCTCCATGCTTTACGGTGGGAAATACACATGTGGAGATCATCCGTTCACCCACAGTTGGAACCAAAAATCTCCAATTTGGACTCTAGACTAAAGGACACATTTCCACCGGTCCATTGCTCGTGTTTCTTGCCCAAGCAAGTCTCTTCTTATTATTGGTGTCCTTTAGTAGTGGTTTCTTTGCAATTTGACAATGAAGGCCTGATTCACACATTTATTTGGGCTGCAATTTCTGAGGCTGATAACTCTAATGAACTTATCCTCTGCAGCAGAGGTAACTCTGGGTCTTCCATTCCTGTGGCGGTCCTCACAAGAGCCAGTTTCATCATAGAGCTTGATGGTTTTTGCAACTACACTTGAAGAAACTTTCAAAGTTCTTGAAATGTTCCGTATTGACTGACCTTCATGTCTTAAAGTAATGATGGACTGTCATTGGGTGGTAGCATAGCCTAGTGGTTATAGCGTTGGATGAATAACCGAAAGGTTGCAAGATCGAATCCCTGAGCTGACAAGGTTCAAATCTGTTGTTCTGCCGCTGAACAAGGCAGTTAACCCACTGTCCCTAGGCTGTCATTTAAAATAAGAATTTGTTCTTAACTGACTTGCCTAGTTAAATAAAGGGAAATCTAAATTTCTCTTTGCTTATTTGAGCTGTTTTTGCCATAATATGGACTTGGTCTTTTACCAATTTTGATGTCTTTACTAATATTCTACAATGTAGAAAATAGTAAAAATAAAGAAAAACCCTTGAATAAGTAGGTGTTCTAAAACGATTGACCGGTAGTGTAATTCCACAACCACAGTGTTGCCACACACCCAAATACTGTACATAAACAACAGTGGGTGGTTGTGTTTTTTTTTTTTCAAGATATATTTTGTTAACCAAGTAAGTGAAGAAACTGTGTTCCCTTTCAGGTACAAATACACCCTGTTCTGCTTCAGAACACAAATTGCACTTCAATGAGTGTTAATTATGAAACAGGAGGGATATGTGTGTGTTTGTTTGTTTATTGTTCATTTGGATCCCCATGAGCTTTTGCAGAAGCAGTAGCAACTCTTCCTGGGGTCCACAAAAAAGTAACAAAACAATGATACACTGATAGACAAGGACAGTCACGCAAATGTAAAATACAACAACTAAAAAATGACAAAAAAATGATGTGTGTGTTAGAGCAGTGGTTCCAACCTTTTGCAGTTACTGTACCTTTTGCTCCTGTACCCCCTCATGTGCATTTTATCAGTAAGCCTATGGTCTCACGGGTCTTCTCAAGTGCCCCCAGTGGATAAGCCACGTACTCCTGGGGATCCTAGTACCCCTGGGTGGGAACCACTGTGTTAGAGTGTATCTGTGTGTACGTTTGTGTTTGTCCCCTCACAGTCCCCGCCGTTCCGTGTGTTAGGGTGGGCACCGTGGTTAGGACCATAGAGGTAATGCTAAAGACAACAAACAATGTACTCTGTGAGTGTAAAGCTGGCCATGCTTCAAGTATTCCTTTTGTGTGTTCTTCCCCCACACAGACAATGGTAAGTGGACCGAGTTTGGGAACCCTGCCTTAGGCAACAGGCTTAATGGAAGATTAATCTTTGATATTGACCATGCCGTGTGATGAAACAGCAGGGATGAAATAATAATAGTAATTAGAGGAACGATCGTTGGACCTAGAAACTCACTGCACTGGAGGAGAAACCTCGGTCAAATACACTACATCCCCAAAAGTATGTGGACACCCCTTAAAATGTGTGGATTCAGCTATTTAAGCCACACCCCTTGCTGACAGGTTTATAAAATCGAGCAAACAGCCATGCAATCTCCATAGAGAAACATTGGCAATAGAATGGACTTACTGAAAGCTCAGTGACTTTCAACATGGCACCGCCATATAATGCCAACTTTTCAACAAGTCAGTTCGTCAAATATCGGCCCTGCTAGAGTTGCCCCGGTCAACTGTAAGTGCTGTTATTGTGAAGTGGAAACGTCTAGGAGCAACAACGGCTCATCCGCTAAGTGGTAGACCGCGCAAGCTCATAGAACGGGTCCGCCGAGTGCTGAAGCGTAAAAATTGTCTGTCATCGTTTGCAACACTCACTACCAAGTTCCAAACTGCCTCTGGAGCAATGTCAGCACAAGAACTGTCCGTCAGGAGCTTCATGAAATGGGTTTCCATGGTAGAGTAGCCTCACAGAAGCCTAAGATCCCCATGTGCAATGCCAAGCTTCAGCTGGAGTGGTGTAAAGCTCGCCACCATTGGACTATGGAGCAGTGGAAACACGTTCTCTGGAGTGATGAATCACTCTTCCCCATCTGGCAGTCCAACGGATGAATCTGGGTTTGGCAGATGCCAGGAGAACGCTACCTGCCCGAATGCATATTACCAACTGTAAAGTTTGGTGGTGGAGGAGGAATAATAGTCTGGGGCTGTTGTTCATGGTTCAGGCTAGGCCCCTTAGTTCCAGTGAAGGGAAATCTTAATGCTACAGCATACAATAACATTCTCGACTATTCTGTGCTTCCAACTTTGTGGCAACAGTTTGGGGAAGGCCTGTTCCTGTTTCAGCATGACAATGCTCCCGTGTACAAAGCGAGGTCCATACAGAAATGGTTTGTCAGAAATGGTCCCCGCAGCAATGTTCCAATATCTAGTGGAAACCCTTCCCAGAAGAGTTGATGGTATTATAGCATCAAAGGGGGGGGGGGATCAACTCCATATTAATGCCCACGATTTTGGAATGAAATGTTCGACGAGCATGGATGTCTGCGTGCTTCCTAGTGACACCGATATAACTGTGCCGGGAGGCTACGCCAAATAACACTCAACCTAGTTATTTTCCCATCATAAGAAAAAACACTGTCTGTCTGCTACCTGCATGATACTTTGAAAAGGATCATTTTCTCCGTCAGTGGTGGAAGACATGCAGATTTATAGTTACTGTTGTGTATCCCATGTTTGATTCTTAGCAACAGGACTGAAAGCCTTGCTTTGGCATCTCAGCCATTGTTTTCTTATCACATGTAAATTACTCGAAGTAGCGGTGGGATCTTTCATCACCGCCTTATTTATTTGTTTACCCAGAGCACGCCTTTACGGCTATCATATTGTGATCTTGACGCATCCTTTCTCTACTAAGGCCCGTTGATTGAGACAGAGCAGGTGAAATATTTTGAAGGAACGAGCTGCTTTTCAGACACAGCAGGGCGACGATGAATAACAAGTGTGTTGTTCACAGACATAATATGTTTGCTGACAGCAAAATCATCTGAGGTGCTTGAAGAGCGAGAGAAAAGGAGAGGAAAAGAGAGAGAAAGTGATTGTAATCAGAGCCTTAGAATTACAATGCTTATTTAGATTTCACGTGGTATCATACTCTATTCAGATGAAACAGTCCCAGGGAGGCTAGCATCGATTGTCATGCCCTATAGTAGCCCAGCAGACAACACACAATGCATATTAAGGCTAGTTTCAAAAGGAATGACAGAATAGGAAATGTGTGGAAGTGCCTTTCATCTGTTAGGACTCGTTGAAAGTCCACAGAAGGTAGTCTGGCTGGATATTATTAAAAACCAAAAAAAATGTTTTAAGTGAGATGTAGGCATTGGTCAGAAGCTGAAAAACTACCGAAATTCACATGAGCACCACAATGCGTACTTCACCCATGCTATACCAAGGTTTTCCAGCACACGTCTTTGACCTATCACAGTAGCTATGTTGGTCTACTGTACTTCCAACAATGTGTAGGCAGGTTTCTTAGGATTCAAACCTTCTGAATTCAAAATTTAGATGTTTTTTATACCGGAAGGTGATTAGGCAACATTATTACACAAAATGACAAATGGTAACAGAAATAATGCAGTTATTAGTATTTATTTAATACTAACAGCTGTTTTTTCAGAGGGAAGAGGAAAACCATAATCCCATTTAAGCCAATATGGACAAAACTGGAAAACATTTCCCAGATCTTTTAACAAGAAAATCGAGCAAGCTCCTGGAAAATACACAAATAATCAACATGTAGCCTACCCATTAACTATTTACATACAGTGCCTTCAGCAATAATGCATACCCCTTATTCCACATTTTGTTATGTGAAGCCTGAATTTAAAATGTATTAAATAGATGTTTTGAATACAGAAATATCTCATTTACTTAAGTATTCACACCCCTGAGTCAATACTTTGTTGACGCACCAACCGGCGCAACTATAATACAAAAGGGCTGGGTTGTTTCCTATGATATTTAAACTTAAAGTCACAACAAATGCTTAGGCTCTAATAGCCATATCTTTGAATTGTAAAATTACCAATATTTACAGTACATGCAAACTGATGAATGCTAGGGAGTGGGCGAGGTGTTAAGGGTTAGGGTAAGGTTCGGTTTAGGCATGGAAGCAAGTGGTCAGGGTAAGGAGTTTGCCAAAAGCAAAAAGATGCCAAAAACAAAAAAACACCTAGATTCAAACACCTCAGTGGGGTATTCCAGACAGCAGGATAATTAGGTTAGCCCATATGGCTCTTAGGTTAGCCCATATGAAAGCTACATTTGTATATTGGTTGTTGTTGTCAAGTCAATTGTACCTTGTCAATTTTAAGTCTATATTCCTAAAAACATAAGGGTTTGTTTATACAATTATACAATCGGATAGTAAGCTGGCTAACTCATTGAACCAGCTTTCTGGAACAGCCCCATGATGAAATAACACGATGGATACTCATCTTTACACACCAAATAACCCCAAAGTCCTATATGTTTGTTTGTATTTATTTATTTAACTAGGCAAGTCAATTAAGAACAAATTCTTATTTACAATGACGGCCTACCCCGGCCAAACCCTATCCCAGACGACGCTGGGCCAATTGTGCGTCGCCCTATGGGACTATGTGATACAGCCCAGGATCAAACCAGGGTCTATAGTGACGCCTCTAGCACTGAGATGTAGTGCATTAGACCGCTGCGCCACTCTGGAGCCCAATTGCAATGCTATCACTTAATTAAATCACTTTTAAATGTGTCCACACCTTACAGGGTTTCAAGAGTGCATTCTCAGTTGGATATCGCACAGGTAGCTGTAAGGGAAAATTGCTTTTCTAAAACATTAACAGCATTTCTTCATCAGCAAGTAAAATGTCTCTATTTAAGGCTGATTTAATAGTCCTGCTTAAAACCTTTTCTCAATAGGGGGTGCTGTTTACACTTTGAAGATTTTTCGTTCCCAGATTAAACTGCCTCGTACTCAATTCTTGCTCGTACAATATGCATATTATTATTACTATTGGATAGAAAACACTCTCTAGTTTCTAAAACCGTTTGAATTATTTCTCTGAGTGAAACAGAACTCATTCTGCAGCTCACTTCCTGTCAAGAAGTGAGATTTCTGAAATTGAGGTCTCTGTTCCAGGGTCGGTTTATAAATTCCCTTATAAGCTATGGGGCTACATGCACTGCATACGCCTTCCCCTAGATGTCAGTAAGCGGTGAGACTTTGAATGGAGCGGATAGCACCATCTGGGGGAGTATAAAACCTCTTGGAACGGAAGTACCGACCTTTTCGACGAGGCGCCTGACGCAGGAGCGAGACCGGCATGGCGTCTTCAAAAGCTTTCGGTTTAGCAGTTCTATATCTCCGGCTCTGATTTAATTAGTTTTTTGTCTTAAAAACTTCATAAGGTAGTTAATTTAAACCGATTTATAGCAGTTTATAGCAGTTTATTGCGATTTTCTGGAGTTTCTTTGTCAGGCGTTATCACGAGTTGGGCACCTCTCCGGTACATCGGCATTAGCAGCTAATTTCTACAGGAGTAGAGGACATCTTTCAACCAAAAGACGATTGTTCTGGACAAAGGACCACTTGCCCAAGATTCTGATGGAAGATCATCCAAAAGTAAGAGCTATTTATGATGTTAATTCGTATATCTGTGGAAAGATGTAAAATTATTAGTCCGCCATTGATTTAGGCATGGTCTCGCTGTAACGCACGCTGAATGTCGAGTAACGTTAATTTTAATTTTAATTTTCTAACACAGCGGTTGCATTAAGAACTAATGTGTCTTTCATTTGCTGTCCAACCTGTATTTTTTAGTCAAGTTTACGATTAGTTATCGATTAGATTAGGTGCCTCTCCAAGATGGCGCCGGCCAGATTGCCTGAAATGTTGCTACTAATCACATTGTATAACCACGATTTGTGCTGCTAAATATGCACATTTTCGAACAAAACCTATATGCATTGTGTAATATGATGTTACAGGACTGTCATCTGATGAAGTATATCAAGGTTAGTCAAAAATTATATATCTTTTGCTGGATTGTTACGATCGCTAACCTTTGCTACTGGTAAACGGCTTGTGTTTCCGGCTATTGTGGTAAGCTAATATAATGCTAAATTGTGTTTTCGCTGTAAAACACTTTAAAAATCTGAAATATTGGCTGGATTCACAAGATGTTGGTCTTTCATTTGCTGTACGCTGTGTATTTTTCAGAAATGTTTTATGATGAGTATTTCGGTATTTGACGTTGGTCTCTGTAATTATTCTGGCTGCTTCGGCACTATTTCAGATTGCAGCTGCAATGTAGAACTGTGATTTATACCTGAAATATGCACATTTTCAAAAAAAACATATGCTATACAATAAATATGTTATCAGACTGTCATCTGATGAAGTTGTTTCTTGGTTAGTGGCTATATATATCTTTATTTGGTCGAAATTGTGATAGCTACCTATGCAGGAAAAAAATGGTGGAAAAAAAAAGTTGTGTCTTTTGCTATCGTGGTTAGCTAATAGATTTACATATTGTGTCTTCCCTGTAAAACATTTTAAAAATCTGAAATGATGGCTGGATTCACAAGATGTGTATCTTTCATCTGGTGTCTTGGACTTGTGATTTAATGATATTTAGATGCTAGTATTTACTTGTGACGCTATGCTAGGCTATGCTAGTCAGCTTTTTTACTGTGGGGGGTGCTCCCGGATCCGGGATTGGGACCAATTAGAAGTTAAACTAACTGTTTTGTAGCCTTTTGTGTTAGATTTCTGGGCCCGCATCGCCCAGGTGTTGTGACAGTAGATTAGAATGAGCTGCTTTGGCCTGGTAGTGAAAGGGAAGTTTAATTTTGTATGGGTACCTGATGTTAATACCTCCTTTGAAATAAAAACTCCAGATCTTTAAAATCGCATTGTAAAAAATGACCCATGCTTCTGCCCAGTCAGTAGTGCTTTCTACCTGCAGTTCATCATATTGTGCTGTTGTTAAACATGAAGAGCTGTTGCTCATTGAACATCTGCACTCATTTGCATATTAATGAATCATTATGTTAATTTGATTGCGATAGATTTTTATTTTAAAACATTTCCTTTCACATACATTTGCTCTCATTGAATATCATTCATTATGCATTTGTGGAATGATGGAAAACAATTAGACTGCTGTGATGTATAGAGAGGATTATTGGAATGACAGCTTTCAGAACAAGGGCCAATATCTGAATATAACCAGATCATTTGAACATTTCTGCTGAAGTGCCTGTACAATCTGATTAGAGATATTGTGAAGGGTACCATTTTCAATACCATAAGAGTAACTCTCTCAACAATAACATGATGTCAAAGATCCTCCTGTAATGTATACAGATTGATTGTTTCTGGATCAGCACCATGATGATGATGATGATGATATTGAAAAGAGCACTGACCATACCAACACTATACTGTTTATCGCAGTAGTTTCTAGACTTCTGGGCTACATCCTTTATGCCCAGTGCCTGCCTACGTACTTATTTATCCCCCCAACACCATGATGAGTGCCCCAGTGCACAATGTCAATGCCAAAATAGCCCTTTTAGAGATACAAGACTAGAATCTCTTACCTTTAGATGTTCACGAAACCCATCAGCAAGGCCAGGCAGAGCATCAAGAAAAAGAGAAACAATAAATTAGTGCAATCTGAAAGATGACAACCACAATTTTTTAGAGGGAATTGGTCTATTTTTGTCAATTTTCTCTTTTTGTATTTATTTTTCTTCACAATCACCTCTCTTCTCACTTTCTAACACATCACATAATCAATCTAGAACATTGCATTTTTTCCTTGTATTGTATACCCAAACATATGAGAAATGTTGTCCATTGTACACTATATTTTTTAATGCAGACACCAAGATTCCACTAAAGAATTGCAGCCCCACTATCCATACACAGCCACGTATCTGAAGGCCATATGTGTTGAGGATGTAAAATACACTTTACTGTCTACAAGAGGCATCTAAAGAGGATTACTGAATACGATGAAGAATAAACTATAATCTGGGAAAACTACACAAGGTCATAGCATTGGTGTGAATATCAATACAAAAGTATTATTGCTTGAAACATTTATCTCGCATTGATATCTAGTTCTTTATAAACACTGGTGGGGGAGTTGTAAAAAAACACCACCTTAACAGCCGTGCTTGGATATCTTTATAAAGGGCATCTTTACTGATTCAATTGAGCACGTAGTGCAAGCGTTCGGAGCGTTTTTATTCCTAAAACGTTGAATCCTACATCAGTGACCTCTGGGGCATTGTTAGCCTGGCTAACCTGGCTGATTGTAAAACAGGAAAGCGTCTAAAGTAGGATATTGGCACAATCTTTCATGGGTACTGTACTATCTCAAGAAATCTATATTATGACTAGGAAGCCTTATGCCAGGATGACAGGGAAGGAGGTATAAAATATGAATGACCAAGTAGGTATTGTGTAAGACATATAGCAAAGTTTATTCTGCCCAGCAAACATGCCCACATTGGCACGATGTGGGCCCAATGCGGGCTAAACTATTGGTCCCATGTAGGCTGCCAACATTGTCCCAATGCGCCTTTGCTCATTGGCTCCATACTGGCCCCCAAGGCATTTACCCAGTGTGGGCAGCCCATATCTGGTGAAAGCAGCCTTCATTTTGCCTGAAATAAGCCCATCTTTTCCAAGCAAACATGCCCACATTGGCACGATGTGGGCCCAATGCGGGTTAAAATATTGGCACCATGTAGGCTGCCCACATCGGGCCGGTGTGCCTTTGCTATTTGGTAGGAATTTAAAATATATCTATTTCAATTTCATTCAATGGATAACTTGCATAATATTCTAGCTTTAAATGTATTTAGCAAACGTGTTACAGTTTGTATCAGCAACCAAGTTTTTTAAATGTCAAATTAACTTAATATTATTATTTCTTTCTTTTTGCATTTTACGCTCTTTTTCTCCCCAATTTCGTGATATCCAATTGCAATCCAATTATAATCTTGTCTCATCGCTGCAACTCCCCAACACGCTCGGGAGAGGCGAAGGTCAAGTCATGCGTCCTCCAAAACATGACCCGCCAAACCGCGCTTCTTAACGCTCGCAAAACCCAGAAGCCAGCTGCACCAATGTGTCGGAGAAAACACTGTTCAACTGACAACCGAGTTCAGCCTGCACACGCCTAGCCCACCACAAGGAGTCGCTAGAGCACAATGAGCCAAGTAAAGCCCCCCTGGCCAAACACTCCCCTAACCCGGACGACGCTGGGCCAATTGTGCGCCGCCCTATGGGACTCCCGGTCACGGCTGGTTGTGACACAGCCTGGGATCGAGCCCGGGTCTATAGTGACGCCTCAAGCACTGCGATGCAGTGCCATAGACCACTGTGCCACTCGGGAAGCCATGAACTTATTTTTTGGGGTCTTGGCAGTGTTCAAGACCAGAAACATTTGAGCATCACACAACAGAACACTTACAGTAGAACGACACTCTCAGCAACAGTTGCCCAAAAAGAACTGTGTGCAAACATTTATTCTAATGAGCCCCCGACCTCTAGCTGAGCTTGATGTGGGCTTGGTGGGGGCTGGCGCGTTGTGGGCTAGCTTGTGATGGTCTGGTGTGGGCTAGCCTATGTTGGTCTGGTGTGGGCTAGCTTGTGTTGGTCTGGTGTGGGCTAGCCTGTGTTGGTCTGGTGTGGGGGCTAGCTTATTTTGGTCTGGTGTGAGCTAGCTTGTGTTGGTCTGGTGTGGGCTAGCCTGTGTTTGTCTGGTGTGGGCTAGCTTGTGTTGGTCTGTTGTGGGCTAGCCTGTGTTGGTCTGGTGTGGGCTAGCTTGTGTTGGTCTGTTGTGGGCTAGCCTGTGTTTGTCTGGTGTGGGCTAGCTTGTGTTGGTCTGGTGTGGGCTAGCTTGTGTTGGTTTGGTGTGGGCTAGCTTGTGTTGGTTTGGTGTGGGCTAGCTTGTGTTGGTCTGGTGTGGGCTAGCTTGTGTTGGTCTGGTGTGGGCTAGCTTGTGTTGGTCTGGTGTGGGCTAGCTTGTGTTGGTCTGGTGTGGGCTAGCCTGTGTTGGTCTGGTGTGGGCTAGCTTGTGTTGGTCTGGTGTGGGCTAGCTTGTGTTGGTCTGGTGTGGCCTAGCCTGTGTTGGTCTGGTGTGGGCTAGCCTGTGTTGGGCTGTTTTGGGATTGCTGTGGGCCAGCCCATGCCAATCTTGCCCAGTGAATACCCACATAGAGCCAATGGGTCATGTTTTCTGGGTGGTCTCTATGGTGATGCAATGGCCTGTATGATTCTGCTGTAGATTATGTTCCCTGGATTTGTTTTTTTTCTCTCTGTCTCTCTTCTTCTGACTGGTTCAATTGAACACTTCCCCCTCACTTAAGCCATGTTACAGTATATGAACTGCAGTATATGAACATGAATGTCTTACATTATCTATGTGCACGTGTAAATGTGCGTACGTGTACATGCATGTTTTTGGTTTTGCATGTGCCTGCACCTGTGTTTGCGCAAGCAAGCGCAGTGACATCTCTGAACCAAACAGTTCCTGCTTTGATCCTGTGCACTAAGGACTTACAAATCTCCATTGTTTACAGACAGAATATCAAAGCTTCTCTGCATGAGACAAACCATAGTTTTTATAAAAGCAGTCACAGTGGAATACAGAAATAGCATTGAGCCAAAAAGAAATAGATCACTACAAACAAAAAACGAAACAAAAAAAGTACCAGATAAATGTGGTTTGCTCTGCATGGTCGTGTTACTCCCAAGTAATTCCGCATTTCATCATGATTACCAACCACACGTGTATATCAAACTAGGAATACGGTGAGATAATTTCTTGACTTGTCGACGATCCTCTCTGCTACGAAAGTTGATGCAATAACATCTGTAGGCCTGTAGTTAAGCAAGTCGTTGCTGTGACTACCACAGTAATTTACATCTGTGACATGGCAACAAGCTGCTTTGTTCTTTTGAAGCCCGGGAGGCATGTTACGCTGAATTTGCAGGGAAAAACATGACCAGAAAAGATGGGAAGAAAGCAATTGTCACAACCACAAAGATGGTAATAAAATTTACCGGAGGGACCAGTCTTTTCAGTCAGAATTTCACATGGGATCACATCAATCGCCAGCAAATCCCCAAACCAGTTACACTGTCACTCTGTTTCTCCCTCTCGGCTCCTCTGTCACCCAGTTGATATCTCGCCATGTTCTCTTCAAACCCATTGACAAGAGAGACAGAAAACATGGGGTTTCACTCCCCCCTTCTCTCCCTCCAACACCCACTCAAACCAGAGGCTGTTCTGTCACTGAGCCCGGTCTACGCTTTTTCTTCTGTTGTCTAGATTGTGTTTCACTCGGGTCCCTGTCACGTCTGCGTGATGCGCGCTGCGCTAATCCCTCTTTTTAGCACTGCGGCTAAAACATGGCATTTCCCCCTTAAACCCAGATAAGTATATCAGACACAACCAGAGGATGAACCCCCAGCCTGCCCAGAACACAGCTTGCCTTTCTCATCAATCAATATGACAAGGCCCAGCCACAGAGGAAAGCCTCCCCCTCCTCACCACCATCATCCTGCTACATTTCTAATATGAAGCCACTGCACCACGATAGCAGCCAGAGAGAAGCTGAGAGTAGAGTGTGTGTGTGTGTGTGTGCATGTGTGCGTGTGGTTGTGTGAGTGTGTATTTGTGTGCGTGTCTGGACATCTGCAGAAATCTACATGGGCCCAGAGGACACTGATGTCCTACAGTAGGGGTCTAGGTTTTGGGTTTGAGGGCAAAGACCATGCAGGGAGGTGAGACACAGGGCAAAAGGAGCTGGAGTAATCAAACATGCTGTTGCAGGGTGCAGGTTTCGGCATTGTCGGGCCGAGAGAGGCATGCACTGCGCCCAGCGGCCATGGCGTTAGAAAAGCCCAAACAGAGAGAGAGAGATAAGGAGACTATGTTGACTATGCTGTGACATGCTGGGCTTGAGCATAGCCCCCCTATCAGATCGCTGCCCTTCTGTGGAGAGCGATAGTGGCTTTGGGTCTTCTCATTTCCTGTATTTACTCGAGTAAGACATCCACGAAGCGTGTATTGATAAATATAAACTCAGCAAAAAATGAAACGTCCTCTCACTATCAACTGCGTTTATTTTTAGCAAACTTAACATGTGTAAATATTTGTATGAACATAACAAGATTCAACAACTGAGACATAAACTGAGCAAGTTCCACAGACATGTGACTAACAGAAATGGAATAATGTGTCCCTGAACAAAGGGGGAGTCAAAATCAAAAGTAACAGTCAATATCTGGTGTGGCCACCAGCTGCATTAGGTAATGCAGTGCATCTCCTCCTCATGGACTACACAATGACTTGCCAGTTCTTGCTGTGAGATGTTACCCCACTCTTCCACCAAGGCACCTGCAAGTTCCCGGACATTTCTGGGGGGAATGGCCCTAGCCCTCACCCTCCGATCCAACAGGTCCCAGACGTGCTCAATGGGATTGAGATCCGGGCTCTTCACTGGCCATGGCAGAACACTGACATTCCTGTCTTGCAGGAAATCACGTACAGAATGAATAGAATGGCTGGTGGCATTGTCTGTGTGGCTGGTGGCATTGTCTATATCCATCCTGCCCTGGCTTTCTAAAGTCTTCGAAAGCCAAGTTAACAAACAGATCACTGACCATTTCGAATCCCACCGTTCCTTCTCCGCTGTGCAATCCGGTTTCCGAGCTGGTCACGGGTGCACCTCAGCCACGCTCATAGTACTAAACGATATCAATACCACCATCGATAAAAGACAGTACTGTGCAGCCGTCTTCATCGACCTGGCCAAGGCTTTCGACTCTGTCAATCACTTTTCGACTCAACAGCCTTGGTTTCTCAAATGACTGCTTTGCCTGGTTCACCAACTACTTCACAGATAGAGTTCAGTGTGTCAAATCGGAGGGCCTGTTGTCCGTACCTCTGGCAGTCTCTACGGGGGTACCACAGGGTTCAATTGATTTAACTATTTGAACCCAGGTCTGTCAATCATCGTATTCTTATCGGCAGACTCAACAGCCTTGGTTTCTCTAATGACTGCCTCGCCTGGTTGACTAACTACTTCTCAGATAGAGTTCACTGTGTCAAATCAGAGGGCCTGTTGTCCAGACCTCTGGCAGTCTCTATGGGGGTGTCACAGGGTTCAGTTCTCGGTCCGGCTCTTTTCTCTGTATATATCAATGATGTCGCTCTTGCTGCGGATGATTCTTTGATCCACCTCTACGCAGACGACACCATTCTGTATACATCTGGCCCTTCTTTGGACACTGTGTTAACAAACCTCCAAACGAGCTTCAACACCATACAACACTCGTTCCATGGCCTCCAACTAGTCTTAAATGCCAGTAAAATGAAATGCATGCTCTTCAACCGATCGCTGCCCGCACCCGCCCGCTCGACTAGCATCACTACTCTGGACGGTTCTGACTTAGAATATGTGGACAACTACAAATACCTAGGTGTCTGGCTAGACTATAAACTCTCCTTCCAGACTCATATTAAGCATCTCCAATCCAAAATTAAATCTACAATCGGCTTCCTATTTCACAACAAAGCCTCCTTCACTCACGCTGCCAAACATACCCTCCTAAAACTGACTTTCCTACCGATGCTCGAATTCGGCCATGTCATTTACAAAATAACCTCCAACACTCTACTCAGCAAACTGGATGCAGTCTATCACAGTGCCATCCGTTTTGTCACCAAAGCCCCATATATCACCCACCACTGCGACCTGTATGCTCTCGTCGGCTGGCCCTCGCTACATATTCGTCGCCAGACCCACTGGCTCCAGGTCATCTATAAGTCTTTGCTAGGTAAAGCTACGCCTTATCTTATCTCACTGGTTACCATAACAACACCCACCCGTAGCACACGCTCCAGCAGGTATATCTCACTGGTCATCCCCAAAGCCAACACCTCCTTTGGCCGCCTTTCCTTCCAGTTCTCTGCTGCCAATGACTGGAACGAATTGCAAAAATCGCTGAAGTTGGAAACTTATATCTCCCTCACTAACTTTAAACATCAGCTATCTGAGTAGCTTACCAATCGCTACAGCTGTACATAGCCCATCTGTAAATAGCCCATCCAACTACCTACCTCATCCCCATATTGTTTTTATTTACTTTATTGCTCTTTTGCACATCAGTATTTCTACTTGCACATCATCATCTGTCATATAATCCCTAGGTCATGTCAGGATGAGCCTGCAGGAAGGGTACCACATGAGGGAGGAGGATGTCTTCCCTGTAACGCACAGCGTTGAAATGCAATGACAACAAGCTCAGTCCGATGATGACACAATGTCCCAGACCATGACAGACCCTCCACCTCCAAATCGATCCCGCTCCAGAGCACAGGCCTCAGTGTAACACTCATTCCTTCGACGACAAAGGCAAATCCGACCATCACCCCTGGTGAGACAAAACCGCAACTCGTCAGTGAAGAGCACAGTGAAGAGCACCAGTCCTGTGTGGTCCAGCGACAGTGGGTTTGTGCCCATAGGCGACGTTGTTGCCGGTGATGTCTGGTGAGGACCTGCCTTACAACAGGCCTACAAGCCCTCAGTCCAGCATCTCTCAGCCTATTGCGGACAGTCTGAGCACTGATGGAGGGATTGTGCGTTCCTAGTGTAACTCAGGCAGTTGTTGTTGCCATCCTGTACCTGTCCCGCAGGTGTGATGTTCGGAGGTACCGATCCTGTGCAGGTGTTGTTACATGTGGTCTGCCATTGCGAGGGCGATCAGCTGTCCGTCCTGTCTCCCTGTAGCGTTGTCTAAGGCGTCTCACAGTACGGACATTGCAATTTATTGCCCTGGCCACACCTGCAGTCCGCATGCCTCCTTGCAGCATCCCTAAGGCACGTTTACGCAGATCATCAGGGACCCTGGGCATCTTTCTTTTGGTGTTTTTCAGAGTCAGTAGAAAGGCCTCTTTAGTGTCCTAAGTTTTCATAACTGTGACCTTAATTGCCTACCGTCTGTAAGCTGTTAGTGTCTTAACGACCGTTCCACAGGTGCATGTTCATTAATTATTTATGGTTCATTGAACAAGCATGGGAAAAAGTGTTTAAACCCTTTAAAATGAAGATATGTGAAGTTCTTTGGATTTTTACGAATTATCTTTGAAAGACAGGGTCCTGAAAAAGGGACGTTTCTTTCTTTGCTTGGTTTATATAGGCTCATATTAAACATGAATGTAAATCGTCTTGATATTGAACTGGGGTGAATCAATATAGCCCACCAAGAAATAGCGATTCAAATACAAGTATGAGGATAAATACAAGCACACACAACCTCTAGCGTGAATGCATGAAATGAAGGACCGTGCTGACTGCAGTACAGTATGTGTCCTGGTATCCCCTGTCACTACCATAGACTGCAGTATGTGTCCTGGTGTCCCCTGTCACTACTATAGACTGCGGTATGTGTCCTGGTGTCCCCTGTCACTACTATAGACTGCGGTATATGTCCTGGTGTCCCCTGTCGCTACTATAGACTGCAGTATGTGTCCTGGTGTCCCCTGTCGCTACTATAGACTGTAATATGTGTCCTGGTGTCCCCTGTCACTACCATAGACTGCAGTATGTCTCCTGGTGTCCCCTGGCACTACTATAGACTGCAGTATGTCTCCTGGTGTCCCTGTCGCTACTATAGACTGCAGATATTGTTTTAGTCTACATACAGTGTACTGCAATATGGGGAGGAAGCTAGTTACCTGAGAATATGTCATAGAGTATAGTCTCCCAGAGAATGTGGCATAGCGTGACAAAGGTTAGTGACGCTTAGCGCCAGCAAAATGGCATACACACACACACACACACATTAACCTATACACATACACCTAGAAACATAGAAAACACTGAAAAGACACACACAAATACACAGACACACACGTGTGCGCCAAGGCCCACCTGTGCTTCTGCCAAGCACAACAGCCATTGTCTAGGACACAGCTAATGCTATAATCCCTACCCAGGCAAATGGGCACTAATCTAACAAAGTTACAGTTGGTTGAGAATACAATGCTTAGCTAATAATCCATTTTGTTTGCCTGTTAAATTATTCATTGTAATTCTGGGAAGCGCTGTGTAATCGCTGCTGCTAAGCTGATGTCGGAGGACCAGGAGCAGTTATTTTGAGAACAGCAAATTATTCCCTTAATTTTAGACAATATTATAAAACTATCAATCAAGAGTTTCCCGGGAGGGTATGGAAAAATAAATATTGTTTGTCTACATACAGTGTACTGGTATTGATATGCAGTTGTGTTTCATTTGGTTTCAGACATCAGATATTATCCATACTGATTATGTGGATCCTCCAAAAGTGCAGCCATTCGCCCAGCTAGCAGAATAGAAATGTGTCTTTCTTATACCCCAGACACACGGTTTTGGCCCTTAGTGTATTTTGTGATTTAGGAGTTGGAGTTTTTTGTTGTTGTTGGAATTTTTGCCTGCAGGGTTAGCTAAATTTGAATAAACACAGTTGAAGACTGTGTTATCGGTTCCTAATCGGTTCCTAATCAGACCTGGGTTCAAATAGTTAAATCAATGGAACCAATAGAATAGTCCCAAAGGTGCAAACCCTGCCTGTCTCACACTACAGGCAGGCTCAATCAAATGCTCAAAGTATTTGATCAAAAGCAAATAGGCCTACTATATTTGAACATATGTCTGTACCTAATAACGTTGTGATTTTAAAATGCATCACCATACTGAATAACTTACAGTAAGCCCACTGAACTATGCACCTTAGTGGGAGGGCAGCAGAATGTAAGATATTCTTCACCATGATAGTTGCCCCTTTCAATGACTCCTCCCTGCCTTTGTGCACTGGGATAGCACATAAAACATATTAATTGCTGTACAGTTCCCTAGCGGAGGGAGAGGGAGAGAATGGAGGATGAAGGACACACACTGTACAAATGTGTTCACAACGAATACCAATTAAGGGTTGGACAAAAGCTTTGTTTGCCTTGTACTGAACTCATCTAACAGTTTGTCCATTTTTTTACGGAATCAACAATCAGACTAATTTCAGTCTCATTGCCAGTGAACAACACCATTCGCTTTAGAGACTGTAGTCTATCCTATTCGGATGAAGACTAAAGTGGGCAGAGGTAACACAGACTAAACCGCTAGCCTTGCCACCGATACATATTTAAATCAAACAATATGTTCAGAGTAGAAAGGGTGCTCGTGCCAATGTCTTCAATCAATTTCTTCTTTTTCAGTTAATGAATGCTTGGAAGGAAGACTGAAGATCAAAATAAGGTCAGTATCGTGAACAGTATTTCACTAATCTTTTCAGTAGTTCCTCTTAGCTATAAGTAGTGAAACCTAACTTCATACAGGATATCTATCTGTTAAATATTTGGGTCCAGTTTCCTGGACACAGACTAAGCCTTGCCCTGGATTAAAAGCATGATCAATGGATATTCTCCATTAAAAGTGATTTTTAGTCCAGGACTAATCAGGATCAAATTCCGGTGTCCAGGGGCACCACCACCATCAGACCAACCTCGGACATCTGTCATCCAATGCAGATGCTTTACAAAAGTATGTTTTTTCCCATTCTTTTACCATTACTGTAAAGCATGTCGCAGCTGAAGAAAAATGTATATTTCCAGCAGTCAACCATAGGTGCAGTGTAATACACCAATTTAATCCGTGCCTCTGGAGAAATGCCTCATATCCCAACACTTTCACAAAATGACATATTGCAAAAATATAAGAGTCATGCGGTGTGACTCGACAAAATGGCCACTGTCTGGATTGTTCAATGGCAGCATTGACTGAAAACAGTGGGAGAATGTGTGTCTGAGAGTCCATCTGGGTTAGTAACAGTATTTAGTGTTGGATGACTGCTTTAATGCCTGTTGAACCCGCAGCGAATATATTGACATTGATTTGGCTTGTCGCCTTGGGAATGCCCATGGCAAGGCATTTGTGAATATTCAGCAAACCATTCTATGACAAGGTGAAGGTACCAGACAACAGTGTTGGGGTTCCAGTAATGATAACGAGTAATATAACGGAGTACTGTTCCAATTTGAGTAATAATATTACAGTTACTGATCAAAGATAGGTGGTCGTTACTTCGTTACTTCTGTTATCATTCCTTTCCTTTTATAGTTATTGATCCAAATAAATATGTGATGATTGTTATTCCATCTCCGGTGGCGCAATATAAAAAAAATAGTCCTGAGGGAGATGAAAAATGGAGTCTAATAAATGGAGTTTCTCAGCGTGGAAGTACTCCCATTACTTTGATTTGGTAGGATCACAAGATGACAAGAATATAACTGTAAAATGTAAACTGTGTCCAGAAGAGAAACACCTCCCCACTGCTAGAAACACAACTTCCAATCTCATGAAGAACCTGCAAAAGCAACACGCCAAGACAAAACTCGTAGTGAAAGACCCCTGAGGCCTGACCACTGCTGCTGTAGATAACCGTAGCACTACCTCATCCAAACATCAAAGGCTTGATTTGAATCGTTCCGGAGGGAGGTTTTAACCAGGGAGAGCTAAACAAGATTTTGTATCTGTCATTATCAGGCTACTTGTGTTGGTGTATAGGCCTACGTGACGTAACATTGACATTGTTTACATTGAGTGAGGACATGTAATGTTTTGGGGTGTAATGCAAAAGTGATATAAAGAGTAGTGCAATTAATGACTTCATGGGAGTAAAAGGTAAAATAATGAATTACTGTTCAAAGAAGTAATGAGTAATAGGTAATGTATTATTTTGAGTAACGACCCCGACACTGCCAGACAACAGCAGCTAGAGCAACGCTAGTTTCCTTTCCTCTCACTGAGGACAATCACACAAGTAAGGCTCAATGAGGTTAAAAAGGTGTCTTGTAAATTCCCTGATAACGACTATAGGAAGACTTCTGAGAAGGCAACAATGACATGTTTGAAATGTCGAAGGGTTATGGTTATTATACTTTGAGTTTGACGTCTCCATTCAGGTTGAATGTCTCTACTTCCTGTAGTGATAGGACAATTATTGTTGTGACCTCACAGTCCTACCAATGTTCCAGGAAATTAAGAATAAACTGTATGAGGAGGTCGAGGATTAATTTACAGATTTGTTGCAGCAGGTGTGCAATAGTTTCAGGTATTGATGACTACACGTGTTTTATGTTGGTATTTATTGATATTTATGTTTTTGCTGTCTATGCACTGTACTTGGTAAATTATCTGTTTTTATTATTGAGTTGCCCTTCTTGGCCAGGTCTCCCTTGTAAAATAGGTCTTCTGACCTCAATGGGACTACCTTGTTAATTATTGAGGAGATGCTTTTTTAACTCAAAGTCAATTACGCTTTTTTATAAGTGCCTCAGTAACTCAGGGACTTGCACTCAATTCGATTTTCGTGGGAATTACAAAAACTTCAAAAACATTCTCAAAAGATAGATGGCATAAGGGCAAAAAGGCCGTCCACACACATCAAAACTTAGTCTGAGTAACAGTCTCTTTAGCTAATCCACTCCCTGTACCCCATGTCATGTGCCAATGACAAGGAGTGGCAAGGAGTGGAATGTTAGCTAAAGAGACTGTTACTCAGACTAAGTTTTGATGTGTGTGGACTGCCTTTTCACCCCTATGACATTTGAAAGAGAGAGATTCATCTTAAGATGAAAACTGATGTCAACCTGTCTCACATATCTCCAGTAGGTACTTCCAGAGTTTAATTAGGGCCCAGAACAAAACAGACGAAAATAAAAATGAACACACAAAGAAATGAAAAAATCTAAATCAAAGACAGTTCCAATTTTTCTGTCCTTGAGCTTTTGTAGAGTTTGGTAACTGCAGAGTTAATTTGTAACACCCAAGGGATCCTTCAATGGATTTCCTGAACCCCTGGAGAAGCGAGTTGGCACCCAGTAGTGTCTGCAAGGGGGGTAGCAAATAAATACATACAAACACTGCTTTATTTAGGGTTATGCCATTTTACTCCCTGGAAACAATGACAAATTAATATTGTGCTCTAACAAACACTGGTACCCAGTTATGTTTGAAGTCAGAGAGAGATCTTAGCAGAGATCGTAGGGTTGTGGAGCTCATCTTGGAGGGGTATAAATAGAGGTGTGAAGAGTGTTATTCTTCAAGGTATAGATGCTCCCACCACCAGCACCACTCCCACCACCAGCACCACTCCCACCACCAGCATCAGCGCTACATAGGCTGTCATGGTTGCCGTGTACCCATTTAAGACTAATTCAACAAAGCAGAGGCAATAATCAATGTTCACCATTAATTGCTTTGTTTTTGCTCATGTTCATGTTCACTCCATGACTGAAAATATCCAGAGACCATAAGCCTACGTGATGACATTTGTTGTTGTTCGAAAGAAATCACAGTCTACACATATGAACAGAAATAACATGGGCCATAACACTGGCTGTTGTGTTTTCCCATATATTCTCATCGACACTCCAGCCCTCTTCCCCACCTTCGCGCTTTAGTTCTTGGAGAGCGCTCTCCAGTTAATCGACTGTGGTGGGCCACACCATCTCACACATCATCTCGCTAGCTTTCTAGCACATAATCTGCAGCACACTGATAATACAGCCTTTGAGACTTTTGACAACATGAACCCATAACCCCCCCCCTTTCCCATCAACTCCCCACCGTAAACCCAAAGCCCTGTCTCTATCCCTCTCCTCTCTGAGATGAATACAGTAGAGATCTCTCCTCCTAGTACCACCATTCCCCCTACTTGAGGAGCAGCGGAGCAATTTCCACCCTCCTGGCAGAACAGCAGGGACCCATGATTGATGTGGCTCTCCAAGAGTCAAGATTTTTGATGAGTTCCAGGAACTTGCACAAAAAATAAACTTTTGGGAAAAAAAGTTGTGAAAAATGAGTCCCACCACAACTACAAACAAGAGAAGATAAATGACTAAAAGTGTGCCATTGAGCGAGCTCTGTATCCTCAGGGACAATATAAGTCCCCTTGTCTTTAGCATTGGACTGGATGAGGAGTATTAAGGAGGGGGCTGAATTGATTATTTCTTAGGTACTGTACTGTAGAGTTATATATGGGATATACTATAGTGTTCTGTGTGATGCATACATTTATGCAGCGCATGCGGTCCTGCTAAATTTATGGGCTAAATAGCCGTTTATGGAAGATTATCTTGTATCGTTGAACTGTGATGTTTTCATTCAAGGGCTTGTGAAAAATTGGCTGCAATGAAGTGCTAATCGCAGGTAAAGGTTCCCTCATCTACACAGCTAAAAGACTAAGCAGACCACCAAAATGACAGACATTTTCAGAGTTGATTTTCATCAGAAGCTGCTGCTTCACCTTTTCTTCATCCTTTCCCTACATAAAAATACACTTATATTCAACGCCTACGTAGCTACATGCATAGTCTACCTGATTGCGATGCGTAAAGGAATGATCTTGATCAAGAGAAGACAGACTATTTTGTTCCCTTCAGTCTCCAACTGCTGTGATTGATGTATTTCCCAGAAACAATATCATTCCGGTTACCCGAGAGAGTTTGATCACTAACTACACTTTAAGTACCCCCAACCACACACTGCCACGAACGCGAACACACCATCACCACCACTACCCTTCGTACTGCATTTTTAGACAAGAAAAGTTTGGGTACCAGCTCAGAGATTCCGATAGATTTCATTCACAGTTACTTAAACAAGGAACAGGCTGTGATCGGCATCTATTTAAATATAAAGCTGTGGATGTGAAATGTTATTAGGCTACTAACTGTCCTCCTGTAATAGCATGGTAGGTGAAAGTGGTATATTTTAATATCATGGTACAACAGCGGTAATAAAATGGAAAATACCAAGAAAGGGCATATTCAAATCTAATTTCCTTACCGCAAATGCACACACACAGCACTTTTGACTGTGAAATGTTAATGTTTAAGTGATGCACACATAGATAAGTCTTTAGAATTGAAAAAAGAACATTATCTGAGTGTGAGCTACAGAAATGACGAAAGCAGTCCTTTTATATGAAGGAAAAGAAAGATCACACTTTGACAATGTTATTTATTCTGAGTGATTACTGTATGTTCAGTATGATTTAACTCCTTGATTCCTTAACAACGGACCTATTAATATCACGTTATCAAACATTGTCAGTGTAAACCTCTTTGTAACAATATTTCAATGGTTCATTTCTTAGACTTTCCATATGGATGAATGTGAAATGTCTTGGACAGCTATATATTCCATCTCCAGGGGAGACTTGGCTTCATCTACCGACAAAGTGCAACTGCTAGAGACCTGAAACAATAAGAATTGATACTCATGTTTTGAGAAATTCATATTTTCACTCCGACGATACAGTAGGCTAGGGAGAGAGAACAGAGAGCTGTGCTGGTCTTATCAGTGATAACACAGAAATGAGTTCTCCTGTGCAGTTTCCACGTTGTTTCCCATTTGGGAAAACACTCATATATCATTACACTGCACGTAATTTTCAAAGGAAGGATGTGAATCAGCATGCTTTGGCACAATTACTATGTTTGATTTCATTGATGCGGCCAAGCTTCTAGAACTTATCAGCCTCAAATTGAATCAAGACCCATTTGTTGTAAGCACAGCCAATTTCTCTTATATTGATTAGATCTTTAAATTGTAGAATTTGATTCTGCCTGTTACAGATAGTAAGTTACATAACATAATGGACTGAGTTTTGTTGGTGTGGTAGATGGATGGACATGGCTCTAATGAAACTAATTCTTCACTTTGCCTGGGAGACAGATTCCACTGGATCCTCTTTGCCACTTCGATCATTTCATAATCTCATTATTTTCAATAGGTTCCAAGAAATTACTTGTTCCGGACTGTTGATGCAATACTTTTCTCCAATCTCCATGTTTACCAAATGGACATTTCAAGTTGTGTAAAAAATGGATTGTGTGTATGATGGTGAATAGCTTCTGGAAGTTGCTTGAATACTTGGGGACAGTCCTCAAAGAACTACTAAGCCTCTTATTTTTTTAGCACATACATTATGTATTTTTTGGTGGCACATTTCCTGGACCTGAATTGAGCAGAATATTTGTTTTCCTACCTGTATGCTGGCTCATTTTTCTTGCACAACCTCCTCCATGACTTGAGCTCCGATTACAATGAGTTACATCACACTGAGTGTGGTGTAACACATGGGCACCGTCCCAGTCTGGTTATATCAGCCTTAAACTGAAATAGTTCAGTCTCTGACACACTCAATATGAAATGCTGGAGAATATCAAATGCAACAAAATGGGGACTTGTAAAAGTTAATATTTATGAACTGAGTCGAAATGCAATCTATGTAAATCAATGCCTCTTTACTTGCCCTTTCGTCCTTCATAATATATCTGTCTAGCATAACAAGTCAAAGATGAGAAATGAATCAGAGTACTCGAAACAAAGACATATCTACATGATAATGACGTCATAACTCCTATAATTAATTGTACATTTCCCTTGACATGACATTTCTAGGCTTCCATTGAAAACCATTATATTGCTCCAGTAGCTGATGTTGCATAGTTGACATTATTTGTTGTGTACAGACTTTCTGTATGCCTTTACTTTTAATTGAGTTGTAAAACTTCCCACCACGTTGTGGTTCTCATGAGGGCAGTGCAGGTTACCTTGTCCATCAAAACCCACAGTGCTATGTCTCTGATGTTACTGGTGGGAGGTTGTCTCAGCTGGCGTAGTCTCTGTGTTACGCTGTTTTTTTCTGTAAGATCTCACGCCGCTCTTCATCTCACAGTCCATTGCTGCGAATGATAGTGCATGAGGAGTTGCCCCTGGCATTCTGACAGTCATCCATCTCCAATGTTTCCTACCTGTCCCCAAGGGAAATTGTGTGCTGAAAGCCCCCCCCCACAAAAAAAGGCACCTTTTTTTGTGAATCGTTAGGCACATCTTATAATGGGGCCTATCGCATTCAAGTCAACAGAGAATACTGACACCTACAATCTGGGGAAATCTAGAGAAAACATGTCTGGTAATGATGAATTTAAATCTAAACGGCAAGTTGATGCGGTAAACAAATTACGCCCCTCACTTGGCTTAATTGCTCTAAATTGAAGACGATTCCCCAAACTTGAGAATATTGCATCACTGATTTATGAAAAAATAGAATATGGAAAACAAGGTAATGGCTAATTTCTCCCCCTAGCCCAGTTCACCATGGTGGTGGGAAGATACAGGCATCGAGTTGATGGATGATTACATCATCAATCTAAAAGATTTGGTGGGCTAGGAATACATGCTGTATTGTCCATTCCCTGATGGAAATGTAAGCGTTAGGTTTGCTACTTTAGGCCTGATTCAGTGATTATGAACCCTTTTATAGCCATCTATTATGGCCAATCAGGATATTCACAGCACTTATTCAGTTTTCTATAGTTAATGTCTCTATCTGCTCGTATAGTAAAGCAACTTTGATGATTATTCCTGCTCGTCAGCAATATAGTAATCATCCACATAGAAACCTGATTTGTATACTATCACCACTCTAAACGATTGGTCTTTGATAAAGGATTTTCGGTCGCATCTTCCCAGACCAAGCAGTTTTACCCCTCTGAACCAGCAGAACAATACAGTCAAAACTAGCACCTATGGATCTCTGCCGACACTGCTTGGACTCGGTGTAAAACACCCCATCAAAGTGACTGGACAGAGTAATGGGAAATCATGCTCACTTGTTTAAGCGATTTCTTTCTTCTGTGTGGCCAGAATAAGAATGCGACGGGTGTAGCAGTAGGATTGAACAAGCACCTCTCGGTTGTCTAATAGATTGACTGCAGGACACGGGTCTGACCTTTCTCTTCATCCCATTTGAGCTCTCTTCAATATATTTTCGACACATCCCACTAGACGTGGCAGTCCATTGAAGAGCACTAACATGGAGGAATATGGTTTTCTTTTTGCCCCATTTAACTGAGGAGGAGGATGGGTTTTTTAAACACACACAATACCCCCAGACACCCCAGGTAATATTACGTTGGAGATCCTTGGAGATCAGCGGGGGATGCTGGCTCGGAAAAAATTATGGCAGCCGGGAGTTTACTGGTTCCCAGCCTATTTACCATACCTAATTGACCTCTAGCTCAATGCCTCCGTCTTCCCCTCCCTTAACATTATTTTCTGACTCGTTTTGGTGATGTGTGCGCTTAATCACGGTTCAAGTCAGCGTTCCTGTTTTGCTATAGACGTCTTCGCAACAAATACAACACTGTGGCCTTCAGTATTGTGTGTGTTCTGTTCTTTTCATCCTCTGTCAGCTGTAGAGAACGGGAGCCAAGTTCACTCAGGCTTGAACGGAGGCAGTGTAATTGAATTTGCCTTGCACAGTTCAAGGCTACAGTTTTAAAAGTGCCAAAACAGAAATCACTGATTAATACAGTAAGTTGCAGTGATTTTTTATATTTTTATTATTTATTTACAACACATACCCCACATCGGTGTCCTCACACATTGACTCTGTACTGGTACCCCCTATATATAGCTCCACTATTGTTATTTACTGCTGCTCTTTAATTATTTGTTATTCTTATCTCTTACTTTTATTTTTATTTTTTTTAGGTATTTTCTATTTTAGGTAAGCATTTCACTGTAAGGACTACCTACACCTGTTGTATTCGGAGCATTTGACAAATAACATTTGATTTGATTTGATCACACTAACCAAACAACAGAACACACCACATGTAAACATATAACACATTGTTCACTCTCATCCTGGTCTAAAAATAAGTTTTACTCATAAAGACACATTTTTATACTTTCTAAACAACCATGTTGTATGTATGGGGGGGGCTGCAATGAAATGTCTATAATATGAAAGTAAGTTGCAGTTTAACTAACGCTGTGTTTGGCCATTACAACCTTGGGAACAATAGCATGAATTCATATCGCTATTCCAGATAAACGTCAAAAAACGAATAACACAGCTTCATTACACCAAATAGGTTTTGTTATTTTGAAGAAGGCACAGTGATGCCGAAACGTTGGTGATTTACCCACAATTACCCAATTTACCCACTCTCTTTATTTTTATAGTTCAAGGAATAAGACAGAGGGCGAGATTGGATACATTTGCATCCTCTAGCAGAAGGATTAAAACAATAGGCTTATACTATTCCTTTCTTGTCTGCTTCTTGGAATCACCCATCAGATATTGGACACTGTCACATTGGACTATTTAGCGCATGGATAGCAGCCTCAAATAGCCAGTCTATCACAATGGGATATCGCCGGTGAGACTAAGCACGCTAAAAATATGCAGTGATTAACAGCTTACATCATCCTGAAGGGGATTATTAACCTGAAAACACAGAGACATCTTATTTTAAACCTGGCGAGGAAAATGACAGGATAGAGGTTTGGTCTGCCCAGTAGTCAAGAAGAAAAGGCAGATTTTCATTTTAATGACCTTTTCAAAGATTCTGTTAAAGTTAACTTCGAACTGCCATTCTGTTGCTCATGGTGTAATGTCACCAATAGTCATGAGAGGCACAGTCAAACATACCTGTATCTCTTTGTTGAGATTGCTTTTATGCATTTGACAAAGGCTGATAATATATTCATGCTGCGTGCTGATATGTTTAACTGTTAGTCAATGAAAAGCCTGAAGGTCAGTCTTTAACAAAGGGTGCTGTAATGGGGATCTGAGTGGCTCCAAGTCAGCTATGTTTACCACCCTCGTTGTGGCTTAATTGATTTGGATTGCTGAAAAATACAAAGGCCGGCTGACACGGTAATAAATGTTCAGCCCCACAGTTGTTTGCCATCCAACTAAGCCTCTCCAGGCCAATGCTGCTTTGCATGGGTGAGACACCACCTCACATACTAGGCCCATTTGGCATTTATAGACTGGCCACCGCTGGTTCAATATTTAGCAGACTGAGAAACTCGTTGAGAGAAGACTCGCTCTCTGGCCCGCGACCAACACCCTTCCCCAGAAAGCCATGAACGTGCAAGGGTGCACAAGTATCGTGGCAACAAACTGCGGGCGAGATGGGCATTGGCTGCTACTGCTGCTTCTGCTGCTTGATTAGACCCAGGTTGTAAATTTACCAGTCTCTATCCTTAGGCCCTTAGACCTCCACCGAGGTGACACAGGTAGTAGTAACTACAGCTCTAAATTGGCTGTCGCGGTACCAATTTAGGCTACACAGAGCGGAGTCTGAGCATTGGAACAGATGATATGACTCATGGGTCTGCACGGCAAGCCAGATGTATCACTCGAGCGGCTCCATAACCATCCCATTATCCCCTGATTTAAGCTTCTCAGGGCTAATCTCTCATAACAAGCAGGTCGTCCCAGCTGTCCCCAGAGAGGGACCTTGTAGAGCCATTCACTAGATGTTTAGTACCCCACACCTCCTCCCTCCACTAGATGTTTAGTACCCCACACCTCCTCCCTCCACTAGATGTTTAGTACCCCACACCTCCTCCCTCCAATAGATGTTTAGTACCCCACACCTCCTCCCTCCAATAGATATTTAGTACCCCACACCTCCTCCCTCCACTAGATGTTTAGTACCCCACACCTCCTCCCTCCACTAGATGTTTAATACTCCACACCTCCTCCATCTCTCCACTTTCCTCCTTCCACTAGATGTTTAGTACCCCACACCTCCTCCCTCCACTTCCCTCCACTAGATGTTTAGTACCCCACACCTCCTCCCTCCCTCCACTTCCTTCCACTAGATGTTTAGTACCCCACACCTCCTCCCTCCACTAGATGTTTAGTACCCCACACCTCCTCCCTCCCTCCCCCTCTTACACCCATCATCACTCAGGTAGCAGATCAATCAATCTCTGCATTGTGATTAGTATACCATCAGTTAGTGATACACTGTCAACACGCAGTTCCTGGTGCCAGGGAGGGCGAGCGTTAGATAAATGAGGAGAAGGGCTAGCATAAGGAGATGCACATCTACAAAGGGAACAACAAGCAAAGGGCTAGAAGGGGCACCTATCAATCAACGGCAATGCGGAATGGGACAAGCTCATGGTATCACGTAACGCAATATAAAGAGACGGGTCCGATGGGCTTTGTGGCGAGGTGCGCCGCGCTGTCACCGCCAAGATGGATGGCATCATAATCCACATGTGAAAGATCACCCTCCATTGCTCAACGCCAGTGGTCCAGCCCGAAAACAAGCAACACAAGATGACAACAAAAATATAAACCTCAAGCCTCTCTCTGACGCTAGCCGTGTTACAATGCTATGTATTTATGGAATTTTAACAAGCTTCCCATACCCCTCCCCCCACACACTGCCTCAGTTCTTAAAAAGAGGTAATCAAAATCAAAATGTCCAACATGCAAACCACACTGTGACTTCTACTCCCCCCCCCCCCCCCCCCCCCACCTCCCTACCGTTCTCCTCTCCCCCTCTTTTGTATGGAAATCTAATCTCACAGTTTGATCTTCAAACACATCTGAGCAGTGATCACACTGACAACTTGGTGCCAGCCTGTGTTTCACAGCGTGTAGTCTGTGGCATATGAAATGAATGTACAGGAGTGATTTATTGGAGCCGAGGCAGAGATTTGCTGCTGTGCACGTGCGGCGCCGCGGGCTGCAGGTACGTTCCCTCTTTTGCATACACTCGTACGTACGCACACACACACGCACTTACAGTGCCTTCAGAAAGCATTCACACCCCTTGACTTTTTCAACTTTTTTTGTGTTACCGCCTGAATTTAAAATATATTAAATTGAGGTTTGTTGTCAGTGATCTACACACAATACCCAATAATGTCAAAGTGGAATTGTGTTTGTCGAAATGAAACATGATAATCTGAAATGTCTTCAGTCAATAAGTATTCAAACCCTTTGCTATGGCAAGCCTAATTAAGTTCAGGAGTAAAAATGTGCTTAACAAGTCACATAATAAGTTGCAAGGTCCCTCAGTAGAGCAGTGAATTTCAAACACAGATTCAACCACAAAGACCAGTGAGGTTTTCCAGTGCCTCGCAAAGAAGGGCACATATTGGCAGATGGGTAAAAAAACTAAAAAGAGTCTTTGAATATCCCTTTGAGCATGGTGAAGTTATTAATTACACTTTGGATGGTGTAACAATAGACCCAGTCACTACAAAGATACAGGCATCCTTCCTAACTCAGTTGCCGTAGAAGAAGGAAACCACTCAGGGATTTCACCATGAGGCCAATAGTGACTTTAAAACAGTTAGAGTTTAATGGTTGTGATAGGAGAAAACTGAGGATGGATCAACAACATTGTAGTTACTCCACAATACTAACCTAAATGACAAGAGTGAAAAGGAAGAAGCCTGTACAGAATACAAATATTCCAAAACAGGCATCCTGCTTGCAACAAGTGTTATGTTTGGGGAAAATCCAATACAACACATAACTGAGTACCACTCTCCATATTTTCAAGCATACAGTAGTAGTGGCTGCATCATGTTATGGGTATGCTTGTAATCTTAAAGGACCGGGGAGTTTTTCAGGATAAAAAAGAAATGGGATGTAGCTAAGCATAGGCAAAAGGGGTGTGAATACTTATGTAAATTAGATATTTCTGTATTTCATTTTCAATACATTTGCAAACATTTCTAAAAACATGTATTCACTTTGTCATTATGGGTTATTGTATGTAGATGGGTGAGAATTTTTTTTTTAATCCATTTTGAATCCAGGCTGTAACAACACAATGTGGAATAAGTGAAGGGGTATGAATACTTTCTAAAGGCACTGTAGTCACACACACACACACACACACAAATACATTATCTCTCTCTCCCTCCCCTCCGTGCATCGACTCTGCCGCATTTCATTTGTCATAGCCAAAGTTATCTGAGGAACTTGCTGAAAGCACAGCCGGCCGCCAACTGATAACCCTGCCAAATCTGGAGCCCCCCAGCTGGCAGCTCTCAGAGGGACGCTGATCCAGAGTTAATAAAGACTGACTCCAGCTCGGCTTCAAGTGAGCCCTAATGTGCGTCAGAAACAGGATACTGGTTTACACTTGAGAGATGTGTGAATATGAGAAGTAATCAGCACCACCATTAATCGGTAGTACAACAAGTAAACATGTCCTCCTTGACCGCCGATTTTTTAAATCTTGCTGCCATTGATGAACTGTCTATTTGGGCTATGCAAATCGGTGATAAATATATGGATGGATAGATTTATTGGTTGGTTGTTAGGTTGATTGAGATTTAACGATTGAAATAGATTGAGATAAACTGAGATAAATGTACATTTGAGTCATTTAGCATATGCTCTTATCCAGAGTGACTTACAGTTAGTGCATTCATCTTAAGATAGCTACTGTAGCTGGGACAACCACATATCTCAGTCATAGTATTTTTTCCTCAATAAAGTAGTTATCAGCGAAGTCAGTGTTAGTAGGGAAAACGAGTGTTAGTTCACGAAACACAAGGGTGTTAGTTCTTAATTTTCAATGTAAAAAAGTTTTGGGGGGTGGGGGTAAATTGACAGACAACCGCAGATAGACAGACTGATGGGCGCGATAGCATGTTTCTTATCATAGAAGGTTAAGGAGGGTCGAATCCTTTCTAAATATTTAATCCTTTGTATGTTTTGGGCTTTTATATCTCCCAGGCTCCTTGGCTTCTTTGTCCAACTGGGCCCTTTGATTTCTAACCCATTAATTAATCTTAGAGGGAAGTGGGTTGGATGCACTGCCATCCTCTGTTGATTATTTAGTCATTTACACATTTAGACAGAAAGTCATTATTGTAGAAAAATGCTGGCTAGAGGAATGACTGCATAGATAATCTACCTTATTTTATTGATATCAGAGAAATTACACTTTTAAAAGTCCCTTCCACAAAACAAAAAGATGGGAGATTACACGTGTGTGAGGGTGAGGTCTGAAGAGTAGCCCACGCCATCACTCTTCTTTAACCAACTATATTAAATAGATTAAACAATTTTACCAAGTACCGCATGTCCCTTACCATGGCAGTTTGGCATCCCTGGCTGTTGTAAGTGATCGCCGAGCTGTTTTTTATAGCCTGACACAGAAAGACAGTGGGGTATATGACAGTAATGATTCAGTGAGCCTGCTGCTGTTGGCAAGAACCAACGAGAGGCGTTTTGCCCGTGCTGTACCCTTCAAAGTGACCTCTACTTTGTCAATGACTCATATCTGTTTAAAATGTCCCATTCAGCCGGAGCAGGTTAGAATTCACAAACCTCACGAAGTGGAGCTCAATTGATCAGTCTAAAGCTACAAGGCTCCATAGAGAGTTTAGTCTAGATGAGTGTTCCTTGTCCCTGGTCCAGGTGGGCAGTGTGTGTGTGTGTGTGTGTGTGTGTGTGTGTGTGTGTGTGTGTGTGTGTGTGCAAGTGTGGGCAAGTGTGTGTGTGGGCAAGTGTGTGTGTAGGCAAGTGTGTGTGTGGGCAAGTGTCTGTGTGGGCGTTTGTCCCAATTCAGCACTAACACTGAACAGCCTGTTACAGGTCAATCAAGGTCTTGATGATTAATTGATTAGGTTGAACCAGGTGTTGAAGTGTGAGACTGGGACAGACGCCCACACACACTCCAGACCTCCAGCAGCAGAACACTGGTAGACTAGTTGGAACATAAATGGCCCTGTCTAGCCATTGCATTGTCAATGAAACAGGAAATTCAGCCATTTTTCTAAATGAAGTAGGCAAATATCACTTAAGAGATAGATATAGTAAATATTTGACTACCCTCTTGACTCTCAATGGGTTTTCAGGAAACATTGCTGATTCTAATCGCTGATTGACAGGGAAGATCCACAGAGTGATAATGCCAGCACGTCGGACCAAGGACATGACATGACTTGACTAGAATAATACATAAACGATGAAACGGCTGCACTGAGCTAAGACACCGGCGGCTGCCTCGGGACATGCTGTGTGTGTGTGTGCGCGTGCGCGTGCGTGTGCGTGTGTGTGTGTGTGCGCGCGGGCTTGGACACAGATTTCTGTTTTATTTTGCCGATGTTTCTTGTATAATTATGTGTCATACTTAAATTGAACGAGAGAGACTGATCATGCTCTCCTGGTTTTAAAAAAGAGCGTTATCCTTCCAACAGGACTTCCTGGTTTTAGTCATGTTGAAACCGATCTGTTCAATAGTCAAATGTTTAATTTATAAGCCAATTCTTTTTTTTGCTGTTGCTTCTCAAGCTATGACTCTGATTTCACATGCATTCAAGCCTTTTAAATCCCCTTTAGTTTACACCCCAAGCTCTTTATTGAAGCACAGCTTCAACTAATATTTGAGCTTAGTTTGAAAAATGTGTTCATTAGACAAATAAATGAAAGGACTTCTACCGATGGTATCCCACCGTCTCTGGATAGGATACGCACAGCAGTCTCTGGATGGGATACGCACAGCAGTCTCTGGATGGGATACGCACAGCAGTCTCTGGATAGGATACGCACAGCAGTCTCTGGATGGGATACGCACAGCAGTCTCTGGATGGGATACGCACAGCAGTCTCTGGATGGGATACGCACAGCAGTCTTTGGATGGGATACGCACAGCAGTCTCTGGATCGGATACGCACAGCAGTCTCTGGATGGGATACGCACAGCAGTCTCTGGATGGGATACGCACAGCAGTCTCTGGATGGGATACGCACAGCAGTCTCTGGATGGGATACGCACAGCAGTCTCTGGATCGGATACGCACAGCAGTCTCTGGATGTGATACGCACAGCAGTCTCTGGATGGGATACGCACAGCAGTCTCTGGATGGGATACGCACAGCAGTCTCTGGAGTCGATCTGTATGGTGATTGTCTCACTGAACTGTAGCGAAGCTTTCATCCCCTTGATATGCAAAAGCATCATAACGATTGACTTATATGAAAAATAAGGCTGGAGCTTCTCTCACCATTTGTAAATTGGGTCTAAAGTGGAACTGTCAAAGGAACAGTCAGGGACTGTATGGGAAAAGTGTGATGCTGGGAGTGAATCACACACAGAAAGTTATTACAGGTGCGAGCACTCGTCTCTCCTGTTTTTTCATCAGTGTGAATGTTTGGCTGTAGATGTTTTTTGGATTTGATATCAGACATATGAAAGTGCAATGAGAAACTTTTTTTTTGTGAAACCCATTGAGAAAACAGATAAACATGTTCTACATTGAGATATCTCTCCTTCCTTATAAGCATACATCTGGTTGTGAGTTTCTTTGTATCTAGTGGCTCTAAATCTCTGTGCCTCTCTCCCAATCACTGGCTTGGGCAGTAACAAAAGAGACAATGTCACAGCCAGAGCCCCGGGGAGTCCTGTCACCTGTCATGTGTGAGCGAGCCTCCAGGACACCTTCATTTGCTCTGCGATGTGTGTGCGATGGTGTCTATGTCTGTGTGCACCGGTGAGTGTGTATGTGTGCATCAGTGTGTGTGTTTGTCCTCTCTACCGGCCGTGCTCCCAGGGGTACTCTCTTGGGGTCTGGCCAGTGCCTCTGCAATAAGAGCCCCACTGGGTGGAATAACAGAGGACAGAGACTGAGAAAGTGAGGGGCTGCAGCAGCCACTTTCCTCCCTCACACACTCTCACTTTGTTTCTCTCCTCTTTTGTTTTGGTCCCATTATTATTATGTAGACTTGAGAAGGCTCCACAGAAGTCCCCCCCATTACTGAGTCATCTATACCATATGTCCCCTATTGAATCTTCAATCCCCTCACAACCACTCCTCCTCCTTCTCTTCCTGCATTTTGGAATCCTTATCTCCCCAGCCCATAAGACTGATGGCTTCCCTTCCATTTGCATTGATTTCCTCTCGGCCGGTGAATGACATCATTGGCGGGAAGTTCATCAGAGGTGCAGGTCATGATGACATTAATGAAGATGACAACAATGCGCCAGCTCATATTGATCTCTCTCTCTTTCCCCCTCTCCTCTCTCTCTACCCTTTCTCTCTCTCTACCCTCTTCTCTCTCGCTCCCCCTCTCCTCTCTCTCTACCCTTTCTCTCTCTCTCTACCGTCTCTTTCTACTCTCTCTCTCTCTAACCTCTCTCTCTAGACTCTCTCCCTACCCTCTCTCTCTACCCTCTCTCTCTCTCTTTCCTTCTCTGCACTCTCATTCTCTCTGAACTCTCATTCTCTCTCTCTCTCTATTTTCTGTTTATCTCTCCCTACCCTTTCTCACTCTCTGTACTTTCATTGAGTTGGGATGTCTGATTACCGAACGTGCTTTAACGTTCCCCCACTTCGTTAAGCGTGTCGAGGAGAATATCTCTGGAGATCTGTGCATGCTTTTTGATTTCCTTTTCCTTCTCTCTCTGACAGGCAGATTGTAGGCCACCAGATATGTTTTACTGTAGAGTGGGCAGACTGTAATTTTTAATGACACGTTTCACTTTGAGTGCCGGTGCCAAAAGTCTCAGTTGTTCCATTTGTAACTGGTCTGTGAGGAAGAATTTAGACTGTGACATTGTGAGAACCTTTAAATTAGTGTGTGCAATCTGAAGAATATTGCCTTTAACTGTACAACCTAAAATATATTCTATTGATCTCATCCAATAGTGAACCCTGAAGAAGGCTTAAAGGGAAGTTACACTCCAAAATCAAGTTAGTCAGCCGTTTTTAGACCTATGAAGTGGTCCTACTGTATGTTGAGAGAACTTTGATTTTGTTCTAACAAGCCATTATTCAGCCTTCATTTCTCAAATTGTCTGAATGCTTTATGTACATTAGTACTTTTTATTTAACCTTTATTTATTTTCTTTAAGTCAAGGGGAGATTAAATTGACTTATCCATTTAGAGGCGAGGCAACCAGTCAAAATATCAACCTCAGCTCCACTTTCAAACACATGATATTGAGAACAAGGAATCCATTTAACTTAATAACAATAATTCCCTCTCCACGGATAACAATGTGTCACCCTGTCTCTGATAAGACACTGTAATGCTATTCAATCTGGCAGCACAATCATCTTTGTCTAACTTTAATCCAATCTACAATGATTATCTGATATTTTCAGAGTATCCTTATCATTGTCTCTCATTCTAGGACTGACTGAACATCTATTCAACAAAACAAATGACACCTCAGTGTTGGCTAGATTATGGTTATGTCATAGGATTTACAGTCTACAATATTCCATTCACATATTTCTACCAAATGAGTTAGTGATGATGATTAATACAAATCTTTAACCTGTAATATGGACAACATCACTAAATATTAGCATTTCAGTTGAGTGGTATATGCTAAAGAACAAGAAACCTACAAGAAACCAGCTCAGCCAGGTATTGCTGAGCTAAACAGTAGAACATTCACTTTCCATCACCCTAGCCCCTCTTCCAGACAACAGCCCCCCAGCGGTGGAAAAACATTGCCACTTGAATCTCTCAGGGTCTTTCATGCACTGCCACTATCAAAGCAAACAAAGAGATAATTGAGAATCTTCTGGAAGAATCAATGGTAATAAGGCTACACAGCGCTTTGCAATATCATGAAAGAGGAGCGAACTGGACTGTCTAATAAACATCTGTTGGCATTGACGGAAGCGAGAATGCCGGGAACTCACCCTGGAATAAACTCAACGATGAATTTCTCCTCATAGCTCATTAAGTGACATGCTTTTATCCTACGGGGCGCCCGGTTTTTCGCCGTCGTTCAGGCCAATTAGCCTCAAATCATATCAGTGCTGCCTATAAGGTTCTCTTTCTACTATTTCCTTTGTTGCCACATCGTTCCGTTGCTTCCAGACTGAAGGGCTTCTGTGGTAAATGTTTCTCACTTCTTTTACATCAGAACATACATTTATGGGACGAGAAACCTATTCAGACGTGTCACTGGAGTATAATTGATGTCTCTGTTGCGTTGAATGTAATGATCCCAGACAGTAGTGCGGCCCCATATCCTTCGCAAATGCTAATACCTAAGTTCAGTACAGATCTCAGCAATTCATCTCACCTACTGTACATTCTCCTACTGATTCACAGCCAGCGATTTGATATCCACCTTGGAGCACTTTACATCCAGTGAAAAGTTTTAGCTGTACTGAAAAAGTAACGCCTCAAATAAAGTCCGAAAGATAATGTTTATATCATGAGGTTTGATGTGTCATCATAGATGCCTTTTTATTTTCTAATCATTCTTTAATTATACTCTAGGCCTTTCCTTTAAAACAGAATTTGACGATTTCCCTTCAAATGGTTGCTATGGTGCAATATGAATTGAGGACAAGCAAGAAATGACACTCAAAGGAGAGCCTCAATGAGATATTCTGTAAGAAAAATAAGCAGACCATTGTATAGAAGACAGACATGTCATTCTTAATCTTTCCAAAGTGAAATGGCATTTGGAGGCACGTCTGAAAGCAATGGCACAAAGCAATGGTCTTGTAAGCAGCTGCTTGGCTTAATGCAACATCTCTTCATAAATACCAAAGATGTCTATGGGGAGCCCTGCCTATTATCAAGGTACTAAAAACCAGGCCTCATTTCTTTGAGAAATATGCAGGCTCTTCCTTTGACAGATGAATGGAAAAGACCAAAGAGAGAAAGTGGAGTGAAACTGAAACTGACTTTCGAACTCAACCCCCAACATGAGATCTTTACCATTCCACAGCTAATGGTTGGGCTCAGATCTATTTTAATGCTGTTTGAAAGTAAGGCAATGGTGCCACAGAATGTTTGATGATTAGAAGTGAGGACCCTCTCAGTATGGATAAGTAAGACCTTGGCATAGTCGCCGACCAAATAAATAAAAACACTAAGCCGAGAGACTAAGCGTTGACATTTCCATTCAGATAAACACCTGTCAAAACTCGTCATACTTCTTCACATCATATGCATGCATTTCTCTATCTAGAGCAGAGCGCAACCTCATCAATATAGTCATTGTTTGTTCATTAATCCATATGAGCTTCTACATCAATGATCAGTATTTTAAGAAGCTTAACTTTTTCAGATATTAGAGAGAGAATGTTAGGAACTGAAACAACAGCAAAGAGGGGAAAATAATACATACATTTTCAAAAAACATTTCTCTTCTCACCGATATTTTGTTTGAAATACTGAGGTTATTGTACTCTTTCCCTCAATAGACTTATATTCTGTCTGACCTACCTTTGTACCCTGAACCTGGCTGGTTTCATACTCTGCAAACAAATGAGGGAAAGGCGCAAATATTGCTAATCAACTTGAAATCTACATAAGCAGAGAGGCAGGTCTGTATAAATTTGACAAGCCTCACTGACCCGGAGAATTAACTGTAATTGGTGTTGTGCGAGAGCATTCAGAGAACTAGCTACGCATCCTAAAATGATTTCACATCGTACCCAGTCAGATAGACCTCTCGACTTTTCTGGGAAAATGTCTTGTTCCATGTTGTGTCCATCTGATAAAAGTCAAGTATTCCAAAGGCTTGTGTGGAGCTTTCTGCGGATGTACTTGACTTTTACTGCTCGTCCGTAATACAGCAGTAGACTATTTCAATTTGTATCAAAAACAGAGTTTGTGAGCAGAGTTGAGCGGTCGGAAATCCCACTTACCACTCCGGCGCGCGACGTCCTTTCCCCTGCTTCACTAAAAATCACAGGAAATAAAACTGCTGCTCCAAATTCACTCCATTCATTTTTTTATTTAAAAAGATTGTTCAACAAACACCCCATTTACTTTTGTGATTGTGTGCCACTTGGTTTTGAAGTAGGCCATCCTAAGAAGCTTAAACATTTAAACAACATGTGATATTAAATAAGGACTTATTTGATATGCGGCCGCTGTGTTATAAAACAAATGGCTTTTTCTCTAATCTATTGATGATCAGATGCTTCATTTGTAACTGTCTCTGTTGCACTCACATTTTACAGTTGATAGACAACTTTAGCACTATTACAAACTCAAGACTCCTCTTATTTTTAACAATAGCCTATATAGAAATCTAAACGTCTCTGGTGCTGCTGCAGGCTGTGTGACCCATTTCTTGGTCGGCTATCAAAATCTCTGTACATTAGAGTTGGGGTAGGCTAAATAAAAGCAACAGAATGGGCCTAATTTAAAAAAGCAGTGATGAATGAAATAAAAAATGCTGGCCAGAGCATGCCCAAAGCTCGTGACTGAGCGGTACTGGAGCGAAATTGGAGCAGCAGAGAAGGCCAACACACCCCCCCCAAAAAGATCACATCCTCTGATCAAAACACATAATAGCAATGGCTATACAAAACTATAATTTTGGGGGGTATTTTACCCCCTTTTTCTCCCCAATTTCCATCTTGTCTCATCGCTGCAACTCCCCAACGAGCTCGGGAGGCAAAGGTTGCGTCATGCGTTCTCTGAAACATGACTCGCCAAACCGCGCTTCTTAACCCAGAAGCCAGCCGCACCAATGTGTCGAAGGAAACACCGTTCAACTGACTACCGAGGTCAGCCTGCAGGCGCCCGCCACAAGGAGTCGCTAGAGCACGATGAGCCAAGTAAAGCCCCCCCCGGCTAAACCCTCCCCTAACCCGGACCATGCTGGGCCAATTGTGCGCTGCCCTATGGGACTCCCGATCACAGACGGTTGTGATACAACCCGGGATCGAAACCGGGTCTGTAGTGACGCCTTAGACCGATGTGCCACTCGGGAAGTCATTATACAAAACTATTATAATAAAACACAATAGCAGTTATGCACCTCAAGTCCACAAACAAGTTCTCAAGAGTTTCTGAAATAATAAACGATGATGAAGCATAATAAAAAAAGTAGTTCGTAGAGTTCTTTGGAATAATGATGCGTTCAACCCTCAAGCTTGATATGATGTAGGATTTTAATATGCCAAATAATTCCCTTAGCCAAGACTATAGGAGAGGAGCATAGAGAATATATGGACATGTATTTGTTAACTGAAGTGCTAGCAAACTAACTCCAGCAGACAAATGTTTAAATTTTTTATTTTATTTTTACATTTAACCTTTATTTAACTAGGCAAGTCAGCTAAGAACAAATTCTTATTTACAATGATGGCCTGCCGGGGAACAGTGGGTTATAACTGTCCTGTTCAGGGGCAGAATGGCAGATTTTTACCTTGTCAGCTCGGGGATTTGATCCAACAACCTTTTGGTTACTGGCCCAACGCTCTAACCACTAGGCTACCTGCCGTCCCCAAAAGGACATTAGCCCTGTAATAACACGATAACATCAATGTTGTTGTGAGACTTTTGTCCTCCATATCACAGATAGCTGTAACCCTTCCAGAGAACAACATTGTCAGATTCAAGGAATATAATTTTTAATTCAGTACAGCGTTTGCTCACAGCTTGATGTACATGAACAGATAAACATTGAGGAGATCTCTGAGGCAAATCAAATTTAGTTTATCTTATTTAACAGTTCATGATTCCTCCCCTTTACGCTTGGCTGATTCTTTTATTTCAAGCTGAAAAACAAAGTTCTTTACAAAACAAAATCTAATTTGAAATACGTATTTACGACGTAAATAATATCCGGTTGAAATAGAAAAGCTGGGGAAAGTAAATTATGAATATAATATGCAACAAGCATTAGGACTTAAAACCTCCCTGAAGGAAGCATCATTACACCAAAGAACAGTACAATAAGTAATATGGAATATAGCCGAGTTCTGCGCATTCATGCACAGAGAGTTAATGTACAGAATCCTATTCTGTTATTTATAGTGTGTGCTGTGTTTGTATTTAGCATCTAGCCCAAAATCATCATCTTGTTGAGGTTACATGGTCACATCTCAACGTTCGAACAGGTAAAACATACGCTAAGTGTCAGTAATGCAATAGTTACAGTAGGCACTTGTTCAACAAAAGAACACACGTGTACAACACAAGAGCAACATTATTTATCATTGAGATACGCTTCTCATGCAAAACTTGATCAGCAGGCCTGTCTTCCATTTTAAAACTACGCAGTTTTAATCATCAATGTTTGATCACCACCAAAATAATGACTAGTTACAGAGTCTGTTGTTATTATGGGGAGCGTTATATCCTTAATGGAAAAGAGGCACAGGCCTAACTGGACAAACGAATGGTGAAAAAGACCACAGCCAATACAAACACACATACACATGCACACACACACACCAGGAAAAGGATAGAAAAATAAAACCAAGGGAAAGTGACCCTAATTTACTGACCAAAGTGTATCATCAACAGAGTATGGCACTACCACCTGATTCTGTCTGGAGCTCCACTAAAAACAATGCACAAGTATACTGTACGGTTAGGTGTTATACAAGTTATATTAACACAGGGCTGAAAGGGTGTAGTTTGACAGCTGCAGAAAAAAAGAACACCTCTCTAACACATCTGAGTAAATGGGGACACAGATGGTAGTTTTCAAATTCCAGGATCTGATCAAATTAACATCTGGGAGGTGTCAAGGACATGTCTGGAATATCAACACGACAGGCCTACAGCACACAGTTAACAAAAGATCCTATATGCAGAATAAAAGTTACATTTTCTCTATAATCCTACTATAATCCTAAACTACATTTTCAAGCACTATATGACCTGCCCAGAATTATAATATACTTTAAGGATCTACAGGGATCCTCAACTAGATTCAGCTGTAGGCCGATTTTGTCTTGAGTGTATGGACAGGGGGCCGGAACATAATTGCAAATAATTTGTAGACTGCAAATTGACTGCAAGAAACAGATATAATATCTGACTAAAACATAACCATTTCGAACCTTGCTTACTTTTGTATATGATCATCTCTCTATCATGTGTGGGAATACTTTGGAACAGATTTCCAAAATTAAAACCACTTTCAGCTGATTTGCTGGTGTTTTTACATTCTTTCATGTCCAACAATGAAAATTAAAAAATATATATATTTTTTTTTACTCAGAAAACTTGGGTGGCCAAATAAAACCACCTGCGGGCTACCAGCTGGGGAACTCTAATCTAAAGGGTACAAAACATGATTCCAACCGATTCCTGGTGAAAGTACGGTAGGTGGTAGATAGATGAAAGTACTGTAGGTGGTAGATAGATGAAAGTACTGTAGTTGGTAGATAGATGAAAGTACTGTAGGTGGTAGATAGATGAAAGTACTGTAGGTGGTAGATAGATGAAAGTACTGTAGTTGGTAGATAGATGAAAGTACTGTAGTTGGTAGGTCTGGCCAGTCTACAGAACACCATAAGCAAACAAAGGCCATCTACAGCTCAACAACTAAACCATTATGAACCCCATGAAGAACGCCATACACGGCTCCATCTGTGTAACGCAGTAAACCCTACAGCTCTATTCTACAGCTTCATCGTATAGAGGCCTCCTCATTTGTAGACATTACTTCGAAGGAACATGAAGGAACATGAAGAATCATTTTACTTTGCTGGAATCTGTCGCCATGTAACATAAAAGAACAGCCACTGTCACAAGTCCGAATAGGACACAATTAAGCCCTTAGAACTTCAAAACACTTGTGTCATTCATGGGATATGTATAATAAGAAATACCATCTTTGGATGTATGAATAGATAACATTCAGCATCAATGTTGGTGCCGCATCAGCGTATTGTGTGCTCAGCACAGCACTTCAGACTGAAAGACACCCATCAAAATAACAACATACACCAAAGACATCTTTAGAGTCTGCAATCTCGAAAAATGTGTCTGATTACAATGGTTTCCCCATATGGCACACCGGTCTCACCATCCCAATTTGCTTCCTGGGTCTTTGAAAGGTAGAGGCAGATTCCGAGGGCCTGCTGCTATGCTAGCGAGATTAGATTTCTCTCTGGGATTCTCCTCCCGTAGATAATACTTTTTTCTAGGGCACTGATGTATCATTTTTGCACCAGGAAGTACTGCAACTTTTTCCCAAGAAAAGCCAGTGGTATGACCTGTTGTTTTCTAATTCTCATAGAAATATTTCAGATGGATGTCACGCCCTGACCTTAGATATCTCTGTTTTTCTATATATTTTGGTTTGGTCAGGGTGTGACTAGGGTGGGTACGCTAGTTTTTGTATGTCTAGGGTTTTTGTATGTCTAGGGGTTTTTGTATGTCTAGTTTTTTTTTATGTCTACGTTGGCCTGATATGGTTCCCAATCAGAGACAGCTGTTTATCGTTGTCTCTGATTGGGGATCATATTTAGGTAGCCATTTTCCTCGTTTGTGTTGTGGGATCTTGTCTACGTATAGTTGCCTTTGTGCACATTAGTAGTGTCACGTTTCGTTTGGTTGTTTGTTGTTTTGTTAGGTGAGTTTCAGTTTATAAAAATTATGTGGAACTCTACTCACGCTGCGCCTTGGTCTCATCTTTACGACAAACGTGACAGAAGATCCCACCAAAAATGGACCAAGCAGCGTGTACAGGAGGAGTGGACTTGGGAGGAGATCCTGGAGGGAAAAGGATCCTGGACACAGGCCGGGGAGTATCGCCGACCTAAGGAGGAAATAGAGGCAGCGAAAGCGAAACGGCAACGATACGAGGAGATAGCTCAATGGAGCAAGCACGAGAGGCAACCCCAAGAACATTTTTGGGGAGGGCACATGGAGCAGTCGGCGGAGCCGAGGAGCGAACCAGAGCCAGTCAGGGAGTCGGATGAGGAGCTCGATGCAAGATTCCGGAGAGAGTTGCTAGCATTGAGAGCGCTGCAGAGCGGGCGTGCTGCGGTGCGTGTCATCAGCCCGGTGCCACCTGTACCGGTCCCACGCATCAGGTCTCCAGTGCGCATTCATAGCCCAGTGCGTCCTGTACTAGCTTCCTGCACTTGCCGGGCTGGAGTGAGCATCCAGTCAGGAAGGGTGGTGCCAGCTGTGCGCTCTAGACCTCCAGTACGCCTCCACAGTCCAGTACGTCCTGTGCCTCCTTCCCGCACTCGCCCTGAGGTGCGTGTTATCAGCCCGGTGCCACCTGTACCGGTCCCACGCATCAGGTCTCCAGTGCGCCTCCACAGTCCAGTACGTCCTGTGCCTCCTCCCCGCACTCGCCCTGAGGTGCGTGTCATCAGCCCGATGCCACTTGTACCGGTCCCACGCACCAGGTCTCCAGTGCGCCTCCACAGTCCAGTACGTCCTGTGCCTCCTCTCCGCACTCGCCCTGAGATGTGTGTTATCAGCCCGGTGCCACCTGTACCGGTCCAACGCATCAGGCCTCCAGTGCGCCTCCACAGTCCAGAGCTTCCGGCGACAGTTCCAGTCCAGAGCTTCCGGCGACAGTTCCCAGTCCGGAGCTTCCGGCGACAGTTCCCAGTCCGGAGCTTCCGGCGACAGTTCCCAGTCCGGAGCTTCCGGCGACGGGCCACGGTCCGGAACCTCCTGAGACGGTCTACGGTCCGGAACCTCCTGAGACGGTCCCCGGTCAGGAGCCTCCAGCGACGGTCCCCGGTCCAGAGCTTCCAGCGACGGTCCCCGGTCCGGAGCTTCCAACGACGATCCGCAGTCCGGAGCCTCCGGCGACGATCTGCAGTCCAGAGCCTCCAGCGGTGGTTCCCAGTTCAGAGCCTCCGCCGATGATTCACGGTCCGGTGCCTCCAGCGATGAAGCCTCCAGCGACGGTCCAGAGCCTCCAGCGACGGTCGGCGGTCCAGAGCCTCCAGCGACGGTCGGTGGTCCAGAGCCTCCAGCGACGGTCGGAGGTCCAGAGCCTCCAGCGACGGTCGGCGGTCCAGAGCCTTCAGCAGGGCTTCTCAGTCCAGAGCCTCCTGCGACGATCTACGGTCCAGTTCCTCCGGCGACGATCCACGGTCCGGTTCCTCCGGCGACGATCCACGGTCCGGTTCCTCCGGCGACGATCCAGAGCCTCCGGCGACGATCCACTGTCCGGGGCCTCCAGAGACAACCCATGGTCCAGAGCTTCCAGCGCTGCATCCAGAACCGGAGCCGCCACCAAGGGTAGATGCCCACCCGGACCCTCCCCTATAGGTTCAGGTTTGCGGCCGGGAGTCCGCACCTTTGGGGGGGGTACTGTCACGCCCTGACCTTAGATATCTCTGTTTTTCTATATATTTTGGTTAGGTCAGGGTGTGACTCGGGTGGGTACGCTAGTTTTTGTATGTCTAGGGTTTTTGTATGTCTAGGGTTTTTTGTATGTCTAGGGGTTTTCGCATGTCTAGGGGTTTTTGTATGTCTATATTGGCCTGATATAGTTCCCAATCAGAGACAGCTGTTTATCGTTGTCTCTGATTGGGGATCATATTTAGGTAGCCATTTTCCTCGTTTGTGTTGTGGGATCTTGTCTACGTATAGTTGCCTTTGTGCACATTAGTAGCGTCACGTTTCGTTTGGTTGTTTGTTGTTTTGTTAGGTGAGTTTCAGTTTATAAAAATTATGTGGAACTCTACTCACGCTGCGCCTTGGTCTCATCTTTACGACAAACGTGACAGAAGATCCCACCAAAAATGGACCAAGCAGCGTGTACAGGAGGAGTGGACTTGGGAGGAGATCCTGGAGGGAAAAGGATCCTGGACACAGGCCGGGGAGTATCGCCGACCTAAGGAGGAAATAGAGGCAGCGAAAGCGAAACGGCAACGATACGAGGAGATAGCTCAATGGAGCAAGCACGAGAGGCAACCCCAAGAACATTTTTGGGGAGGGCACATGGAGCAGTCGGCGGAGCCGAGGAGCGAACCAGAGCCAGTCAGGGAGTCGGATGAGGAGCTCGACGCAAGATTCCGGAGAGAGTTGCTAGCATTGAGAGCGCTGCAGAGCGGGCGTGCTGCGGTGCGTGTCATCAGCCCGGTGCCACCTGTACCGGTCCCACGCATCAGGTCTCCAGTGCGCATTCATAGCCCAGTGCGTCCTGTACTAGCTTCCTGCACTTGCCGGGCTGGAGTGAGCATCCAGTCAGGAAGGGTGGTGCCAGCTGTGCGCTCTAGACCTCCAGTACGCCTCCACAGTCCAGTACGTCCTGTGCCTCCTTCCCGCACTCGCCCTGAGGTGCGTGTTATCAGCCCGGTGCCACCTGTACCGGTCCCACGCATCAGGTCTCCAGTGCGCCTCCACAGTCCAGTACGTCCTGTGCCTCCTCCCCGCACTCGCCCTGAGGTGCGTGTCATCAGCCCGATGCCACTTGTACCGGTCCCACGCACCAGGTCTCCAGTGCGCCTCCACAGTCCAGTACGTCCTGTGCCTCCTCTCCGCACTCGCCCTGAGATGTGTGTTATCAGCCCGGTGCCACCTGTACCGGTCCAACGCATCAGGCCTCCAGTGCGCCTCCACAGTCCAGAGCTTCCGGCGACAGTTCCAGTCCAGAGCTTCCGGCGACAGTTCCCAGTCCGGAGCTTCCGGCGACAGTTCCCAGTCCGGAGCTTCCGGCGACAGTTCCCAGTCCGGAGCTTCCGGCGACGGGCCACGGTCCGGAACCTCCTGAGACGGTCTACGGTCCGGAACCTCCTGAGACGGTCCCCGGTCAGGAGCCTCCAGCGACGGTCCCCGGTCCAGAGCTTCCAGCGACGGTCCCCGGTCCGGAGCTTCCAACGACGATCCGCAGTCCGGAGCCTCCGGCGACGATCTGCAGTCCAGAGCCTCCAGCGGTGGTTCCCAGTTCAGAGCCTCCGCCGATGATTCACGGTCCGGTGCCTCCAGCGATGAAGCCTCCAGCGACGGTCCAGAGCCTCCAGCGACGGTCGGCGGTCCAGAGCCTCCAGCGACGGTCGGTGGTCCAGAGCCTCCAGCGACGGTCGGAGGTCCAGAGCCTCCAGCGACGGTCGGCGGTCCAGAGCCTTCAGCAGGGCTTCTCAGTCCAGAGCCTCCTGCGACGATCTACGGTCCAGTTCCTCCGGCGACGATCCACGGTCCGGTTCCTCCGGCGACGATCCAGAGCCTCCGGCGACGATCCACTGTCCGGGGCCTCCAGAGACAACCCATGGTCCAGAGCTTCCAGCGCTGCATCCAGAACCGGAGCCGCCACCAAGGGTAGATGCCCACCCGGACCCTCCCCTATAGGTTCAGGTTTGCGGCCGGGAGTCCGCACCTTTGGGGGGGGTACTGTCACGCCCTGACCTTAGATATCTCTGTTTTTCTATATATTTTGGTTAGGTCAGGGTGTGACTCGGGTGGGTACGCTAGTTTTTGTATGTCTAGGGTTTTTGTATGTCTAGGGTTTTTTGTATGTCTAGGGGTTTTCGCATGTCTAGGGGTTTTTGTATGTCTATATTGGCCTGATATAGTTCCCAATCAGAGACAGCTGTTTATCATTGTCTCTGATTGGGGATCATATTTAGGTAGCCATTTTCCTCGTTTGTGTTGTGGGATCTTGTCTACGTATAGTTGCCTTTGTGCACATTAGTATCGTCACGTTTCGTTTGGTTGTTTGAAGTTTTGTTAGGTGAGTTTCAGTTTATAAAAATTATGTGGAACTCTACTCACGCTGCGCCTTGGTCTCATCTTTACGACGAACGTGACAAAGGTTTTATGTATTGGATGGTTCTCTCATCGAGCAGGTTCCTGCCTATTATATCTGGGCTTTTGGATTGACAAATATGTGACGTTCAAAAAACATACGGATGAGCTAGTTAAGCTGAGATTTAAAGTAGGCTTCTTTTATAGTAATAGATCATGCCTCTGCCTAAACAGCAGGAAGCAGGTTGTACAGGCAACCTTCCTGCCAGCTCTTGATTATGGTGACACCATTTATCAGAATGCAGCAGTTACTACTCTAAAACCCTTGGATGCAGGGCACCATAGTGCACTTCACTTTATCACAGGTGACAGGTTTAATACTCATCACTGCATCCTTTATCAGAAGGTTGGCTGGACCTCTCTAAATTCCTGTAGATCACTTCATTTCTCCCTTTTTGTTTACAACGCTCTGCTGCGCAAGTTTCCATCATATCTCACTTCTCTGTTAAAGTAGAAAGCATTCACATCCCTTGACTTTTTCCACATTCTGTTGTGTTACAGCCTGAATTTAAAATGGATTAAATTGAGATGTGTTGTCACTGACCTATACACAATACCCCATAATGTCCAAGTGGAATTCATGGTTTTAGAAATTTTTACAAATTAACTAAAAATGAAAAGCTGAAATATCTCGAGTCAAAAAGTATTTAACTCTTTGTTAAGGCAAGCCTAAAAAAGTTCAGAAGTAAAAATGTGCTTAAAAAGTCACATAATAAGTTGTATGGACTTTCTCTGTATACAATAATAGTGTTTAACATGGTTTTTGAATGACTACCTCATCTCTGTACCCCACACATATAATTAATTATCTGTAAGGTCCCTCAGTCGAGCAGAGAATTTCAAACACAGATTCAACCCCAAAGACCCCAGGTTTTCTAGTGCCTCACAAAGAAGGGCACATATTGGTAGATGGGTAAAAAAAAGCAGACATTGAATGTCCCTTTGAGCACCCAGGGCTCTATTTTAACAAACCTAATCCAATGGTAAATCTAAGCGCAGGCAGTAGCACTATAGGTTCAGGGGTGTGTCAGAAATATTTTCGCTATTTTCACTATCACAATTATAGGCACACTTGCTGGCATTGGTGTGAAAGGCCTTGGTTTTGATGAATAAACAAGTTGTACCTAGGTGTACCTAGGCTTGGCTCCTCACTGGCCAATCAGAACGTGCTCCAAGGCGAAAGATGTGATTGCTTCAGGTTGTTTATTTACGGTCTTTTATTTACTGCCTTGGAATCAACTCCAATTCCAATGTTAGTCCGTAATAGTTTGTTAAATGGCTTACAGATAAGAAATGACAAACTATAGACCTATCCCATCTTTTCTAAATAGGTTAACATGAACCGTTTTGAGGTCCACATTGTTCTAAGTAATTGCATGGCTTCAATAGCATTCACAGTGATATAGGGGCTAGGCCTACTGTAAATTGCATTATTGCTGTTCATGGACATGCCAAACATTGTCGATAAGGTCTAAAAAGAGAACAAATAATTTGAATCAAATTCTAAACAAAACGAAACAACAACTTGTTTTACATAGGCTATGTCACACTTACAGGCACCATAATTTCTCTCCGTGGGCATAGAATATTAAAACAACAGAGACTATGGAGGGTTTTACGCACATCCAAAACAGGACCTGCATGGCTAAAATAATGTGGGCCTGCCTACAATGCATAGATAAAAAGGGAATGTCAGCTCACTGTTTTACTCCTCTCAAACTTGATATTTTAATTTTGTAAAAATTTTAAATTAAATTTTAAAAATCCAACTGGTCTCAGGAGCCGAACCCTTTAGCGAGTCTTGACTACTTTGCGATTGGGCAGACACAAAAATCCTTCATTGAGAGGAGGGGACGCTATGCTTGCTTTTTCATCAAATACAAAGAAATTTGAAAAACATTATTTTTATGTTCCTAAATTCGAAGTATACAGGCTACAAAACCATATTAGGTTACTCTTGTTCTATGCAGAATGGAGAATGGAGAATTAGCTCCAGAATGGAGCTAAGCACATGCAAAATCCTAGATAAAAACCTGGTTCAGTCTGCTTTCCACCAGACACTGGGAGATGAATTCACCTTTCAGCAGAACAATAACCTAAAACACAAGGCCAAATATACACTGGACTTGCTTACCAAGATGACATTGAATGTTCCTGAGCGGCCTAGTTACCGTTTTGACATAAATCTGCTTGAAAATCTATGGCAAGAATTGAAAATGGTTGTCTAGGAATGACCAACAACCAATTTGACAGAGCTTGAAGAAGTTTGAAAAGAATAATGGGCAAATGTTGCACAATCCAGGTTTGGAAAGCTCTTAGAAACTTACCCAGAAAGACAGAGCACTGTCAAAGGTGATTCTAGGGCTTGAATACTTATTTAAAAGATACCATATAATAATAAAATATATATACAGTACCAGTCAAAGTTTGGACACACCTACTCATTCAAGGATTTTTCTTTGTTTGTACTATTTTCTACATTGTAGAATAATAGTGAAGACATCAAACCTATGAAATAACACATATGGAATCATGTAGTAACCAAAAAAGTGTTAAATAAATCTAACTATACTTTAGATTTTAGATTCTTCAAAGTAGCCACCCTTTGCCTTGATGACAAATTTGCACACTCTTGGCATTCTCTCAACCAGCTTCACCTGGAATGATTTTCCAACAGTCTTGAAGGAGTCAGTCAATCTGGAAAATTTCAAGAAATTTGAACGTTTCTTCAAGTGCAGTCGCAAAAACCACCAAGCACTATGACAAAACTGGCTCTCATGAGGACTGCCACAGGAAAGGAAGACCCAGAGGAATGCTTTTCCAACAGTCTTGAAAGAGTTCCCACATATGCTGAGCACTTGTTAGCTGATTTTCCTTCACTCTGCGGTCCAACTCATTCCAAACCATCTCAATTGGGTTGAGGTCGGGTGATTGTGGAGGTCAAGTCATCTGATGCAGCACTCAATCACTCACCTTCTTGGTCAAATAGCCCTTACGAAGCCTGGAGGTGTGTTGGGTCATTGTCCTTTTAACACTTCTTATGGCTGAAGTCCCGGTAACGGGACCGATATGACAACAGCCAGTCGAAGTGGAGGGCGCCAAATTCAAAAAACAGAAATCTCATAATTAAAATTCCTCAGACATTCATGTGTCTTATATCATTTTAAAGGTAATCTTGTTGTTAATCCCACCAAAGTGTCCGATTTCAAATAGGCTTTTCAGCGAAAGCACTACAAACGATTATGTTAGGTCACCACAAAACCACAATAAGCATAGCCATTTTTTCCAGCTAAATATAGCTTCACAAAAACCAGAAGAGATTAAATTAATCACTAACCTTCGATTATTTTCATCAGATGACACTCATAGGACTTCATGTTACACAATACATGCATGTTTTGTTTGATTAAATTCATATTTATGTAAAAAAAATCTGAGTTTACATTGAGGCGACTAGATTCACTAAATGCAAAAACATCAAGTGACTTTGCATAGCCCATCGTTTCAACAGAAATACTCATCATAAATATAGATGATAATACAAGTTATACACATTGAATTATAGATATACCTCTCCTTAATGCAACCGCTATGTCAGATTTCAAAAAAACTTTACGGAAAAAGAAATGCACGCTATAATCTGAGACGGCGCTCAAAAGTAGCATACCACAGCTGCAAAGATGGCGTCACCATAAACACAAAAATACATGATAAATATTCCATTACCTTTGATGATCTACATCAGAAAGCACACCAGGAATCCCAGGTCCACAATAAATGTTTGTTTTGTTCGAAAAAATCCATTATTTATGTCCAATTGTTAGAGCGTTGTGAATCCAGCCAACATGTCAGATTTCAAAAAGGCTTTTCGGCGAAAGCATAAGATGCTATTATTGTCACGATCGTCAATGGGAGAGAGAGAGGACCAAGGCGCAGCGTGTGGAAAATACATCTTCTCTTTATTAGAAGAAGGACAACGAAACAAAACAACAAACAGACGAACGTGAAGCTATCAAAGACTAAGTGCAAACATGCAACATAGACACAGACAATTACCCACAAAACCCCAATGCCTATGACTGCCTTAAATATGGCTCTCAATCAGAGACAATGAACCACAGCTGCCTCTAATTGAGAACCAATCTAGGCAGCCATAGACATAACTAGACAACTACACTAGACACTACAAAAACACATACATTCCCCATGTCACACCCTGACCTAACTAAAAAACATAAAGAAAACAAAGAATACTAAGGCCAGGGCGTGACTCCGACCGCACAAACTGACATAGAAAGGGGAGGTTACGGGGTGGGCCCCATCATGGCGGCGGCTCGGGTGCGGGACGTGGCCCCCACTCCACCATTGTCAATACCCGCTTTGGTAGCCTCCTCCAAATGGCCACCCTCCAAATGAACCCCACTGGATTAGGGGGCAGCACCGGACTGAGGGGCAACACCGGAATGAGGGGCAGCAGCTCCGGACTGAGGGGCGGCAGCTCCGGACTGAGGGACGGCAGCTCCGGACTGAGGGACGGCAGCTCCGGACTGAGGGACGGCAGCTCCGGACTGAGGGACGGCAGCTCCGGACTGGCTGACGGCTCTGGCTGGTCATGGCTGGCTGACGGCTCTGGCTGGTCATGGCTGGCTGACGGCTCTGGCTGGTCATGGCTGGCTGACGGCTCTGGCTGGTCATGGCTGGCTGACGGCTCTGGCTGGTCATGGCTGGCTGACGGCTCTGGCTGGTCATGGCTGACGGACGGCTCTGGCTGGTCATGGCTGACGGACGGCTCTGGCTGCTCCTGTCTGGCGGAAGGCTCTGGCTGCTCCTGTCTGGCGGAAGGCTCTGGCTGCTCCTGTCTGGCGGAATGCTTTGGCTGCTCCTGTCTGGCGGAACGCTCTAGCGGCTCCTGTCTGGCGGAAGGCTCTAGCGGCTCCTGTCTGGCGGACGGCTCTGAAGGCTCATGGCAGACGGGCGGCTTTGCAGGCTCATGGCAGACGGGCGGCTTTGAAGGCTCAGTCCAGACGGGCAGTTCATGCGGCGCTTGGCAGACGGACAGTTCAGACGGCGTTGGGCAGACGGGCAGTTCAGGCGCCGCTGGGCAGACGGGCAGTTCAGGCACCGCTGGGCAGACGGCAGACTCTGGCCGGCTGAGACGCACTATAGGCCTGGTGCGTGGTGCCGGAACTGGAGGTACCGGGCTAAGGACACGCACCTTCAGGCTAGTGCGGGGAGCAGCAACAGGGCACACTGGACTCTCAAGGCGTACTATAGGCCTGGTGCGTGGTACCGGCACTGGTGGTACCGGGCTGAGGGCACGCACATCAGGGCGAGTACGGGGAGAAGGAACAGTGCGTACAGGACTCTGGAGACACACAGGAGGCTTGATGCGTGGTGCCGGAACTGGAGGCACTGGACTGGAGACACGCACCACAGGGAGAGTGCGTGGAGGAGGAACAGGGCTCTGGAGACGCACTGGAAGCCTGGTGCGTGGTGTAGGCACTGGTGGTACTGGGCTGGGGCGGGGAGGTGGCGCCGGAAATACCGGACCGTGCAGGCGTACTGGCTCCCTTGAGCACCGAGCCTGCCCAATCTTACCTGGTTGAATGCTCCCCGTCGCCCGCCCAGTGCGGGGAGGTGGAATAACCCGCACCGGGCTATGTAGGCGAACCGGGGACACCATGCGTAAGGCTGGTGCCATGTATGCCGGCACGAGGAGACGCACTGGAGACCAGACGCGTTGAGCCGGCTTCATGGCACCTGGCTCAATGCCCAATCTAGCCCTACCAGTGCGGGGAGGTGGAATAACCCGCACCGGGCTATGAACACGTACAGGAGACACCGTGCGCTCTACTGCGTAACACGGTGTCTGCCCGTACTCCCGCTCTCCACGGTTAGCCTGGGAAGTGGGCGCAGGTCTCCTACCTGCCCTCGGCCCACTACCTCTTAGCCTCCCCCCCCAAGAAATGTTTAGGGTTTCTTCACGGGCTTCCGTGCTAGCCGCGTACCTTCATACCTCCGATCTTGGGCTCTCGCTGCCTCCATCTCCTCACGAGCGCGGCGATATTCCCCAATGTGAGCCCAGTGTCCTTTTCCCTCCATTACTTCCTCCCATGTCCAGAATTCCCGTGTAGTGGACCACTGTTCGTAGTCCCGCTGCTTGGTCCGGGTTTGGTGGGTGGTTCTGTCACGCTCGTCTAATTCCTCCTCTTCGGATGAAGAGGAGGAGAAGGGATTGGACCAAAGCGCAGCGTTGAAGGTAGACATAATATTTATTCAAATGAAAATGACGAAATACGAAATAACACTTGAATAATATACTACAAAACAAATAAACGATGTAGACAACAGACCTGAACAAACGAACTTACATAACACGAAGAACGCACGAACAGGAAAATAGACTACACAAAAACCGAACGAACAAACGAAACAGTCCCGTGTGGTGCAAACAGACACAGACACGGAAGACAACCACCCACAACAAACAATGTGAAACCACCTACCTTAATATGGTTCTCAATCAGAGGAGATGAAAACCATCTGCCTCTAATTGAGAACCATATCAGGTCACCCATTAACCAACATAGAAACACATAACATAGAATGCCCACCCACACTCACGCCCTGACCGACTAACACATACAAAAACAACAGAAAACAGGTCAGGAACGTGACAATTATCTGATGATAGCACAACAGTAAACAAAAAGAGTGTAGCGTATTTCAACCCTGCAGGCGCAACACAAAACGCAGAAATAAAATATAAATCATGCCTTACCTTTGACGGATTTCTTTTGTTGGCACTCCAATATGTCCCATAAACATCACAAATGGTCCTTTTGTTCGATTAAATCAGTCCATATATGTCCAAAATGTCCATTTATTTGGCGCGTTTGATCCAGAAAAAAACAGCTTCCAATTTGCGCAACGTTACTACAAAATATCTAAAAAATTACCTCTAAACTTTGCCAAAACATTTCAAACTACTTTTGGAATACAACTTAAGGTATCTGTAAACGTTAATAATCGATCAAATTGAAGACGGGTCTATCTGTTTTCAATACAGGAGGCCAACAAACTAACGATACTTTTCTAGTCTTGCGCAACTCTCAAACAGTACACATAACGTTACACTGATTCCAGATGGCCGTTCTTCTTCATTGCACAAAGGAATAACCTCAACCTATTTCCAAAGACTGGTGACATCCAGGGGAAGCGGTAGGAACTGCAAACAGGTTGATTAGAAATCTAGTATCCCAATGAAAACTCATTGAACAGACGGTGACCTCAAAAAAGAAAAAATCTGAATGGTTAGTCCTCGGGGTTTTGCCTGCTACATAAGTTCTGTGATACTCACAGACATGATTCAAACAGTTTTAGAAACTTCAGAGTGTTTTCTATCCAAATCTACTAATATACTAATACTAATACTAATATGCATATCTTATATTCTGGAGATGAGTAGCAGGAAGTTGAAATTGGGCACGCTATTTATCCAAAAGTGAAAATGCTGCCCCCTATCCTAGAGAAGTTAATAGTGGTGTCTTTGCAGCAATTTGACCATGAAGGCCTGATTTCCACAGTGTCCTCTGAACAGTTGTTCAAATGTGTCTGTTACTTGAACTCTGGGAAGCATTTATTTGGGCTGAAATGTCTGATCCAGTTAACTCTAATGGGCTTATCCTTAGCAGCAGAGGTAACTCTGGGTCTTCTTTTCCTTTTTGCAGTCCTCATGAGAACCAGTTTCATCATAGCGCTTGATGGTTTTCGCGACTGCACTTGAAGAAACGTTCTCTTTGCTTATTTGAGCTGCTCTTGCCATAATATGGACTTCTGTATACCACCACTACCATGTAACAACACAACTGATTGCACAAAATTCCACAAATTAACTTTTAACAAGGTACACCTGTTAATTAAAATTCATTCCAGGTGACTACCTCACGAAGCTGGTTGAGAGAATGCCAAGAGTGTGCAAAGCTGTCCTCAAGGCAAAGGGTAGCTACTTTGAAGAATATAAAATATATTTTGATTGTTTAACACTTTTTTGGTTACTACATGATTGCTTATGTGTTCATAGTTTTGATGTCTTCACTATTATTCTACAATGTAGAAAATCGTAAAAATAAAGAAAAACCCTGGAATGAGTAGGTGTGTCCAAACTTTTGACTGGTACTGTATATTTGTTACAAATATTACAATTTTTCTTCTACTTTGACATTAGAGTATTTTGTGTAGATCATTGACAAAAAAGGACAATTCAATACATTTTTATACCACTTTGTAACACAACTAAATGTGGAAAAAGTCAAGGGGTGTGAATACTTTTTGAAGGCACTGTAGGTAAATCAGCCTTTAGTTTTAATGCGTTTGGAATCATTTACAATCCTTTACAATGTTGATTTGTGAATTGTTTGTTCTAAGGGCACGATTGAGAATGAGACCGTGGTCTCAATTGGGTTCTCTTGAATAAATAAAAGTTCAATATTTTTATTTTTATTTTGGTGGATATAACGAGGCAACGCAAGGTTAGTCTCTCAAAATGTACCCATTATTTCAATACAATCACATATGGTAATATGGAACAAGGAAATGAATGTGCCGTATGTCATAAGAGGAAACTCAACCATGCCCATTGAAATGAATTTTATCCATATTTAGCATCGAAATTACAAGTTGTAGTCCATTTTACGCAGCATTAATTCAAAGATATTAAATTAGGCCATGTGTCCCATCTGTGCCCCCTGAATTTGGCCTCTAGTTCCCCCTAACCCTCTCCAGACACCCCTTGCAGAGGGTTAAGAACCATTAACTGCTTTTCAAACCAGGCATTTTCTACTCCCACACATTGGGAATACGCTAAATTAAGCAGAAATTTTATTTTTTCATGTTCCACACATGGTGCAAAAATATCAATACATCATTCTGATGTGACATTATGAAAACTGCCTGTAATATGCCACAATGCTTTTAACCTTCTAGTCTTGGAATGGAAAGGACATGATGATGCATATTGGCAAAAAAATCACCTGCAGTCTGCACAACGTAATGGCTTGTTAAAAGAAACACATGGGAATTTCTTAGCATTTCAACTAGAGGCAGTGTGCTTCTAACCAAATATTTTGTTGATTCTAACATCAATGTCCCAAAATGTTTTAAGGTTCTGTGTGAGACAGAAACTGGCATTTTCCCTGCACTGAGAAGCTGTTCACTTGTAACATGTGCAATTTGTATTCCTATTTGTTGATAATCAGTCTTGTTTAAGGCATCAGTGTCACAGGGCATCTGATAGCCCGTAGGCAACAGATTCCACTAAGTGCTGGTAAGGCCTCAACATGGCTCCCTCTGGTGAATTGTTTTTAATAGTCTCACAAGCAGTTAGTATGCACAGCAAAAGCAGCCAGCATGTTATTTAATATCGGTATTGGACTCTGGGTGTAGACATCACCGCCAGTACATAAAAACAGCGCCGAGATGAAATTACTTCCAGGGCTTGGAAAGAGAGCCGAAGAGAAATGCCATTTGATTTTCTTTGCAGAGAAAAGTAAATAAAACTGGCACTATAGTCGTAATGGCAGCTATGTCTAGCCCCTGGCTTCCTCCTGCTGTGAGATATGCTGTACTCAGACAGAAACGGGGTCTTTCAATTACCTTGAGGTGATACAATGACATCAAAGAATAGTTTTCATTTCATTAGGAGTTAATATACTAAACTGTAAACCAATAGTTATTTTAGTCAGTACAATCAGTTGGAAACAAATAAAATAAAATTGTATTTGTCACATGCGTGAATACAACAAGTGTAGACCTTACCGTGAAATGCTTACTTACAAGCCCTTAACCAACAATGCAGTTCAAGAAATGTAGTTTATTTTTACTAAATAAACTAAAGTATAAAATTTAATTAAAAGTAACACAATAAAATAACAATAATATTAACAAGGCTATATACAGGGGGTACCGGAACCGAGTCAATGTGCAGGGTTACTGGTTAGTCAAGATAATTTGTACATGTAGGTAGGGGTAAAGTGACTATGCATACATAATAAACAGCGAGTAGCAGCGAGGGGGGGGGGGGGGGGTCAATGTAAATAGTCCGGGTGGCCACTTGATTATTTTTTCAGCAGTCTTATGGCTTGGGGGTAGAAGCTGTTAAGGAACCTTTTGGTCCCAGACTTGGCGCTCCGGTACTGCTTACAGACTCAGGTTCAGAGCTAGGAGTCCCTTCCCAAAATATCATCATTTTGAAGCCTCTGTGTTTTATTTGAGGGCTAAATACCTCTCACATCTGTTCTTGGAAAGCCTTTATAGAGCTGTAGCAGCAAGCTCATGAACAGCAGCACCCTGTTAGCACCAGGTGACTGATACATTTTTAATACCACTCTAGGCAACCATTAATGTAGTGCCTGCCTGACTGGGAACAATAAGGCGTGTTTAACACACTTCTTCAAGTCTCCGGTACCTTGGGCCTCTGAGAGGAGGTGTTGCATACAGGCATTACTGAGATGCTCCACACATGCCTTTACATTGGTCCAAAGTCAAATTGAAGTTGACTGGCTCCCAGTGATCAATTTATTTTCCTTTAAGGTGCCATCTGTAATGTCTAATTGTGGCTATATGCTCAAGCACACACAAGCACGTACACGTGCACGCACACACCCCTAGTGTAACGGCTGTTGGAAGGAGAGGACCAAGGTGCAGCGTGGTACGTGTCCATATTTATTAAATGAACACTGAAATAACAAAAATAACAAAGATAACGACCGAAACAGTTCTGGCTGGTGCAGACACACAACAGAAAACAACTACCCACAAAACACAGGTGGGATGAGGCTACCTAAGTATGGTTCTCAATCAGAGACAACGATAGACAGCTGCCTCTGATTGAGAACCACACTCGGCCAAACACATAGAAATATAAAACATAGAACAAAACATAGAATGCCCACCCCAACTCACGCCCTGACCAAACCAAATTAGAGACATAAACAAGGAACTAAGGTCAGGGCGTGACACCTAGTTCCATGTAATCCAATCAGTACACAGTACTCCCTCAAAGACCCTCCCCCTTAATTCTACTGGGTCAAAAACATTTATTTGTTTTACCAAAACTGACAGTGCAGATTGCACCTTTAAACAAATGCTAAGGGGGACCCTCGTCAGTTCCCAAAGCCTACAACAGAAAAACAAAAGAGTTTGAGCTGCACTGTAGAGCCTCACCATCTCCTCTCCTCTACCTGCCCCTGATGGTATCAGCTGTTCTAATTATGACAGGAGAGAATAAAAGCCCGAGAGAGATTGCCACTGTCATAACATTTATATCTATCGCGCCTCGTGCCTCAAGGTCGCTTTCTGCCATCTTTAAGGCTCCCCTCAGACAAGCCTATTCATAACACAGGTGATCACAATCTCACATTCTGACACCCGAGTTTCCCTCAGCTCTATCATTTCCCAGACTCTCTTCCATTAAAATCTCCATCAGGGTAGAGCCAGGACACAGACAGGTCGGAATCCAGGAGATTATATTCAGAAAAACCCTCTAAATCTTAGCGGTAAAGTCTACGTTCTCAAAGAGAGTAGAAGACGAACGGCTCGTTAAACCGGAGAGTCGTTGCACATTCCATAGCTTTAGCTACAGCTACAAAAGGGTATTTCTATTAATTAGGGTGCCAGTGAGGATTTTATGTGGAGGACAACTTGTTAGAACTGTTTATAAATCATTGATAAAAATCTGCCAATTTTTGTTCATGTTATTACATAAAAAACGAAAAGGGGGAACATATACAGTACCAGTTAAAATTTTGGACACACCTACTCATTCAAGGATTTTTCTTTATTTGTACTATTTTCTACATTGTAGAATAACAGTGAAGACATCAACACTATGAAATAACACATATGGAATTATGTAGTAACCAAAAAAGTGTTAAACAAATCAAAATATATTTTAGATTTTAGATTCTTCAAAGAAGCCACCCTTTGCCTTGATGACAGATTTGCACAACCTTGGCATTCTCTCAACCAGCTTCATGAGGTAGTCACCCGGAATGCATTTCAATTAACAGGTGTGCCTTGTTAAAAGTTAATTTGTGGAATTTCTTTCCTTCTTAATGCGTTTGAGACAATCAGTTGTGTTGTGACAAAGGTAAGGGTGGTATGCAGAAGATAGCCCTATTTGGTAAAAGACCAAGTCCATATTATGGCAAGAACAGCTCAAATAAGCAAAGATAAACGACAATCTATCATTACTTTAAGAAGGTCAGTCAATCCAGAAAATTTCAAGAAATTTGAACGTTTCTTCAAGTGCAGTCGCAAAAACCATCAAGCGCTATGACGAAACTGGCTCTCATGGGGACCGGCACAGGAAATGAAGACACAGAGGAATGCTTTTCCAACAGTCTTGAAGGAGTTCCCACATATGCTGAGCACTTGTTGGGTGCTTTTCCTTCCCTCTGCGGTCCAACTCATCCCAAACCATCTCAATTGGGTTGAGGTCGGGTGATTGTGAGGCCAGGTCATCTGATGTGGAGGTGTATTGGGTCATTGTCCTGTGATAGTCCCACTAAGCACATGCCAGATGGGATGGCGTATCACTGCAGAATGCTGTTGTCACAACACAACACAACTGATTTGCTCAAACGCATTTAGAATGAAAGAAATTCCACAAATTAACTTTTAACAAGGCACACCTGTTGATTGAAATGCATTCCAGGTGACTACCTCATGAAGCTGGTTAAGAGAATGCCAAGAGTGTGCAAATCTGTCATCAAGGCAAAGGGTGGCAACTTTGAAGAATCTAAAATCTAAAATATATTTTGATTTGTTTAACACTTTTTTGGTTACTACATAATTCCATATGCTTTACTTCATAGTTGTGATGTCTTCACTATTATTCTACAATGTAGAAAATAGTACAAATAAAGAAAAACCCTTGAATGAGTAGGTGTGTCCAAACTTTTGACTGGTACTGTATACATAAAATGTACAAGTTGATTTAAAACCTGCTGAAATTCTTTCTCATGGTTAGTGTCTTGATGTCTTTTTTTTATGCAGACAGAATTCGGAAATCTCTACATTACTTTTCCTGTCTTCTTATGTTACACTGTGAAATCCCACATAATTTGAGTTGTACAATCGAATGCTTCTAACCGAAAGAGTCACATTTACTTGCTCATAATGTGTGCCTTTTGGATAGGATATTGCGCAACACCCAACGCAATTGTATTTTCCATCATTCAGGATATTTAGAATGACAAAAATGTAATAGAGTAGCCTAGTGAGCTTATTCACAAAATGATCTCTTGATCAGGTTATGAAATGACAAAAACCTGAAATATTCAATTATATTTTGTCCTAGATCTGTGTTATTTTCAGCTGGAGTCATCAAATCAAATTTTATTTGTCACATACACATGTTTAGCAGATGTTATTGCGGGTATAGCATATCTTGGCATATATTCACTTTATTCCTGTAAGTACACATGTGAAACTGCATATAAATCGTTCAAACTATTTTGAAATGTTGATCCCAATGTCACACATTGTCCTATTGAAAGACCCAAAAGCATTACCTGAATATCTACCGGGGTGGCGTAATATTTTTAAGAACATCTGAACTACTAATAACACATGAAACTCTGTTGTGCTCATTCTTCTCTGATGTGTAAAAATTGACATTGCCATCTACTTGTCTCGATGGATAGTAATATATTGTAATGATCACTTGGGTCCTGGCAGTGAGAGATCTGTTGAGTACTAGCTACTGTACTGACGGCATTTCATACAGCCGAGCTGAGGAGGCTTTCCCACAGGATGAGATGCAGTCTGCTGTGACCTGGAACAGGAGGGGCCCAGGGAGCAACCACCAATTTCTACAAGGTCAACAGTTGAGGAAATAACTAGAGCTTCAAAAACAGAGGAGAAACCATGACGACTGTTCTCAAACACTCAGCTAGCTGTCGTGTTCTCAGCACACTTTTCCCCACTGGTTTCAGTCGGTTGTAGCGTGTCTAGCTCCCTTTTAAGAGGGTGCCTGGTCCTTGGGACAAAAGGACCGATGACTCATAACAAGAAAATTATATTTTCTAACATAGAACAGTGACAGTAAAGTAAAGTGTTTAGCACTTTACCCTATTGGAAGACTTTCAAAATACAGTGGGACTATTATTTTGAGTTTGAAAACTCTGCTTGTCACTTGGCCCTGACTTTTCCCTCATTTCATAATAGTCTTGCGGATGGCACATCTAATGGGCCGATACTTCCACCATTGCAGGCTTCTTCTACCCTTGTGTTCCCATTCAAAATGTGCCAGAACAGTCTCTGAGCTGACACGGATCAACCCTTTACTCTGACAAATATCAATTACAGGCTCAGCTAGGCCAATTGTTTGGTCTCGGACTTAGTCCGGAGGGATCTCATTGTGAATTGGATTGGCCATTTGCAGACCGATGGATAAGGATCTATACCAGGCCTGTCGGTCTTCATGCGGAGACAGGAGTAAGCCCTGACACATTCCTCCCTGTAGTTTGACCCTGATTGACACTGCCTGATTCTTGATTCCATCCTCTGTGAACCCAACAGAGTTGTACTTTTACAGTGGATGGTTCTGTGAGCGACCGGGTCCTTAGATATAGATTGTCAACTGCCATGTCATTACAGAACAAGACTAATATAATTCTGGCAAGGCTCATTTTTGGTATAATTTGGGACAATTTTAGATGATAATTTGGTGAAAACAACCACTCCCCATGTCCTGTCATTTGCCAACAGTTGGTGAGAAATACCCACATCCTTAAGTGACCCTGAGTAGCATTGATAAGAACAGCTGTGTTTTGCTACTAGACCGTCAGTTGTCACCGATAAACGGAATAACTAAAACAGAGATGGGACATTTAAATTTAACATGGCTCCTTTAATGTATAATTTAAAATGTAACAGCATCCGTTCTCTTTTTTTCCACCCATTTCAATTCCACAGTTGTCCGACTTAATATATGCAGAATGAGCTTTTTCAATTTGACTTATTTAATTAATAATTGATTGCGCCAAGCATTGAAAAAGGTTATTTTAAAACTTGCCATTGTTTCAGCAGAGCAGCAACACGTTACTAGTGATGGGACAAGATGGGGAAGTAGGACTTTCTGTATTGTTGGGGAAGGGCATTTTATTTTGTGCTGATCTTGCAGTGGGCCATTAGCGAAAGGTCGACATGCTCTCAATGGGATTGCTGTTCAGATGTCTTTATCCTTCAAGCAGTTCAACGACAGCTAGCTAGTCATAAAGCATGCTCGCGGCATCATACAAGACATTCAAAAAAAGGATGTTTTATTGTCACATACACCGGATAAGTCGTCCAATGTTTTGGAGCCCTTTTGGTCCTCCACATAAAATGTGTTGTAACTTTAGAGTAGTGAGTGGAACCTTACATCCATCAAGTTCTCCCAAGTTATTTGGCTTTTTGGTGCACTGAAAAGCAAATTCCACCAAGAAACAAGGCCAGTCCATGATTCCCTGCGGCCCTCTCTCAAACACACTTTCTTAGCAAAGAAAAGAGGAAGAGCTGAGCAGCTGATATTCTGTATGATGAATGAACATTGCAACCAGCCGCAAGGGTGCGGAACTGCCTGTTCTTAAGGTGAAGAAACATTACCTCGGCCGCTTTTATGATCCTTGCCTCGGTTGGCACCACAATTTCAAACTCTCCTAAGGCAGTGGCTTGTGTAGTGCACCTTGTGAGACGCGCCACCAATCCTCCAACTGCAGCTGCCTCCACTCTTTGCAACAGCACCAAAGTGGCACCTTGCATGACAATTAACCATTAATTATTTGGTTAACATGTTTACTTGGCAACTGTCTGCCAGAGGACCATTCTTATGGTTTGAAATTAAAATTTCTAACATACATTGACAGCTGCGGCAGTTTGCTTCCTTAGCCTATTTCCATTGTTCATTCCCCTCATTGATACCTGCAGTCCAACGTAGGTGGAAACATTCAAAGGGGGTAAAAGATGAATGAGTATTGTGCGTCTGTGATAGTTCCTTATTGATGCACATTTAGATAACACAATGCACTATACACACACGTACACATGGATTGTGTACTGTATATATGTGGTAGTGGTGGAGTAGGGGCCTGAGGGCACACAGTCTGTGAATGTATTGTAATGTTTTTAAATTGTATAAACTGCCTTAATTTTGCTGGACCCCAGGAAGAGTAGCTGCTGCCTTGGCAGTGATCCTAATGGTGATCCTTAATAAATACAAATAAAAAGACAAACAATTGGCGTATTCCGTGGGCTTCAAGGATTGGAAATTAATATGGATAGTTAGCAACTGCTTAAGCTTACACAGGACATAAAGAAACCAGTTCTAACAAATGACCATTGACTGTACATACCTGTCCAAGAGAGGTCATCTATCAACTCAAAGTTCAATATTATAGTATTTGTTAAAAAAAAGAAAAAGACATTTCTAATATTGACATCCTGCTCTTTACAAACATTGTGGTTAGTGCTGAGTATCCACCCTGAGATTGGAAGGTTGGGAGTTCAATCCCTGGTTCCCGATGCATCTCTGCTTGACACTCAGCATTAAGGAGATAGATTAGACTAGTGTCCTGTCCAGGGGATGTACTTGTACATCAAGCTGCCTCATGCTACAGAAACAGGAGATAGATTAGACTAGCGTCCTGTCCAGGGGATGGAAATCTTCATTTCAGTGGGTGTCTGGCTGTACTTGGCACAGGGTTCTCTGTCCTGTTGTTGTGTGCAGCTCCCTCTAACATGCTTGTCTCATAGACTCAAGAAAAAAGAGACTGAGTTATATCAAATGAGCTGCTGATCATCTGGAACCAACAGTGTAGAAAGTATGCCGAGTGCATTATAAGACTTTCTATACAACTTCATGTTATCAGCATTAATAATAATAGCTTATGGCTCCTCCTCATGAAATACCTGGCGATTCCCAGCCCTAATGGATATTAGCTGAATGAGGGATGTGGGCATATATTGCAAACGCAATAAAAACAGTTGGGTTTCCACCAAAAGGTAGCTCAAATCCACATGCATGACCCTAAGACCTTCGCCCAGTGTGACACATCCATCAGTGCTATTCTGTCCAAGTGTGATTTATGATTTAATAAACTCAGCACCTTCTATATGGTTCCCTTTTTGTCTCTATTACGAGGTTGCATGGGAGCCTTTTCCCATGCTCCTGCCATCATCCATAAAAGTGGCACTGTACAACTACACATACTATATGGAACAAACGTGTTGTTTACAGTTTGGTCACAGTCTGTGGCAGAAAGTCCTGGAAAGCGGTTCTGTACTTTATGTCAACATGACTAGGCTTATCTGTCCAGCAGTAGCCTGCCTGCCCCCAGCAAGCTTTATGGAAGCAGTTTTGCTTTCCCTGAGTGGAACGCATTCACACCTGATTTGAGGGATTCTGAGAGCTGCCGGCTGTTGCTAATAATCTTCATGAAGCAGCAACATACGTGGCAAATGTGGAGTAACCACAAATAAATAATTATTTTATTGAACATGAATGTAAACACGCACTTCAATAAGTGTGTTTAATTAATTATTGTCTCTTTGAAAGATCAACTTAACCCAATTACATAATTTAAAGATATAAAGCATAAAAGTATTTACATTTCCTAGGTTAGGAGTGTGTTTACTTCAAAGTTTGAGTTAAAGATTACAATATCATGAAAATGTCATGCATTCATGCCGAGATATAATCTGCATCCCTAATATGATTACCAATGTACAGGCATAGAGAGAGCAATTTGTTGATGATTTCAGAAAGACACAGCAGAGAGCTTTTACCACCAATGAGGCATATTTTGGACAGTTTTGTTTCAGCATAGGCCTATGGCTTTGAAATAAAAAATATGTTGAATGCACTTGTTTGTATATTTCAAAATGTCCAAAAATATGAATTCGATGAACTTGGTATTCCTTGAGTGACTTGTGACTAAAGTACCTTGACACTAATAGCTAAGAACTTGGCATCATGCTGTCATCAACTGTGTCATGCTTTCAACATACATTATAGCCGAACCCTTGTGATCAAATGGGGCCTCTTAATATGCAAGGGATAATCAAGGAGGGGCAATGCGTTCTTTATGGAAAATAACGACGTGGAAGGTGTGTTCCATGACGCACTAACAGAGTGGAACTAACCTTCCACGGAGTTGCATTATTTTCCAGAGAACACATAGAGCTGATTATGATTATGATTAAGGTGAATGCACCAATTTGTAAGTCGCTCTGGATAAGAGCGTCTGCTAAATGACTTAAATGTAAATGTAAAATTATCCCTTTTATACCATGGCTATAATTTAAGACATTTGCCGCTTACATTTTTTTCATTTGCAGGTAGAAATGTGTTCAACATCTACTAAATAGCTAAAGTTGTTGCCTTGGTAACCAAACAAACAGACTTGCTAGTTTAGCTAACCAAACCATCAGACCTAGCATGCTATTATGAACATTTAATTCAACAATGCCAATAATGTTTTAAATTCGACTTCTGCTTTCCAAAGCAGCTCAAACATAGAACATGTAAGAAGAACTGTAGCCATTGAATTCTACCGTGCTGATATAGTATACCGTGCGTTATTGGGAAATAATGCAAGCTCTAGAATGCCAATCCGAAACGAGTATTTAACAAGTGTCAGTGCCAAACAGAGTCCATGGTTGCCATGCCGCTGTGAGGTTGCCTAGGCAGAAAGCTCTGTAAATATTGTACATGTTTTTGTTGTTGTTGTGTTTTATCAACTTTTGATCAACTTTTGGGGTTTTTAATAACTTGTTGATAGATTAACTGAAATATCTGGTGGTATTCCACAGAATTGCAGGACTGATTATGGCAAGCAAGTTTATATGTTTCTTGACAAGCTAGCTAGCTTGCTAATAGGATTTGAATAATGCAGCAACACAAGTGGACTGTGGTGTGAGGAGATGCAGAGGCTCGCATTGTAGGGGGCTTTTCAGGACTACTGCTGACAGAGGTGTGGTAGTCTTACTGGTGCTTTTACAGTTGCCGAAGCATCACCCAGGTGGGTGCTACATTTCAGTAGTGGACGATCCAGCCTGATCTACAGAGGAGGAGCTGTGAACATCAAAGATAACGAGTCGCCCAAAGAAGAGCTGTCAGATGTCTCTACCTCCCTGCGTGGCTGTACTATCTTTGCTCCCTCTTATATTACCTTTCTGAAATGCCTATCATCTAAAGATGTGGAAGACCATCGCACAAGAACAGCCAGAACCCTAGTTTGTTTATTTTGTTTTAAAAGCGACTTTTAGATTCTACTTGTAATGAAAAGAGCTATATAAAATACATATATTATTATTATAACACAATGGAAAAGCTCTTCAAATAAAGATTTCCTGCCCATTTCACTTTTCAGATGCAAAAATGTTGGAGAACAATTAACGGATTTGACCCAGAACATACACACCAAGGTGTGAAAAAGGAGGATGCAGGAAGTGTAGGGGGAAGGAATGAAGAAAGGAAGGAAGACAGAAGCAAACGAGGATAAATATCCCAAGAAACAAGAAGTTGGAAGATGTTGTGGCGATAGATAAATACAGGGAGTCCAAATATAAAACTGAGATAAAACTGTCCAGTTTGAGTGTTTTTTTGCATCTCGTTCCAGTCGCTAGCTGCAGCGAACTGAAAAGACGAGCGACCCAGGGATGTGTGTGCTTTGGGGACCTTTAACAGAATGTGACTGGCAGCACGGGTGTTTACGTGGAGGATGAGAGCTGCAGTAGATATCTCAGTTAGGGAGGGACAGGGCCTAAGAAGGTCCTAAGAGGGCCTAAGGGCCTAAGAAGGTTTTATAAATAAGCATCAACCAGTGCGTCTTACGACGGGTATACAGAGATGACCAGTTTACAGAGTATAGCGTGCAGTGATGTGTCCTATAAGCAGCATTGGTGGCAAATCTGATGGCCCAATGGTAAAGAACATCTAGCCGCTCAAGAGCACCCTTACCTGCCGATCTATAAATTACTCTGTAATCTAGCATGGGTATATACAGTATAAAACTAGTACATTTGCATGACAATTGATCATTACCCAAAATTCCATAATTGCCACAGCCCTACTCTATATGTTAGTAGATACCTCATCAATGGGACTGGATCTTTTGGTCTATATAGAATTTACAAAACAGTTATAAAAGTTACATCAGAAGACTTTCCTTGACTTCTTGTAATTATACAAATGGACTAAGTCGTTTGAAACAAATCAGGAAAAGATAAAGGACCACATATAATAACCCCTACACACTTAAAATAACCCCTACAACAAAATGACTTGAGGAGGTCCTTGTCCTATCTTTCTGTGGTATAATTGCTGACATCAGTAATTCAAAAATTGGAGCAAATAAAAGTGATAAGGGCTGGGGATTTAATTGTCTTGTCTTTTTCCGCTTTTGCCAAATTAAACAGACCAGAGATCTGCTCATTCATTTCCATTAGTTCCCTAGAGAATAGTCTGATATTCAAATCCAAGAACTAATTAGTAGCCTTACAACTGACTTTAATGGGGATGGATAATAGTTTAAAATACGCAAACGGATTGGTCTGTGTTGGGAGTTTGAGAAATTTGAGTGATGTTAATATCTCAATCTTGCTGCACAATACCAAAAAAAGGACAGAAGATGAGGTCAGAAGATGTCCACTCCAGTGAGTTATGATTGCAATTAGAAGGATAAGGACAAAATCTGTCCGACATGTCTAGAATTACAATTTAAATGCGGCTGCAAAAGCAAACCTTTCAGACTTGTGAGTTAAGTGAGCTTCTTCTGTAATACCTCCATGAGCTGAGTCCTTAGATTCTCACAGATTACTTGGCAGCGTGGGGCGTTAAGGAGAGAGAGCTGGCAGTATCTGCATGCCACTATCAAACACCCCACCCGCTTTGACCTTTCCATTAATAACAGCCATCAGTGCACGCTCGGAATGTACAATCTGGAAAGCTCTCAGATTCAGTGTACAGCAGCTTGAGCTGTTGCTCTAGTCTAGTGAGAGGAGGGTTGAGTGAGAAAAGTAGCCATTCCCCAAAGATCTCCCCCAAGCCCAGTAATCCTTGCCAAACACATGAAACGAACGACAAATAAGGGATACTCAAGAGGAAGAAATAGAGATGAAAAATAGATGCAGGTGCTGAGAATAGAGGTTTTACTGTTGACGTGTTCACTGATGAATGACATTCTGAGACAAATTTATCAGATTTGTCATCTAATTCAGTTTATAGCAAAGCAAGCATTAATGAATTGTGTGTCTAGTTGCGTAACCTGCAGGCAGCATCTTGTACTAGTAGAAAAACACTTCCATGGTTTTCCATGAACGACTTAAAGGGGCAATCTGCAGTTCAAACAAAACCAAATCTGCACCTGCCACTGTTTGGTAAACAACTGAGGTTTGGGGCAGGAGAAATAAAACCAAATGTTTTTTTTTACCAAGTTACCCTAGGCAACCCTTAACTGGAAATGTAAAAGTCCAAAAATGGTTTTACCATTAGCAGATTGTTATTATATAACAAGTTACTTGCACCATTTTGAACTAGTTCAGATTTAAGTGATAATGCCAGAGGCCAGTGTTTGGAGGATATATTGGCATGGGTGTTGTTTGTCGAAGGTCGGCAGACCGTGCCAATATATCCTCCAAACACCGGCTTCGAGGGCATTATCACTTTTATACAATGTTCTGCCAACATATTCAAATAATGATTGACATATTTTTATTAAAAAAAAATTTTTTATGAATTTATTCATACTATTTCATCCTTACACAAAAATATAGTCCCGACAAAAATCTTGGGCTGCTACCCAAACAGGTTCGGTTGCCAGAGACGCGACCTGGTCATTAAGTATTTTTGTTCTAAATCTATGGACGCAACCTAGTCATTCATTCTGAATGTTCTGTTGCCATGATGGCTGGTAACGTTCTTATCCTTTGATTGCTAGCTATCCAACTTTGGCTAACATAGTCACATCACACGGTGCTGCTAGAATATCAGCAAGGTTGCTGCATTGCATTTGTTTAAGCTGTTTTCTAGTGATTTTGTTTTGGGTACATACATAACAATGAGCTAATGATGTGAGAATTTGCCTGGCATAGAATATTTGCTTTCTTGCCAGGCCACTGTTCAGAAGAGATAGCCACTTACACAGCAAACACATTCACAATCACAGCTGGAATAACAGGAAACTATATGCATTTCGTGTTTTTCTATTTACCTTTCTTTGTATATATCAATAAAAATGATGCTGATTCATGATTTCGACTGGTGTAGAAAAGCTGCCAGCCTGTCTTATCCCGACTCCCAACCCATTCATTACCATAGGACAGGTGGAGATAAATATTGAAACAATGTTGCAAATTTTGGACAGACAGACAGCAAGGTTTATACAAATCTCTGCTGTTGAAAACAAAATGCTAGTCTAAAAGAAAAGGTAGATAATGTCTAGATGCTTTTTACAGTGTGGATCTAGTACAAGTATTCCCAAACTGGGGTACACGCGCAATGCCGTCAGGGGAACGCCAAATAAAAATGTGATTCACGTTATTTTTTTCACATTTTCAAACAGTCCATTTATAATTTCCAACGGGGCTATACATTTGGGTGAGGTTTTTTTCTTGCCTGAGTAGCTTCGTTTACTGGCATAAATAAAATTAAACCATCTAGTGTTCAGCGAAATGTTACGGGATTTTTGTGTTTAATGACTAAAATATGTATACATTTGACTTAGAATTATAACTAAACAGAATACTACTATATTACTGTAAGAATGAATCTTATTATAATCATAATGTTGAATGTTATGTGTTCCTTGTTAGAAAGAATGGGTTTATCTTCAGACAGGCTAGAATGATGTCTCTACCCAGGTTTGGTTGCAGATAGTTTAACAGGTGGCAGACAGTAATGAGAACTCCAACTATACTGCCATTGTATCCGAGAGGAGGATGGACATTAAAACCTATGACATCATCTTTATTATATAACCTGATGTAAAATGTATTATGATCAGTACTCTCGATAATAAACGCTATTGATTGATTGATTTTAAGACTGGTTTCTGTCCATTTAATGCTGATAATTATCTTACAAATTCTTATGTATGGGCAGAGTGTTTTAATTGAATTAGTTGATAAACATAGGAATTAAATTCCTTTAACACGAAATAACAACACAATGTCAAGTACAGGTAGCGTAGTCAAATAACTAACATCCAATAATTAATCGGTACTCTCTCACGGGAATTCCACTAAGAGTCCATATGTAGCCAAATGTAGCTGCTGCTCATTTCGTTTGCTCGAAAATTGATAAATGGTTAAAAAAGTAAGGCCCATAGAGACACATACCAGCTCTACTGGTAGTACTGCTACTACCAGCAGTACTACACCTGCACCTGTCAACGACAAGTTGTTCTGCTTCCACGAGCACATCCAATGCTAGCATCAGTAATTCTACATTTGTTGTTAGCCCAGCTAGCATGGACACTGACAGTTGTGAATCTGATGCAGCCGAAGAGCTACTGCCCCCTTACCCGGGAAAGCACCGAACAACAGACAGGGATATTGGACCATCGAAGAGCCGCAAATATGATGAGAACTACATTGATTTGGGGTTCACTTATATTAGGAGTAGTGCCTTTCCTCAGCCACAGTGTGTTATATTTGCAAAAGTACTCTCTCACAACTCAATGAAACCTTCACTCTTGCGCAGACATTTAGAAACAAAACATGCCAATTTGAAAAATAAGCCACAGGAGTTTTTTGAGCGAGAATTAAGACGACTTTCGAGTTGTAAGATATGTATAAAAGCAACAGATACCATTAATAAGAAGGGGCTAGAAGCGTCTTATATGGTGATATTGTGTCTTTGGCATCATTAAAGGTGAAGACTGTTATTTTATCAAATGAATTTTCTGTAATTATTATTACGTGATTAAACTAATCATGTAAATTTAATTAACTAGGAAGTCGGGGCACCACGGATATTTTAATATCTAATCAATTAGTCTTCTATTAATTAATTATTCTTACCTTATGTCAGTCTCATTTCAAACAACATAGAATTATTGGTTATCTGTACGAACCCAGTCTAAACTATGAATCCTCCTGTCACGTTCCTGACCTGTTTTCCGTTGTTTTTTGTATTTGTTTAGTATGGTCAGGGCGTGAGCTGGGTGGGTAGTCTATGTTATGTGTTTCTATGTTGGGTTCAATGTGTTGCCTGATATGGTTCTCAATTAGGGGCAGGTGTTTGACGTTTCCTCTGATTGAGAACCATATTAAGGTAGGCTGTTCTCACTGTTTGTTTGTGGGTGATTGTCTTCCGTGTCAGTGTTTGTACCACACGGGACTGTATCGGTTGTTCTAGTCTGTACCTGTTAGTGCGTTCTTCGTGTTTATGTAAGTTCATATGTTCAGGTCGGTCTACGTCGTTTTTTGTTTTGTAATTTCTCAAGTGTGTTACGTATTCGTCTTGTCTAAATCAATTCATCATGTCTTCACAACACGCTGCGTTTTGGTCCGATCCCTACACCTCCTCTTCAGACGAAGAGGAGGAAATCAGCCGTTACACCTCCATACACCAATTGGCTTAATCATTTATTTACTAACTAACTAAATAATCACAGAAATGCATAACAAACAAACAGTAGATATTGGTTACTAACAATGATAGGGAAGATCCCATAGTGGGCTAAACCGACATGACGGCTTGGTATACAAAGAAAAGGGGATCGATAAGGTGTGGGAAAGACAAAATGGATCACTACACACAGTGGATATTTATATTCTTTGAAATGCTAATCCTTAGCACATGAACGCTCGCTCATTCGGGAATAATTGCAATCAATATATTTACGCCCATATGTCATTGTGGTCTTCTCCGGAATCGTCAGTCCGTCTGTGGGAGAGTCAGTTCACCAGAGAGTCTCTGGTTACTCATGGTGGTTGCTCTATCGGCGGCTCCTGATAGTGTCTGTTGTAATGGATACGTCAGGCATCCATTGTTCTTAGAGTAGATGTTTCGGTGGTTGTCGGTATTCGCATCCCAGGTTTACATAATTTCTAGCTGCAGACTAGTAATTAGTATCTAAGCTGTGCTCTTATTCTGTAGGGATTGATAGTCTCAGAGTTGAACCATTTCTAGCTGTGTAGCCAATGCTCCACGTGGTATGGTTTTCTAGTCTTGGTACTCAACTATTCGCAATCACAGCACCCGCTGTGGGTTTGCTTAGTGTTGGTACTCAAACCTGTGCCACCTCAGCTTACACCGAGGTATGCGTGGTCTGAAGAGGATTTCCTCAGGAGGGGTTTTTATTCGTAACAATAGAAAAGGGCAGTTCCACGCCAGATCATGTCTGTGCTCACGGGGGCGTGGCCGCTGACTTGTTAAACTTTACAGGGAATACAATTATCTCAAAATTAAAGGTTAACATCACATTACATCATTTCACAAATAGTTGCATCTTTACTCGTTCATTTTATACAAGAATTAGATGCAAACACCATAATTGAGAAATGTACACATTTAGAGATATAGTTATGTGTGTTTCCTGTTCTTTGTGAGGTCACCAAATGAAACACACTCAACATAACTGTCCCTTAAGTGTCCACGGACCCTTCCCACATTCTCGCAAGTGGACATATAGTTTCATTTTCCCATTTTGGGGATTTAGGAGTTCGGCCACGTGAAATCCTTTGTTCTCTCTCTGTATTCTCTCTTTCTGCATGGCCAGGGAGAGAGAGTCTCCACCAGGAATTTACGACCTGAGATAACAGAACCTGGGAGTAGGAGAGAGTGAGAGAGGGGGAAGCCACGATCTACACCCAGAAAGGGCCACGTCATGACAGTGAGCTACCGAGTGGCTAGGACAGGCAAGCCCCATACTATTGTGGACGACTTAATTCTTCCTGCTGCCGCAGAAATGGCTGGGAAAATGCTGGGGGAAAAGGTCAAAAAAAACTATACAGACAATGTCTTCATCAAACAACACAGTTTCACGACGCATCATTGACATGGCACGAGATGTTTTGAAACAATTACTGCTCCTGGTATATGTCCGTTACGTTTAAGGGGGTCAATTAAGGAAGACATCCTCTTCTGCAAACCGACACCACTTGGGTACACTGCAGCATCCACCAAGAGGCTCTTGCTGACAAGCTGTCAGGCATTCCCTTGCAGCAAGAGCCTCTCGGTGGATGCTGCAGTGTACCCAAGTGGTGTCGGGAGCTACTGCTTGCACGCGCATTACCACTCCACTATGTCTCCCTGCCATGGCTTTTGCGCCATCGGTACAGATACCAACACATCTTGACCACCAAAGTCCATTTGATGTCACAAAGCTGTCCAGTACGTTTTGGACACTACAGTGTCACAAAGCTGTCCAGTACGTTTTGTTAAAACAAAGCCCCTGAACTCTCATGTATTTTCTGCACTATGCAATGATATGGGCAGCGACCATGTTACACTTTTACAACATTTAGAAGTGCGCTGGTTATCAAGGGGCAAAGTATTGACACTTTTTTTTTTAATTGAGAGACGATCTTAAAGTTTTCTTTAGTGACAATAATTTTCACTTGTCTGACCGCTTGCACGATGACGAGTTTCGCACACGACAGGCCTATCTGCGTGATGTTTTTTCTCACCTGAATGATCTGAATCTAGGATTACAGAGACTCTCCGCAACTATATTCAATGTGCGGGACAAAATTGAGCCTTTGTTTAAGAAGTTGGAGCTCTTCTCTGTCTGTATTAACAAGGACAACACACAGGTCTTTCCATCATTGTATGATTTTTTTGTGTGCAAGTGAACTCAAGCTTACGGACAATGTCAAATGTCATATAGCGAAGCACCTGAGTGAGTTTGGTGTGCAATTACGCAGGTACTTTCCCGAAATGGATGACACAAACAACTGGATTCGCTATCCCTGTCATGCCCTGCCTCCAGTCCACTTACCGATATCTGAACAAGAGAGCCTCATCGAAATTGCAACAAGCAGTTCTGTGAAAATGGAATTTAATCAGAAGCCACTGCCAGATTTCTGGATTGGGCTGCGCTCAGAGTATCCTGCCTTAGCAAATTGCGCTGTTAAGACTCTGATGCCTTTGCAACCATGTACCTATGTGAGAGTGGATTCTCGGCCCTCACTAGCATGAAAACTAAATACAGGCACAGACTGTGTGTGGAAAAAGACAGACTCTCTCCAATACAACCCAACATTGCAGAGTTATGTGCATCCTTTAAAGCACACCCTTCTCATTAACCTGTGGTGAGTTATTCACAATTTTTGACGAACAAATAATGTTTTATATGTAAGATGGCTAAGTAAAGAGCAAAATGATTGATTATTATTCGATTATTATTTGTGCCCTGGTCCTATAAGAGCTCTTTGTCACTTCTCACGAGCCGGGTTGTGACAAACTCACACTCATTCTTATGTTGAATAAATGTATTGTATAATGTGTGTGTGGCAAGCTTACAATGATGGCAAAAAACAACATTTGAGAGTGCGCTGACCCTGGTGCTAGATGGGTTACGCAGCTGGAGGTTGAATGTTTGAAAGGGTTTGGGACTATAAAAAGTTTGGGACCTCTGATATATAGTATATAAATTGCCTGGCTGGGTTGACGAGACAGTGGATTGAGCAGTCAGATGGAATAGAGTAAATACAACCTCAGGAGGCTGAAGAAATTCGGCTTGTCACCAAAAGCACTCACAAACTTCTACAGATGCACAATCGAGAGCATCCTGTCGGGCTGTATCACCGCCTGGTACGGCAACTGCTCCGCCCACAACCGTAAGGCTCTCCAGAGGGTAGTGAGGTCTGCAGAACGCACCACCGGGGGCAAACTACCTGCCCTCCAGGACACCTACACCACCCGATGTCACAGGAAGGCCATAAAGATCATCAAGGACAACAACCACCCAAGCCACTGCCTGTTCACCCCGCTATCATCCAGAAGGCGAGGTCAGTACAGGTGCATCAAAGCAGGGACCGAGAGACTGAAAAACAGCTTCTATCTCAAGGCCATCAGACTGTTAAACAGCCACCACTAACATTTAGCGGCCGCTGCCAACATACTGACTCAACTCCAGCCACTTTAAAAATGGGAATTGATGGAAATTATGTAAAAATGTACCACTAGCCACTTTAAACAATGCCACTTAATATAATGTTTACATACCCTACATTACCCATCTCATATGTATATACTGTACTCTATATCATCTACTGCATCTTGCCATCTTTATGTAATACATGTACCACTAGCCACTTTAAACTATGCCACTTTATGTTTACATACCCTACAGTACTCATCTCATATGTATATACCGTACTCTATACCATCTACTGCATCTTGCCATGCCGTTCTGTACCACCACTCATTCATATATCTTTATGTACATATTCTTTATCCCTTTACACTTGTGTGTGTGTATAAGGTAGTAGTTGTGGAATTGTTAGGTTAGATTACTTGTTGGTTATTACTGCATTGTCGGAACTAGAAGCACAAGCATTTCGCTACACTCGCATTAACATCTGCTAACCATGTGTATGTGACTAATAAAATTTGATTTGATTTGAAATAGGCATTTGTGGAACTTGTGGAATAGACACCGGCTGAAATGCGGATTTAACCAATTAGCATCCAGGATTAGAGCCACCTGTTGTATAAATATTATGTAGACAGTGTTTTACTGTAGAATCACCTGAATACATTCACTGCATGCATTGTACACTAAGGTCATGATGCCAAACATCAATTGAACTGTGCTATACACCAAGGCAGCAAAACACCGCCAATCGTGTTTGTTTATCTTTTGGGACCTCTGCTCGGGAGGTGGCATGCCAATATCTAACCTACTCCTGTTGGCCAATGTAATCCAATTTTCTCACTGACATGATATTCAACACCTGCCATGTCCCCAATATCCTGACAGCACTGACAATGAGCAGCCAGTCCCTCCAAAAATCATCAGAATAGACAGAAGAAATGTCACGGCATGTAAAAACATTGTTCCCGCCGGGAGTCTTTCAAAGGACGTACGTTTGTGGATGAAATGTAGATTTCCTCTCCACTTTGCGTGCATGAAATTAACCTTCACATATTACCAACCCTTGTACTTGCTGACGAGGCATGTCATTTTTGTGCTGAACACCGCTGCGATGAAAGTCATTCCATACAAGCCTATATCTCTTCATTACATTAGGGTCCAGCTTCAGCTTTTTACAGTCTAATTGACCGCAAGGTGCTTCGCTGGCGTGCCATACATTTACATATCACAAGAGATTATTCATACACATTTTCAATTATACAGACCACTGCTGTCTGTATAATCGTGTAGGTAATTATACAGGTGGTATGGCATAAGCTTAAAGGGATAGTTCAGGATTTTGGCAATGAGGCCCCCCAGAGTCAGATGAACTTCTGGATACTGTTGGGTTCACCTTGGGGTCATGATAGGGGCTGTACCAAATGTTTGATGTATTATAATAATTGATTATGCTTATGTTGTATTAATAGAAGGGGAAGGATTATAAGACCCCAACCCCCTTACTTTTATAGGGTCCTAGCCTACAGATTGACAAAATATATATACATTATAAGGTTTAACATTGTTCCACAGTACTTTTCTAGTCTCTGCTTCTTATAAAAAACGGTCTGAGAGATGTGTGAGTTATGGCAGTCAAAACAGGGTGTCTGTGAGAAAGAGCCTCAAAGATAAAAGAGATGCAGCGACACAGAACTCTACAGGGGAGTGAAAGAGATAAGAGAATAGTCAGACATTCCACTATAAATCAACTTGGGGAGTTGACATTTACTGCTGAGCCTTTAGATAACACTGAAACTCTTGTTTGTAAAGCTGTGTAGGCATGGGTTTGGTCTCATGAGTAGAAGGTAATGACATAGGCAGTGACATCACTAAGATATATGACTGCAGGCATAATAAAACAACTTGGACCCTTTTCTATTTTGCAGAACTTACTCGGAAACATGCTTGCTATGTTCCTGTTGTCAACTTCTGTCTGCAATTGCATAAATAAAGGTTTTTGATTGATTTACATAAAGATATTGTCTAATTGCTGATTTCACCAATGAGCCAATGATTGACAAGGAACAAAGAACGAACCCCAACAATATCATTTTTATATCTCTGCGTGCAGTTAGTTGCCATATATCATTTGCACAATAGTTAACTAGTGTTAGTGCAATGACTGGAAGTCTATGGGAATACCTAGCATGTTAGCGGCTCCTGTAGACTTCAAGTCATTGGGCTAACGCTAGTTAGCATTGGCTCGCAAAACTACCTCTTAGGGCCCATTTCCATACAGTGTTTAACCCAAAAGGCTCAGACAAAAGGCTGGTATTCATGTCTCACTGTGTCAGGGCTTCGGCAGACAGGCCCTCACTTGGGGCCCAAGCCAGGCCACTGGTACTTTTCAGCTGGCATTTACATAACAATGGTTTACGTGAACTTTAACACCTCACAAAGCAACAGTTTTTATTATGCAGAGGTTGTTGATTCTGCTATTCACTGTCAGCCCTGGCTATGGAAACACAATTTCCCTAGTATAACATAGGGGTGTATACACTAGTGCAACACTGGTGTTACAGTCGAAAAGCAGCGTAACTTCCTTCATACTGGACGCAGATACATAAAAAATGGTATCCACGAGTTCATCTGACTTTAGGGAAGTACATAAAGGGCTTCATTGACGAAATTCCGAACTCTCCCATTTGACAAATCACACAGTTCATCTTTCCCTCAATTCTGACTATTCTTCCAGTCCCTGCCGCTGAAAAACATCCCCACAACATGATGTTGCCACCACCATGCCTCACAGGGATGGTGCCAGGTTTACTCCAGATGTGACGCTTGGCATTCAGGCCAAGAAGTTCAATCTTGGTTTCATCAGACCAGAGAATCTGGTTGTCCTTCTGGAAGGTCCTGGGTCAACGGGTTCAAGGTCAACGGGTTCTTGGTCACCTCTCCGACCAAGGCCAGCTCTAGGAAGAGTCTTGGTGGTTCCAAACCTCTTTCCCTTTAACGAATGATGGAGGCCACTGTGTTCTTGGAGACCTTTAATGCTGTAGACATCTGTGCCTCGACACAATCCTGTCTCAGAGCTCTACGGACAATTCCTTCGACCTCATGGCGTGGTTTTTAGGCAGAGTTCCTCTGTCCAGTGTCTGTGTTCTATCGCCCATCTTAATCTTTTCTCTTTATTGGCCAGTCTGAGATATGGCTTTTTCTTTGCAACTCTGCCTAGAAGGCCAGCATTCCGGAGTTGCCTGTTGACTTCACTGTTGACGTTGAAACTGGTGTTTTGCGGGTACTATTTAATGAAGCTGCCAGTTGAGCACTTGTGAGGCGTCTGTTTCTCAAACTAGACACTCTAATGTACTTGCCCTCTTGCTCAGTCGTCCACCGGGGCGTCCCAATCCTCTTTCTATTCTGGTTAGAGACAGTTTGCGCTGTTCTGTGAAGGGCGTAGTACACAGCGTTGTACGAGATCTTCAGTTTCTTGGCAATTTCTTGCATGGAATAGCCTTCATTTCTCAGAACAAGAGTAGACTGACGAGTTTCAGAAGAAAGTTCTTTGTTTCTGGCCATTTTGAGCCTGTAATCGAACCCACAAATGCTGATGCTCCAGATACTCAACTAGTCTAAAGAAGGACAGTTTTATTGCTTCTTTAATCAGAACAACAGTTTTCAGCTGTGCTAACATAATTGCAAAAGGGTTTTCTAATGATCAATTAGCCTTTTAAAATGATACACTTGGATTAGCTAACACAATGTGCCATTGGAACACAGGAGTTGTCACGCTCGTCGTCCACCTCATCAGAGGAGGAGTAGTTTGAAGGATCGGAGGACCAATATGCAGCGTGGTAAGTGTTCATCTTGATATTTATTAACACAGAGAACACTTAACGAAACTATACAAAAATAACAAACAACGAAACGTGAAGATGTATATAAAAAGTGCAGGCAACTAACACATAGACAATCACCCACAACCCACAATGACAAAATAGGCTACCTAAATATGGTTCCCAATCAGAGACAACCACTAACACCTGCCTCTGATTGAGAACCATATCAGGCCAAACACAGAAACAGACAAACTAGACATACAACATAGAATGCCCACTCAGATCACACCCTGACCAAACAAAACATATAAACATACAAAGCAAACTATGGTCAGGGCGTGACAGGAGTGATGGTTGCTGATAATGGGCCTCTGTACGCCGAGACAGGCGGAGGTAGCGGTCCTGCTGCTGGGTTGTTGCCCTCCTACGGCCTCCTCCACGTCTCCTGATGTACTGGCCTGTCTCCTGGTAGCGCCTGCATGCTCTGGACACTACGCTGACAGACACAGCAAACCTTCTTGCCACAGCTCGCATTGATGTGCCATCCTGGATGAGCTGCACTACCTGAGCCACTTGTATGGGTTGTAGACTCCGTCTCATGCTACCACTAGAGTGAAAGCACCGCCAGCATACAAAAGTGACCAAAACATCAGCCAGGAAGCATAGGAACTGAGAAGTGGTCTGTGGTCACCACCTGCAGAACCACTCCTTTATTGGGGGTGTCTTGCTAATTGCCTATAATTTCCACCTTTTGTCTATTCCATTTGCACAACAGCATGTGAAATGTATTGTCAATCAGTGTTGCTTCCTAAGTGGACAGTTTGATTTCACAGAAGTGTGATTGACTTGGAGTTACATTGTGTTGTTTAAGTGTTCCCTTTATTTTTTTGAGCAGTGTATATATAGTTAAAAGTTTAGACACACATACTCATTCAATGGTTTTTCTTTATTTACAATGTAGAAAATGGTAAAAATAAAATAAAAACTTAAATGTGTAGGTGTGTCCAAACTTTTGACTGGTACTGTGTATATATCCACATCACTCAAATGATTCACTTTCACACTGTAACACACACCTATGTAGATTAGGTGACTGCATCTGTCCTCGTGCTCCTAGACCTTAGTGCTGCCTTTGATACCATCGATCACCAAATTCTTTTGGAGAGATTGGAAACCCAAATTGGTCTACACGGACAGGTTCTGGCCTGGTTTAGATCTTATCTGTCGGAAAGATATCAGTTTGTCTCTGTGAATGGTTTGTCCTCTGACAAATCAACTGTACATTTCGGTGTTCCTCAAGGTTCCGTTTTAGGACCACTATTGTTTTCACTATATATTTTACCTCTTGGGGATGTCATTCGAAAACATAATGTTAACTTTCACTGCTATGCGGATGACACACAGCTGTACATTTCAATGAAACATGGTGAAGCCCCAAAATTGCCCTCGCTAGAAGCTTGTGTTTCAGACATAAGGAAGTGGATGGCTGAAAACGTTCTACTTTTAAACTCGGACAAAACAGAGATGCTTGTTCTAGGTTCCAAGAAACAAAGAGATCTTCTGTTGAACCTGACAATTAATCTTGATGGTTGTAAAGTCGTCTCAAATAAAACTGTGAAGGACCTCGGCGTTACTCTGGACCCTGATCTCTCTTTTGACGAACATATCAAGACTGTTTCAAGGACAGCTTTTTTCCATCTACAGTAATCCCTCGTTTATCGCGGGGGTTACGTTCCGAAAATGACCCGCGATAAGTGAAATCCGCGAAATAGAAAACTTTTTTTTTTTTTACAATTAGCAACTATTACATGTATACAAATACAGTGACTCACGTGTAGGCCGTTTCGTCGACATTATGGGTTTAGGAGATGTTCGAAATTACAAGATAATTTGGCCAACTTAATGTAAATTTGCCAAGCTGTTTTATGTACGTACACATAACTGCACGAGACGACAAAATGATAGCACAATTCGTAGCATGTTTTGATACAAGAAGCGGGAGTGAGTTTTTAGCGAATCAGAATGCAGAGCACAATGCACCAAAAAAAAAAAAAAAATGCATTATGAAAATCCGCGAAATAGCGAATCCGCGATAAGTGAACCGCGAAGTGGCGAGGGATCACTGTACGTAACATTGCAAAAATCAGAAACGTTCTGTCCAAAAATGATGCAGAAAAATGTATCCATGCTTTTGTTACTTCTACGTTAGACTACTACAATGCTCTACTTTCCGGCTATCCGGATAAAGCACTAAATAAACTTCAGTTGGTGCTAAATACGGCTGCTAGAATCCTGACTAGAACCAAGAAATTTGATCATATTACTCCACTGGCTTCCTGTTAAGGCAAGGGCTGATTTCAAGGTTTTATTGCTAACCTACAAAGCATTACATGGGCTTGCTCCTACCTATCTTTCCGATTTGGTCCTGCCGAACATACCTACACGTACGCTACGGTCACAAGACGCAGGCCTCCTAATTGTCCCTAGAATTTCTAAGCAAACAGCTGGAGGCAGGGCTTTTTTTTGTAGATCTCCATTTTTATGCAATGGTCTGCATACCCATGTGAGAGACGCAGACTCGGTCTCAACTTTTAAGTCTTTACTGAAGACTCATCTCTTCAGTGGGTCATATAATTGAGTGTAGTCTGGCCCAGGAGTGTAAAGGTGAACGGAAAGGCTCTGGAGCAACAAACCGCCCTTGCTGTCTCTGCCTGGCCGGTTCCCCTCTCTCCACTGGGATTCTCTGCCTCTAACCCTATTACAGGGGCTGAGTCACTGGCTTACTTGTGCTCTTTCATGCCGTCCCTAGGAGGGGTGCGTCACTTGAGTGGGTTGAGTCATTGACGTGATCTTCCTGTCTGGGTTGGCGCCCCCCCTTGGGTTGTGCCGTGGCGGAGATCTTTGTGGGCTATACTCGGCCTTGTCTCAGGATGGTAAGTTGGTGGTTGAAGATATCCCTCTAGTGGTGTGGGGGCTGTGCTTTGGTAAAGTGGGTGGGGTTATATCCTTCCTGTTTGGCCCTGTCCGGGGGTATCATCGGATGGGGCCACAGTGTCTCCTGACCCCTCCTGTCTCAGCCTCCAGTATTTATGCTGCAATAGTTTATGTGTCGGGGGGCTAGGGTCAGTTTGTTATATCTGGAGTACTTCTCCTGTCTTATCCGGTGTCCTGTGCGAATTTAAGTATGCTCTCTTTAATTCTCTCTTTCTCTCTTTCTTTCTCTCTTTCGGAGGACCTGAGCCCTAGGACCATGCCCCAGGACTACCTGGCATGATGACTCCTTGTTGTCCCCAGTCCACCTGGCTGTGCTGCTGCTCCAGTTTCAACTGTTCTGCCTGCGGCTATGGAACCCTGACCTGTTCACCGGACGTGCTACCTGTCCCAGACCTGCTGTTTTCAACTCTCTAGAGACCGCAGGAGCGGTAGAGATACTCTTAATGATCGGCTATGAAAAGCCAACTGACATTTACTCCTGAGGTGCTGACTTGCTGCACCCTCGACAACTCCTGTGATTATTATTATTTGACCATGCTGGTCATTTATGAACATTTGAACATCTTGGCCATGTTCTGTTATAATCTCCACCCGGCACAGCCAGAAGAGGACTGGCCACCCCTCATAGCCTGGTTCCTCTCTAGGTTTCTTCCTATGTTTTGACCTTTCTAGGGAGTTTTTCCTAGCCACCGTGCTTCTACACCTGCATTGCTTGCTGTTTGGGGTTTTAGGCTGGGTTTCTGTACAGCACTTTGAGATATCAGCTGATGTAAGAAGGGCTATATAAATACATTTGATTTGATTAGGCCGCATCTCTCCAGAGTATTCAAATTTTCCGCCTAAAACGTTGTTCTCTCCTGGCTAATCATCATAGACCAATGTTTTCTCTCCATGTAATTAGAATGAAGAAAACAAATCCTCCAGTCAGCGTGATTACCTCCTGTCACTCCAAGCACCTCTTTCCCCTAATTTAATGTATTGCTCAATGATCACTCCACAGTCATAAAGGCAAGAGGCTCCCTCCCCCACCCCCACTTGAAGTCCATTTCCTAGTCATCAGCCATCGTCTGATAAATGCCAGCTCTGGGAGGGCACTCTTTGTTTTGAAGATGTGCTATTACTGCACCCACTCTCCGACACTACTGATTAATGCCCAGGCCCTTTGCTGTTCAGCTTGACAGTGTAACAAATGATACAGGATTAATAAGCCCCTGTCCTCACCAATGAGAGCAACAAAGAGCCAACCCAACTACAGTTTGGACACTACACTACATGTGAGGAGTTCTGTATATACGGTGTTATGTAAGTACTGGTGTTTAGTCACAACTGATGGTTGTTCCCGGTCTAGTACTAGATTAGGCTTCTGATTGGGCTTTCCTATTAAACATACAGTGCACTCTGAAATTATTCAGATCCTTTGACTTTTTTCACATTTTGTTACATTACAGCCTTATTCAAAATGGATGAAATATTATTATTTTTTCATCATTCTACACACTCTACCCCATAATGGCAAAGCGAAAACAGTTTTTTTTTTTATTGTAGCTAATTTATAAAAAATAAAAAAGCATAAATACAGTATATTATTTACATAAGTATTCAGACCCTTTGCTATGAGACTCGAAATTGAGCTGAGGTGCATCCTCTTTCCATTGATCATCCTTGAGATGTTTCTACAACTTGATTGGAATCCACCAGTGGTAAATTAAATTTATTGGACATGATTTGGAAAGATACACACCTGTCTATGTAAGGTCCCATGACGTCGAAGGAATTGTCCCTCGAGCTCTGAGACAGAATTGTGTCGATGCACAGATCTGGGGAAGGGTACCAAAACATTTCCGCAGCATTAAAGGTTCCCAAGAACACAGTGGCCTCCATCATTCTTAAATGGAAAATGTTTAGAACCACCAAGACTCTTCCTAGAGCCCAGCCAAACTGAGCAATTGGGGGAGAAGGGCCTTGGTCAGGGAGGTGACCAATAACCCGATGGCCACTCTGACATAGCTCTAGAGTTCCTCTGTGGAGATGGGAGAACATTCCAGAAGGACAACCATCTCTGCAGCACTCCACCAATCAGGCCTTTTTGGTAGAGTGGCCAGACGGAAGCCACTCCTCAGTGAAAGGCACATGACAGCCCGCTTGGAGTTTGCCAAAAGGCACCTAAAGAACTCTCAGCCAATTAGAAATAAGATTTGCCAAATACAGGTGTTCCACGCGTGTAGCGTCATACCCAAGAAGACGCGAGGCTGTAATCACTGCCAAAGGTGCTTCAACAAAGTACTGAGTAAAGGGTCTGAATACATACGGAAAATAGATATTTCAGTTTTTGCAAAAATGTCTAAAAAACAGTTTTTGCTTTGTCATTATGGGGTATTGTGTGTAAATTGATGAGAAAATGTGTTTTTGTCCATTTTAGAATAAGGCTGTAAAGTAACAAAATGTGGAAAAAGTAAAGGGGTCTGAATACTTTCTGAATGCACATTTGTGCAAATGTATTGAAAATGAAATACAGAAATAACTCATTTATATAAGTATTCACACCCCTGAGTCAATATATGTTAGAATCACCTTTGGCAGCAATTACAACTGTGAGTTTTTCTGGCTAAGTCTTTAAGAGCTTTGCAGACCTGGATTGTACAATATTTGCACATTAGTCTTTTTAAAATTCTTCAAGCTCTGTCAAGCCTTTTTCAGGTCTTGCCATAGATTTTCAAGTCGATTTAACTAAAAATGGTAACTAGGCCACTCAGCAACATTCGGTGTCGCCTTGGTAAGCAACTCCAGTGTAAATTTGGCCTTGTGTTTTAGGTTATTGTTCTGCTGAAAGGTGAATTCGTCTCCAAGTGTCTGTTGAAAAGCAGACTGAACCAGGTTTTCCTCTAGGATTTTGCCAGTGCTTAGCTCTATTCTGTTTATTTTTATCCTAACTTCCTAGTCCTTGCCGATGACAAGCATACCCATAACATGATGGAGCCACCACCATGCTTGAAAATATGAAGAGTGGTATTCAGTAATGTGTTGTGTTTGCCCCAAACATAACGCTTTGTATTCAGGACATAAAGTTCACTTATTTGCTACATTTGTTTGCCATTTTACTTTAGTGCCTTATTGCAAACAGGATGCATGTTTTGGATTTTTTAAATTCTTTACAGACTTCCTTCTTTTCACTCTATCAATTAGGTTAGTATTGTGGAATAACAGAAATGTTGTTGATCCATTCTCAGTTTCCTCCTATCACAGCCATTAAACTATGTAACTGTTTTAACATTACCATTGGTCTCATGGTAATGTCCCTGAACAGTTTCCTTCCTCTCTGGCAAATGAGTTAGGAAGGAAGCCTGTATCTTTGTAGTGACTGGGTGTATTGATACACCATCCAAAGTGTAATTAATAACTTCACCATGCTCAAAGGGATATTCAATGTCTGCTTTTTTGTTTTTTACCCATTTATCAATAGGTGCCCTTCTTTGTGAGGCATTGGAAAACCTCCTTGGTCTTTGTGGTTGAATCTGTGTTTGAAATTCTCTGCTCGACTGAGGGACCTTACAGATAATTGTATGTGTGGCATACAGAGATGAGGTAGTCATTCAAAAATCATGTTAAACACTATTATTGCACACACAGTGAGTTCATGCAACTTATTATGTGACTTGTTAAGCACATTTTTACTTGTGAACATATTTATGCTTGTCATAACAAAGGAGTTGAATACTTAATTATTTAGTAAAAATTTGAAAAACATAATTCCACTTTGACATTATGGGGTATTTTGTATAGGCTAGTGACAAAACATCTACATTTTATCCATTTGAAATGCATGCTGTTACACAACAAAATGTGGAAAAGTCAAGTGGTGTGAATACTTTCGGGAGGCACTTTATACATTTGCCTTGACTTGGCTAAATAAAAGAAAGTTTAATATCACGGATGTTTATACAGACTGTGCAGAGGATGATTAATATTGGCTTGAATTTTGTATTCGTGCTATCCTCCTCCATACTGTTGAATGCTATTTGGGGGAGCCTCATGCATAATTGCAAATTGTGAGTTCAAGCCTCCCATAACAATGGAACCTTCCCTATACAAAATTAATGTTTCCTGAGAATTTGCAGTACAGCAATTAGTGGCTTTGCTTTGGGCACCTGCATGGGTCTGGGCAAGCTTGCTGCCCACTTTAACTCACTATCAACAGCTGGTCCTAAGTCAGACTAAAACAGAAAATGCTACAATTCTGTTTATTACAACACCATGATATTTTCTTTAGCTCCAAGGGGTTGTCATGCTAACTATAAATGTATATTACTGATACTATAGGATAATGGAAATGTATTTGGATTTCAATTGGTTTGAGCATCGGATTGGATCTTGCTCCTATTCTTGAAGAAAAATTATTCACACAACCAAATGAGTTTCCTGTGTGGACGACATCAGAGTTGGAGGGGAAGAACAGCGGAAACGCCTCAAAGGAATACTGATTTCCACCTTTGGTTGGTTGGCAGCCCGAGTGAGAGCCAGCCCGCTACGGGCTATTGGTGAGAGGAGCCATGCGCAACACCACGGAGAACAATAATCAGAACACCCCCCCTCCCCCCAAGGCCAGGCCTGTATGCCTCTCTCTCCATCTTCCCTCACTTCCAAGTCCAAAACAGCTAAATAAAAATTGGCTTTATTTTCTTTATGAATAAGAGGTTTCCTGCGTGTGAGATGCCGCATGGAGAAAATAATGATCACGTCAGAAACGAAGGGACACAATTTAATGTGAATAAATATTACAGGGGGGATTTTGACGGGGAAATTCTCCTATTTTCCAAACCTCTATATTAAATTGCAAATATAAATTGTACTCATGACTTAATCTCTTTTGCACACAAAAAGGTAATGCTGTATGGAATGCAAGAGGTATTTCTTTGAGGAGGAGGTAATATTGTAGTAATAAAAGTGTCCTTTGGGGAACGAAATGCCATCATATAACCTGTTAATTACTTCGCAAAGTCATGCAGCACCAGAGATCAATAATGTTCAGCGTTTCAGAGGCATTAAGAAACAAATGGCAGCTCCGCCAGGATATTACTTTTGACCTTTCAGTCATTACTCCTTATTTTATGGGGCCAATTCTATATCAAAGCAGAGAGATGACTTTGGGGCTTTGCTAGCGTGGCATAAGGCTTCAGTAGAAGAAACTACTTACACCTGCGTCTTCATTAGCGATTTTAAATGTGACCGGATCTCAAGTATAAGACATGGTTTCATATAGTAACACTATCTAACCTGAAAAGCAGGCACTGCTATGAAGCGATTTCAGTATCAACAGAAACTGTATTTGAATCAAATATTTTAGAATTTGTATTTAGATTTATGCACAAATTTAATCATTGAATTCATAAATTTAACATTTCATGATTTGAAACTGAATTGACTGAATATTGCAATCAGTTTTAACATTTCATTTCAATTTAATTGAATATTCAATATTTAAGTATTCAGTTTCAATATGGTAGATATTGCATTCATTGTCTGTGTATCAAGTTTACAAACTATAATTTCAAGAATATCAAAGTCTCATATATTCAACTTTTCAGATCACATTCAGATTCAGTTTTCAAATGCAGTTTTCTAAATTCAGATTCAAAACCAGAGACAACATCCTGGGACTTTACCAGCAAGGAATGGAAGAGAACAGATTAAACAATCTCTGTGTTAAACAGGTTTCTGGCGGTTTCTGTAGCCAATGTTTTTTCCTATGAATTTGGCTCTAGCGTTTGAAACGTCTGGGCTGTAAGCTATTATGACCCCATTCCTAAATTAAAGCTAAGACTCTCTGGAAGATGGTCGTGACTTCTGTTCCGCTCTATGATGCTCACAGGACACGTTAGAAGGGAGTGTGACAAAAAACGTAATTTGGCCCCCATAAGAATACAGTTGAATATCCGCCATAGCCCTTCTAAGGATATATTTTCCACTCCCTATCTTGCTCTTGTGACTGACTAGGTTTGAACAAGGTCTCCTGCATGTCACAAGACTGTGTTAGCCCACTTAGCTAAAGCCCATTGGGATGAGTTCAGGAATACAAGTCTTCAAGTCTCTAGCGAGGTTACTAATCAAAGAGTGTGGACCTTGGTTACATTTCACTCCCCCTTTGACCTCATACTCAGAGATCACGGCACCAATATAACTGACTGTGTTCGAACTCAGTCCGACTGCACAACAACACTTTCTGTGGGAAACAGAAGCAGAAGGATCAGTGCACCCTTTTTAATGAGTGCAACAGAGGTGGTTTGGTGATCCATGCATGTGATGAGCAACCTTGCCTGAGACCTGAAGACATGTGTAATTTTACTGATGGGGTTCTAACCCAGGTCTCTTGTGTGCCAGACAATGTAACTTTTCAGGGTTACTCATCAGGCAAGTGTGGTCCCCGAACCACCTGTGTTACACTGAATGCATCCGAGAAGGGGAATATATGAAACTTTGCTAAACTTGAAATGATAGTTTGTAAAGTTGATACATAAACAATTAATGCAATATCTATCATATTGAAACTGAATATATAAATATTGAATTTAAAAATGTAATGCAATATTCATTAAATTCAGTTTCAAATCATGAAATTCAAGTTCAATTTATGAATCACAAATGCACAAATATTGAATTCAAATGCAATATCTAAATTCTAATATATTGAATTAAAATACTGAAATCGCTCCTTACACTGCGATCATGGTCGAAGTTGGTGTGAGTTCTAGCCATTTAATGATGTCTAAATGTCCGTCTTCTTAACTGTCATCTCATATCTATGGCATGACTGAGATGATATCAGTGTAGGTTGCAAGATATCCATCCACAGATCATGTCCAGCCATAACATAACACGCATTTCACTCTTTCTACCTGCCCATTACCTGACTACACACATCACTGAGATGTGGCAGAAAGGGCTGCCTCTTCTCAATCAGTCCCAATGTTAAAATGGAGGCCCTGATCCACCACTCTCACCTCTCCCCTGGGAAACATGGCACCCCGGCAGAGCTCTTGCAGTCATGATAGCTTGCCAAGTGCATGGCGATTGCTATTTACCAGTTTATCAAGTGTTTAGCAGGTGCTCCGATCCATCTGTACACTCAAAGTGAATTAGCTTGGCGTGCGCAGGTCTCTGTGGAGGCCAAACTGTCTACAGGAAGCCATTTTCCCTCACACATATGCACTGTGCACACACACACACACACACACACACACACACACACACACACACACACACACACACACACACACACACACACACACACACACACACACACACACACACACACACACACACACACACACACACACACACACACACACACACCACTAACTGGATTGACTGGTTTAGTATGAGAACTAAAATCCTTTTTGAAAATCTGATTTATATACACAATACAATAAAGAGTATGTTTGTTTTAGACTCGAAGAATGGTTCATGAGCTCACAGTCAATTACACTGAAATCATAAAAACTATATTCATCAAATGTTTTCCACTGCTGTTGTATAGCATTGTGTTATTGTTGTTGTTAATTCATCATAGAAAAGCGGGTCCAAATCCATCCTGTTGTTAGATATTCACTGTTTTACAAATTACAAACAGGTGCTTTCTGAGTATACACTTGAATCATAATATGAATCATTTAGCATGAGCTGTGCTTCTGATTGAGGCTAATCCATTCCATTTGAATTTGTAATTTGCAGGCAAAATAGTACAAATGAAGCAATAAACAGAATCAGATGAAGGCTCTGGGAAATTAGAATGAAATTATAGATCAGGTAAATTCAAATCAATGCAGCCAAGGTCACATCAACTGCACCGGGAGACAAATACGGTTGATGTAGTTTTACAGAAATGCACAGATAGAAAATGCTATATAATGCTTCTGGACTTGGCAGGAAATGTTGTTTACTCATCCAGATAAGAGAACTGTGTCTTTTCTAGGTTGTCTGCTTCTATCTTGAGCGTTCTGTAAGGTTGAGTACAGCTTCTGAATATGCCGCCGACATCCCATCTCTTCACTCATCATTCAGCAGGGAGTGCTCCACGGTCATGTTTTCTAGGCCTCTCCAGGAGAATGCAGGTCCCAGAAAATGTCATAAGCACCGAGAGGCTTAAGCTCTTCCGCCACCCTTCACGGGCCACACAAATCAGGTTCCACTTGCCTAACACCCGCTATGAATGTACCATCTCCCCTCGCCTCTCCCCTGCGCTCCCTACAAATGTGTCTTGAATGTGTCATTCCTGAGAGAGAGAGCGAGAGACCGAGAGGGAGAGAAAGTCAAAAATCCCCCTACCGCCATTAGCAACCTCACAATATTAAAAATGTCGGAGTGCGGGGAAATCTGCCTCTCCCATCAGCGTGGTGCCCCGTTATTGTCGAGTCGCCACAGTGTCCCACGCACAGTTTTAATATTTCATTTGCTGACAGGCACTCAGAGCCCGTTGGCCTGTAACAATGACTTCCCGTGGATTCAGGTGGGGTGGGAAGTGGTTGGGGGACTTAAGAACAGGTTGATAAACTCTGCATTGCGATGCAAGGCTGCAAAAGTGTGTTTGCCGTTTTGGTGGGAATCTGTTGCCTCAGACTAACACTGGCGATCCATTATCATCAAACCAGAGGGAAGGAGAAAAAGAGAGACAGCATGTTCTATTCATTAGGCTTTCCAAATGGCTTCTACGCATTCCAAATGTACTGACAATGAAATGTCAACATCCAAAAGGTCCCCCTCTCTTGCAGGTAGGAGAGAGCAAATGTCCCCTCTACATTTGCACAACTAATCCGCTATAATTATGTTTTCCCAAACGGTGAGCCGATAGTCAGCATGCAGACAAGTCATGAATTAAGATCTTATTCCAGATAGTGACAAGAGATCCACATTTGGATAAAAGGAAGTCTATGATTGACTTCTGTGCAGTTTTCTCTTTAAGAGTTGGTGCATAGACATTTCCTATTGCAGAAAGATACACAGTGCATACTAATGCATGCTTACATTTTGAACACTTAATTCGGCAAAGCCAAAGCGAAGAAGGATTTCAATAGTATTAAGAAATATGCAGTACACAAATCCTATCGCCAGACCTGGGGCACCGGTAGTCCTTGAGCTCCCAACATTATAAAGCAATGTGCAATCCACAGGCATAGTTCACCACTAATCCATTATGAATTTTAAAGCTACTTTGTGTGTAATCCATTTGACATCCCCGTGTCCAGTGGGACTGTGTATCAGGCTTCAGGTATCTCACCCTAGTCTAATCAGTCTGTCCTACTGAAGGAAATCATTCAAGGGGCTATCCGACCGCCCTGAATCGAAGTGCTGTTGACAGAGCATATACAGCAGACAAAGCTTTTCAGGGAGGAACTCTGGCCCTGCTTTTGGCATGGCGGGTCACTTAAAAAAACACCAGCACGCGGCATAAGCAGCAGAGAAAAAAGGAAATCGAAAAACAAGATTGAACTCATTTGTATGATCTTTCTCTACGGAGAGAAAGAAAATGCTGTCGACAAGCACCTAAATGCTCCTTCGAGCTAAAGATTGCTCAGGGGAAAAGTGCTTACACTGGGAGCTGAACCAGATTAGATTTGTGCAGGCAGAAGTCTGCTCATCTATGTGTCCTGTAATAGGATTAGGCTGCTACCTCCCGCCACAGACAGATGCTCTATTGGTTTGCGAGGCTAATTTGAATGCTAACACAAGGAATGGGTGAGGGAAGGTATTTGTTTTTCCACTGCTTTCAGGACGGGGGCGTTTCAAACACCGCTATCAGCAGTTTTCCCAATGTGTCGGTGGTGAAGGAAGCATCCCAACGAAGTCAGGCGGTGTCTCTGCGTGGGTGTAGGCTCCACACGTCCACTGCGGGCACTGAGCATTAAATAAATCATTTCTTCCAGCCTCTGCTATGGGTCTACTAGTCACAAGTTGATGGGGCATAGCTAAACTCTCATGTATCTTTAATGGGCAGTAGACCACTGTGTTGCCACTTCTTTATAGGAGCCATAATGCATATTAAACATGAACACCTTCACGGGAGCTGTCTAGTTTGAGTGCACCAGACAAAGCGTCAACCTACACCTCAGGACAGAATACTGACAGGTGCTCTTTAAAGATGTATGTTTACTTTGGAGAAGGTGTTTACGTTAATTAATCAGTGTAGCTCAAATCTAGTAGCAGATATTACAAATCAAGTGTTTTGTTTGGGTGGCTAGAAAAAAATGCTGTGTGGGTAGCCTATATATGGCAACCACAATCTCATTTGCCAACCTTTTCCATTACAAACACAGAGGGAGTGACTTAAACATGCTCTTAAGCTGTTGTCTGACCTCAGGGAAAGGGGGATGGGTGTGTGTGTGGGGGGGCAAAGTTAACACTCAGCATTTCAAAAGGCACCATAAACATGCTACAGTACTCTGTTATACACTCTGGCCCCTCCAGCTCTTCAAGTGCACAAAAGGGAGGTCAAAGCCTGCTGCCGCTCTATATGCAGGCTACGGAGGAGATGGAGAAATCAAGCTGATAGCTCTCTTCCATCAAAAGGCATGGTGTTTATGTTGACATGTAGACTATTGAGATGAGCGCGATGCAATACTTCAGTCATACAGAGTATCTGCACATGTGCACGGCTTCCCTCGCACTGTTACAACGTGGTAGCTATGGGACCAAATCGGCAGAGCAGTTTAGCCTCACGCTTCAATGCTTTTAGTTCTTGCGGAAATTGACCCACTACTGTTTTTACTTTGTGCGTGCAACGTCATCTTGCTGAGTGTAACTTAAACAATCATCTTTGCCTTGTCTCACTTCATTTCCCCCCTCCCTGTTTCTCCACAATGAGCTCTGTTATCACCGCGGTTCAAAGAGAATATATGTTTCTGTGGCTTCTTTTATCACCTCTCTGTCTCTCCTTTTCTGGGAGATACAGACAGAGAGGTTGAAGGGTTGTCTATAGTTTGAATATTGAATACAGGTGTGTTCCTTTTCTCAAGAAATGTTAGAATTGGGGTGATTTTGTGTTTCAAAATCGAACAGTTTGTTGTTATAATGTGACCTTGTGAATGTTCTTAAATAATATAGTACTGTAATCTAATCACATAACAAAACAAAGGTTCTGTAGTGCCTGCACCTTCTAACCAGCTTTGTAGCACGAGTGTGAAAGCTTTTTAAAAACCCCTTTCAAAACATTGAGGGTACCAAGGTCGATCTGATGCTGAGATTGTAATTAGAAAAGAGAACAACCTTGCGTTCTCTCATTCTCCCTCCAAACTATCTCACGGTCTCTACTACCTCCCTCACTCCCTCCCTCCCCTGTTTAGCTACCTCTAAACAAGATAATCTCTCTTCTACGCCCATTTTCTTTCCTTGACCTGTCTGTAGCAGCCTCTGATCCTCCCACACCACTTAAGACTTTCAAAACAAACCACTCAAGATGACCACCCGGGGCTTCCAAGAAGGAGCCTCGCCCTGCCCATCTCCCAGCAGGCGAAAGTGGTCGAAATGACATCATGACAGCCCAGTTCGGGTTGTAAACTGGTTGTAATGATGTCATATAAACCCACTTTAACTCGCTGGGCCCTCCTCCCCTGCCGTCCATAGAGATAAGATCCAGGAGGGCCCTTCGTCACTCAATCCTCCTTCCCTGTTTATTCAATAAAGCCAGTCCAGTCATCCAGCCAAGGCTGAAATTAGCAAGTGTGGAAAGAAAGAGAGTGGTGGAGTATAAGGAGGAGTGCCCACCCCCTTGCTTTCCCATGCAAAGAAGTCCTGGGTAAACTAATTGAATATTGACGGCCCGACTGACTGTTACCTGTGACTTTGGCTGGGAACAAACAAGCGCCAGACTGACTGCCAATGCACTTGGACAGGCCCTGGGGTTTATCCTCTTGATGGAGGCCGGAAATCACTTTACAAATTCGCCACAAACGGCCCTGGCTTGTCCAATAACATCCCTCAACGGAGCAAGTGTTGAAAAAACCTAGCGGGAGGATTTACTTTAAGCTTTTGCTTAAAATGTGTTCCTCTTATAAAGACTTAACCTCCCCTGCAAAGCTTGTCCCTGATGATGGGGGCGAGTGAAAGCAAAATTATGAATTGATTCATGAGGACATGCAGGTGGTGAGCCACTTAACAGATATTGCAAAGTACATGCCTTCCCTCTGGCTAGCCGTGGGATGTTGGGAGGATTTGTAGTCGCTCCCCCACCCCACAGTTCTCACTAATGAACCTCACAACCAAGTGCATATTGTCTGATTAACCACCATAACAAAAATAAGAGAACCTCATCTCATTTTCAACAGTCCTACTGACAGCCAAAACATGAAATAGGTTTCTTCACTCATTTGCTTAAGTTCAACAAATGATTACACCTGCACACACTGCAGCTCTCCAGGACCCTCCAGCATTATGGGGATATGGAGAAAGACAGAAGACGTCAGCATACAAATACAAATACAAATACACAAACACAACACAATGTATTACATGCAGTTAAGAAAACTGGAAAGTCACACGTTTACATTTCCACATATTCAAAGTCTCTGCGTCCTACTGTCCGACCATGTATTGAGCCTACATCTGTCCCACTGTTCAGTCCAATTGCTCAGGGACAGTCTGGACTAATTGTCCTCCTAGACTAGGGTCTCATTGTACTGCGCTTCAACAGCCCTATATTACAATTGATACACGCAACAGTCTTCGGTCTGTTGCGTGTAGAATATCCACATTTCAGGAAATCGTCTGCGAGCTATTCAAGTTTGAAGGTCAGAACGTCTGGCGAATATCAAAATTAAAGCCAACTTTAACAATTCTTTCACCAAACTTTTCACTTCGGACATTATTATCTGCTCTACCAAGCACCTGTCTGGTAAGGTTGAACGACTCCTCTCCTACTCAGCCTCTCCCAAGTGTATGTGACACCTACTCCTGTTAACTGCTGCACTGCTGCTTGGATCCCACCCGGCAATCTGCTACGCGTCTGCCCTGGCCTGTCTCCCCCTGTCTGGAACAGGTACCCCCGCCACACTCCCCCCTCTCTCCCGAGCTGAAGCTCGCCTCCAGGTCCTAAATTATCATTGATTCTATCCAATGTTGACTTAGCCAATGCTTTTTGATACGGGAGACCATTACATTCTTGTGGGTTGGCTAAGGAGTATTTATGTCTCTGAGGGGTCTTTGATCTGGTTTGCTAACTACTTCTCTCAAAGAGTGCAGTGTATAAAGTCAGAATATCTGCTGTCTCCACCACTGCCTGTCACCAAGGCAGTACCCCAAGGCTCAATCCTAGCCCTTTTGTGCAGTTGTCTGTGCCCAACAATGTTTGTACCATGTTTTGTGCCGCTACCATGTTGTGTTGCTACAGTGTTGTTGTCATGTTGTGTTGCTGCCATGATGTCTTAGGTCTCTCTTCATGTAGTGTTGTGGTGTTTCTCTTGTCGTGATGTGTGTTTTGTCCTACATTTGTTTTTGTAATCCCAGCCCCCGTCCCCACAGGAGGCCTTTTGCCTCGTGGTAGGCCATCATTGTAAGTAAGAATTTGTTGTTAACTGACTTGCCTAGTTAAATAAAGGTTAAATAAAATAATAAAAAACAAGAGCGCAGATCATTTCTCGGAGAGTCAGTCAGTTCTCTGCAGCCCTGTGGACAAAGAGAAAATGACCTTTCAGCTCAAAGTGTCTCTCCCTCAGAGTTGTCTGGTGCTGGTTGGAGCATAACCACTTACAGTGGAAATGTGCGGGAGGACAACACAACTAATTCAAACGGAAAGGTCATTGCCATCATTGACTACAGTTAACGTCAAAACTAGCTTTTTCTATGTGCCGCTGCATTATATAAAAAGTTGATATATGTGAGGACATTGCTTGGTTGATACTTTTAGGTTTTTGCCTCATAACATTGAACAGTATGAGCCAATGTCATAATACAGATAGTGTGCACTACTACTTATACATTAGGTTGGCTGTGCCCATTTGTTTTGCAAATGGATATGAGATAAATGGGAAAATGGGACATGAATCTGTTTCAAAGAAATGTCCAGCATGTCTGTAAAACCAATGCTATTTGTACAGTGGCTTGCTCCGCATGCATTCCTCGTCTTGCCCTGTCATTATGTGATTGTTGTGCAATTCAATGTATACACTGTGCAAACCAACCTTCCACTCTATGGCAACTGCATTATAATGGGAGACTCAATTGTACAATGTTAGCTCCTGAAGAGCTGGGCGACAGCTCACTAGAAATGGTTTAAAGTCAACTTCGGAGGTTTTATCGCAATGGAGCGCATGCGTGGACGTGGAACAAGTGCCCCTAGTTTTTGTGTTAAACTTCTCTGCCGCAAGTTGCCATTAATTGGTGTGGCTACATTTCTGAGTTTCCCTTCAAGGGAAAGTACAGAAATGGACATTACTGTCACGTTCGTCGTAGTGATGAGACCAAGGCGCAGCATGATATGAATACATTCTTATTTTAATAAAGAAAGAACACTAAACAAACTAACAAAATAACAAAAACGAACATGAAGCTATATACAACGAGTGCTGAAACAGGCAACTACACATAGACAAGAACCCACAAAACCAAAATGGCAAATGGCAACCTAAATAGGATCCCCAATCAGAGACAACGATAATCAGCTGTCTCTGATTGGGAACCCCAATTCAGGCCACCATAGACCTACAAATTACCTAGACTTTCAAAAAAAACATAGATCTACAAAACCCCTAGACAAGACAAAACATGCATACCCACCCTCGTCACACCCTGACCTGACCAAAATAATACAGAAAACATAGATAACTAAGGTCAGGGCGTGACAATTACAGGTTAGTTGTGTAAATTCTATGACGACACATTTCTGAAGTAGGATAAGCCTATTCAATGTGATATGAGGATGAGTATGTGTCGAAGTGTGATATGATATCTAAGCCATGTGTGTGTTTATTTCTCATTTGTAGATGGAAACAACAGAGAAAACAGATGGTGATAATCCTCTCTACCCTGGTGCGCCACTGACCAAAGGACACTACTCTTAATGATGTCCTTCATCCTCAGACTCAATCAAACAGAAATCGTTCTAGAACATCTTAAGTTGTTCAGTGAACATTCCCCAGGACTGGTGCCAATGGCATCGTATCTTGGTGGAGAGTTTTGCCATTATGAACCTCATTTATACTGTTCCTCTTGCTCTAACTACATAGGAATCAGACTGAGTAGCCGCCCAACACATTGCGCTAGATGTAAGTCAGAATTTGATGCTGACAGTAATCAGAAAAAAATCATTTTTTTCCTGGTATCCTCACAAATTAAGCAACTGCTTGAAAATCCAAATGTGGTTTTGCCAAGAAAGATTACATTAGAAGGGGTTCTCACTGATGTACAAAGTGGAACTGAGTACATAAAGCTTTTACAGAGTGGGGAACTTGGAGATGATGATCTGAGTTTGATATGGAATTGGGATGGAATACTTGTGTTTTATAGTTCAATTACTAGATATGGCCAATTCAGTGCCAGGTAATTGAACTGGAGCCTAAAGACCAAAAGGCTAACATTCTTGTACCCTGTCTGTGGTTTGGAGATAAGAAACCCAATATGTTAACATCGTCTCCATTTGTGGCAGAAGTGCCATTACTGGAGAAAGATGGCATCAAATGGACAGAGAGCATTTTTCGAGAGTCCATGCACTGATACAGTATGTTCTGATTCAGTTGCACATCCTCGTCTGAGGAACGTAAAACAGTTCAATGGGTTTTATGGATGGGATTTCTGTTGTGATAGAGGTGGAGGGCCATATCCTTACTCCAGACCAGAGCCTGCTCCAAGAACTGAGGAAGACAAGCCATGGCAGGAACTCCTCAAGAGCCTGGCATGGGATTCAAAGGGCCGTCGCTATTAATGAATCTACTGTAGAAAAGTTTCAAATGATGAAGGGATTCGTTCCAGAGTACAAGCATAGTTCTCTGCTCTGTGGTTTTATTCATCAAACCATGGACAAGAATAGTACATTGGGAATAAAAACTGATATTGTTGACAAAGAGCTGACTACTATCCAGCCCCCTGTAGAGGACAGGAGAACACCACGACCAGTGCAGGAAAGAAAGTTCTGGAAAGCCAGAGTATAGGGCCTTCCTTTTGTTTTAAGCACTACCTGTGTTGAATGGGGTTCTTCTGAAGAAATACTCGAATCATCTTTTTCTGTTCGTGTTTGGTATCTACACTACATGATCAAAAGTATGTGGACATACTGCTCGTCGAACATCTCATTCCAAAATTATAGGCATTAATATGGAGTTGGTCCCCATTTGCTGCTATAACAGCCTCCACTCTTCTGGGAAGGCTTTCCACTAGAAGTTGGAACATTGCTGTGGGGACTTGCTTCCATTCAGCCACAAGAACATTAGTGAGGTCGGGCACTGATGTTGGGCGATTAGGCCTGGTTCGCAGTCAGCATTCCAATTCATCTCAAAGGTGTTCGATGGGGTTGAGGTCAGGGCTCTGTGCAGGCCAGTCAAGTTTTTCCACACCGATCTCGACAAACCATTTCTGTATGGACCTCGCTTTGTGCACAGGGCATTGTCATGCTGAAACAGGAAAGGTCCTTCCTCAAACTTTTGCCATAAAGTTGGAAACACAGAATAATTTACAATGTAATTGTATGCTGTTGCGTTATGATGTCCCTTCACTGGAACTAAGGGGCCTAGCCCGAACCATGAAAAACAGCCCCAGACCATTATTCCTCCTTCACCAAACATTACAGTTGGCACTATGCATTCGGGCAGGTAGCATTCTCCTGTCATCCGCCAAACCCAGATTTGTCCGTCGGACTGCCAGATGGTGAAGCATGATTCATCACTCCAGGGAACGCGTTTCCACTGCTCCAGAGTCCAATGGCGGCAAGCTTTACACCACTCCAGCCGATGCTTGACATTGTGCATGGTGATCTTAGGCTTGAGTGTGGCTGCTCGGCCATGGAAACCCATTTCATGAAGCTCCCGAAAAACACTTATTGTGCTGATGTTGCTTCCAGAGACAGTTTGGAACTCGGTAGTGAGTATTGCAATCGGGAACAGATTTGTGTGCGCTATGCACTTCAGCACTTGGCGGTCCCATTCTGTGAGCTTGTGTGGCCTACCACTTCGTGGCTGAGCCATGGTTACTCCTAGACTTTTCCACTTCACAATAACAGCCCTTACAGTTGACCAGGGCAGCTCTAGCAGGGTAGACATTTGTCGAACTGACTTGTTGGAAAGGTGTCATCCTATGACAGTGCCACATTGAAAGTTACTGAGCTCTTCAGTAAGGCCATTCTACTGCCAATGTTTGTCTATGGAGATTGCATGGCTGTGTGCTCAATATTATACATCTGTCAGCAACGGGTGTGACTGAAATAGCCAAATCCACTAATTTGAAGGGGTGTCCACATACGTTTGTATATATAATGTATGTTCTCCTCAAAGAAAAGGTCAATCTCAGAGATGTGAACTTGGCAGAACTGGCAATGAAGAAGTTTGTGATCGATTTCCAGAGGCTGTATGGCACTGCCAATGTATCACTCAATGTGCACTTGTTAACACACCTTACAGATAGTGTATGAAACTGCGGGCCCCTTTGGGCAACCTCCACATTCTCATTTGAGTCTTTCAATGGAACACTTCTTAAGTACTTTAATGGAACCACTTATGTCTCTGTGCAAATAGTAAAGAGGAATTTAAAGTGGATGAGTCTATCACAAAGGGCTGCAACTTGCATGAAAGATGCTAATGAGGGTGTACAACAGTTGAGGGTGAGGGTGTACAACCCTAATGAGGGTGTACTACAAAATAGCAACAGATCAACTGATAAATCTGAATGTCTAACTGAAAATGTAAGGGTTCTTGGCAATCCATCTGTTCAGCATATGCTTGCAATTGAAGAATTACTATGTATAAGAGTAAGTAAATGCAGTTATTACAATTGGTTCATTGTTAAAGGCATATTATGTAATTCAGAAGTAAACCAGCTACAAAAAAGAAACAACTTGTCACGTTCTGACCTTAGTTCCTTTTTTATGTCTTTATTTTAGTTTGGTCAGGGCGTGAGTTGGGGTGGGCATTCTATGTTGTTTTTCTATGTTTTGGTCTGTACGTTATATTTCTATGTGTTTGGCCTAGTATGGTTCTCAATCAGAGGCAGGTGTCGATCGTTGTCTCTGATTGAGAATCATACTTAGGTAGCCTGTTTTCCCACTATGGGTTGTGGGTAGTTGTTTTCCATTTTAGTGTTTTCACCATTCGGGACTGTTTCGGTTTTCATTTTGATACTCTTGTTCTTTTTGTATTTTGTATTTCATTCTCATTAAAAGTTATTATGGATACATACCACGCTGCATTTTGGTCCTCCTCTCCTTCCACCAACGAAAGACGTTACAGAACTACCCACCAACAAAGGACCAAGCAGCGTGGGAACACGGACTCCTGGACATGGGAGGAAATGTTGGACGGCAAAGGACCCTGGGCACAGCCGGGGGAGTATCGCCGTCCGAAAGAGGAGCTGGAGGCAGCTAGAGCGGAGCCGCGCCACTGCGAGGAATTGGCGCGAGGTGACGGGCACGAGAGGCAGCCCCAGAATGTTTTGGGGGGAGGCACACGGGTAGATTGGCGGACTCAGTTGGAGACCTGAGTCAACTCCCGTGCTTACCGTGGCGAGAGAGTGACTGGGCAGGCACCGTGTTATGCGGTGATGCGCACGGTGTCCCCAGTGCGCACGCATAGCCCGGTGCGCTACATCGCAGCTACTCGAATCGGCCGGGCTAGAGTGGACATCGAGCCAGGAGGGATAATGCCGGCTCAGCGCATCTAGTCTCCAGTGCGTCTCCTCGGCCCGGGGTATACTGCACCAGCCCTACGCACCGTGTCTCCAGTTCGCCAGCACAGCTCAGTGCGGCCTGTTCCAACTCCCCGCACTTGCCGGGCTACAGGGGGGATCCAGCCAAGACGAGTGGTGCTAGCTCTGCGCTCGAGACCGCCAGTACGCCTCCACGGTCCAGTGCATCCGGTGCCTCGGCCAAGGACAAGGCCTCCTGCATGTCTCCCCAGCCTGGTGAGTTCTGTGCCTGTGCTAAGCACTAACCCTCCTGCATGTCTCCCCAGCCTGGTGAGTCCTGTGCCTTCTCCCTGAGCCAGGTCTCCAGTGATAATCCATGGCAAGAAGCCTCCAGTGAAAATCCATGGCACGAAGCCTCCAGTGATAATCCATGGCACGAAGCCTCCAGTGATAATCCATGGCAAGAAACCTCCAGTGATAATCCATGGCAAGAAGCCTCCAGTGATAATCCATCGCACGAAGCCTCCAGTGATAATCCATGGCAAGAAGCGTCCAGTGAAAATCCATGGCACGAAGCCTCCAGTGATAATCCATGGCACGAAGCCTCCAGTGATAATCCATTACACGAAGCCTCCAGTGATAATCCATGGCAAGAAGCCTCCAGTGATAATCCATGGCACAAAGCCTCCAGTGATGATCCATGGCACGAAGCCTCCAGTGATGATCCATGGCACGAAGCCTCCAGTGATGATCCATGGCAAGAAGCCTCCAGTGATAATCCATGGCACGAAGCCTCCAGTGATGATCCATGGCACGAAGCCTCCAGTGATGATCCATGGCACGAAGCCTCCAGTGATGATCCATGGCACGAAGCCTCCTGTGAGGATCCATGGCACGAAGCCTCCTGTGAGGATCCATGGCACGAAGCCTCCAGTGAGGATCCATGGCACGAGGCCTCCAACGAGGGATGCTAGTCCGGAGCCTCCAGCGACGCCCTCTAGTCCGGAGCGTCCAGCGACGCCCTCTAGTCCGGAGCCTCCAGCGACGCCCTCCGGTCCGGAGCCTCCAGCGACGCCCTCCGGTCCGGAGCAGCCAGAGTCCCCCTCCTGTTCTGAGCTGCCAGAGCCGCTCGTCTGTCCTGAGCTGCCAGAGCCGCTCGTCTGTCCTGAGCTGCCAGAGCCGCCCGTCAGTCAGAAGCTGCCAGAGCCGCCCGTCAGTCAGGAGCTGCCAGAGCCGCCCGTCTGTCCTGAGCTGCCCGAGCCGCCCGTCTGTCCTGAGCTGCCAGAGCCATCCGTCTGTCCTGAGCTGCCAGAGCCGCCCGTCAGTCAGGAGCTGCCAGAGCCGCCCTTCACTCCGGCGCTGCCAGAGTCGCCCTTCACTCCGGCGCTGCCAGAGTCGCCCTTCACTCCGGCGCTGCCAGAGTCACCCGTCTATTCAGGGCCCCAATCCCGGGTCGGCGGCGAGGGTCGCCGCTCCTAAGGTGCCACATAAGTGGGCCGAGACTATGGTGGAGTGGCGTCCACGTCCCGCACCAGAGCCGCCACCGCGGTAAATGCCCACCCAGACCCTCCCCTATAGTTTCAGGTTTTGCGTCCGGAGTCCGCACCTTTGGGGGGGGGGGGGGTACTGTCACGTTCTGACCTTAGTTCCTTTTTTTATGTCTTTATTTTAGTTTGGTCAGGGTGGGAGTTGGGGTGGGCATTCTATGTTGTTTTTCTATGTTTTGGTCTATACGTTATATTTCTATGTGTTTGGCCTAGTATGGTTCTCAATCAGAGGCAGGTGTCAATCGTTGTCTCTGATTGAGAATCATACTTAGGTAGCCTGTTTTCCCACTATGGGTTGTGGGTAGTTGTTTTCCGTTTTAGTGTTTTCACCATTCGGGACTGGTTTTCATTTTGATTCTCTTGTTCTTTTTGTATTTTGTATTTCATTCTCATTAAAAGTTATTATGGATACGTACCACGCTGCATTTGGTCCTCCACTCCTTCCACCAACGAAAGACGTTACACAACTCAAATGTGAAGTTGAGAAATGGAATACTGTATAAAATACCGTAGCTTTCAAACCACACAATGTTCACATGACAATTCACCTACATGTTCATGTATTATGTGCTGTGTGTTGGTTAGTGAACTTGTCAATACAAGAAGGGTATTGTGCAGAGACTCTCAGTTTAATATATCCTCCACATTTGTACATGAAATTTCAGAGTCAGACAACATAATTGCAGTAAATGCACATCATTCAAAAGAAAGTGTGTTGAGTTAAAGAAACAAAAAGTTTGTTATTCCTATTCCAAACAGTTTGGACAGAGACTAAGGAAGTGTTAAAGGTACTTGGCTGGCCTAATTACCCAAAGTTGTAGTCTACAGTGAAAAAGAAAAGACATTAAATGTTTCCGAAATTACGTGGCATAAAGTTGAACTGTGCATGTTCCTTAGATGTGGAATAAACAATCATTATCATTGTCAACTTTGTCTTTGTCTGCACTCTTCTGAAGAGGAATTTGTAAAGTATTTTGAAACTCACATTTAATGGCATAGGTTGAAGCTATACTTATTGTTTACTTGATCATTTATGAGCAGAGTTTCAAAAAGTGTATTTTGAATGAATATGGTATATTAAAGTGTAATGACAGTGAATATACAGTGGGGAGAACAACTATTGGATACACTGCCGATTTTGCAGGTTTTCCTACTTACAAAGCATGTAGAGGTCTGTAATTTTTATCATAGGTACACTTAAACTGTGAGAGACAGAATCTAAAACAAAAATCCAGAAAATCACATTGTATGATTTTTAAGTAATTAATTTGCATTTTATTGCATCTCATATTTGAAAATATTTCAAATATACTTTTTTTTCGCTTGGTTATCAACCTTGATGCCTTAATTACTTATTTTTTTCTGAGCGAAATGAGGGAGAAATAGGTCATGGTGTGTCAGACCAAGTCTATTCCGATAATCAGACGGTCTTGAATGCCAAGTAATCACAAAACTGAAGGTCAGTTTCCATTCAATTCTGAAGGAAAACTAGCGGACATTATCAATCTTTTTAAATTACAGTCCAAGTACTGCTGAGCTATTGTTCATGCTCCGCAAGATGGATATGATGCTTTATTAAGTTGTAAATCAGTAACAAAGGTCCCACACATTTTAACAGTGTCCAAAAATGTAATTGAAAGCCATTGAATGTGATGTAGGCAAAAGGGGAAGGATATTTGTTGGAGTTATGTCAGTTTAGTCCAGACCTCTGTCCATTATGAAAAAAAAATGGTTATTAGAAAGAAAACTTTTCATCGCAGTGCTAGCTGTGCCACCAGAGACTCTGGGTTCGAGCCCAGGCTCTGTCGCAGCCGGCCGCGACCGGGAGGCCCGTGGGGCGGCGCACAATTGACCCAGCGTCGTCCGGGTTGGGGAGGGTTTGACCGGCAGGGATATCCTTGTCTCATCGCGCACTAGCGACTCCTGTGGCGGGCCGGGCGCAGTGCATGCTGACCAGGTCGCTAGGTGTACGGTGTTTCCTCTGACACATTGGTGTGGCTGGCTTCCGGGTTGGATGCGCACTGTGTTAAGAAGCAGTGCGCCTTGGTTGGGTTGTGTTTCGGAGTACGCATGGCTCTCGACCTTCGCCTCTCCCGAGTCCATACAGGAGTTGCAGCGATGAGACAAGACAGTAACTACTAACAATTGGATACCACGAAATTGGGGAGAAAAAGGGGGTAAAAAATAAATAAATAAATGTAAAAATGAAAAAAGATAACTTTTGTTTACCAAGGAAACACATTGTGACAAGGATGCCGGAAGCCGTTTAAAACTCTCATGTTGATCTCAGTTCCATTTCTTCCACATCGTCTCTCAAGCAAACAAAGCGGCAGGGTCATACCGTTGAGATGACAAATTCTGCCTTTGATAATCCACTCCTTTGCAGGTACTTCTCTCGAGCTCCCATTAGATATTTCCTTCTCCATTATTCTAGAAAAGGCTTCATTCTATACCTCCTTTCAGTTAAGGGAGTGTTGGAGACACCCAGGGGGAGCTCATTTTGTTTCCCGGTTCCGCCAAACAAACACATTCATTGCCGCTACTTTCACCCTAATGTTTTACCATTCATCTTCTGAGACAGAGCCGGGACACAATTACACTGTTCTCGCACACTGAAACTTACGTTTTTCAACCAAAAGCAACAGTCTTCTGGGACTTAACTATAACATTGACAAAGAAATACAGTGGTATATAAGCTTAAATTCACAAGCCTGGAAAGCTATACAACCTGGATTGGAAACTAGCATGTTTACTTTTAACCTACACAAGCAATGTATAAAACATGAGTGCAATTTCTAGGTTCACCCTTTTCTCGTTGCACCCATTAGTCTTGGTTTGATATCTCGCTGAATGCTCGGAGTGATTGGGAAGGAAAAAAGCCTAGAGCATCAGCAACATGAGATTAGAGTGAGCAAGGCCAGCAGTGTTAGCTAGGCTAGCTAGAGCACATTGTTTGTTGTTAAGCCTAGAGGGCCTAGCTGTGCCCTAACCTGACATCCCCCGTAAAGCTCTGCCTAACACTGGGGACTCTGATGCATTTCTTAATTAAATCGGGGTGATCAGACCATGAATCATGCGACGTGGCAAATAAATCCAGGAATTTGACAGAGAATCCCTCTCTCAGTGATAATCACGCCCCCGTGCCAGGAGCAGACTGTAAAAATCAATCAGGTTTTATGCAGAGAAATGCAGCATCTGTCAAAGCGATTGCACAAATTGCTTTACACAACGGCTCATAATTTTTTTGTGCAGAAGGGGAAGCAGGTGGGGGGCACTGGTCAGTGATCCCATGGCGTATGTTGGGCCTGTGCAATGAAAGAAGGGGTACTTTCATCTGAAATAATCTGCAAAAAGTTCAAACATGAGGAAAAATCCATTTAAAGACTGATGTGAGTTTCAATGCAAAGTCATGCATTTAAATGTGTGTGTTTTGAATTGCATCCTATGCAACCTACCTAGGCCCCCAATCCTTGTTATTTTGTACACACTGGCTGTCATTCATCAGCAACTTTTGAACTGAATTGAATCTCTGGGGTATTTTACCCCCACGCAAACACTAGTGACACAATAACAGCCACATATTGCTGATATAAAACAATATTGATTTAAATATAACATTTCTGCTCAATACCAAGATCTCATTTGAATTACACATTTTGTTTGAGCAAAATCCAACAATGAGTTACAAAGTAAATAGGCCCAAGTTATAGAGAGAAAAATGGCTAAACATCCTTTTGCATACTAATAGCCATATTATTTCTTCCATGCGCACACACAGTACCAAGTGGCAAAGCAAAAAACTTCTAAGAGGCGCACCATCTGGAGAGAGAGATACAGTGTGTTGGGGTTTCAAAGAAGAGTGCATTAAAATATGCTAAGAGAGAGGAGTGATTCATTTCAGTCTCGGCTCCCCGGATTTCCTGATTTAGATATTGTTTTAACCCCAGTGCCCCACCACCACAACAGGGTTTCAGACTATTGATGATCCAGTGTGGGCTTGACTTTAGTGCAACTCCATGTACATACCAATGAACTATACCCGGTGTATCTGCTCCGCGTGGGAGTGGATACACAAAACATACCGTCCTGAGGAATCATTTCACACATTTATGATAAGACTGCGTGTCTGGTCTCAATGGGGTTTTGGCTAACAGTGGTGATATGGAGACGTGGAACTACTTATTGAAGGAAAGCAGCAGATGCTATGATAGCTACTAGCCAATAAACTAAATAAACTCCCCTTAGCAGCAATCTCCACAGCTGTTATCCCCGAGCAAACAGGTCACTGTCATTCTCCAATATTGAGCTAGGTGGGCAGACAAAAAGAAGACTGTGTATCCTCTTCCCACTTCCTTGGAGCCCAGGAACCATAAAAAGAGAAAGGAGGAAACAGTGAAAGCCTCTCTCCCCCAGAAGGCATAACCAATGCATGCCCTTCAGCATGGCTGCTGGCTTGCCTTCAGGATATAACCATCCCAATATGTCCAAAGTTCAAATCTAATTACACTGCCGTGTTTCACTTAAAATGTCACCAACCTCTTTCCCCTAAAACCTATGGTTGAATATAAGTTCCTTTTACTTTCTGAACGTCTTAAAGAGTCTGCTAAGAGTCTTAGAGATGTCAGCTCCTCATATGTATGGGAGAGGTGGTTCTCTTATCAAAGCTAGGCTCTGCGACTGGCGGCGTAACAAAAGGTGAGCGGCAAGAAAGTGATGTGAAAACAGGAAGGGAGGATTTATTGCTGATGGCGGCACTTTACCTGCCAAGATCTGCAGTCTGAAGTTGGATGTGAAAGTCTGTTTCGACAGTCCTTCATGTTTCCAACCTTAGCTTCCTTTAAACGCCAGCACATCTCAGCACACAGGTTCATACCATGACACTTTTATTAGCGACGTGTTAGCTCATTGAAATTATACAGTGAACCTAAAGCTGGGATCTTTATTACATCTCAATTCATCTTGTTCTACACAGATCTCATTGTGCACCGGTAAAGAGATATTAAAATCTAGGAAAGCAGTAGATGAAGAAGTGAGATTCATGATCAAAAGTGCTTTGACATGTTCGGCAGCAGAGCGCCCAATGTCATATTATCTTATTCTCGCCGTTGCGTCATAGCACCAGAGTAGGCCTATTCTATTTAAATTCTATGCATAACATACAGTACAGATGAGATGAAAGATAAGACTGTCAACAAAGACTGCTCATTTAGAAATCCAGATGGCTTATGGGTAAGCTAAACATGTATGCCAACAGGTTTGACGTTTTGAGGTTGGATGCTGACATTTGAGGATGGAAGTTCAATAGAATCTGGTGTTTATATTGACAAACCAACTCAACACAACTTACATTGTTCCGGTCATCATCATATTCAAGTCTTCTATATAGACTGCATGTTTTATGTCTCTCGCCTTAAAGACATTCAACTCACTTACACCCTGGTCACAAAAAATTGTCACAGAATAGAATGAGCCTTTCCAGCAACACCTGCAGAGAAAAGGATCCATTTTCTGATGATTGTGGTAAAAACACAGACCATATTTCCCCTTACTCTCTCAGCGCTCTCAAGCCCTTATATACAATGTGTACATTCATGTATAAAAAAAAAAAACAAAGACAAAAAACACACATTTTCTATGTATTGCCATCCTCTCTTCTGGACAGTGAAAAGCTGACATCCGTTTTTAATCCAATTTAAAATGTTCAACCACCACTGCAGAATCCACTGGGGACATGGAAATGAGTGTGTTTCAAACATCTGTCACTTACGTGTCAACTTTTAATGAGATTAGTTAGTATGAGGCCAAGTGCAATCTGCTGTGATTAAAAGGAATGGGGGAATATATTACATATTTAGCATACCGAGGGTCTCAGGGAAACGTTATACATATGAATTATAGACTCAAATTATATATTTTTTGTCACATGGTTCGTAAACAAGAGGTGTAGACTAACAGTGAAATACTTACTTCCGGGTCCTTTTCAACAATGCAGAGTTAAAGATAAAGTTCAAATAAAAATAGAAATAGTGACACGAGGAATAAATACACACTGAATAACAAATAGCAATAACGAGTAAAAATAACATGGCTATATACAGGGAGTACAAGTACCTAATCGATGTACGGGGTAAGAGGTAATTGAGGTAGCTATGTACATATACTGTAGGTAGGAGTAAAGGGACTAGGCAACAGGATAGATAATAGACACTAACAGCAGTGTACTGTATGTGGTGAGTGTGAAAGTGTGTGTGTTTGTGTGTGTGTGTTTGTGGCCTCAGTATGCATGTGTGCGCATGTTATGTGTTATGTGTGGGCGTATGTAGCTATGAGGGAAAATAATCGATACAGTTACATATCGGGATATTATTTTTTATGATATATCGTATTGTTTTGACAATATCGCAATATTATTATTGTGTTAGTTGGTTGTACCTGCACCAAAACTCCAGTATCGTTCCTTCATAGCTTGTTCTACATCTTATTTTTTAAATAGGAAGCCAATTTGTTTTCAGCACTTTTATTTTCATGACTCTAGTTGTCATGGCTCTCTCTTGTCCCTCTGCAGCAGACATATACTGTATATGGTGAACAATATGTTTAGAACATCGAATCACGAAAACATATTTTTATAAAAACACAAAAGGCCATTCATTGTTCAACCGTGACCTTACATTTGTTTAATGGTTAGTCAAGGATCTTGTATGGGATTTTATCAAATTTTGCCTCCTGACTGAAAGCCTTTTGGTGTATGAGTAGCCTGCAGAATGACCAACTGCAATTGCTTAACTTGACTGATAACTACTTATCCTACCACTGACTCTGTCTGAAGGCCAGAGAAACATGCCAAGTCCATTCAAATCCATCCCTTTGTATTGTGAACTGATTGACTGACTGGCAAATCTTCTCCAATTACCTTGGATAATCAAGTGTAAAAACCCAGAGGGACCTTTAACGGCCCTCATCTTCAGTTTGGGCTGTCGTTCACGTTGTGTATTTCAGACACGCATCTGTTGTCGTAGAAGAATGAGCATTTTGCTCATAAAACCTCCAGAATTAGAGTCAGGACTACTGTAGTATCATCACTATAATGGCAGAGGGGGGAAATAAGTGGCCACTGGTGTAACGGCTTTAATTGCCCCCTCACTTGGGATGGCTGACATCCCAGCGGCTTCAGTCGGCAAAACTGAAACGTGTTGCCAGCCCTTTTGTTGAGTGCTGATCATTAAAACACATTTGCATATGAAAATCAACCTAAGCCTTTTTATGAAAAATATTATTTTTCTAATTGTCTTTCACTTTCTCAAAATGAGACCTGTTAAAAAAACAACAAAGCTTTGTACATTTCAGATTGCACAATGCACAGTTATTTCTTTGTGGCCTATTTGAATGATGTGTTTAACTTACCTAAAAAAACGATTTTGGAGAAAGCACAACAATGGGATTGTGATTAATGAGAAACATTCATTTTTATATTGACCTCAAAAGGCCATTAAGATTGCCACTCAAGCGTTGAACATTAATTACGAGGGCCCTCATAAGCTTCCATGAAATTCAATGAGCATTTCAAAGTCTGAAGTCACGCAAAGAGGTCTGTGTAGAAGTTCTGATGCAAATGAGGTGCTGAGTCAACATCCACATTAAACTTTAATTGTTAGTTTGTTTTCAATATACACACTTACAAATGATATATATATATATATACGTTTCAGTATTAGTTCTATACTAGTTCTATAGAGATACAGTATTACAAAATTACAAATAAAACAGAAGTTTGAGAAAGACTTCCAAGGACTGAATACAGATTAGTTCAATCTCACTAATGTGAAACCATAGACAACAAGCCAATCTATATTAACTGAGCACCCACAATGACCCTTTTACCACAGGAGGCCCACCATTAAATAGAGCTGATTATTGACTGTGGCCACCTCTGACAATTGCCTATTCATATCAAGAGGGGAAACGCAACCACCTTATTACATTTACATCATTTAGCAGACACTCTTATCCAGAGTGATTTAGAGGAGCAATTAGGGTTACGTGCCTTGCTCAAGGGCACACCAACAGATTTTTCACCTAGTCAGCTCAGGGATTCCAACCAGTGACCTTTCGGTTACTGGCCTAACACTCTTAACCGCTAGACTACCTACCATTAAACCTGTCACTTGAATTGCTAAAGCCATTCATGCACAGGACATACTATACCAATACAATGTCCCCCTTCCAGTGAACCTAAAACCCATTTAATTCAAACAATAGCCATCAGCTGACAACATAAGATCACAGTGTTAGCTTAAGGAGAGTGCAGAGATGCCTGCTGAGGCAACCAATACAGATCAACAGCACATTCATATAAGGCTCCCACCATACAGCCTAATCATGATTCTAAATGTTATTGGGGATCGTCTATGAAAGATGTTGTTATGATATGATACAGCGATAAAAAATTTATATTACTTTTAAATGTGTTACACATAGATGATTTTCAAATTTTGGGATTCTATTTTTTTTTTTTTATCCATAATATATCTGGAGCTAATAGTGAAATGATAATGTTTCACAGTGTTGTGATTGGCTGTGATATTCACCTATTGATTGTGCGGCATCTGTTGCTGTTCTGCATCAAAAGCTGTTAGGCAAATATCACAGCCAATCACAAGACTGGTGGGTGATTAATACTGTGAAACACTATCATTCCACTATTACTGCAGATATATAATGGACATTTTCTGAAATTACAATGCTAAAATTCTTTAAAGAACCATATGTGTAGCACCTTTAAAGGCCCAGTGCAGTAAAAAACGTGATTTGCCTGTGTTTTATATATATATTTCCACACTAGGACATTGTGAAAATTATAATAATGCCCTTTTAGTGTAAGAGCTGTTTTGAAAAGACTGCCTGAAATTTCAGCCTGTTTTGGTCGGATGGAGTTTTGGCCTGCCTGGTGACATCAATAGCAGTTCATGATACCAGCCCCTCCACACACAAATATGTATTCACACGTGCACCCACACGTACACCCACACGTGCACCCACACGTACACAAACGCGAAACACACACAGTCTAAACTTCCTACATTTCTGTTCAGCAATAAACTCACATTTTGCATTATGCAGTAGATCCATATCTGTCAACATCACATAAACTAAGTCTCAAGGTTGCAAAACAATATGTTGATTGTCCTGACAGGTCAGAAATACATTACCAAGACTAACATAACTGGACACATACATTTACAAAAATTGTTCTGTCAGCTTCAGGTTTATTATTTGGACAATGACAAATTAATTGAAATATCAATGTGTAAACCAAACTGTCATAGTTGCAGTGGTGACCCGTCATTCACATTTTTAGCATCTATAAAATATATTTTGAAAAACTGGGGGGGGGGGGGGGGCTTGCCTATTTTGCAGGAGAATTGAGCCGCGATTGGCTCAGTGTTCTGCCACTCATGGGGACACTACGTCACAGGCCAGGTCTAAGTCGTCAGTAAGAGTAGACATCGAACATTTAAGCCCCTTGGGTTCTGCCATAGAGTGACATTAGAAGAGCCCTTCCAAGAAGGCTGAAAGTCATTGGCCACGTCAAATCACGTTATACGTACAGTAGCTTTGATTGGACTGATCATGTCAACCAACATCTTACTTTCAAAATCTTAGCTAGCAGTCATTGTCATGAATCAAGTCGACAATCTACTGGCAAAATGAAGAGAAATATTGAAGAGAAATTATAGATAAAACGTATCGTTTAAAGTTGGAAATCGCAAATTCAACAATAAGTAGTTTGGAAGGAATCAGAGGCTAACTGCAAGCATTGAAAAGCAACCACTAGCCCGCTATTCAGTGGAGTGGCTGTGATGTTTTTTCCCCGAGTTCCCACCATAAATCCAGAGATCGCCAGACTTTGATGACAAAGTTTGATGCCAAAATTAGCCCACAAAAGACCACCGCGCCACCTTGTGAGCACATCACAAGGTGAGTCCAAAAATGTTTTGTAACGTTATGCTGCTGCATAAATTATGTAATATGCAAGGGAGATATGTATACCATAGCTACCAAAGTAATACTAAGTGTATGTTGTGTAGTAAGCTGTTAGTAGCCCAAGTGCCTCATCCTAATAATTTGGTCTATTTTCACCAACGCGGTATTGTAAACACATCGTTTGTGGCTGGTGTGTGCCATCTTTGTAGACTTTTTTGTCAGTGCTACTGATAGCAGTGGTGGCGCTTGACTTGCACGTGCAAATTCAGCACACACAACATTCTATAATGGAATTGTGTTATTTGACGAGTCAGATTAAAAGCTTGTCAAATAGTGACCCAAACGGCATTCAATGTGCCTCACCCTAATAATTTGGTATATTTTCACCTCTTGATTTCGCCTACTGTTCTAACTTGGTGGTGCACATGTAGCCTATAACCTGTTACAGAGAAATGTAATCATTGAATATTGTAAGATCTTTCATTGTCTGCTTATATGCCCCCTTTATTTATCCTACGGTTCTGACTTGGCGTACAGGGAGAACACTGTAAGAACGGCCCATGTTCTGAATTCTGTCGCTGTACATTTCAAAAGTGCTGAACAAATAGTTATATTGACTACATCCGTCGTCGCTCGCTCATAGAAATTAAGGATTACCTCTTATCCACTTGTCGTACCCTTATGCCATAGTTTGTACATCTCATGTGTCAGTAGAAACCACATTTGTTTAAGCATGTCAGTCATATCAGCTATGTTTTTTTAAAGGCAGTAAATGAGGCTGAATGAACTGTTTCGCTTCCAGACAAAGCTCCGCTGATAGCCAGATGTAGCAGTGGTAAGGTGTTGGGACTGCTGTTGGGACTCCGCTGCTGGGACAGCTTTATGTAGGCCCTAATAGTTTGTGGGTACCGTTTGTTACCGTTATAGTGCAATTCATGTATTTTACGTTTTGGGTTGTGGCTTTTCTGGCATGCATCCCACAATAATTTGTTTTGCCCCACCAAGATTTACATGCTAAAATCGCCACTGCACAGATGGCAATGATGATTGCCAAAAAGGACACATTCTCAAGTTTTGCATCAGCGTCATCATTTCACAACTTTGCAAACACCACTTTTCCAAGGTGGTTGAAGTAAATGGCCCAACATTTCTTAAAAGCCTTCTAATGACACTCGCAGATTGCCAAGAGGTTTCAAGCACAATAAGTGATAACACTAAATTAAAAGTCAGCGCTATCCCAATTCCCTGCACCTAACCTCAAATGGACCAGCGCTGGGAAGGCCCCCAGTAATCACAGACATAGGGATTAACTGCACTGACCATGAGGTAGCAAACGGCTAACTCCGCCATCTGGTCCACAACACTGGCCACCACCACAGTTCCGCTTCACTTGGCCAGATCCAAATGCAGAGGCACTTTCCCACAGTTAGGGCTGTTCGGCTGACAGAGCAAAGTATTGAGTGAAGACACCCAACTGTCAAGGTGAATGAGGACCGAGGAGACATATGGGAGCATCCTCCCCTCATCTCCTCCCTTTCATCTAAACTGATCTGAAAGACCTGGACAGATTAAAACAAATGCTCAATATGGGCATCCACCCTATTGCTTTGACCTATGCCCTGATTTCAGATCAGTGTAGATGAAGGACAAGGGATAAGAATAGGAAGCCATTTTTTACTATTCCAATGCACCCACAAAATGGGTCATCATGCTATGCAGTGTAGGGTTGGGCCGATATATGATTAAATCGAATATTGTGATATTTAACATTGACGATTTTCTTTCTTTCTTTTTCTTCTTTTTTTCACCTTTATTTAACCAGGTAGGCTAGTTGAGAACAAGTTCTCATTTACAACTGCGACCTGGCCAAGATAGAGCAAAGCAGTGCGACACAAACAACACAGAGTTACACATGGGATAAACAAACGTACAGTCAATAACACAATAGAAAAGTCTATATACAGTGTGTGCAAATGTAGTAAGATTAGGGAGGTAAGGCAATAAATAGGCCATAGTGGCAAAATAATTACAATGTATCAATTAAACACTGGACTGATAGATGTGCAGAAGGTGAATGTGCAAGTAGAGATCCTGGGGTGCAAAGGAGCAAAAAAATAAAAAATAACATGGGGATGAGGTAGTTGGATGGGCTATTTACAGATGGGCTATGTACAGGTGCAATGATCGGTAAGCTGCTCTGACAGCCGATGCTTAAAGTTAGTGAAGTCTATATAAGTCTCCAGCTTCAGTGATTTTTGCAATTCGTTCCAGTCATTGGCAGCAGAGAACTGGAAGAAAAGGCGGCCAGAGGAGGAGTTGGCTTTGGGGGTGACCAGTGAAATATACCTGCTGGAGCACGAGCTATGGGTGGGTGCTGCTATGGTGACCAGAGAGCTGAGATAAGGCGGGGCTTTACCTAGCAAAGACATATAGATGACCTGGAGCCAGTGGGTTTGGCGATGAATATGTAGCGAGGACCAGCCAACGAGAGCATACAGGTTGCAGTGGTGGGTAGTATACGGGGCTTTGGTGACAAAACGGATGGCACTGTGATAGACTACATCCAATTTCCTGAGTAGAATGTTGGAGGCTATTTCGTAAATGACATCGCCGAAGTCAAGGATCGGTAGGATAGTCAATTTTACGAGGGTATATTTGGCAGCATGAGTGAAGGATGCTTTGTTGCGAAATAGGAAGCCAATTCTAGATTTAATTTTGGATTGGAGATGCTTAATGTGAGTCTGGAAGGAGAGTTTACAGTCTAACCAGACATCTAGGTATTTGTAGTTGTCCACATATTCTAAGTCAGAACCGTCCAGAGTAGTGATGCTAGGTGGGCGGGCGGGTGCGGGCAGCGATTGATATACTGTGAAAGTGCAAGATGATATATCGTGCAAGACTATACTATATTTTAACTTTACAAATCAAAACTGTGCAATTTTATCAGTTCAATAAGTTTAAAATTAAGTCTAAATATATTAACTAAGCCATATTTTTTCACCATACAAAAATAATTGATCGAAAATGTGAATATATCGGAAATAAGCACAAAAATTGCACAGTCTGGAATTATTTATTTATTAACGGCACGAAACGATTATATCAGATATCATGATATTTGGAGTAGCATATCATAGAAGAGCTGTTCCCAAATATTGCCCAACATTAACGCAGTGCATATATAATAACACAGACTATTGGCTTGCAGATCATTTCGAGAAAAATTATAATTCTAGAATAGCAGTCTCCCCTGAAATGGCATCTTCACCTAACGTTGGCATTTATCCTGTATGGTAGACTCAACTTCATTCAATGTTTGAATTGATAACAAGCTAGGAAGATGAGAGTGCAGCGTCACGACAAATGAGAAAAAAATCTGGAGAGGACTGTCTAAAATCCATTATTTTGACTGTCAGTTTCATGAAACATGACTAGAATTAATGAGGACACAAAACACAACTAACATATTGGAATCAAAGTGTATCGACATTTCCTTCCAAGCTTGAATCCTCAACCTTATTGAAAGAGATGCTGTCTTTGTGACAAAAGTCAGAAATGTGGCCGACTTTTGGGCTTTGAGGATTCTGTGCCACCCTGTAAACAGCTTCTGGCAGACTCTCCCAAAGGAACATGTATACAGAAGTATTTCCAATGTCTCTGTTTGCAATGCTGCTTACATAGAGCCAATTCTATGGTGGAGCGCTAGCAGCGAACGATGAAGGCAGCAGCATTCCTTTGACATGACAACCCATGAATGGCTTGCTCTGAAGTCGGCCTCTGCACGGATTATTAATCACTCTTCCTGCTTTACTAAACCGTACCACACGCCACGTGACCACTCCACTGGAACTTGGCTAAGTTTGTGAGGAAAAGAAAGCCTCTTCTGTTAGAGCCAACTACAACGAGGATATTGTTATTATTCCCAGGAAGACACATTCAAAGGCCTTAGAATGCAATTTGCGCACACTATAAATTAATATGGATTTGAGGCGAAAGGGTTTGTTAATAAATTAAATGTATTTAGTTTGGATGAGCTGCAAGAAGCAAATATTTTGAATCTTTACGCATTGTATTTCTGAGCTATTTACTGATCAAATACCGACATCTCATTTGAATAGTGAGTAAATGTAGGGTTATTTTGCTGAGAAAATAGTATCTTCTCAATCCCTTGGGTATGGCAGTCAATAGCATTGTCAATGTCATGCCAAAGGGTAGACCTAAGCATTATGAATAATTTTCCTGACAATTATCCGATTCTATATGTGACCAATCAGGGTTTGTCTCCTGCGTGCCACAAGACTGTGTTAGTCCACTGAGCTAAAGCATTCATTCAGGGAGCTAACACAAGTCATGCCTCAGACAAGGTTACTCATCACACAAACAGGGTTTACAAACCACCTCTGTTAAATACCTGATGGTGTTTCAATAGACACTCAATCTTATATACACTGAGTGTACAAAACATTAGGAACACAATATCTTTCCATGACATAGACTGACCAGGTGAATCCAGGTGAAAGCCATGATCCCTTATTGATGTCAGTTTAGATGAAGTGTAGATGAAGGTGAGGAGACAGGTTAACGTAGGATTTTTAAGCCTTGAGACAATTGAGACATGGATTGTGTATGTGTGCCATTCAGAGGGTGAATGGGCAAGACAAACGTGCCTTTGAATGGGGTATGGTAGTAGGTGCCAGTTGCACAGGTTTGTGTCAAGAACTGCAATGCTGCTGAGTTTTTCATGCTCAACTGGTCCACCACCCGAAGGGCATCCAGCCAACTTGACACAACTGTGGGAAGCATTAGAGTCAACATGGGCCAGCATCCCTGTGGAATGCTTTTAATACCTTGTCCATGCCCAATAAATTGAGGCTGTTCTGAGGGCAAAAGCGGGTGCAACTCATTATTAGGACGGTTTTCCTAATGTTTTGTACACTCAGTGTATGATTGGAAGCACAGCCGAGAGCTGCCCAGTGACACAAGCCTACCAGACGAGGTAAATAACTTATATGCTCGCTTCGAGGCAAGTAACACTGAAACATGAGAGCATCAGCTGTTCCGGACGACTGTGTGATCACGCTCTCCGCAGCCGATGTGAGTTAAACCTAGAAAACAGGTCAACATTCACAAGGCTGCTGGGCCAGATGGATTACCAGGACGTGTACTCCAAGCATGCGCTGACCAACTGGCAAGTGTCTTCACTGACATTTTCAACCTCTCCCTGTCTGAGTCTGTAATACCAATACCATACTGTTTCAAGCAGACCACCATAGTCCCTGTGCCCAAGAACACTTAGGTAACCTGCCTAAATGACTACCGACCCGTAGCACTCACGTCTATAGCCATGAAATATTTTGAAAGGCTGGTCATGACTCACATCAACACCATTATCCCAGAAACCCTAGACCACTCCAGTTTGCATACCGCACCAACAGATCCACAGATGATGCAATCTCTATTGCACTCCACACTGCCCTTTCCCACTTGGACAAAATGAACACCTATGTGAGAATACTATTAATTGACTAGAGCTCAGCGTTCAACAACATAGTGCCCTCTAAGCTCATCACTAAGCTAAGTACCCTGGGACTAAACACCTCCCTCTGCAACTGGTTCCTGGACTTCCTGATGGGCTGCCCCCAGGTGGTAAGGGTAGGTAACAACACATCCTCCACGCTGATCCTCAACACGGTGGCCCCTCAGGGGTGCGTGCTCAGTCCTCTCCTGTACTCCCTGTTCACTCATGACTGCATGGCCAGGCACGACTCCAACACCATCCTTAAGTTTGCTGATGACACAACAGTGGTAGGCCTGATCACCGACAACGATGAGACAGTCTATAGGGAGGAGGTCAGAAACCTGACCTTGTGGTGCAAGGACAACAACCTCTCCCTCAACGTGATGAAGACAAAGGAGATGATCGTGGACTACAAGAAAAGGAGGACTGAGCATGCCCCCAGTCTCATCGATGGGGCTGTAGTGGAGCAGGTTGAGAGCGTTAAGTTCCTTGGCGTCCATATCACCAACAAACTAACATGGTTCAAGCACACCAAGACAGTCGTGAAGAGGGCACGACAAAACCTATTCCCCCTTAGGAGACTGAAAGGTTTCTCAGATCCTCAAAAGGTTTTACAGCTGCACCATCGAGAGCATCCTGACGGGTTGCATCACTGCCTGGTACGGCAACTGCTCGGCCTCCGACCATAAGGCACTAGAGGGTAGTGCGTACGGCCCAGTACATCACAGGGGTCAAGCTTCCTGTCATCCAGGACCTCTATACCAGGCGGTGTCAGAGGAAGGCCCTAAAAATTGTCAAAGACTCCAGCCACCCTAGTCATAGACTGTTCGCCCCCCACCCTCTTCTACGCAGCTGCTACTCTCTGTAATTATCTATGGATAGTCACTTTAACAACTCCACCTACATGTACATATTACCTCAATACCGGTGCCCACGTACATTGACTCTGTACCGGTACCCCTGTATATAGCCCCGCTATTGTTATTTACTGCTGCTCTTTAATTATTTGTTATTCTTATCTCTTACTTTTTTGGGGATATTTTCTTAAAACTGCATTGTTGGTTAATGGCTTGTAAAGAGCATTTCATTGTAAGGTCTGTTGTAATCGGCGCATGTGACAAATAACATTTGATTTGATTTGATTTAAATCACAATAATGTGTCTACAGAGCACAAATACATCAACAAGTTACAAACATGTATGAGTGTTGAAATACTGTGCTGTAATGCTGTAATACTGTAATGGTGCGACAAATTGTTCGAAACAGTGACAAATGAGCCAATATGATAACAATGACCTCTAAACATCCTCTCATTTATAATTTTCTCCTTCAGGAAATGAGCAAGCCCTCTTGTTATTTTGATAAAATGGGCAAAGTGGCAATTTCACATCTGGGTGGTAACCGATGTCAATTATTCACGGTCATCATCTGCACCTAATTTGCTTAATAACATATCGTGCTGGGAAGCACAGGGGTAGTGTCACTTTGGAAAACTAAGGCCGCACTCAATGAGAGGGTACCTTCTTGCATCGAAATCGCACAACTTAAAGAGATACTTCAGGATTTTGGCAATAAGGCCCTTTATCTACTTCCCCAAAGTCAGATGAACTTATGGATACCATGTTCAAATATTTTATTTTGCTTTTTGGTTAAAACATTTTCTAATCTTAAATTAGCCTAACCCTAATAGTTCAACTTGGAAGGGGTGACGTGAGAGGGGTAGCTGGGCCCAAAATCTGTCTTCTCCAGTAGGTGTTTTTTTCTCTCGCTAAACAAGCAAGGAGTTTTTGTATGGAGAGTTTCTGTATGGAGTTTCAAATTTGGTTAACAACAATGGAATGGCTTATTCGCTACGTGTGGCTTATTTGTTCAAATAGAAGTTTCGTAATGATTATGTTGTTACTAGTGTACAGATTTAAATAGGACTATTGACATCCTGGCAACTTTATATCGGAGTTGCCCTTATATTGGCTACAATGGTCCCACCTGATCTTGCCTCCTCCTGACTGTCTTCCATTTTTGAAGAAATGTATTTTCATTGATAAAGCAGCCACTAGAGTATCTGGTCAATATAATGGATAATCTGTGATGCTATGTACTCATTGTTGCATACTATACTGAACAAAAACATAAACGCAACATGCAACAATTTCAACAAATTTACTGGGTTACAGTTCATATCAGGAAATCAGTCAATTTAAATAAATGAATTAGGCCCTAATCTATGGATTTCACATGACTGGGCAGGGGCGCAGCCATGGGAGACTGGTCCACCCACTGTGGAGCAAGGCCCAGCCAATCAGAATTAGTTTTTCCCCACAAAATAGCTCTATTACAGACAGAAATACTCCTCAGTTTCATCAGCTGTCCGGGTAGCTGGTCTCAGACGATCCCGCAGGTGAAGAAGCCAGATGGGGAGGTCCTGGGCTGGCGTGGTTACATGTGGTCTGTGGTTGTATGGCCGGGTGGATGTACTGCCAAATTCTCTAAAACGATGTTGGATGCAGCTTTTGATAAAGAAATTAACATTTAACTTATCGTGCAACAGCTCTGATGTTCATTAATGCAGTCAGCATGCCAATTGCACACTCCCTCAAAACTTTAGACATCTGTGATATTGTGTTGTTTGACAAAACTGCACATTTTATAGTGGCCTTTTATTGTCCCCAGCACAAGTTGCACCTGTGTAATGATCATGCTGTTTAATCAGCTTCTTGATATGCCACACCTGTCAGATGGATGGATTATCTTGGCAAAGGAGAAATGCTCACTAACAGGGATGTAAACAAATTTGTGCTCAAAATTTGAGAGAAATAAGCTTTTTGTACCTATGGAACATTTCTGGGATCTTTTATTTCAGCTCATGAAACATGGGACAAACACTTCACATATTGCATTTATATTTTTGTTCAGTATATTTAGCAGTTACCGTTTAGTAAAATGAAGGCCTATGAGTAGGTGGGGCGGGCCGAGTGTGGGTGGATTTTTCCAAATTCAACAAACATGCACTGCATTAACCAGCTTGATAATAGCTTATTTCCAATTCGATTAATTTATCTAAACTCTGACCAGAATAGGAATGTAGTTATAGGCCTACTCAGACTGGTTTATAGCCAGACAATCATATTAGACCTATACCGTAGTAGACCATCCTATTTAAAAAGCACTGAAGCACTGAAACATACATTTTTTGCATACTGAGAATGCATCATGCTTGATTGCGCTGTTTCCCTCTATTCGTTGATTTCGGTAATGCATTCCCATATGTAATTGATCAGCTTTAGTCAAAGCAGAAATGAGTATGACATCTGGGCCTTAAAAATGAAGTTTAAACGTATGCAACATTTTGAAATGTCGTATACTATTAAACAAAAAATGTTCACATACTCAACTGGCCTACTATTTAGGACTATGGGTATTCGGACAAGGCCAGTATCACGCCCTCACATTTTAATGTGAATTGGTCATGTTCCTCTTCCTCATCATATTTACATATCACTTTTCAATGCAGATTAGTTGTATTTAGCCAGTCATATTGTTCTAGTTGTGTGTTATGCTTATTGACTCATTTTTCAAAAGCTCTATAAGATATTATGTGCATTGTGTACAAAGAGAGGAGCACAGTGTGTCACTTTCACAAGGACAGCTCCCTAAAATACCATATTTGGCCTGGGGGTCCTTATTGAGTAACTGTAGCCTTGCTGTCCTAAGGAAAGGACACTCTACCCATCAGCAATGTTCTTCATGTCTTTTCACAGGGGCCGCTTACCCCCCTCACAATGTTTTCAGCTCCTGCTTACCCCTTGCACTCTCGGTTGGAAGTCGAACAACAGCTGCTGCTCCAAATTTCGATTTAACCACCAATAATTCTCGCCTTTGGCTGAGGCAGGCTGGTGGAAGGAAGGACTGGAGGGCACAATAGACAGGGCCTGCGAGGGTCTTGGCCGGATCGCCACAGGAATATGTGTTGCATCCTGGCAACGCTCGGCCAGAGCTGCCTCGGAGCCAGACAGAGGCTCAGGGGGGAGGAGGAGCGAAGAGGGAGGGGAGGAGGATCAAAGAGGGAGGGGAGGGGAAATTGCCACTTGCCACTCAACACTCCACATACAGAGCCAAGTGGTTGGAGGGGGACATTGTCATAGGGCTGTTTTCCATGAAGGACATGACCCTGTCCTCTACACATTTTACATCTCTCCCCCTTATGTGCCATAGTGAGAATGCCAAGGCAAGTGAGAATGGGCTACAATATGCAATGTAATGCAGACTAGTGGATGAGCAGTGTGGTAATATGCTTTTTCTGCAAGTCACAGTGACATATCCATAATACATAAGACAGGAAATGTAATTAGATTGATGGATTCTATAAGAACATATACTGTATATGTATAACATATACTGTATAACATATATTTACTCAAATATTTAAACATAAAAAAGCTATGAAATATGTGACGAAGCAACTTGTTGGCTAATAGAAAAACGTTGTGTGAAGCTGCCCACAACACTTAAGACTACAGAGGAACCATTAGAAGCATGTCACGAATCAAGTAGGCTAGGATACTCCCTCGAAAGCAAATGTTGCATTTCCAATCAATTTAGTTACCTGTGAGGGTTAACACGGTTTAACTTCGATGACCGGAACACGTTGTCGATGCGGATTAACCAGTAATTCTTAATCAACTTTACTCAAAAACCTCCTGTCCGGAGTGACATTTAGAATGCGTCAAAAAGCTCCGCGGGGAAAAGCCATAACGTGCATCAAGAGCCAGAGACACACACGAATTGCTCCATCAGAGAAGCAATGCTAGCCTACATGATAATCTACCATAAAGCGAAACAAATATTTTTTAAACCTACAAACGTAAAACTTTGAATTACTGGGGTATAAATAAAGGCAAAAGTTAAGAGGGGGACATGTTCATCGTGAAGCCTTAAATTTGGGTTTACAATCACTTGGAACAAGTAGCCTACTTGTGAGGCAAACCTCGAAATCCCTTGACAACCACCACCATCATGACAGTCGAGTCTCACAGTAATCGCCTGGTTTAACTGCCACTTTGTTGGCATGTGATGTCAAATCTCCGAGCCACGCAATAGGGAATCTACAGTACCTATATAGAAAGCGCGCGCATATGGAGAATAAGTGCGCACTCACCTAATGTACATGATAATGCAATAGCTATAACACTTATGTCACCTGCCATTTCTCCCATCAAAAAAAAAAATTGCCCACCTTGTTGAATCAGAAGAATTGCCATCCCGGTCAGCAAAACCCAGAACATCGGATTCTTCATGGTGTTTTCACTGGTCGATCGCTTCTCTGTGTAGTTGTAGAAGAGTATGTTGCCGCTCAGATATAGCCTACTACAAACACAAATCCTCGGAAAAGTGTAGCAAGCAGACTGCAGTTCCCGCTACGTCCCGGGTCCCTATCTGACTGTAAAGCAGCCACCAACGCAAGCAGCACCAAGTCCCTCCTTTACCAAGGTATTGGTCGTAATTTGTACGAGGCTGCTTGGATAGGCTTCCAGTGGCTTACAAAGACACTTCTGTCCAGGAACACGCTGTGATTCCCACTAACCAAGTGTGTATCAGTGCGCCTTTCCCGCGTCTTGCTTTATGCGTGCGTGCGTGCGTAGGTCGATATCGACCGTGTTCAAAACGTTATCCTATTTCAGAAACAAGCAATGCATTTGAAATGTAGGCCTATCTGATGTTTAGACAGGCGAATTTGTATTTTATTCAAAACGTGTTAAGCATATGATAGCTTAGCTAGTATTCGGTCTTAAAAAATATAGACTTAGAAAGCAATTTAAAGTAGCCTTATTTAGAAGACTAATGTAACATTTTAGTTGTAATTTTGCTAGTTTAATGTCCGTAAAGGGGGGTATAATGCAGTAAAAGTAACTATATAGCCTACTTTTAGAATATAGCCTACTTTAGCCTCGTTTAGAAAGAGATACAGTTTTCTCTTTCTTAACGAGGCAAAAGTAGGCTTCATTCTATTAGTATATAGTATACTTTACTGCAGCCCACGTAGGCTAATTCCGGTTATAAACAAACATCACATCTTCCACAAAAACACTGGTCACATAAGTCGCCAAGCGTAGGCTATTAATCAATGTTGAAGGGCCCTGTCACGTTAGCAGTCTCTGCGATGCCAGAATGCAGAACAAGACGAAATAAATTGGTGTAACTGCCCTCAGTTCAGCAGCTGGACAGCTCCCATGTTTTCCCTTACGCTGCATTCTACTTCTCAACGGGTAAATGAATTGCATGAGAGGAGACGTTTGACACATGCATTATATTTAGTCAGCATTATGGACCTACTTATAACCCTACAGTTTTTCCTGAATTTACTTGTGTTAGTGGAAAACAAGATGTAAATGGATGACTGATGCTGCAATCTTATCTTTTCGCAGTCATAAACAGACATCCAAAGTGAACAATGAAAAATCACAGGCCTGCACTAATGAACTACTGAATGAACTACTAATGAACTACTACTCTTCAGGATCGGACCCTTTTTTCAATTTTCGCCCAAAATGACATACCCAAATCTAAATGCCTTTAACTTAGGCCCTGAAGCAAGGATATACATACTTTTGGTACCATTTGAAAGGAAACACTTTGAAGTTTGTGGAAATGTGAAAGGAATGTAGGAGAATATAACACAGTATATCTGGTAAAAGATAATACAAAGAAAGAAAAAAACGTTATTTTGTTATTTTTTTGTACCATCATCTTTGAAATGCAAGACAAAGGCTATCATGTATTATTCCAGCCCAGCTGCAATTTAGATTTTGGCCACTAGATGGCAGCAGTGCATGTGCAAAGTGTTAGACTGATCCAATGAACCATTGCATTTCTGTTCAACATTTTGTATCAAGACTGCCCAAATGTGCCTAATTGGTTTATTAATAACTTGTCATGTTCAAAACTGTGCACTATCCTAAAACTATAGCATGGTATTATTTCACTGTAATAGCTACAGTGAATTGGACAGTGCAGTTAGATTAACAAGAATTTAAGCTTTCTGCCAATATCAGATATGTCTATGTCCTGGGAAATGTTCTTGTTACTTACAACCTTATGCTAATCTCATTAGCCTATGTTAGCTCAACGTCCCGCAGGATTTTTAATAGCACTTCACAGTGCATCAATGACAAGGTATGACAATTAAACAATTGTACTTGAATGATTTTGTTTCTTTGGAACGAGCACCAGTAGGCACCATTTGGTAGTGTCCAATTGAGTTGAATTAGTAACAAAAAAAGTAAGCTGCTGAGGGGAAGATGGCTCATAATAATGGCTGGAATGGAGTGAATGGATTGTTATTGTTATCAAACACATGGTAACCACGTGTTTGATACACAAGTCTATGTATTCTGTTCCAGCCATTACTATGAGCTGTCCTTCCCTCAGCAGCAACCACTGCTAACCATTTATATAATTTGCTATCAAAGACAGGTAATACCAGTGGGAAGAGTATTGCAAAATAAAGTGCTACTGCATTGATTTCATCAAGTACATTTATAGTGTCAACATACACATGCTTACTATACACTTTTCTATTGTGCACCAAGTGTGGGGACCACTGGGACCACTTTGCAATCATTGGTTTTTGTTTGACATACATTTGAAAGTGAAACATCTGAGTCTTCTGTTATTGTGGAATTGTCCCATTGCATTAAGTATAGTTCCTTTGCCATGGATCAAACATTTGCCCAATCAAGAGATGTGTAATCCCATCAACACCCTTGTGTGTGGAATGTGTGTAAGACTAATGTTTCACAACATTATGTAACACATTAAATCAGCACTACTCAGCAGATCCGAACACAGAATTGTCCTAAATGAGCCTTTTTGCTGTGAAAAGCCATGAAAATAATTCCATGTTCACAACTTGACAGTCCGTTTCCCCAACTCTGATGACCAAACAGCTGGCTCAAGAGGCCATCAACTGCATTGCTAATGTACTCTAATGATATTTTGCTTTGAAAACTGTGCCATTTCACTACACTATGGTTACTGTCCAACATATTCACTTTGATTATAATTGTTTTCACCATCATTTGCAGGGCAATTTTCTAGGTATAGAAAAAGTGGAGGAGCCAGCATTACATGGGATGTCCCTTATCAACATGGTCTCAGGGCAATTAGTATTATTCTGCATGTAAAACTCTGACACTCTATTTAGTATGATACGTTACATTAAGTTACATTATGATTGGAATAGTGGTCGTAGAATATCATATGAATTGGATTATGTAAGTTATCACATCTTGGAGGACGTATAGTATTATACGTCTTACGTGGTTGTACAATAGCATACGAATTGGATGAGACGAGGCTGCTTGTTGCGTGGTAACAACAAAGGAGAATTACGGGGAGAATTTACATTGGTGGTTAAGAGAACTAATGACAAAGGTTAGGATAATTTACGTGAAAGGTTAGGGGAACTAAAACTTCAAAGGTTAGGTGAATTTTAAGTTTAGAATAAATGTTCGGGAAGGGTTAGCTAAAATGCTACAGTTGTCCCCAACATGACTCGAACACACAACCTTTGGAGTGCTAGACCGTCGCGGATTAAGCCCACCCATCCTCCCTGACCAACTTCCTACATTTGTTTCTGTCTAAAGTAATTAGACAATTTGTAGATATCTTACTTCATGAAAGTGCTTTGAAATACGTAATGTATGTTTCGTATTGGCTCTGAGGCCAGGCTACCCTGAGGGACTAAGAGAAGGTTACAGGGCACAAAGGGAAATTTTGCTTTTTTGGGCTAGCAAAGAAAACAGAAATGTCTGTCAGACATTGCTTGTACACATTTTATTTTCTTGCCTGTTCGTCTAAGCCTCAACAAAAGGGGAGCCTCAGAAGTAAATGTGTTTTTAATGCCAACGGGAAAAATCATTAACCAGCTCAGCCAAGTGCGACTCCAGTCAGGTTCAGTGAAGTGCAACTGCAGTCAAGTCCAATTGTCAATGAAATCCCAAAGATCAATTGTCAAAATCTGAAGCCAAATCCCAATAGGCATGGCAGGGCTGCTGCGGCGGAAAATGAGGCATGCGCCCAAAATGTATTATTTGACAATCCTGTTTAGTGCCACACGTCAAGGCAAGCCATATAGATTATTATTATATTTGTTGACATTTACAGACACAAATAATCTGCCAGCCCGAAGAGCTTGGTAACAGGCAGGAACGTCTAGGGCAGCCGAGATAGAACAGTGAAGGCCCTGGGAAATGTAAACGAAATAGACGGACTCAGAGTAAAGGAGCTAAGAAGAGCACTCCAATCTCTTCTACTGCAGGTGGAATGTGAGTCAGATTTGGAGGTTAACTAGGACGGTGGCAGAATGAGGCTGCAGCGTGCCCCAAGAGTCGCCTCTTGGCTCAGTGATCCATTCATTTCATTTCTACCTCCACTGGCTTGAGCCCCACCACTCGCCCATATACTGTATGAGAAGGGGAATACGAGGAGACAGGCAGGCAGGCAGGCAGGCAACTAGGCTACACCACCCAGTCCCTCATGAATATGTCAAGTTGTCTTCCACCAGTTTGCATTACATACCTCACCTTGCCCCCATCTGCGATGAGACAGTCAAATTCTGATATATTATCTTATGCGTCTGAAGCAAAGAAGAAAAAGTGGTAGACCTCCACTTTCCTTACTAAGTTACGAGTACGGGCATCCAAAAAAAAGCAGATATATTCCACCACAGAATAATTTGCATATATCCGCACAAATGGGAAAACCGTGTCAAGAAACTTGCAACGCACTATCAGAATAAAATCCAGTGCATTACATGGATAGCATATACAAACACAATTCAGGAAACAGTGAAGTGAAAAGATTTATAAGCCTACCAGAAGAGGAGTTGGGTGATCTTGTACACACAGAGAGATTAATATGCCAGGGGGCACCACTCTGGGGACCTGCGGGGAGAAAAACCTCATATTTAATACCAGGAATTTCCTTGCATTCTCATTCATCCTGAGCACCGTTGTAGTGCATACAAAAGTACCCAGACTCTTATTAATTCACATCTACATTTCAGTGTCAGTTTTCTTTCACTTGGAAAATACATTGGGATTTGCCAGCAGCCTCCAGGAGGAGAGTGGAAAATGAGAGAGCGGGGAACATGGGACTGTACTGGGAAGAGAAGGTTATGGAATTGTAGAAGGAATTGAGAAGCCGATCACACAATGATTATGCTTGTGTGACACTTTTGAATGTGGGTCAAAAGGGAAATATTATTTTAGTTTTTTGCCCTCACCTCCCTCTTCCCGCCTGCTGTGTACCGGAGTCATCCTTGCTAGCTATCAGGAGGCGGGCAGACACCATTCGTTCCTGTCTGCTGAGCACCTGCCCTCACCGTCGTTAACAGAACTACAGAACTGCGGGAAAAGAGTGCACGACAAGCGAGGGCGAAGGACACTGTCTACCGGTCGCCCCAGCCTCCCACTAGCACAGCAGGCGGGAGGCTGGGGAAACACCGTGTGCTAGCTAACTAGCTTGCTAGCACACGATGTCGCACCCTCTTTCCGCCTGCTGCGTACCGGAGAAAACCTTGCGCGACAGGCGGGGGTGAGGACACTGTCTACTGCCTACAGCTAAATACTTCGGTACACAGCAGGCATGGGTGACACCATGTGCTAGCTAGCACACAGTGTTGCCTTCCGCCTGCTGTGTACCTGAGTCCTCATTAGAACTAAATTCAGCAAAAAAAGAAACGTCCCTTTTTCAGCACCCTGTCTTTCAAAGATAATTCGTAAAAATCCAAATAACTTCACAGATCTTCATTGTAAAGGGTTTAAACACTGTTTCCCATGCTTGTTCAATGAACCATAAATAATTAATGAACATGCACCTGTGGAACGGTCATTAAGACACTAACAGCTTACAGATGGTAGGGAATTAAGGTCACAGTTATGAAAACTTATGACACTAAAGAGGCCTTTCTACTGACTCTGAAAAACACACACAAAAAGATCCCTGCTCATCTGCGTGAACGTGCCTTAGGCATGCTGCAAGGAGGCATGAGGACTGCAGATGTGGCCAGGGCAATAAATTGCAATGACCGCACTGTGAGACGCCTAAGACAGCGCTACAGAGAAACAGGACGGACAGCTGATCATCCTCGTAGTGGCAGACCACGTGTAACAACACCTGCACAGGATCGGTACATCCAAACATCACACCTGCGGGACAGGTACAGGATGGCAACAACAACTGCTTGAGTTACACCAGGAACGCACAATCCCTCCATCAAATCAAATCAAATCAAATCAAATCAAATCAAATCAAATGTTATTAGTCACATACACATGGTTAGCAGATGTTAATGCGAGTGTAGCGAAATGCTTATGCTTCTAGTTCCGACAATGCAGTAATAACCAACAAGTAATCTAACCTAACAATTCCACAACTACTACCTTATACACACACACAAGTGTAAAGGGATAAAGAATATGTACATAAAGATATATGAATGAGTGGTGGTACAGAACGGCATGGCAAGATGCAGTAGATGGTATAGAGTACGGTATATACATATGAGATGAGTACTGTAGGGTATGTAAACATAAAGTGGCATAGTTTAAAGTGGCTAGTGGTACATGTGTTACATAAAGATGGCAAGATGCAGTAGATGATATAGAGTACAGTATATACATATGAGATGGGTAATGTAGGGTATGTAAACATTATATTAAGTGGCATTGTTTAAAGTGGCTAGTGGTACATTTTTACATAATTTCCATCAATTCCCATTTTTAAAGTGGCTGGAGTTGAGTCAGTATGTTGGCAGCGGCCGCTAAATGTTAGTGGTGGCTGTTTAACAGTCTGATGGCCTTGAGATAGAAGCTGTTTTTCAGTCTCTCGGTCCCTGCTTTGATGCACCTGTACTGACCTCGCCTTCTGGATGATAGCGGGGTGAACAGGCAGTGGCTTGGGTGGTTGTTGTCCTTGATGATCTTTATGGCCTTCCTGTGACATCGGGTGGTGTAGGTGTCCTGGAGGGCAGGTAGTTTGCCCCCGGTGGTGCGTTCTGCAGACCTCACTACCCTCTGGAGAGCCTTACGGTTGTGGGCGGAGCAGTTGCCGTACCAGGCGGTGATACAGCCCGACAGGATGCTCTCGATTGTGCATCTGTAGAAGTTTGTGAGTGCTTTTGGTGACAAGCCGAATTTCTTCAGCCTCCTGAGGTTGAAGAGGCGCTGCTGCGCCTTCTTCACAACGCTGTCTGTGTGGGTGGACCAATTCAGTTTGTCCGTGATGTGTACACCGAGGAACTTAAAACTTTCCACCTTCTCCACTACTGACCCGTCGATGTGGATAGGGGGGTGCTCCCTCTGCTGTTTCCTGAAGTCCACAATCATCTCCTTTGTTTTGTTGACGTTGAGTGTGAGTGTGAGGTTATTTTCCTGACACCACACTCCGAGGGCCCTCACCTCCTCCCTGTAGGCCGTCTCGTTGTTGTTGGTAATCAAGCCTACCACTGTAGTGTCATCCGCAAACTTGATGATTGAGTTGGAGGCGTGCATGGCCACGCAGTCGTGGGTGAACAGGGAGTACAGGAGAGGGCTCAGAACGCACCCTTGTGGGGCCCCAGTGTTGAGGATCAGCGGGGTGGAGATGTTGTTACCTACCCTCACCACCTGGGGGCGGCCCGTCAGGAAGTCCAGGACCCAGTTGCACAGGGCGGGGTCGAGACCCAGGGTCTCGAGCTTGATGACGAGTTTGGAGGGTACTATGGTGTTAAATGCTGAGCTGTAATCGATGAACAGCATTCTCACATGGGTATTCCTCTTGTCCAGATGGGTTAGGGCAGTGTGCAGTGTGGTTGCGATTGCGTCGTCTGTGGACCTATTGGGTCGGTAAGCAAATTGGAGTGGGTCTAGGGTGTCCGGTAGGGTGGAGGTGATATGGTCCTTGACTAGTCTCTCAAAGCACTTCATGATGACGGAAGTGAGTGCTACGGGGCGGTAGTCGTTTAGCTCAGTTACCTTAGCTTTCTTGGGAACAGGAACAATGGTGGCCCTCTTGAAGCATGTGGGAACAGCAGACTGGGATAAGGATTGATTGAATATGTCCGTAAACACACCAGCCAGCTGGTCTGCGCATGCTCTGAGGACGCGGCTGGGAATGCCGTCTGGGCCTGCAGCCTTGCGAGGGTTAACACGTTTAAATGTTTTACTCACCTCGGCTGCAGTGAAGGAGAGCCCGCAGGTTTTGGTAGGGGGCCGTGTCAGTGGCACTGTATTGTCCTCAAAGCGGGCAAAAAAGTTGTTTAGCCTGTCTGGGAGCAAGACATCCTGGTCCGCGACGGGGCTGGTTTTCTTTTTGTAATCCGTGATTGACTGTAGACCCTGCCACATACCTCTTGTGTCTGAGCTGTTGAATTGCGACTCGATTTTGTCTCTGTACTGGGACTTAGCCTGTTTGATTGCCTTGCGGAGAGAATAGCTACACTGTTTGTATTCGGTCATGCTTCCGGTCACCTTGCCCTGGTTAAAAGCAGTGGTTCGCGCTTTCAGTTTCACGCGAATGCTGCCGTCAATCCACGGTTTCTGGTTTGGGAATGTTTTAATCGTTGCTGTGGGTACGACATCGTCAATGCACTTCCTAATGAACTCGCTCACCGAATCAGCATATTCGTCAATATTGTTGTTGGACGCAATGCGGAACATATTCCAATCCGCGTGATCGAAGCAGTCTTGAAGCGTGGATTCAGATTGGTCGGACCAGCGTTGAACAGACCTGAGCGCGGGAGCTTGTTGTTTTAGTTTCTGTTTGTAGGCTGGAATCAACAAAATGGAGTCGTGGTCAGCTTTTCCGAAAGGGGGGCGGGGGAGGGCCTTATATGCGTCGCGGAAATTAGTATAACAATGATCTAGGGTTTTTCCAGCCCTGGTAGCACAATCGATATGCTGATAGAATTTAGGGAGTTTTGTTTTTAGATTAGCCTTAGCAGGGTGTGTGGTTTCCAGTTTACAAAGAGTCAGATAAAGTTCGTTCAGGGCCATCGATGTGTCTGCTTGGGGGGGAATATATACGGCTGTGATTATGATTGAAGAGAATTCCCTTGGTAGATAATGCGGTCGACATTTGATTGTGAGGAGTTCTAGATCAGGTGAACAGAATGACTTGAGTTCCTGTGTGTTGTTATGATGATCACACCACGTCTCGTTAATCATAAGGCATACCCCCCCGCCCCTCTTCTTACCAGAAAGATGTTTGTTTCTGTCGGCGCGAAGCATGAAGAAACCAGCTGGCTGCACCGACTCCGTTAGCGTCTCTTGAGTTAGCCATGTTTCCGTGAAGCAGAGCACGTTGCAATCCCTGATGTCTCTCTGGAATGCTACCCGTGCTCGGATTTCATCAACCTTATTGTCAAGAGACTGGACATTGGCGAGTAGTATGCTAGGGAGTGGAGCGCGATGTGCCCGTCTCCGAAGCCTGACCACGAGACCGCCTCGTTTGCCCCTTTTACGGCGTCGCACAGGGTCGCCGGCTGGGATCAGATCCATTGTATTGGGTGGAAGGCAAAACACTGGATCCGTTTCGGGAAAGTCATATTCCTGGTAGGAACGATGATGAGTTGACGTTAATCGTATATTCAGTAGTTCCTCCCGACTGTATGTAATGAAACCTAAGATTACCTGGGGTACCGATGTAAGAAATAACACATAAAAAAACTAAATACTGCATATTTTCCAAGGAACGCGAAGCGAGGCGGCCATCTCTTTTCGGCGCCGGAAGTGTTCTTCCAATGCTCAGACTGTCCGCAATAGGCTGAGAGAGGCTGGACTGAGGGCTTGTAGGCCTGTTGTAAGGCAGGTCCTCACCAGACATCACCGGCAATAACGTCGCCTATGGGCACAAACCCACCGTCGCTGGACCAGACAGGACTGGCAAAAAGTGCTCTTCACTGACGAGTTGCGGTTTTGTCTCACCAGGGGTGATGGTCGGATTTGTGTTTATTGTCGAAGGAATGAGCATTACACCGAGGCCTGTACTCTGGAGCGGGATCGATTTGGAGGTGGAGGGTCCGTCATGGTCTGGGGTAGGCAATTTCAACGCTGTGCGTTACAGGGAAGACATCCTTCTCCCTCATGTGGTACTCTTCCTGCAGGCGCATCCTGACATGACCCTCCAGCATGACAATGCCACCAGCCATACTGCTCATTCTGTTCGTGATTTCCTGCAAGACAGGAATGTCAGTGTTCTGCCGTGGCCAGCGAAGAGCCCGGATCTCAATCCCATTGAGCACGTCTGGCACCTGTTGGATCGGAGGGTGAGGGCTAGGGCCATTCCCCCCAGAAATGTCTGGGAACTTGCAAGTGCCTTGGTGGAAGAGTGGGGTAAAATCTCACAGCAAGAACTGGCAAATCTGGTGCAGTCCATGAAGAGGAGATGCACTGCAGTACTTAATGCAGCTGGTGGCCACACCAGATACTGACTGTTACTTTTGATTTTGACTCCCCCTTTGTTCAGGGACACATTTTTCTATTTCTGTTAGTCACATGTCTGTGGAACCTGTTCAGTTTATGTCTCAGTTGTTGAATCTTGTTATGTTCATACAAATATTTACACATGTTAGGTTTGCTGAAAATAAACGCAGTTGACAGTGAGAGGACGTTTCTTTTTTTGCTGAGTTTAGCTAGCTAAGCTAGCACACAGACAGTGTCCTTCGCTCCTGCCTGCCCAACTCCTTCCCTCGTTAACAGAACTGCTGGAAAAAAATGCCCGACAGGCGGGGGCAAAGGACACTGTCTACAAGTGTGTACCAGCTAAAGCTAGCTACCGTTGTCGCTCCTTTCTCTTCTTCTGTGGGATTTATCGGTGGTTGGCATCCAACGTTATGGTGCATTACCACCACCTACAGTACTGGAGCGCCCAAGCCTCCCAGCTATGTACCAGAGTCCTAGTTTTTTTTTTAAATACCAATTTAAGTATAAAGAGGGGTTCCTGCAGAATTGCGGGCTGCAGTTCCACCCTTCTCAAATGTTGCACCCTTCTTCTTTGGTGTGATAATCTGCTTGGGCCATCTAATAGATGCTATATATTATAAAACAACCACATAAATCAAGGACAAAGCGGAGCAAAAAGGCTTAATTTGGAGATTCAAAGCTCCTGGGTGAATGGGAACTATCAGCTTGGGGTTTCTCTAGGTTGGAGACATGGATGAATAAGATTAATAGAAAGTACTGTATGTTCTCAGGTGTCATATCAAGCAGTCAACAATCAGGCCCATTACTGAGGCTACAATGTTAGCAGACATCAATCAAATTCAATGAAATGTATTCCTAAAGCCCTTTTTACATCAGCCGATGTCACAAAGTGCTGTACAGAAACCCAGCCTAAAACCCCAAACAGCAAGCATATCCCAACATACAATTACATGAACCCCGAGCCACGTCCTTCAGTACCTAATCAAGTGACAACACATTTAATGCATTGTACATTACTTTACCTGTATGCAGAATGACTGTGACTCTTTTCCACTGATGTGAAATACCTATAACATATCAGATCAGTGGCTCCACTACACTATTCATATAACCTATTGTGCCATAAATTGTCGTCCCACTTATACTGTATCCCGATCTCATCAATAAGTAACGTCCCCCTCCCAGTTGAACACCGTGCTACTCAATAGACATCTTGACAAAAGCTTTAGTTAGAACAGAGTATTACAATGTGCATAATAGTTGTACTGCTGAGTACTAATGAAAAGCAATACAGATCTACATCCATGAAACAAAAGATGAGCACTGCATTACAATAGCCTTTGCTGACTTGGGTAGAAAGGTAAATATGGGTGCTCTTCCTCCAATTCTGTGCCTTTTGAGAAGTGTAACCTGATCAAAAAAAACTTTGGATTTCACCTCATTTTAACATTCTGTCATAAAGAGCACATATTCAACTGAATAAAAAACATGTTTTCCCATCTCAAGAGCTTCGATAAAAAAATTACCAGTGGTGGAAAAAGTAGCGAATTTTCATACTTGAGTAAAAGTAAAGATACCTTGAAAGAAAATGACTCAAGTAAACGTGAAACTCACCCAGTAAAATACTACTTGAGTAAAAGTCTAAAAGTATTTGGTTTTAAATGTACTTCAGTTTCAAAAGTAGAAGTATAAATCATTTAAAATGTCTTAAATTAAGCAAGCCAGACGACACAATTTTTTTGTTTTTTAAATGTACGGATAGTCAGGGGCACAGTCCAACACTCAGACCTCATTACGGATAGTCAGGGGCACAGTCCAACACTCAGACCTCATTACGGATAGTCAGGGGCACAGTCCAACACTCAGACCTCATTACGGATAGTCAGGGGCACAGTCCAACACTCAGACCTCATTACGGATAGTCAGGGGCACAGTCCAACACTCAGACCTAATTACGGATAGTCAGGGGCACAGTCCAACACTCAGACCTCATTACGGATAGTCAGGGGCACAGTCCAACACTCAGACCTCATTACGGATAGTCAGGGGCACAGTCCAACACTCAGACCTCATTACGGATAGTCAGGGGCACAGTCCAACACTCAGACCTAATTACGGATAGTCAGGGGCACAGTCCAACACTCAGACCTCATTACGGATAGCCAGGGGCACAGTCCAACACTCAGACCTAATTACGGATAGTCAGGGGCACAGTCCAACACTCAGACCTCATTACGGATAGCCAGGGGCACAGTCCAACACTCAGACCTCATTACGGATAGTCAGGGGCACAGTCCAACACTCAGACCTCATTACGGATAGCCAGGGGCACAGTCCAACACTCAGACCTAATTTACAAATGAAGCATTTGTGTTTAGTGAGTCTGCCAAATCAGAGGCAGTAGGGATGACCAGGGATGTTCTCTTGATAAGAACGTAAGTCAGACAATGTTCCTGTCCTGCTAAGCATTCAAAATGTAACAAGTACTTTTGGGTTTCAGCAAAAATGTAAGGAGTAAAAAGTACATTATTTTCTTTAGGAATGTTGTGGAGTAAAAGTAAAAGTTTTCAAAAATATAGATAGTAAAGTAAGTACAGATACCCCAAAAAACGACTTAAGTAGTACTTAAAAGTATTTTTACACCACTGAAATGACTATAGTAACTGCGTATTACGTGCCAAATAAGGTAACAGATTTGGCAATTTCTTAAATCAGCCATGAATTCCCTTGTGACGGGGAATGGAAGCTCTCATTGTGTGCAACAGGGAGTGGCAATTGAAGAAAGCTTCACAATATACAGTATATACATTTGTAGCCTGTCCGGGTCCAGCTCCACGAGGGGGCAAAAAGGGGCTTAGCCCCCTCAGCTGAAACGTATGCCCCCTCAGTTTAGTTTTATGTCCCTATATAAAACTAGCAAAAAAGTTCAAATTATTGAGTGACAGGTTGGTGCAAAATCTGTATCTCCACTGCGCTGTGTCAGCACAATGGGTATAGCGTGCCGCGGTGTGTGTAGGGGGGCTATGGAATGCAACTGGGGCAGTTAGGAATGACTCCTTTGGGTTTCTGTGGTAGGCTTAGTGAATAACATGATAAACCTCTGCCTGTAATATTTGATTTTGATTTATAAGGGCGGGGTCAAGTTTACAGTTGAAGCTGCTTCACTCAATTCTGCCTCACGCCCCCCTGCTACAGAGTTTAGTTTGCTTCTTAGCTAGCTTTAAAAAGCGTTAGTGTTATTAGCCTTAGCCTATTTACCTAGCTCAAACCAGCCACTGCCACGATGGATATCAGAAATTGGTTTTCCCAAAGTACCCAAACAAAGCCAAAGGCGAAGGGTACATCTGGCTACTGTGTCAGAGGTTGTTAAAAGTTGTGACAGCATTATAAAGTTCCTCTCTGACATCAAATTCACACGTTCGTACAACACAGTAGTAAGACGCGAGGCTACAGGACTGCTGAAGGGGGTGACGGTGACCCCGGCTTTAAGTTTATAGCCACCATGGTGCACAGAGTCCTCAGTTTTCTCGATCCTCCAAACAAATTACACCATGTAAAAGCAACAGATCTTTACACTGGAGTCAATGTGGTCCACATTACGCTGGAGTATATTGAGAGGCTGAGGTGTGACAGCGAGTTCGAAGCCATTTGAGAACAGTTCAGTACCAGTGGCACTGATGCACAACTAGCTCCAAGCAAACGACCACATTATTGTCACGTTCGTCATAAGGAGTAGACCAAGATGCAGCGTGGTATGTTTCCATCCTTTATTTTGGAATAGAAAACTCAAAGAACAAAACGAACAAACGAAACGTGAAGCTAGAATAATGCTCACAGGCAACTATACATAGACAAGATCCCACAAAGCACAATGGGGAAATGGCTACCTAAATATGATCCCCAATCAGAGACAACGATAAACAGCTGCCTCTGATTGGGAACCATACTAGGCCAACATAGAAATAGAATTCACCTAGATAACCCACCCTTAATCACACCCTTAATCACACCCCGACCTAACCAACATAGAGAATAAAAGCTCTCTATGGTCAGGGCGTGACAGTTATGGTACAAATCTCAAAAAATGGACAGTACAGTAGGCCCGCAGGACAGAGGAGAAGAGACTGAGTGTAAAAGGTTGTTCTTGGATGCTGTCATTGGTGAAATGTAAAATACGATTGAGCGAACGCAACAGCCAACTGGTGGAGGCTCTATGTGCTCTTGACCCAGAGAGACATGCCTTTCTAGATGTGAAAAAGGTGAAACCACTGCTGGATCAAAGCAAAACAAATTTGGTGGAAACTGAGTTTAGTGTCAGCATCCAGTTTTTGGAGACTGAAATCGCCGTCTCCGGCTCCAATGAGGACTAATTGTCCCCACTTGAAGTCCTGCAACGATTTTCTGTGCCTCACCGTGCCGGATCGACTTTTGTGGCGTCCACACCTACAGTACATGCGAGAACTAATTTTCCACTTTGACAAATGTGTTCAGTCAGCACAAAAGAAGCATGCTACACCCGAGGAAAGATCAACTAATCTAACTGGTATATGAGGGGGATCTTGCAAGGAGATTTCTTGGAGAATTGAATGATCAATTACTCAGAAAGTTCCACAGAGCATCAAGGAGACTGCAACTCTTCTGAAAAGGTAAGAAACAATCTAGCTGGTTGGTTTTTGTCAAAATCTTGGTGGTATAGCCATTGGCAACATTTCAGCCAAAACCTAAGGCATGGAACGGAAAAATTATTCCCTTTGCCGCTGTAACGGATGGGAAATGGCTAGCTAGTTAGCGGGTACGCGCTAATAGCGTTTCAATCAGTTACGTCACTTGCTCTGAAACCTAGAAGTAGTGGTTCCCCTTGCTATGCAAGGGCCGCGGCCTTTGTGGAGCGATGGGTAACGATGCTTCGTGGGCGACCGTTGTTGATGTGTGCAGCGGGTCCCTGGTTCGCGCCCGAGTCGGGGCGAGGGGACGCCATAAAGTTAAACTGTTACATTGGTGCCGTGACCCGGATCACTGGTTGCTGCGGAAAAGGAGGAGGTTGAAAGGGGGGTGAGTGTAACGGATGTGAAATGGCTAGCTAGTTAGCGGGTACGCGCTAATAGCGTTTCAATCAGTTATGTCACTTGCTCTGAAACCTAGAAGTAGTGCAAACCTGTCACTCCTTGGTCAAAAGCACTCAATGGTCTTGACATTTGAACTTTTATGTTTATTGTGGTATAGCATGATATAAGCAGAATTCAATATATTTCCAAAACAAGAACCCACATGATGCCCCTGAGTATAGCTACATATCGGTATGTTTCACCATAGAAATAGATATATTCTATTATGGTTTTCTTGGTACAGTAGCATATATATTTTTTCATGGTTGTAAATGGAACTGTACATATTGAAATGTGTTTATGGTAGGCTGGCATTGTTTCATTAATTAGGTTGGTCAAATTTGATCCACAGAAGTGTATTGTGTCATATCACAACGTGTTGCTGAACTCATAAGCGCCATGATTTTCCATGTTTAAAGCAGGCCTATAGGCCTATTTAAATGTAGGCTCCATCTCACTGTAGCAGGCTGTCGGCTGTAGGCTGCATCCCAATGTAGTAGGCTGTATCTCACTGTAGTAGGCTGTATCTAACTGTAGTAGCCTTTAGGATGCATCTCACTGTAGTAGGCTGTATCTCACTGTAGTAGATGTAGGCTGCATCTCACTGTAGTAGGCTGTATCTAACTGTAGTAGCCTTTAGGATGCATCTCACTGTAGTAGGCTGTATCTCACTGTAGTAGCTGTAGGCGGCATCTCACTGTAGTAGGCTGTATCTCACTGTAGTAGCTGTAGGCTGCATCTCACTGTAGTAGGCTGTATCTCACTGTAGTAGCCTTTAGGATGCATCTCACTGTAGTAGGCTGTATCTCACTGTAGTAGCCTGTAGCCTGCATCTCACTGTAGTAGGCTGTATCTCACTGTAGTAGCTGTAGGCTGCATCTCACTGTAGTAGGCTGTATCTCACTGTAGTAGCTGTATCTCACTGTAGTATGCTGCATCTCACTGTAGTAGGCTGTATCTCACTGCAGTAGGCTGCATCTCACTGTAGTAGCTGTATCTCACTGTAGTAGGCTGTATCTCACTGTAGTAGCTGAATCTCACTGTAGTAGGCTGTATCTCACTGCAGTAGGCTGTATCTCACTGTAGTAGGCTGTATCTCACTGTAGTAGCTGTAGGCTGCATCTCACTGTAGTAGGCTGTATCTCACTGTAGTAGCTGTATCTCACTGTAGTAGGCTGCATCTCACTGTAGTAGGCTGCATCTCACTGTAGTAGGCTGTATCTCACTGTAGTAGGCTGTATCTCACTGTAGTAGGCTGCATCTCACTGTAGTAGGCTGCATCTCACTGTAGTGGGCTGCATCTCACTGTAGTGGGCTGCATCTCACTGTAGTAGGCTGCATCTCACTGTAGTAGGCTGCATCTCACTGTAGTGGGCTGCATCTCACTGTAGTGGGCTGCATCTCACTGTAGTAGGCTGCATCTCACTGTAGTGGGCTGTGTTTTGATGATTTGGATCTCCATTTGCCTTTTATTTAGTGAGTCCTGCAGGCACAGGATTCACCAGGCTGGGGAGACACACAGGAGATCTGGCTCTGGGAGCAGGCACAGGACTCACCAGGCTGGGGAGACATACAGGAGGCCTCTTCCTTGGCCGAGGCACCGGTTACACTGGGCCGTGAAGGCGCACTGGCGGTCTCGAGCGCAGAGCTGGCACCACCCGTTCTGGCTAGATGCCCACTTCCACCCGGTAAATGCGGGACGCTGGCACCGAGCACACCGGCCTGTGAATGCTCGGACGAGACACAGTGCGCATCACCCCATAGCACAGGGCCTGACCAGTCACATGCTCGCCACGGTAAGCACGGGGAGTTGGCTCAGGTCTCCAACCTGACTCTGCCACACTCCCCGTGTTTTCCCCCCACCCCAAAAATTGGGGGCTGCCTCTCGGGCTTCCTTGCCAGCCGCGTTCCCTCATAACATTGCCGCTCCGCTTTAGCTGCTGCCTTCCTCTCTGCTTCTACCAGCTCCCAGGGCAGGCGATCCTTCCCGGCCAGGATCTCCTCCCACGTCCAGGATCCCTTGCAATTTAAAATGTCCTCCCATGTCCAGTCCTCCTTCTTACCACGCTGCTTGGTCCTTTGGTGGTGGGTAGTTCTGTAACGGGTGTCGTCGTCGGATGAGGAGGAATCGGACCAAAGCGCAGCGTGGTGATTGTTCACGACTTTTATTGAAACTGAACACTTAAACAAAAATAACAAAGAGAATACACGAAACCGAAACAGTCCTGTCAGGTGCAGAACACTAAACAGAAAACAACTACCCACAAAACACAGGTGGGAAAAGGCTACCTAAGTATGGTTCCCAATCAGAGACAACGATAGACAGCTGTCCCTGATTGAGAACCACACCCGGCCAAAACAAAGAAATACAAAACATAGAAAAATGAACATAGAATGCCCACCCAAATCACACCCTGACCAAACCAAAATAGAGACATAAAAAGCTCTCTAAGGTCAGGGCGTGACAACTGTTAATATAACTAGCCTAAATATAAATTGTGTCATGCTTTTATCGATCTGATATTTTGTTAACTAGGCCTACTTGGTACCGCTGTTTTGTTCTGTTCCCATTAATTCGTTCACATTCGCAGTTCTGTCTGTATTTTAAGCCAAACTGCTATTCAGTATTTTTGTTTGCATGCATGAATAACTATGCTACTACTTTCAGCATTAAGTTAGCATTATTTTTGTAAGACAGCCATGTGTACGGCTGCATTTAAGCTGCTTGTAATAGGTGAATTACCCTATCTTGTAGCCTATATTCATTACCAAAACGACCTTGGTTTAATTGTGTTTAGAGCGCTGTCCATTTCGCTGATACAGCGCAGCAGAGATTTTGCGTCAACCTGTCACTTCAAAAGCACTCAATCAATGGTCTCAGAGTCTCGGCATTTAAACTGTATGTTTATTGTGGTGTAGTGTGATAAGCAAAATTCTGTATGATTTCAACTGCCCCCTTAGTCACTTTATTCTGCCGCCGGATCTGAGACGGTCTATCTATAGGTAACATAGTTGACGTGTTATGCTCGACCCACTCAGTTTTCCACCACAAAACACCAGAAAATGGCCAAAAGAGAAGTACCAGCGCACCTGCGTCTACTCTATGATTTTATTATTAATGTTCAATATATCTTTAGAAAAAAATATTTTAAAAAGAATGGTGTCACCATATTAAAACGAGAGTTCAATTTATGTAATGTACAGACTTAAATTATGAGGGACAGACTTACGTTAATCATTAATCCCAATTTAATTTAATAAACATTACATCTTCAGAAATGACTTTGTCAAAACAACAAAATAACTAGGACTTTACAATGATGGTGAAATTTGGGGATTAAGAGGGTTCAAATCTTCCTAGAAGTGACACAGGGTTGATGAAGGAATATGTCAAAATGCTGAATTTTGGCCCTTTAGCTTGCCTTTATTCATATTTAAAAAAATCATATTCACAAAATTCTCCATGTGACCTATATTAAAGGGCACTTCATTTAATATAACAGACTTTTAAAATTCTATATTGCTGTACAATTTGTACTTAAAATATCGAAGGGACACACGCTTTTCATGGAACAACCCATTCAGCAGTAGAGCATACTCTAGCAACTCGAGTTCCGCAATACAGACAGTTTCTCTCTCCATGGCACCTCATTGACCAATAAAGGTTACTGGTCAACTGAAGAACGCACAGACCTAGAAATCAGTCTAGTCAAAAAGCAGGAATGAAATAAAGCAGGAGAGCAGTGACACCACAGGACCAGAATTATGCACCCCTGACCTATACAAAGAGGCCTATCAATCAAAACTTTAAAGATGGAATATGCAGTAGGTGAAACAGCGCCAATGTCCGCTCCACCGCCGTTGTTATTGTTTTTGTTGACAAAGTAGAGGTGAAAAACATCATGCAGGAAGGTGGTAAAAACAAATGCAGTATATATTCTGCTGTTCTATCACGTGTGCAATGAAAAAAATAGTGTTCGTTGTTTGCAGTCATTTCTTTGTTGTAATATTGCAAACAGGTGGCAGTTTGACCATTAAGGATTCCAGCTTTAAGCATAGCAACTAACAACTTCTCTGTTGCCAGAATCTCTTTCACATTATGAAGGTTGATACTATAGGTGAATTTAAGACTTCTACTCAAGACAAAAGTATTTTATGCAGCTACATGGTGCCCTCTGCTGGACTTTGACTGCATGTGCCAGCCAATGGATATTTTGACTGGGCTTTTGACACTTGAGGGCAGGGAATGTGGTGTGTTCCAAATGTTCTGCTTTCCTGGATTTCTGTCGTCTTACTTGAGACAATGGGACGATACAGGTAGCAGTATTTCAATATTAAGTAATCTGAAATCACAAACAGGCCTATACTACAACACTAATATTAGAATGAGGAAAACTAAAAGCATAGGGAAGGCAACATGGCTACAAAGCAATGGTGGACATTTCCTCTTTTCTTACATTAGATTCAACATGCATGCTGCCAGTCACTGGTCATCAACACTGATACCAATCTAACCCAACACATACACCCAGACAGACACATTTGCCATCCAGAATCAGTGAAAAATCATAAATGAGTATGTTTTGAGCATCACACTTTAAGGTAAAAAAATAAAAAGTAATTTTTTGGGGGGGGTAGCTTGACTGTTTTGCTTGTTATTTTGGCATTAATATGTGTCACATATCAGTGTGCAAACAATGTAAAACATGGTCTCTTTTTTGCTTTCTTGAGTAAGGCAGCTCCAAAATGCAGGTGTTTCAGCCTAGCTCAATGCTTTCTGTAGTGGTGGGGCTAGCCAGCAGAAAATACAGAGCGTTGCGCCTTATTGGCTTAGTTTTCTGTCACTCAGGGGTCAGTATGTCATCCCCAATTCTAAGGTTAGTGCTCGAAAATGTTTGCCCCTTGGGTTCTGCCATAGAGTTATATTAGAAATGCCCATCCAAGAAGGCTCAAGGTCATTGGCCACAGATAGAATGACATCAAATCACGTTCTATCTACAGTAGCTTTGATTGGACTGATCATGTCAACATCTTACTTTCAAAGTCTTAGCTAAGAGTCATCATCAGTTGTCATCAAGTCGACAATCTACTGGCAAATCCTTCTTAATCCTTGTCATATGAAGAGAAATTATAGATAAAACGTATCGGTGCTCATTGGCCATAAAGATTACACAATTAGTTGGAAATCACAAATTCAACAATGAGTTGTTTGGAATGAATCAGTGGCTAAATGCAAGCATTGCAAAGAAACCACTAACATTAATTAGCCTGCTATTCAATAGAGTGGCTGTGTTTTTTTCCAGAGTTCCCACCATAAATCCAGAGAATGGCAGACTTTGATGACAAAGTTTGATGACAAAATTAGCCCACAAAGGACCGCTGCCCCACCTTTACAAGGTGAGTCTAAACATGTATTGTATGCTGCTGCATAAATTATGTAATATGCAAGGGAGAAATGTATACTATAGCTAAGAAAGTAATACTAAGTGTATGTTGTGTAGAAGCTGTTAGGAGCCCATGTGCCTCACCCTAATAATGTGGTGTTTTTTCACCAACGTGGTATTGTAAACACATTGTGTGTGCTTGTTTGGCTTTTTTTCTGTACAGCTTTGACAGTGCTACTGATAGTAGTTGTGGTGCTTGGTTTGCACGTGCAAATTCAGCACACGACCACAGGGACGCGGTGCGGGTCGGTCGGGGAGCCGATGGTGAAAATCCCTGGTCAGCGAAGTGTCCAAGATGTCCGCCGCAGGAACCCAGCATCGCTCCTCTGGGCCGTACCCCTCCCCTGACGTGCTGCACCAGCAGCGGGACCACACCGGCCTCGAAGACGACCACAGAAACGCAGTGCAAGTCGGTCAGGGCCAGCTGCCGAAGTAGCGGGGGTGTCGGATGGGCCAGTTGCAGCTGCTGAAGTTGCGGTAGCGTCGGACGGAGCAGTTGCAGCTGCAGAAGTTGTGGCGGCGGTGAACGGGCCAATTGCAGCGGCGTCAGATTGGCCAGTTGCAGTATGCTGAAGTTGCGGCGGCGTCAGACGAGCCAGTTGCAGCGGTGTCGGACAGGCCAGTTGCAGCTGCCGAAGTTGCGTCGTCGTCGTGGCGGGCCATTCCCGCTGTCTCCATTTAGGGTCGGTTATTCTGTCACGTTGTATAAATGATTGGAGACAGGCGCAGGAATTCATAATAGGGGGGGGTTTAATACTACACCCAAAATATACAATATGTCATGAAAAGGCACAGGGAAGAAGCCCCCAAAAAAACACGTATACAAAAACACAGGGATGTAACCCAAACAAAAGAGCGAGGTTAAACATCCAATAAATGCGTGGGACGAGACCCACGACGAGACTCGTAATAACAATTGTGCAATACTACACGGGACGAGACCCATAATAACGAGTACACAATATACGCAGCACAGAAGCCAAAACAACAAAGCACAGGTACTCACAAGACCAACGGACATGGGAACAATAACCGACAAGACAATGGTGAACAGAGGTCACATATATACAATTACGAATCAGGGGAATTGGAATCAGGTGTGCGTAATGAGACAGTTCAGTGACGCCTAGAGGCCGGTGATGTAGATCTCCGGAACTGGTGCACGGAATGAGCAGCAGTACAGGGGGAACCTGTGACATCTGTTCTAACTTGGTGGTGCACAAATAGCCTATAACCTGTTTTAGAGAAATGTAATTATTGAATATTTTAAGAGCTTTCATTGTCTGTTTATATGCCCCATTTATTTATTCTACAGTTCTGACTTGGTGTACAGGGAGAACACTGTAAGAACGGCCCATGTTCTGAATTCTGTCGCTGTACATTTCAAAAGTGCTGAACAAATAGTTATATTGACTACGTCTGTCCTATCTCGCTCATTAATGTCTTAATCAAAATTACGGATTGCCTCTTATCCACTCGACGCCCCCTTTGTACATCTCAATTGTCAGTAGAAACCACATTTGTTTAAGCAAGTCAGCCATATCAGCTATGTTTTTTTAAAAGGCAGTAAATGAGGCTGAATGAACTGTTTCACTGCCAGACAAGGCTCCGCTGATAACCAGGTGTAGCAGTGGTAAGGTTTTTGGGACTCTGCTGTTGGCTTTCAGTACCCGGAGAAGAGCTCGAAGTTGGACTTCTGTTTTGAAGCCTGGATGAGTCTGATTGGTATTTCACTGTTACAATTTTTTTTAATTCTTCAGTTAATAAAACTGACAATTGTTTATTTTTTATTAAAAGTAGGCTACTGATGATGGCTGTTGGGTGTACTGTATGTCTTGTATGTGTGTGTGCTTACTGTGACTGACCCTGATTGGCTACACTTGGTAGTTACTGTACTTCCCACAACATTGCGGGACAACAGTGCTTGGCAAACGGGAGCGAAGGACACATCCCCGGTGTTGTTGCAGTTCATGCCCTCCCCATTGAGTAGAATATTCAAGGTGACATCTAGATGGTTATCAATATTCATTATTTATTGTGTAGGCTGCTATCATACTTGAAATAAAATAATGGGAGGGGAAAAAATGGCCACGTTTGGCACTGCCGGCCATAGCAATGGATGGGTAGGAATACTGAGGGTGCTGAAAAATCTGAATAAATAAAACATTTTAATAATTACATATATTTTTCGACAAAAGTAGTGCCCTGGGCCTTTACTAGTCCTGTATTAGCGGACCAATATAGGCATCTGCAACGCAGGAAGAAAATAATTAATGTATAATTAATGTATAATAATAATGTATAATTAAGAACAGTATCTTACAGGATTCAATAGTTGGAATTGTAAGAGTTGTTGTCCTATCCATTTCTCTGTGATTGTCCTTCTAATCTAATGAAATCAAGAAAGAACAAAACCTTGTCCTCAAACATTTACATCAAAATGTGCATAGTTATGGGCAAAGACACAAAAAATCCACATCAAATTAAATATATTTCTTGCTCGCAAATCAGATTGCATAGCGGAGAAGGTACGGTGGTGTTACGTGGTGCAAAACGGGGGAACCCAAGAGCGGACTCAGAAGAGGAAGCCGGGATGAATGAACCAAAATGTTTATTGAACACAGAAATATGGAGTGCAGAACCGGGGTAGCTCAGATGAGTTGCAGAAAAACCAGAAGTGTAGAGTGAGGTTGGAGTTGGCTGAGTTAAACAGGGTAAACAGGTCCTGAGGGGAATCCAAGGTGGTGGTGGTAAATGATATCCAGGGCAAGGTGGTTGGGTGGTGAGTTGTGGAACAGGAGACAGAGACAGAGCGGTAACTGCAAGAGAGGACAAGACGGTGTAAGGCAGGGGAAAAGCACAGCAGAGCAATAGGATCTTGAGAACTAACAAAAGGCTAGGATACTGACTGACTGAGCAGAGATTACGATCTGGCAGTGTGGAAGTGGCAGGAATGAGCATTTGTAGAGATCTTGATTTATGGAATGATTTGCAGCTGGTAGGGATCTGCTCTGACTCTAGCACACCTGTCTCCAACCACACAGTCACAAAGGGAGAGAGAGAGAGAGAGAGAGAGAGAGAGAGAGAGAGAGAGAGAGAGAGAGAGAGAGAGAGAGAGAGAGAGAGAGAGAGAGAGAGAGAGAGAGAGAGAGAGAGAGAGAGAGAGAGAGAGAGAGAGAGAGAGAGAGAGAGAGAGAGAGAGAGAGAGAGAGAGAGAGAGAGAGAGAACTGCCGGCCAAGAGGACACCGGATGACCACCAGAGGGCATATCAGGAGCAGATGTGACAGGTGGGATTCGAAATGGTCGGTGATCTGTTTGTTAACTTGGCTTTCGAAGACCTTAGAAAGGCAGGGTAGGATAGATATAGGTCTGTAGGAGTTTGGGTCTAGAGTGTCTCCCCCTTTGAATAGGGGGATGACCGCGGCAGCTTTCCAATCTTTGGGGATCTCAGATGATACGAAAGAGAGGTTTAATAGGCTAGTAATAGGGGTTGCAACAATTTTGGGGGATCACTTTAGAAAGAGAGGGTCCAGATTGTCTAGCCCGGCTGATTTGTAGGGGTCCAGATTTTGCAGCTCTTTCAGAACATCAGCTATCTGGATTTGGGTGAAGGAGAAATGGGGGAGGCTTGGGAAAGTTGCTGTGGTGGGTGCAGGGCTGTTGACCGGGATAGGGGTAGCCAGGTGGAAGCATGGCCAGCAGTAGAAAAATGCTTATTGAAATTCTCAATTATCGTGGATTTATCAGTGGTGACAGTGTTTCCTAGCCTCAGTGCAGTGGGCAGCTGGGAGGAGGTGCTCTTATTCTCCATGAATTTCCATGAAATTTCTGTTTGAAAAAGCTAGTCTTTGCTTTCCTAACTGACTGTGTATATTGGTTCCTAACTTCCCTGAAAAGTTGCATATCGCGGGGGCTATTCGATGCTAATGCAGTACGCCACAGGATGTTTTAGTGCTGGTCAAGGGCAGTCAGGAATGGAGTGAACCAAGGGCTATATCTGTTCCTGGTTCAACGTTTTTTGAACGGGGCATGCTTATTTAAGATGGTGAGGAAAGCACTTTTAAATAATAACCAGGCATCCTCTACAGACGGAATGAGGTCAATATCTTTCCAGGATACCCGGGCCAGGTCGATTAGAAAGACCTGCTCACTGAAGTGTTTTAGGGAGCGTTTGACAGTGATGAGGGGTGATAGTTTGACCACAGACCCATTACGGACGCAGGCAATGAGGCAGTGATCGCTGAGATCCTGGTTGAAGACAGCAGAGGTGCATTTGGAGGTCAGGTTGGTTAGGATGATATCTATGTCCGTGTTTACGGATTTGGGGTTGTACCTGGTAGGTTCATTGATCATTTTTGTGAGATTGAGGGCATCAAGCTTAGATTGCCAGGGTGTTAAGCATGTCCCAGTTTAGGTCACCTAACAGCACGAGCCCTGAAGATAGATGGGGGGGCAATCAATTCCCATATGGTGTCCAGGGCACAGCTGGGGGCAAAAGGTGGTCTATAGCAAGCGGCAACGGCGAGAGACTTGTTTCTGGAAAGGTGGATTTTTAGAAGTAGAAGCTCAAATTGTTTGGGCACAGACCTGGATAGTAAGACAGAACTCTGCAGTAGATTGCAACTCCGCCCCCTTTGGCAGTTTTATCTTGTCGGAAAATGTTATAGTTAGGGACGGAAATTTCAGGGTTTTGATGGTCTTCATAAGCCAGGATTTCAGGGCTTGGCAGAGTGTGCTAAAGCAGTGAATAAAACAAACTTAGGGAGGAGGCTTCTAATGTTAACATGCATGAAACCAAGGCTTTTATGGTTACAGAAGTCAACAAATAAGAACGCCTGGGGAATGGGAGTGGAGCTCGGCACTGCATAGCCTGGATTAACCTCTACATCACTAGAGGAACAGAGGAGGAGTAGGATAAGGGTACGGCTAAAGGCTATAAGAACTGGTCGTCTAGTACGTTCGGAACAGAGAGTAAAAGGAGCAGGTTTCTGGGCACGGTAGAATAGATTCAAGGCATAATGTACAGACAAAGGTATGGTAGGATGTGAATACAGTGGAGGTAAACCTATGCATTGATTGACGATGAGAGAGATATTGTCTCTAGAAACATCATTTAAACCAGGTGAGGTCACCACATGTGTGGGAGGTGGAACTAAAGGGTTAGCTAAGGCATATTGAGCAGGGCTAGAGGCTCTACAGTGAAATAAGGCAATAATCACTAACCAAAACAGCAATGGACAAGGCATATTGACATTAGAGAGAGGCATCGGGAAGACTAGTCGTGATTTATCAGCAGGGCTCCGTGTGGTAAAAGGGTCCAGGCCAATTGGCAAAATAGGTATAGTGGCCAAAGAATTTGTCCAATGGGCCTCTTCAGCTAACAGTCCGATATGCTCTAGACAGCTAGCGGGCCGCGGCTAGCAGGCTAGCAGATGGGCATTCAGGGGATGTAGCAACGGAGGAGCCAGTTGAAAAACCCTCTCGGGTAGAATACGTCGGTAGTCCAGACGTGATGGATTGGTGGGGCTCTGTGTCGGCAGTAAAAGCGGTCCAGGCCAATTGGCAAAATAGGTATTTAACCCAAGGAGTGGCTGATGGACCTCTTCGGCTAGCCGGGAGATGGACCTACCAAAGGCTAGCTCCAGGCTAATTGGTTCTTGCTTCGGGACAGAGACGTTAATCAGGAGTGGCCACTCGTATATCAACTAGCTAGCTGCGATGATCCAGGTGAAAAGGTTCAGAGCTTGCGGTAGGAATCCGGAGATATGGAGAAAAATAAGTCCGATTTGCTCTGGTTTGAGTCGCGCTCTGCAGACTGGCAAGAGTTGTCCAGGCTAAAGGTTAGCTGGTGACCGCTAACAGTGGCTAGCTGCGTACTAGCTAGTAGCTAGTTAGCTGGCTAGCTTCTGTTGGGGGTTCCGGTTCAAAAGTAAAGAAAATAGCAGATCCATACCACATTGGGTGAGGCGGATTGCAGGAGAGTATGTTGAAGTTGAGATTAAGAAATATATTTAAAAAATATATGCGAAGAAAAAAGATATAAAAAGATATATACACGGGACACGACAAGACGAGGACAAAGACGCCTGACTGCTACGCCATCTTGGATCAGATGTTCTTGGACCTACAGCAGTGGTTCCCAATTCCAGTCCTCGAGTACCTGAGTACCTGACACCTGATTCAACACCTGACTCATCAGGCCCTCAATGAGTTGAATCAGGTATGTTTGTCCGGCGCTACAACAAAAATGTGTGCTGTTGGGTGTATTCGAGGATTGGAGTTGGGAACCACTGAACTACAGCAAGTTAATGTTTCAGACATTTTTGGGCTAATAAACAACTATTGATTTAGAACCACAGAGAGGTCCTGCAAGTCACAAAGAAAACAGGCACTGCCTCCACTATTCCAGCACCATTTCAACATCATCTAATCAACTATTCTTAGTCTAATACGGTGACAATTAAAAGATACCAAAAACAATTTAGTCCAATCAACGTAAGCTATACTAACCAAAAATATAAACCCAACATGTAACAATTTCAAAGATTTTACTCAGTTATAGTTCATAGAAGGAAATCAATCAGTTGAAATGAATTCATTAAGCTCTAATTTATAGATTTCACATGACTGAGCAGGGGCTCAGCCATGGGTGGGCCTGAGAGGGCAAATGCTCACCCACTTGGGAACAAGGCCCACCCACTGCGGAGCCAGGCACAACCAATCAGAATACATTTTTCCCCACAAAAGGGCTTTATTACAAATTATCTAAAACAACGTTGGAGGCGGCTTATGGTAGAGAAATTAACATTAAATTCTCTGGCAAGAGCTCTGTTGGACATTCCAGCAGTCAGCATGCCAATTGCACGCTCCCTCAAAACTTGAGACATCTGTGGCATCATGTTGTGCGACAAAACTGCACATTTTAGAGTGGCCTTTATTGTCCCCAGCATAATATGTACCTGTGTAATAATCATGCTGTTTAATCAGCTTCTTGATATGCCACACCTTTCACGTGGATGAAATATCTTGTCAAAAAATAAATGCTCACTAACAAGGATGTAAACCAATTTGTGCACAATATTTTAGAGACATAAGCTTTTTGTGCATGGAAAATGTCTGGGATCTTAATGATGAGCTTGGAGAGTACTATGTTGTTGAAGGCTGCGCTATAGTCAATGAACAGCATTCTTACATATGTATTCCTCTTGTCCAGATAGGATGGGGCAGTGTGCAGTGCGATGGCGGTTGCATCGTATGTGGATCTATTGGGGCGGTAGGCAAATTGAAGTGGGTCTAGGGTGTCAGGTAAGGTAGAGGTGATATGATCCTTGACTAGTCTCTCAAAGCACTTCATGATGACAGAAGTGAGTGCTACGGGGTAATAGTCATTTAGTTCAGTTACCTTTGCTTTCTTGGGTACAGGAACATCTTGAAGCAAGTGAGGACAGCAGACTGGGATAAGGAGAGATTGAATATGTCCGTAAACACTCCAGCCAGCTGGTCTGCGCATGCTCTGAGGACGCGGCTAGGGAAGCCATGCAAGGGTTAAAAGGCTTAATGGTCTTACTCACGTCGGAGAACGAGAGCCCACAGTCCTTGGGAGCGGGCCGCGTCGGTGGCACTGTGTTATCCTCAAAGCAGGTGAAGAAGGTCTTTAGCTTGTCCGGGAGCAAGACGTTGGTGTCCGGCTGGTTTTCCCTTTGTAATCCGTGATTGTCTATAGACCCTGCCACATACAGTACGTCTCGTGTCTGAGCCGTTGAATTGCAACTCCACTTTGTCTGTGTTGGCCAGTACATTGGCCTGTTCCTTAGAATTAAGTGAAATGCAACAATTCAAGTTTTCTGTCAATGACGTTTGGTTTCTAATGTGATGTGATTGGTGTGAAGCCAAATCCAAACTGGCTTCCCTGGATACTTCCCGCGCCAGGACCATTCACAGTTGAGCTCACTCACTCACGCTGATTGACAATTTATTTATTTATTTTATTTTATTATCAAGGGAGGCCAAATTCTTGCTGGCTTCCCTTGCATTCAATGCTATGGGTGGCAACAATGTCATACTATTTTTGACCAGATAGCATCTGGCCACTCTACCACATTAGGAACGCCTGCTCTTTCCATGACAGAATGACGAAGTGAAAGCTATGATCTCTTACTGATGTGACTTATTAAATCCACTTCAATCAGTGTAGATGAAGGGGAGGAGACAGGTTAGAGAAGGATTTTTAAGCCTCAAGACAGTTCTGACATAGATTGTGTATGTGCCATTCAGATGGTGAATGGGCAAGACTAAATATTTAAGTGCCTTTGAATGGGGTTTGGTATTTCGGTGCCAGGTGCACTGGTTTGAGTGTGTCAAGAACTGCAACGCTGCTGGGTTTTTCCCACTCAACCGTTTCCCTTGTGTATCAAGAATGGTCCACCACGCAAAGGACATCCAGCCAACTTGACACAACTGTGGGAAGTATTGGAGACTACATGGGCCAGCATCCCTGTGGAACGCTTTCGACACCTTGTAGAGTCCATCCCCCAATGAATTTAGGCTTTTCTGAGGGCATTAGGTGTGCAACTCAAGAGTAGGAAGGTGTTCCTAATGTTTGTACACTCAGTATATATAGTCTAGTGAGTATGCATAGGGTCAGTGCAAGATAGAGTTAGTGCAGATAGTTTGGGTAACCATTAATTTACTATTTAGCAGTCTCATGGCTATTTAGCAGTATTATGGCTATTTAGCAGTATTATGGCTATTTAGCAGTATTATGGCTATTTAGCAGTCTTATGGGTATTTAGCAGGCTTGGGAGTAGAAGCTATCTCGGAGCCCATTGGTCCAAGAGCTGATGCTCCGGCACCGTTTTCCGGACGATAACAGAGTGAACAGTCTATGGCTTGGTTGCCTGGAGTCTTTGGCAATGTTTTGGGCCTTACTCTGAAACGGACTTATATAGAGGTCCTGGATGGCAGAAAGCTGTCCGCATCACTTTCTGTAGCACTTTGCGGTCGAGGGTGGTGGATTTGCCATACCAAGCAGCCAGTGAAGATGCTCTCGATAGTGTAGCTGTAGAACTTTGAGAATCCGAGGGCCCACGCCAAATCTTTTCAGCCTCCTGTGGGGGAAGAGGCACGGCCATGCCCTCTTCAGGACTGTGTGGGCGTGGGTGAACCATGTTAAGTGATGTGGACGCCAAGGATCTTGAAGCATTCGACCCCCTACACTACAGCCCGTCTGTGGATGGGGACGTGCTCTCAACCTCTTTCGCCTATAGTACACGATCGGCTCCTTGATCTTACTGACGTTGAGTGAGAGGTTGCTGTCCTGGAACAACACTGCTAAGTCTCTGATCTCCTTCCTGTAGGCTGTCTTAACGCCGTCAGTGATCAGGCTGTCTCATACGCTGTCTGGGATCAAGGGAAGGCCTTGTGAAGGCAAACAGAGAAAGCTATTTTGTGACAGAAGACTATCGCTATGCTCAGATATGACTCTAATTTCCCTGGAGAGTAAGATCTTGGAAAACCATCATCTCTCAGGTTCATTTCCGGATATATTGACCGGTTATTTCTACATCTGTATACATCTGTGGAGCTCTATACTTAATACAACACTTCTCTGGTCTGAGTGGTGTTTGTTACAATAGAGTGGACAGTTTGTCTACATATAATATTGAACAACATTCGTTAGTCCAAGAGCTTTGAGTTTACATTTACAATTTCAAGTAAATAATGGTCCTTTGTTTGTGACATGCTTTAGTTCTTTCATGTTGAAACATGATCAATCCTGGGTCTTCTACTTCTCTTTGACATCATTTATATTTTGAGAATGACAAAATGTGTTGTTTTGCCTCTGTGTAAATTGGCAATGAGATTACTTTAATACATTTGATGAATACACCATGAGGGGCTTAGAGACAATGCCATGGGGCTCCCAGTCAGTGATATTATTTCTCACATTGTCTCACTTTAACCACTACAGGCCAAAAGCTAAGTCTCTCTTTTATTCCTCTTGTCAAATCCATGTCCAATATGTTTGTGTGTCATGTTGCCGGTAGGACTCATTTAATCTTTATAGGGAGGGATGAATCCAGGAGGAACACATCTGCGATGATTACCTCGTAGTCCCTTTCTTCCCCTCCAGCCATTTCCAAGCACCTGCCAGCAACTCCCACAATGCAATCCTCTGTTCCCTGCAGATTTTCACTATTAATTCTAGATTAGAAAACCTTGGTGGATTCCCTCAGCCCTATCCTTTCTCCCTGAGGCTTCTGGAAAAGTTGGGTACAGAATGAAATGCTGGGCTGTCTTCATTAGTGCCAGGGCATTTCGGATGCTCTAGGTGCAATTTTTTGGCCCAACTTGCCAACAAAACATTTTAGTGGCTCCCTCTTGACGACAGAGAGAAATTGTACATTTTAGAGTTCATTTCCTGCAATTCTACACATTTTCCCATTGGGCGGAGAGAGGAAATGTGCAGTTTTACAGCTAATTTCATGCAATTCTACACATTTTCCCATTGGGCGGAGAGAGGAAATGTGCAGTTTTACAGCTAATTCAATGCAATTCTACACATTTTCCCATTGGGCGGAGAGAGGAAATGTGCAGTTTTACAGCTAATTTCATGCAATTCTACACATTTTCCCATTGGGCGGAGAGAGGAAATGTGCAGTTTTACAGCTAATTTCATGCAGTTTTACACATTTTAAGTGACTGTCAGTGATTGACATAACAAGAGGAAAACTGCTGATGCATAACCAAATGTCGAAATTGCATCTTGTGTGTACTACTATTTTAACCCTTAACAGTAAGTTGCGACCCCGACTGAGTTTAAATAAATATATACGTGTGTGTTTGTGTGTGTGTGCGCGTTTTTTGGGTCGGGGGTCCCCGGCTATGTCGCTATGTCGGCCCTGATTAGTGCACACCAAGTTCAGGTTAGTCCCTCTCCGTTTCTGCCCGTTTGCTTCCTTTTGGTCCCTAGTGAATACACCCCAGTTGAAAGAATGCAGGGTGGTTGGGGTTTAAATTTAGTCAGGGTAGAGTTAATGGGTGAAAGGTCCTGTTGACTGCAGACTGGACCTCAGCCGGATACTGCAGAAAAGCAGATCACTCCGGAGTAACCTTGACTGAAGGGATTTACAGATGGATGTCTTGTCCTTCTACTACAAATGGTTGTTCGTTAAACCATTTTCATAAGCAAAGCATTTTTTCCATGTAGTGTGCTCACCTGTAGATCTCTAGGGTCCTAAGATGTTTTGCATTTTTTAGGCTTGTTACTGTATTTGTAAAGGCTTGGTAATTTTCCAATTCAACGCCATAAATCATAACTAAGTCAATAAATCCTTCTTGTACATTTCTGGGCGGCCAAAGCTTTTCATTGTCTCCCAAGTATTATCTTACTAAGACACGTTTTGTTCATTGGATAAGTAAGGTAAGGTCAGTAGGCTATAGCTACAGTTCTTTTAAAGAATCATTTTATCATCAAGATTTCCTAGGGTTTTCCACCAAATCATTTTGTAGTATAATGAGGGGTGTTTTTGGTACTCACACTATTCCACTAGGTCACCAACATTCAGCAGCATCAACCATCATACATGATTCTGAATTATTCCACCTCTGGGATCCATTCTGTTTCTAGCTTTTGATATCAACACAGACCTGCTGGTTGTACATTTTTGAGCCAATGTAATAACAGGTATTGCTAAAACTGTGTGAGTACAAACAGTAGACAGCAGGGGGCGCTACTGCTGCAGATATGAGAATGATCAAACAGCCCAGTACTAACACACCAGACTTAATAAACCAAGGGCTTGATCATGATGATTGGTCGACAAGTTGTGTTAATGTGTAAGTACTAGGATGGAAGTAAAAGCCTGCACTCCCTGTGGGTCTCCTGAACTGAGGTGTCATAGCAGTTCATCAAACATAATTAACACAAATACACCTCATTCAATAAGTACAATATACCACTGACTCAAATTACCTTCGCAAATGTACAATAGCAGGAATTTTATTTGCATGGCAGACAATGGCAAGGGTACAACTGAATTCCCTCTCGTGGAAAAGTCTCTTGAGAAAGCTTACATGGTGCCAGTCAGGTACAGCAGAGAGTCAACGTCTGTAGTTGTAGTCTTTTAGTCTTGTAATCTTGTAACCAAACTAGTATTGTGTGAACCCACTAGACAGTAAATGACATGGTCTTGTCAGTCATCCAAAGTTTTTTGTTAGTTCTATAAGATGCAAACCTCATGGTCAAAGATCTCTACAGACAATCACACAGGTCTTAGAACACCTGTCAAACATGGTTGTCTACCTGGAATAGGAAAGTGACCTCGAACCAAAACTTGTCCGTGTTTGGGGGGTAAGGGGTGGTAGGGGTGTGACTCAATAATTTTGAAAGCGAAAGAAGCAAACCTTTTGAATGGTATCAATGATCCGTTGTGATTGATGATTTACTAAACAACCTCACACAAATCTAATTGAGTTAATTTGCATGTTGATGGGTTGTGTGGTGGGAAGAAAAACATGGGTGATGAAACAAAACAGCAAATGCAAAATATAAGTGGAAATGTATGTATAGCCTATTCATTTAGATAGCGACTATTTACTGATCTATGGTCTGAGAACCGCTCATGCATCAACCCAATCTGTGTGAATTTCCAGAACGGTTTTCAAAAGACCGGTGGTAAATTTACTGCGGCAGAAGTACTTCTAAAAACAACCCTCATTGTGACTGACTATATTCACGGAACATAAACTATTCACATATTCTAATGTTGGGCTACAAGTGTATGGCCTTCAATGGACACGATGCCTCCCTCTTCTGATTTCCACTCAGTAATGGGAGAATCATATGGATAGACAGGGGGGAAGGAACAAAGAGTGTCACTCCCCCTCCACCCCTGTCTGCCTAGTCACCCGCCAGCAGCAGTTCATGCAAAGGACCGGAATTGGACACAAAGCCGGTCGGGGTGAGGGGGTTGTTGGGGCGTCGGGGGTCGGGGCAGAGGTGCATTAGAGGGAGGGCTCCAACATGAGAGCACTTAACTGGCTAAGAATGCTGGGAAGAGAGAGGGGTGGAGGTGGGCCCTGGGGCCCCGCGTGTACAAAGCCTGAGTAATAGGCATACGTTTTTTATGCTTGTTTGTCTCCTACTTTAAAAGCTTTACAGTACTTTTTTTGCTCGGGAGATGGATTGCATTGTATTGAAATTATCCGCATCTAGAAGGACCCATATGGTCTGCCATTTAAAGGGAACCGGCTGCTAGTGGCCGCCGCGGCGTGGGGCCCCGCGCTAATCCCTGGCTTTTCGAGGCGCACACGGTGGAGCCTGAACCCTATTAGAGCCGAGTGGGCCGTGTGCTGGTGGGCCGTCATGGGTCTTGGGCGGAGCTCCTTGGACTGGAGCAGCCACGCTCGTCTCCCTCTGCCTTGATTGGCAGCTAGGCTTGTCCCCCACGTGAGCGGACCCTGTCCTTATTGATTCCCCTCCAACGCCTAATTCCATTAATCAGAGCAATTTCCCTGTGGGCAGTGGATTATTTCCATCATCAAATGCCTGATGAAATCTTTAGACGGCGCCGTATTAGGGCCAATCCCCAACAAATAACTGATAGTGTTAACCAGTCACAAGCTGCGCCAGAAAGCAAGTGAGGTGATAATGCGGTGTCATCCTTTTGTGGATGTGCGTTAATGCAGTTGACCGAGATGGCAATTGACGGCAAATCGACTCTTTCCAACAGCAATGGAACGAACGGGGAAGGGGACCATGCAGAAAATAAAGAACATTGACTGGCAAACTATGGAGCGACTGCAGCCTTTAATCCATTTAAGGCTCCTGACAGGGAGGGCCTAATGCATCGCCAGCGTAGATTCCATTTGCATTTCAGTGCCTCCACCTCCATCCCCCTTTCTCCCTCTCCCTCACTTTCAGGCTGAACTGGTGGTTGCTGATTGGTTGCTATGAGAGTGCTGCATCGGCATTAAGTGCTATCCTGACTGAATGAACAAGCTTTAATTGATTCCTGTAGTGTTCACCTGGTCTCCAGCCCTAAGTGGACAAGTTTATGTTAAGCTACAGGAAATCTATCGTGGGACAGGCTGTGTTGATGACACAAATAGGAATATTGTATAGGCTACTATAAAAATGACTTACATAGTAATTAGCTGAGCATTTTTTGGGGGGTAACACTTTATTTGAATTGTTTGTCATAACAGTGTCATAATATTATCATAAACATGACAAAATGTCATAAGCCAAATGTCAACCAAATGTTAAGGAACAAGACAGTACATCTTATTTCACTGAATGTCTAAATTGACAAGACTGTGTCATGTGGCATGCATCGGAAACAGTTATGACAGGTGGCACGTTGTTATGACAGTAGGCACAATATGTCATGCCATCTTATGCCATTTATTATGTCATGTTATGATGCTGGTATTGAATGATATCTCCAAGCTTGGCAGTGTGATTGTGATCAATACTCATATAATATTTTCTTCTACTGTAGTTAGTGTTGAAAATGTTCAAAAGAGCAAGTACTCTAGTACTATAGCCAGTGACGCACGGTAAGGTTGGTGGCTGGGTAGGCACTCACAAATAAACCTTGATGAAGGCCAAGTTCACCATAAAACAGATGGCTCCAACAACCAGGGTGATACCAATGTAGCCAAGATACACAAGCGATAGCCTCCGATGGTTGCATACTGCATACGACAAAATGACATGATCATCCACAGTTACAACTGATAGGTGGAACTAAAAGACCAATATATGGACACTATATGGACACTATATGTGCACATTTCATCCGAATAACTAGCGACGCAAACTCCAAAGCCTTTCACAATAGATTTACAATTCTTCCAATGCGCAGCACGCGCAAACAGAAACACACACACATAATAATAATATTATTATGTGAAATATTATTACACACATGCATATGATAAATAAGGTTCTAACAAAATGTCCATTGTCAACAGTCGAAATGACTGAAAAATGCAGTTCAAAAAGTCAAAAAAGTGTCTCATCAAAACAACATTCTAGTTTGATAAATCAAATGCCTTCAAAGGGATGTTGTCTATTCTCATGATTCAAAAGTAGCCTAACCCGCAAATTTCAAAGGAAAATGCATTTAGGCCTACCTTTACTTGTAAATTAAATCCATTCGTCTGGTGAACCTCACAGTGACAGCGTTGTAGAAATGTCACTGAGAGGTTCACAGCAGAACCCCATGTCCATTATTTTATTCTGCAGGCACACAGCAGGCCCACGGCTGTGGGAGACGCATCCCCAAGGCCTCCTTCGGTTCCATTTTCACACTGACACATAAGTCATTCCAATTACATCCACAAAGCAAAAGTAAATGTCCAAGATGTGTAAAAGTCTGGATAAAAGGTATTAATTGGTAATGACTAGGACTGTGATGGTATCACATTATTTTTTCCCTAGTAAAAATGAAAACACCAAGCAGAGGAAACTCTTTGGTCCTTTAAAAACCTGCTGTATGTAAAATATTTTGTGTTAAAGCTTGGATTTGTTTTCTATGTGAATCTGGATGACAACATAACTATGTTGTTTTTTTCAACATTAGGGCTGTTTTCCTAAAGAAGTTAAATCTACTTCGTGTTTTGTTTCCTTGCCACGATACTAATGAGTATCACGATACTCTAACCCTATTAATGACGTTTCAAACAAGTGGACAGTCCAGTAGTCACTGTTTGCCTGCCCAACATCTAGCAGTGAGGGAGATTGTGGATGCCTGGCATGTCACAACTTGTAGATCTCCTGTATGTCATTTCATTATTGTTGATGTTCCACTGTTCGAACCCTCCAAAGGCATGTTACATTATTCCAACTTGGAAAATGTTTGAGGTGCAGTATAGTGTCCATTTATCAGATTGTTTTTGCTAGTTAGCTACAGTAGCTTTAAGTTCGCAAAATATGAAATTGTCTCAATGAAAGGAATGAAGCTACTTCAAGCTAGGCAAAGCCTATTCTGATAACGATGTAAATGGCTGGAAAGAAAGGCATGAATACCCTGCCGCTTTTCCTGAGGTTTTCATGTGGTTTTCGCAAATGTTGAGATTAAGCATAAAAACCACCAGAATCATTGAGAAAAAAACATTTATTTGGGGGGGTTCATAACAGCTTTCTTAAATAGATTGTCACAGGGTAAACACTGCCTACACGTCATTGACTACAGCACTGTAATTGTATATACTCAACGCATTTAAGTATACAGCTGCCAGTATTTCAATGACGTTTTCACTCTTAGAAAAAAGGGAAAGAGTGTAAAGGGTTCTACATGGAACCCAAGAGGGTTCTACCTTGAACCAAAAAGGGTTCTTCAAAGAGTTCTCCTATGGGTACAGCTGAAGAACACTTTTAGGTTCTAGATAGCACCTTTTTTTGTGTAGCAATCACCATGTAAAATAAAAATACATATATTCATGTGTGCAATGAAATCCAATCAAACAGCAAGATACACTGTATTCACTCAGAACCCTACAAATGTACCTGTATATTGTTTCATTAGTGTATGTACGGCTTCTTACCACCATGGCTTATATGCTACTCCATGTAGCCACCTTAAGGGTTTCCAGTGTAGACTCTTGTCCCTTATTTCCCTATGAGAGCCATCTTTGTAATAACCAATTGCTTCCACATCCCAACAAACAATTCAAACCATGCCCAAGCAATCTACCACGACCCCTGCCTACATTTCATTGCACATCCCCATATTGAGTGTTTCAAAAACACAGTGTGTGTGATGGGGAAGGTTTTGTAAAATGATTAACCGAAGAATGAAGGAAATATGCACAGGTCCTGCCCTTAATTTGAACATAGATACTTTTCCATTTATAGAAAAGGGGGGAATGAAAGGGAGGGGTATTGTCTTGTCTCTATGCTTTGGTATGTGTCACTTCTTCTGCTCCTCTGTCACGTGAAGACAACAGCTGTTCATTTGGTGCTGCCTGCACCTTTGTTGACCCCATTTCTGTCTGTGCGGTTACCGAGACAGAGGAGAAATTAGTTGTATTACTGGTTCCCTGCTGCGGTTGGGCTGGCTGTGATTCCGCCCAGATTCTGTCCATTACGGCGGCCCCTCTGTCTTATTAGCCTCAACACACCCGCTAACATGCCAAATCACTGCTTAGTTTGGCCACCAAGAGCTCCACTCGGGGAAAACAGGCGAGGGAACACAGAGTTCTACTTAACGCCAGACAGGTGGCGACGTGGATATGTATTTGTTTGGAAATAGTAAAATAGAGCTAACTTGTGATATGCGCAAATAACATGTTCAAGTCTAAAATACACACAAATACTTTGCCTTTTTAAAATGTGTATATGTAAGAAGAAAAAAAGCACTCAAGTGCAAGTCAATATCCCCCATAAACCATATTGAGCCCCACACATATCCCAAAAAGTCTGAAAATGTATTGTTTAGCTCAATTAATAATTCAAAGTGTGACAGCAGCCAGGTAAACAAAAACCAAGCTTGGATTGTTGTCTGTCTTTCTCCATAGAGAAACAAATATGTACATTTTGTCATTCGGGTACACCATCTCTTTAACAGCAGCATTTCCAGGTCCAGGCACATTGGAGGCCTTTGGAACGTCTAATGTATACCATCACAAATTATTCCATTATTTCGCTTAGGCAGGTCTTAAAGACCAGTGGAGGATCCTCAGAGGAGGATGGAGAGGACCATCCTCCTCAGTGAATTTCATAAAAATAAAAATAGTGAAACATTTAAAAAAGTTATCCTAAAATGTCACCAAATACTTTACTAAAACACACTGTTTTACAATGAAGGTTTACAGTAGCCTCAACAGCACCCTGTAGGGTAGCACCATAGTGTAGCCAGAGGACAGGTAGTTTCTGTCCTCCTCTTGGTACATTGACTTCAATACAAAACCTAAGAGGCTCATGGTTCTCACTCCCGTACCATAGACTTAAACAGTAATTACGACAACTTCCGGAGGACATCCTCGACCCTATCAGAGCTCTTGCAGCATGAACTGACATGTTGTCCACCCAATCAAAGGATCAGAGAATGGATCTAGTACTGAAAGCTACAGCTAGCTAGCACTGCAGTTCATAAAATGTGGTGAGGAGTTGACTCAAAGAGAGAGAAAGACAATAGTTGAACAAATTAATTTCTTAAAAATTAAGGAGAAGCAAAAGTGAGAGAGAGCTAGCTTTTCAATTTCACTTTCACTTACTTAGCTAGCAAATGCAGCTAGCTTGTTTATCCTCCTCAGACACCCTGCACAAACAGAGAGGGATGCCTTGTTAGCTAGCTGGCTGTGGCTATCCAACTCTGGAACTCTTCCAAATCAAGGTATGCTTTTGGTTTTATGAATTTATTGCCTCCGGAGCCCGTCGTTGTAACTGCTAAACTGCTTGCTGACTGTACACTGTACTGAATGATTGTAGCGGGTTTACTAACGTGTTAGTTCTAGGAGTTACGTTGACTATGACATTAGCTAATATGATGACAACGATGTAGGCAATGTGTAGCAGTTAGCAATTGTAATATGAGGGTTTGGCTTGTAAAACATTTTTTTGCCTGGTCACAGACAGCTGATGTGTTGTGCGCTGAAGTCCACAAGCGAAGGGAAAAGGTGAGAGGAGATGAGCATGTTGATGCGAGAAGGAATTTACGAGCAAAGTGATCATGCTGTTTGTATGTGGCTGCTCTGAAAGTGAACTGTGTTTGTGTGTGAACAGGGGTATGTTCATTCCACCGATTCTGTTCAAAAATGTTTTTTAAAGTATTAAAGCAAGCAGAACTAAACAGGGATAAACATACCTGCATTTGTCCAATATAAACTCTCTGGACTAATGATTACAGCCTAGATCAGCTAGATATTTTAAACATTTGGTGTGATGATGATCTAACTTATCTGGTGTGGAACTTAAACATTAAGTGAGCTTCTGTGTAATGACAAGACATTTGTGAACTACCTCAGCCATTTGTGCTTACCCCTTTCATTTACATCTCTAATAACATATTTATAATCTTGTAATAAACTATATTTTTGTAATTCTGTTGTAGCGTGATCCGTTTCCTTACCATGTACCCAGTTAATATCTCTATTGACTCTGCCCTATCCGTGAAGAATGTTTGTTACACACCGTATTAACAAGCCCCTATCCATCCATTTATTTATTGACCATGTTCTTATTCAAAATAAAACCTTTCAACTAGCATTTTTTTTCTTTAATATTCAATCAAACACAATGGTTGCCTAAGTCATATTGATTGTGTGCTGATGTAAAAGTACTTGAAGCAGGGTGTCTCTAATCCAACAGGTCATTTAGGAGTCACCTGGTCAGACAAATGAGGCCTTTTAAAGAACTGTGTTCTTAAATTATTTTATTGATGGGAAAAGGGTTGGCCTCCACAGGTACCCATACAAACTGACTTAACACGCTGTGAAAGGGTCAATTTGGGCTCCATTTTCCATTTCTTCATTATCTACATTTAGATTCACGCTGAGTGTCTCGATGTGGTTTCGAGAAACTTCACCCTGACTGCATTTAGCATTTCGTCTAGCTGCTTCACAGTGGACTAGTAAGTTGTTTTTAATTGCTTTTGACGTGATAGTGTGTTTTTAGAGAAGAGAGGTACATTCAGGTTGCTACTGCGCCCGAGGGCACTTATTGTTTAATACCTATATTTCAAACCAATTGAAGCTTTCAATGACTTGCAGTGTTTACTGAGTGGTTGCTTAGATTTTTTCACCTTTACAGGAATACTATATACACCTATTACCCTTTATAAATGACTATACCTTGAATGTGGAAATATTGACGAAGAGAGGAAACTGAGCATAATGTGGATATTGTGGTTGTGGTTTCAACCAATAATGTTTTGTCAAAAAAAACATTCATACTTATAATATACAGTGTCCTAATTAATGTAGAAATGGGACCAGGTTCTGTGCTTATGATAATTAGGCAAACTCATTCCCCTTTGTTCCCCTGCTAAACATATATTTCAAAAGGAAAAGCAACAAAAGCAATTAGCTTTTTTTGTGCTCACAACAAGCCACACACATTATGTGAATCTGGGAAGGCTGGGCTACAGAGAAACCCCACAGTAAAACAAAATAGGTGAGTTGGAATGATCATTGGCATGCTGTCTAACAAAGCCTGCCAATGAATCTAAACTATAGACTAGCCACACTGCTTACTATTCCCTTGCCATGATATTCATGGTAAACAAAACCACTCAGAGAAAAAGCCCCACACAGTATCCAAAAAACAATACCAGCCAGATTGACATTTATCTTTCATATCCAGAAATCCCACCTCAGAAAAAAAATGTGCCTAATGATTGAAAGACAAGTATGTAACATGTTTAAAATCAACCATCAACTATGCTTGGGCGAAAAGGTAGACTCGCTAATTGCATTGATGCTTGGTTGATGCTTAAGTGACCCCTAAAGCCTACTTGAAATGACTGGCTAAATTGCATTGGCGGTAACATTTTAAAGGTCCTATGTGGGGACTCTGCTTTAACATATCCACCTGACATTTGTAAATGACTCCTCTTTTAGACTCCATTAGGAAGTTGATTGACGTGCGGGACATTTCATCATAGGATTCAGAGTCAATAGGCATGTAATCAGGAAGTCCAGTGTATGCCATCGCCACTGAAGGGAATAATTAAAAAGATTGCCTTATGAACTGGCTAATTACTGCACTAACTGTTGGCCCCGATTCTCCCCAAAGTGGTACATTTGTTCTTTAGCCACCATCATTTCGTGATTGACGGCGGAGCAAGGAGAGGGGGCCGGGAAAGAAAAAAAATGTAAATGAACACTCAATTATGCACTAACTGCAGGTTCCATTTACTAACGTGAAACAAGTTGGTAATTAATGTGGGTGATGATTAAGCTATTTTACAAGGTAAAGTCAGAGTGCAGTGGCACTAAAGAACCTCTCATATCGAGGACTGCCAAAACAATATGGAGGTCTCTCCAAAATAGTCAGCATTTCGGTTCCTGCCAAATAGTGAGCCTTTAAAAGCTACTACTGTAGCCGCTTCATAAAACATTGATAATAGCTTTGCAATTCAATTTTCAAGGAATAAATGTTAAACACAATCTTCTTGAGAAACGTTTATTTATTATGCATCTGTATCATATGTGTTAACCATATGGTAACTACATGGTAACTTACTGTCATGTTTTATTACACAAAATTAGTAATTATTAGCGATTATTGTGTACAATACTTTCAGACATAAGGTAACTTTTAAAAAATTCTGTCATTATTTTTATTTTTTTAAACTGAGCTGTATGCTACATTTCAAAGGCAATATAGAGGTGCCGTGCGCTGGGACCCAAATGGAGCATCCTCAGAACACATGTTGAAGGTCACTTGGTGGCAAAACACTTGTTTCACTTTACCCCTCCATTTGTCCAGTCTGTTTGCTGACTGGATAGAGTGAGGGGGCTTAGGCTAAGCTGAAGGTGCTGGCGGGAGGCAGGAAGGAGTGGTGTAGTCAGGCTTCCCCCCCCCCCAGGCACTCTCAACAATTCGGGAGTAATCCTCCCAATGTGAGCCCTTGTACCTCCCTGGGTCCTGGTCATCCTGGTTGTTCTTGTTGTGAATACGGAAAGGGTTGGGAGGGGGGTGCATGTTTGCGTGGTTGCTTATACACTTGTACATCCCGGGGGAGATCAACCAACCTCCATCCCCTAGGTAGGGGGGAGTCACACACAAAACAGCCCCCCGTCAATGGATATGTCTCTGACCCGTGACGACCTCACCATTCTACAGCAACAAAGGTGGGAGTGAAAGAGGAATGAGATCACACACATTTAAATCAACTGGGTGGGTGCTCTCATTCACTCGAACCCCACTGGGGTGAACACTGACAATATGCTGGTTGTGAGCCTGCCACTACTATAAAGTGATGGGGAGGATATCGTGACGACTATATAACAAGTGATTAGGATAATTGTTGCTATTCGTATCACTATATTAGGAGAGCTGGTATGTCTTTAATTTCTGAGGTTGTTTGCATTGGAGGCAATCATAATACTTAGGCTATCAATACCATATCCAATTTGGATTGCTCATTTGATTGGGTGAATAAGACACCAGCCTAATGAACAATGGTCACAGGACTTCTCAAACCACAAGTGTTTTTGTTTCACTTATACAACAAATCTACAGAATTTGTGAGCAGAAAGAGTTTATCCGTGGCTGTCTGGCGCCTCAGGTGAAACGGGGCTGCCGGTGAGCTGCCCTTAGCCCTCTCTCTTCTCTCTCCTCGGTGGATTAAGTGGCACTTGCTCCCTTGCAGGACCTGGGAAACACCTTACTGCCCCAGATGAGGTGACAGCCTCCTTTTTCTTCTTGCTCACTTAGGGGGAGCAAATGACCAGAGAGAAATCAATTAGCAACATGTCTCCCCCCAGCCAGGGGTCGATGCAGAGGCTTGTTCCAGGAGGCCTCGGAGATCAGCCTGGTCATGCAGAGCAACAGGGAGATAGAGAGAGAGTGGCATCTGCCCCAACACAGATTTGCTTAATTGAGTTTGACTCCCACAATTACAGGCTAATAATGCCTTTTGAATAGTGCCAGTAAAAGACTTGCAGCACGGGCAGTTGCACTGTACTCCCATGTGTTGTCAGCTGGCCCAGTCGCTAGCCAGTGACAAACACAGAGAGCGAGGGTAATTGCCAGTGGACTTTGGTTAACCAGCAGTTATTGAATCCTTAATAGGACCCCAGGAGACCGCGGAATCAATAATGGCGGAATTAAAGGGCAAGGCGCGATGAGAATGTCAGGGCCATGGGGGGCGTGTGGCCTTTGAGCCTGCCTCCACCGCCGATACGATGGCGCTTTCCCTGAGCGCTTTGATGAGGTTTGACCTGTTTGTTTGTGTTTACTTGTTTGTTTTGAATGCGTAAGTTGCTGTATTGTGTTTACGATTACTGTGTTTGGGTCATTAGTCGCTTACCCTGGCATATCGAGGTCATCTTTTGAATTATACAAATAGTGTTACATAGTATTTGATCAAATATAGTTAAATATGAGTGATCCCATTGATTTCCATGCTATAATAAGAACACCACATAAAAAAATATAAAAAAATATTAACATCTATTAGAATGTTTATCTGACCAAGTGATCTTCTAAATTGTACATAGGTAGATTACACAGCCTTCGGTCTAAACTGGTCTAAACTTGTCACGCCCTGACCATAGAGAGCTTTTATTCTCTATGTTGGTTAGGTCGGGGTGTGATTAAGGGTGGGTTATCTAGATGAATTCTATTTCTATAATGGCCTAGTATGGTTCCCAATCAGAGGCAGCTGTTTATCGTTGTCTCTGATTGGGGATCATATTTAGGTAGCCATTTCCCCATTGTGCTTTGTGGGAAAATAATAAAATAACTACTCCAGGTGTCACGCCCTGACCATAATTTGCTTTGTATGTTTCTATGTTTTGTTTGGTCAGGGTGTGATCTGAGTGGGCATTCTATGTTGTATGTCCAGTTTGTCTATTTCTATGTGTTTGGCCTGATATGGTTCTCAATCAGAGGCAGGTGTTAGTCGTTGTCTCTGATTGGGAACCATATTTAGGTAGCCTGTTTTGTATTGTGGGTTGTGGGTGATTGTTCCTGTTTCTGTGTCTTTTTATATGTCACCATACGGGACTGTTGCGTTTTCGTTCGTTTGTCCGTTTATTGTTTTGTTCTTTGTTTTCAAGTTTTCTAATTAAAATGGATAATCATCACGCTGCATTTTGGTCCTCCGATCCTTCTTACTACTCCTCCTCAGATGAGGAGGACGACGAACGTGACACCAGGTTCATGAGAATATGTACATATGTACCATATGCCTTGTTCCTTGCTGGTTTAATTCTACACTCCATAGTACAATATTTATTTATTATTTATCTTTATTCAGTCTGTCCAAGGAACACACCTACAGTGTGTCAAGATGTCTACTACTATTTAGTTTGCTCACTGTGGGCATGTGAGGTAAAAAAGGGTACCATGTACAGTCACCTCAAATTATTGACACCCTTGATAAAGATGAGTGAAAATAATGTATAGAATAAACACAAATGCTGAGCAATATATACTGTGTGTGTATATATATATACTGTGTGTGTATATATACAGTTGAAGTCGGAAGTTTACATACACTTAGATTTGAGTTATTAAAACTAGTTTTTCAACCAACCCACAAATTTCTTGTTAACAAACTATAGTTTTGGCAAGTAGGTTAGGTAATCTACCTTCTGCATGACACAAGTCATTTTTCCAACAATTGTTTACAGACAGATTATTTAACTTATAATTCACTGTATCACAATTCCAGTGGGTTAGAAGTGTACATACACTAAGTTGACTGTGCCTTTGAACAGTTTGGAAAATTCCAGCAAATGATTTCATGGCTTTAGAAGCTTCTGATAGGCTAATTGACATAATTTGAGCCAATTGGAGGTGTACCTGTGGATGTATTTCAAGGCCTACCTTCAGACTCAGTGCCTATTTGCTTGACATCATGGGAAAATCAAAAGATATCAGCCAAGACCTCAGAAAACAAATTGTAGACCTCGACAAATCTGGTTCATCCTTGGGATCAATTTCAATTGCATGAAGGTACCACGTTCATCTGTACAAACAATAGTACGCAAGTATAAACACCATGGGACCACACATCCGTCATACCGCTCAGGAAGGAGACGCGTTCTGTCTCCTAGAGATGAACGTACTTCAGTGCGAAGGTGCAAATCAATCCCAGAACAACAGCAAAGGACCTTGTGAAGATGCTGGAGGAAACAGGTACAAAAGTATCTATATCCACAGTAAAAAGAGTCCTATATCGACATAACCTGAGAGGCCGCTCAGCAAGGAAGAAGCCACTGCTCCAAAACTGCCATAAAAAAGCCAAACTATGGTTTTGCACATGGGGACAAAGATCATACTTTTTGGAGAAATGTCCTCTGGTCTGATGAAACAAAAATGGAACTGTTTGGCCATAATGACCATCGTTATGTTTGGAGGAAAAAGGGGGAGGCTTGCAAGCCGAAGAACACCATCCCAACCGTGAAGAACGGGGGTGGCAGCATCATGTTGTGGGGGTGCTTTGCTGCAGGAGGGACTGGTGCACTTCACAAAATAGATGGCATCATCTAGGAGGAAAATTATGTGGATATATTGAAGCAACATCTCAAGACATCAGTCAGGAAGTTAAAGCTTGGTCGCAAATCGGTCTTCCAAATGGACAATGACCCCAAGCATACTTCCAAAGTTGTGGCAAAATGGCTTAAGGACAACAAAGTCAAGGTATTGGAGTGGCCATCACAAAGCCCTGACCTCAATTCTATAGAAAATTTGTGGGCAGAACTGAAAAAGCGTGTGCAAGCAAGGAGGCCTACAAACCTGACTCAGTTACACCAGCTCTGTCAGGAGAAATGGGCCAAAATTCACCCAACTTATTGTGGGAAGCTTGTGGAAGGCTACCTGAAACGTTTTTTTTTACCAAGTTAAACAATTTAAGGGCAATGCTACCAAATACTAATTGAGTGTATGTAAACTGCTGACCCATTGAGAAAGTGATGAAAGAAATAAAAGCTGAAATAAATCATTCTCTCTAGTATTTTTCTGACATTTCACATTCTTAAAATAAAGTGGTGATCTTAACTGACCTAAACAGGGAATATTTACTAGGATTAAATGTCAGGAATTGTGATAAACTGATTTTAAATGTATTTGGCTATGGTGTATGTAAACTTCCGACTTCAACTGTATAGACACACAGTACCAGTCAAAAGTTTGGACACACCTACTCATTCAAGGGTTTCTCTTAATTTTTACTATTTTTTACATTGTAGGATAATAGTGGAGACATCAAAACTTTGAAATAACACATATGGAATCATGTAGTAACCAGAAAATATTATTCAAATAGCCACCCTTTGCCTTGATGACAGCTTTGCACACTCTTGGCATTCTCTCAACCAGCTTCAGGAATGCATTTCAATTAACAGGTGTGCCTTCTTAAAAGTTAATTTGTGGAATTTCTTTCCTTCTTACATTTACATTTACATTTAAGTCATTTAGCAGACGCTCTTATCCAGAGCGACTTACAAATTGAATTCTTAATGCGTTTGAGTCAATAAGTTGTGCTGTGACAAGGTAGGGGGGTATACAGAAGATAGCCCTATTTAGTAAAAGACCAAGTCCATATTATGGCAAGAACAGCTCAAATAAACAAAGAGAAACGACAGTCCATCGTTACTTTAAGACATGAAGGTCAGTCAATCCAGATTTTTTTTGATGAAACTGGCTCTCATGAGGACCGCCACAGGAATGGAAGACTCAGAGTTCATTAGAGTTTACCAGCCTCAGAAATTGCAGCCCAAAAAAATGCTTCACAGACACATCTCAACATCAACTGTTCAGAGGAGAATGTTTGAATCAGGCCTTCATGGTCAAACTGCTGCAAAGAAACCACTACTAAAGGACACCAATAAGAAGAAGAGACCGGTGGAAATTTGTCCTTTGGTCTGGAGCCCAAATTGGAGATTTTTGGTTCCAAACACTGTGTCTTTGTGAGACGCGGTGTGGGTGAACGGATGACTTCTGCATGTGTATTTCCCACCGTAAAGCATGAAGGAGGATGTGTTATGGTGTGGGGGTGCGTTGCTGGTGACACTGTCTGTGATTTATTTAGAATTCAAGGAACACTTAACCAGCATGGCTACCACAGCATTCTGCAGCGATGCACCTTCCCATCTGGTTTGCGCTTAGTGGGACTTTCATTTGTTTTTCAACAGGACAATGTCCCATCACACCTCCAGGCTGTGTAAGGGCTATTTTACCAAGAAGGAGAGTGATGGAGTGCTGCATCAGATGACCTGGCCTACACAATCCCCCGGCCTCAACCAATTTGATATGGTTTGGGATGAGTCGGACCACAGAGTGAAGGAAAAGCAGCCAACATGTGCTCAGCATTTGTGGGAACTCCTTTATGACTGTTGGGAAAGCATTCCAGGTGAAGCTGGCTGAGGGAATGCCAAGAGAGTGCAAAGTTTTACTGTCTTTGCTACTATTCTACAGTGTAGAAAATAGTACAAATAAAGGAAAACCCTTGAATGAGTATATCAGATACGAAGGTAAGACCCAAATGCAGACCACGTCGAATAAACAATAGTTTAATATTCCAACAGGGGCAGGCAATAGACAGGTCAAGGCAGGCAGGGGTCAGTAAACCAGAGGTGGGGCAACGGTACCGGACGGCAGGCAGGCTCAGGGTCAGGGTAAGGCAGAGGTCGGTAATCCAGAGGGGGACAAAGGTACAGGTCGGTAGGCAGGCTTAGGGTCAAGGGCAGGCAGAGTGGTCAGGCAGGCAGAGTGGTCAGGCAGGCGGGCTCGGAGTCAGGATAGGCAAGGGTCAAAACCAGGAGGGTGAGAGAAGAGAGACTGGAAAAAGCAGGAGCTTAGACACAAAACGCTGGTTGACTTGAACAAACAAGACGAACTGGCAACAGACAAACAGAGAACACAGGTATAAATACACAGGGGATAATGGGGAAGATGAGCAACACCTGGTGGGGTGGAGACAATCACAAAGACAGGTGAAACAGATCAGGATGTGACAGAGTAGGTATTCGAAAACTTTTGACCGGTAATGTATTTTTATATATAAACAAAAAAAGAAAAGTCCTCTGAGCTGCGTTTATTTTCAGCAAACTTAACATGTGTAAATATTTGTATGAACATAACAAGATTCAACAACTGAGACATTAACAAATTCCACAGGCATGTGACTAACAGAAATGGAATAATGTGTCCCTGAACAAAGGGGGGTTCAAAATCAAAAGTAACAGTCAGTATCTGGTGTGGCCAGCTGCATTAAGTACTGCAGTGCATCTCCCCCTCATGGACTGCACCAGATTTGCCAGTTCTTGCTGTGAGATGTTACCCCACTCTTCCACAAAGGCACCTGCAAGTTCCCGGACATTTCTGGGGGGAATGGCCCTAGCCCTCACCCTCCGATCCAACAGGTCCCATACGTGCTCAATGGGATTGAGACCCGGGCTCTTTGGTGGCCATGGCAGAATACTGACATTCCTGTCTTGCAGGAAATCACGAACAGAACGAGCTGTATGGCTGGTGGCATTGTCATGCTGGAGGGTCATGTCAGGATGAGCCTGCAGGAAGGGTACCACATTAGGGAGGAGGATGTCTTCCCTGTAACGCACAGCGTTGAGATTGCCTGCAATGACAACAAGCTCAGTCCGAGGATGCTGTGACACACCGCCTCAGACCATGACAGACCCTCCACCTCCAAATCGATCCCGCTCCAGAGTATAGGCCTCGGTGTAACGCTCATTCCTTCGACGAATAACGCGAATCTGACCATCACCCCTGGTGAGACAAAACCGCGACTCGTCAGTGAAGAGCACTTTTTGCCAGTCCTGTCTTGTCCAGCAACGGTGGGTTTGTACTCATAGGTGACGTTGTTGCCGGTGATGTCTGGTGAGGACCTGCCTTACAACAGGCCTACAAGCCCTCAGTTCAGCCTCTCTCAGCCTATTGCGGACAGTCTGAGCACTGACGAAGGGATTGTGCGTTCCTGGTGTAACTTGGGCAGTTGTTGTTGCCATCCTGTACCTGTCCCGCAAGTGTGATGTTTGGATGTACCGATCCTGTGCAGGTGTTGTTATACGTGGTCTGCCACTGCAAGGACAATCAGCTGTCCATCCTGTCTCCCTGTGGCGCTGTCTTAGGCGTCTCACAGTACGGACATTGCAATTTATTGCCCATGCCACATCTGTAGTCCTCATGCCTCCTTGCAGCATGCCTAGGGCACGTTCACGCAGATGAGCAAGTACCCTGGGTATCTTTCTTTTGGTGTTTTTCAGAGTCAGTAGAAAGGCCTCTTTAGTGTCCTAACTTTTCATAACTGTGACCTTAATTGCCTACCATCTGTAAGCTGTTAGTGTCTTAACAATCGTTCCACAGGTGCATGTTCATTAATTGTTTATGGTTCATTGAACAAGCATGGGAAACAGTGTTAAACCCTTTACAATGAAGATTTGTGAAGTTATTTGGATTTTTACGAATTATCTTTGAACGACAGGATCCTGAAAAAGGGACGTTTCTTTTTTTGCTGACTTTATATATGTTTATGGACATACTGTATACACATTTCCACAGGTGTACATTCGGAAGGTAAATCAGACCCCTAGACTTTTTCCACATTTTGATACGTTACAGCCTCATTATAAAATGTTTTAATTAACTAAAAAATCTCTGCAATCTACACATAATACCTCACAATGACAAAGCAAAAAGAGGTTTTTGGACATTTTTGTGAATGTATTAAAGATATTAACAGAAATACCTTATTTACATAAGTATTCAGACCTTTTACTATGAGAGCTCAGGTGCATCCTGTTTCTATTGTGCATCCTTGAGATATTTCTACAACTTGATTGGAGTCCACCTGTGGTAAATTCAATTGATTGGACATCAGTTGGAAAGGAACACACCTGTCTATGTAAGGTCCCACAGTTGACAGTGCATGTCAGCCAAAAACCAAGCCATGAGGTCGAAGGAATTGTCCGTAGAGCTCCGAGACAGAATTGTGTCGAGGTACAGATCTGGGGAATGGTACGAAAAAATTTCTGCAATATTGAAGGTCCCCAAGAACAGTGGCCTCCATCATTCTTAAATGAAAGAGGTTTGGAACCACCAAGACTCTTCCTCGAGCTGGCCGCTTGATTAAACTGAGCTATCGGGGGAGAAGGGCCTTGAACAGGGAGGTGAACAAGAACCCAATGGTCACTCTGACAGAGCTCCAGAGTTCCTCTGTGGCGATGGGAGAACCTTCCAGAAGGACAACCATCTCTGCAGCACTTCACCAATCAGGCCTTTATGGTAGAGTGGCCAGATGGAAGCCACTCCTCAGTATAAGGCACATGACAGCCCACTTGGAGTTTGCCAAAGGGCACCTAAAGGCTCTCAGACCATGAGAAACAAGATTTGAACGGTAGTGTGTATATATATACAGTGGGGCAAAAAAGTATTTAGTCAGCCACCAATTGTGCAAGTTCTCCCACTTAAAAAGATGAGAGAGGCCTGTAATTTTCGTCATAGGCACACTTCAACTATGACAGACAAAATGAGGGAAAAAATCCAGAAAATCACATTGTAGTATTTTTAATGAATTTATTTGCAAATTATGGTGTAAAATAAGTATTTGGTCAATAACAAAAGTTTCTCAATACTTTGTTATATATCCTTTGTTGGCAATGACAGAGGTCAAACGTTTTCTGTAAGTCTTCACAAGGTTTTCCACACTGTTGCTGGTATTTTGGCCCATTCCTCCATGCAGATCTCCTCTAGAGCAGTGATTGGGGCTGTTGCTGGGCAACACGGACTTTCAACTCCCTCCAAAGATTTTCTATGGGGTTGAGATCTGGAGACTGGCTAGGCCACTCCAGGACCTTGAAATGCTTCTTACGAAGCCACTCCTTCGTTGCCCGGGCGGTGTGTTTGGGATCATTGTCATGCTGAAAGACCCAGCCACGTTTCATCTTCAATGCCCTTGCTGATGGAAGGAGGTTTTCACTCAAAATCTCACAATACATGGCCCCATTCATTCTTTCCTTTACACGGATCAGTCGTCCTGGTCCCTTTGCAGAAAAACAGCCCCAAAGCATGATGTTTCCACCCCCATGCTTCACAGTAGGTATGGTGTTCTTTGGATGCAACTCAGCATTCTTTGTTCTCCAAACACGACGAGTTGAGTTTCTACCAAAAAGTTATATTTTGGTTTCATCTGACCATATGACATTCTCCCAATCTTCTTCTGGATCATCCAAATGCTCTCTAGCAAACTTCAGACGGGCCTGGACATGTACTGGCTTAAGCAGGGCGACACGTCTGGCACTGCAGGATTTGAGTCCCTGGCGGCGTAGTGTGTTACTGATGGTAGGCTTTGTTACTTTGGTCCCAGCTCTCTGCAGGTCATTCACTAGGTTCTGGGATTTTTGCTCACCGTTCTTGTGATCAGTTTGACCCCACGGGGTGAGATCTTGCGTGGAGCCCCAGATCGAGGGAGATTATCAGTGGTCTTGTATGTCTTCCATTTCCTAATAATTGCTCCCACAGTTGATTTCTTCAAACCAAGCTGCTTACCTATTGCAGATTCAGTCTTCCCAGCCTGGTGCAGGTCTACAATTTTGTTTCTGGTGTCCTTTGACAGCTCTTTGGTCTTGGCCATAGTGGAGTTTGGAGTGTGACTGTTTGAGGTTGTGGACAGGTGTCTTTTATACTGATAACAAGTTCAAACAGGTGCCATTAATACAGGTAACGAGTGGAGGACAGAGGAGCCTCTTAAAGAAGAAGTTACAGGTCTGTGAGAGCCAGAAATCTTGCTTGTTTGTAGATGACCAAATACTTATTTTCCACCATAATTTGCAAATAAATTCATTAAAGATCCTACAATGTGATTTTATGGATTTTTTTCCCTCATTTTGTCTGTCATAGTTGAACTGTACCTATGATGAAAATTACAGGCCTCTCTCATCTTTTTAAGTGGGAGAACTTGCACAATTGGTGGCTGACTAAATACTTTTTTGCCCCACTGTATATATATACTGGTATTATATATATACTGGTATTATATATATACATATAATACCAGTCAATATATATATACTGGTATTATATATATATACTGGTATTATATATATACATATAATACCAGTCAATATATAGAGTACCAGTCAAAGGTTTGGACACTATTTTCTACATTGTAGAATAGTAGTGAAGAAATCAAAACTATGAAATAACACATATGGAATCATGTTGTAACCAAAAAAGTGTTCAACAAATTAGATTTTTCAAAGTAGCCACCCTTTTCCTTGATGACAGCTTTGCACACTCTTGGTATTCTCTCTATTTTGAATGTTTTGATGTCTTCGTTATTATTCTTTTGACTGGTACTGTATAGATATATATATATACATATATATATATATGTGAGTGCTGCAGAGATGGTTGTCCTTCTGGAAGGTTCTCCCAACTCCACAGAGGAACCCTGGAGCTCTGTCAGACTCACCATCGGTGCTTTGTCACCTCCCTGACCAAGGCCCTTCTCTCCTGATTGCTCAGTTAGGCCAGGTGGCCAAGCTCTAGGAAGAGTCTTGGTGGTTCCAAACTTCTTCCATTTAAGAATGATGCAGGCCACTGTGTTCTTGGGGACCTTCAATTCTGCATAAATGTTTTGGTGCTCTTCCAAAGATCTGTGTTTTGTCTACGGACAATTCCTTCGACCTCATTGCTTGGTTTTTGCTCTGACATTTTTTTTAAATGTTGTAACCTTTATTTAACCAGGCAAGTCAGTTAAGAACAAATTCTTATTTACCATGACGGCTGACCCCGGCAAAACCCTAACAATGCTGGGCCAATTGGATGATCAATGGAAACAGGATGCACCTTAGCTCAATTTCGAGTCTCATAGCAAAGGGTCTGAATACTTATGTAAATAAGGTATTTTGTTTTTATTTTTAATAAATTCGCCTACGTTTCTTAAAACTTGTTTTTGCTTTGTCATTATGGGGTATTGTATATTGCTGAGTTAAAAGTTATTTAATCAATTTTAGAATAAAGCTGTAACGTAACAAAATGTGGAAAAAGTGAAGGGGTCTGAATACTTTCCGAATGCATTACATACTGCACTCTAACTACAGTTACAGTGTACTGCAGTTATACTGCACTCTGATTGCAATATTTTCTCATAGGGCATTATGTATTGAAAGGTCAAAGGGAGTGGAAACATGACGTGTCAACCACCCATTTCCGAAAAAGAACGTCATATGATGTGTGAAGATGAAAAAAACATTTGTTCAAAACAGAGTACATTCTTCTGGTAATATTGTTCTGAAATGACTGGGAGGTAGGAAAGCTATCAATGAAAGGAGAGTGTTTCATGCACAGCCATCTTAGCACAGGAGCTGAACATAAAATAACTGTAGAATAAAGTAATGTCCACTCACTGTTTGCTGCTCTCTAAATGGATCTTATAATAGAGATTTTAGTGAGATAAAATGCAAAGACTATGTCAGTCAAAATATGTTTTTGTTACACTAAAAGCTTTGAGTTAAGATGACTTGTGGGAGATGCAAAAGGTAAGCGAAAATTACTTTATTCTACAATAATAAAACCAAGCCATCGCTTCAACTCATTTTATATTTTCTGCTTACTCCCATATTCAAGGCTCCTTATTCACAGCCCATATGTTTACACACATTTAAAGGGATAGTTCAGCCAAATTACAAAATGTAATTTGATCCTTACCTTGAAAGCAGTTTACCGACAAGGAGATACAGCAATTCACACTTTGGTTTTACTTCTTTCACGGTAAGGAAACAAATGTACTGAACAAAAACATGAACGCAGCATGCAACAATTTCAACAGTTTTACTGAATTACAGTCCATATAAGGAAATCAGTCAATTGAAATGAATTCATTAAGCCCTAATCTCTGGATTTCACATGACTGGGCAGGGGCGCAGCCATGGGAGGGCCTGGGAGAGCATAGGCCCACCAACTTGGGAGCCAGCCCCACCCACTGGGGAGCCAGGCCCAGCCAATCAGAATGAGCTTTTCCCCCACAAAAGGGCTTTATTACAGACAGAAATACCCAGTTTAATCAGCTGTTCAGCTGGCTGGTCTCAGACGATCCCGCAGGTGAAGAAGCCGGGTGTGGAGGTCCTGGGTTGGCGTGGTTACACGTGATCTGCGGTTGTGAGGCCGGTTGGACATACTGCCAAATTCTCTAAAATGACTTATGGTAGAGGCTTATGGTAGAGAATGAACATTCAATTAGCTGGCAACCATTCTGGTGAACATTCCTGCAGTCAGCATGCCAATTGCACGCTCCCTCAAAACTTGAGACATCTGTGGCATTGTGTTGTGTGACAAAACTGCACATTTTAGAGTGGCCTTTAATTGTCCCCAGTACAAGGTGCACCTGTGTAATGATCATGCTGTTTGATCAGCTTATTGATATGCCGCACCTGTCAGGTGAATGGATTATCTTGGCAAAGGAGAAATGCTCACTAACAGGAATGTAAAACTAATTTGTACACAAAATTTGAGAGAAATGAACTTTTTGTGTATATGGAACATTTATTTTATGTCAGCTCATGAAACATGGAACCAACACTTTACATGTGTTTATTTTTGTGTTCAGTATACATAAAAATTGAGCTGAACGATCCCTTGCACCATCCTCATTGGGTTAATAAAAAGGTGAAATGTTGACATTGGAGCAATCACTAGAGACTGCTTAGCAATTAACCAGCATAATGCAACATGGTGACATAAAATACAATGTCAGTCTTTGCAACAGTCTTTTGTCAGCCAGACTAAAAGGGAAAAAAATAACTTTCCACTGTTGGCCAACTTCGATGGACTTTTAAAGCACCCACCCATCAATCATTATTAGGCCTAATGATGTCCCCATTTTGACACTCCAGAATCAGTGTGGGCAAATAGCCCTGGGAAGAGGAGCAACATGGAGCGAGATAGCTTTTCTCTCATATAATTTGCGACCGCAAATTGCAAATCAGAGGCCGTAATAATGTACAAAGTCAAGTTTGGTGAGGGAGAAAATGGAAAAATATATGGCTGTGTCCCACCCTAATGGATATCCTTGTAGTCGGGAGAAAATGGGACCCAATAATGTCTTCTTAATGTCCGCCAGCGGTGTTTCAGGGAACGTATTTCTGCAAGCAATCACTTAATGGGACCAGCAAATGTTGACAAAATGGACAAGCACTGAGCTATTTCTGGGTTTGACAGACGGAATGAATCTTTGGCTCTTGCAAGGAGAAAAGGAAACAAGCAACAGGGAGAAAAAAGGAAAAACAAAAACCTTTCACGATCCATTCGCCTCCGGTGTGTGTAATGTTTGTGTGCCGCTAAAGTGCAGACAGTGACAGGAATTACAATTATTTCATTATGGGGGAAATGAAAAGACTTAAGTGTTGTGATTTCTGCAGTCTTTCATAGATCAATCTAATGTGCGCTCACATTGGAAATAAACCAAAATGGAAGAGGGAGAGTGAAGCAGCGTCTCCTTAAATCACGCAATTAAAATGCCAAATTAGTTTCTTGATATATTCATTTAAGTGGTTAAGTGGAAGGGTTTCTCTCCCCATCCGTGATGCTGTCTAGCAGGCGTGGGGGGAGCATCGTCTGCATGCTCTTTTGATTAAAGCCACCGCTTAAATGCTAAGAAAGACGCTGAAAGCACTTGCCGTCCAAATTAGCCATCCGAAGGCTTCAAAATCCAATTCTAAAGAGTTGATTTAAGCATTTAGGCAGAATGCGGCTGGCAACTTAAAGGATTCAGAAACATTTTGCCAGCTGCATTCAACAGCTTTTAGAGGTCATGGCTGGCATAAGGGTTTTACGGTTTGTCATCTTGCGAGTGCAATGCAAAGTGAGGACATTGAATACAGTGAGGTTAAGTCATTTAATATGTATCCCCACCTCGTATAATAAGGCCAAAATAATATCATCATAGCCACAATTTAATAACAATAGAATATTAGGTTTTATTCCTTAACTGGGAATTGTATAGGCCAACACTGAATACATTTTCAGTTTACAACAATGTTACATCCATTTTTTAATCAATAGTGCCTGTGTATCACTTCCTACATTTTCTCATCAATGAGCAGTGTTATGAAAAATGCTGCAACATGTTTATCGGTAGTTGTCATGATCTGGAAGATACAAAATCAAATCTGATATATGCAAAGTAGGTTCACTGAACAAAATGATTTGTAGTCTCAACTAACTAATTTAAGTTTTGTGCTGCATCATATTTCTTAAAAAAGTTTTGTGAACTTAAAATATTAAGTTATCCTAACTTACACAAAATCTATATTCACTCATTAAACAAAAAAGGGTCTCGAGGATGGGAGTGATGTTGACCAGTCCTGTGTGAACACAGTGGCTAGGAGGCTCAATGTCAAGTGCCAGTATAATGGCCACTGGTCAATGATTGACAGACAGAATGGTCAGACCGGGGAAGTACAGTGCCTTCAGAAAGTGTTCACACTCCTTGACTTGTCCACATTTTGTTGTGTTACAGTCTGAATGTAAAATTGATTACATTTAGATTTTGTGACACTGGCCTACACACAATACCCCATAATGACAAATTGGAATTATGTTTTTTTTGTGTTTAAACATTTATTAAAAATGAAAGCTGGAGTCAATAAGTATTCAACCCCTTTGTTATAGCAAGCCTCGATAAGTTCAGGAGTAAAAATGTGCTTAACAAATCACATAACACGTTGCTGTCACGGCCGTCAACAGAAGTAGACCAAAGCGCAGCATTGTGAGCGTACATATTCCTTTATTTATATGACGCCGACAAAAACAATCAAGAATCCAAAACAACTGTGAAGCTAAAGGGTTATGTGCCACAAACAACGTTAACCTCCCACAAAGACAGGTGGGAAAAAGAGCTACCTAAGTATGATTCTCAATCAGAGACAACGATAGACAGCTGTCCCTGATTGAGAACCCTACCCAGCCAAAACATATAAATACAAATAATAGAACTAAAGAACATAGAATACCCACCCCAAATCACACCCTGACCAAACCAAATAGAGACATAAAAAGGCTCTCTAAGGTCAGGGCGTGACAGTACCCCCCCCCCCCCCCCCCCAAAGTTGCGGACTCCGGCCGCAAAACCTGAACACATTACTGAGTACCACTCTCCATATTTTCAAGCACAGTGGTGGCTGCAGTTTTTCAGGATAAAAATTTGACCTGGTTCAGTCTGCTTTCACCAGAGACTGAGAGATGAATTCACCTTCTAGCAGGACAATAACCTAAAACAGAAGACCAAATCTACACTGGAGTTGTTTACCAAGAAGACAGTGAACGTTCCCGAGTAGCCGAGTTACAGTTTTCACTTAAATCTACTTGAAAATCAATGGCAAGACCTGAAAATGGTTGTCTAGTAATGATCAACAACCAATTTGACAGAGCTTGAAGAATTGTTTTAATAATAATGGGCAAATGTTGCACAATCCTTCGACACTTACCCAGAAAGACTCACAGTTGCAACCGCTGCCAAAGGTGCTTCTACAAAGTATTGACTCAGCTGTGTTAATACTTATGTAAATTAATATTTCTGTATTTAATTTTCAATAAATGTGCAATTTTTTCCAAAAACATGTTTTCACTGTCGTTATAGGGTATTGTGTGTAGATGGGTGAGAAATATTCAGGCTGAATGAATTCTTTCTGAAGGCACTATATATGGCTGGTGGTGTTAGGCAGAGCGAGGCAATCCAACAGACTGCACAACAAGAGGACATACAAGCCAATGGCATCGTAATGGACATGTGAATGTGAATCTCAGTCAAATAATATTTTTTTAATTGCTCATGGAACCATTAATGTTATGAACCTCTTAACATTTTGTGTGCTCTTTCCCCAGCTTGCCAATTTGTACTGCCCCTGAGATCCTTACCTAAACCCATACATACATGTGTGCTTTCCATAACAAAATGAATCCGACATAAGCAAGATGGATTTGATGATGGGTTTTTTCTTCCAGCAAAGAGGCATATTGTCCACGTTGATGGTGCAAGATGATATAAAATACCCTCCTGGCTGCTGAGTTGAAATGGAAGAAAATAGGCAGGGGTCTATAAAAATGAAGTTGGAAGTAAGTACGCCACTCACATCTATGGGGGGAAAAAATATTTTCCAGGGACATGTTGTAGACATCGATTGGTCTGAGCAACTTGCTGTAATGCAGGTAATGGAGCTACTCTTCTCCTTTCATCTTCAGGGCGAGTGTGTGGCGAGGTGAGGGAAGGCCCAACAGGAGAGGCATATCAGTCGTAATGGACATGCATGAATATATGGGGGGAAAACAAACCCTTATTCTAATAAGCTAATAGTCTAGCTGGTTTGTGTGTGTGTAAGCTGTCATGATGGTGAATGATACAGAGGAAATGTGCTTTGATGATGGGGGCAGTTTGTATATTTTCCATGCAGAGAGTTATAGGAAGATTTACTGATTCTCACTTGGGGATAGCTTTAGTGGTTGAGGAGAGCAATGTCACATTCTGATGCTATTTCTCTTCTTTTTAAGAGTACAAGTTAAAAGAGAACTGCATTAAAGTAAGTCAAATTAAAACCTGGAAAAAGTTTTGAATCGTGTTTTTTATTATACAGTCACAGATATTCATAACATTTGAGTGCTCAAATTTCTTCAAATGTGCATTTTTGTTTCTACGGGTAATATTATTTATTCGAAATACCCTTTTATGTTTAATCTGCTATAGACATTCTATAGAAGATAAACCGATGTTGGGTGCGAAATTATTGGTGAATTTCCAGAAAAGGGGGCTAGGGGACATAGTTCTCTGACATATTGGTCCACTTTGGACATATCCTGCACCATTTCAGTACAGAATATCTTGACATTTTAGTGCTATATCTGGTTGTCAAAAGTATCAACCTGTCCTCAGGGCAATTCGTAGGATTCGGTACTTACATTTGTTCCCCTCCATTTAGTATGATATACGTTAGCTTACGTTATGAATGGAATAGCAGTCGGACAATATATGACTTACCCAGTCTTACAATGTCATATGAGTTGGATGACATAACTTTATAAGTCTTGGAGGACATATGCTACCGTTCAAAAGTTTTGGGTCACTTAGAAATGTCCTTGTTTTTGAAAGAAAAGCAAAAAAAATTGTCCATTAAAATAACATAAAATTGATCAGAAATACAGCTGCCAGCTTCATTAAATAGTACCCGCAAAACATCAGTCTCAACGTCAACAGTGAAGAGGTGACTCCGGGATGCTGGCCTTCTAGGCAGAGTTGCAAAGAAAAAGCCATATCTCAAACTGGCCAATAAAAAGAAAAGATTAAGATGGGCAAAAGTACACAGACACTGGACAGAGGAACTCTGCCTAGAAGGCCAGCATCCCAGGGGTCGCCTCTTCACTGTTGACATTGAGACTGGTGTTTTGCGGGTACTATTTAATGAAGCTGCCAGTTGAGGACTTGTGAGGCATCTGTTTCTCAAACTAGAGACTCTAATGTACTTGTCCTCTTGCTCAGTTGTGCACCGAGGCCTCCAACTCCTCTTTCTATTCTGGTTAGAGACCGTTTGCGCTGTTCTGTGAAGGGAGTAGTACACAGAGTTGTATGAGATTTTCTGTTTCTTGGCAATTTCTCGCATGGAATAGCCTTCATTTCTCAGAACAAAAATAGACTGACGAATTTCAGAATAAAGTCTTTGTTTCTGGCCATTTTGAGCCTGTAATCGAACCCACAAATGCTGATGCTCCAGATACTCAACTAGTCTAAAGAAGGACAGTTTTATTGCTTCTTTAATTAGCACAACAGTTTTCAGCTGTGCTAACATAATTGCAAAAGGTTTTTCTAATGATCAATTAGCCTTTTAAAATAACAAACTTGGATTAGCTAACACAACGTGCCATTGGAACACAAGAGTGATTGTTGCTGATAATGGGCCTCTGTACGCCTATGTAGATATTCCATTAAAAATCAGCCGTTTCCAGCTACAATAGTCATTTACAACATTAACAATGTCTACACTGTATTTCTGATCAATTTGATGTTATTTTAATGGACAGAAAATTGCTTTTCTTTCAAAAACAAGGACATTTCTAAGTGACCCCAAACTTTTGAACTGTAGTGTATATTATACATCTTTCTCTGAGACCAGGCTGCTTGTTGCGTTGTTACAACAAAGGAGAATTAGAAGAAGAATTGACATTGCTGGTTAGGAGAACTAACTTACTAGGGTGGCAGGTAGCCTAGCGCTTAGATTGTTGGACCAGTAACCGAAAGGTCACTGGCTCGAATAGCCAAGCCAACAAGGTGAAAAATCTGTCTGTGCCCCTTGAAAATGGCACTTAACCCTAATTTGCTCCAAGCGTGCCGTACTACGAGGGCTGACCCTGTAAAACAACACATTTCACTGCACCTAGAATCTATATATTTTTTTATTAACACCAATTTCTATGACAATTTAGGTTTTATTTATTTTTTATTTTATTTCACCTTTATTTAACCAGGTAGGCCAGTTGAGAACAAGTTCTCATTTACAACTGCGACCTGGCCAAGATAAAGTAAAGCAGTGCGACAAAAACAACAACACATAGTTACACATAAACAAACGTACAGTCAATAGTAAAAAATAAAAAAAATAAAAAAATCTATGTACAGTGCGTGCAGATGTAGAAGAGTAGGGAGGTAGGCAATAAATAGGCCATAGAGGCAAAATAATTACAATTTAGCATTAATACTGGAGCGATAGATGTGCAGATGATGATGTGCAAGTAGAGATACTGGGGTGCAAAAGAGCAAGAGGGTAAGTAATAATATGGGGATGAGGTAGTTGGGTGTGCTATTTACAGATTGGCTGTGTACAGGTACAGTGATCGGTAAGCTGCTCTGACAGCCGATGCTTAAAGTTAGAGAGGGAGATATAAGACTCCAGCTTCAGTGATTTGTGCAATTCGTTCCAGTCATTGGCAGCAGAGAACTGTAAGGAAAGGCGGTCAAAGGAAGTGTTGGCTTTGCGGATGACCAGTGCAATATACCTGCTGGAGCACATGCTACGGGTGGGTTGCTATGGTGACCAGTGAGCTGAGATAAGGCAGGGCTTTACCTAGCAAAGACTTATAGATGACCTGGAGCCAGTGGGTTTGGCGACGGATATGTAGTGAGGGCCAGCCAACGAGAGCATACAGGTCACAGTGGTGGGTAGTATATGGGGCTTTGGTGATAAAATGGATGGCACTGTGATAGACTGCATCCAATTTGCTGAGTAGAGTGTTGGGGGCTATTTTGTAAATGACATCGCCGAAGTCAAGGATCAGTAGGATAGTCAGTTTTACGAGGGTATGTTTGGCGGCATGAGTGAAGGAGGCTTTGTTGCGAAATAGGAAGCCAATTCTAGATTTAATTTTGGATTGGAGATGCTTAATGTGAGTCTGGAAGGAGAGTTTACAATCTAACCAGACACCTAGGTATTTGTAGTTGTCCACATATTCTAGGTCAGGACCGTCCAGAGTAGTAATGCTAGTCGGGGGGGAGGGTGTGGGCAGCAATCGGTTGAAGAGCATGCACTTAGTTTTACTAGCATTTGGAGGAGCAGTTGGAGGCCACGGAAGGAGTGTTGTACGGCGTTGATGTCACGACTTCTGCCGAAGTCGTTGCCTCTCCTTGTTCGGGCGGTGTTCGGCGGTCGACGTCACCGGTCTTCTAGCCATCATCGATCCATTTTTCATTTTCCATTGGTTTTGTCTTGTCTTCCCACACACCTGTTTTCAATCCCATCCATTACCTCTTGTGTATTTAACCCTCTGTTTCCCCTCATGTCTTTGTCAGAGATTGTTTTATGTCAAGTGTTGTTTCTTGGTGTATAGGTGCACGACGGGTCCTCGTACCCATGTTTATTTTATGTATGTACATTTTCATGTTTGGAGCATGTTAAGTGGACATTTATTAAAAGTCTCCATTTAAACTCCGTTTAACTCTCCTGCGCCTGACTTCCCTGCCACCTATACACACGACTCTGACAGAATCTCTGACCAAAACTATGAAGTCAGCAGGACGAGACACTTCGCTCATGGAGGTAGAGGAACGCGTCATGGAACAAGCAGAGGAGATTGACAGTCTGAGCGCTGCCATGGATCGCATTGTCCAGAATATGGACCGCTGGGAGAGACAGGGAGTTTTTCCAGCGCCTCCACCACCACAACCGGTATTTCCGTTGAACGCTTTTTCTCCTCCTGAACATAACAAGATCCATTTATCCCTACCCACGGGATACAATGGAGATACTGCCAGTTGCCAGGGTTTTCTCCTAAAACTGCACTTGTATCTGGCCACGGTCTCTCCAGTACCATCGGACCGTGAGAAGAGTTCCGCCCTTGTCTCATGCCTCACCGGGAAAGCCCTGGAGTGGGCCAGCGCTGTGTGTAGAGAGGAGGATGCGGCGTTGGACCATTTTGAGGAGTTCATCCGCCATTTCCGAATGGTATTCGACCACCCATCCGAAGGCAAAGCGGCGGGTGAGCTCCTCTATCATCTGAGGCAGGAGACGAGGAGTGCACAGGAGTTTGCTTTGGAGTTTAGGACCTTGGCTGCCGGCGCTGGATGGAGCGACAGGGCCCTGATCAACCATTACCGTTGTAGTCTACGCGAGGACGTCCGTCGGGAGCTGGCCTGTAGAGACACCACCCTCAACTTCGATCAGCTGGTGGACATGTCCATCAGGCTGGACAACATTCTGGCTACTCGTGGACGTCTAGATCGGGGTCTGGTTGTTCCATCCTCCCGCACCCTCTCTCCCGAACCTATGGAATTGGGAGGGATGGTGCGCAGGGAGACCGGAGGGTGTTCCCGCTCGAGCACCATCTATGATCGCAGAGATCACACTGCTGGTCGGTGCCGGGTTGGTTCCTCTGGGAATAGAGAAGGCAGGCGGGGCACTCTGGCATCACCCCAGGTGAGTAGGCACCATTCTCATCCAGAGCCCTCTGTCGCACCAATGTTTGTCTCTGTCACTTTTCCGGATTTTTCCCTGCATTCCCAGTATAAGGCGCTAGTAGATTCAGGCGCGGCTGGGAATTTCATTAATAAAAATGTAGCTCATAGTTTAGGGATCCCTATTGTTTCTGTGGATATGCCTTTCCCTATTCATGCCTTAGATAGTCGACCAATAGGGTCAGGGTTTATCAGGGAGGTCACCGCACCTTTGTATATGATAACGCAGGAGGGTCACAAGGAGAAGATGAGTCTTTTCCTTATTGATTCCCCTGCGTATTCTGTGGTGCTAGGCCTACCCTGGTTAACTTGTCATAACCCCACTGTTTCTTGGCCACAGAGGGCTCTCACGGGGTGGTCGCGAGAGTGCTCAGGTAGGTGTTTAGGGGTTTCCGTTGGTGCTACTACGGTGGAAAGTCCAGACCAGGTCTCCACCGTGCGCATTCCCCCAGAATATGCCGATTTGACTCAATTACCACCCCATCGACGGGGGGATTGTGCGATAGATCTCCTGGTAGACGCTGCATATCCCAGGAGTCACATGTATCCCCTGTCGCAAGCGGAGACGGTGGCTATGGATACATATATCTCTGAATCCCTGCGTCAGGGGTTCATTCAACCATCCATTTCACCCGCCTCTTCGAGTTTCTTTTTTGTGAAGAAGAAGGATGGCGGTTTACGCCCGTGCATCGATTATCGAGGTCTCAATAAAATCACGGTGAAATATAGTTACCCGTTACCTCTGATAAATACAGTTATTGAGTCAATGCACGGGGCACGCTTCTTCACAAAATTGGATCTCAGGAGTGCGTACAATCTGGTGCGTATTCGGAAGGGTGATGAGTGGAAGACGGCATTTAGCACCACCTCAGGTCATTATGAGTACCTTGTCATGCCATATGGGTTGATGAATGCTCCATCAGTCTTCCAATCATTTGTAGATGAGATCTTCAGGGACCTGCACGGGCAGGGTGTAGTGGTGTATATCGATGATATTCTGATATACTCCGCTACACGCGCCGAGCATGTGTCCCTGGTGCGCAGGGTGCTTGGTCGCCTGTTGGAGCATGATCTATATGTCAAGGCTGAGAAATGCTTGCTCTTCCAACAATCCATCTCCTTCCTAGGGCATCGGATTTCCACTTCAGGAGTGGAAATGGAGAGCGACCGCATTACAGCCGTGCGTAATTGGCCGACTCCAACCACGGTAAAGGAGGTGCAGCGTTTTTTAGGGTTTGCCAATTACTACCGGAGGTTTATCCAGGGTTTTGGTCAGGTGGCTGCTCCCATTACCTCACTGCTAAAGGGGGGCCCGGCGCGCTTGCAGTGGTCGGCTGAGGCGAACAGGGCTTTTGGACACCTGAAGACTCTGTTTACCTCGGTGCCTGTGTTGGCTCATCCGGATCCCTCTTTGCCATTCATAGTGGAGGTGGACGCATCCGAAGCTGGGATAGGAGCAGTGCTCTCTCAGCGTTCGGGTGTGCCACTGAAGCTTCGCCCCTGTGCTTTCTTTTCGAAGAAGCTCAGCCCGGCGGAGCGAAACTATGATGTGGGGGACCGGGAGCTGTTAGCCGTCATAAAAGCCTTGAAGGCGTGGAGGCATTGGCTTGAGGGGGCTAAACACCCTTTTCTCATCTGGACTGACCACCGCAATCTGGGGTACATCCGGCAGGCGAAGAGACTGAATCCTCGCCAGGCAAGGTGGGCCATGTTTTTCACTCGTTTTGTGTTTACTCTTACTTACAGACCAGGCTCCCAGAACGTCAAGGCAGACGCATTGTCTCGGCTGTATGACACAGAGGAGCGGTCCATGGATCCCACTCCCATACTCCCAGCTTCGTGTTTGGTGGCGCCAGTAGTGTGGGAGCTGGACGCGGACATTGAGCGGGCGTCACGTGCAGAGCCCTCTCCTCCTGAGTGTCCAGCTGGTCGTCTGTACGTTCCGTCTGCTGTCCGCGACCGATTGATCTATTGGGCTCACACGTCACCCTCCTCTGGTCATCCTGGGATAGGTCGGACGATGCGCTGTCTTGATGGGAGGTACTGGTGGCCCACTTTAGCTAAGGACGTGAGGATTTATGTTTCCTCCTGCTCGGTGTGCGCCCAGTGAAAGGCTCCTAGACACCTGCCCAGAGGTAAGCTTCAACCTTTACCCGTTCCTCAACGGCCGTGGTCGCACCTGTCGGTGGATTTTTTGACTGATCTTCCACCTTCACAGGGTTACACCACGATCCTGGTCGTTGTGGATCGGTTTTCGAAGTCCTGTCGTCTCCTCCCTTTGCCCGGTCTCCCTACGGCCTTACAAACTGCAGAGGCCCTGTTTACACACGTTTTAGTGTCTGATCGGGGTCCCCAGTTCACATCAAGGGTCTGGAAGGCGTTCATGGAACGTCTGGGGATCTCGGTTAGTCTTACCTCAGGTTTTCACCCCGAGAGTAATGGGCAGGTGGAGAGAGTTAACCAGGATGTGGGCAGGTTTCTGCGGTCCTATTGCCAGGACCGGCCGGGGGAGTGGGCGAAGTTCGTGCCCTGGGCAGAGATGGCCCAGAACTCGCTACGTCACTCCTCCACTAACCTCACTCCTTTTCAATGTGTATTAGGGTATCAGCCGGTTCTGGCTCCTTGGCATCAGAGTCAGACCGAGGCTCCTGCGGTGGACAATTGGTTTCGGCGCGCTGAAGAAACCTGGGAGGCAGCCCACGTCCACCTTCAGCGCGCCATAAGGCGCCAGAAAATTGGCGTAGACCGTTGCCGCAGTGAGGCCCCGGTGTTCGCACCAGGGGACAGGGTCTGGCTCTCGACCCGAAACCTGCCCCTCCGCCTGCTCTGCCGGAAGCTGGGTCCGCGGTTTGTGGGGCCGTTTAAAGTCCTGAGGAGAGTGAACGAGGTATGTTATAGGTTACAACTGCCCACTAATTACCGTATTAATCCCTCGTTCCATGTGTCTCTCCTTAGGCCGGTGGTGGCTGGCCCGCTCCAGGAGGCTGAAGTGCGTGAAGTTCCTCCGCCTCCTCTAGACATCGAGGGGGTCCCGGCGTACTCTGTTCGATCCATTTTGGATTCGAGACGTCGGGCGAGGGGCCTTCAGTTTTAGATCCTTCCATGTTAAAAGAATTCCACCGCCTCCATCCGGATCGCCCTGCACCTCGCCCTCCGGGTCGTCCCCGAGGCCGGTGTCGACGCGCTGCTGGAGCCGCGCGTCAGGGGGGGGGTGTATAGGTGCGCCGCGCGTTGGTGTATAGGTGCGCGACGGGTCCTCGTAACCATGTTTATTTTATGTATGTACATTTTCGTGTTTGGAGCATGTTAAGTGGACATTTATTAAAAGTCTCCATTTAAACTCTGTTTAACTCTCCTGCGCCTGACTTCCCTGCCACCTATACACACGACTCTGACATTTGAAGCTCGTTTGGAGGTTTGTTAGCACAGTGTCCAAAGAAGGGCCAGATGTATACAGAATGGTGTCGTCTGCGTAGAGGTGGATCAGAGAGTCACCAGCAGCAAGAGCGACATCATTGTTATATACAGAGAAAAGAGTCGGCCCGAGAATTGAACCCTGTGGCACCCCCATAGAGACTGCCAAAGGTCTGGACAACAGACAGGCCTTTGACACACTGAACTCTATCTGAGAAGTAGTTGGTGAACCAGGCGAGGCAGTCATTTGAGAAGCCAAGGTTATTGAGTCTGCCGATAAGAATGCAGTGATTGACAGAGTCGAAAGCCTTGGCCAGGTCGATGAATACGCCTGCACAGTATTGTCTCTTATCGATGGCGGTTATGATATCATTTAGGACCTTGAGCGTGGCTGAGGTGCACCCATGACCAGCTCGGAAACCAGATTGCATAGTGGAGAAGGTATGGTGGGATTCGAAATGGTCGGTGATCTGTTTATTAACTTGGCTTTCGAAGATTTTAGAGAGGCAGGGCAGGATGGATATAGGTCTATAACAGTTTGGGTCTAGAGTGTCTCCCCCTTTGAAGAGGGGAATGACCGCGGCAGCTTTCCAATCTTTGGGGATCTTAGATGATAGGAAAGAGAGGTTGAGTAGGCTAGTAATAGGGGTTGCAATAATTTTGGCTGATAATTTTAGAAAGAGAGGGTCCAGATTGTCTAGCCCAGCTGATTTGTAGGGATCCAGATTTTGCAATTGGATTTGGGTGAAGGAGAAGTGGGGGGGAGGCAAGTTGCTGCAGGGGGTGCTGAGATGTTGGCCGGGGTAGGGGTAGCCAGGTGGAAAGCATGGCCAGCCGTGGAAAAATGCTTATTGAAATGATCGATTATCACAAATTTATCGGTGGTGACAGTGTTTCCTATCCTCAGTACAATGGGCAGCTGGGAGGAGGTGCTCTTATTCTCCATGAACTTTACAGTGTCCCAAAACTTTTTGGAATTAGTGCTACAGGAAGCAAATTTCTGTTTAAAAAAAGCTAGCCTTAGCTTTCCTAACTGACTGAGTATATTGGTTCCTAACTTCCCTGGAAAGTTGCATATCGTGGGGGATATTCAATGCTGATGCAGAACGCCACAGGATGTTTTTGTGCTGGTCAAGGGCAGTCAAGTCTGGGGTGAACCAAGGGCTATATCTGTTCTTAGTTCTACATTTTTTGAATGGGGCATACTTATTTAAGATGGTGAGGAAAGCACTTTTGAAGAGCAACCAGGCATCCTCTACTGACAGGATGAGTTCAATATCCTTCCAGGATACCCAGGCCAGGTCAATTAGAAAGGCCTGCTCGCTGAAGTGTTTTAAAGAGCGGTAAAAGGTTAGAAGAACTAACAACAAAGGTTAGGAGAATTTACGTAGCAGGTTAGGTGATTTAGGTTAATTTTAGCAAAAGCGTTAGGGGAAGGATTAACAACATTTTTACAGTTGTCCCCGATGCGACTCGAACCCGCAACCTTTGGATTTCTAGACGGTCACGGTATACGCCTATCCATCCTCCCTGACCAACCTTGCTTTTGTTTCAGTTATTCAGCATTTGTAACATAACATATCGTATTTAATGGATGTGCAAACATTTCAGTCCAATCTTAAGGTATTAGGGGTGCAATTTTGTGGACTATGTAGGACCATCATGGGAAACTCTCATATAGAGTATGTCTGGAAATTGTGGGTATGCCTCACAAAAGGATTCCAGTAGTTCTTACAGCTTACATTTACAGAATAAACAAATACTATTGAATCGAAAGTGGGTCAAGGAAACACTCAGAAAATAATAATTAGGAGAATATTTGCTAAATTTACTTTTTGGGGGAAATTAAAATAATCAGTGCTGGTTGAGGCAGAGCCTCTGATTTAACGCCTGGCCTGCTCTCCACTATAGCTGCTTCAGTCCTTCACTTTCAATCAAAACCATCCAGTCATCAGTATTACTTCAACCTGACAGCTTTAGACAATTCTGTTTTTTCAGCAGATTCCCAAACGACAAAACTAGTAGCGCTGATTGGCTAGCTCTCTGCCTGTCCCTTTGTCTGCCCTCTCCGTTTGTTCTATCCCCCCCCATTTCCCTTTTCACCGATTCAAACGATAGCGCTATTAGCCTGCTGGAAATCTGCCTGTCTTGGCATTATAGGGGCCTTGTTGTATTTTGTCAGGAAACCCAACTTTAATACAGAGTCGCTTAGTATTCATAAAAGGGGTCTATTAAGGTAAGCTTGTCAGCGTGTGGTTGAATTTATGCAATAGTGTCATCCATCTTGAAAATAATGAATTATGATTTAGTGTGTTTGTGTGTGACAGTCAATCTCTGATTCTTTCCAGTATATGAAAAAAAAGAGTCAGTCATTCAGGGTAAAAATTAGGGTCAGTCAATGCTGATGTTAAATATTGGTATAGTGCTCCAAAACATTTCATTTTTAAATGTAGACTTATATCCTAAATGTTTAAATGAATGACTATACTGCATATGGTCAAGTTTATGAGTATATATATAAGTTTACAGGTTGATATCACCAACTTGCATTGATAAAATAGACACATGCTATCTGCTGTATTAAGAAATAAACAATAAATCATTTGTGTTTGGGAATAATCTGGTTATTGAACCACTGAGAAAAACTGACCAAATTTGTAGCCTATAGAATCAGTTTTCAATAAAGTATTGTAAAATCTCCACCAAATTATAACCAACAATTTTGTTGGTGTAAATAGAGTATGGATGGAAATGTAGGGTATGGTGACATATAGGTGACACTGAAAACAACTAGGTTGCCCTCTTCTGGCCAGTGTAAAACTGATAGATAATTGATGGAAGTGTCTATGGCTAATTAGTTTCTGCTCTCACAGTAAAAAGAAAAGTAGAGTTGTTTTTGAAAGGGATGACAGATTTAATGTGATTTCATTTAAAAAAAATCTGATATATTGGCATTCAATGCTGGCAATGAAATATTAGCATTAGTACATCTTTCAGTATTTGGGACAGTTTTACAGTAGTTGTTTCTAGAATAGCAACAGATGTGATCACAAATGAACATACTCTTGAGAAGAGTATTGAGAAGCTGCTATAAGAACAGTAATACATAGAGCCATATAAAAACCCACATAAAATGTGGATCTACTATATTTGCAATGGTAATTAAAATGATGTTCTGGATTTTACCAGACATAACCTGCCATGTAAATATTTTGAAGTTCAAATAAATTTGAAATTGAAATGAGAACGACCAGGGTTTGGTCAGAAGATATTGTTTTCAGGTAGAACAAGTGACAAATACATGTATCAAATATCAAAGTTATCCTGGGCAAATGCCCTGAGTGAAGCTCTATAATATAAGAGGTGCCTGTGAGGGCCCATCCTTTCCCACTGATCTCCCAGAGAACAAAGTGGACCTCAGAGTAGACACATACCTGCAACCCTTTGGCTCAATCCAGTCGAAATTATGTGATAATTACAATGCAATTACCAACACTTAGGGTCTCTCTTCCTGAAGTGTGCGTGTGTGTTGACAGGGGGCCGCGGCTGACCCCTGTATTCTAAGTGACCTCACGCTATCATTGTGTGTGCGTGTTTGTGTGTCAGTTTGCAGGTGCAGGATGTACAGCTTCATGGGCGGAGGGCTGTTCTGTGCAGGCGTGGGGAACATCCTCCTGATTGTTTCTACGGCAACCGATTATTGGATGCAGTACCGGCACTCCAACAGCTACATGCATCAGGGCCTGTGGCGGTACTGCATGCCAGGGAAATGCTTCACACACAATGACAGCATTGGTGAGGACTACAGCCAGTGCACACAATGCTGTCATAACACTGTCATAACACCCAAAACATGTCATAGCAAGCCATAAATGGTATATGAGTGGTGCTATTTCCATGTTATGTGCCATGTCAGTGGTACGGCTTATGAATCACAATATGATGTGATGGGAGCTATACCAATCACACCACAGCTTGTTGATTTTGGCACGAAAGAGTCCTTATCCTAGTCACAGCATGAGCATCAAGGCTTGCTTTCCATAACAAGATTCATATTTGCCAAGCACAGTTCAAACGTCATCAATATGGTTAGTTTTAGGTCAGAACAGGCCAGGGTCAGTCTCTCTTGTACCCTGACAATTCCTGTTAACCTTTGACCCCCTGCAGCCCACTTGGATGCCACCCGAGCACTTATGATCCTCTCTCTCCTGGCCTGTTTCATTGGCATCATTATCGGCGTCATGGCCTTCATCCACTCCTCATTCTTCAACAGGTTTGACAAAACCTTTGCTGCAGGCATTTTGTTCTTCATCTCATGTAAGTTGGGTTCATTTACTTCATTTCACTTATTTTACACATTTTACATAGGGCGTTTTCACATATGAAATTATGTACCCTGGTTCGGTTTCCTGGAGCGTTTGTGTGAATTCTACAGAATACGTTTTGCTTTCACAATACCTGAAATAACCGTTTCAGAGTGCAATTAGCAAGACGCACATTCTACATGACGTTAGCGAGCTAGCTTGTTTACAATGCGCAAAAAGTTCCATGTGACCCGCTCCACAATACCTGGTGCTCTGGTCCTGGATCTTGGACCCACTAATCACGCAGGTCCAGGATTTGTGTCAGCCAGGGTTCGTTTGAGTTTCACACAAGCTTTATAGCGCGGATCAGGGTACCGAAAGCTCCGGGATCCTGATCATAAGCGGATATGTGAAAGCGCCAATACTGTTTGGTTTTCTTTCCATGTCAAATGTTGTAACTATATGATAAGTGATATAAGGTTGATATCTTTATTTGTTGGATGCTGAATAAAACTTTTAGTTCAAATTCAAAGATTCTGTCGGTCGAATGGTGTCTAATTCTTTTTATGAACCACATGGTTTTTGAAGAATAAAACTTAAATACACCAGGCAAAATTTGGCATGGAATAGCATAATGATATAATTGCAGTGGCAAACAGAGCTTAGGGACACAACATCAGGAGTCTGTGTATTAGTTTGACTTTCTGAGTTGTGCATCGTCCTGGTGGTTGGCGACAGAACATATGTATAATCTCTAGGAACTCTATTTACCAGACGTAAAAATAAATGTGTCCCTCACTATCAAATAAAAGTCAAAATAATTTTTTTGTCTGAAGCACACCATAATACTTCCGAGTTAGACAGCGGGTTGCCATTAGACCACGCACTTCACGCGAGATGTCCTAGCACGGAATCTACCACTGTTTTACACAGCAGGAAGGAATATGGTGCGGTTTGGACAAAAGTAGGATTCTGACATTTAATTGATAACAAGGGACAACTTTCATTTTACGTCTGGTAAGTAGAGTTCCTAGAGATTACACATATGCTTTTGTTGACAGGAAACGTTTTTTTAGAGAAGCCGGCTATATTGTGGTATGGTTCTTTTCCGTCGCCAATCACCAGAACGATGCACAACTCAGGGTGTCCAACCAATACACAGACTCCCGATGTTGTGTCACAAAGCTATGGCGAATCGTGACTATGGGACCTACGCCTTCAGAGGGAACAAAAATCTTCCAATACCTTGTATCAAACTCAAAAATCAAGAAAACATAGCATCACTTAATGCGCCCAACATTATATGTACTGTAGTCGGAAAATTATAGTTCTAGTGAAGGAGGCGCAATGCTTTTTTATGTAATTTATGAATGAATCAAACAGGCCTGGCGGAGCTTCGGGCTGCGGCACACACAAAGTCAGAATCGGCATGGACACAACATGTGGCACAGAGCATAGAATAATGCGACCAGCGAAACAAACACAGTCTTTACATAACCTATGGTAACCTAACACCAATATCACCAATACCGACAACAACACCAATACCGACAACAACAGTGTCACATCAAAGGTGACAGGCTCATTGTGCTAAAAGGACAGCGACCGTAATACCTGTGCACTCCATGGTTCTGAAGGAGAGACAGTTTTGGTCAAACACATAGACACGGCTGATAGACAGCCGATAGCAGTCACACAGCATCAAATAATGTTAAATAATAAGCATCACATTCACTCCAGTAGGCCCCATGAAATTATAACAATACAAAAGCAGAACCATTTCATTCCAAAATGAAATTAACAAACCAGCTATTACTTCCCATTGCAAATATATTTTAGCACATTCATCACACTAACCGGTGATCTAACATTTAAATGCAACAATGTTTCACAGTCATTATTTTCAATGAGATAGCTAACAGCAAGCAAGCTGCAAAAAATAAAACAGTGTCATTCACCAGATGATCACTTGAAAACAAAGTTTGAAAGTTGTTCTTGAAAAGGGTGATACTAACAGTTTAGCAACAACGTCCAAATTGAGGCCTTCTGTCCACCTTCTGAAGGCCTAGCCAATGGCTGACTGAGCTAGCTAGATTTTTCTACCCAGAGACCACCAAAGAAAAATCCTGATTGGATATTTTTTTCTCTTCAATATTAACCCTTCTCTATCCAACACAAACTCAAGAGGTGAAGGTAGAAGACAACTACAATTATTGTAAAGATGATAAAGAAATTAAAACAACATTTTATTTAAAATAAAAACATTTAAAATATATCCTTAGGCCTTCTCTGAAGGCCCTCACAGTTCCCCACTGTATAATTGTCTGGATGAAATCTGGTTCTGGTTGAAGCAAGGTCAGATACTCAAATTATAACTATAACTAGCTAGGTTTCCATCCAATTGTTGACAGATTGTTGTGCAAATTTCTAATATATGTATAAAGACCATATGCTCATTTTCCCACCAGAGATGTGTTTCCATCAAATTGGCTTGTTGCGGATAAAAGGCTGTGCATGATGACATTGTAAACATAAAAATTACTTTTGCGCTTAAATTCCCATGTACCAAATAAAAAATACAAGTTAAATGGGTTTCCATCACATTTTCTACTGCTGGTTTTGGCAGCAGCTTAAATATACAGTGCGGGTATAGCCTATACATGATAAGATTATTATGGACAAAAGAGCAAGATCATTTTTATTTGTCAAATGGCAGCCAAGCATTATCATCATGTCACCAGAATAAGACCCTCAATATTTATTGGAAAGGGGCATCAAGCTCATCACCATGAAGTTTCACCACCCTGTGAAGTTCATCATAACTTATTTCATATGTAGCCTAATAAACTGCATCCTTTCCCGAGTCATAGTGGGAGTACCACACAACATATCATCGCATGACTCCAAGTTTACTTCGATATGATGGTTATTAGGCCTATATCAATATTTGTGCATAAATCCATTTCCACCACCATTTCTCGCATAATTAATTTGACCAACAAAAAGATCCCACCCTGTGTAGCATATTTTGTTTGTCAACATTTTGGAAAGTTTACAGACAAATCTGCTTTTTCCATCAGGCCTGTCATGACATTTTTTATCCGACATGTAGTCTAGTTCACTCGCATAAAAAGTTTGGATGGAAACCTGGTTACTGACTATAAAAAGTGCTATTTTGGTTGTTATCTGGGTAGTTTGGTCCACTATGCAGAATATCATGATTGATGTATAAAAATATATCCCAAAAAATTCTGTGTTTCAATGTATTTGCAGGGACTTTAAATATTGTAATATTGTTTACATTTTTGCATGTGTCTGCCCTTGTGTTTGGCACTTTCAACATTAACCTGAAACAATACTAGAAAATAAGATCTTAGTTCCGTCTTATTATTCACTAAATCTAGCTTATTGTTTACTAATTAGACATACAAAAGGAAATCAGACACTTCCCAACATCAAACTGTTCACTAAATAAGTGTGCATAATTGTGTATCAGTGTTGAAATTGATCAGTATCCACTGACGTCACAATTTGACAGATTTCTGTTTTAAAACCTAAAGCATAAAACTCTTAAGACTTTTAAGAATCAAAGAAATGCAAAAACATGGATGCCATCGTGTGATGTGATGTTGCAGTAAGTAGTTTGCTCTCTTTTTCTCTCCAGGCTTTTTCGTGTTGCTGGCAATGGCAGTGTACACTGGCGTGACGATGAATTACTATGGTAAACGCTATGGCAACTGGAGGTTCTCCTGGTCCTTCATCATCGGCTGGGTGTCAGTGGTGCTAAACTTCTTTTCAGGTAAAACCACAACAACACAGGTCACACTCCCCACATAACATTTAATTGTGAACTAATGTTTTATTTAAGCAAATATATTATTAATACTCCATATAGTTAATCCAAGGCCGGTATTCACAGAATGTCTTAGAGCAGAGGACTGCTGATCTAGAATAAGTTTTGCCTTTTAATCATAGTGAATAAGATGAGGGGGACCTGATCCTAAATCAGCACTCTTATTCTGAGTGGCTTTGTGAGTATGGAATAAGGAGTATTATAAAGGAACATTAAATATGCTTTATATTTATTTAACCATTATTTAGCCAGGTAAGTCATGAGAACAAATGTGTACCAATTCAATTATGAATATGTACAGCTCCTAACTACTTGAACAAGCAACAATCTCCTTACAGACAATCTCCTTTGTTGGAATATAGAATTTTGGATGGTAGCTGAATTGTGTTTTATATCGTTTTGGTCTACTTGCACTTCAGTGTGTGTGTGTGTGTGTGTGTGTGTGTGTGTGTGTGTGTGTGTGTGTGTGTGTGTGTGTGTGTGTGTGTGTGTGTGTGTGTGTGTGTGTGTGTGTACATGATGTCTTGGTCTTTCTTTTAAAGGTATATTCTATATGTGTGCCTATCGGATGCACGAATGCCCCAGAAACTCAAACTCTCACTAGAAGACTTCCGAAATTATAATCAATGCCTTATATTGAGAGCTTGTGGCTGTTCCCTGAATTTGAGAGTCAAGATGGATCCATCCACTATTTACTTTTGGAACATGGATTATAGTATTTCAAGTGATCTGAATAAAGGACGCTGGGGATAAACGTGTCTCCTTTTTAATTATTAAATGCTTGTTCTTTTATATTTGCACGGCCCATTTTTACACGTCACAAATATTGACCATTTTGAGTTCAGGTCTGATATGGTAAAGTATATACATTATCTGCAATGCAGACAAACTAACACAAATCTGGTCAAGTAAAATTATCCAAGTACTTCAAATAAAATGTGACAGATGCATAAATATACTGTCTCCTGTATGTAGGTATAGCTACTAACAATCTAATTACGCTTTAGCAGAGTTGGGCAGGCTTCAAGAAATTATAGAACACAACTGCCCAGGGTCAGGCTATAGAAGAATAGCAGTCATTTTCAAGTGGGTATCTTTTGGAAAATGTTAGTAATAGTTTTATAGCATGTATGGGGATGCACAATAAGCTGCTATGTTGAACACATATGCTATTATTACATAGGCTATCATAAAAAACATGTATATGTTTGGATCATACAACAATGATTTGATCCTGTGGCAGGCATTCTTGTACAACATGATGAATGATATGATGTCCAGACTAACTGGATTGGTTAAGTGGAAGACCGTGATAAACCTATTGCATGCAAGATGATACACTGGTGCAGGGTAAACATATTTGCCAAACACATTGTGTGTGGAATTTGTGTCATGATTTCACTTCGATTGGTTAAACATTGACTGAATTTAATTGATGGTAGTCAGAAATGTTTAGGCCACCATTTCCCAAACTCTGGGGACCCCAAGGGGCAGACATTTTGTTTCAAATAATCAAATCTAGATTAGTTGAATATTTGAACCAGCTGTGCAGTGCTAGGGGAAAAAAACGAAATGTGCACCTCTTGGGGTCCCCAGGACAGAGTTTGGGAAACTCTGGTTTAGTCCTATAGGACAATGTTTTGCGATAAACGTGTTGTAAAAATGTATGCATATTTCAATTAATATGACATTGCCTTCCTGTATTTCACAATCAATCATCATGTTACATATAAATTGATGCCAAAAGGTCAGTGAAGACTAAGGATCTAATAAAACATGTTCTTCACGCGCCCGCGCCACTGGTACATGATGGGAAGCCCCGACGCAAAACAAAGACGAATGTCAAAACAATATAAAGCTTATTTCCACTTAATTTGATTTATCTTGTTACCAGATCAATAAATATAGTAACACTGCAAAAAAAAAGGACCAGGCGACGTCTCTGAAGCTAAACGATGTATTACCAAATAGAATGCTGCAAGCCTCTTATCGAAGGAAATGTGCCACTTAAAGGCGCTGCATGGTCAATCCACTATCTGCATTGGCTGTGCAGCATTTACGGTGATACGGCCTCTGCAGAAGTCAGGTCATTCATACTTCTTGGGCTTTATGGAGCAGCGCATAGCTGTTGTGAAGGAAGTTGTCAAGGAAGTGAGTTTGTGTTTATACAGGACCTCCCGGCCCCACCTACCATCAACCAATCACATAGAGCCTTCGGCATTGTTGCAGAATTTGGGAGGCGCACAAAAATATGGTAGGGAGCTCATTTTGGCCTCTGCGTGGCTCCGGAGGCTCCGCAATTCCGTCACATATCCATACAGCGCCTCCATACAGCGCCTCCGACAACATTTTCAGATCAAGCATAAATTGGCTTTTAGAATTGATGCTCTGGCGCCCAGGCACCACATTTTACTTGATGAACTGGCTGTTAAAAGCCGATTAACCCCACCTTAAGAACGGAACGGATCTTATTGACTATCCGTGCAAAGACGATTTCATCACCATTGTTTATTTACCCTACTTTCAAATGTTCCTCTTAAACCAACAGTTACCCTGATTGTCTTTTAAGAAGGGCTGAGGCGCACTTGCATGTCAGAGGTCTTCTCAACTTAGTTCATGATTTAGCTGGAAGACTCAAAATACTACTATGCTTTGCAAGTGTTTTTTTCCAGCAAGATCATTTGTTCTATAGGCCTATTATCTTCAACAAATGTTTATACAAGTAGCCTTCTACAGATATGTCAAAAAGGGTCTCAAGAGGATTACCAAAGTGAACTAAGACCTGCAAGTCATGGCATATCACTTCATTCGATCAACTGTCGAATTGTGCAGTTGCCACAAAAGTCTATGATTTCTGGACTCTGCTCAGAGAGAGAAACAAACGAAAACAGTGCCTCAAGCTGTCACATTTCCAAGTTCATTAAACTGGTGCTACATTACATTTGGAGTCATTTGCAAGGTGCACATTCATTTTCCTTATACAAGCTCATGCATATGGAGGACATGTTTAAGATTTGGCGCAGTAATGCAATTTCGTGAGTAATTGAATCCAGTAATTAATTTGTTCTGCCTACCTGATCAAATGGAAATACTGTCCTCGCGCCCAAGGATTACTACTTCCGCTCTAACATCTCCCCTAATTGCCTAATAGCATTGCAGCGAAAATTCTGCCTGCATTAAGACACTTTCACATTAGCCAGCGTGATTGGAAATGTGATGACAACACGATATCAACAAATTAAGGCTTCAGTCGCCTAAATGTCGCAGGAGCACCACTTGTACTCTCACAGATTTTAATACCAACAATTACAGCCAATTTAGGGCGGAATTAGCAGATAGCCCTGTTATATCCCCCGCCTCAGCGATCCGCTCAAAATGACTAACTAAGAAAAGATAGTATAGGAAACTAACTAGCCTAGGGATTACTACAACAGGCTACTGTTGCACAAAAAAAAAAAAAATGCCATTTAGAGTAGTAAATGTTAGTTTTCTGTCGTCTATGTGGGAATGCCAACAGCAGTCCCACAGATGTTGGGAGTAATTAAAAAGTCTAAGTAAGATAGGCTACATGTAGAAAGTGAAACGTTATCATTTCTTAATCATTGGTGTTGCCTAGTAATGGCGTATACCTTGTTATAAACAGTTGATGTTTATAAATAGGCTATAAATTCCACCACAGGTTACGTGACATATATAATAGTCTAATGGCTTAAAATAGTAGGATATATGTTTATACTCAAATTTGACTGGAAAATGGGCGAATGGAAGCAAGTTTGACTGAGGCGCGGGAACAACTGCAGGACTTCCGTGGGAAGGCTTTTTCAGCACCATGGCGAACGACCCTCCCTCTTCGTCATCACCATGATTAATCCATACAAAACTAATTCCTTGCTCCGCCCCACTGGCGTGCTATTGGCTGATTACAAATCAATTTCACAATTTACCACAGTCGCTCCCCTTGGATAAATAGTAGGCTAATTTACCTCCCACTGGCACTGAATAAATAGTAGTCTAATCTGCCTGGCACCACTCACTGGCTGCCACACAGACGACAATTCTAGCGTTTGAGACTGACGAGACGGGCAAGAAGTTTAGTGCTACCCTTCCCTGGTTTGTTAGGGTGCGCATAGCATCAACACCACACGGACTCAATTTTGAAAGTGTTTTCAGAGATATAAAATGAATCTGAACTACACATCCCCAATGCCTCAGATGCCAGCCCAGAGGTCAACGTCGTTCTTCATCGAAGATATTTTATTACACAAACCCAAGCCTCTGAGAGAGGTCTTCCACTCGCCGTTCTCAAGCTCTCTGGCGTCCCGAATGCCTCTCCTAGAATATGGATACCCACTGATGCCCACTCCGATACTAGCGCATCACCCGCACCATCCTCTACAAAAGCTGGACCATCACCAGTATTTCTTTACGTCTGGTAAGTCAACGAAGGCACTGGACTGGTAAATGCATTCACGATGCAGTCAGAGAGTGCAATGACAGTTAAGACATTAACGTTGACATTCCGTTAGGCCTATAAAGATTTAATTCCAAATGGGTCTTTTATAATGTTGGTGCATGCATCATTTCAATTTTAGTAGCCCATTACACCTAATAGCCTGACAAAATGATGGAATTGTCTCCGGCGTTGTACAACAGGTGCATCTGCCATTCGCGCGTAAACATTGGTGCAAAAAAACGTTTTCGAATAAATCCAACTCAATCAGAACAAAAACAATTTATACTCCATTATATAATGATTGGCTAAATATAACGAGGCCTAAGGTAATAGTGTGAAGAAATTGCATGGAGTAAAACGCTTTAAAGCCTGATTTAAATAGGCCTTTTGATTTTCCCACATGCCTAGAGTTTGACATCTCATTTAACTTAACAAATGTATATGTTAATATCATTTTATTAAATATTGTGTTGAATTAAATTTTGAATGCAATATTTATTTCACAGGGATGCAAATGCCGGCTTTATTTCAGCATCATCCAGAGTTACCGGGCAAACATTGCAGACGCAGGAAGGCGAGAACGGTTTTCTCGGATTCTCAACTATCTGGTCTTGAAAAGAGATTTGAGATACAACGGTACCTATCCACGCCAGAACGAGTGGAGTTGGCAACAGCGTTAAGTCTCTCGGAAACCCAGGTAAGAAAACTAAATTCACACAATCAACATAGCCTTCGGGATGGTCGCATTGTGCTGCAAAGCAAGTTTATTAAATATTCCACCTTTGTCACACAGGTGAAAACATGGTTTCAAAACAGAAGGATGAAGCATAAAAAGCAACTGAGGAAAACACAAGACGACCAGAAAAATCCGAATGACTTAGATAGATCCATGGATAACGCAAGTGAGAGTGAACTCAACGAAAAAAATACAGATGATGTTAACAGTGGAATCGAGCCGAACTCGTACATTTTGGAAAATGAGGACGATGTTGATATCGAGGATGACATTTGCTCGCCAGAACCTTCACTATAGAGCAAGTGGCAAGTTGTTTTAAAAACAAATAACCATGACCCATTGTAAATGTAAATATTGAATTGTGTCTTTTCCATATGAAATTATATATAGCTTTTTTAAACAAATCAATGATAATAATGCAAAATAGTATTTATTCAAGGGTATGCGTAATATCTCACTACACATTCATTTTAGGCTCTGTCTATATTTATGTTTTCCGTGACTGTAAAATGCATCATATCAAACAACTGTACATACAAAATATAATCTGAAGCAATGTTCATTATTAGGAAATTATTAATAATATTATTATTAGTATGACTATTATTATCTTTGAATCAAAAGTCAAACAAAAACCAGACACCTTCATTTTAAGATTTTTAAAAAAATGTTTAAAGCCACAAGTTGAATATTTTGCGAGAAAATCTTTGAGAAAAATTTGTATATAACTACTTTGATAAACAAAATCGACATCTCAATTGCAGCATGTCACATTTTTAACCTATTTTTTGCACTTTCGTTCAGGTAGTCTAATGAAAGATGTTGCAGCATATGCCCTTTGAAGTGTTATTGCTTTACTATTAAAACGTGCATGATAACCAGAGCTAATTGTTTATTTAGCCTGTACCATTTGTCGTTTACGTTAGTTGGTTTTATTATTAGGCTAAGGGATTAAAGTTTCATTTTCCTCTAAACTTGGATGAATTGACCAATGTTTCAATTTAATGCAAGTTAATACTTTATTAGTTCGTTATTAATCAATAATTATATCTTTATAGGACACTGGAGATTTAACTAGAACATATATTTTTATTTAATTGAAATAGTTTTATAGGAATACTCATACTTTTGAAAAGCAATTTTAGCCAATGACCTCTTTTGTACTTCAATAATAATAGCATCTTCATTTTAATTAATTATGGTTATAATAATATTTTTAAGGAGCCTATTATTTTGCATAGGCCTATCCACATTAATACCTTCCGTATCTAGAGAAGTGATCAGTTGTAATAGCTTTTTACTAACATAACCCACCTATTAAAGAACCAGGAGCCATTTAGCTGTGGAGGTAATGTGAATCCGAGGCTGCCTGTTTTAAGTTGCTCATGCGGTTGTAAACCTTGGTAGGTGGGACCACGCTGAGTGAGGAATACAAGAAAGACTTCCCCACACTAGAACAAATAGTTGTTACATGCAACTTGGAGGAAGCTATTCATAAACATTCTCATGACTTTTATTCAACTTGAGGTATTCTGCCACTGGATCACCAAATGTCTTAGGAAGAGCAGAAAGAGAAGACGTGCACCACTGACTCAAGCAGTCGACTCAAAACAACATGGGCCCCTCACAAATTGCGTTCAATGCTAAGCTAAATGGGGATATTTGGACAGATATTTAAGTCAAATAATGTGTGCATAATGTTGTTGACATTAAAAGTAAACCAACCCATCGTTGGTCTTTGCCTCTCCGTGGTAGAATATTACTCGAAAGTTGTTGCCAAAATCGCTGGCGTAGTAAAATGGTCTACCAGCTCCAACCAAACTAAATTTGACACTCAAGTCAACTGATTTGTTCAGAGAATTAAAAAATGTAACGAATGTTGTAAAACAGATACATTTTCTGGAAGTATGGAAAGAATGCAGGGTAAAATAAAGTAATTCAGTATAGCCTAGAAATTCAGTCACCTCTTGCAATTCAGTCACCTCTTGCAATACAACTGCCACACCTGAAAACAATATGCATTGATTATTTAAATATTCTCCACCTGTGTCAATCAGCCATCACTTAATTGCTTGGCCAATCAACAGAGACACTAACAGAAAACGATTTGGACAAATAACAGTTGGGGGTTTAAATTACAACATTGAAAACAGTGTCCATGACTTGGTGAAAGTAACTCCATAACACACCCATTTTTTATTTTCTCTGAATATGATCAAAATCAGTTAGTACACATTGTTAAAATATACTCACGTTAGATAATACTCATCAGTAGCATGCAAACACACAAATTTGACATTTGAGAAACATGGATGAATGTCTAATTCTGATGTGAGACTGAGAGCTGGAAGCAGCACTACCCTTTAGGCCTACAGGTGAGCAAGTACGCAAATTTCTTCTGCAATGGCAATGAGTGCAAAAACAAGGGCAGATTTTTATTTAAGTATCATCTCTAGTAGAAAAATACTTTCTTATTAATTTTCCTTTCAGATAATGAGTATTCACTATTTGCTTTTAACTCAACCCCCGAGAAACAAACACCCACACACCAAAGGGTTGGAAACACACACACACACACCAAGGAGTTGGAAGCCAGGGTCTGCCATGGTGCGCCCCTGGAGCAGATTACGGGTTAAGTGCCTTACTCAAGGGTACAATGGCAGGAGCTGGCACGCCACTTGCCACCAGATTTTCTTATCAGAATTGGGATTCGATCCGGCAACCCTCCAGTTCCTGACCCATCTCTCTAACCTCTAGGCGACCTGGTACTTTCCATGTGGGCCACTTCATCTGGAATGCCCTTTAAAAGCATGCACGCATGCACTCACACACACATGCACACACCGTATGCATGCACGCACACACGCACAGGCCAAAATCATCAATACCAGCTATTGTTGAATTATTGAGTCATTTAAATGTGCACCACAAGGCAGCTCTCCATTCATTTGGAAGGTTTAAATTAACAGGCACATCCAAACAGGATATGCAGCACTCTCCCACCCTTTGAAAAGCAATTCATGTCGTTTTCAAAAGATAATGCGGATTGACTGAGAAAATAAAAAGCGTTGAAGAGAATAGGCCGTGCGGAAGGTGATCAATTAAAAGATTAAGCGTTTTGCAACACATGGATGCATCTGCATTTGGACCTAATAGTGGGGCCATCAGCTCATTTTCAGGGGCCTGCCGCCTACTCACATCAAAGCATGCACGTCTGCCCCGGTTATTCCAATCGGCAGAAAGGGATGCTAATTTAGCCCCCTTCATGTGTGGTGGTGAGAGACTCCTTCAATTAACTATATTTCTATGGCAAAAGAGAGTTGGTCTGGATAGGCAGTGTTTCTCATTAGGTCCGGTATTTATTATTACCCCCACACATCTGAGGCTTTAACACTAAAAACACAGTGCATCAAAGACGCCATGATGGGTTAAATGGAGACTATAATCTAATTAAAATATTACATAGGAGTAAATAGCTCTTTGATAATGATCTGACGGTTCTATTAAATAAATGGGGGGCGCTTGAGATTTTGTTTTATTGGGGGGGAATTATCACTTTAAACTACAGAGAACTAGTTTACAAACCCTAATTAGGTGGCCTTCAAAGGGTCATCTTTGTTTGACCCATTTGTATCTGTGAAGTAGAGACTGGGGGATACAGGGAGAAACTAATCAGGCATGGAACAAAAAGAGCAGATTATTTCAGATTAACAGCAGCAACCAGGTGCGTGAGAGGGTGAAAGGGGACAAATTGGAAATGTGGATAAAATGCCAAAGAGTGAATTACCAACTCGTACCCCCCAAAAATGAGACAATATAGCAGAGTACCGGAAGCGTTTTGATTTAATGACATATTGTTGAATTTACAGAGGATGTTTCAATGTCAAGTGCAATCAAAACAACAGAGAAAAACAGGTGGAGTACACTGTAGTTTCCAAAAAAATTGACCATTAGGTCTTTACCAATGGTCTACCCACAGTATTTTTACTCAGTTACCTACTCCTTGTCATCAAACAACCTACACAAAGCTTTAGGTGTACATGTTCTCTCAGATTGTAATATTGCACTATTATGTGTGGTATTGTACTAATGTGTAATATTGTACTACAACAACAAACCATATGTGTTATGTCTGAATTGACTTGAGCAGCTGTACTGTATTAGACATTTTCAGGTCATGTGCACTCAGGTCATGACTCATGAGCAATTGTAAGGTTAAGAATTTTAGCAGAGAGATATTCAAGTATTTGAAGAATCATCAATAGCCAGAGCATGATTTATCTGAAATGTGTACAAACCATTTGCATATTTTTCAAACATCAATATATTACCTTATTATCAACTGCAAGCTAAAAAATCCACTTGGTTTGCGATTACAGTACTATGTTGCCTATAGTGTAAATTACGGTATGGTACTGAATAAGTACCATGTTTACCTATGAGTTTAAGTGCATCAAATCATATGAAGAAACACGTAAGCTATGTTTAACAGCATCACTAGTTGTAAAAAAAACTTTCATACAGTAAATGCTTATGTCATCAACCACAAACAGACAGACTACGCTGTAACACCTCAAACTGCAGTTATAGACACAAGCATTAATGAAGGATTGCTGCACGAATCCCCTGCTTATTCCTCCATATTGTCTATGTAGTCCATATGCTGAGTTTCTTCAAAAGTCGAACAGCCATGTCAGCTTTAAGGGTGACTCCAGTTGGGTGACTCCAGTGTGCTGTAAAGTGAATGGGCCGGTGCTGTGTCAGATGGCATGCACCACATTGAAGCGGGCCACAGTCTGTTTCTCCTGCTCGTGCCGTTTCCTCAGGGCCTCCACTGTGGCCAGCTGGGATAGGTCGAGGCCCTCCCGGAGGCGAGTGTTGCCCCTTAGGGCCCCCTGGGCTCTCTCTGGCTCTCTGGTCTTGGGCTGCTGGGCCTGGGGCACTACCTTGGGCCTCAGGATGCTCCTGGCGTACTCCAGGGCCTTAAATCCAATGGAAATAAAAGGTACAATTTTATTTAACACTGACAGGTATAATGAGATTAATATAATACCGTTATAATGCATTGTAAGACTTTCTATGAACATGTATGATGCTCTTATAATTTCCCATATCATCCCTCCTAACTAAATCACTGCCACCTTGAGTCAATAAAACATTTGCTATAAACATATAAGATAACAAAGACTCACGCTTACAAGTAATAAACAAGTAATAAAGCATTAAGCTTTAAGTAAAGTTTTACAGAAATATAGTTTGGAGATAGAGGGGCAGGTACAACTGCAAGAACTGGGGGGGAAAACTATGCTTTCAAATGGCCGATTGAACTTGGGGATCCAACTTTGTGACAGAATGTTGATGTGTCTTTAATTGATCTCAGTCTCGCAATCAAGTGACATTTCAGTGCATGGTGATTCATTTGTTATCTGTAAATAACAAAATGGCGACTGGAAGTGCAATACAGACAATTTTCCTAAATGAGCCTATTGTTTCCCAGAGGATGCAGTAAGCTCATACATTGTTTAGAATTGTCTCCTATTATCTGAGAGACAAAGATACCTAACATTGTGTGATGGAGCTGACAGATAATGATGATGGACAAATTGACTGAGGAAACCGGGGGGAGATGGATGCACTTGAAGCGATGTACTCTCTCTCGCTCTTTTTTTCTCTCTTTCCTTCTTTCTCTCTCTTTGTCGCCGTCATTCCACCTCTGACTCTCCCTCCCCCTCTCTCTCTCTGATTCTCTTTCTGTTTCTGATTCTCTCTGTCTCTTTCTCTGTTACCTTCCTCCTAGGAACCATGTTGTCCTTGTTGTTGCTGCCCACTGCGTTCCTGGCGGCTGGCAGAAAGGGAATCCTACTTATCTTCTTGTTCTGCTCGCGGATCACATTTGAATACAGCTTCTGTCGTCTCATTTTCTCGGCCTGAGCCACGTTGTGAATGAACAGAGAAAGAGAGGGAGATTACAAAAGAGTGGGTTTAATTAACTGAGCCATTTCTCCCTTAAGGCCCTATTCTCTTTGTGTATACCTCGGCGGAGCCTCTCCACACCGCCCGACAAAACCAAATACAACAAACCATTCAGCAGGCCTATCAACATTTACACATATCATTCACTAATAGGGCCGACCCTAGAGACAGAGACGGCCTCAATCTAGTGCAAATTGGCCATACATGCTCACTTTTTACTCTCAGGGATTAACAAAAGATACATCAGACCCCAAATACCATTCAACCTTCCAGGGCTACTCTCATTTGCTTTGTGATTCCAATTGAATCTGTTCAGAACAAGACAAGTCTTTAATGAGAAACAGGGACAGAGGGGCGGGATATAATGGAAGCACAAAGAGGCCATTGAAGATCATCAGCTGAATAAAATGAACCGGGTAAATGGATTTATGAAGCATCTAATCATTACTGTTGTCTGTTTGAGACCTACATTCCTTTTTTTTAACAAACACTTTAAAAAAAGTTAAGATTTAAGATTGCTGAATAAAAAAAGGCTCCCGAGTGGCGCAAGGCACTGCATCTCAGTACAAGAGGTGTCATTACAGTCCCTGGTTCGAATCCAGGCCGTAGCACATCCGGCTGTGATTGGGAGTCCCATAGGGCGGCGCACAATTGGCCCAGCCTCATCCATGTTGGGTCATTGTAAACAAGAATTTGTTCTTAACTGACTTGCCTAGTTAAATAAAGTAAAGCATAGGGTACAGAATTGCTGGAAGCCATAGGAACATATTATTATTTGGTATGACAATTGATTTTAAGGTAGGCAGAGGCACTTACTGTAATTTCTGTGGTGGTGTAATCAGGCCCAAGGCCTCCAAGATAAACGTCCTGCTTCAGCTGCTTATAGTCCTTCAGGGTGTAGGCCTAGGACAATACACACACACACACACGCTACATATTATTAGATAATACTTATTATTAAGGCATGGAATGACATACACACACATTCAACTTTATACGGAAATGATGCCTACCTAAGTACAGAAATATCTATATTTTGCCTTTAAACAGGTTGTTGATAAGTGCCTGTATGTTTGGGTCTTTTGATATTAAGGGGTGTTTGTATTGCACCCTGGGGAGTGGAGTCCCAGGGACAGGTTGACAGAGAGATTCTCTCTTCTAGGCAGAGAGACGAGGAAGCACCTTAATCCGCAATGTATTTCTGAGGTGCACTCGAGCAGCAATCCACAAACTGCCCCGGACAATAGGAGACTAATCATTCCAGATCGGACTGGCTCCTTTTAGGGGCTTAGGCCACTTTGGAATTAGCCATTGGTCATGGAGATGGCTTCCTGTTGAGTTTTTTTCTTTCTTTTCAACCCCCTCCCATCTGCTTTCACATTTTTTGATACCCTCCACATTGGGGTGTTTACAAATCTACCCTGTAATCTTGTCAGACATGATGGGGAACATGGCAAAGTGGGGATATAGGAAGAGGAAAGGGGCAGGGGAAAGGCTAGTGGGGATACGGGGAAGGAAAGGGGCAGGGGAGAGGCTAGTGGGGATACAGAGAGAGGAAAGGGGCAGAGTATTTGGTATTTTGGGTATTTCGTCCCCTTGGAATGAGCGCAACCAAAACAAAACTCATCTCCAAAATGGAATAATGTGCAGTCAAAATAAATTGTGAGCCAGGGCAACACATTGGCTAAAGGCAAAGCACAAAACTCACTGACCGGCCACCCTTGAGAGACGATCAGCAACCAAGTTGTCCTTCCAACGGACATGTCTGGTTTCCAGGGGAAACGCCTGCAATAGCCGTAGTAACTTTCCTCTCGTTAGGAAAGTTACCACCTCACTGCAGAGCTTCTCTCTCTTTTAAGGGTTCACTCGGTAGGCATGTTGTTAGATTTTATTCACTATGGGGAAAGGGCCTGAAAAGCGAGCCTGCAACGGTGACCCCAGAACGGGCAACAAAACCAGAACTTGGTCACCCACATCGAAAGTGCAGTTTTGGGCATTCCGATTGTACCAAATTTTCATTTTTGTTTGTACCCTCACCAGATTCTCACTGGCAAACTCACAGTCGAGATGCAATCTGTATCAAAAAGCGCTAACGCGCTCCAACAGATTTGTTTTTGTTTTTAACGTGTCGCCCTGCAACAACAACTCTCTCAGCAAACTCAAAGGACCACTGACATGATGTCCAAACAGCACAAGAGGGACCCCTTCATCCCAGTCTTCCTCAAACTCAAAGCAGTAAGCTCTCAACATAGACTTAAAGGTCTGATGAAATCTCTCAAGAGCACCTTGAGACTCTGGGTGGTAGGCACTAGAGGGGCAATGGGTTACACCCAACTGTTGTAGCATTTGCTGGAATACCTTTGACATGAAATTCGAACCTTGGTCCGACTGCACTGCGGAAGTCCAAACGTTGAAAATTTTTCGCCAGGTCCTTAACAATACTGGGAACTGTGATTTTCCTCAATGGAATGGCCTCAAGGAAATGAGTGTCAGCACACATTATGGTTAAGAGAAACTGGTTACCACTCTTGGCTTTGGGCAAAGGACCAACACAGAGTACCAGAATCCTGCTGAAAGGTTTGTCAAAAGCAGGAAGAGGCTGCAAAGGTGCAACCGGTAGAGCATGGTTCGGTTTACCCATCCCCTGGCAAACACGACAGGATTTACAGTAAGCCAGATGGCCTGCCATGCTACCATCGTGAGCCAGCCTCAGTATCTCTTGTCGAAGCGTAACTGGAACGACAATTTGAGATACACTAGGCCAATCGTTTTGCCTGAAGTGGCGCAAGAACGCCATTTCCTCATTAAAACACCATCTCTGTCAAAGCAACCCACACAAATTTAATCAAACTCCTCCATTGGATGTATCTCAGCAAAAAGAGGGGAGAGGGAAACATCTTTAATCTGTTCTGCAATCTGCTGCTTCCTAGACAACCCTCTCTTCCTTCAGCGATCCTACAAACTCACTTACCTTTTGGGGTTTTCAAAGGAGAGGTCAACTCAGGAGGTTTAGCTAAATCAGGATCACCCATAAATGTCTCGGACAAATCAACCATGGTAGGATCGCTGACATTCTCCTCCACACTAGACTTGCTCCCGGTGACTTTCTTAGACATAGCACGTGTAACAGCAGGGATCACTCTAGGGTAAGTCCATGGGTTTTTTTATTAGCCTGTGTGTTTATGCATCTTTCAAAAATGATTCCACCAATCTTATAACCCCTCTAGGTGGATGTCAGTGACAGAAACGCTACCACAAAAGTGTATTTTGAACACTCAAATATTTGGGCACAGCAGAGCTTCAGAGAGGTGACTAGAGCGACTACCATACTCATGGGAAACAAAATCCCATTACGTTCCACTGCAAAAATGTCTCTCAAACAGAAGGTGGAACTAACAAAGATTCACTAACCAACAAACAAATCGAAGGGTTCTGAAAGACACTCATGGAGGTGTCCACTGAAAGTTGACTAGCAACAACTGGAACTTAAAAGACACCCACCATGGGGCCCACTAAATTTGCCCAAAAAAAGGCAAACAAAAGAAAAAAATACACCAAACGTAAAGACAGGAAGCAAACCAAAAAGATGGCATAAAACGAAATCAGGGAAATCAGATAAAGAATTGTTTGTCTAGAAATCAAAATTGGGAAATCCATTTAAATATGTTAACCCTCCGCATCTATCAAGAACACTGGAGCACTGGGCCAGCCACTCTTAAATAGCACCAGGGACAGCACAGGTGCAACACCGTCCTACCTTTCCACTCAAGTCCAACATCAAAACATAAATGGAAAAACCAAAGCCTGTAACAGTAATAACGTGATAAAAGTAATTTTCTCAGATTAATTGGTACCTTAAAAATAATCAGTAGAATATCTATTTAAGTTACCTACTAAATAAAAATAGTAGGCTACGGTATAACATTAACTGAGTGTTTTGTCTTAGAAAGCGAATGTCTACTACTGTATGTGGATGTCTCTAGTCTGTGCTACACTACCTTATGGGAGCAGGGCAGACTTTCTCTGTTCCTCAATGGGACACACCTGCAGGGCTCAAAATGGCCAACGACAGAGGCCGTCATTGCATGTAAATGTATGTCTTTAGCCGCCCCTTGCCTCCCTCTCCCTTTAATTCACCTTATGCTCTTACACGTCTCAAAATGGTTGTTTTACCTCATCTCAATGCTATTAAGTGCATCTTACAGGCATTAGACAATTAACCTGATGTTTTGCGTTCGTTGCCACTAAGGGGCACCTCCTTTAATCGTTCCGTTTGTAAAGGAGAACGTGAGAATGTCATCTCTGCCGTCAAAGAACATTGTTTGTGCGACTTGTGCGATGCTGATTATGCCCTTTGAGATTAGGTAAATGGCTGTCAAATAATTAGCCCGTTAACTGTATTGAGAAAGGTAACCATGCCCTGGCTTGTTAGTGTGGCAATTAAAGATTAACACACATATAGTGTGCTAAAGTTAACACACACAGGTGCACACACACAGGTGCACACACACAGGTGCACACACACAGGTGCACACACACAGGTACACACACACACACACACACACACACACACACACACACACACACACACACACACACACACACACACACACACACACACACACACACACACACACACCTTGTAAATTACTCTCTCTTTCAGTTGTTTCTCTCTCCTCATCTGTGCCAGGTAGGCCTCAGAGCTGCTTCTCTGCATGGAGGTGAATCTCTGTGCAGCTCTGTCACGGCCTAGCTCAGGGTCTCCCGTCGTTCTTTTACCTATAGGGGGCAGCACTGTGTAGGAGCTGGAGGAGTATTTTGTCTCGGCGGTGTAAGTAGACCTGTGACTATCCTCATCATACTGCAGGACAATGTGGTTTTCACGCTGCAATGGGGCGTTCTCCTGGTGCCAGAGATGCGGTGGTTCTCTGCTGCCCTGGCAGAGAGGGGGCATCCCTGGGAAGCCCTGACTGCTGCGAGAGCCCCGACCTGGGCTCAGTGGAGACGCATCAGCCTGTGGAATCAAAGCTAGCTGTAATGAACCGTGGTCTTGGGGACAGGGGTGAGGGCCTGGGTGGGAGTAAGGGTTTACCAGGATGGTGTTCCTAAGCGGTACATTGGCGTTAGGGCTGTACCCATCTATAGACTGTGGCTTCCTTTGGGGGCTGGGGCCGCTAAAGGGCTTGGGTATGGTGAGAACGGCGTCCTGGTGATTGCAGTGCATAAAAGCGAGGAGCTTGGACGAAGTGTTGATGTTGAGGTGGACGGTGGGGGACTGTGTTAAGGGGATGCATTGGGGCTGGTGTGGCTGGGTGTCCAGTATGCTAGACTGGGAATCTGTGTCACTGAGTGCCTGTAGGTGGGGTGAGTGCTGGGGTTGGTGGTGGGGGTGGGAGTGAGCCTGGGTCCTGGCTGCAGGTCTGGTGGTGTCGGTGGGGGGGCTCAGGTAGCAGTCTCTTGGCCTGGCTTTGACCCCCTGAGCTAGGAGTCTCTTCTCACTGGGGGGTTTGGGATTCACTCTCTGCTGAGCTTGCTTTTCTTTGGAGATCTGAGTTACCTGTGAGTAGGGGTTGGAAATAACAGAACTCACATTTGGAATAACAGCAACCAATAGGCTAACAGCAATATGATCAACTCAACACTGACAATAAGGAAAACAAAAGATACAAGTTCAATATCAATGATGTAGGTAATGGAGGTCAAACAAGTTGTGAAAATCAGGACTTCCTGCATTGGTTAAAATATACTAACACTTGATTGATGAGTCCCATGTAATACATCTAACAAGGATGCTATTTAACAAAGGAAAATAGGGTAGTAACCAAATATTTAAGAGCAGGAGGATGCCAATGTACTGGAAATGTTCTTTCATTGACAAGATATCATATGAAATACGCTTTGGAAAAAGACATCAGAATGTACTTCTCATGATTGAGAAACACCAAAAAAATACACTTAAAATGTTTATTATAAAACATAAAATTCTCAATTTGTGAACAACCTAAGTGTGACCTGTTCCTTAACTCAACGTATCAGTGGGACGATGGCTGGAAGATTTTACCCACAATGTGGAAGAAATGCCCTTCTTTCCTTAGCTTTGTGGCTATTGTCATGGCCAGAGAGGGCCTTTCATGTTATGTTGGAGATTCTCCTAGCATGGCCCTCCCAAATTATTCTGCAGGGCTCCGAGGCAATGTGCCTCAGCATCTATTGCCTCTGATTTAGCAAACACCAACTTTCCCTCATTCTAATGGGAAAATATTTACACTCCTCCCCTCTACCAAGGCAACATTAGGGTGACCGCTCAAGTGCTCAAAATAATGATGTTTCTCCATTGCCTTCGTTTTTTCCTGTCTGTAGAGGCTTCAGTTTCAGGACAGTTTTTGGGCGAGGGCCCTATAATGCCTCGACAACTCTATCAGACATAGATTAGGTCCGTTGCGGGGGTAAAATTAAAATCCCAGGTGACAGTAGTGAACCCAATGTGCAGGCATTTTCATCTTGAGCAGAAAGCCCCTCGCTAGCAGTTATGCGTTATAAGGCAATTGGGCAAAAACACACAGGAGAAAATGAATGAGATCATAACATGAAAAGGAGTGGAGAGGGTCCCACCTTGAGTTGCTGGGTTTTCTGGAGCCACCTCAGCTCCGGGTCTGAATTGTCCCCTTGGCTTTCCTCCTCCTGGTTCCCACCAATGGTAATCTCATCTGTAGTATTGCAAACCTTTGCATAGAAAAAGAGAAAACAAATAAAAGGAGAGTGGAGCAAAAAGTGTCATTCAAAATGAAAGAGCTGCTCATGGAAGAGATTGAAAGACTTCAGGAAAATGTTGCTAAAAGCTGAGTCTGCTGTCTAACACTTGTATGAAAGCCTACATCGTTTGCATAAGAGGAAAGCAAATTGGAGGTAAATATTTCACAGCACAATTAACTGAGTTAAACAATGACAGTCCAGTCAGGTGCACAATACTCAAAACTGCCCAATATATACAGTGTCTTCAGAAATTATTCAGACCCCTTGAGTTTTTCCACATTTTGGTATTCTAAAATTGATTAAATTGTTTTTTTCCCACTCATCAGGTTTAAGTACGGGCTCTGACTGGGCCACTCAAGGACATTCAAAGCCACTCCTGCGTTGTCTTGGCTGTGTGCTTAGGGTCGTTCTCCTGTTGGAAGGTGAACCTTCGCCCCAGTCTGAGGTCCTGAGCGCTCTGGAGCAGGTTTTCATCAAGGATCTCTATGAACTTTGCTCCATTCATCTTTGCCTTGATCCTGACTTTATATAGACAGGTGTGTGCCTTTCCAAATCATGTCCAATTAATTGAATTTACCACAGGTGGACTCCAATCAAGTTGTAGAAACATCTCAAGGATGATCAATGGAAACCGGATGCACCTGAGCTCAATTTCGAGTCTCATAACAAAGGGTCTGAAAACTTATGCAACTAAGATATTTATGCTTTTATTTGCAATAAATTTGCAAACATTTTGAAAAACCTGTTTTCGCTTTGTCATTATAGGGTATTGTATGTAAATTGCTGAGGATTTTTTATTTATTTAATCCATTTTAGAATAAGGCATAACAAAATGTGGAAAAAGTCAAGGAGTCAGAATACTTTCCCAAAGGCACTGTATCTTATTTTCCCCAAATAATGTCAAAAACAGTCAAAAAATAAATATTATTTTGAGAGGAGGCATTTTGAGGACAATAAACTGCAGGCTTAAAAAAAGATAGTACTGATGTTTCCTCTAACCACCAAAACTACTCTGCTCTGTCAAATCTGTAGCATAGGTGTAACCTATATTTTTTTCAAGTAACCTGCCTAACAATCAATTCCCTCACGTTTTGGCCTAAGCTCCACAAGCCCTCACATCCATTCTCTTTCATTTTGTACTGTAATGCACCGTTTTTGAGAGAGAAATGTATTCAGCTAATGTCGTAATGAAAATCATTTAGTTAACTTGGGTCCCTCACTGCGTCCTGAGGACAATCTGAGAGGATCAATGGTATTGACAGGCTGAGGAGTTCCTCGTTAAATGCCACTAATTCTGGGAGAGTGAATAGGCGAAGGTCAGAGAGAGTGAGTGGATGGAGTTGTAATATATCCATCAATAAGTGTGGCGTCAAACTGTTCTGTCTATCTGCTGAAAGGCCAGGTATGCGGGGAGCTGGGCTGATAACCCAATGCAGTGTCCTCCCTATCTGGGCAAGAAGGCACACATATGATAGCTAAGCGGCGGCAAAAGCAGAGCCGGTGTTGCAGTAAAAAGCTAATGAAAGAAGTAACTCAATTATATACTATTTTGGTAAGAAGACTGACATTTTAGAATTACTATCATGGTGGGATTTGGTGCATGTGATGTTATGGCCTATTCAGCAAAAAAAAATGTCTGCCAAAAAATGTAAATACGTTTTATGAGTAGTAGCCTAACTTCTCAATGTGAAACTAGGGAAAACTAGGCCTATATCGTATCATTACCATTTCAATGTCAAATGTCAGAATAACTGTTCCGCTTAAATGCTGACATTTGAGGGGTGGTTTTGTAACTAAGTTAGGTGTTGATTATTTGGCACATAGAACTCAAGGTGATCCTGACAGTGTCCAAATCATATCATTAGGAATTAGAATACTAGAATGGACATGAACCTTCTTATGATGGGATAAAGGTTAGCCATTTTGGTCAAGGAGTTGGTCAATCGTGGTTTGCCAGTGCTGTGATAAGTTATTGTGTAAAATAATGAATTTCAAGAATTGATCTGCACTGTATGTTTGTTAGCTAGCCATCTAGCCAGCCAGTTTTAGAGAAATGATTCCATAGATGTTTCTAATTAACTGCCAATATGCCAACATTCCATTCAAATAATGCAGTCACTCCACAGCCATACACTGTCTGAAATCAGTTGATGATAGGACTTAGACAAGTTGTAAATGCAACAAGTACTGATATTGTATCATATAATAGCACTTACATATTTCCAAGAAAACAAAAATGTAGACATGTATGGCCTGTTTACATATATTGTAGAGGATATTTATACAGAAAATTGGTGAAAACCCTGTACAAACTATTTATAATTATATGGCAATATTTTAGGTTGACAATAAATCTATTAAACAATTTCTGATATATCACATGCCTTACTTTTATTTTCCTGCATAAGTAAAATCAAGACGATGCCTCTACTGCCATTAATTCCAATTAGACTGGTATGGATTTCTCCCTGACCAATATGGCTGCCATTTTCATACCATTCTGGAACTTTAAGGATTTATGACATAGCCCCTCTAGTAATGTAATAGGGCTGTCTAATGGTCCAGGTGTTGTCCTGTGTGTCCCCAAGCCTGACACTGGTGGAGCAGCAGCTGTTTTGTGTGTAGATCAGTAACAGGTGTCAATGACTCCACCAATGACAGTATCCACCCACCCACCTCTCAATCCCCAGCTTTCCCATGGCAAGACAGGACCACAACCTCTGCCCGTGCCCCCTGACACTGCCTTTTGTCACCCATTATAAAAATCCCAATCAATTGGAGCCAAATGATCTAAGCCAAATTGCATTTTGAGCATTGTAAGCTGTGTAATATCTATTCTGCTAAATTGGGGCCCGTAATTGCCCTCCTCTTGGTGAGACGAGCCACAACAAAGTCCAGGCAATTGGGCATGCCATTTTACCTTGAGCCGCCCAGGAAACATCCGTTTTTGCAATGAAGACTTCAAAGGGCCGCGGATCTTGGATTGCTATTTGGTTGCTATTGTGGCCAGGCTCAGGCAATCTTGATTAGGTGTTTACACTGAGGTAGGCTATACAGTGGCTGCGAGCCCCCGGGAAGCTTTGGTCTAAAACTATTAAGAGATTGTACATTATGTCCCATGGCTTTGAAGTGAGGGCCTGAGAGACAGGCTAGGGACTCAGTGGGCTGAGTGCAATAGCTGAAGATTGCTGCTGCTACTTCTGTCTTTATCAAAGGGGACCACTGCTGGAGCCCATCGTTGCTCCTGACACTCGCCGGCTACAAAGTTGCCGCATTACAAGATTGTGTACATTTTAATAACACTGCTAATTATGCAAGTTGGTTTCAGACAGACTTGTCTGTCAAAAATCAAATGGGGCCTTTTAAAGAGAGCATAAAGAGCATGGTTAGCTTGGCTTGGATAATGATGGCGGTGAAACTGATGCGATTTGTCTAGGGAATTGGCCTCTTTTGAAGGACATTGTGGAGAAAGAGAAGGAAATGCACAATATGCAGCAGAAAAATCATATCAGAAAAGAATGAGTAGGCCCGGTAATCATTATATAATGACTTGTGCTTGTTCTGCTGTTTGAAGATTGAGCCTCCATCTGCGCCAATAGGTTATCCTTATACAAATTATACAACAACTAAACCTTATACAAATGTTCTAAGAATGTTGGACTGCTTAATTTTATGGTGCTGGATTGCATCAAGGAGGCGGTAACACAAACTAGCCTGATCATTCTCAAACGAATGCACTAAAATACAATTTAGCCTACACTGCATGCAAATTGGTGACTGGAATCTTTATCCACAATGTCACCCGTCGAGTAAAATATGTTGTGTGGTTAGTAGTAGTAGCAATGAGAAAACAACACGCTAAGTCAAAGGAGACTGGCAAAACAGACGGTTTAGGGGAGGGAGAAGGCCTGGCTCTGTTTACATGCCACAATGCTAACGGCTCTTGACTATGCTAATCTGGATGATACAAGACATTGTGACAGGCCTAGGGGCTCAGATGAGTAGATGGTAGATGGGGGAAAAGGGTTTAGTGATATAGCTACACGGGGAAGCATACAGTGTACCCCAGCACAGAGGGAGCAGGCTACCGTCCTCAGCCAATTATGCGTCTGTGCCAGGTGCAGGGGGATATCTAAAAGGCTATTGGTAACCATGTCTCTCTGATCATAATAGCTACTGTTGTACAGATCAACTCATAATAGGCACTAGATAGGCAGACATGGCTCCCTTTCCCTTCTCAGAGTGGATAGCAAATGAAAACGGCATTGCTCCTGCCAAATTAATTTTCCAGACTAGGTCAGAGATCGCTGCTGCATATTCTGTAGTTTCCATGTGAGTCGACAAATAAATGAGATAATCATATCTTGGATGATAAAAATGGACAGGCATCAGTCTGGTTCGATAGAAAAATGTAGCCTATTACTTTCTTTTATTTAAAACGATATAAGGAGGAACTAGGAAGATATGTTAAAATATTATGATTAAGGAAAGGAAGCCTATAATCTGACTCATATTTGCCATTGAGAGGATTCAAAAGATAACATAAATTTGAAGCAGATCATTTAGACTGGCAACATTTTTAATATATAGGAACACAATTGATACGTTTAGAGAAGGCTTTCCCCCCAAAAAATCTGACACTCCTCACATCAGAAGAGTGTGAATACTAAGGCATCTATGTTGGATCATGTAATGTTAAGACACCGTCTAGCTCTAGCCTTTATTTCAACAGCCAATTGCTGTTGTCGCCTGAACGAAAGTCTGTTTTCTCATATACAGTGCCTTGCAAAAGTTTTCATACCCCTTGGATTTCTTCACATTTTGTGTTACAAAGTGGGATTAAATGGATTTAATTGTATTTTTTTGTCAACAATCTACTCAAAATACTGTAATGTCAAAGGGTAAGAAAAATACTAACATTATTTTAAAGATTAGTTGAATCTGTGCTTGAAATTCAATACTTGACTGAGGGACCTTACAGATATTGCATGTATGGGGGATAGAGGAATCATGCCAACCTCTATTATTTCACACAGAGTAAGTCCATGTAACTTATTATGTGATTTGTTAGGCCAAATTTTACTCCTGAACTAATGTAGGCTTGCCTGAACAAAGGGGCTGAATACTTATGCAACGACTATATTTTAGTTATCTAATATGCATTAATCTAAAAAATTACCTTATTTTTCTTCCCCTTTGACATTACAGTATTTTGAGTAGAGTTTGACAAAAAATGACAATTAAATAAGTTTTAATTCCACTTTGTAACACAATAAAATGTGAAGAAATCCAAGGGGTATGAATACTTTCGCAAGGCACTGTAAATGTTTTCTGCATTTGAAAACCAGCTACAAAAATTATTTCACATATCCTTATTTATTTCAGTGAGGTGCTATAGAAGTACTCTGTAATACTTCTAACGGAATATCAGTGGTCAATGCAAAGCCTTCGTCTGCATTGTAAATGCCAATCTCACCTTAATATGACGATTTTTAAAAAGGAAGTGTATGGACGTTAACAAGACTGAATATTGACTCAGCACATGTAAATCACCTCTCTCCAGAGACGTTGGGCAGAATTTAAAGTCAATATTATGGCATTACAAAACACATCACAGGCAGCATCATAGGTATTAAATACCAGCAACTCAATAAATAAAACACCAAGACAGCCCTCTCCCATACCATATACTGTACACCTAACCCCAAGAATAAAAAAACAACTAAAAAGTGTCCAGCCCATATGTACAATTCCACAGTAAAAAGGCCTTATACTCACTGCATGAGTAGTGTAGATGAGTTAGCTGACAACATCACAAAAACGATGTGCACGCTTCAATGGGGCAGAAGTCAGCATGTTGTGATTCTGGATGGCGAGATTGCTAGCAAGAATGACAAGAAACTACCATGTGGGGAATCGTAAGTGGCTCGTTTCATCTTGTTATTCACACCATGTCTTCTTTTGAGGTGTTTTTATTGATTTCATGTCATATAGTGTAATGAAACAGCAGGCCAACCTGACTCAGCCAATCTCCTCGTGTGCCCCCCCAAAACATGTCTTGGGGCTGCCTCTCGGGCTTCCGTGCTAAACATGTCCCCTCATATCGTCACCGTTCATCCTGTGCTATCTCCACATGCTTCCATGGCAGGGTCTTGTCCCCTGCCATTACCTCCTCCCAAGTCCAGGATGTCCTCCACTCATCTTTCTCCCGGGCCCAGGATGTCCGCTCCTCATTAACCTGCTGCTTGGTCATTTTATGGTGGGTTCTTCTGTCACGGCCGTCAAAAGGAGGAGACCAAGGCGCAGCGTGGTATGCGTACATTCCTCTTTAATATAAGAATGAACACTGAACAAAACTAACAAAATAACGAAACGAACCGTGAAGCTATACAAATGAGTGCTGAACAGGCAACTACACATAGATAAGAACCCACCAATACCCAAGGGAAATGGCTACCTAAATATGGTCCCCAATCAGAGACAACGATAAACAGCTGCCTCTGATTGGGAACCATAATCAGGCCACCATAGACTTACAAATACCTAGACCTACCAAAACCCTTAGACATACAAAAACCCTAGACAATACAAAACTAGCATACCCACCCTAGTCACACCCTGACCTAACCAAAATAATAAAGAACACATACAGTAGATAACTAAGGTCAGGGCGTGACAATAATAGCAAATAGGTGCCGAATGGCACAATACTGTAGTTTACAGTGGGGTGTTCTAGCAAACAATCTCTTTATGTACAGTGTCTTCAGAAAGTATTCATACCCCTTGGCTTATTCCACATTTTGTTGTGTTACAGCGCTGTCAAATTGGTTGTTGATCATTGCTGGACAACCATTTTCAGGTTTTGCCATATATTTTCAAGTAGATTTAAGTCAAAACTGTAACTCGGGCACTCTGAAGATTCACCGTCTTCTTGGTAAACAACTCCGGTGTAGATTTGGCCTTGTGTTGTATGTTATTGTCCTGCTGAAAGGTGAAATAATCTCTCAGTGTCTGGTGGAAAGCAGCCTGAACCAAGTTTTCCTCTAGGATTTTGTCTGTGCTTAGCTCCATTCCTTTTTTTTATTTTTTAATCTTCTTTTTTTTACTCCTCAGTCTTTAATGATTACAAGCATACCCATAACATGATGCAGCCACCACTATGCTTGAAAATATGGAGAGTGGTACTCAGTAATGTGTTGTATTGGATTTGCCCCTAACATAACAAATGTTTTGCCATATTACTTTAGTGCCTTGTTGCTAAAAGGATGCACGTTTTGGAAAATGTTTATTCTGTACAAGCGTCCTTCTTTTCACTCGGTCAATTAGGTTAGTATTGTGGAGTAACTACAATGTTGTTGATCCATCCTCAGTTTTCTCCTATCACAACCATTAAACTGTAACTGTTTTAAAAAGTCACCATTGACCTCGTGGTGAAATCCCTGGGTGGTTTCCTTCCTCTACGGCAACTGAGTTAGGAAGGACGCCTGCATTTTTGTAGTAACTGGGTGTATTGATACAGCATCCAAAATCCAAAGTGTAATTAATAACTTCACCATGCTCAAAGGGATATTCAGTGTCTAATTTTTTTTCTTTACCCATCTGGGATCTTTTATTTCAGCTCATGAAACATGGGACCAACACTTTACATGTTGCATGGTTCCCTTCTTTGCAAGGCATTGGAATATCTCCCTGTTCTTTGTGGTTGACTCTGTGTTTGACATTTTTATTTAACTAGCCAAGTCAGTTAACCTGTTTGGGCTGCAGTGGCAGTATTGAGTAGCTCTGATAAAAGGTGCCCATTTCAAACGGCCTCGTACTCAATTCTTGCTCGTACAATATGCATATTATTATTACTATTGGATAGAAAACACTCTCTAGTTTCTAAAACCGTTTGAATTATATCTGTGAGTAAAACAGAACTCATTTGGCAGCAGACTTCCTGACCAGGAAGTGGAAAGTCTGAAAACGATGCTCTGTTCTAGGGCCTGCCTATAAATGGGCATGATACGTATTAGTATACATGCACGTCATACACCTTCCACTAGATGTCAAGAGGCAGTGAGAGAAGAAATGGGGTGTTTATCTTGGTCTGAGCTGGAACAAATCCTCTTGGAATGACGTGTCACCCATTTCCTGTTTTCTGGAAAGCGCGAGGATGGACCTGGAATTACCTTCTGGAAAGCTGTCGTTATAGGCGACTACTATCTCCGGCTTTGATTTTATTTGATACATGTCACAATATCATCGTAAAGTATGTTTTTTCAATATAGTTTTATTAGATTATTGAAATTTATTCGGGACGTTAGGCGTGTTGCTTTGTCTGCGTATGTTCAGGAAGGAGAGCTTCGCGCCACTTTGCTAGGTTTCTGTGCTAATTGACTGGAGAAGAGGACGTTCTAAATCCAAACAACGATTGTTCTGGACAAAGGACCCCTTGTACAACATTCTGATGGAAGCTCATCAAAAGTAGGACCCATTTTATGATGCTATTTCATATATCTGTCGAACTGTGTACTATTAGTTTTGCGCCCAGGTTTTGGGCACTATCTCGCCATAACGTAAGCCTTATGTCTATATGAAGTTATTTTTAGAATTCTAACACTGCGATTGAATTAAGAACTAGTGTATCTATCATTTCCTATACAACATGTATTTTTTTGTCATGTTTATAAATAGTTATTTGGTCAGAATATGTGAGTGTCAGATAAATATCCGGACGTTGTGGGAAAAAGATGCTACGTTAGCACAATGTATAACCACTGATTTCAGCTCTAAATATGCACATTTCCGAACAAAACATAAGTGTATGTATAACCTGATGTTATAGGACTGTCATCTGATGAAGCTTATCAAGGTTAGTCAAAAATTATATATCTTTTGCTGGTTTGTTACGATCGCTAACTTTTGCTGCTGGGAAATGGCTTGTGTTTCTGGCTATTGTGGTAAGCTAATATAATGCTATATTGTGTTTTCGCTGTAAAACACTTAATAAATCGGAAATATTGGCTGGAATCACAAGATGCCTGTCTTTCATTTGCTGTACACCATGTATTTTTCAGAAATGTTTTATGATGAGTATTTAGGTATTTGACGTTGGTGTCTGTAATTACTCTGGCTGCTTCGGTGCTATTTCTGACGGTAGCTGTGATGGTAGCAGCAATGTAAAACTGATTTATACCTCAAATATGCACATTTTTCGAACAAAACATAGATTTATTGTGTAACATGTTATAGGACTGTCATCTGATGAAGTTGTTTCTTGGTTAGTTTGGTTGGATCTTGGTTAGTTATGTTGGTTTTGTGCATGCTACCTGTGCTGTGAAAAATGTCTGTCCTTTTTTGTATTTGGTGGTGAGCTAACATAAATATACGTGGTGTTTTCGCTATAAAACATTTTAAAAATCGGACATGTTGGCTGGATTCACAAGATGTTTATCTTTCAAATGCTGTATTGGACTTGTTAATGTGTGAAAGTTAAATATTTCTAAAAAATATATTTTGAATTTCGCGCCCTGCACTTGAGCTGGCTGTTGTCATAAGTGTACCGGCGTCGGGCTTGCAGCCTGAAGAATTAAGAACAAATTCTTATTTTCAATGACGGCCTAGGAACAGTGGGTTAACTGCCTGTTCAGGGGCAGAACGACAGATTTGTACCTTGTCAGCTCGGGGATTTGAACTTGCAACCTTTCGGTTACTAGTTCAACGCTCTAACCACCAGGCGACCCTGCCGCCCCAAATTCAATGCTCAACCTTACAGATTATTGTATGTGTGGTACAGAGATGAGGTAGTCGTTCAAAAATCATGTTAAACACTATTATTGCACACAGAGTGAGTCCATGCAACTTATTATGTAACTTGTTAAGCACATTTTTACTCCTAAACTTATTTAGACTATTTGACCAAAGACATTTCAGCTTTTCATTTTTAGTTCATTTGTAAACATTTCACAAAACATTATTCCACTTTGACATTATGGGGTATTGTATGTAGGACAGTGACCAAAAAATCTAAATGTAATCCATTTAAAATTCAGGCTGTAACACAACAACATTTGGAAACGTCAAGGGGTATGAATGCTTTCTGAAGGCACTGTATATAGTTTTCAACAGTAAAATTGCTTATTTCTGTAGGCCTTTGAGTAGAATAGGACTAGTTCTTCACTATACCGGTGAGATTATTAGATTAAAGAAATGTAATAAATTGTCTATTCTTGTGTAAATTGTGTTTTTTTTGTATATTGTCATGGCTAGTGCAAAAACAAATTCCCTTTTAGGCCAAGACCATTTTCTGCTGATACCTTTAAGAGGAAATGGAAGCTTCTGAAATGAAAGGCATGGGAGACTCTTTCTCCTTCCATTCGTCGTGTGTGCTTTTTTGCACCTTCCTGAGGGAAAACAATTAATTTGACATGTAATGGTCTGTTGGTTAATCCCCCTCAGCCCGTATGAATTAACAGTACAGAACAAACAATTAAACGCCCTGTTGATTTACACAACACACACTTCAGGTAGTGGGTTTTGTAGAGATTAGGGTAAAGGAGAAGTTACTCAAATCCAGAAACTCCCAAGTGATGTCATACATTGGAGCTAGTTCAGTGTAGTTTGCCCTCTCCCTCTCTCTCTCCCTGGAGTGCAGAACTGAGACAGCTGCAAAAACGGGTCATGTGACTTGTGAAGTTGCTGGATGCAGACCTCACTCTGCTCTGTTGTCAGTGAATGCATCAGGGCCTAAAATTAACACCCACCACCAGCCAAATGAGGGTAGATTTTGGCATTGGCGGTTAAGATGTCCATTTCACCAGCCATGTTGGCGGGTGGTCAGGGCTCCACAGTGCAAGCATTTCACTCGCATTTGTGAATAAAAATGGTAAAGTATGATTACATTTATAGTAAAATAAAAATTTCTAAGTATTTCTGACGTTTTGTTTCATAGCTAGTAAATGAATCGCACAAAGTCAAAGAACTACGAATCCTATATAGCCTATTCCACCTCGCACTGCAACACTGCCTGGCTGGGGGCGGTGCGCATGTGAAGAGCTCAGTAAAATATTCATTTTTAGAAGCGCTGTGCACAGGCATAAAAGTTGGTCTAATTTACTTGAAACGAAAGTCTACTGAAGTGAGACTTTGTCCTTATGTTTCTTGGCTATTTACATTGTTTGGTTCACAAGCTAGGTTGTTTTTCTATGTTTGAATTTTAACTGCTAGGGAAGAAAAGACACTTCTACTAGTTAGACTCAACCTCACAGGTTACCTTACCACGGTAACCTCACTCCCTTAAAGGGGCAGGTGGAAATGTTTGTCTCATCTGTGATATTTTGGTTAAAAGACTCAGGTCACAAAAAATGTCATTCAACAATATACCACATTACTTATTACTAGTAATAATTGTATTGTTTTGTTACATTACGAAATATGCTCATCCATTTTGTGTGTGTTTTGTTGGTGTAATTTTAGCAAACATGTTTTATTTGGGCTGGTAAAAAAATCTCTGAGTGACTGGTAGATTTTAAAATCTACATGCAACAGTGGCTGGTAGACCAAAAAGTAAATTTTATGCTCTGGAATGCATGATTTGCAAATCCACAAACTGTGGACATGTGGCAAAGAAGGGGGTCGAGTGATAAATGGCAGATATGTGAGAGCAGAACTAATAAACGGGCTCTGCCCGATCACTAAAATGGCCATCCTGATTAGAACTACAGATCACAAAATGGCCGACTGCCAAAACTACAAGTCCCAGAAGCAAGGGGAACCCTCAGAAGGTGGAGCCGACACACAGATAAAGGGTCAAGAAAAACCAGGAAGAGGAAGAGAGGGCTGGAAGGATCTATGAACTGTAGAGAAAGAGACAATAAATATTGGCTGGATTTACCGTGTATGAGCTGGACTGTTTTGGACTTACCTGTTGGCGTTTGGACCTGGACCTACCGAGAACCCGATTCGTGTACCGAACCCTGCTATCCTTGACCTTGCCTATGACCTGGGTGGACCAGGACGGAGAAACAAACACACAGGTACTGTCCTGTTCGAAATAACACTTAATTTGTGACAAACGCTCATAACCTTGAAGAGGTTTGCCACACGTGGTGGAGAATGTGGGCATATGGACTAACCATTCCGCTGGTTAGGTAAAAAAAAAAAAAAAAAAAGTTCAGTTAGCACTCCAAAGGGGAGTCAGGTTTTTTTTTGTGGCTTTGTTTGGTTAGGACAGTTTCTCAGGAAAATGAGTATGGAGGGAGCCATACAGGCCCTGTTACAAGCGGCGGCCACCCAACAAGAGGCAACTAGAGCTCAACAAATAGCTCATCAGGATGCAATGCGAATGTACCAGGACACGTTACAGGTCCAGCACCGCACCAACCAGCTGCTCAGAGAAGAGCAAGAGAGAAACACCCGGGAGTTAAGAGAAGGCCTACAGGGGCTAGCGGGCCAAATTGGGGCTCAATTACCAGCTGCAAATACCCAGAGGTGGGCCAATCATTTTCTTAAAAAAAATAACAGCACAGGATGATGTGGAAGCATATCTTACCACCTTCGAAAGGACTGCAGAGAGGGAGAAGTGGCTGAAAGAAGAATGGGCAGGGCTTCTGGCACCATACCTGGCAGGGGACGCTAAAAAAGCGTATTTCGACCTGGAGTTGAAAGATGCACGGGATTACGATAAACTAAAGGGAGAGATTCTGACTAGACTGGGAGTGACCGATACCGCGAGGGCACACCGCTTCCACCAGTGGTCCTACCGATCTGGACAACCTCCCCGAACACAGATATTCGACTTGATTCACCTGGCACGGAAATGGTTGCGACCGGAGACCCGTTCCTCCGCCGAGATTGTCGAGACCATCGTACTCAACCAGTTTCAGCGAGGTCTACCCCAAGAAGTGCGACGATGGGTTGGCCAGAACGAGGTACTTTCCACCGACCATCTCGTGGGCCTGGTTGAACGGTATTGTATGGCAGGAACAGCTGAGCAGGCACAGGAGGAAAGATTCCCATTCCCCAGGCCTGGGCGAACCAGCGGACAGGGTAAGACTGTCCCAACATGTGGAGGGGGAAGAGAGCAGCGTGGGGCCACGAGGAAAGAATCAGAATCGGGCTGAGACACTAAGGAACAAAACGGAAACCGGGACTGGGGGGGGTCGAAGAAAAGAGGTCTCCCAGGGGCCAACCTCACAGGTGCTAGTAGGGGAGGATGAGGATGAAGTGGCAAACCTCGTTGATAACGAACAGCCCGGTACTAGTGGGGCTGGGGTCGATCTGAATCCAGAGGACGATGATCTAGACCTCCCAGACCTGGCAGGGCCCTTGACTAATTTCGGGACGGCCCAAAACCAGGAACCAACCCTGCAGCAAGCCAGAGCAGACGTGCAGGTCATCGATGGTACTCCCATAAATGATGGGATGAGGCCTAATAGTTTTCCCCACTTCATTATGAAAAAGGTTTTGGTGTACAGAGTCTCAAAAACAGGGGTTGATGTGGTTGAACAGTTGTTGGTCCCCACCCGGTACCGGAGGACAGTACTGGATCTAGCTCATGGGCACATTCTGGGTGGACACCTTGGTATCGATAAAACCCGAGACCGGATTGTAAGGAGGTTTTACTGGCCAGGAATTCAGGCTGAAGTGGCTCGGCATTGTGGAGAGTGCCCGGAGTGCCAGTTAACAGCTCCCCGACCAGCTGTTAGAAGCCCGTTAGTGCCACTCCCCATAATCGAAACGCCATTTGAGAGGATAGCGATGGATATAGTGGGCCCACTACCCAAATCCGCCAGAGGACACCAAGAGGACACCAATACATTCTGGTCATTCTAGATTATGCCACTCGCTACCCAGAAGCCATTCCCCTTCGGACGATGACTTCCAAAAATATCGCCAAGGAATTAGTGCTCTTGTTCACCAGGGTAGGGGTTCCAAAGGAGATCCTTACTGACCAGGGGACCCACTTTATGTTCCGCTTTATGGCGGACCTTTGTAAATTGTGGCAGGTGAAACAGTTGAGGACATCGGTTTACCATCCTCAGACAGACGGGCTGGTTGAGAGATTCAACAGGACCCTGAAGTCAATGCTCAGGAAGGTAATCGATAAGGATGGGAAAAACTGGGATTGCATGCTGCCGTATCTGATGTTTGCCATTAGAGAGGTTCCTCAAGCCTCGCTGAGGTTTTCTCCCTTTGAGCTGGTATATGGGAGGCACCCCCGGGGAATCTTAGACATCGCCTGGGAAACCTGGGAGCACCAATCCACCCCGTATACTAGTGTCATAGAGCACGTCACGGCAATGCAAGACAGGATAGCCACAGTCATGCCCATCGTCCGAGAGCACATGAGACAAGCACAAGAGCACCAGCGGCACACTTATAACCGGCAGGCTACCCTGAGGGAATTTCAACCGGGAGATAAGGTGTTAGTGCTGATCCCCACGGTAGAGTGCAAACTACTAGCCACATGGAAAGGACCGTATGAAGTACTGGAGAGAATAGGAGAAGTTAATTATCGGATCCGACAACCAGGTCGACGGCCACAGGAACAGATCTATCACATAAACCTGTTAAAAGCATGGAGAGAGAGAGAAACACTAATGGTCACATACCCTACACACACTCAGGAGACAGCCGAAGTAAATATTTCACCTACTCTGTCCCCAGCACAAGTACAGGAAGTAAAGACCCTGATCCAGAAAAACAGAGATGTGTTTTCAGAGGTACCCGGCCGAACTGAGGTTACGGCTCATGATATCGTTTCCCTACCAGGGAGAAAAGTGAGCATGAGGCCATATCGGGTACCCGAGGCTCGACAGGCCGCGATTAGAGCAGAGACAGAGAAAATGTTGACAGCTGGAGTGATCGAGGAGTCACATAGTGAGTGGTCTAGCCTAATTGTGATGGTCTCCAAGCCCGATGGGTCTTTGCGGTTCTGTAACGACTTTCGGAAGGTAAATGAAATCTCCAAGTTTGATGCCTACCCCATGCCCCGAGTAGACGAACTACTGGAGAAAATTGGTAAAGCTCGGTACATTACGACCCTGGACCTGACAAAAGGGTACTGGCAAATTCCTCTGACCCCCAGGGCCAAAGAAAAGACAGCCTTTGCAACCCCTGACGGTTTGTTTCAATACACCGTCATGCCATTCGGCTTACACGGGGCACCAGCCACCTTTCAACGGCTCATGAACAAGGTCCTAAAACCGCACCAGGCATACGCCGCAGTTTATTTAGATGACGTGGGGATCTACAGCCCTGATTGGGAATCCCACTTACCCCGGGTACAGGCGGTGTTAGACACCCTTAGAAAGGCAGGGCTCACGGCGAACCCTGCCAAGTGTTATGTGGGGTTAGGGGAAACGGAGTATCTGGGATACACCGTGGGAAGAGGGTTAACTTCTAACGAGTCAGAAACCCGGATCCGGGAGCACCCCCCACCCCCCACCAGTAAAAAAGCTGAATAGCATAGCTAGCATAGCGTCACAAGTAAATAGTAGCATCTAAATATCATTCAATCACAAGTCCAAGATACCAGATGAAAGATCCACTTCTTGTGAATCCAGCAATCATTTCTGATTTTTAAAATGTTTTACAGGGAAGACACAATATGTAAATCTATTAGCTAACCACGTTAGCAAAAGACACCATTTTCTTTGTCCACCATTTTTTCTCTCCACCAGTAGCTATCACCAATTCGGCCAAATAAAGATATTGATAACCACTAACCAAGAAAAAACCTCATCAGATGACAGTCTGATAACATATTTATTGTATAGGATAGTTTTTGTTAGAAAAATGTGCATAAATCATAGTTTACAATTGCACCCACCATCACAACTCGACTAGAATAAATACAGAGAGCAACGTGTATTACCAATTTACTCATCATAAAACATTTCTTAAAAATAGACAAAGCATAGCATTGGAAAGACACAGATCTTGTGAATTCAGACAATATTTCAGATGTTCTAAGTGTTTTACAGCGAAAACACAATAAACCGTTATATTAGCATACCACATGTGCAAACGTTACCCGAGCATTGATACAAGCCAAAGAGAGAGATAACGTAATCATCGCCAAAATGTATTAATTTTTTCACTAACCTTCTCAGAATTCTTCCGATGACACCCCTGTAACATCATATTACAACATACATATAGAGTTTGTTCGAAAATGTGCATATTTAGCCACAAAAAAACGTGGTTATAACATGACAATACTAGCAAAACTAGCCTGAAAATGTCGGGCTCCATTTTGGACAGTGATCTGGCGTAATGAATAACTAATCGTAAACTTGACTAAAAAATATAGGGTGGACAGCAATCGAAAGACAAATGAGTTCTTAATGCAATCGCTGAATTACATTTCTAAAAATATCCTTACTGTGCAATACAGGGTTCGCCAAGCGAAGCTATACCAAAAAAAATGGCGGAATATGCGTATAACATTTTTCGACAGAACAACGATTTATCATCATAAATAGTTCTTACTGTGAGCTGTTCTTCCATCAGTATCTTGGGCAATGTATCCTTTCTTGGGTCTAATCTTCTTTTGGTCGAAAGCTGTCTTCTTGTCCGTCGAAATGCCCACTAACGTTCGACCGGGACCCTGAAACGTGCCCGGTGCTTCAATGTGCATCACAAAGCAATGCCTCAAAATCGCACTAAACGGATATAAATTGCTATAAAACGGTTAAAATTAACTACCTTATGATGTTTTTAACACCTATAACGAGTAAAAACATGACCGGCGATATATAAGTGGCTAAACCAACGCTTGGAAAGAGAGAGAGTCCGACGTCCATCTTGCGTGAGGCGCAGCAGGAAAAGAACGGTACATCCGGTCTTTTCTGTTTTATACTGGCCCTGATTGCGCAATCGACTCCATTCAAATTGTCACCTCTTACTGACATCTAGAGGAAGGCATGGGCAGTGTTTGTATCCTCATAGGATTTACAGGGACTTTAAAACTGACCTGGGACCAGAGGCCAAAATGTCTGAAATCTCACTCCATATCAGGAAAAGTGCTGTAGAATGAGTTCTGTTTCACTCAGAGACATAATTCAAACGGCTATAGAAACTAGAGAGTGTTTTCTATCCAATAATAACTATAATATGCATATTGTACGAGCAAGAATTGAGTATGAGGCAGTTTAATTTGGAGACGATAAATGCTAATGTTGAAACAGCACCCCCTATATTGAGAAAAGGTTAATCAAACCCCAACGTAAGAAGGTGGAGGCAATTAGAGAATGGCCGAAACCAGTAAATAAGAAGCAGGTTCGAGCCTTCCTAGGGCTGACCGGTTACTACCGGAAGTTCATCCCAAGTTATGCCACAGTGGCCGCCCCACTCACCGACATGACTAGAGCCAGAGGGCCAAACATGGTCAAATGGGATGAAAGGGCCACCAAAGCATTTAGGACATTACAGGAGGCTCTCTGCTGTAATCCAGTGCTGGTGGTACCAGACTTTGAGAAAGAGTTTGTGGTTCAGACGGATGCCTCAGAGGTCGGCTTGGGAGCAGTGCTATCCCAAGAGGTAGAAGGGGTGGAACACCCCATCCTGTTTTTAAGCAGGAAGCTGGAACCACTGGAAATCAACTACGCAGTCGTTGAGAAAGAGGCGCTGCGCTGGCAGTAAAGTGGGCTCTAGAAAGCCTGAAATACTACCTGCTGGGGCGCCACTTCACCCTCATCAGTGACCATGCACCACTCACCTGGATGCATAGGGCTAAAGAGAAGAACGCTCGGGTGATGCGGTGGTTTTTGAGTCTCCAACCGTTTCACTTTGACTTGAAACACAAAGCAGGGAAGGAAATGGGAAATGTGGATGGGTTATCCCGCATGCACGCATATTTTGCTGCGGTAGCCCGACCTAGGGGGTCGGATCTAGGGGGGAGATGTGTGGCAAAGAAGGGGGTCGAGTGATAAATGGCAGATATGTGAGAGCAGAACTAATAAGCGGGCTCTGCCCGATCACTAAAATGGCCACCCCGATTAGAACTACAGATCACAAAATGGCCGACTGCCAAAACTACAAGTCCCAGAAGCAAGGGGAACCCTCAGAAGGTGGAGCCGACACACAGATAAAGGGTCAAGAAAAAACAGGAAGAGGAAGAGAGGGCTGGAAGGATCTATGAACTGTAGAGAAAGAGACAATAAATATTGGCTGGATTTACCGTGTATGAGCTGGACTGTTTTGGATTTACCTGTTGGCGTTTGCACCTGGACCTACCGAGAACCCGATTCGTGTACCGAACCCTGCTATCCTTGACCTTGCCTATGACCTGGGTGGACCAGGACGGAGAAACAAACACACAGGTACTGTCCTGTTCGAAATAACTCTCATTCTGGGGTAATTTGGTGACAGTTTCCCACTTAATTTTTGACAAACGCTCATAACCTTGAAGAGGTTTGCCACAACAACTTCATTGTTTTATTGAAAGCATACGGCCGAATTAGCTATTTTTGTCAAAAGTTCTATTGGTTTTGAGTTAGGAAATGTGTACTTTTCCACCTTAAATATTTGCGATTATTTTATATAATAATTTTATATCACCGACTGCCTCCACAACTGCGCATGTGACCCCTCGTGTTGAAACGTCACGATATGCCCTTATATAAAGCTTGATGTCACTTATTGAATTTTTTTGGGGGGTGAGAAGTAGTGAGGATATAGTTATTGTTGTCTTACAAAAAAACAACCAAGAACATGTCTGATGAAGAAAGAGTCACGAGTGAGGAGGAAGAGTAGCCTAATTGAACTCCTTGACAAGAGTCACTAGAGACTCAAAGCCACAAGAGGGTAGAACACATTTCAAACTTTGCTTTAGATGTGTTATTTATTTGAGCCAGAGTAGTATATTCTGATGAAGAATTGAGGCAAATTGAACTTCAGACGGCAGCCTCTGTTCTAGAAACCGAGGTTGCAATAGCAGCTGGGCCGGGGGCCCAATCCATCCCCAGGATCAACACAGACTGGTGGTGCAGTGAATGAGGAATGTCTGTGCTGCAGAGAATTAGAATTCATGACTTATTGTTGATTTGGAGCAGTTAGTTTGCTTTCGCAACCACAGGGATTTTTTTGCTGCCCACAAAAACTCTGGTGTCTTGGAAAGAAATCTGTATTCCAAAAAGGAATTGAAGACCTTATTCCAGCTGGGCCAAATGGACAATTATCCAACGAGTAAGTAGCTCAACTTTACTTTATTGAATGATCTCTTATTATAAACCTCTATGTGGGGGACCGTTAGTGGGTTTATGTTTTCACATTTGCCCAAAACTTAAGAACAAATTCTTATTTTCAATGACGGCCTAGGAACAATTTGTTCTTAAGTGACTTGCCTAGTTAAATAAAGGTTAAAAACAAGTGCGTGAGAACCATGAAACTCCTAGGTTTTGTATTGAAGTCAATGTACCCAGAGGAGGACAGAAGTTATCTGTCCTCCGGTTACAGTTATGGTGTTACCATACAGAGTGCTGCTGAGGCTACTGTAGATATTCATTGCAAAACAGTGTGTTTTAATCAGTTATCTGGTGACGTTAATATATTTATTATAGTTTTAACTAAAAATTATAATTTTTTAAATGGTATAAATGACATTAACTAAGGAGGATGGCCTCCCTTCTTCCTCTGAGAAGCCTCCACTGATGTAGACATTTAGGCCTAAGTGCTCTACAGGGTAATACCAGCAGCATACCACCCTGCATACCACTGCTGGCTTCCTTCTGAAGCTAAGCAGGGTTAGTTCTGGTCAGTCCCTGGATGGGAGACCAGGTGCTGCTGGAAGTAGTGTTGGAGGGACAGTAGGAGGCACTCTTTCCTCTGGTCTAAAAAATATCCCAATGCCCCAGGGCAGTGATTGGGGACACTGCCGTGTAGGGTGCATTCTTTTGGATGGGATGTTAAAATGGGTGTCCTGACTCTCTGAGGTCATTAACTTCTTACGGCTGAAATCCAGTTAACGGGATCGATTTGACAACAGCCAGTGAAAGTGCAGGGCGCCAAATTCAAACAACAGAAATCTCATAATAACAATTCCTCAAACATACAAGTATTATACACTATTTTTTAAGATAAACTTGTTGTTAATCCCACCACAGTGTCTGATTTCAAAAAGGCTTTACGACGAAAGCATACCATGCGATTATGTTAGGTCAGTGCCTAGTCACAAAAAACACAGCCATTTTTCCAGACAAAGAGAGTCACAAAAAGCAGAAATAGAGATAAAATTAATCACTAACCTTTGATGATCTTCATCAGATGGCACTCATAGGACAATACATGTATGTTTTGTTCGATAAAATTCATATTTATATCCAAAAATCTCAGTTTACATTGGCGTGTTATGTTCAGCAATGTTTTGCTTCCAAAACATCCAGTGATTTTGCAGAGAGCCACATCAATTTACAGAAATACTCATCATAAATGTTGATGAAAATACAAGTGTTATGCACAGAATTAGAGATATACTTCTCCTTAATGCAACCGCTGTGTCAGATTTCAGAAAAGCTTTACAGCGAAAGCACACCATGGCATAATCTGAGTACAGCGCTCAGCCACCAAAACAAGCCATAAAGATACCCACCATGTTGTGGAGTCAACAGAAGTCAGAAATAGCATTATAAATATTCACTTTTTTCCGATGATCTTCATCGGAATGGACTCCCAGGAATCCCAGTTCCACAATAAATGTTTGTTTTGTTCGATAAATTATGGACTTTATGTCCAAATACCTTCTTTTTGTTAGCGCGTTTAGTTCACAACTCCAAATTCACAAGGCGCAGACACTTAGTCCAGACGAAAAGTCAAAACAGTTCCATTACAGTTCGTAGAAACATGTCAAACGATGTATAGAATCAATCTTTAGGATGTTTTCATCATAAATCTTCAATAATATTCCAACCGGACAATTCCTTTGTCTTTAGAAATGAAAGGGAATGCAGCTCGCTCTCAAGGCCGCGCGCGTGACTTAGCTCATGGCATTCTGCCAGACCCCTTAGTCAAACAGCTCTTATTCGCTCCCCCTTCACAGTAGAAGCCTGAAACAAGGTTCTAAAGACTGTTGACATCTAGTGGAAACCTTAGGAAGTGCAATTGGACCAAATTTACACTATCTTGGATAGGGATATACTTGAAAATCTACAAACCTCAGATTTCCCACTTCCTGGTTGGATTTTTTCTCAGGTTTTTGCCTGCCATATGAGTTCTGTTGTACTCACAGACATCCTTCAAACAGTTTTAGAAACTTCAGAGTGTTTCCTATCCAAATCTACTAATAATATGCATATCTTAGCTTCTGGGCCTGAGTAGCAGGCAGTTTACTCTAGGCACGCTTTTCATCCGAACGTGAAAATAGCGCCCCCAGCCATAAGAAGTTAAAGATCCCATGGCACTTGTTGTAAGAGTAGGGGTGTTAACCCCAGTGTCCTGGCTAAATTCACAATCTGGCCCTCAAACCATCACAGTCACCTAATAATCCCCAGTTTACAATTGGCTCATTCCTCTCCCCTGTAACTATTCCCCAGGTCATTGCTGTAAATGAGAACGTGTTCTCAGTCAACTTACCTGGTAAAATAACGGATAAATAAAAACAGTGTGTGAACGAACTGCCTCGTTCAGGGGCAGAATGACAGATTTTTACATTGTCAGTCCAACACTCTAACCACTAGGCTACCTGCCACCCCCTCCATAGACTTACACAGTAATTATGATAACGTCCAGAGGAGTACTGCAACCTATCAGAGCTCTTGCAGCATGAACTGACATGTTGTCCACCCAATCAAAAGATCAGAGAATGAATCTAGTACTGAAGCATAAGCTACAACTAGCTGGCACTGCAGTGCATAAAATGTGGTGAGTAGTTGACTCAAAGAGAGAGAAATACAATCGTTGAACAGTTTTGAACAAATTAATTTCTTCCAAAATGAAGGAGAAGCAAGATAGCGAGAGAGAGCTATATTTGGTTGTATTTTTTTTTTTTAAACGTTGACCTTCACTTAGCTAGCAATGCAGATAGCTAGTTTAGCCTACTCAAACACCCGGCTCAAACAGAGAGAGACGCTATGTTAGCTAGCTGGCTATGGCTCTGGAACGCTCCCAAGTCAAGGTAAGCTTTTGGTTTTGTTAATTTATTGCCACCGGGGGCCCACCGGTGTAACTGCATGAATGTAGAGGGTTTACTAACGTGTTAGTTCTAGTATCTATGTTGACTATGATTTGACAACGATGTAGGCTGTGTGTAGCATTAGTGGTCATGATATGAAGGTTTGGCTTGGAAAGCTAATGTGATGCACTGAAGTCCACAAGTGAAGGGAAAAGGTGAGAGGAGAACAGCGTGTAGATAGTAGCGAGAAGGAATTATATATACAACGAGCATAGTGATCATGCTGTTTTCATGTGGCTGCTATGAAAGTTAACTGTGTTTGCGTGTGATCAGAGGTGTATTCATTCCGCCGATTCTGTTGAAAACCATTTCTTAAAATGGAAGCAAACGGAACAAAACAGGGATAAAAAGAACTAGATGCAGCCAAGAGTGTGCAAGGTGATATTGAATGTGTCACTGTCTGTCACTTTGATTACTCAAAATTCTCTAGACCTGTGCACCTACGTCGTAAACTTTCATTCATAGGCTAGGTTGTAGCAACCTCATGATGGGTATAGGGAAAATTTGAGCATCATGTAGTAGCCAAAACCTATCGATGTTACATTGAACTGGGTGAATGGAATATGAATGACAGTCATCCAATATGCTGTAATAGAAATAAGGCCATGATCCTCCCTCATCTTAAACCGCACCGACCACCACTGGTCTAATAACACAATAAGAACACCTCAAACTTCAAGGATCAGGCTAGACTACATACCTCTGCACGCTTGCTTTGTTGCTTGCGCTTCTCAAACACACCGTGTATTTTGGCACTGCGCCAGATCCAGTCCATAGAAATACAGTAGCAGCAGCTGTATCTTTAAGTACCCTTCGGTTTTCTGTCCCCATCATTTCAGATTGTATATCTTGTTCCTATGCATCATCGCTGAAGTGCTTGCTACACACACACAGCGATGTAAGGTTGGCTGCAGGAGTATGTAGCCTACATTGTATTTACTATTTCTAACTGCTACTAACCATCTTTTGCTTATCTTTTACCGGAAAACTGTGAAACTTCTTCCCTTTATTTCCTGTATACAGTGCAGCCAGGGACCAAACACCAGCTTGCTCTTGCTGCCATCTCTTTTTCCACTTTGCATAATTAACTTTACCTGCGATAGGCCTAATTTTATCAACTTTCGCACCAGCTCCAAAATATCGTGACGTTTCTACATAGCAGGGTCTCCCCCACGAGGGTGCCTACAAGTGCAGTTGTTACCTATTTTCGCTGCTGTGGCAGTCCGCTATATAAAATAATCGCACGTTTTAGGTGGAAAATTACATATTTCCAGACTCCAAACCGATAGTACTATTGACAAAAATAGCTAATTCGACCGTACACTTTCAAAGAAACTATGAATTTGTCCACAGTTCACAGATTTGTGAATCATGCATTCACTGACAACGAAGCAGAGCGAGGCCTGCATAGTCACATGACCCGTTTTTGCAGCGGTCTCAGATCTCCACTCCATGGACAGAGTATGGAATCACTTGGGAGTTTCTGGATTTGTGATAAACTATTCCTTTAAAGGAGATTAAGAGTTACAGTATGTTTGTGCAGCTCCTAGTGGCTAGTTTGTAAACTACAACCTAGGGAAAGGGGATACTTAGTTGCATAACTGAATGCATTCAACCGAAACATGTCTTTCGCATTTAACCCAACCCCTCTGAATCAGAGAGGTGCGGATGGCTGCCTTAATCGACATCCACGTCATCGGCGCTCGGGGAGCAGAACGGCAGATTTTTCCACCTTGCAGGCTCTGGAATTTGGACAAGCAACCTTTCGGTTACTGTCCCTACGCTCTAACTGCTAGGCTACATGCCTATTCAATAGGAGGGCAAAAATAATTGGAATAAACAGGAGAGGCCACCTGTGGTTGCTTTCATACACAACCACAAATTCAGAAACCTTTTATGAAAAAACACAGCTTATCAACACATAAGCCTACCTGATTTGGGCTGTCTGATTTCACCTCCTTCTGTTGTGCATGTGCCCTCAGGTACGAGCCCTGTTTGGCTGCGTTGATCCCCAGTGTCACTCTGTTGCGTTCAATGATGTTCTCCCTTGGTATGTCTGGCTTTCTGCTGGACAAGTGCCGCGAACCATTTGATTTAGAGGACATCGAATTCTGTAACTGTTTCTCGGCCACTGTCCCACTAGCCTGTCCATACTGCTCTTGATTGTAGTAAATCTGAAACGCTCTATCGTATCTGTCATGTGTCTCCCTGTAACGGTCTTCTAGGTCAGCAGAGCTAGCTTGGATTTCACCACCAGTGGCATTGGTTGGGTTCCTCACACCTCGGTTGGCCTTGACTCTCTGGTGTGGGTTTCTTTCCATGGCTTTTTCAGATGGCACACCAGGACTTGGGTGGGTGGACTCTGGCAAGCTATCCCCTATAACTTGGTTCTGATGAAGGTGGTAGGAAAATGCAGGTGAAACCTCTCTGGTAACTTGATTCTGCAGTGGGGGGAGGTGGTAAGACGTTAGGTGGTGTTTAGATTGAAGTTCGTTACTTGTGATTTCTGGAGTCATACTCTCTGCAAGAGCTGGACTGCAGGAAAAGATGTATCTGTATCCTCCACTCCCTGAAAGCTCCTGTCCTCTCTCGCTATGGCTCTCCTCAGATTGTTCATCTGAGTTGTAGGATTCTTCCTCGAGGGGAAGTGGTGGGGTCATCTTGTCGAACTGTCGAGCTCCCTCAAGATTAGTCCTCCAGTTGGGATCGTAGCGCAATTCTGCATAGGTGTCATCATAGTGGATCTGTCTGCAAAGTTTGAGAATAGAGGCGTTAGTAGATAATTTACATGACTAGTGGAATTTGCATTTTCTTTAGTGACCAACCTAAATCAGAACACTGTAATGGGAAAGACCAATGTGAATGATTAAAACATCATAAAAAGGTACAATAGGCTGGCCTATGATGAAATAAAATATATTCCAAGAAACAGAAGATCCTATTATTGTCATTTAATACAAGAGTATTAGGACCAAGTAGGCCTCCATTCCTGACAATAAAGATTTTACGAAGAACACAACAAGCTTTGAGAGGTCAGCAGTACAATAGGTGTTACTGTACACCTCAACAATACTGATGGTGTCCTTAAACAATGAGAGTGAGTCCTTCTTTGAACAGACAAGCCGCTGTTCCAAATTGAATTTGACATCAGCACATTATTTGCCTGTATTTATACGTAATCTTCATATTTTCATCTCCTTATCCAATAATGAGGGAGTGTCTGAAGACAACTACTGGCGAATGGTTCACAAATGGCAATTTTCAGCTTAGAAAATGGACTGAAATTGCTACCTAATGTGCCCCTTCTAACGGGGATGAAAAGATCTCATTAAAATAATTAGCAGAGTGCCTCTTTGTTGTGCTGCTTGGCGGATGAGGGGAAGCGTACTCCTCATCTCATGATGCCCCTGCCCGGGGCTGCCTAGGTGTAGGGCACTTCACTCAATGAGGCCAAAAGGGTAAGGGATGGCTCAGTAATGACTGGAGAAGCTGGAGATTTTATTATGTATACAACACAGTTGGGCGACGTCTTCTTTACCCTGCACAAAACAACACCCATAGGCTATTATATGGTAGTCGAGATAATGACCAAACACGCAACAAAATGTACTCGGTTGATTTCAAGAAACAGCGTTAGAATAAAAACTGAACTGTGGGGGAAGTAAAAAGAGATTATGGAAAATGTTCAAACGTGTTTCTTTATCAGCATTCAAAAGAAATCACGAGGTAAACAGAAAAATATTGCACTGGATGAATAGAGGTGCTTGAATGGGGACATTCATTGATTGAATGACGAGTAGGCTATACATGGGTGTGAAATGCCCACTGTTGTGAATGTGGACGCCCGGCTTTGAGGACAGAGCCGATCAATGGCGAGGCTATGAGACTATGACGCTGGGAAATTGGGACTGTTCTCAAAGCAGACAATCTGAAATTGACCCTTTTGTGAGTATCTGCCATGGTCATTTTCACTGAAACAATGTGTGCCTACGTGGTGAAGTGGATCTTCATTTGGCGGGCATCAATCTGCCCGGGACCAACAATGAGAGAATAGCCCCTCTCTGTTTACGGTGAAATTATTATTGCGAGGTCAGTGAGGAAACAGTTCCAGTAGATGGGAAGAGTGAAAAACAGATGTGGGGGTCCTCTCTTCAGATTCCTGCATCAGAGAGGTCTCTGGCATGTTGACAATGAAGAGCCGGCCAGTTAATGGACAGCAGAGTGACCACTTATTGTGATAACCTCCAACAAAATTTAAATCTAATTTGCCTTAAATGAAGGCAGTTACTCGGAAAGTACCTAAATTAGCCTAACACGTCTGCTGACAGCTCAATTAATTTGCCAATGTGTGCATCAGGCTCAATTACTGGCCTTGTTCCATTGTTGAGTGAAGAATGAACGCTATTCATCTTTTATCTTCCATGTGCTGTTTAGTGAGAAAAATGCTTTATTGTTGCAGGAGTTTTCCATATAACATTTTACATAAGCACTGTATTATAATCTTCATTTTGATTAATTTGTGTACTTGATAACAGTATTTTCAAATGCAATAAACAGATTAGACCTAATTAAAAGTGAGGCACTAATTTGACTAAAGTAAATACCGCAACAATGGCATAATTCACTTGAATTGTTCTAATGTTCAGAAAAGCTAAATAAAAAGTGGAATGCCTTGGCTCATTTTAAAACAATCACAGTTGGTTGTAACATAATTATCAATAAATAATGCCCTGTAGGCCTACTTCCCCTGTAGCCTATTTGTATTTTGGACACTTCTGATTATGATTTAGTGTACAGCATAACATGTTCCAGTAAAGATTTTAATAAATAGCACATCTAGTTTAACTGAAATCTGATCAGCTTGTTCAAACATTACAACGGGAAAAATACATTCAAAAATAATTGTTAACACTAATGTTATAGGCTACACTACCCTTTGAGATGCACAACCATAGTGAAGAAGACAAATAAGTTTGAGGTGCCACTTATGATCTACTACTGCCACCTACTGACCAAACTGAAAATGTCTTAAAGTCTACTTTAGGGAAAATATACTGAACAAAAATATCAACGCAAGCAACATAAGTGTTGGTCCAATGTTTCATGAACTGAAATAAATTATCCCCGAAAATGTTCATACGCACAAAAAGCGTAGTTCTCTTAAATATTGTGCACAAATTTGTTTACATCCATGTTGGTGAGCATTTCTCCTTTGCCAAGTTAATCCATCCACATGACAGGTGGAATATCAAGAAGCTGATTAAACAACATGATCATTACACAGGTGCACCTTGTACTGGGGCCAATAAAAGGCCACTCTAAAATGTGCAGTTTTGTCACACAACACAATGCCACAGATGTCTCAAGTTAAGGGAGCATGCAATTGGCATGCTGACTGCAGGAATGTCCACCAGAGCTGTTGCCAGAGAATTGAATGTTCATTTCTCCACCATAAGCTGCCTCCAACGTTGTTTTAGAGAATTTGGCCGTACGTCCAATTGGCCTCACAACTGCAGACCACGTGTAACCACGCCAGCCCAGGATCTCCACCTCCGGCTTCTTCACCTGCGGGATCGTCTGAGACCAGCCACCCAGACAGCTGATGAAACTGTGGGATGGCACAACCAAAGAATTTCTGCACAAACCATCTCAGGGAAGTTCATCTGCATGCTTGTCGTCCTCCCCAGGGTCATGACCTGACTGCAGTGCGGCGTCGTAACCGACTTCAGTGGGCAAATGCTCACCTTCAATGGCCACTACCACGCTGGAGAAGTATGCTCTTCACAGATTAATCCCAGTTTCAACTATACCAGGCAGATGGCGTATATTCCGTCTTGTGGGCGAGCGGTTTGCGGATGTCACTGTTGTGAACAGAATGCCCCATGGTGAGGTTATGGTATGGGCAGGCATAAGCTATGAACAACAAACACAATTGCATTTTATCGGTGGCAATTTTAATGCAGAGATACAGTGACAAGATCCTGTCGTGCCATTCATCCGCCGCCATCCCCTCATGTTTCAGTATGATAATGCTCGCAAGGTTTTGTACACAATTATTGGAAGCTGAAAATGTCCTGCGTACTCAACAGACATGTCACCCATTGAGCATGTTTGTGATGCTCTGGATCGACGTGTACGGCAGCGTGTTCCAGTTCCCGCCAATATCCAGCAACTTTACACAGCCATGGAAGAGTAGTGGGAAACATTCCACAGGCCACAATCAACAGCCTGATCAACTCTATGCGAAGGAAATGTGTTGCGCTGCTTGAGGAAAATGGTGGTCACACCAGATACTGACTAGTTTTCTGATCCACGGCCCTACCTTTTTTTAAGGAATCTGTGATCAACAGATGTATATGTGTATTCCCAGTCATGCGAAATCCATAGATTAGGGCCTAAGGAATTCATTTAAATTTACTGATTTCCGTATATGAACTGTAACTCAGTTCAATCTTTGAAATTGTTGCATGCTGCATTTATATTTCTGTTCAGTGTATAAGATAACAATGTTCAGGCCTATTGCCAGTGATATGAATGCCTACTTGACATTATGCATCTACACCGGTCACATTAACTGTAGGCCTATTTCCAATGGCTGAGAATCTGTCAGGATCCATCCCATGCATAACAGAATTTGGATGAACTTGGCAGATTGACTGAATCTCTTTGGCAGACCATTTATGAATGGTGTTTTTGCCTCATTGTATATGCATCATGAGACAAATATTTATGTCCTGCTTTGCAAATACATTTGGAACATTAGACACATTTGTTGAAGAGTCACATTGATATTCAGCACAATGTCTTATGAGAAATCTATTATTTTACCCCTTCTGGATCGCAAACCTATTTACTTTTCATTCTCCTACACAGACGGTTATCCTAACAGTATTAGGTATAGGCTGAGTCATGCAAAAAATGTGAACAACATGGTTCAAGACTTGATTTCTACACTATTATTTGATGTGGCAGATGAAAATGGTCCTCACAAAGCAATTACATGAGTTGCAAGTGTATTGTGTAGGCCTACTTTGGTTGTTGTTATATGTAGGCCTACTTCCATGCAGTAGTTCAGAGCACTCTAGTTTTCAGTTTGCTTAGGTTACGATGACAGTATAGCCATCACCATATAGCAGTGGTGATAAAGCAAAGGTTTAGGGCCTACCTGGACACCTCTTTGTCTCTGCTCTGCTGCTGGACATTCTTTTTGTTCTGCCTGAGTGCTGATACCTCAAGACTATCATAGATATGAAGTTCCCCCTCATCCAGACATGAGCCATCTGTGTCTTCCTCTTGGGGTTGTGTCATGTTTTGGTCACCAAACTCGACACCAATTCGCCTCTGAAGCTCAAGCTGGTAGTCCCTCTCCTGGACCAAGCTCTCTGTGTCCGATTCAGCGGCATCCCACAGGCTTAAACCAACCTCTGGTTTTAGTGGACAGGGTTTCCTGTGTTCATCCTTTAACCTGACATAGGTTTTTCCGTGCTCAGGTCCCTTTTTACCTTCCATTTTGTACTGCTGTGCTGAGGAAAAAGTTGAGAGCTGGTTGTAGTTGAACTGTCACTGTCAGTATGCTGCTTTCATTACAGTACAGTAGGTGCACAGATGTTTACTTTACCGGTGGCTGCTTGTTCACTTCTTGCAAAACCTCTGTATCAAAAAGCTAAATTACATATTCAGAATAGAATATTCTCGATATTTTCACGATATTTTCCCACATTTCTTAGGCTTAGCTGCTAACGTTAGCTGTCAGAAGCTGACATGGCCTTCAACTTTACTTGGTGTGGAGAATTAGTTAGCTGACTCAACACTTTGTTCAGAACCTTGAAAATAACAGAGGACTACTATCTAACCTTACCTCTGTAGCACATTTTTCGCACGTGTTGACAAATTGTAACGTTTTAAGTTTTGCCAGCCATGTTAATAGGTAACTTAGGGAAGAAAGAGCGATAACACACAGCAAGCTCCCATTGCTGCAATGCTTTCGCACAACACTGGGACATAAAAAAAATCACAATGAGACATCACACGAAGTGTGCCCGACGGCCCAATTTGGGGTGTCTGGCTCATGAACTAACGTTAGCCTATACTATATTTGTATTCTCTAATTAAACGTGTCACTTTATGTTGACTACTGAACTGGGTTTGCTTTGCTCCGCTTCTTGCTCCCCTAGGCAACCACCAACAACTATGGTTTGCTTGTCTATCTAAAACGGTTTAGACAGTTTATTAGCGTGAGAGAAAATGTTAAAAGCTGAGAGACGCTGGTATTATCGACTGGTTTATACAATGTCAAAAGACACTCACCAATATTATTCTCCAGTTCTGAAGAATGGCAACCATGGAAACGAACGGACGCGTACAGACAGTGATTTGCGCCTGCGCAGGGATGTTGTGGGCGTTGCAGGGCATCCAATTATGCTTATGACTGGACCAATTGACCCTTCGCTAAGACGTGTCCTCTGAGACATGCAGCCCAGAGGGAAAAAGTTGTAAAGATAGAAGAGAAGCGTGGAGAAAACGCAAAGGATTATTTGGGCCCAGTGGGAGTGACATTTTTGGACATTTTTTCCGTTTCGTTTGGCTGATCCATATGTAGTCTCAGGCTGGGAAGAAAATAAATTGGGTACTATTAAAATCGGTGAAAGTAGCTCAAAGTGGACTTCAAATCACATTTTATTTGTGACGTGCGCTGAATACTAACAGGTGTAGGTAGACCTTACCGTGAAATGCTTACTTACAAGCACTTAACCAACAATGCAGTTCAAGAAATAGTTAAGAAAATATTTACTGAATAAACTAAAGTCAATTTTTATTATCAGAAAGTAACACAAGATAATTACATAACAATAACAAGGCGGTAAACAGGTGGTACCTGTACCGAGTCAATGTGTGGGGGTACAGGTTAGTCGAGGTAATTTGACTATGCATAGATAATAAACAGTGAGTAGCACAACCTTTTGTTGTCTCGGCCTTCTTGTACATTTTTGTTGTCTCGGCCTTCTTGCATATCACAGTGGCGTATGAACGAATGGGTTATAGAGCAAACAACGCAACTGTCACAACATAGGTTAATATGTATTTTTTACTGGCTTGACTTACCCACTGATTTGACCCACGCACTGCTACTGTACAGAAGTTACAAGGTGTGTTGAATGAAGGAGTCCCGGCAAACATACAGTGCATTCGGAAAGTATTCAGACCACTTGACTTTTTCAAAATATTGTTAAATTACAGCCTTATTCTAGAACGGTTTCAACAGTTTTTTTCCCTCATGAATCTACACCTAATACCCCATAATCAGTTAATAATCAATAAGAAGTTTTTGCAATTGTATTGAAAATAAAAAACTGATATCACATTTACATAAATATTCAGACCCGTTACTCAGTACTTTGTTGAAGCACCTTTGGCAGCGATTACAGCATCGCGTCTTCTTGGGTATGAAGCTACAAGCTTGGCACACTTGTATTTGGGGAGTTTCTCCCATTCTTCGCTGCAGATCCTCTCAAACTCTGTCAGTTTTGATGGGTAGTGTTGCTGCACAACTATTTTCAGGTCTCTCCAGAGATGTTCTATTGGGTTCAAGTTCTGGCTCTGTCTGGGCCACTCAAGGACATTCAGAGACTTGTCCCGAAGCCACTCCTGCATTGTCTTGGCAGTGTGCTTACGGTCGTTGTCCTGTTGGAAGGTGGACCTTCACCCCAGTCTGAGGTCCTGAACACTCTGGAACAGGTTTTCATCAAGGATCTCTCTGTACATTGCTCCATTCATCTTTCCCTTGATCCTGACTAGTCTCCCAGTCCCTGCCGCTGAAAAACATCCCCATAACATGATGCTGCCACCACCATGCTCCACCTTAAGGATGCTGCCAGGTTTCCTTCAGACGTGACGCTTGGCATTCAGGCCAAAGAGTTCAATCTTGGTTTCATCAGACCAGAGAGTCTTGTTTCTCATGGTCTGAGTCCTTTGGGTGCCTTTTTCGAAAGCTTCCGTCTGGCCAATCTACCATAAAGGTGTTACAGAGATGGTTGTCCTTCTGGAACTTTCTCCCATCTCAACAGAGGTATTTTGGAGCTCTGTCAGAGTGATCATCGGGTTCTTGGTCACCTCCTTGACAAAGGCTCTTCTCCCCCGATTGCTCAGTTTGTCCGGGCGGCCAGCTCTAGGAAGAGTCTTGGTGGTTCCAGACTTCCTACAATGCTGAATAAATTTGTTGGTATCCTTCCCCAGATCTGTGCCTCGACACAATCCTGTCTCAGAGCTCTACTGGCAATTCCTTCGACCTCATAGCTTGATTTTTACTCTGACATGCACGGTCAACTGTGGGACCTTATTTTTTTTTTATTTTTTTTTTATTTAACCTTTATTTAACCAGGTAGGCAAATTGAGAACACGTTCTCATTTACAATTGCGACCTGGCCAAGATAAAGCAAAGCAGTTCGACACATACAACAACACATAGTTACACATGGAGTAAAACAACATATAGTCAATAATACAGTGAAAAAATAAAATAAAAAAATAAGTCTATATACAATGTGAGCAAGTGAGGTGAGATAAGGGAGGTGAAGGCAAACAAATATATGTATAAATAAATAAAAATATAAAAGGCCATGGAGGCGAAGTGAGTACAACACAGCACGTAAAATAAAAACTAAAAAAACAATGGAATGGTTGGTTTGCGGTGGAAGAAAGTGCAAAGTAGAGACAGAAATAAAGGGGTGCAAAGGAGCAAAATAAATTAATAAATAAATACAGTAGGTAAAGAGGTAGTTGTTTGGGCTAAATTGTAGATGGGTTATATACAGGTGCAGTAATCTATGAGCTGCTCTGACAGCTGGTGCTTAAAGCTAGTGAGGGAGATAGGTGTTTCCAGTTTCAGAGATTTTTGTAGTTCGTTCCAGTCATTGGCAGCAGAGAACTGGAAGGAGAGGCGTCCAAAGGAAGAATTGGTTTTGGGGGTGACTAGAGAGATATACCTGCTGGAGCGCGTGCTACAGGTAGGTGCTGCTATGGTGACCAGCGAGCTGAGATAAGGGGGGACTTTACCTAGCAGGGTCTTGTAGATGACCTGGAACCAGTGGGTTTGGCGACGAGTATGAAGCGAGGGCCAGCCAACGAGAGTGTACAGGTCGCAGTGGTGGGTAGTATATGGGGCTTTGGTGACAAAACGGATGGCACTGTGATAGACTGCATCCAATTTATTGAGTAGGGTTTTGGAGGCTATTTTGTAAATGACATCACCGAAGTCGAGGATTGGTAGGATGGTCAGTTTTACAAGGGTATGTTTGGCAGCATGAGTAAAGGATGCTTTGTTGCGGAATAGGAAGCCAATTCTAGATTTGACTTTGGATTGGAGATGTTTGATGTGAGTCTGGAAGGAGAGTTTGCAGTCTAACCAGACACCTAGGTATTTGTAGGTGTCCACATATTCTAAGTCAGAGCCGTCCAAAGTAGTGATGTTGGACAGGCGGGCAGGAGCAGGCAGCGATCGGTTGAAGAGCATGCATTTGGTTTTACTTGTATTTAAGAGCAGTTGGAGGCCACGGAAGGAGAGTTGTATGGCATTGAAGCTCGCCTGGAGGGTTGTTAACACAGTGTCAAAAGAAGGGCCAGAAGTATACAGAATAGTGTCGTCTGCGTAGAGGTGGATCAGAGAATCACCAGCAGCAAGAGCGACATCATTGATGTAAACAGAGAAGAGAGTCGGTCCAAGAATTGAACCCTGTGGCACCCCCATAGAGACTGCCAGAGGCCCGGACAACAGACCCTCCGATTTGACACACTGAACTCGATCAGAGAAGTAGTTGGTGAACCAGGCGAGGCAATCATTAGAGAAACCAAGGCTGTCGAGTCTGCCAATGAGGATGTGGTGATTGACAGAGTCAAAGGCCTTGGCCAGGTCAATGAATACGGCTGCACAGTATTGTTTCCTATCGATGGCGGTTACGATATCGTTTATGACCTTGAGCGTGGCTGAGGTGCACCCATGACCAGCTCTGAAACCAGATTGCATTGCGGAGAAGGTGTGGTGGGATTCGAAATGGTCGGTAATCTGTTTGTTGACTTGGCTTTCGAAGACCTTAGAAAGGCAGGGTAGGATAGATATAGGTCTGTAGCAGTTAGGGTCAAGGGTGTCCCCCCCTTTGAAGAGGGGGATAACCGCAGCTGCTTTCCAATCTTTGGGGATCTCAGACGACACGAAAGAGAGGTTGAAGAGGCTAGTAATAGGGGTGGCAACAATTTCAGCAGATAGTTTTAGAAAGAAAGGGTCCAGATTATCTAGCCCGGCTGATTTGTAAGGGTCCAGATTTTGCAGCTCATTTAGAACATCAGCTGACTGTATTTGGGAGAAAGAGAAATGGGGAAGGCTTGGGCGAGTAGCAGAGGGGAGGGCAGTGCTGTTGTCCGGGGTGGGGGTAGCCAGGTGGAAAGCATGGCCAGCCGTAGAAAAATGCTTATTGAAATTCTCGATTATAGTGGATTTGTCGGTGGTGACAGTGTTTCCTATCTTCAGAGCGGTTGGAAGCTGGGAGGAGGTGTTCTTATTCTCCATGGACTTTACGGTGTCCCAGAACTTTTTTGAATTTGTGTTGCAGGAAGCAAATTTCTGCTTGAAATAGCTAGCCTTGGCTGTTCTAACTGCCTGTGTATATTGGTTTCTGGCTTCCCTGAAAAGTTGCATATCACGGGGGCTGTTCGATGCTAATGCAGAACGCCATAGGATGTTTTTCTGTTGGTTAAGGGCAGTCAGGTCAGGAGAGAACCGGTGTGTATATATATATTATATAGACAGGTGTGTGCCTTTCCAAATATCCAATCAGTTGAATTTACCACAGGTGGACTCCAAGTTGTATAAACATCTCAAGGATGATCAATGGAAACAGGATGCATCTGAGTCAATTTCGAGTCTCATAGTAAAGGGTCTGAAAACTTGTATTACAAGTTTTTATTTGTAATACATTTGCAGAAATATCTTAACCTGTTTTCGCTTTGTCATTATGGGGTATTATGTGTAGATTGATGAGGAAAATGTTTTATTTAATCCATTTTAGAATAAGGCTGTAACATAACAAAATGTGGGAAAAGTGAAGGGGTCTGAATACTTCCCGAAAGCACTGTAGGCCTGGTGTAGGATCAGTTATTGTCAAAGTAGTGGAATGGGGTGGTGATTTTTTAAATTGAGTTGCCTCCTCTGTAATTCCACTGCCCCCTAAAATAAAATCGCTGCCGAATGTGAAAATGTCGATTTTCAGCTCGATCCTGATATTCTAAGAATTGATTGGGATTGGGCCAGCCCGGGTTTATGATTTGCCCAATATTGTAGCCTAGAGACCAACTCGTGGCAGTTGCTGTGGTGCGAGAGAGAAGCATGTCTGTATCTCTTACAGAACCAGTGGTGTCCCGCCATTTTTGTTGTTGCTTGTTTTGCCTGTTAGTTTGGCATTAATACGTGTCACATATCAGTTTGCAAACAATGTAAAAATGTAAAATATATAATTTAGTTAATAAAGCCGCATACAAACGGTATGCCCATGGTCTCTTTTTTGCTTTCTTGAGTAAGGCAGCTGCAAAATGCAGGTGTTTCAGTCTAGGTCAGTGCTTTCTGTGGTGGTGGGACAGCCAGCGGAAAATATGGAGCGTAGGAGTTGGTAATGTTCTCTAGTTGTGCCGTGATTGGCTCAGTGTTCTGTCACTCATGGGGACTCATCGCCGCAAAATCTACAGGGAGAGCTCAAAAATTCTAGCCCCTTGGGTGCTGCCATAGAGTTACATTAGAAGTGCACATCCAAGAAGGCTCAAGCTCATTGGCCACAGATAGAATTACGTCAAATCACGTTATATCTACCATACCTTTGATTGGACTGATCATGTCAACATCATACTTTCAAAATCTTAGCTAGCAAGCTTGCAGTCATCATCATGAATCAAGTCGATAATCTACTGGCAAATCTTTTTCTATCCTTGACATATGAAGATAAATTATAGATAAAACATATCGGTGCTCATCGGTCATTGGACATAAACATTACACAACAAGTTGGAAATCACAAATTCTACAATGAGTGGTTTGGAAGGAATCAGTGGCTAACTGCAAGTATTGCAAAGCAATCACTAGCCTACTATTCAGTGTAGTGGGTGTGTGGTCCAAGTCTAGGCTTAAGGGTCTATTTTTAAAGCTTAAAATGATAAACATTCAATATTGGCCATGCTGTCAATCCAGCATGACTTCTGCCTCGTCAAAACACCTGGAAACTCGAAACTGGGAAATCTCAGACTTTAGTGAGTTCAAGACCATTGGGAACTCGGGGGGGAAAAAATGAGCTTCGACTGGGTAAATAAGTTTTGAACGGTCATCTAACTGGGAATTGCAAGTCGGGAACTTGGGCCTATTTCTAGAGCTCCGACCTGAAGATCACTGACGTCATGATTCGACCGTCTTTTTTTCAGAGTTCCCAGTTGTCTTGAAAGCAACATAAATCCAGAGATTGCCAGACTTTGATGACGACGTTTGTTGACAAAATTTGCCCACAAAAGACCACCGCGACACCTTCCTGTTCAAGTGAGCATAGCGAGGGGAGTTCATAAATGTCTTGTATTCTGCTGAATAAATTATGTAATATGCCAGGGATATAGACTACTGTTCAAAAGTTTGTGGTCACTTAGAAATGTCCTTGTTTTTGAAAGAAAAGCACATTTCTGTCCATTTAAAATAACACCAAAATGATCAGAAATACAGTGTAGACATTGTTAATGTTGTAAATGACTATTGTAGCTGGAAACGGCTGATTTTGTAGCCTATAGCCTGTTTTAGAGAAATGTCATCAGCGAATATTGTCAGAGTTTTTATTGTCTGCTTATATGCCCCATTTATTTATCCTTTGATTCTGACTTGGTGTTGCAGTGGTTATTTCTGTATTATCAAATGAGGAGAGACAAACATATTTTTTTATATGTAACCTTTATTTAACTAGACAAGTCAGTTAAGAACAAATTCTTATTTACAATGGCGGCCTACACCGGCCAACAATTGTGCGCCACCATATGGGACTCCCAATCACAGCCGGTTGTGATACAGCCTGGATTCGAACCAGGGTGTCTGTAGTGACGCCTCTAGCACTGAGATGCAGTGCCTTAGACTGCTGCGCCACTTGGGAGTCTTCCTCAAGAACTGCAACTGAAAAGACTTGTGTCTTGGAGGCTTTCTATGATGATGGTGTTTCTTGTGTGTGTCTTATATATTTTATAGATCAATAAAAACGAACTCCCTCTTTAATGATACCGTATTTCCCCTCCACATATTCCCAAAGTTCCTTCTTCTACATCGGACTACAAGCCACTCAGGTTCTGGGTAAAGGCACTCCTGATACAGGCACTCCTGATAGCTTGTAGCGTATCACAAATGCTTCACAATGTATTTCTTAAAATTTCAGGCTATAGCCTTGAAATAATAATATATCCTAAATAATTAATTTAGTTTCTTTAGGCTACCTGGCTTGTTATTTAATAGCCTGTTGAACGTCAATTGATAGTGACAGAATCACACATTACTTCCCAAGCAAAATCAATTATTTGTCTCGTTGGCTATAGGTTGTAGTGCAGCCTCTGAATCTTATAGTAACAAACCTAAGATATCTCGTCTGCATCGGAGTCACGTCTTTCCCGGCATTTTACAGCTTGTTTCTAGCATAAAGCTTTGTGGAATAAAGCGTTCTTATATGTCGCTTTATATAATCAGATCCATTCAAATCTGTTCTAAATCTTAAAGGGGTAGGCCTATGCGTTTAGCCATTCGATCCCTGGTTTTAACTTAACACACCAAGCAGTTCACTGACACTGAGATATTTAAGGAGTGCATGGTGACTGAAGGAATTGTCTGACTAAATCTATGGATACTAGACTATCATTTAATCTGTCAAACAGGTAGGCCTACCTCTTATTTCTTGAATAGGAAGAAATAGGCTCCAACACAAAACCCTTGTTAGTAGCCTGAAGTCAAATTAAGACTGTTTAAATGAATTAGGCCTTCTTGAATTAGCCTACTTTAAGCACCCATGCGCTGTCCATCACCGCGGCTGCCGCTTCATAGTAATACAAGTTCTGTAAATTACTATAAAATGGCTTATTGAGAGGTCAATAACTCTGATAAAAAGCTTCATTATTGGCAACAATACAAGCGTACCTCCGGTCCTCATCTTCGCGCTCTCCCTCTCAAACTGAACAGGACATCAGTAGGCCTAGTCCGCACGCAGATATTTAATTGTAAAAATATATATATATATCATACCATCCCAGCAGCGCAAAAACGGGAAGGAGGTACATTTTCTTAGAAATATAATTTTGCCCTGTGCTTCTCTAAGCATGCTCTTCGTATAGCCTGGGCCTTTAGTATAGGCTATGGATCATTTGAGACCACACTACGCATATATTTCGTGCTCAGCAGAGTATCAGGGATTTGATATTTAATCAATTACAAATTACATGACACTCCCCTGGACTAAATAAAAAATACACTAAACCCAGCGACAGAAATTTAAAAAGCATGACGCTCCCCCATTTTCCTCTGGGAAACAGTTGTGTTAATTTCGACCCCTCCCTAATATCTTTCTTTACTAGATATTGGCAGTCCTCCATCACCCTTAATTGCAGTTGTTAAAACGGCCAGCTTCAGTCAGCTGATTCTATCCATCACTTATGGTTAGTTCTAGTTGGGCAGCTTAGTCTCCCATTCAGAGGACCCCCACTTTTGTTAGTGTCTTATAGGTCAAAGTCACGCTAACTAATTACCGTCACATCTCCTGCAGCCTATCAGTGGCCTTGATTCCCAGGACTTCAGTTTCAGTCAGTCTTTGACCCCAGCACGCTGTGTGGTCAGAAACATGCCTACCCTCCTGCTGAACTTTTCCTCCTGTGGACTGAATCCCTGTATGTCTGATGTTTAATTGTGCATGCATCTAAACGACCACATAGTTAACGTCAGTTATCACTGGACATGATTCTCAGTTATCTGAACCATGAGTAGTCAGATGTGTGTGGACATCTTACAAGGATCCGCCCCTTTCTTTCAATTTTTGCCTAAAATGACATACCTAAATCTAACTGCCTGTAACTCAGGCCCTGAAGCAAGGATATGCATATTATTGGTACCGTTTGTGGAAATGTGAAAGGAATGTAGAATATAACACACAAGATCTGGTAAAAGATAATACAAAGAACAAGAAAAAACATTTTTTGTACCATCATCTTTGAAATGCAAGACAAAGGCCATAATGCATTATTCCAGCTGCAATTTAGATTTTGGCCAGTAGATGGCAGCAGCGTATGTGCAAAGTTTTAGACTGATCCAATGAACCATTGCACTCCTATTAAATGGTGTAGCAAGACTGCCTAAGGTGCTCTTTGTCTTATGCCGTGTGACCAGGTTACTCAGAAGCAAAGAGAAATTTAGGTATCACAAAAGCTGTGCTTAATTTGTTTATTAATAACTGTTAAACTGTGCACTCTCCTCAAACAATAGCATGGTATTCTTTCACTGTAATAGCTACTGTAAATTAAACAATGCAGTTAGATTAACAAGAATAAGCTTTCTGCCAATATCAAACTGTCTATGCCCTGGGAAATGTTCTTGTACATACATCATGCTAATCGCAATAGCCTACGTTAGCTCAACCGTCCTAAGGACGGTACACCGATTCCGAACAAGTTTTAAATTCCCATTACCCTGGACATCCGCATCATCCTTGATCTGACCGGACATTCTGTAGTGGTTGCCAGCGCCTACGGTTTATTATATTCAGTCCCTCAACTGTCTACAACCCTACCTCTATTTTTCACCGATGAACTCCCTTTGTTTGGGAAGGGGAAACATGGAAAAAGAGATGGACACAGGGGAGACATTTAAGATATAATTGGCCACCACACCATAAGAGCTGCTGCGTTTTGCTTATTAAAGACAGATACAAGAGCTGTGCAATAGGGCAGTACTGTTCCTTGTTTGAAAGCTGAACGTGTGTAATTTGTATTAAAACTATCATGTTTCTCATGCACCATCATTCTTTCCTTGCATCCATACATTTCTGAATAAAGTATCATCAAATGCATCAAGTAAATTGTGCTGTTGAAAGAAATCTACCAACGATAGACTGAGTTACTACATTGGGATAATTCAGCAAAATTACCCTACCATATGTAGTCTGACAGAAACCGCAATAACCGTTTTCTAAATCTATCTGCAAAGCAATTGAAGTCAATGTGAGGGGGAGGTAGTTGCAGAAACAGTGGAATGGTTTAGTCAACTTCCTCAAGTCAGTCAAGATAACCCACCGCCTCCATGAGCTGCGCCACCAGCTCCGGGGAATCCACCAGCCATGCTGTCGGGCATACCAGCACCGTGGTACAACTTGGCGGTGCTCATACTCTTACTTCCACCAAATGGACTATATGCAGATAAACAGCACACTAAATGTACTGTTTCGTGTAAGTTTGTCCCGAATAAGAATGTACAGCTAACTATGTCACATTTAAGGCTGATAGTTATCACAAAAACTTGCAGTAAATAGCAAATGTGCCTAGCCAACAGCTCGCATATAGTGCGGGTAGACTAAGCTACATTAGCCTACCCACCCCAGTCATAGAGGGAGGACCATACTTGCGCGTAAAGGTGTTTCCACTGCCATTTCCCACAATACATTTTACCGACACGAGATGTATAACGAACAAATTCAGTCAGCATTTATAAAATGACACCATAAACTTCTCCATCACATTTTAATGGATACAACTACTTGCATAACTGTGGCACGAAACATGGTTATTGAGAAACTGGATGATTGCGTGACTAAGTCAGCGCTGCAAAATATCTATAATATTTAGTGGTAGGACCACAAACATTGACACTGGTCTAGCAACTGGAAGTTTGTTATGGGAAGTCACACGTGAGATTAAACTTTGTCATAACAATATTAACCAAAATAAGGACCTTATCAAAAGCTCTGAACAGTGGTAAAAGCACTTGAGAGCAACATTTAGAAGTTGCAGTGGAAGGTCACCATGTTTTATTTTGTCTTTAAGGCATTGTGCCTTAAAGGCACAATATACTCCATGTGAAATCTGACAGCTTAGTTGAGCAAACAGAAAATTACTGTTCTGTTGTGTAGCAAACAAAGTTGCAATAGAAGTGCGATCAGGCAACCTTTTTTCTAACTTTAAAATCTCACTGACAAGAGTCACTGACTCCGTCACAAACAGGTAGAACATTTCAAACGTTGCTTGTGAGGGGGAGGTAGTTGCAGAAACCGTGGAATGGTTTAGTCGACTTCCTCAAGTCAGTCAAGATAACCCACCGCCTCCATGAGCCGCGCCACCAGCTCCGGGGAATCCACCAGCCATGCGGTCGGGCATACCAGCACCGTGGTACAACTTGGTGATGCTCCTTCTGGTGGTGCTCATACTCTTACTTCTCAGCAGTCTAAGAAACATAAACAGATTAACATTAGCAAAATATTAAATGGTCTTCAAATGAGAAATATTTAACTTCAGTCGCTCAGACATCCAAGGAAGGTATTTGGCCATCTTTGGTCTTTCGACCTCTGGTGGAAACTACGAATGGCAGGAATAAACTTCATCACAGCGAAACTACTTGGTTAGGACTATTAACTGTAGCCTATTTTCTAGTCTTACAATGCCATCTCCACAACAAACTTACCCATGTCATTGGTGATAGTGATCTTGTCCTCCTTGCCAGTGTGCTTGTCAGCTGCAGACACCTTCATGATGTCGTTAGCGTCAATGTCAAAGGTGACCTCAATCTGAGGAACATCGAGGTGCAGGGGGGATTCTAGTCAGCTCAAACTTGCCCAACAGGTGTTTGTCCTTGGTCATGGCCCTCACCCTCATACACCTGGAGGATACAGTCTATATTAGCCAAAAACATACATGGTTTTCAAACGAGAAGTACATTAAAATAGTCGCTCAGACATCCAAGGAAGGTATTGGGCCATCTTTGGTCTTTCAACCTCTGGTGGAAACTACGAATGGCAGGAGTAAACTTCATCACAGCGAATAATCACTGCATTGCAGTCCTTTTCAACAGAATAAAGATCATAGCAAGCCATTTACCTTCTTATCCAAGCCGTAGGCAATGGCAGCAGCAGTTGGCTCATTGATGATATGCAGTACATTCAGGCCTGAGATGGTGCCAGCATCTTTTGATGCCTGGAGCTGGGAGTTGTTGAATTAAGCAGGCACGGGAACGACTACATTGTTGACTGTCTAGGGAAAGAAAATATCAATATACATTTTAATAATTCAATAACAGGGAATCAAGAAACTGACTAGTCATTGCAAACTAAAAACTGCACCTTCCTGTTCAGATTTAAAATAAATACACGTTAATTTACAGTCTACACATTTGAAATTATAACTTTTCCAAGGTAGGCTTCGGCAATCTCCATCTTGACCAGAACCATAGAGGAAATTTATTCTGGGTAGAAGGACTTAGCCTCTCCTTTTTATTCAACTTGGCGCTTGGGTCGAGTAGAATCATCGACAACTTAGATGAAAAGGCTTTGGCGCACCATACAGCTAACAAATTAAAATATAGCAATTTAATGATAAATGATCATAACTTAAAAACGTACCGAATACTGTGTGGCAGGGTTCATGGTAACCCGATTATTGACGGCATTACCAATAAGTCTGAAGGAAACATAACTTGAAGTGGTCCTGTGGTCCTGTTGCACTGGTCGTTGGCAATGATTTCAACCTTGCCATGCTGGAACACATCGGGAACACACTCCAAGCAGGAGTAGGTGCTCCCGAGATCAATGGCAACTGCCGGTCCTTTAGACATGTTGCCTAAACACAGGAATAGAGTGTATGTTTAAGTCATCCAAAAACAAATTAAGCTTTATATCAATAAAAAAGTGATACATGAGATTGCGCAACATTACACTTCTGTAAAGAAATCTCGCCATTAAAATGTGCGTCACACCGAGTGGGGTGCAGTTTTATTGCCGCGTTCACGTCACGTCGGAAACTAGTGCGAAACTCTAACGACCTGACCAAGGCACTAGAACGTTCTAGCTACAACTAGCTAGGCCGAAAACTACGAGGTTGATCGCGCGCCTTTTTCTTTAGTTAGCATGCGTACAAACGTTGGAACCGTCAGTCGAATGTCTTTCAAACTGCCTGCACCAAACTCGACCTGCCATATGCGACCACGACAAAGGTTGACCGGCTCGCTAATGAACACACTACACGACACATTTAGTTTGCTAGCCATGTTAGATAAACAGTCAAAGTAAATTGGGATCGAATTGTGACAAACTAGTTATAGTGAGTTATAGTTAGCCAGCCTTCTTCAGACCGGATAACGACGTCAGCCTGCTAAATATCATCTAGCCGACCAATTCGGGATATAAAATGTATCTGCTTATGTATCTGCTCAAATAAATGCATTGATTATGTTAAGATTAAACTATATTGTACTAACCAAATTCGTGACCGAGGGTGACGCTGATGTTGGTCGGAGTTAAACAACGGCGAAGCCTTCCTTCGCCTTGTTAGAGAAAGAAGGAAATGTGATTCTATAACTTTTATATCGCCGGCAACGTAACCAATCATAGCTCTGGATTCCACTTTCCATTCCAAAACACCAATAAAAATACAGGACGGCCCAAGCGTTCCCTCCCACTTCTGCGACAAAGACCAAGCGCTCTTGCCGCGGTCAAAACGACAGTAAACTAGATTTCCGAGTGTTCGTAGCAACTGAGAACTCGGGAGGAAAAAACGAGCTCTGGCTTGGTAAAATCGATTTAAACGGTCATCCAACTCCGGAACTCGAGCCTCTTTCTAGAGCTCCTACTTTCCGACCTGAAGATCACTGATGATGGTTTCACTTCGTATTTGTCCGAGTTCCCAGTTGTTTTGAACGCTCGAACGTTCCAATCCCTCTTCATATCTGGGGAGCCGTTTCCGCTGGGTTGTCATGCATTACTAACAGGGAGGAGATCTTGTTAATAAATTTGGATCAAATTCGTTAAAATTACATTCACAGAATTTAAAAGATACAGCAATGTCCTTGTGGGATTTGTTTGGGAAAATTTCAAAACGAGTGTTTCAACATAGTATAACCACTTCAAAGCTGATGCTAGCTATCCTCTTCCGTAATACGGTTACAGACAGGGGTTAGTTATAAATATCTTTGACTTTGGTATGGTCTTCTCTGAAATCTCCGACAACTGTGAACTCGGAAAAAGCTAGGAAAGGCTTTTTTTTTTTTTACGGTAATCCAAGTCGGGAAACTCGGACATCTTTCTAGAGCTCCGTCTTTCCGACCTGAAGATCACGTACGTCATGATTTGACCTCATTTCCACCCTCGAGTTCCCATTTTTCTTGAAAGCACCAAAAGTATTCAAAGCAAGGAGTTTGAGGGAAATACCCAAAATGCAGAAGCATTAAGAACAGTGATGTCAATTTAGCAATTTTGTTGCTAGATTTAGCAACTTTTCAGACTACCATGGCAACTTTTTTTTCAAACAGCAACTAGGAACAAATGTATTTGGAACTTTTAGCAACTTTTGAAAAGTGACTCAAATGCTTAAATGCACGCATTTTCCCTCTAAATTACAGCAAAAACGATTTTCTGTCGCACACTCAGTCCCAACACACGTGCCTGGCTGCAAAAGTGCGTTGTGAGTGACGTCAGCAGCAGGCGCTCAGCTCGTGCACAGGCAGCAGCAATGGCTGACTGCGGCAGCATCAGAATGTTCGACGAGCCAAACCCGGGAATATAGTTTGTCACGAATGTTTGATCTTGAACAGAATTTACAACATCAATCAACATGTGTCGATCAAAATTGTACAGCCAGAAGTACAGAAAAGAGTGGGAGTCTGTACCTGAACAAATGTCAAATCATATTTTTTGCCGAGATGGCCAGTCAATTTGAGTAACGTTATTGTGTATTCTACATAATGACACAGTTTTACGTTATTACGCAATGACATCACAACATCATTTAGCAACTTTTATCAACAAATCAACCTGCCTCTAGCAACTTACAATGAAAATTAGTTGGCAACACTGATTAAGAAACGATTCCAGGTTTTACATGGTTATGCCAGTGTCTGAACACGGCGGCGCATAATCGCGAGACTTCGGGGAACGCTTGCGAGACAGGCCAAACCAAACCGGGGTTTGGGAAGTTAATGAGGGAAGTAAAAAATAAATTTCTCGAAATCTAAAGACACAACGTAGATTCGAGCCAATGTCTTAAGTAGTTGAACATGTTATTACCGAAACCTCGTGAAAGTGAAGTTGGAGTAAAAATAACTTTATATCGAAGGGGTGCGCGAGATTACGTGTTTCTACACATGAGTTTAGCTAACATTGCATTATTTCTTTGAAGGTGCACTTTTAGTCTATCTTCATAATGTACTGTTTTGGTTTGCCCAGTTTTGCATCAGCATTTTTACAAATAAAAACTAAAATGTTAATTCATATTTCAGAAATTAAACCACACATTTGTTTTATCATCAAACCGGATACCAACTTCTGTCCAGTGATATCCACAAAGCATATATCATGTAAAGTAACAGACAGTTAACGTTACATGACCTACAGCATGGTCAAGCAAGTTAAGGTTTCCGACATTTTCGGACCAACTATTGATTTAGAACCACAAGACGCAAAGAAAACAGGAGTTGCCTTCACTTTTTCAGCACCATTTCAACTTAAACATTTCAACATCATCAAATCCCCTCTGCTTAGTATAATACAGTGACAACTAAAAAATATCAAAAACTATTTAGTCCAATCAACGTAAGCTAAATATGATGTGGCTGTCCATGGTTCTGTGCAAATAGAAAAACATGTTGACTCACCCTACCATCCTCCTCTGTTTCATGTTGATGAAATGTCTATCACTGTCTTACAGTACACACCTTTATTTTTTTGTTGTCCTGGGCTACCTGGCTAAAATGCTTGCACGCTAGCCTAACTTCCATTCATGGGCAACTTTAGCTAGTTAACATTATCCTTCTACATCTAGCTACATATTGAACTTCCATGGTCACAGCAATGTATGAATTAATGGTTGGATCAGAACTGCCATTACAACCATTGGCCAGTACAGAGAATTATGTAAAACCACAAGTCCAAATCCCTATCTCCAACTATGGCTAATTTAGGAAAGGGACCATTTTAGCTAGCTTATTAGCTAGCCACTGCGGGACAACACGATGCAACAATTCAAGTTTTTCTGTCAATGACGTATGCTCTCAATGGGATTTGATAGGAGTGATGCCAAATCCAAGATGGCTTTCCTTTACACTTTTCTTTTGGTGTGCCAGGACCATTCACAGTTGAGCTTGCTCAGTTTAATGCTGATTGGCTGATTTTGCATACTTTTTGGTCTTCAATGCTACAGGCGGAAACAATGTCATACTCGTTTGGACCAGACAGCATCAGATAGATGGCCTACACATAGAGAGACAGAGGTTTGCTGTTTTGCTCACTTGGATGCTTTCTCCTGTGAGATACATTTATGGAACCAGATAGCTGCCAAAAGGTTGAAGGTACATATGGTTAGGATCTTAAGAAAATCCATATGCAAATTGTTAGGATCGTAAGAAAAGCCACATTTTGAATACACACATGGATTTCAATAAACAAATGGATAAGACTGTTCTATTCTCTTTGATTTAGTTCCTATTGCAACTCAGACAAATGACAGAATGGATGACATAGTGACTGACTGAACTGAATGAAGGATGAATTAAATGTTCAAATATGTTGGAATGAGGAGTTGCACGCATCATCCATGCTCTGCACTTTATTTGGCTAGTAGGCAAATAGGCCTACATTAAGGTATAATGACTCTATGGCTGCGTGCCTACAGAAGGACATCGGAGGGGTGCTTTTCCAAAGGCGTGTGATGCTGCATGGAGATCACAAGCTCTTCAACAGGGCAGCAGTGTTGTGATGGAGGGAATAGCCTATAGGGAGACCTAAGACCACTGCAACAGAGTTATTGTAAAGTGTGGGAATAAGCTTATGCCAGACTTAGCCTATGTTTTACCTCTCACATGTTTATTTCAAAGTCCATATGTTCTTTACCCGATTCATATAAATCATGTCAAATTATATAAAATTCACATTTACCTGTCCTACAGAATATGCTTTGGCAAGATTTTGAGTAATGAAGTAAATGTCAAAATATTCTATAAAAAAATGTTTTGAGTGGCAAAGTATCCAGTGGTCATACATAATTCATAGATTCACCAAACATCTATTATTATTCTATGTTTCATTATTCCTGGTATATACTACTGGTTATGATTACAGATAGAGCCCATAGAATAAGGTCTGCCTACAGCGGCCTCTCTCAATGGCAAGGCTATGCTCACTGAGTCTGTACATAGTCAAAGCGCTCCTTAATTTTGGGTCAGTCACAGTGGTTAGATATTCTGCCACTGTGTACTCTCTGTTTAGGATCAAATAGCATTCCAGCTTCCTCAGTTTTTTTGGTAAATTCTTTCCAATGTGTCAAGTAATTATCTTTTTATTTTCTCATGATTTGGTTGGGTCTAATTGTGTTGCTGTTCTGGGGCTCTGTGGGTGTGTTTTTGAACAGAGCCCCAGGACCAGCTTGCTTTGGGGACTCTTCTCTAAATTAATCTCTCTGTAGGTGATGGCTTTGCTATGGAAGGTTCGGGAATCGCTTCCTAGTGCTGATGGTTGTAGAATTTAACTTATCTTTTCTGGGTTTTGATAATTAGCAGGTATCGGCCTAATTCTGAATGGCATGCATTATTTGGTGTTTTACGTTGTACACAGAGGATGTTTTTTCAGAATTCTTCATGCAGAGTCTCTATTTGGTGTTTGGCCCATTTTGTGAATTCTTGGTTGGTGAGCGGACCCCATACCTCACAACCATATTTCTGTCATGTCTCATTCACATGCCGCGTTCAGGTGCTCGTCGGAACTCTGACATTTTCAGCAAGCTACTGGTTGTAGATATACACATTCAACCAGTTAGCAAGTTGACAATTTCTGAGTTCCGACTAGCACATGAACACAGCAACATTAACCATAAGCAAAGATATTTATAATTTATTTATAAAACTAACCCAAGATAGTTCAACTGTGTCATTTACAGTGAGAGCAAATTAAGCATAGTGGGCAGAACAAGCATGGAGGTGGGCAATGCCAAGCACAAGCTAGCAAGATCCTATTGGCATGTTGCAGCATGTATTTGCATATTTCCGTTAGGGAACGCCTTCTCTGTGAAATGCGCTTGTGCACAAACAATTAGACCTTGCACTCCTTCTAGACAACGGCATTTTTTTTAAACTTTGGCAAAGTATCAAGTTTATAAAACATATAGTGCACTGTGTTCGTAACAGATTTATAGTTTTGAGATCAGATGTTTCATCGATAAGAACATTTGCAGAATGTCGGCCCAGTTTCACCTAGTTCCATCCTCTTCCACAACCGGTGACTGGGCAAGAGAAAACCTTCTTCTCCTTCTTGGTGGACTACATCCCAAAATGTGTATTGCCGCCACCAATTGGATGGCGTAAAAACCGAGATACTTTAATGAAGAAAAAAAAACACTCATAATATTCTCAAAAACAAAGTCAATGTACTCCATCACTTAGTCAAATGTACTCAGATCCCTACACAGGCTCTGGGGCTCTGATGGTAATGACGTTTGTTTTGATGATAATTATTAGGTGGAGGTCGCTAGCTACAGTATAGCCAAGCTTTTAGCTAGTTAGCTGCACTGTAAGCTAGCTTGACTTGCTAGAAAGTTATAGAAACAAGTTGAGGAAAAACAAAAAAAACATGTTTTATTATCAACTGAAACAATATGTTTCTCCTGTCTTGAATGAAAAGGTCATATTTTACAATCTCCCAAAATAAATGCAATCCCTGACGAAAGACTAGGCACTTTTTATACATTTTATTTTTAATAATTCTCACCGTCATTTATATATATTTTACATTTGGTATTTTTAATTGCATAGCAATTCAAAATATACAGTGCATTCGGAAAGTATTCAGACCCCTTGACTTTCTCCACATTTTGATATGTTACAGCCTTATTCTAAAATTGGTTAAATAAAAAAATATCCACATCAACCTACACACAATACCCCATAGTGACAAAGCAAAAACAGGTTTTTAGACATTTTTGCAAATGTATTACAAATAAAAAACTGATACCTTATAAGTATTAAGACCCTTTGCTATGAGACTCGAAATTGAGCTCAGGTGCATCCTTTTTCCATCCAAGAGATGTTTCAGACGAGCAAGACGGTTTGAGAAGACGGTGTTCGAAAACGTGTTTTACTAGCCTGAGGTACAAAACTCTACACTACCATTAATTTTTCACATTGTGAATTTTACAAACATTCAAATTAATTATGTGTTTCGTGTTGGCTTACCTTGGCCTGAGAGTTTTGATAGCCGTGTAATTCTCAAGTTGAGAATTTCCTGTCAAGTAGAGACACGGAAGCCCAGCTAGCCTAGCTAGCCTGTAACCTAGCTAGCTCGGCAGTCTCAAATGGACATCGCTATTGAATGTTTTCAATGCTGCAGAAGCTGTGTTTACTTTGCTTTATTCCGGGACAATGTGGACCGCCTGGATTTTCAATGTACACTACCTTTCAAAAGTTTGGGGTCATTTAGAAATGTCCTTGTTTTTGAAAGAAAACCTTTTTGTCCATTAAAATAACATCAAATTGATCAGAAATACAGTGTAGACATTGTTAATGTTGTAAAAGACGTTTGTAGCTGGAAACGTTTTTTTTTTTATGGAATATCTACATATGTGTACAGAGCCCATTATCAGCAACCATCACTCCTGTGTTCCAATGGCACGTTGTGTTAGTTAATCCAAGTGTATCATTTAAAAGGCTAATTGAGCATTAGAAAACCCTTTTGCAATTAAGTTAGCACAGCATAAAACTGTTGTTCTGAATAAAGAAGCAATAAAACTGGCCTTCTTTAGACTAGTTGAGTAGCTGGAGTATCAGCATTTGTGGGTTCGATTACAGGCTCAAAATGGCCAGAAACAAAGAACTTTCTTCTGAAACTCGTCAGTCTATTCTTCTTCTGAGAAATTAAGGCTATTCCATGCGAGAAATTGCCAAGAAACTGAAGATCTTGTACAATGCTGTGTACTACTCCCTTCACAGAACAGCGCAAACTGTCTCTAACCAGAATAGAAAGAGGATTGGGCCGCCCCGGTGGACACCGGCCGCCCCGGTGGACAACTGAGCCAGCGTCCCGGAGTTGCCTCTTCACTGTTGACGTTGAGACTGGTGTTTTGAAGTTACTATTTAATGAAGCTGCAAATTGACGACTTGTGAGGTGTCTGCTTCTCAAGCGCTTGACATTATAGATCATAGTCTGCTGCTAGAAAAACATGTGTCATGGCTTTACACCTCCTGCTATATTGTGGATAAAGAGTTACTTGTCTAACAGAAGACAGAGGGTGTTCTTTAATGGAAGCTTCTCCAACATAATCCAGGTAGAATCAGGAATTCCCCAGGGTAGCTGTTTACGTCCCTTACCTTTTTCAATCTTTACTAGCGACATGTCTATGTATGTGGAAATTGAGCAAGTTGAGGTGCCTAAACTGCTTGGAGTAACCCTGGATTGTAAACCGTCATATTCAAATATATTGATGCAACAGTAGCTAAGATTGGGAGAAGTCTGTCCATAATATTGCGCTGCTCTGCCTTCTTAACAACAATATCAACAAGGCAGGTCCTACAGGCCCTAGTTTGTTGCACCTAGACTACTGTTCAGTAGTGTGGTCAGGTGCCACAAAGAGGGACTTAGGAAAATTACAATTGGCTCAGAAAAGGGCGGCACGGCTGGCCTTTAAAAGTGCACAGAGAGCTAACATTAATGATATGCATGTCAATCTCTCTTGGCTCAAAGTGGAAGAGAGATTAACTTCATCACTACTTGTTTTTGTAAGAAGTGTTGATAAGTTCAATGTACCGAGCTGTCTGTGTAAACTACTAGCACACAGCTCGGACATCCATATACAGTGGGGAGAACAAGTATTTGATACACTGCCGATTTTGCAGGTTTTCCTACTTACAAAGCATGTAGAGGTCTGTAATTTTTATCATAGGTACACTTCAACTATGAGAGACGGAATCTAAAACAAAAATCCAGAAAATCACATTGTATGATTTTTAAGTAATTAATTTGCATTTTATTGCATGACATAAGTATTTGATACATCAGAAAAGCAGAACTTAATATTTGGTACAGAAACCTTTGTTTGCAATTACAGAGATCATACGTTTCCTGTAGTTCTTGACTAGGTTTGCACACACTGCAGCAGGGATTTTGGCCCACTCCTCCCTACAGATCTTCTCCAGATCCTTCAGGTTTCGGGGCTGTCGCTGGGCAATACGGACTTTCAGCTCCCTCCAAAGATTTTCTATTGGGTTCAGGTCTGGAGACTGGCTAGGCCACTCCAGGACCTTGAGATGCTTCTTACGGAGCCACTCCTTAGTTGCCATGGCTGTGTGTTTCGTGTCGTTGTCATGCTGGAAGACCCAGCCACGACCCATCTTCAATGCTCTTACTGAGGGAAGGAGGTTGTTGGCCAAGATCTCGCGATACATGGCCCCATCCATCCTCCCCTCAATACGGTGCAGTCGTCCTGTCCCCTTTGCAGAAAAGCATCCCCAAAGAATGATGTTTCCACCTCCATGCTTCACGGTTGGGATGGTGTTCTTGGGGTTGTACTCATACTTCTTCTTCCTCCAAACACGGCGAGTGGAGTTAGACCAAAAAGCTCTATTTTTGTCTCATCAGACCACATGACCTTCTCCCATTCCTCCTCTGGATCATCCAGATGGTCATTGGCAAACTTCAGACAGGCCTGGACATGCACTGGCTTAAGCAGGGGGACCTTGCGTGCGCTGCAGGATTTTAATCCATGACGGCGTAGTCTGTTACTAATGGTTTTCTTTGAGACTGTGGTCCCAGCTCTCTTCAGGTCATTGACCAGGTCCTGCCGTGTAGTTCTGGGCTGATCCCTCACCTTCCTCATGATCATTGATGCCCCACGAGGTGAAATCTTGCATGGAGCCCCAGACCGAGGGTGATTGACCGTCATCTTGAACTTCTTCCATTTTCTAATAATTGCGCCAACAGTTGTTTCCTTCTCACCAAGCTGCTTGCCTATTGTCCTGTAGCCCATCCCAGCCTTGTGCAGGTCTGCAATTTTATCCCTGATGTCCTTACACAGCTCTCTGGTCTTGGCCATTGTGGAGAGGTTGGAATCTGTTTGATTGAGTGTGTGGACAGGTGTCTTTTATACAGGTAACGAGTTCAAACAGGTGCAGTTAATACAGGTAATGAGTGGAGAACAGGAGGGCTTCTTAAAGAAAAACTAACAGGTCTGTGAGAGCCGGAATTCTTACTGGTTGGTAGGTGATCAAATACTTATGTCATGCAATAAAATGCAAATTAATTATTTAAAAATCATACAATGTGATTTTCTGGATTTTTGTTTTAGATTCCGTCTCTCACAGTTGAAGTGTACCTATGATAAAAATTACAGACCTCTACATGCTTTGTAAGTAGGAAAACCTGCAAAATCGGCAGTGTATCAAATACTTGTTCTCCCCACTGTATACCCCACAAGACATGCCACCAGAGGTCTCTTCACAATCCCCAAGTCCAGAACAGACTATGGGAGGTGCATAGTATTACATAGAGCCATGACTACATGGAACTCTATTCCACATCAGTTAACTGATGCAAGCAGTAGAATCAGATTGAAAAAAACAGGTAAAAATACACCTTTTGTCTCTTCACTGCAGGGACTGTGAAGAAGCTCACACAAAAGGTGCAGACATATGCATACGCATACATTGTAATATTGTTGTATGGTGGTATTATACCTTTTGTATTGTACATTTTGTATAGTAGTGGTGTAATAATGTTATGATGTACTATTTTATCTTTTGTTTTATATGTAAGTGCTTTAATGTGTTTGGACCCCAGGAATAGTAGCTGCTGCCTTGTATCCATAATAAATACAAATACAACTTGATTGGAGTCCACCTGTGGTAAATTCAATTGACTGGACATGTTTATTTTTTATTTTACCTTTATTTAACTAGGCAAGTCAGTTAAAAACAAATTCTTATTTACAATGACGGCCTACCCCGGCCAAACCCGGATGACGTTGCGCCAATTGTGCGCCGCCCTATGGAACTCCCAATCACGGCCGGATGTGATACAGACATGTGATACAGACATGATTTGGAAAGGCACACACCAGTCTATATAAGGTTCCACAGTTGACATTGCATGTCAGAGCAAAAACCAATCCACGAGGGGGAAGGAATTGTCCGTAGAGCTCCGAGACAGGATTGTGTTGAGGCACAGGCCTGTGGAAGGGTACCAAAACATTTCTACAGCATTGAATGTCCCCAAGAACACAGTGGCCTCCATCATTCTTAAATGGAAGAAGTTTGGAACCACCAAGACTTCCTAGAGCTGGCTGCCCAGCCAAACTGATAAATCAGGGGTTACGGCCTTGGTCACTCTGACAGAGCTCCAACGTTCCTCTGTGGAGATGGGAGAACCTTCCAGAAGGACAACCATCTCTGCAGCACTCCACCAATCAGGCCTTTATGGTAGAGTGTCCAGACGGAAGCCACTCAGTAAAAGGCACATGACAGCCCGTTTGCAGTTTGCCAAAAGCCACCTAAAGACTCTCAGACCATGAGAAACAAGACTCTGGTCTGATGAAACCAACATTGAACGCTTTGGCCTGAATGCAAAACATCACGTCTGGAGGAAACCTGGCATCATCCCTACGATGAAGCATGGTGGTAGCAGCATCATGTTGCAGGGATGTTTTTCAGAGACAGGGACTGGGAGACTAGTCAGGATTGAGGGAAAGATGAATGAAGCAAAGTACAGAGAGATCCTTGATGAAAACCTGCTCCAGAGCGTTTAGGACCTCCGACTGGGGCGAAGGTTCACCTTCCAACAGAACAACGACCCAAAGCACACAGCCATGACAACGCAGGAGTGGCTTCGAGACAAGTCTCTGAGTGTCCTTGAGTGGCCCAGCCAGAGCCCGGATTTGAACCCGATCGAACTTCTCTGGAGAGAACTGAAAATAGCTGTGCAGCAACGCTCCCCTTCCAACCATACAGAGCTTGTGAGGATCTGCAGAGAAGAATGGGAGAAACTCCCCAAATACAGGTGTGCCAAGCTTGTAGCGTCACACCCAAGAAGACTAGAGGCTGTAATCGCTGCCAGAGCTACTTCAACAAAGTACTGAGTAAAGAGGCTGAATAGTTATGTAAATGCTATGTTTCAATTTTCAGTTTCTTAATACATTTGCAAAAATTTCTAAAAACCTGTTTTTGCTTTATCATTATTGGGTATTGTGTGTTGATTGATGAGGGGGGAAAACAATTTATTCAATTTTAGAATAAGGCTGTAACGTATCAAAATGTGTGAAAAGTCAAGGGGTCTGAATACTTTCCGAATGCGCTGTACAATATAGAAAAAACAAAGTGTATACAACGGAGTATACAAATATTACAAACAACAGAAGGTAATACAGCATTTTGATTTATTTTTTGCTATGAGAAGAAGAAAGTGTTTAAATATTGTTGAACTTAATTCTCAAAAATAATAAACAGAAGTTTCACTGAAAATGTACATTTTATGAATATGGAATTTAGCTAAAATAAGAATGAGGTTGATTACGAAGAAAGGCTTTGCATATTCTTTGTTACACTGAGTGTACAAAACATTACAAATTTTCCCCAACCCACAGGGATGCTGGTCTCCGATTGTTAATTACAGAAGGTACAAGAAACATTAATGTATTTTTAAAACATTTTAAGATAATGTTTAGTAGGGGTAGCACTTGTGGATTAATTTATATGAAACTTCTTTAATCTTATTAGTTAAAATATATTTCTGTGATAGAGACCAAATATTTTCCATTAATATTTCTTAAAAAGGCCATTCCAGAAAGATATGACATATGAAAACTCTCCTCCATCTTGTCTTGCATTGTGAAACCCTCCCTATGCTCTCTGTCCAGTAGCGGAATGAGTTTACATGAGGATAACGTACAGCATAATGAAATACGTCACGATGTAAACAGGGCATCACACTAATTCTCTTTGGAGACCCCCAGGAGTATGCACACTTTGTTCTAGCCCAGCATTCAACTAGCAGAACAGTTCATGGTATTTGTTATTCAAAGGTATGTAGGCCAATAGAGAAATCACCCAAACAAAGATAGTGTAAATACAATACAATTCTTGAAAATCAAATCAGAGTGTAGCGGGGTGTGTAATTGGCGGCAGAGAAGTCAGCACAGGAGAGCAGAACTGGGTGATAACCGGAGATTTATTTAGCAAAACCAACAGCATCCAGAACGCCAAGATACATGGGCACAAAAATAACCCGTCGTGCGCTCACGGGGAACGTGCACAAGCACTACAATAAACAATCCCACACAAAGACATGGGGGAACAGAGGGTTAAGTACACAACAAGTAATTGAGGAAATTGAAAGAAAAACAAGACAAAACACATGGAAAATGAAAAGTGGATCGATGATGGCTATAAGACCGGCGACGCCAACCAACGAGCGCCGCCCGAACAAGGAGAGGACCCGATTTCGGCGGAAGTCGTGACACAGAGTTTATTTGTTACACGCGCAGGATGCAGCAGGTGTAAACAGTACAGTGAAATGCTTGCTTACAAGCTCAACAATGCAGTTGTACTAAGTAATATAAAAGTACACAAGAGAATAAAATAAATACACACGAGAATATACACTATTAACAAGGTGGGGGGATACTTCCACAGAATAATCCATACTTATGTTGTATATTTTTCCTTTATTTCAGTATAAAAATAAACTTGGATTTAAAAATATATATATCATACATAATAGCAGCTTATGAGCCTGTGTACACACATAATTATCCACTATATCACAGTAACGTTATATGTTTTAAAACAATATTACAATAAAAATATATTGTTTGTCACATTTTAGGTGCTTATGCTTATTTGAATTCTCTATGTGAATTCCCAATATTAAAACACACACACTGACATTTTTTACAGTTCCGTCTCCTTGATCTGAGGGCTTAGGGTTGCTCCATCTGTTTGTGGGATGATTTGCATTTCAGGAGCCTCTTCTGTTTTGGTGTTTGTTGTTGTTGTCGTCTCTGTTGCCATTGGTTCCTCAACGACATACTTTGTGAATCCAATGTTAAAAAGTCCTAGAAAAACAGGCAATTTTTAAATCATGTGGAACATATAAAATGTCCTACATTTTAGCATATACTAGACATCCCACTGGGCACACACTGGTTGAATCAACGTTGTTTCCACATAATTTAATTGAAATTAAGTTGAACCAACGTGGAATAGACGTTGAATTGTGGGATAGTTCTTATAATTGTGCTTTTTGTCATTGTGTTCTTTCATTGGTTGATTTTCTTTTCATATGTCACAGAAATATCACAGAAATCAGACTATGTAGGATGTAAAATATTACCATTTCTCCTTCTTCTGGATTGTTTCTCTTCATTGCTTGATTTTGATCTGCTGCTCTCCACAGATTGATCAGAGTCTTCATTTTCTGTAATGATCAAAACTATGATAATTTCTGAATAATTACTTGTGAAAAGTTTAAGATTTAGTGGAAACTCAAGTCCTTGAGGGCTGCAGGTTATTTGCTGGTTTTTGTTCTTTCTGATCTAGACCTGAAAAACCATGTTTGGTTAATATCAACTGATCCAACAAAGAAGAAAGGAAAACCAACAGAGCGAAATTCCAGTTGAGGACTAGTTGTGCACACCTGCCATAAACCAAAGATGACCAAACATGCAAAGTCATGAGAAGATCCTAAACAGTGAGAGCCGAGAGGTGTGCTGGTCTCTAGTTACCTTTCTTCCAGAGTATGTGAGCCCTCCTCAGCTTGATTACAAAGAACACAACGACCACCAGCAGACCAAGGATGAGGCACGTCACGAGGAAGATGAGCAACGGCGCACTGCTTCCATTTCCTCTCTGCCTCTCCGTCTCATCGAAGATTCCTGTGAATGAGACCACCAGTGCAACTTTAGCCTCTTCTACTGTAGCCTTATATCCAAATCTGACTTACACAGCCCCTAAACATGACACACTTAACCAGATCTGTATGCACTTCGTAAAAATAGTAAGACTGTCTTACCTCTAGCATTAGTGGAGTTGGTTCTTGTGCCATTATGAGGTGTGTTCTCTGTTGTCTGGTACACTGACGACCAATCTACAGGGAATTACAGGGTAATGAATGAATGAATGCATCATACAGCTATTCTGGACAGTACCTACAGTCACCGCGTTCAGGAGGATATGGAGTGTATTTGTGGATAAAACAATAGGTTTTCAATTGATTATACTATTGGATACTGCTATGATGGACATCTGAATATTTTTAAGGTATTTTACAAATGTTGCACCCCGAGAATAAATCGCTTTTCCCGCCAAAACAGGAAGTGTCATTCAAAAGCAATTTAAAGCAAATAAAAATGGCTGGATTTGATTAGAGCTTTGATCAGCATGAAAATTCAAACCTGATGCTACCTGAGCCGTATATTAAATACATTTTATGAGCCCTACATTAACGACATTTAATGAGCCGAAGCCTAAAAAAGCCCAAATGATTGTGCCGTTATCCAATACATATGATATAGGCTATTGCACATTACGCATGACAGGAAAACATAAAAGCCCATAGATGTAGCTAGCTATATGCTCTCTTGGTTAAATAAATTAAACTAGCTCCAGTAGACTAATCTTTTTGATTGTGAACTCTATTAATGTACTATATTGTAGCCTATTATATTGTAATATATGGACTGCAATTATGCACATCGTTCAAACCATGATAAAGCAGAAAAGAACATGCGATTCTGGTGCAGCAAATGCGGCCTACAAAGTTACAAGTATAGGCTAGTGAATTTTATGTTAATCTTGAAATATAATTGGGCCTATTTGTATAATTAGTTGGCTGACGAATACAGTGCATTCGGGAAAGTATTCAGACCCCTTTACTTTTTCCACATTTTGTTACATTACAGCCTTATTCTAAAACTGATTAAATAGTTTATTTCCCTCATTAATCTACACATAATACCCCATAATGACAAAGCAAAAACTGGATTTTAGAAATGTTTGAAAATGTATTAAAAATAAAAACTGAAATATTACATTAACATAAGTATTTAGACCCTTTACTTTGGCAGCGATTACAGCCTCAAGTCTTCCTGGGTGTGACGCTACAAGTTTGGCACACCTGCATTTGGGGAGTTTCTCCCATTCTTCTCTGCGAATCCTCTCAAGCTCTGTCAGGTTTGATGGGGAGCGTTGCTGCACAGCTATTTTCAGGTCTCTCCAGAGAAGTTCGATCGGGTTCATGTCCGGGGTCTGGCTGGGCCACTCAAGGACATTCAGAGACTTGTCCTGAAGAGATACTCTTAATGATCGGCTATGAAAAGCCAACTGACATTTACTCCTGAGGTGCTGACTTGCTTGCTGCACCCTCGACAACTACTGTGATTATTATTATTTGACCATGCTGGTCATTTATGAACATTTGAACATCTTGGCCATGTTCTGTTATAATCTCCACCCGGCACAGCCAGAAGAGGACTGGCCACCCCTCATAGCCTGGTTCCTCTCTAGGTTTCTTCCTAGGTTTTGGCCTTTCTAGGGAGTTTTTCCTAGCCACCGTGCTTCTACACCTGCATTGCTTGCTGTTTGGGGTTTTAGGCTGGGTTTCTGTACAGCACTTTGAGATATCAGCTGATGTAAAAAGGGCTATATAAATAAATTTGATTTGTCCTGAAGCCACTTCTGCGTTGTCGTGGCTGTGTGCTTAGGGTTGTTGTCCTGTTGGAAGGTGAACCGCAGTCTGAGGTCCTTAACACACTGGAGCAGGTTTTCATCAAGGATCTCTCTGTACTTTGCTCCATTCATCTTTCCCTCGATCCTGACTGGTCTCCCAGTCCCTGCCGCTGAAAAATATACCCACAGCATGATGCTGCCACCACCATGCTTCACCGTAGGGATGGTATTAGGTTTCCTCCAGACGTGATACTTGGCATTCAGGCCAAAGAGTTCAATCTTGGTTTCATCAGACCAACCTTTTGGCAAACTCCAAGTGGGCTGTCATGTGCCTTTTACTGAGGAGTGGCTTCCCTCTGGGAAGGCTTGATTGGTGGAGTGCTGCAGAGATGTTTGCCATTCTGGAAGGTTCTCTCATCTCCACAGAGGAACTCTGGAGCTCTGTCAGAGTGACAATCGGGTTCTTTGTCACCTCCCTGACCAAGGCCCTTCTCCCCCGATTGCTCAGTTTGTCTGGGCAGCCAGCTCTAGGAAGAGTCTTGATGGTTCCAACCTTCTTCCATTTAAGAATGCTGCAGAAATGTTTTGGTACCATTCCCCAGATCTGTGCCTCGACACAATCCTGTCTTGGAGCTCTACAGACAATTCCTTCAACCTCATGGCTTCGTTTTTGCTCTGACATGCACTGTCAACTGTGGGACCTTATGTGTGTGCCTTTCCAAATCATGTCCAATCAATTGAATTTACCACAGGTGAACACCAATCAAGTTGTAGAAACATCAAGGATGATCAACGGAAACAGGATGCACAATTCCGAGTCTCATAGCAAAGGGTCTGAATACCTTTGTAAATAACGTATTTCTGTTCTTTATTTTTAATAATAGTCTAGCTTTTCCTGCATGGGACTCCAAGAGCTAAGGAGCGTTTTTTAAGGAGGCCAGTGGAGCACAGGTGTGTGCGTATTGCGCAAGAGACAGAGGCTATAAGTTAGAAGCTTATTATGCATAACCCATCATTCATTAGCTGAATAGATTTAATAGACTGATTTAAAGCAACGATATTTGAGTGATAGGCTTTTTTTAAACTCTGCAGCTGCAATAAAAAAAAGAACGATCTTTACAATTAAAAACAAGGTGACCCCGAAAGCCAGATGAGTAGAAATAGAAAATAAAAATCTTTATATTACTGTAGCATAGGCTATGCTGTAGCAAATGTAGGCCTCCCGGTCACAAGAAAAAAAGTGGTCTGTCTGTCCCCACCCTGAGCCTTGATTCATCATGCAGAGGGCATAGAGAAGCCAGATTTAGACATTGCATGTAATTTAGCAGTTCCATTTCACGCCATGCTTTTCATATAAATCATTTATCATAATTTTCCTGTTTCTCACAGTTATTTATCCCGGGAAAAGGGAGCTGTTTTGGCCCGTAAATCCGGGTAAATCTCGATAACAGGGTTCTCGCCATTCAACCATAATTTGTAGTGGTGGAAAGTCACCACGAGGTGGAGAAGCAGCCCACTGAATAACTTGTAAGACTAGATGGCAATGATACTGTGAATTTCTTCCCATACAATACTAGCTATGGTTAGTCTTGTTCTTACCGGTAGTACTGGTTGAGTTGCTGCTGCTGTCATTAGCAAGTGTGTACCCTGTAGCTTCAAACACTGAGTGGGCTGGCTGACCTGGAGGTGAAGATATTCGACAGACATTGATAACTCCAATGAGGAAATGCATTCGTTGATTCATTACAAACTAAATAGACTTCTAGTTGTTGATTTGTGGTTTTATTGTATTGATATTACAGTACAGTGTAAGTCCTTTTCACTCACTGATTGTACTACAGATGAAAATGTTGTAATTTAAGTCAATATATATAACAAATGGCAAAATCCAGGTACCTTAAATTAACACAAAAAAAGCATAAGCTGAAATTCTGACTCAAACTTTGACTGAGGTTTAAATTGAGGACCTACAGTGGGGCGAACAAGTATTTGATACACTGCCGATTTTGCCGATTTTCCTACTTATAAAGCATGTAGAGGTCTGTAATTTTTATCATAGGTACACTTCAACTGTGAGAGACGGAATCTAAAACAAAAATCCAGAAAATCACATTGTATGATCTTTAAGTAATTAATTTGCATTTTATTGCATGACATAAGTATTTGATACATCAGAAAAGCAGAACTTAATATTTGGTACAGAAACCTTTGTTTGCAATTACAGAGATCATACGTTTCCTGTAGTTCTTGACCAGGTTTGCACACACTGCAGCAGGGATTTTGGCCCACTCCTCCATACAGACCTTCTCTAGATCCTTCAGGTTTCGGGGCTGTCGCTGGGCAATACGGACTTTCAGCTCCCTCCAAAGATTTTCTATTGGGTTCAGGTCTGGAGACTGGCTAGGCCACTCCAGGACCTTGAGATGCTTCTTACGGAGCCACTCCTTAGTTGCCCTGGCTGCGTGTTTCGGGTCGTTGTCATGCTGGAAGACCCAGCCACGACTCATCTTCAATGCTCTTACTGAGGGAAGGAGGTTGTTGGCTAAGATCTCGCGATACATGGCCCCATCCATCCTCCCCTCAATACGGTGCAGTCGTCCTGTCCCCTTTGCAGAAAAGCATCCCCAAAGAATGATGTTTCCACCTCCATGCTTCACGGTTGGGATGGTTTTCTTGGGGTTGTACTCATCCTTCTTCTTCCTCCAAACACGGCGAGTGGAGTTTAGACCAAAAAGCTATATTTTTGTCTCATCAGACCACATGACCTTCTCCCATTCCTCCTCTGGATCATCCAGATGGTCATTGGCAAACTTCAGACGGGCCTGGACATGCGCTGGCTTGAGCAGGGGGACCTTGCATGCGCTGCAGGATTTTAATCCATGACGGCGTAGTGTGTTACTAATGGTTTTCTTTGAGACTGTGGTCCCAGCTCTCTTCAGGTCATTGACCAGGTCCTGCCGTGTAGTTCTGGGCTGATCCCTCACCTTCCTCATGATCATTGATGCCCCACGAGGTGAGATCTTGCATGGAGCCTCAGACCGAGGGTGATTGCGCGTCATCTTGAACTTCTTCCATTTTCGAATAATTGCGCCAACAGTTGTTGCCTTCTCACCAAGCTGCTTGCCTATTGTCCTGTAGCCCATCCCAGCCTTGTGCAGGTCTACAATTTTATCCCTGATGTCCTTACACAGCTCTCTGGTCTTGGCCATTGTGGAGAGGTTGGAGTCTGTTTGATTGAGTGTGTGGACAGGTGTCTTTTATACAGGTAATGAGTGGAGAACAGGAGGGCTTCTTAAAGAAAAACTAACAGGTCTGTGAGAGCCGGAATTCTTACTGGTTGGTAGGTGATCAAATACTTATGTCATGCAATAAAATGCAAATGAATTACTTAAAAATCATACAATGTGATTTTCTGGATTTTTTCACAGTTGAAGTGTACCTATGATATAAATTACAGACCTCTACATGCTTTGTAAGTAGGAAAACCTGCAAAATCGGCAGTGTATCAAATACTTGTTCTCCCCACTGTATATGGCTAATATTGCTATTCACTTCCATTTCAGGAAACATCCTTGATGGTATGAGAACCAATTGCTTTTGTTTTGCACCCAAGCAGTTTTCAAACTTTTCACATGTTGAAAACCAACTCGCAAAACATTTGTAGATGTAACCTCAGGGCAACATGGCTGTTAATAAAATGTCTTACTTACTGTGAGGGCTGAGTTGTGAGTCAGGGGTTGATGCTGGTGAACGCTTTGTATTGGGCCAATCTAAGGCTGTAGCTGTTGGTTTTTCTGTTGACACCTGTGTACCAGGCCAACGGGAGACTGTACTTGGCCAATGAGAGGTTCTCGAAGTGGAGTGTGATTCCTCAGAGGCTATAAGATAGAAGGGAATTTCAGTTATTGATGTTTGTGTGGTAAAGATACCCTAGTGTGCCATGACCCTACCGTTCTCATGGCATAATTTTAAACTAGTGAGAAAGTACCCACAGTGTGACTGTGCAGTGAAACCACAAATGTGCACACTTAACTTTCAATGTTCCTCAAATAGAACACTACAAGCAGAACTACATTTCAAATAAAGGCATACCAGTTATTTTAAATTCTTTGTTGGATATTTCCACCTTACTCTCAAGGAGGTCATCTGAGCTTTATGTCATAGTATTGTAGTATTTATAGTATATATACCCTGCTAAATTCAACCTCCCATAGCTTGAAAGTGTGAACAATGAACTTGGGACTTACGATTCTGTCCAATTTTTACGAAATTCATCAGAGAAGAATTGTGTAAGGCTGGATGGCGAACGATGCATTTCACTGTGACTCTCCTCTTGTGGGACTGAACATGCAAGATATCCAGGGAGGAATATGTGTTTTTTTCCAAAAGATACTGGGACTGAGGCTGAGCTAAATAACAAGAGAAAGGTTCAATTAACTTTTAACAAAGTGTCAAAATGTCATATGTAACAGAATGTCAACAACCATCATACTTATTCTTATAATACTGACCAGCACTGCCCTTTACAGGGAGAATACAGACATTTCACTTCCCTTTATTTTGGATGAGATAAAGTGGAATGTGTGGGGGATTTGTTTTCGCAGGGGAAGTCTATTACTGTTTTGAGGCATTTCCCTTCATTATACAGTATATCATCACAACATCCTCAGTCTCCTACTACTCCATTTTGACTTGTCTTGTGTTTTTATTTTCCACAATCCCTTAAAGTGGTTGTTATCATTGGTTAAATATATTGAATAATGTAAGTGGGGCGGCAGGTAGCCTGGAGGGTCGGAGCATTAGGCCAGTAAGCGAAAGGTTGCTGGATCGAATCCCCGAGCTGACAAGGTAAAAATCTGTCGTTCTGCTCCTGAGCAAGGCAGTTAACCCACTGTTCCCCGGGCGCCGAAGACATGAATGTCGATTAAGGCAGCCCTCTGCACCTCTCAGATTCAGAGGGGTTGGCTTAAATGCGGAAGACACATTTCAGTTGAATGCTTTCAGTTGTACAACTGACTAGGTATCTCCCTTTTAAGTGAATGGCAGGGGGGGCAGGGAAGCAAACCAAGGTCGCTGGTGTGAAAGGCAAACACCCTATGCATTGCGCCAATAGGGTTAACCCACTTGGTGTGAAATTGAAACGTTCCTCATTTTGCGAAGAATGCTACACTGCCCCCTCCGGATGGAAAAGGCAAGTCTCCGCGCTTCAATCTACCGTTAACCCCTTACACGTCTGGCCGTGCTTTCCGATGGCCTCACGGCCGCCATTCCACCTCTGTCACAAATATAGTGTCAGGGGTTATGCTCTGCCAGGAAGTCTTGTTAAGTGTTGATTGTGCACAGGTGTGGCAACCAGGGTGTGGCAGCTGGCAGAGCCGTGAGGCTGTTGGAGTTTGGTGGCCATGTGAACCTTTGGTTTGAATATTTAGTTTTTGGCATGCCATGTTTTGTTGTCCTTTTTGTATATACTATTATTTGTTGGTCATGCACCATTTTTTAACATAACTCACTTGGGCTGGCCAACCAAGGAGTCAAAACACACCCTTTAGCTAGGCCTAGGATCCTTAGAAATAGTAAGTGTATCAAAATCAGAAGGTTTCGATTTTAACATAATCCCTTGCCATGAAATCTACTAAGTGAATCTAGAATAAAGGTAACTTACCATCAATTTCTAACCCACTCCCCAAAAGCCATGAAATTTTGGGAGGATGGCTATTTCCCACTGCAGAACATTTGATGGTAGTCTTTCCATTGTGTTCTGTTATCTCCAATTTTGGCATACCTTGAGAATGACAAAAAGAGTGAGATTATGATTTTGGGATTCAACTTAATTAGTTGGAAGTGGGAATGGGGCAAGCACTCTACCTCCTGACATCTGCAAATATGTGTATGTGACCAATAACATTTGATTTGATCCAATATGAATATTCGTTCACACTTTATTTAGATAGATTATCTACAGATGGTCATACTATGTTGATAAGCAACTGCTTACTAAGGTTATGGTTAGGATAAGGGTTAGTGGATAATTAGTTGAAATGTTGTTGACAATTATTGAACATGTACAAACCATTTACTTAGGACTATCCACATAAAGTGTTTCCGAATATTCTACTAGCAACGGTCATCAAAATTGTTAAAAGGTTTTGAAAACAATTATCATAAATGCCACAGTTGAACAATGGTTGAAGATATTTTTTTTAATCCATCAGGTATTGAATGAATTATAGCACATAACATGTTTTACTGGCACGGCCAAATAATGAGTTCAGGTATTTGTGGTAATTCAGGTATTCAATTTGTAAAATGTCCCAGTTTTTTATTTTCTTAGAATGCACTCATATATACATTTTCTATTGGTATCAGGTATTTATTTTATATTGTGTTAAAATAAAGAAATCTTCATGTGCCTCATTTGCATAAACACACTGAGTGTATTTGCATATGTGAACACATTAAAATAAAGGGGTGGAAAGCAATCAATCCAGTGAGATTTAAGTGACAAGTGGATTTTGCACCACTCAAACACAGGAAATAGATGGCTGAAAAAGACACATCCTCAAGTGGGCGGGGCATTCGCGTTGACAATTCTACTCAGTAAAGACAAATGCTGTGTGCTTTCTTAATCACTATAGACAACAATGCTATGACAATATGTCATACTTACCCAAAACTGTCACGGTAACTGATTTCACTACAGGCACTTTTGTGTAATGTAAACATGTGTAGAGGCCTCCATCTTTGAAGGTGACATCAGACACACTGACTGAAAAATCGGACTCGGACAAGTTGATTATCTTGTAGCGCTTATTCCTCAGGGCTGTTAGTGAAGATAAGGAAGAGAGAATGCATGTCACATCATGACTCAACTACTTTAGTTCATAACAAAGATGTTACAATATGAGTAGGAACAAACATTTTTACTTGTATCATGTACAACTATTATTATTCTAGCCATACAGCTGTCAACATGTATTGCTCATTTAGTGGGCTTCCAGTCTACATTCAAATGGAGATACTGCTTCGTTTCTGTATATAAAATAAAATGAACGTCTGTATGTGGTATTATAATATCCTCACCCTTATGGTCATTGAAAAACATCACATGCCCGTTAGGATTCTTCCATTCCACGTGGCTCCTGTGGGCATTTCTAATGCGACACTTAATGGTTAGAGTCTCACCCTCCATCACGGTCATATGTTGCACTGCAACGGATCCTGCAATGGCAAATACCAATGAGTTAGTATAGGACATACTTTGATTGACATGATAGAATGTTCCAACATGATTGAAACATGAACATAATGAAACATGTTCACCCTAATTTTCAACAGCACTTTCCTCTTTCTTACAGTATTTTAACATAATATGATTATGGATGGACTGTATTGAAAAGCAATCATACAGAGGAGATTTAGGGGTCGTAGAATGATGAGTAAGTGGGCAGTGTAAATTATCTGGATAAGATCTGAGACAGACCCTTATACCAACCCCTCATTTCTCACAGCTCTGACTCATAGCACTATTCTACCACTCTGTAGGCCTCTTGTCTCAGACTCTGCCTCTGGGGGCCACAGAGGAAACTGAAGTAGACTGAGTTGCTATTGTCGGGCTTGAGGCTATGGGAGGTGTGACAAACAACAACATGCGGGGTGTGCATTTGCCCCTACACTGCACATAGGCCTACAGATTATGCAGCCAACTTTCACACAGCCTTCTACACGGCAACTGACAGGAAATCAAACATAGCGTGGTCAGTCACCATTCACATGAGGGGTGTGAAAGCGAAAGCAAGGGGCATGTGGTTTTCTTCACACTGTCTACGTGAGCGTCATGTGTTCCTTTTTCCTATGCTACTGCTATGACTAGTGGTAGGCCTACTGTATATGGAAAAATGAACTGTGGTGGCAAATTGAGACCGTTGGTGTTGGTGGGCTTGAAAAGTTTTGAAGGGTAACTGTTTTCATACATTGTGTGGGCTAAAATAATGTAACATAATAATAGGGTAATGCTATATAGCACCTACTGAAATGAAAGAAATTCCATGGGGATGGTCTATGGTGGTCCATGGAATTACTGTAATTTAGAAATAACCGTTGTGATTTTTAGAGCTGTCTTCAACGATTGAATTCCATATTCATATATTTAATGAGGTACAGTATATGAACCCCAATGAGAGCTGATGACAACCTATAATGGTTGAAACGTTGTGATAATAAACACATTACATTGCTGAGTCTTTTTGCCAATTTCCCAAATATACTGCATAACTAGACTCTTTTTGTTATCAATTTAAAAACCATGCTATATGATTAAAAAGTCACCAAATGACATTCAGAGATCCAAAGAATAATTTGTCAAACATATTTAAACAAGGCAACAATTAGTACACATTTTCACTGTGATACAATCCAAAGAGCATTTGATCATGTCTATTCTTTTTGTGTTGTCACTACTTGTCAGACTGCCAGAGAAACCACAAGATGGTTATCATACTATACTCTAGAAATAAGGCACGAGGGAGTGTGATATATGGCCAATATACCATGGCTAAGGGCTGTTCTTACTCGACGCAACGCAGAGTGCCTGGATACAGCACTTAGCCGTGGTATATTGGCCATATACCACAAACCCCTGAGTTGCCTTATTGCTATTATAAACTGGTTACCAACATAATTAGAACAGTATACCCATGGTATACGGTCTGATATACCACGGCTTTCAGCCAAATCAGCATTCAGTGCTCGAACCACCCAGATTATAAAATAGTATAGTATATACGCTATGTGACACTGAAAATAAACTGATTGCAGTGGCAGATTATTGAACATTTTTGGAAGATATTATTGTGTAATCAAACGTAGGGCACTGTGGTCAACAATGTCTTTCTGTGTTTCTCTAAGTATCCACCTGTATACATCATATGCTAGGCTGTATATCGATATACAACATTTCTCTCCAACCAGAGTACATTTTAATAACAACATTGATTTATCTCAATCTATTGGTAACATCATTCAGATGCACTTACAGTAGAGCAATTCACCTCCACAATTCTCATGAAAACAACTAAATGTGTCACAGCACCAGTATCAAGAAAAAAGCAGTTCCATTTTAATGTATCTGACATGCTGACAAAGATTGTGGAAACATTTACAATTTTAAAAATGTCTAAATATGAATACAGCAAACATATTGATTTGTGTTATCTTACAACAAAAACACATAACTCTGTCAATCTGTATTGTATAGGCCTACATGTACCCTGCCTGGGTACTTTGTACTTAATTGTCTCTGACACAATTACTTTCAGTGAAGTAGCCTACTCACCCCTTACAAACAAGACTAGGAAGCAAAGCTGCAGCTTTAGTGGCATCTTGACTGTCAGATTCAGATGTGGACTATCAGAGCCACTTCCTCTCTGAGGTGCCTTTATACACTACATACACGACAGCAAGGGGCCTTCCATGACATCACAGCAAAATTCATGGGGTTTCCACGCAACACTGAATACATTTACTTTCAAAGGTATTTCGGGTGATACCTTTAGAGGTTGTTGATCACATGGAATGAAAAATAATACAATGTTGATTGGATTATGAATTGACAAATGTTAAGAATGTCTATTTTCTAGTCTTTATGACATCTCTTGAACGTTATCACCATGCACCAATGTTGTAGCCTGGTAGAACCAGCCTGATCCCTGCGTTTACTATTCTATTTCACTTATAATACTATATCAGTCTGGGCTTTGTCCAATAGATGCAGGGTTGGAGGTTAATGTTATTATGGTGAATCATCGAAAGACTGGGTGTAGTAGTGAGAGTCTGCTGGATTCCAGCCCACTCTGGATGAAATAGTAGACCAGGTAGCCAAAAGGGCTTTAAAACTAGATTTAATTGGCATTCTTGCTCCACTTGGTAGAGGTGAGGCCAGATGTAAGATTAGAGACATTATTATAGATGTGTGGCAAAAGAGGTGGGACAACGAGCCTAAGATCTGGCATTTATATGCCCTCCAAAGAAAGGTTGGTGGACCAAAATTCAAAGGTCAGATTAGGAAGGAAGAGGTGGTGTTTGATCGGTTGGGCCAAGACATTGAACTCATTACATCTGGTTGGCAAGCATGTGAATAGTTTGTGTACAGTGTATGGTTGATGAAACAGTGAAGCATGTGTTGATGTATTGTTGTAGGTACCGGAATGTAAAAGAGAGGGAAAGATTGATGTGTATGGTTATTGAGGTTGTATGGGGGGTTGTAAGGGATTTTTTGGATGGGTTTGTTAGAAGTTAGTAAGGCTCTTTTTTTATTTTCTTAGTAGTACAGGAGTGGGTAGGAGGCTTTAGTTTTTCTTCATGTTTGTTTCTTTATTCATTTATTGTAGGTGGTAGCATGCACGTCTAACATTTGTTTGCGGACCGCCATAATACCATAGATGTAACGGCTGTCGTCGGTGGAAGAAGGTGAGGACCAAGGTGCAGCGTGGTAAGTGTTCATGATGTTTAATAATCATCAAAACTAAACACTTCATAACAAAATAACAAAGAAACAACTGTGCAGACACACAAAGACTGAAAATAACCACCCACAAAACCCAACAGAAAGCAGGCTACCTAAATATGGTTCCCAATCAGAGACAATGACTAACACCTGCCTCTGATTGAGAACCATATCAGGCCAAACACAGAAATAGAAAATCATAGAAAAACTAACAGACAACCCACCCAACTCACGCCCTGACCATACTACAACAAAAGACAAAACAAAGGAAACTAAGGTCAGAACGTGACAGTACCGCCCCCCCCAAGGTGCGGACTCCGGCCGCAAAACCTGAACCTATAGGGGGGGTGGTCTGGGTGGGCATCTGTCCGCGGTGGCGGCTCTGGCGCTTGACGTGGACCCCACTCCACCATAGTCCTAGTCCGCTTCTGTGGCCTCCTAGGAACGGCGACCCTCGCCGCCGACCTTGGCCTGGGAACCCTAATAAATGGGCCCACGGGACTGAGGGACGCCTCCGGACTGAGGGGCAGCTCCGGACTGAAAGGCAGCTCGGGACTGAAAGGCAGCTCGGGACTGAAAGGCAGCTCCGAACTGAAAGGTAGCTCCGGACTGAGGGGTAGCTCCGGACTGAGGGGTAGCGGCGGGCGGCTCTGGCGGCTCCTGACTGGTGGGCGGCTCTGGCGGCTCCTGACTGGCGGGCGGCTCTGGCGGCTCCTGACTGGCGGAAGGCTCCTGACTGGCGGGTGGCTCTGGCGGCTCCTGACTGGCGGGCGGCTCTGGCGGCTCCTGACTGGCGGGCGGCTCCTGACTGAAGGGCGGCTCCTGACTGGCGGGTGGCTCTGGCGGCTCCTGACTGGCGGGCGGCTCTGGCAGCTCCTGACTGGCGGGCGGCTCCTGACTGACGGGCGGCTCTGGCGGCTCCTGACTGGCGGGCAGCTCAGGCGGCTCCTGACTGGCGGGCGGCTCCGGACAGACGGGCGGCTCTGGCGGCGCTGGACAGACGGGCGGCTCAGGCGGCGCTGGACAGACGGGCGGCTCAGGCGGCGCTGGACAAACGGGCGGCTCAGGCGGCGCTGGACAGACGGGCGGCTCAGGCGGCGCTGGACAGACGGGCGGCTCAGGCGGCGCTGGACAGACAGGCGCACCTGTATGGAGGAGACGGAGAGACAGCCTGGTGTGTGGGGCTGCCACAGGACCCACCAGGCTGGGGAGACCTACCGGAGGCTTATAGGGGGGGGTCTGGGTGGGCATCTGTCCGCGGTGGCGGCTCTGGCGCTTGACGTGGACCCCACTCCACCATAGTCTTAGTCCGCTTCTGTGGCCTCCTAGGAACGGCGACCCTCGCCGCCGACCTTGGACTGGGAACCCTAATAAATGGGCCCACGGGACTGAGGGACGCCTCCGGACTGAGGGGCAGCTCCGGACTGAAAGGCAGCTCCGGACTGAAAGGCAGCTCCGGACTGAAAGGTAGCTCCGGACTGAGGGGTTGCTCCGGACTGAGGGGTAGCGGCGGGCGGCTCTGGCGGCTCCTGACTGGTGGGCGGCTCTGGCGGCTCCTGACTGGCGGGCGGCTCTGGCGGCTCCTGACTGGCGGGCGGCTCCTGACTGGCGGGTGGCTCTGGCGGCTCCTGACTGGCGGGCGGCTCTGGCGGCTCCTGACTGGAGGGCGGCTCTGGCGGCTCCTGACTGACGGGCGGCTCTGGCGGCTCCTGACTGGCGGGCGGCTCAGGCGGCTCCTGACTGGCGGGCGGCTCCGGACAGACGGGCGGCTCTGGCGGCACTGGACAGACGGGCGGCTCAGGCGGCGCTGGACAGACGGGCGGCTCAGGCGGCGCTGGACAGACGGGCGGCTCAGGCGGCGCTGGACAGACGGGCGGCTCAGGCGGCGCTGGACAGACGGGCGGCGCTGGACAGACGGGCGGCTCAGGCGGCGCTGGACAGACAGGCGCACCTGTAGGGAGGAGACGGAGAGACAGCCTGGTGCGTGGGGCTGCCACAGGACCCACCAGGCTGGGGAGACCTACAGGAGGCTTGGTGTTAGGAGGAGGCACCTGAAGGACCGGGCTGTGGGGGAGCACTGGAGCGCAGCCTTGGCACCACTCCCCCAGGCTGGATAACTACTCTAGCCCGGACCCTCCAGAGTGCAGGCACAGGTTGAACCGGGCTGTGGGTGAGAACTGGAGATCTAGTGCCTACTACACGCACCTCTCCCTTAGGCTCCACTCCCACATTTGCCCGGCACGAGCGGAGCGCAGGCATAGGACGCACTGCACCCTCCCAGCGCCCCGGAGACACAGCACGCAGAGCCGGCGCAGGATACCCTGGACCGAAACGGCGTACCGGAGACCAGACACGCTGAGCAGGCACAATACGCCCCGGCTGGATGCCCACACTCGCATGACACTTTCGGGGGGCTGCCCTATAGCACACCGGGCTATGGGCACGTACTGGCGACACCGTGCGCTTCACCGCATAACACGGTGCCTGACCAGTAACGCGCTGCTTATAATAAGCACGAGGAGTGAGCTCAGGTCTGCTACCTGGGGCTGCCTCTCGTACCTGTCGCGCTGCCGTGCTGCCTCCTCATATCGCTGCCGCTCAGCTTTCGCTGCCTCCAGCTCTGCTTTGGGGCGGCGATATTCCCCAGCCTGTGCCCAGGGTCCTTCTCCGTTTAAAATCTCCTCCCATGTCCTGGAGTCCTGAGATTTCGGCCGCTGCTGCTGCTGCTTGGTCCTTTTTTGGTGGGTGGTTCTGTAACGGCTGTCGTCGGTGGAAGAAGGTGAGGACCAAGGTGCAGCGTGGTAAGTGTTCATGATGTTTAATAATCATCAAAACAGAACACTGAATAACAAAATAACAAAGAAACAACCGAAAACTGTTCTGTCTGGTGCAGACACACAAAGACTGAAAATAACCACCCACAAAACCCAACAGAAAACAGGCTACCTAAATATGGTTCCCAATCAGGGACAACGATTGACAGCTGCCTCTGATTGAGAATCATATCAGGCCAAACACAGAAATAGAAAATCATAGAAAAACTAACATAGACAACCCAACTCACGCCCTGACCATACTGAAACAAAAGACAAAACAAAGGAACTAAGGTCAGAACGTGACAATAGAAGACTAGATGCAGCGTTTTGGAATAGAGCGCAATAGTAATGGAGTCTTTTTGTAGGCACTAACTCCGCCATGGTTTGTAGGAAAAAACCTATGGGAAAATTTAGTTTTTGGGGGATAAACGCCGAAAATAAGGTTTGTGGTAAACACAAGCTTAGATCTTATACGTTTTGTTCTATGAGATAATCTTCATCAGCTAACATTACTTTTTGTTAATTTTGAAGCATGTATTTTACACAAAGCACAAAGGATTCATAATTCATAAAGGTCATGTTAACTGACTGATATTATCTCAGAGAACAAAACGCAGGGAAACAGGGAAACTTAAATCAGTTTAACCAAATTTCTATCAGCATGTTAAATGTGCAACCAGAGGGAAAACAATTCTAGACAACCTTTACTCCACACACAGAGACGGGTACAAAGCTCTCCCTCGCCCTCCATTTGCAAATCTGACCATAATTCTATCCTCCTGATTCCTGCTGACAAGCAAAAACTAAAGCAGGAAGCACCAGTGACTCGGTCTATAAAAAAGTGGTCAGATAAAGCAGATGCTAAACTACAAGACTGTTTTGCTAGCACAGACTGGAATACATTCCGGAATTCTTCCGATGGCATTGAGGAGTACACCACATCAGTCACTGGCTTTATCAATAAGTGCATCGAGGACGTCGTCCCCACAGTGACTGTACGTACATACCCCAACCAGAAGCCATGGATTACAGGCAACATTCGCACTGAGCTAAAGAGTAGAGCTGCCGCTTTCAACGAGTGGGACTCTAACCCGGAAGCTTATAAGAAATCACGCTATACCCTCCGACGAACCATCAAACAGGCAAAGCGTCAATACAGGACTAAGATTAAATCATACTACACCAGCTCCGACGCTCTTCGGCTATGGCAGGGCTTGCAAACTATTACAGACTACAAAGGGAAGCATAGCTGAGAGCTGCCCAGTGACACGAGCCTACCAGACAAGCTAAATAACTTCTATGCTCGCTTCGAGGCAAGTAACACTAAAACATGCATGAGAGCATCAGCTGTTGCGGACGACTGTGTGTTCACGCTCTACCTTGGCCGATGTGAGGTAAGACCTTTAAACAGGTCAACATTAGGCCGCAGGACACGTACTCCGAGCATGCGCTGACCAACTAGCAAGTGTCTTCACTGACATTTTCAACCTCTCTCTGTCTGAGTCTGTAATACCAACATGTTTCAAGCAGACCACCATAGTCCCTGTGCCCAATAACACTAAGGTAACCTGCCTAAATGACTACCAACCCGTAGCACTCACGTCCGTAGCCAGAAAATGCTTTGAAAGGCTGGTCATGGTTCACATCAACACCATTATCCCAGAAACCCTAGACCCACTCCAATCTGCATACCGCACCAAAAGATCTACAGATGATGCAATCTCTATTGCTCTCCACACTGCCATTTCACACCTGGACAAAAGGAACACCTATGTGAGAATGCTATTCATTGTCTACAGATCAGCATTCAACATAGTGCCCTCAAAGCTCATCACTGAGCTAAGGACCGTGGGACTAAACACCTCCCTCTGCAACTGGATCCTGGTCTTCCTGACTGGCTGCCCCCAGGTGGTAAGGGTAGGTAACAACACATCCGCGACGCTGATCCTCAACACAGGGGCCCCTCAGGGGTGCGTGCTCAGTCCCCTCCTGTACTCTCTGTTTACTCATGAATGTACGGCCAGGCACTACTCCAACACCATTATTAAGTTTGCTGATGACTCAACAGTGGTAGGCCTGATCACCAACAACGATGAGACAGCCTATAGGGAGGAGGTCAGAGACCTGACCATGTGGTGCAAGGACAACAACCTCTCCCTCAACGTGATCAAGACAAAGGAGATGATTGTGGTCTACAGGAAAAGGAGGACTGAGCACGCCACCATTCTCATTGACGGGGCTGTAGTGGAGCAGGTTGAGAGCTTCAAGTTCCTTTCGTCCACATCACCAACAAACTAACATGGTCAAAGCACACCAAGACAGTCATGAAGAGGGCACGACAAAACTTGTTCTCCCTCAGGAGACTGAAAAATTTTGGCATCAAATCCTCAAAAGGTTTTACAGCTGCACCATCAAGAGCATCCTGACGGGTTGCATCACTGCCTGGTATGGCAACTGCTCGGCCTCCGACCGCAAGGCACTACAGAGGGTAGTGCGAACAACCCAGTACATCACCGGGGCAAAGCTTCCTGCCATCCAGGACCTCTATACCAGGCGGTGTCAGAGGAAGGCCCTAAAAATTGTCAAAGACTACAGCCACCCTAGTCATAGACTGTTCTCTCTGCTACCGCATGGCAAGCGGTATCGGAGCACCAAGTCTAGGTCCAAGAGGCTTTCAAACAGCTTCTACCCCCAAACCATAAGACTCCTGAACAGCTAATCAAATGGCTACCCAGACTATTTGCATTGCCCCCCGCCCCCCTCTTCTACGCTGCTGCTACTCTGTTATTATTTATGCATAGTCACTTTAATAACTCGACCTACATGTACATATTACCTCGACACCGCTGCCCCCGCACATTGACTCTGTACCGGTACCCCCTGTATATAGCCGCGCTATTGTTAATTACTGCTGCTCTTTAATTATTTGTTATTCTTATCTCTTACTTCTTTTTATAGGTATTTTCTTAAAACTGCATTGTTGGTTAAGGGCTTGTAAGTAAGCATTTCACTGTAAGGTCTACCTATACCTGTTGTATTCGGCGCATGTGACAAATCATTTTTATTTTTATTTTATTTGTATAAGATCTCCTAAGCCTGTGTTAACCTCAGACCTTATTTTCAGCGTTTATCCCAAAACCCTGTTCTTTCCCCATAGGAATGGCTGAACGAACCATATGTAAGATTAATTAAAAGTTAAAGAGCAGCAGAATAGTGAGCAGATATATATATTTTTTTTCTTTACATGGGCATTGCGCCATGGCCACCACTGACAAAATCCATTCCATAACCATCTGCATTTGTGATAAGAACTGATTTTGTTGGGTCCCCACTTACATTGCATGAAATTGGCACGTTGGTGCACATTAAGAACACACAGCTTAGATATTCCCACCCCTTCCACCTCATCGCAAGTGAGCTGATGTTAGAGAAGTAAATTGCCGAACCTGACGCACGGGATGGAAAAAGCCAGAGACAGTTTTTACAAACCGAAATTGCCAACTAATGTGTGTTTGATAATAGTGCCAGGCGAAAATAAAGCCCTCAGGCTCAGACGGTTTCAATGAGGAATGACAGACTGATCTGTGAAGAGAAATGGTGAACGGAATGGTGGCTATACCAATGTTGTACAGTGACTACTGTTGTTTGAGGTCTATAGGATGTAGGATGAGGTTCACAGCTCTACAACATACAAATAGAATGAATCTGCAAATCATTTATAATTTCCTTTTAGTACAATTTCAAATCAAAAAAGAAAAGCTAGCAGAACATTTAAATGTTTAACACAAACACCCACTTCCAAATTGAGCGTTTGCCCCACCCCCTAGACATGGGTGTTTGTGTAGGCTCAATCTAAAAGTTCCACAGAGGCAATCAAGGATGAGCTATTACAATATCTGTCCAATCCTTTCAGAACTATACGTGCTTTGGAAGTAGGGTATGGGGGTTGATTTAGAATTTTGTAAGAATATAGTCAAGAGCATTTTCTAGACTAAAGCCTCAAATAGAAGGCTACAATCACATCTATCTCTTCAGCTCAGTGTTCTATGATGGCATCTAGTGGAGAAACTTCATGAAATGAAATCTGGTGGTTGATACTGCATCTTGCATCAATAATAGAGTACCACAATATGAGTCATAATACCCATAAAACCTAGCGGTCAAACAGGGAAACGGTTCCAATCATTTCCCCACCATTCATTATGGGGATTTTAGAAACACTTAAAATAAGGTCTGTGTTCCGTGTAGGCTTACCCTGGCGTGACGTTTTGATAACCGCGTAACGACAGGGTAAGCCTACATGAAACATAGCCCTTATTTAAAGTGTTTCTAAAATCGCCTATGGGAAAAATGTATGGTGGAAAAACGATTGGAACCATTTCCCTGTTTGACAGCTAGGTTTTATGGGTATTATGACACCTGTGGAAGTTAATTTGCCCCAAAACCACAGAGTCGCTGGTTTGATCCCCCTTCAATTTCTACACTGATGACAGCAGTAGGATAGTCCCACAGGCCTTTGAAGAAAGTTCCCGTTTGCTTTTGTGCATGGGACTCTTCTAGAGAGAGTGGGAATTGTGTAGCTTTCTGTGTAGTTCCTCATATACTCTATAATGGGAGTATCGGCACAGGCAGTGCAACTGTCAAAAGACTGATGAAATAGGTTGGTTAAAGGTTGACATACAGAGCCACCAGTAACATGTGACATTGTTACATTTCCTTCCTGGGAACATTTAGCCTAGATGTAGGGCAGCAGGTAGCTTAGTGGTTAGAGTGTTGGGCCAGTAAAAGGTTGCTAGATCGAATCCCCAAGCTGACATGTCAAAATCTGTCGTTCTGCACCTGAACAAGGCAGTTAACCCACTGTTCCTAGGCTGTCATTGTAAGTAAGAATTAGTTCTTAACTGACTTGCCTAGTTAAATAAAGGTTAAATAAAACATTTAAATTAGTGGGGGCTGCTGAGGGGAAGATGGCTCATAATAATGGCTGGAACGGAATCAATGTGTTTGATGCCACTCCATTACAGCCATTATTATTAGTAGTAGCCTCCACTGATGTAAATGTAGTTGTATATTGGCAGATATAAAAGCACAGTTCAAACTATATTTCTGAGACTCAGATTTCAGTGGGTCAGTCCCAGTTAATTGATTAGGAAAGGTGTAGAACATTATCTTGCTATTTCCGGGGCTATATAAATATTCTCTCGACCTACGTTTTTCCCCCCAGGGAATTTATGTAACGCACGAGCTAAACTTCATCCAATCAGAGTTCAATGCGTTGAGGGAAAGCGTAAAGAAAAATGTAACTGATCCTAGTACTGGTTGATTCCTTACATGGCCATATAACGTATTCCGCAATGAACAATAGTGGCTATATTCTGATTGTAGATCAGTTTCAGTGTGCTAGAACATACTAGAAGTGCAACATTTATTTTCACCGGCAGGTGAGGAGTTATTGGAAGAAGATATATAGAGGTAGAGGCTACGTCTCATTCATCGGGTTGCGGAGACTGCGAACAGCTTTCATTCCGAATTGCGTCCATCATATCCAGGTAATTAAAACAACAAAATGTTAATCTGGTATATCCTACATCTTTGTCAGTTATAGGCATATGTAATGTGACGTTTCCTACAATTGTTTATTGGCTACCCATATTCACTTTTGTATCAGTGTTTTCTTATAATTAGAATCCACATGTATATACCTATTTGTTGATTTAAGATAATTTGATGTCTACATTGTTGTATTCACTTGTGGGTCTATTCAACCATTCTCCGAGACGACAGCTAAGAGATGCCAGAGCAGTCTCTAGAAAATGTAATAGGGTACCGGTGAAATGGCCGCAATTAATTGATATGCGCATGGATGCGGAGCCAGCTGTACTGCAGTACTTACTGCGTTGTCCTTCAGAATCCCGGGTGGGGGAGGGTATAAAACGGTCGTGACTTGCGACAGATGAAATTTACCACTGAAATAGCGCGAGAGTTTGGACTGGATGTTTTGAAACCAGCCAGCAATTTGGCGCTTTCCGTTGCTATGGCAATAGAGTCCCTCTATTGCAGCTCTAAGCTGATCGAGGACCACATTCATTAGTAATTAGGTCCTCAATCAGCTTAGAGCTGCCCTAGAGCAGAGGTTCCCAAACTTTTTATACCCCTTCAAACATTCAACCTCCAGCTGCGTACCCCCTCTAGTACCAGGGTCAGCGCACTCTCAAATGTGTTTTTTTGCCATTGTTGTAAGCCTGCCACACACACTATATGATACATTTATTAAACATAAGAATTAGTGTGAGTTGTTGTCACAACCCGGCTTGTGGGAAGTGACAAAGAGCTCTTATAGGACCAGGGCACAAATAATAATATAATAATAATCAATAATTTTTCCATCTTACATATAAAACCTTATTTGTTCATCGAAGATTGTGAATAACTCACCACAGGTTAATGAGAAGGGTGTGCTTGAAAGGATGCACATAACTCTGCATTGTTGGGTTGTATTAGAGAGGGTCTCAATCTTAAATCATTTCCCACACATAGTCTGTGCCTGTATTTAGTTTTCATGTTAGTATGGGCCGAGAATCCACTCTCACATAGGTACATGGTTGCAAAGGGCATCAGTGTCTTAACAGCACGACTTGCCAAGGCAGGATACTCTGAGCGCAGCCCAATCCAGAAATCTGGCAGTGGCTTCTGATTAAATTCAATTTTCACAGAACCGCTTGTTGCAATTTCGATGAGGCTCTCTTGTTCAGATATCGGTAAGTGGACTGGAGGCAGTGCATGAACGGGATAACGAATCCAGTTGTTTGTGTCGTCCGTTTTTGGAAAGTACCTGTGTAATTGCACACCCAGCTCACTCAGGTGCTTCGCTATATCACATTTGACATTGTCCGTAAGCTTGAGTTCATTTGCACACAAAAAAATCATACAATGATGGAAATACCTGTGTGTTCTCCTTGTTAATGCATACAGAGAATAGCTCCAACTTCTTAATCATAGTCTCAATTTTGTCCCGCACAATGAATATAGCTGCAGAGAGTCCCTGTAATCCTAGATTCAGATCATTCAGGCGAGAAAAAAACATCACCCAGATAGGCCAGTCGTGTGAGAAACTCGTCATCATGCAAGTGGTCAGACAAGTGAAAATTATGGTCAGTAAAGAAAACTTTAAGCTCGTCTCTCAATTCAAAAAAACGTGTCAATACTTTGCCCCTTGATAACCAGCGCACTTCTAAATGTTGTAAAAGCGTTACATGGTTGCTGCCCATATCATTGCATAGTGCAGAAAATACATGAGAGTTCAGGGGCCTTGCTTTAACAAAGATAATAATTTTCACTGTAGTGTCCAAAACATCTTTCAAGCTGTCAGGCATTCCACTATGTCTCCCTGTCATGGCTTTTGTGCCATCAGTACAGATACCAACACATATTGACCACCAAAGTCCATTTTATGTCACAAAGCTGTCCAGTACTTAAAAAATATCCACTCCTGTTGTCCTGGTTTCCAGTGGTTTGCAGAAGAGGATGTCTTCCTTAATTGACCCCCCATAAACGTAATGGACATATACCAGGAGCTGTGCCAGGCCCGCTACATCTGTTGACTCTTCCAGCTGTAACGCACAGAATACCCCTCAATCAGCCTCCCGAGAAATTATCTTCAGCGAGACTGGGGGTCGGCAGGGCCTTAAGGCCTAATGGGGCTCCGCTCCACTCATAGAACTGGAGTTACAACTCCGGTAACTATCGTTCTATTGTGGAGCTCCGCCACATAGGGGAGCTCAACGCTCCAAAATGTGCTCCCTGCCGAGCCTAACTCTTCCCACTTAATGAACAGGTCGGGCCCAGCAATGGCTGCGACCAAATCCCGCAGTACTGTAACACACTGTGAAAACAGACTGTCACAATGTACTGCGTCCTCGGTCTAATCCGCCCTACTCAGTCTAAAGGCATAGCCAATGACTAGTGGGCAGAATAACATAATGAGTCATACTAATCTGTACCAGCAGATAGATGAGCTCAAAACTGTCAATACTAAAGATTAGTCTAAAAGTACTGTAACACCAGTTACAGAAACTATATCCCTAATCCTTCCGCCCAAACACAGTCATAGACTTGTGGGCAGGATACAACACATGGCTCTACTGTGCTACACCCTCAGCCAGGAGTCATGTCATGTAGTTATTCTAATAGGAGAAAGCGGACCTGATGGAAACCCTGTCCATTGATCCTGCGTTTCCCGCCTTAGTTCTCGCCTTCCTACCAGCAAAGCTGAGTATAGGCTAAACCAATTTAGAAGACCTACTCACTGATTTCTCAGTGTAACCCGCCACACTCAATCCACAGCCAAAGCCAATGATTCGTGGGCAGATAATAGAATATGGGCCACCTACTCTGCCTCAGCAGATAGATGATACCTCAATATTCTATCAAATTTAGTGACCGGTTTAATAGTAAAGTAATACTAGTTACAGCACTATTTCCCTCATCACTCCTCCCCAACACAGTGATACACTGGTGGGCAGTTTCAACATTCCCTGTTGTACTGACAGTGTCAGACAAAGGTCATGTCACACGTCTCTCTCTTTGACAAAAAGAGCAGACCTAATGGGAAACCTGCCGTCCTGATCGTCCTGCATCTTTTCTAAATTCAAGTTTTCACTTCAGCCATGCTGAGTACAGAACGAGCTAGAGAGTTATACGACATGTCTAACAGGTAGAATCGGATAAAAGGAGACAGTGACGCCCACGGCGCCGCTGCACAAATATCCTCTACCCCTGTTCCTCTAAAAAAGGGCCGTAGACGCCGCTACTCCACGAGTTGAGTGGGCTCTTATTCCCTGAGGCAGTGGCCACCCTGCCGCCTCATAAGCCATCTCATTGCCTTCACAAAGCCAATGAGACAGCCGCTGTTTTGAAAGTGGTCTATCCAGTGTACTAGCACTGTGACACACAAATAGCTGAAGCGATGACCTAATCGTTGCTGTGCGTTACACGTAGCACGCCAAGGCGCGCACCGGGCACAGGCGATGAAGCCTCTCCTCTCTCCGCTCCACATGGGGAGGGGGGGAGAAGGCCCACAGCTCAACGGTCTGTGACCTATAAAATCTCTTAATAACCTTCGGAATAAATGCAGGGTTAGGACGTAACACCGCTCTGCTCAGATCGCCGTTAATGGCAAGGCAGTCGGGTCTCGTCGAAAGAGCACCCAAATCACTGACGCGCTTGGCCGTAGTCAAAGCAAGCAACAGTGCCGTCTTCAGAGAACATCTTGAGGGGGATTTGATTCAGTGGCTCGAACGGCGTCTCGCAGAACGCCTCGAGTACCAAAGTTAAATCCCACTGGGGCAGCGTGGCTCTAGGCATTGGCCTAAGCCGCTGCGTTCCCAATAGAAACCATTTCAATAGAGGGTGACAGAAGACGGTGTCTATGCCAAACCTCTCATGACAAGCTGAAATCGCTGCCGCGAACACCTTAATAGTGGTCGGTGAGCGCTGCTTGTCAAACATGAACTGTAGGAAAGAGAGCACGCCCTTGACATGACAGCACACGGTGTACACATTCTCTGTGGCATTTTTTTTTTTCAACCTTGGTCAGTAGAGTGGAGTTTTCCAGAGAAAAATCCAGACACTTCCCAACATCCTCGTCTTCTCTAGAAGCGCCGTCATCATATGACGCCTCAGAACCTGAGGCTAACACAGACATGGCGTCCTCTGGAGGGAGATCTACCCTGAAATGCCCACCGCTGCTTCCTCTCCTTTAAGAAAGGAGGGCGCAGCTAGGGCATTTCGGTGGATCTGTGAGGCCGCCCCTAGCGCGCTGTGAACCTAAGCACACGAAACATACAGTGGGGCAAAAAAGTATTTAGTCAGCCACCAATTGTGCAAGTTCTCCCACTTAAAAAGATGAGAGAGGCCTGTAATTTTCATCATAGGTACACTTCAACTATGACAGACAAAATGAGAAAGAAAAATCCAGAAAATCACATTGTATGATTTTTAATGAATTTATTTGCAAATTATGGTGGAAAATAAGTATTTGGTCAATAACAAAAGTTTATCTCAATACTTTGTTATATACCCTTTGTTGACAATGACAGAGGTCAAACGTTTTCTGTACGTCTTCACAAGGTTTTCACACACTGTTGCTGGTATTTTGGCCCATTCCTCCATGCAGATCTCCTCTAGAGCAGTGATGTTTTAGGGCTGTTGCTGGGCAACACGGACTTTCAACTCCCTCCAAAGATTTTCTATGGGGTTGAGATCTGGAGACTGGCTAGGCCACTCCAGGACCTTGAAATGCTTCTTACGAAGCCACTCCTTCGTTGCCCGGGCGGTGTGTTTGGGATCATTGTCATGCTGAAAGACCCAGCCACGTTTCATCTTCAATGCCCTTGCTGATGGAAGGAGGTTTTCACTCAAAATCTCACGATACATGGCCCCATTCATTCTTTCCTTTACACGGATCAGTCGTCCTGGTCCCTTTGCAGAAAAACAGCCCCAAAGCATGATGTTTCCACCCCCATGCTTCACAGTAGGTATGGTGTTCTTTGGATGCGACTCAGCATTCTTTGTTCTCCAAACACGACGAGTTGAGTTTCTACCAAAAAGTTATATTTTGGTTTCATCTGACCATATGACATTCTCCCAATCTTCTTCTGGATCATCCAAATGCTCTCTAGCAAACTTCAGACGGGCCTGGACATGTACTGGCTTAAGCAGGGGGACACGTCTGGCACTGCAGGATTTGAGTCCCTGGCGGCGTAGTGTGTTACTGATGGTAGGCTTTGTTACTTTGGTCCCAGCTCTCTGCAGGTCATTAACTAGGACCGTGTGGTTCTGGGATTTTTGCTCACCGTTCTTGTGATCATTTTGACCCCACGGGGTGAGATCTTGCGTGGAGCCCCAGATCGAGGGAGATTATCAGTGGTCTTGTATGTCTTCCATTTCCTAATAATTGCTCCCAGTTGATTTCTTCAAACCAAGCTGCTTACCTATTGCAGATTCAGTCTTCCCAGCCTGGTGCAGGTCTACAATTTTGTTTCTGGTGTCCTTTGACAGCTCTTTGGTCTTGGCCATAGTGGAGTTTGGAGTGTGACTGTTTGAGGTTGTGGACAGGTGTCTTTTATACTGATAACAAGTTCAAACAGGTGCCATTAATACAGGTAACGAGTGGAGGACAGAGGAGCCTCTTAAAGAAGAAGTTACAGGTCTGTGAGAGCCAGAAATCTTGCTTGTTTGTAGGTGACCAAATACTTATTTTCCACCATAATTTGCAAATAAATTCATAAAAAATCCTACAATGTGATTTTCTGAATTTTTTCCCTCATTTTGTCTGTCATAGTTGAAGTGTACCTATGATGGAAATTACAGGCCTCTCTCATCTTTTTAAGTGGGAAAACTTGCACAATTGGTGGCTGACTAAATACTTTTTTGTCCCACTAAGTCGTGCAGGTCCATAGCCGCCATAGTGGAGCAGCGACACTGAGCTCTTAAAAGAGCTTTTGGTGTGGAAAATGCGTGCTCATTGAAGGACGATGTCGAGACCAGGAGCTCGACAGCGGGTTCATCCTGAGACTTCTCTCTTCTCTTCTAGGCTTCTTCAGGCCAGTCCTGTCGATGAAGATAATGGTAGGCTGATTGAGGGGAGGCGTCCCCTTATATAGGTACACCTGTACTCCTATTGGCTGCAGGTGTGTGCATAATTTCTCAGGTTATTCACTGCCTAGGCAGCGGGGTAAACCACAAGGAGCAGAGCTCCCCTATGGGGCGGAGCTCCACGATATAGAACATCTCCTGCCATGTCACTGATGTGTCGTGAAACAGTGTTGTTTGATGAAGGCATTGTCTGTATAGTTTTTTGGGCCTTTTCCCCCAGCATTGTCCCAGCCATATCCGGGGCAGCAGGAAGAATTAAGTCCTCCAAATAGTATGGGACTTGCCTGTCCTAGCCACTCGGTAGCTCACCATATAGGACGCTACTAGCCCCTTCTTATTAATGGTATCTGTTGCTTTTATGCATGTCTTACTACTCGAAGGTTGTCTTTATTGTCACTCCAAAAACTCCTGTGGCTTAATTTTCAAATTGTCATGTTTTGTTTCTAAATGTCTGCGCAATAGTGAAGGTTTCCAGCGAGAGAGTAACACTTAATGTGATTGGATGTTAATTATTTGACTAGGCTACCTGTATTTGACATTGTGTTGTTATTTCGCTGAACACTAGATTTTATTTTTGGCAATGAAACGAGGCTACTCAGGCAAGAAAAAAAAAACACCCAAATGTTTAAAAAAATAAATGTGAATCACATTTTTATTTGGCTTACCCCGACGGCATTGGGCGTACCCCAGTTTGGGAATACCTGCCCTAGAGGCACCAGAACATCCCATTTAAGAACATTTTGAAGATTGTTCCACAAATAAGGTGCAAGAAAACAGAAAGCTGATTTACCTAACTCAGTAGAGACAGAATTTTCAGAGTTAGCCATCCCTGAGACCAGGTGTGGTAATTCTTATGTCTAAAGTTTAGTAATGATGTTAGGTACAGTGGGACTTTTTGCAAAAGGTCTTTATAAATGCCAAAATGGTAATGTATCAACCTACGTGACATCAAAGAGGGCCAATCAACTACTAACATTGTCACCGTAATAAAATGTAGTGCGCTATGATAAACTGCATCTAACCGCTTTAATGAAGTGGCAGCTGCATTCATATAGATGTCGCCATGGTCTAGGACCGAGAGGAACGTTGACTGAATAATCTGCGTTCTATTATTTAGCGAAAGGCAGGACCTATTTCTATAGAATAAGCCCATTTTTATTCTCCGCTTCTTAACTAACTCATCAATATGCTTTTTAAAAGACAGCTTTTCACCTATCAATACTGTATGCCAAGATATTTGCAAGCATGGACACGATCAAGTACATATGGTTAAATCAGACTTATTTTTATGCGCTCTAGAGAACAACATATACTTAGTTTTACCTGCATTCAGTACTAATTTCAGGTCAATAAAGCTTTTCTGTAATACAATGATGACAGACTGTAGTTCAGCTAGAGCCTGGTCAACTGTGGGGGCAAAAGCATACACAACAGTATCATCGGCATACAAGTGCAGGCTACATTTTTTTTAACATTCGATATTCTTAATGTAAATAGTAAAAAGTACAGGACCCAGAATCGACCCCTGCGGGACACCTTTCGTAATATCCAGGAAACCTGTTTGAACACCGTCAGTAGATATACATTGATTTCCATCTGTCAAGTAATTTTAAAACCAGTTACATGCAGCCTGGTCTAGACCAATTGAGGAAAGCATCTCAATTAGCAGTGACTGATCAACAGTATCGAAAGCCAATGAAGAGGGCAGCACAATGTTGCCTTTATACTTTTAACTATAGACTCCTCATTCATCTGTAATGACAGCTAGGTAGTATTCATATGGGATGTAAGTGACATGCCAATTTAGCTAACGTCACTGCCATCAGGAAGCACGATGACAAGCTGGTGGGAATGACTAATTCACCGGTGTTGTATCGAGGTGCTTGCCGACGTGAGCGCTTCCTACTAGGTAGCAGTATTTACGTTGTTGCCGGTGGCTGCTAAAGGCGTCCGTATGCTTCCCAGACTAAATAATTTCCGCATACATATGAAGATATTTTGTGATGTTTTTGTTCGTTTTGGACTTCGGCAAAAATAATGTTGAGGCAAGCCGAAGTCTGTAGACAAATCCTACGCTTCCTCATCAGCGATTGGTCAAAAGTAGCGATTCTTTAATGAAGTGCCTGTTGTCATTCAACAAGAGACGACTCGATCTCATGCACATTTCTTCACTTGAGAAATACTGCACCAATCAACCTCAGATGAAAAATTGCACAACTAAGATCTCGACAAAAACGTCAAAATGAATGACAGAGTTCTTCAGTTATCTTCATTTAATGACTATTTTGAGTAAGTGTCTACTGGCTTTTCTCGTAATTCAAGCGAAGGTCTTTTAAAGGAGTATGCGAGCACACTCATTCGGCTAGTTGAGCTCGGCTAGACGCTAGCCAAACTGAAGTATGCTGACAACGTTGCCAATTTTCTTCCCTCCCGTGGTTTGATAAAAAGTAGGATACTACCCTATACAAGAAATAACTAATACCGATAACCATGTAGATGTCAAGAATGAACGGTAACAACAAGCACTGCGGTCCAGCAACGGTGTGGGAAGTAGTTGGGCTAGAGTAGCCAATATCAGGTTGACAGTCACAGTAAGCACACTCAGGGCCGGCCCGCCCATTAGGCAGGATTACGCGGCCGCCTAATTGACACACAAAACCTCACATAATTCTGCCCAAAAACAATGACCATTTCTCTCAACCAGTGGTATATAGGATTTTTAGGGGAGCGCTGATGCCGCCCTTTGATGAACAGTACCCACTTTGTCAATCAGGCTAATCACAACTGCAGTCCAGGAGTTTCACCGTGTGTGCTAAATTTGTCATGATCAGTGGTTTCCAGTTTGTATCTGTCAATTTTTGATGAGCTGATCATAGCGAAAAATAATATACTACTGCATTTCCTGCTGTAGGCTAAACACATTGCAAATAGAGTACCACAGTATGAATCATAATACCCATAAAACCTAGTGGTCAAACAAGGAAATGGTTCCAATTGTTTTTCCACCATACATTTTTCCCCGTAGGGGAGTTTAGAAACACTTAAAATAAGGACTGTGTTTCATGTAGGCTTACCCTGGCGTGATGTTTTGATAATCGTATAAATCTCTCCAAGACAAGGTGACTTATCAATATATTAGCCTGCATTTTTACATTTACATTTTATTCATTGAGAGCGACTTACATTAGTGAGTGCATACATTTGAATACTTTTTTCGTACTGGTCCCACATGGGAATCGAAACCACAACGGTGGTGCTGTGAGCGCCATGCTTTACCAACTGAGCTACACAGGACTGAACAAATTGGCTATATTTCTTTAAGTTGACAATTCTGGGAACTGTCTTGTGCAAGTTTTAAATTGACACAATACCTGTTAGCAAAGGTGTCAGCTAGAGATGACGTGCAGGAGCTTGCAGGGATTTTTTAGTCTTGCATGATGTCTACTTTGATGCTAATTAGCATTTTTGAATCTGAGAGAAAATAGATTTACATGGTTATCAAAACGACATGCCAGACTAAGCCTACACGAAACACTGACTTTTTTTCCTAAAATTCCCTATGGGAAAAATGTATGGTGGAAAAACAATTGGAACCGTTTCACTCTTTGACCCCTAGGTTTTATGGGTATTATGACACCTCCACTGTAGAGTTCTATAGGCTCAGGATACAGTGGCTTGTGAAAGTATTCACCCCTCTGGGCATTTTCCCTATTTTGTTGCTTTACAACCTGGAATTAAAATAGATTTTTTGGGGGGTTTGTATCATTTGATTTACACAACATGCCTACCACTTTGAAGATGCAAAATATTTTTTATTGTGGAACAAACAAGAAATAAGACAAAAAAAACAGAACTTGAGCGTGCATAACTATTCACCCCCCCCCCCAAAAGTCAATACTTCGTAGAGCCACCTTTTGCAGCAATTACAGCTGCAAGTCTCTTGGGGTATGTCTCTATCAGCTTGGTACATCTAGCCACTGGGATTTTTGCCCATTCCTCAAGGCAAAACTGATCTAGCTCCTTCAAGTTGGATGGGTTCTGCTGGTGTACAGCAATCTTTAAGTCATACCACAGATGCTCAATTGGATTGAGGTCTGGGCTTTGACTAGGCCATTCCAAGACATTTAAATGTTTCCCCTTAAAGCACTCAAGTGTTTCTTTAGCAGTATGCTTAGGGTCATTGTCCTGCTGGAAGGTGAACCTCTGTCTCAGTCTCAAATCTCTTGAAGACTGAAACAGGTTCCCCTCAAGAATTTCCCTGTATTTAGCGCCATCCATCATACCTTAAATTCTGACCAGTTTCCCAGTCCCTGCCGATGAAAAACATACCAACATGCTTCACTGTGGGGATGGTGTTCTCGGGGTGATGAGAGGTGTTGTGTTTGCCCCAGACATAGCGTTTTCCTTGATGACCAAAAAGCTACATATTTGTCATCTAACCAGAGTACCTTCTTCCATATGTTTGGGGAGCCTCCCACATGCCTTCTGGCAAACACCAAACGTGTTTGCTTATTTTTTTCTTTAAGCAATGGCTTTTTTCTGGCCACTCTTCTGTAAAGCCCAGCTCTGTGGAGTGTACGGCTTAAAGTGGTCCTATGGACAGATACCCCAATCTCCGCTGTGGAGCTTTGCAGCTCCTTCAGGGTTATCTTTGGTCTCTTTGTTGCCTCTGATTAATGCCCTCCTTGCCTGGTCCGTGAGTTTTGGTGGGCGGCCCTCTCTTGGCAGGTTTTTTGTGGTGCCATATTCTTTCCATTTTTTAATAATGGATTTAATGGTGCTCCGTGGGATGTTCAAAGTTTCAGATATTTTTTTATAACCCAACCCTGATCTGTACTTCTCCACGACTTTGTCCCTGACCTGTTTTGAGAGCTCCTTGGTCTTCATGGTGCCGCTTGCTTGGTGGTGCCCCTTGCTTAGTGGTGTTGCAGACTCTGGGGGCTTTCAGAACAGGTGTATATATACTGAGTTCATGTGACAGATAATGTGACACTTAGATTGCACACAGGTGGACTTTATTTAACTAATTATGTGACTTCTGAACGTAATTGGTTCCACCAGATCTTATTTAGGGGCTTCATAGCAAAGGGAGTGAATACATATGCACGCACCACTTTTCCTCTTTACATTTTATATTTGGTTTGGAAACAAGTTATTTTTTTCATTTCACTTCATCAATTTGGACTATTTTGTGTATGCCCATTACATGAAATCCAAATAAAAATCTATTTAAATAACAGGTTGTAATTCAACAAAATAGGAAAAATGCCAAGGTGGGTGAATACTTTTGCAAGGCACTGTAACTTCTGATGAATTTGGGTATCTGATATTCAGAGCATAAATTGCCAAGTTGATTAGTTACAGGAATCAGGACTAATAAAGCCAATGCAACTGCCTGTTTTACAAACTGTAGGTCTACCATATGGATGGGCATTCATTAAATTCCATTGTGGGCTGACACTGTAGGCTACACCCAAGTAAGCACGGGCCGATTTCTTTTGGATGTCTATTTTTGACATCAATGTTTGGTTCAGATTTGGTCCGGTCTGAACTGGCCTTGATTTGGTCCAAAAATAGACGTCTATAAATGACGTCTTTTCAACTTTCATTCAGAACTTAAAATGAACCTAACTTCAACGTCTGGAAAATACGTATTTTAGATGTCTTTTCAATGTAATTTTGCTTACTGGGACTATTCTAGATTTTGCTGGGTATAGATCGGTTAGCTGACAACAGTAAGGAAAAGGATGTGCGTGCTTCCTGTTTTGTGATTCTGGTTGGCCAGATTGCTAGCAAGAATGACCAGAAACTGCCAAATGGGGAGAATCATAAGTGGCTCATTTCATCTTGTTATTGATTCCATGTCTTTTTTTAAATGTTTTGACTGATTCTATTTCAATGTTAATATGGCTCAAATTCACTAGCTAGCTAACAATAAGGTGACCAGATTTATGAAATGAAAACCAGGGACATTTCCAGTTCGGTGGTCAATATATCATTAAAATATCCAATGTTATTATCTATGAAATAAAAATGGTGGACAATTCTGGTTTCATGTATTTAGTCTAACAGGCACACTGTAATAGACAGAGAAAACAACTATATTACAGAAACACAACAAACAAGACAGAACTGTCCAATCTGAACAGCCATTCAGTGGTCCTGGTAGCCTGGGTAGAATAAGAGCGGAAGAGAACATGAACAAAATTTAAAAAAGACAATAGTACTGTATATGTGAAATACTTAACAACATAATAAAGAAATAAGACGATGATGAGATTGGTAACTACATAATATACTTATACCAACCTAATCTGTATATTTCTCAGAAGAATGTATTTTCTTTAGGATTCCCTCTGTCTTTGGCAAGCTTCTCCATGAACTCCTGGCAAGGGAGGTTGAAGTTTGTCTTCACAATAAGCACGGCCTTGATGGTAGGAACAGTGAACCCATTTCTTGCTGCTGTCCAAATATCATTCATTTGGGAGAACACTCTCTCGACTGGTGCATTACTTCCAGGTAAGCACATGACAACAGACGCTAATCAGCCAGGTTAGTGTGTGGGATGTCATTCTTTTTGAAGTGGGTAACCACCATGCTCCAGCTCTGACTAAGCGGTGTCTCAGATGTTTTCCATTCTTCAAGCGATCCCCCCTTTAGGAACTTTATGCATCCTCATTGATGGTCACATTGGGGCTGCCATCATATACAGTTGAAGTCGGAATCTGGATCTCTTCATGCTGAGGTTGCCTTTTTAAAAGGAGACAATGTAAATCTTTTAGATTATCTGTGTGCTTTCCCCATGCTTGCAAATAGTTCACAGCCATAGTGAAGAATGATTGAGATGTTTTGAGAAAGCTCTCTTTAGACATTGCTCTATTTTCCTCAAGCTCTCTCAGAAGTCCTCTGACCAAAACTGGAATGAAGTTGTCATCACGTCTTGCAGTCAATTTTGCCTCAACGTTTCTCAGAATTGCAGCTGACTCCACAGCACAGTGGTCCTGACCTTCAAGCATCTTGATCGTGTTACTGAATACGGTCAGGTTTCCATGGACAAAGGCCAGCCAAACTTGAGTCAATGGATCTTTGAACATTGTTCGCAGGACAACAGGGTATTTGTCTTCAGAAAGAAAAAAGGATTTCAATGGCACATACATTTTCATCACTCTTTCTAGAGCAGGGAGCATGGACAGCCAGCAAACATTGCTGTGTCCTAAAATGTTATGATACTCCTGGCCAACAAACTCACAAAAGCTCTTCAGTCTTTCTACTCTGACGGTGAAAATAGGAAAATATCTTTGTGAGCAGGTACTCAACATCAAGGGGTATCATATCCAAAGCTGTTCTGGCCGTGTTATGAATGATGTGGGCAGGACAACCTAAGCCAATCACCTCCCGCTGCAGAGCATTTTTAACATTGGTATGGACATTGATCCTCCCCAGCCTATTCAGTCCTCCAAAGTTGGTATTTGTGTTGTCGGCAGGGAATTCCACGACTTTGTTTTCCAGGTTACATTTTTGGATGACCACCAGGACCTCAGATGCAATTTCCTCTGCTGTTTCTCCTTTAAATTCAACAAAATCAAGCAGTTTTGTTTCCACAGATGTGCTGCCATCATATACAGTTGAAGTCAGAAGTTTACATACATCTTAGCGAAATACATTAAAACTCAGTTTTTCACAATTCCTGACATTTAATCCTAATAAATATTCCCTGTTTAGGTCAGTTAGGATAACCACTTCATTTTAAGAATGTGAAATGTCAGAATAATAGTAGAGAGAATGATTTATTTCAGCTTTTATTTCTTTCATCACATTCCCAGTGGGTCAGAAGTTTACATACACTCAATTAGTATTTGGTAGCATTGCCTTTGTTGTCCTTAAGCCATTTTGACACAACTTTGGAAGTATGCCATTGTTCATTTGGAAGACCCATTTATGACCAAGCTTTAACTTCCTGACTGATGTCTTGAGATGTTGCTTCAATATATCCACATACATTTCCTGCCTTATGATGCCATCTATTTTGTGAAGTGCACCAGTCCCCCCTGCAGCAAATCACGCCCACAACATGATGCTGCCACCCCCGTGCTTCACGGTTGGGATGGTGTTCTTCGGCTTGCAAGCCTCCCCCTTTTTCCTCCAAACTTAACGATGGTCATTATGGCCAAACAGTTCTATTTTTGTTTCATCAGACCAGAGGACATTTCTCCAAAAAGTATGATCTTTGTCCCCATGTGCAGTTGCAAACCGTAGTCTGGCTTTTTTTATGGCGGTTTTGGAGCAGTGGCTTCTTCCTTGCTGAGCGGCCTTTCAGGTTATGTCAATATAGGACTCGTTTTACTGTGGATATAGATACTTTTGTACCTGTTTCCTCCAGCATCTTCACAAGGTCCTTTGCTGTTGTTCTGGGATTGATTTGCACTTTTCGCACCAAAGTACGTTCATCTCTAGGAGACAGAATGCGTCTCCTTCCTTTGCGGTATGACGGCTGCGTGGTTGTTTGTACAGATGAACGTGGTACCTTCAGGCGTTTGGAAATTGCTCCAAAGGTTGAACCAGACTTGTGGAGGTCCAATTCTTTTTTGATGAGGTCTTGGCTGATTTCTTTTGATTTTCCCATGATGTCAAGCAAAGAGGCACTGAGTTTGATGTTAGGTTTTGAAATACATCCACAGGTACACTCCAATTGACTCAAATTATGTCAATTAACCTGTCAGAAGCTTCTAAAGCTTTAATTTTCTGGAATTTTCCAAGTTGTTTAAAGGCACAGTCAACTTAGTGTCTGTAAACTTCTGAACCACTGGAATTGTGATACAGTGAATTATAAGTTAAATAATCTGTCTGTAAACAATTGTTGGAAAAATGACTTGTGTCATGCACAAAGTAGATGTCCTAACCGACTTGCCAAAACTATAGTTTGATAACAAGAAATTTGTGGAGTGGTTGAAAAACTAGTTTTAATGACTCCAACCTGAGTGTATGTAAACTTCTGACTTCAACTGTATCTTACAATATCTGACTACTATTGGCAGCAACATTACATATCCATGATTGGACGCATCAATGTACAGGGACACAAATTCCACCTGGTCTAGGTCTGTGTTACCTGTGTTACCAAAGTAGTTGCCCATGGTGCTAACACGTTACTCACTATGGCGTCACATTTTGTCCTAGCACATGTAAACTTTGGCTCATTAAGCTTCTGTGTCAGTTGTACTGTGCAGTCCATAGATCTGTACCTATGATTGTGTCGCATAGTGTGGTATGCAAAGACACCCTCGTGCACAGGTAAATCATATTCTTCTTGGGAAGGCTATTGTACCTCCTCTGTCTGCTCTTCTTCACACTCCATGTGTCACTCTTCTTACTCTCTTAACTTTTTATTTTCCTCCAATCTTTCTCCTCCTCTTTTCTTCACTCGTCTTCCTTCTCTTTCTTCCTTTCCTTCTCATTACCTTTCCACCTCACTCTTCTACACTCTCCTCGCTTCACTCTTTTTACTCCCTTAATTTTTCCTTCTCACTCTCTTCTCCTTCCTCTCCAATCTTTAATAATAAATAGTACACTCTTAGATAAAATACTTTGGTTAACAGATTCCCATTGCTTGCCTTATTTTTATATTTTGTCAAAAACATTGGAATAATAAATTGGCAGGCTCTGTAATCATATATTTACCTTTCCTCCTCTATCTCCTTCACTCTTTTTCCTATCCAGTCTTCCTCTTCTCCACTCTAACAGAAAACACTATGCTAATGTTATCCATGAAAATGTCTAAATATATATTTTCACACTACTTATTATAATGCCAAACTATTAAAATTGTAATCTACAAATAAATATTATCATAATTAATTGTGCATTCATTTAATATAATCATATTTTCAAAATAGCCCGTCCACTGCATGTTTACATGTGAATGTTTTTTAACCTAGCTACCATGACAGTAGCTAGCTAACCTAGCTAGCTAACTTAGTCTACATAGCTAACGTTAGCTAGCATAACCTATTTAAAACCTTATAGAGCAGATCATCTATCTATATAATAAATTGTGACATAACATCACTAGCTAGTATCTCAAACGATGGTAGCTTACCTGGCTTGAAAAGACGTTTGTGGTGATGTTGTGGATTCACTTGACACTTGCTAGTTCTCCACAGCAATTTTCTCTTAACTTCTTATGGCTGCGGGGCAGTATTGAGTAGCTTGGATGAAAAGGTGCCCAGAGTAAACTGCCTGCTCCTCAGTCCCAGTTGCTAATATATGCATATTAGTATATTTGGATAGAAAACACTCTGAAGTTTCTAAAACTGTTTGAATCATGTCTGTGAGTATAACAGAACTCATATGGCAGGCAAAAAACAGAGAAAAATACAACCAGGAAGTGGGAAATCTGAGGTTGGTCGATTTTCAACTCAGCCCCTATCGAATACACAGTGGGATATGGGTCATTTTGTCTGATGCTTCTACTGTGAAGTGGGGCCGAATGAGAGGGGATTGAGTAAGGTCTACCATGACCTGAACATGCGCTGACCATGCGCGTTCATGTGAGAGCGAGCTCTGTTCTATCGCATTTCTGAAGACAAAGGAATTCTCCGGTTGGAACATTATTGAAGATTTATGTTAAAAACATCCTAAAGATTGATTCAATACATCGTTTGACATGTTTCTACTTACTGTAACGGAACTTTTTGACATTTCGTCTGCTTTTAGTGAACACGCTTCGTGACTTTGGATTTGTTTACCAAACGCACTAACAAAAGTAGCTATTTGGACATAAATGATGGACATTACCGAACAAATCAAACATTTATTGTGGAACTGGGATTCCTGGGAGTGCATTCTGATGAAGATCATCAAAGGTAAGTGAATATTTATAATGTTATTTCTGAGTTCTGTTGACTGCACAATATGGCGGATATATTTGTGTCTTGATTGGGCTCTGAGCGCCGACCTCAGATTATGGCATGGTTTGCTTTTTCCGTAAAGCTTTTTTGAAATCTGACAAAGTGGTTGCATTAAGGAGAAGTGGATCTAAAATCCCATGTATAACACTTGATCTTTGATCAACGTTTATTATGAGTATTTCTGGAAATTGATGTGGCTCTGCAAAATCACCGGATGTTTTTGGAACTACTGAACATAACGCGCCAATGTATACTGAGATTTTTTGATATAAATATGAACTTTACCGAACAAAACATACATGTATTGTGTAACATGATGTCCTATGAGTGTCATCTGATGAAGATCATCAAAGGTTAGTGATTAATTTTATCTCTATTTCTGCTTTTTGTGACTCCTGTCTTTGGTTGGGAAAATGGCTGTGTTTTTCTGTGATTTGGCGGTGACCTAACATAATCGTTTGTGGTGCTTTCGCTGTAAAGCCTTTTTGAAATCGGACACTGTGGTGGGATTAACAACAAGATTACCTTTAAAATGGTATAAGATACTTGTATGTTTGAGGAATTTTAATTATGAGATTTCTGTTGTTTGAATTTGGCGCCCTGCACTTTCACTGGCTGTTGTCATATCGATCCCGTTAACGGGATTGCAGCCATAATTAAACTAGCGCAAGCAAGTAACGTTAGTTAGTAGAAGACGAGTGAATGAAGCTGCTATAGCGAGCAGCCCCATCTGTTGGCCAAAACAAGCACAACACGATTGAGACATCAACCGGTAGGCTCCTGCCTGATCTTTCTTGCCACGTAAAATATTATTTCACTTCGCGGTCTGTTTTTAACACACAGTTAAAAACGGGGACAGCTCCAGCCAGGGACAGGCCACCAAAAACGGGTCTGGTCACCCTAGCTAACAAACAACTTTAACAATGCATTTGAGAGACAAGTGTTCATTGTGCTAATTTATTTACGTTTTCAATAAACATTGGAGACTAAATATAGTTTAGATGTTGTCAATAATCTAAGCCAACCCTGTTTGTTTTGCCCCATAGTTGCGCATGCCTTGGTTTTGTTGCTAAACAACCAGCCTGTCTATAGGAGGGCACAATTTCTTTGGCCAGTCTAGGGTGGCAGAACAGCCAGGACTGGGCCTGAGCACACGCATGCAACAGTACACCCATCATCAACTCTTTCATCGAAAATAAACAATCATACATTTTATTAACTGAGAATGTACAATTACTTTGTGTAAAGCTAACAGTTAAATATGACTCATTCATCCTCTGGCTTCAAAATGTTAAGTCCAACTCTTGCGGTAGTTCAATTGTAAATCTCGTCTGTCGCTGTATTCCAATTGTAAATCTCATCTGTCGCTGTATTCCATCTAGACACAACCGTGCAAAGCACGTGCCTCCCCAGATGGTCAGGGATCATCCCAGATAAAGATAAATCGCATTTGCGAACCATGCCAAACTGGGTGAAAGTGCAATGATGCAATTGCCAAGGCAAGACATTCTGACATTTGATTGTGTAACATAATAATAGTAGGCTAAATAGTGTTGATGGTGCTCACTGTAGTATAATTTATAGGTTCATAGATGAAAAAAGCACCATAGCTTATTTTGTGTGTACTCCTAATAGCTTGAGTGTGCCATTACCCACAGCCCTATGGGTTTGTATGCCCTTGGAAATTCCCATGCTGTCTCAATGTGTCAACCTCTGCTACATGGTGAATTTCCCATGGGACTGCAGTAGCATAGTCTTTACAGTGGTAAGGCAGCGCACCATGTATACCTCTTGCTTGCCTAAGATGGCTGCCTGGCCCATCCAATGCCAGCCCATACATGAATGGCGAAGATGCATAAAGATGGCAGCCCCCATGTACTTACCACAAATGCCTCGTTTGCTAAGTTCACCGTATTGTACATTGCTCACCGTTAAAAAAATTGTAAAGGCGTTACATGATTCAAATTCTAGCTCCAAGACAGCGGCAAATTGAAAAAACGAAAAAGTAGATTGTCCTGATTGGTTCAATGTGCCAGTTTAGAACTTTGTGGGAAGTAATAAAAACAAGGATGTCATTTCCAATGGTACCTCTATTTTTTCGGCACTCAGCAAATTTCAGGTCTGCTGAGCGCAACTTAAACTTGAAAATTCTGTGCAACTTCCGGCGTGCGTTTACTGTGAACATTGAGGCTTTACTCGCTTTAAGGTACAGTTTTAACAGTGGCCAAGTAGGCTACTGTGGTTATTTGATCAAAGTGTAGGCCTACCAGAGTGGCCTACCAGAGAGGTCTACCATCAAAACAAAAAATGCATCCCATAACATTTTAACATGGAAATAGCTGTTCTATCATTCACCAACAGTAGCAGCAAGTGTGTGTTGTTCAATGTTTTCCTACATTCCATGAGACTTCTAAAAAAAAACATGCAGGGCTTGTCATGAACCTGTTTATCCACTTGTCCTGAAAATGTTGTTGTTTGATGCAAGAAACCACTTTACAAAATAACATTCATTATTATTCCCATACCATTATTACAAAGAATCAGACAAATTATGCTACCCTCTTCCTATTGCCTACTTAGCTTATTCAAGACCACTCAAAATACAACACTGCCCCTTTAAAACATAAAAAAAGCTATTTAACTGCCTTGCTTTTCAAAGATGACTAGAAATGCACACATTTTGTGCTCACTCCCCTATTATTGAATAGAAATTAGCTTTAACTGGGCTAATAACTCACTAACTAGCAAAGAATATGAACACATGTATGCAGGTGACAACATGCAGATCTCAAAACAAGCACCTCTACTCGTGACCGCTCATGCAGTAAACACAGTCCAGTTCAAAGTGAACAGCACAGATCCATATATGGCAATGGCTATTTGCATATAGGCCAACTGCAGTTCGGATTGGTTATGGTGCGCCGGTCTGTGTAGAGTATGGGCCTGAGTCATGCTTGTTAATGCAGTAGAATCCTACTCCGATGTGTTCTGCCTACAAGAAAATCTCTTGCATAGTTTGCTTTGTTTTTCGGTATGTTACATTGGAAGTGGCTAATATTGTGTTGATTCAAGCACAATTCCCAAGGTAGAACAAAACGTTGATAGTGTTAATTAAAGGAGGAAACTGAGTGAAGTGAAGTTCAATCTTGTGCTTCTCTGTGCACGCTGATATTTCTTCTGCACTGCAGTCCAAGAGCTGCGTGCAGTTTAGCAGGAACATTGTTCATATCTGAATTTCTCAATATTTATGCACCTTTGCCATCAGTTTAAAGAGCAACTGTACCTAAAAAGCAACTTCTCATTTTGAAAATGGCCTATGTGGCATCAATATGTGCCAAACATTTATTCTAGTGTCAAAATTCACTACAAAGTTTAAATAGGAAAATTTTGGTCATAAAGTATGTCTCGTACAAAACGGAGATTGGCAAGATGATAGGAAAACAAAATTATGTCATGGAATGAAGAGTACTGTAACAGTTTTCCATGGGCTGTGTTTAGTTTAATCCTGCACAAATTCCCACAACTGGCAGAACTCAAGTAATCATCAATCCAGAACTCAGATCGCAATGCCAATGGTCAATTTGGTTGACATTCGATATCACAATGGGGCTAGTTAGGGACCATCATTAAATTACACAGTGTACATGGAACAATAATTTAAAAGGTCAATAGCTCCAAATTTCAATGACTTAACCTTAAACCAACTATAAATTGTAGAAATTCCTTTACAAATATTGAAAGCATTCGATGAGACAACTAAAAGATGTGCAACATGAAAATATTGTCCCTTTTTACATTGTGTAATTGACGGCCCCTAACTATCCCCAGAGATAGGCTATCCAAAGTAAAAACAACTTTGCCACGGTCGCACACCAGCCGACTGAAGCTAATTGGCCTAATAATTTGGCCAACTCTTTCCACCTGCGTACACACAGGAAACACCCACATCAAGCCACACCCCAAAACAAACTCACCTTTGAATTCTGTCAAGGCCATTAGCATTTTTTTATGAATCAAATCTAAAACAAGGCCAAATCAGGAAGTGCAGTCGCCCTTTAAATGAAACTGAAGGCCTATGACTTTTTTGGAACCGGATTAGTCGCCGTTCTCAGGAATTGAATTTCAACACGAGTTGGCATATTTCTCCATGAAGGAAGTTGCACATGTAATCTATGGTGGCTACGTCTACCCAGGCAGCACAATTCAGATGTTTTTTCCACTTTCTTTTGACTAATCTGAACAGCTTTGAAAAATATATTGCCACATCAGAGCTGATCTGATTGGTCAAAAGACCAATTAGTTAAAAAAATATCAGAATTGGGCTGCCTGTGTAAATGCAGCCACAGTGACTCATAAACTACAGTCCAAAGTCTCTATGGGTCACTTTACCTTGAGTGATCATGACTGCCACCTATTGGAAAGACTTTGCTCATCATTAAATATTTATCTGTTTTCACAGCAACCATGTCTAAGGGAACAGCAGTCGGCATTGATCTTGGGACCACTTACTCCTGCGTGGGTGTGTTCCAGCATGGCAAGGTTGAAATCATTGCCAACGACCAGGGTAACAGGACCACACCAAGCTATGTTGCCTTCACTGACTCTGAGAGGCTCATCGGTGATGCTGCCAAGAATCAGGTTGCCATGAACCCCTGCAACACAGTGTTCGGTAAGTTTATGTATTGCAATGGTGATTATTGGTAGATGTTTGTAAAGGTGTGAGGCAGTTTATTCCTGCCATTTGTAGTTTCCACCAGAGGTTATATAACCTACCTTGGATGTCTGAGTTTGAAACCAAAGATCAACTGCTATGATCAGAGTATGTCTATAATGCAATCGTTTTAACATACTTTTTATTTGCGTATTCCAGATGCTAAGCGTTTGATTGGTAGAAGATTTGAGGACACCGTGGTTCAGTCTGACATGAAACACTGGCCTTTCAACGTCATCAGCGACAGCGGACGCCCCAAAGTGGAGGTTGAATACAAAGGCGAGACCAAGAGCTTCTACCCTGAGGAAATCTCCTCCATGGTGTTGGTCAAGATGAAAGAGATTGCAGAGGCCTACCTCGGGAAGGTGAGTTTGAGTTGCATTGCAGTCTATTTCAGATTTTTATTGACAGTTTGTGTATTCATTCACAACTTCTTCTTTTTTTCTACCCTCATTTTTGCAGACTGTATCAAATGCGGTTGTAACAGTGCCAGCTTACTTTAACGACTCTCAGCGCCAAGCAACCAAAGACGCTGGAACAATCTCTGGTCTGAACGTTCTGCGAATCATCAATGAGCCAACCGCTGCCGCTATTGCTTATGGCTTGGACAAGAAGGTGAGACGCATATATTTTTAGAGCTCAGGAAGGTCTATTGAAATAATAATTGGACAAACTAGATTAAATTCGCTATGATTAATTTTATTCCTGCCATTCATTTATATATATACACAAACACTCTGTACATGGGACAATAATTATATATATATAGAGAGCTAGCCATGTGTCATACCGTTTAAATATTGAACATTCTTCTGTTTCAGGTTGGTGCTGAAAGGAATGTCCTTATCTTTGATCTGGGTGGCGGCACCTTTGACGTGTCCATCCTGACCATTGAGGATGGCATCTTTGAGGTCAAGTCCACTGCTGGAGACACCCATCTGGGTGGAGAAGACTTTGACAACCGCATGGTCAACCACTTCATCGCAGAGTTCAAACGAAAGTACAAGAAAGATATCAGTGACAACAAGAGAGCTGTTCGCCGTCTCCGCACCGCCTGTGAGAGGGCAAAGCGCACCCTGTCCTCCAGCACCCAGGCCAGCATCGAGATTGACTCTCTGTACGAGGGAATCGACTTCTACACCTCCATCACCAGAGCTCGCTTTGAGGAACTCAATGCAGACCTTTTCCGTGGCACCTTGGACCCAGTGGAGAAATCCCTCCGTGATGCCAAGATGGACAAGGCCCAGGTCCACGATATTGTCCTGGTCGGAGGCTCCACTCGTATCCCCAAGATCCAGAAATTGCTCCAAGATTTCTTCAACGGCAAAGAGCTCAACAAGAGCATCAACCCCGACGAGGCTGTGGCCTATGGCGCAGGTGGGTCACTGATCATCTTGTGTTCACTCTGTGGTCATTGGGCTGCTATAACTAGCCCTAACCTAATAGTTTAGCTGTGATTAAGTTTATTCCTGCCATTAGTACTCAAAAGATGGCACAACACCTTCCTTTTTTAATGTCTGAGCGACAATGTTACTGTGGCTCTACAATTATGTTTTGACATGAGTCTAACCTCACCATTCCCTTTTACAGCTGTCCAGGCAGCCATCCTCTCAGGTGACAAGTCTGAAAATGTCCAGGACCTGCTTCTGCTGGACGTCACCCCTCTGTCCCTGGGTATTGAGACAGCTGGAGGTGTCATGACCGTCCTGATCAAACGTAACACCACCATCCCAACCAAGCAGACCCAGACCTTCACCACCTACTCAGACAACCAGCCTGGTGTGCTCATTCAGGTGAGAAGACCCTGCATAAAATGTACATTTCAGGGCAATGTTTCCTCATTACTTTAGCCATTTGCTGTGATTAAGTTTACTCTTGCCATTCGTAGTTTCCACCAGAGGTTGAAAGACAAAATATGTCCCAATACCTTTGTTGGATGTCTAAGTGACTATTTAGTGAAATGTACTTCTCATTTGAAGACCATGTATGGTTTTAGCTAATATAGACTGTATCCTCCAGGTGTATGAGGGTGAGAGGGCCATGACCAAGGACAACAACCTGTTGGGCAAGTTTGAGTTGACTGGAATCCCCCCTGCACCTCGCGGTGTTCCTCAGATTGAGGTCACCTTCGACATTGACGCAAACGGCATCCTCAATGTCTCTGCCGTTGATAAGAGCACTGGCAAGGAGAACAAGATCACCATCACCAATGACAAAGGTAGACACAATAAAATGTGACCAAAGTGAAATGCTATTACAATATGATGCCCACTTGGATAGTGAGTGTATCCTTAACTTAACTTTTTTTTTTGTCTGACCAGGTCGCCTGAGCAAGGAGGACATTGAGCGTATGGTCCAGGAGGCTGAGAAGTACAAGTGTGAGGATGATGTGCAGCGTGACAAGGTTTCCTCCAAGAACTCCCTGGAGTCCTACTCTTTCAACATGAAGTCTACTGTGGAGGATGAGAAACTGCAGGGCAAGATCAGTGACGAGGACAAGACCAAGATTCTGGACAAGTGCAATGAGATCATTGCCTGGCTGGATAAGAACCAGGTACAGTATATTGATGTGCCCATTAATTTAAGCCAAGTTATTACCCATAACGTGTCAAGAAGGCAAATAAATCAATCAATCTTAACCTGTATATTTTTTTTCACAGACTGCGGAGAAGGAAGAGTATGAGCACCAGCAACAGGAGCTGGAGAAGGTGTGCAACCCCATCATCACCAAATTGTACCAGAGTGCCGGTGGCATGCCTGGTGGATTGCCTGGAGGCTTCTCAGGCGCTGGCGGTGCTGCTCCTGGAGGTGGTGGATCCTCAGGCCCCACCATCGAGGAAGTCGATTAAACCCAATGTCCCATCTCATCACTCTGTAAACACAAAGCATGTCACCCCAGAGTCCCAATCTGTAAAGCCAAGGCTGGTCATTGGCTGAGTAATTTTAAACTGATAAAAGCTGCTATGTGTGTTTTGAATACTTGAATATGTACACTGTCAAAAATAGTGGGATTTTAAGGAAGAAGAGTTTGCCTGTCTATACATTTTGAGTCCTGGAGAATAAATTATTATTTATGTCACTAACCACGCTTCCATCCACAGTTTTTATGAGAGTAAAACTTGGGAGTCACATAATGATATAGTGTGTGTGGTCCTCCCACTATGACTCGAAACCATGCAGTTTATTAGGCTACAAATGAAATAACTTATGAACTTCACAGGGTGGTGAAAGTGCACGATGATCTTGATGGTACTTTCCAATAAATATCGAAGGTCTTATTCTGGTGACGATGATCGATGCTTGACTGCCGTTTGACAAATAAAAGTATTCTCGCTCTTATCCATAATAATCTGCACAGGCGTGGTTCTTGAGTTAAATAAGCAATTGACATCCCATCATGCTTAGGGTCATGTTTTGGCTACGCCAAATAATGCCCCCATCCACAAGGCATCAGTGGTCACTGAATGGGTTGATGAGGATGAAAATTATGTTAACCATACAGTGAGGGAAAAAAGTATTTGATCCCCTGCTGATTTTGTACGTTTGCCCACTGACAAAGAAATTATCAGTCTATAATTTTAATGGTAGGTTTATTTGAACAGTGAGAGACAGAATAACAACAAACAAATCCAGAAAAACGCATGTCAAAAATGTTATGAATTGATTTGCATTTTAATGAGGGAAATAAGTATTTGACCCCTCTGCAAAACATGACTTACTACTTGGTGGCAAAACCCTTGTTGGCAATCACAGAGGTCAGACGTTTCTTGTAGTTGGCCACCAGGTTTGCACACATCTCAGGAGGGATTTTGTCCCACTCCTCTTTGCAGATCTTCTTCAAGTCATTAAGGTTTCGAGGCTGACGTTTCGCAACTCGAACCTTCAGCTCCCTCCACAGATTTTCTATGGGATTAAGGTCTGGAGACTGGCTAGGCCACTCCAGGACCTTAATGTGCTTCTTCTTGAGCCACTCCTTTGTTGCCTTGGCCGTGTGTTTTGGGTCATTGTCATGCTGGAATACCCATCCACGACCCATTTTCAATACCCTGGCTGAGGGAAGGAGGTTTTCACCCAAGATTTGACGGTACATGGCCCCGTCCATCGTCCCTTTGATGCGGTGAAGTTGTCCTGTCCCTTTAGCAGAAAAACACCCCCAAAGCATAATGTTTCCACCTCCATGTTTGACGGTGGGGATGGTTTCTTGGGGTCATAGGCAGCATTCCTCCTCCTCCAAACACGGCAAGTTGGGTTGATGCCAAAGAACTCCATTTTGGTCTCATCTGACCACAACACGTTCACCCAGTTGTCCTCTGAATCATTCAGATGTTCATTGGCAAACTTCAGACGGGCATGTATATGTGCTTTCTTGAGCAGGGGGACCTTGCGGGCGCTGCAGGATTTCAGTCCTTCACGGCATAGTGTGTTACCAATTGTTTTCTTGATGACTATGGTCCCAGCTGCCTTGAGATCATTGACAAGATCCTCCTGTGTAGTTCTGGGCTGATTCCTCACCGTTCTCATGATCATTGCAACTCCACGAGGTGAGATCTTGCATGGAGCCCCAGGCTGAGGGAGATTGACAGTTCTTTTGTGTTTCTTCCATTTGCGAATAATCACAGAAACTGTTGTCACCTTCTCACCAAGCTGCTTGGCGATGGTCTTGTAGCCCATTCCAGCCTTGTGTAGGTCTACAATCTTGTCCCTGACATCCTTGGAGAGCTCTTTGGTCTTGGCCATGGTGGAGAGTTTGGAATCTGATTGATTGATTGCTTCTGTGGACAGGTATCTTTTATACAGGTAAGAAACTGAGATTAGGAGCACTCCCTTTAAGAGTGTGCTCCTAATCTCCGTTCGTTACCTGTATGAAAGACACCTGGGAGCCAGAAATCTTTTTGATTGAGAAGGGGTCAAATACTTATTTCCCTCATTAAAATGCAAATCAATTTATAACATTTTTGACATGCATTTTTCTGGATATTTTTGTTGTTATTCTGTCTCTCACTGTTCAAATAAACCTACCATTAAAATTATAGACTGATAATTTCTTTGTCAGTGGGCAAACGTACAAAATCAGCAGGGGATCAAATACTTTTTTCCCTCACTGTATGCCATGGCATCAAATATCCTAAAATATCAACCCAATTATGTGAGATTCTGCAGCAGCGTCTGAGATAGCATTTTCCATCAGCAAAACACAAAAATATGGATTCTCGTGGAAGAATGGTGTCGCATCCCTCTAATAGAGTTCCAGACACTTGTAGAATCTATGCCAAAGTGCATTGAAGCAGTTCTGGCTCATGGTGGCCCAACGCCTTATTAAGACACTTTATGTTGGTGTTTCCTTTATTTTGGCAGTTACCATTTATGATTATTTTTGAATAAGAAAATTTCACAACAGAACTGCCCAGTGGTCACTTTAGGAATGGTTAGTGCTATCCAGAATCCTTGGGACGTCCCCTCAACGGGGTGACATCAGAGTTGACGTCCCAAGGATTCCCTTTAGACTTATGTAGGCCATTGCACCGACTGCATCAGTCCACTAGGGGTAGAATCAAAGAGGATAGTGAAAGACACTCGTCTAAACGTCATCCTATTCATATAGAGATAAATAGTAATGGTGTCTTTTTGTAGGCACTAGCATGGTTCGTTGGACAAAGCATATTGGGAAATGAATGTCGTTTCTGTAGGGTTTTTGAATAAACGCTCAAAATAAGGTCTGTGGTTAACTTAGGCTTAGGAGATCTTTTGTTTTGTTCTATGAGAATCTTCATCAGCTCATGTCACTTTTTGTGAATTTTTAAGAATTTAAGTAATTTAAAAAATCACAAACATTAACTGACTGAAGTAATTGAGATAATAATAAGAATTAAATAAGCTAATAATGATTATCATGGAATAAAACTTATAAGATTTCCTAAGCCTGTGTTAACCTTAGACCTTAATTTCCCAAACCCCTATTCATGTCTCATAGGAATTGCTTAATGAACCAGAGGTAACTCAGTTCCTTCCGGTTTTTATGATTACATCCTGGCGAACTTTATTAGCAGCAGAGAGATGCTCTAAAGAAAAGAGATGCTAATCTAGGAAATTAGTTTAAGTGCAGTGCAGTGCATTCGGAAAGTATTCAGACCCCTTGACTTATTCCACATTTTGTAACGTTACAGCCTTATTCTAAAATGGATAAAATAAAATTGTATTTTTTCCCTTATCAATCTACACACAATACCCCATAATGACAAAGCAAAAATATTTGCAAAAATATATATATACTGAAATATCACATTTACATAAGTGTTCAGACCCTTTACTCAGTTTTCATCAAGGATCTTTCTGTACTTTGCTCCATTCATCTTTCCCTTGATCCTGACTAGTCTCCTAGTCCCTGCCACTGAAAAACATCCCCACAGCATGATGCTGCCACCACCATGCTTCACTGTAGGGATGGTGCCAGGTTTCCTCCAGACATGATTCTTGGCATTCAGACCAAAGAGTTATGGTCTGAGAGACAGCCCGCTTGGCAAACTCCAAGCTGGCTGTCATGTGCCTTTTACTGAGGAGTGGCTTCCATCTGGCCACTCTACCATAAAGGCGTGATTGGTGGAGTACTGCATAGATGGTGGTCCTTCTGGAAGGTTCTCCCATCTCCACAGAGGAACTCTGGAGCTCTGTCAGAGTGACCATCGGGTTCTTGGTCACCTCCCTGACCAAGGCCCTTCTCCCCCGATTGCTCAGTTTGGCTAGCTCTAGGAAGAGTCTTGGGGGTTCCAAACTTCTTCCATTTAAGAATGATGGAGGCCACTGTGTTCCTGGGGACCTTCAATGCTGCATACATCATTTGCTGGTACCCTTCCCCAGGTCTGTGCCTCGACACAATCCTGTCTCTGAGCTCTACAGACAATTTCTTCGACTGCATGGCTTTGTTTTTGCTGTGACATGCACTGTCAACTGTGGGACCTTATCTAGACAGGTGTGTGCCTTTCCAAATCTTGTCTAATCAATTGAATTTACCACAGGTGGACTCCAATCAAGTTGTAGAAACATCTCGAGGATGATCAATGGTAACAGAATGCACCTGAGCTCAATTTCGAGTCTCTTGGTAAAGAGTCTGAATAGTTATGTAAATAAGGTATTTAAATTTTGTTTTTTGGCAAAATAAATGTAAAACCTGTTTTCGCTTTGTCATTATGGTGTATTGTGTGGAGATTGATGAGGGGGGGGAAATTATGTAATCCATGTTAGAATAAGGCTGTAACGTAACAAAATGTGGAAAAAGTCAAGGGGTCTGAATAGTTTCCAAATGCACCCTAATTCTGGATATACCAGAGACTGAAGAGGAAGCAAGACATCCCACAAATTTCTTGGGGTGTTCATACACTAGTTCATATACTGTCAATGGACACATGCGCATGCCGTGTTCACGTGCTAGTTGGAACTAGGAAACTCGTAAATGTTTGACTTGCTAACTCATTGTAGAAAGATGATCCTGGGGTTTCCCACGTAGGAAGTATCAGCATCATCCAATAGGAAGCTCTAAGCAAATTACTTACATTCCGAGTTTCCAAATGCACGTCATGAACGCGGCATAAGCAGACCAGACCTAGCGGCTATTGCATTGGTGTCTATGGGAGAGCCACCCCTTAAGCAAACCGGAACTGTGACCATTTATTTCTAATGGTAAACGGCCTAAGTAACACATCTTCATTTATCCACCACCAACAACTCGTACACTCGGAACCTCCAAATTCAAATTTCCTTTTCGGATACTTTCAAAGTGGAAAACACTGACCTCATCTTTCTACAATGAGTTTCCAAGTCGGAAATGTCAGAGTTTCCGAGTTGTCTTGAATGCGGCAATACCCTGTGAAAGTGACTTCAGCTTCCGCTTTACTTCTTGGTCATGTCCGCTAATCTTTTGAATGGGCCTTACAATTATATGATTAAATTCATGAAAATGTGATTGTTTATGATAAAGTTGTTGGGTAACAAAACGTAAAGTTTTTTAAACGTTCTGAGAATGGAAGTGAAAATTTACCCTGCTCCTATTCTTGCTCAGAAGTGGGACCTTATATCTCCTTCAGGAGAGCAGCAACTCAAAACATTGGGCAAGGTTGTGCGTGCGTTCCTCGTGATGAACTTGGCCTCGTCCCTTAATTGCCCATCTATCATAGAGGTTCAGACAGCAGTCATTTGCTGACAAGGCTGCGCTAGTTGTCATAGTAATGACAGGAATGTGTGTGCAGTGGTGTAGGTTGATTGGTGGTGGGCTTTTGCTTCCTATCACTCAGAAGTTATGTAGCATGCTAAGGTGACAACAATGCCTGCCATGCCTTCCAGTTGCTTTGAATGTTCAAAATTAAAGGGTAAGAACACTTTTAAAGCCTCAAAGGATAAGATAAGCCAACTTTGAAAACAAGTCATTTTTGGCTAGCCACAGCAGTCAACTAGCTAGATAGGTAGCTGTTTATCTTTCTAGCACATACACTAATTTGTTTGTAAACAATTAACAAGCTAGCTAGCTATCACATCTTGTCAAACTGTCAATAGAGTAGCTAGCAAGCAACAAGATATGCCAAATAGCAGTCTAAAAATCACTTGAGGGAAAATAAATCAGATTTGACCATTCATGGGTCCCCAGATCCTCAAAGAGTTCTACAGCTGCACCATCGAGAGCATCCTGACCGGTTGCATCACCGCCTGGTATGGAAACTACTCGGCATCTGACCGTAAGGCGCTACAGAGGGTAGTGCGAACGGTCCAGTACATCCCTGGGGCCAAGTTTCCTGCCATCCAGGACCTGTACAATCGGTGGTGTCAGAGGAAAGCCCATAAAATTGTCAGAGACTTCAGTCACCCAAGTTATAGACTGTTTTCTCTGCTACCTCACGGCAAGCGGTACCGGAGCGCCAAGTCTAGGACCAAAAGGCTCCTCGACAGCTTCTACCCCCAAGCCAAAGTCTATTCAGCCCAAGTCTATTCAAGGAAGAGTTTTGATGACTACGGCTGAAGGCATGTCTAGAGCCTCGTATGTGTTATCTTGTCTCAACAGTCCCAAATATATTTGCTCCCAATTAGATAAGACACTGTTTAACTTTATATGGAAAAATAAACCTCACAAAGTAAAATATGTTATGTGGGCTAGCTACTCAACTCAGATGGTGTATAAGCACAATTTTAAGAATGTGTGAGTTCCCAGTTTCACCAAAGGAATATGAAATAGTGTGTTTAAGCAGTAACGCACGGGGGGGTGTGGTATATGGCCAATATACCACGGTTAAGGGCTGTTCTTACGCACGACACATCGCGAAGTGCCTGGACACAGCCCTTAGCCGTGGTACATTGGCCATATACCACAAACCCCTGAGGTGCCTTATTGCTATTATAAACTGGTTACCAGCATAATTAGATGAGTAAATATAAATGTTTTGTCATACCTTTGGTATACGGTCTGATATACCACGGCTGTCAGCCCATCAGCATTCAGGCCTCGAATCACCCAGTTTATACAAAGCAATAACAGATGGTGATCTAATCCTTTTGAAACAAATTGGTCAATACAGAGATATCACTTGTAAATTTGACCATGGTAATTAATGGTGTCTCATTTGTTCATTAATTTGTTTAAATTAATTAATTAGAAAAGTTTTTATTAGCCTGGATACCAGTCTGTTTAGCGAACATTCAACTCCTTCTACTCTGTGTCATTGTTTAGCATGACAAGGAGTGACAAGGAGTGGAAAGATAGACTGGTACAGACTGGTACCCAGACTAACTTTTTATGACAGCGTTGTTCCAATAGCCAAATTCAGGTGGAACTTCCAATGTGTTGTAAATTGGCCATAGGTATGGACTCTATCATACAAATAATGTGCTCACTAACAACGTGAGAGAAACATTCTTTCAATTAACTCAGATGTTACCCCTCCAACAAAAATATTTGGAAATGTACACTACATGACCAAAAGTTTGTATTTTTGATTTTGTGTTTATCTGTTTGTGATCTTTTGTATTAACATTTTTAAGAAGGATGTATAGATTTTTGCAACACATTTGAAATTGAAAAAAATATTTATATATATATATATAAATAAATGATGTGACGCTTTCATATGGTATTACGCATGCGCACAAAACATGTGACATTTCCACCACAGAAGAAGACTACTTTGACGTCTATTTCCGGGATAAAGATACAACGCAGACATGAAAACGTGTATTTTGGACTGCACCTTCAGATGTAGATAGTAGAAAGTTCCAGAAACAGCGGGCGGCATATGCAAACGAATAGTTTGTTTATCAAAAATCTCTTGAAGTGAAATAATGTCAGTCATAGCAGAGGAAAATGTCCGTGGCATTGGCGGTAGTGTTTTCAAGGAGATCAGTGCTGATAATGACGAAGACAATCAACCCACCGAAATTGAGAGTCTGTGCATGAATTGTTACCAAAATGTAAGTAAATAGCTAGTTAACACTGACCAGTTAATTGAACGTATGGACTTGTCTGTATCGCTGTATGATTGACTCATCTAACTTGTGTTCTCTCCATTTTTGTAGGGAATGACACGTATTCTTCTTACGAAGATTCCTTTCTTCAAAGAAGTTATCATCAGTTCTTTCACCTGTCCCAACTGCAGCTGGTCGCATACAGGATCAAGCCATCGCCTACACACTCAAAGTCAAGTCAAAACAGGTAGTCTAAGTAGGATGCCGTTCCTTTCCCAGGCATATGCTGAACCACTGTGTAGGCTATGAGCTGTAGCTAGCCTGAGTGCCAGTCTGTTTGTATCATGCCACATTGTCATGGCAAAACAGCAATGGAGTTGGCATTGTCAAGAAGGAACCTGCAAGTAAGTGTTTTGTTGGACGATGTATACCATGTGTATCCCGTACATAGGACTAATGAAACTTGAAACATTGACAAGAGCAGAAACAGATCCAGGACTAGGCTAGCCCAGATTAGTTTAAGGATTGTGGGCTAGCCTACTCTGTTACCATCCAAGACATTATGTTCAGAGGTTAACTAGCTCTGGCAGCCAAAATGGCCTCATACTCCATCTAAACTGAAATTGACATCACAATTGAGAATCAATCAAATTTGATTGGTCACACACATATTTAGCGGATGTTGTGGGTGTAGTGAAATGCTTGTGTTCCTAGCTCCAACAGTGCAGTGGTATCTTACAATACACACATCTAAAAGTTAAATAATGGAATTAAGAAATGTATAAATATTAGGATGAGCAATGTCTGTGGCATTGACTATAATACAGTATAATAGTATACATATGAGATGAGCAAGCAGAATGTAAACATAATTGAAGTGACTAGTGTAACATTATTAAAGTGGCCAGTGATTCTATGTATATATGGCATCAGCCTCTAAGGTGCAGGGTTGAGTTACTGTGTGCTAGCCGGCTAGTGATGGCTATTTAACAGTATGCTGGCATTGAGATAGAAGCTGTTTTTCAGTCTCTCGGTCCCTGCTTTGATGCACCTGTACTGACCTCGCCTTCTGGATGATAGCGGGGTGAACAGGCAGTGGCTTGGGTGGTTGTTGTCCTTGATGATCTTTATGGCCTTCCTGTGACATCGGGTGGTGTAGGTGTCCTGGAGGGCAGGTAGTTTTCCCCCAGTGGTGCGTTGTGCAGAACTCACTACCCTCTGGAGAGCCTTACGGTTGTGGGCGGAGCAGTTGCCGTACCAGGCGGTGATACAGCCCGACAGGATGCTCTCGATTGTGCATCGGTAGAAGTTTGTGAGTGCGTTTGGTGACAAGCCGAATTTCTTCAGCCTCCTGCGCCTTCTTCACAACGCTGTCTGTGTGGGTGGACCAATTCAGTTTGTCCGTGATGTGTACGCGGAGGAACCTAAAACGTACTACCCTCTCCACTACTGTCCCGTCGATGTGGATAGGGGGGTGCTCCCTCTGCTGTTTCCTGAAGTCCACAATCATCTCCTTTGTTTTGTTGACGTTGAGTGTGAGGTTATTTTCCTGACACCACACTCCGAGGGCCCTCACCTGTGTCAAACTCATTCCAGAGGGCCGAGTGCCTGCGGGTTTTCACTCCTCCCTTGTACTTGATTGATTAATTAAAGGAAGGCCGTCTCGTCGTTGTTAGTAATCAAGCCTACCACTGTAGTGTCGTCCGCCAACGCTCTAATCCAGGGGTGTCTCATTCCATGGAGGGCATAGAGTCAGTGGGTTTTTCCTTTAATTAATCAATCAAGTACAAGGGAGGAGTGAAAACCCGCAGGCACTCGGCCCTCTGGAATGAGTTTGACACGTGCTCTAACCATTAGGCTGGCTACCTGCCATGTATAGTGATTTTCCCTTTTTTTGTTTTTTAAAAATTCTTTCCCGACGATATGAAAGTAAAGTTCCAAAGGTTTCCTATACAAAACCGACGGCACGGCTAATGTGTACAACAGTCCCTCCTGACCCTCTGTCTAAACAGTATTGTTAACGTTTAGACAGAACACACCGTCGGGACTGTTGTACACATTGGCTGTGCCGACGTCAATGCTTCTCTTGAGGACCAGACTAGCTTCAGCACACCTTTTTCATTTATATAGCTAGCTTAGAAAGAAAACAATATCTAACTTGTATTATTTGGTTTATATCTTGTATTAGATATTTAGTCTGTTTTGTCATCTCATTTTGTAGGATATGAATCGAGAAGTTGTCAAAGCGGACAGTGCAACCACCAGAATCCCAGAAGTGGATTTTGAAATCCCTCCATACACTCAGAAGGGCTGTAAGTACTCACTCAGTTTTTATTGATTTGGAAAACAATATTCACTCTTCATGCATACATGCCACTGTCATGTTGCCACTGATATTTTGTCGCCTGATAATTGCTAGCCTGGTCCCAGATCTAGGAAATTGCCAGCTTTTTTTTTTTTTACTGGGATCATTTTAATATTTTATTTATACACATATTTGCCAAAGGCGGCAGGAGTGTTGTAGGCTAAACTTGACTAAATTAATCCAACTGTTGTATTAAGTGAAGCTTTGTTTACTTAGAAGAACAATTTTGCATGTAGATGTACAGTATCCACATATGCCTCAATCCCATTCAAGTCATTAACTGTTCCTCTTGCTCCCCAGCACTCTCTACCATCGAAGGCCTCATAGACCGTGCAGTTGCAGGGTTGGAGCAAGACCAACAACTAAGAAATGTATAAGCTTTGTTTACTTTGCTCATACCAAATGCCATATGTACTTCACTGCTTGTTGACTAAAATCATGTTAACTTTTGAAGGCAACTGCACCAGAAGTTGCTGTAAAGATTGATGAGTTCATTGATAAATTGAAGAAGTTGAAAGAAGGTGGATTCACACTGGTAAGTCCAATTTTATTGCCCAGCCTCATCTATGTACAAGATTAAAGTTACATGGAATTGAATGTTTCTGGCAATACAATTTTAGGTCATTGATGATCCATCTGGGAACAGTTTTGTGGAGAACACCTTTGCTCCGCAGAAAGATGAGGCTCTCTCGGTCAGCCACTACAAGAGAACACCCCAACAGGACGCCCAGTTAGGAATAAAGGCGCGTGGTTTGATTTGACACATCACAACTCTCCTGTAAGGGGACATATCTGTTTTAGAAAAGGCAATGCCTCCGATGCTGTCATCATGTGCTAATGCTTGTGGAATCCTTATAGGGTAGAAAAAAACAAGACAGCATACATTTATAATTTTACCCATGTTCACCAGTATAAACTTTTATATAGCAAAAGAATGTGACTTAAAATGTAGCTTTTTTTTGTTATTGCTTAGGCTGAAGACGAGGAAAAGCCCAGTAATGACATTGACTGTATGAGAAATGAGGTGGGATTTCCAGACATTTTGCATCACAATTTGGAGTTTTTCCTCAATAATTGACCCTTGAGTAATATACCTTATTTCTCCCTCAGGTGTTGACGTTTAATACAAACTGTCCAGAGTGCAATGCCCCAGCCTCGACAAACATGAAGCTTGTCCGTATCCTTTCCAGTCTGTTTGGTTGTCCCCAGCAGTGGTGTAGTGTAAGGTTAAGGCACGTAAATGCCGTTTACCTTTTTTTATTTTGTGCAACCATTCCTCTCCTTTTGCAGGAAAGTGCATTGAAAGTATAGTGGTACTTTACTCACCACGAATGGCAATCAACATTTACCCACCATTTAAAAATAAAAATATATATATATTTTTTTACCACTACATCACTGCTCCCCAGTAGTGTCCTATGATAAGGATGGCGTAGAATGTTAATTTACTTTTTTTTACCCCTTTTTTCATGATATCCAATTACGAACTTGTCTCATCACTGCAGCTCCCCAACGGACTCGGGAGAGGTGACGGTCGAGTCGTGCGTCCTCCAAACCGCTCTTAACACCTGCCCACTTAACCCGGAAGCCAGCCACACCAATGTGCGGGACGAAACACTGTTCAACTGACGACCGAAGTCAGCCTGCAGGCGCCGGCCCGCCACGAGCCAAGTAAACCCCCCCCCACCCCCCGGCCAAACCCTCCTCTAACCCAATTGTGGGTTATTGGGCCAATTGTACGCCGCTCTGGTCACTGCTGGTTGTGACACAGCCTGGAACCTGGGTCTGTAGTGATGCCTCAAGCACTGCAATCAAGTGCCTTAGACCACTGTGCCACTCGGGAGGCCCAGTGTAGAATGTTTCATTTTGCAAGGTTTAGGTATCCTCCTTTACAATTCCTCAGAAATCCCCCATTTCAAAGAAGTCATTATCATGGCAACAAACTGTGATGACTGTGGACATCGAACCAACGAAGTAAGTGTCCTCTTCTTTCTTTCTTTTTTCTTAGCACATGTATTTATTTTCAAGGCATATTCTCAGATATTGCAAATATCTTAATATGAATGCATTCCAATTTGCCCATCTAATCTGTGGTTTAGGTGAAATCTGGTGGAGCCACAGAAGAGCTGGGCACCAAGATAACTCTTCACCTCACTGACGTGTCTGACATGTCCAGAGATCTTCTCAAGGTAACCCCTCTTTGTACTTTATCTGGTATTCACTAGTTTTTTCACTGCAGCATTTTTATTAACCTGGTCCCAGGTCTGTTTGTGCTTTTGCCAACTCCATTACTACCATTGTCAAGCCAAACAATGTTTGGCATGACAATGAGTGACAAGGAGTTGGCATGATAGCACAAACAGACTGGTACTTAGGCTACCGTTGCATGGCAGAAAGTTCATAGCACCCATGCCAAATGGAGCTCATAATATGAATATTTTCATGATTGAGGTGGCTCAGGTATTTGTTGTCCTGTCTTAAGAGTTTGGGTCTTTTCATAATCAATTCCTGTCAGTAATGGAACATAGAACTTTTTCACAGGAGAGCAATGCTATTCCTGAATCAGGATGGAGTTGACTCAACCATGTTGTGCCGGTTTGTGTTTGTGCAGTCGGAGACATGTAGCATCCTCATACCTGAGCTGGAGTTTGAGTTGGGGATGGCAGCTGTCGGTGGAAAATTCACCACCTTGGAGGGACTCCTCAAAGACATCAAAGATCTGGTGAGCAGACTGTTGAGAAGTAGAGGGGGGGGGGGTGAAGGGGAGATGCAGTAGGAAGGGTACACACAGGGATTGAACTCCAGTGGAGAGTTGTATATGTTTTAATGCTGGTTGTGTTACTTCTAGTCCATGGACTCTGCACCTGGGAATCACTGTTGGCTTGGATACCTTTGCCATGGCTGTACTGTAATTCAACGGCAGCTGTGCACAACTCCAGTCCTAATTTAGATATGTGAAGCCAGGTGTGGCCAATCATGGACATTAATTGATTAGTTAAATACTAGGGAGAAACCAAAACCAGCAGGACTGCCATCCTCAACGATTTAAGTTGTGCACCCCTGTTCTATGGTCTCTTTCACTGTGGACTCGAGCTATATTATATTAATGTTTTCATCCACCACCACTGTTTTCCTCCAGATTGTTTCCAAAAATCCATTCACTTGTGGAGACAGCTCCACTTCAGATCGAACAGAGAAACTGAAACTTTTTGGCGAGAAGATTGACAAGGTTAGAGGCATAAAATCATTGAATATCACTAATGTTTTGTTTGGAGCTAGTTTTGGTCTCACTTTACATATAATACCTTAGTGTAATTACACGTCCCAAAGTATTTACCCATGAAATGTTTTTATGTATTTATTTGCATTCAATTTGTGAACTAACTCCGAATAACTCTTTGGCTAATAGTCTCCCTCTAGAATATTTTTTAAAGATCCAATGTCTCCATTGTGAGTTTATTGCAATTCTTTTAAATTGTGAATGTTACCATCTGGTATAACAGTCATAAATACTAACAATGTGTATCTGCACTGTAACTACCATGTAAATATGCTTTTGTACATTTAATCTATATTGGGACCGTAGTTGTATATTTTAACTAGGGTGCATGACATGATATTTAGACTAAACAAAAGCTCATGCAAGAATTTTACATATACTGTATCTGAGAAGAATACTTTCACATGTTTGGCTGGGCAACAAAGTAGAGTTTTTGAATGCAGAACAGTCTGGCACCCATGCTGAAACTGCATCTTAAAGTGCAATGGAGGCTGAGTGGCACTTTTAAAACACCTCTTCAAAAAAAAATACTGTAGATCATGGCGGGAGAAATGGATGTGCACATTGTTCTCGACGACCCTGCAGGGAACAGCTATCTCCAGGTAAAAGACACTCTTCTTTCACAGATGTCTGAGGTTCAAACGCATCGTCTCCTCTCAGTTGTTTCATTTGTAATGAGTTGATTTGTCGTGTTTGTCTGCAGAACGTCTATGCCCCTGACCCAGACCCAGAGATGACAACTGAGAAGTACACCAGGACATTTGAGCAGAATGAAGACCTTGGTCTCAATGACATGAAGACAGAGGGCTATCAGGAGTAAGGACATCTGCAGCAGCAGAAAGGTTTATCTTACAAAAACAATGATTCCCATAAATGTAATTTCAGATATTTGCCCTCACTGAAGTTGCTGACTCACAAGGACATATGCGCCAGATGTCTTACAGTTATGATATTTGGTTTGATATATGGTTGAAAAGTTTGAAATATACCTTATTTAAAAGGAAACAATCAATATGGGGTTTATCATTTGATTAGAAAGTATGTGCATTTATAAAAAAAGAGATGCACGAACATCCAGTTTATGAATTATCCAATTTAAATCACTTGTATTTGTATTCACATATGTGGTTCTGATTCAGTGGAAATTCTTATGTTCTGTTCCATGGGAATAAATTATAAACTAAGAATACAGACTGCTGCTGTAGATATTTTTGGGGGTGGCTTCTTTACTATGTTCAATGTACAGTATGCATTATATAAACCTGTAGAATTCAGTACCACAATCTTCAATTATAATAACACTGCATAAATGCCCACAGATCTTAAAAGAACAAATTCTAGATTCGTTTCAATGCGGTGTCCTTTGTTCATGCGCGTCCTGATTGAAAATTCCCAGATTGTGAAAACAGACTAGACTGACTTTGTGCATGTGCCCAATACCACTACAGAACATTTATTGAAATAATCAAATATACATTTGACTGACCTCAAGCTGTTACATTGTTTAGCACAATGTGTTGATAAAGTACTACTAAAAAACAAACTCCATATTGGTCCATATATGCCTACAATAAAATATATGTGGTGTTATTCACCCCACCATCAAATGCGCCTGCATAGTCCAGATCCAAGAGGCCACAGTGGCGAATGTTATTTTATACGAAAACTAATTTCAATTGCGACGACATATTTCTATGAATGGTCCAAATAAACGACGTGGGGTAGGCTACGCATTGAGTTAAAAATAAGCATTGTCCGTCTGCAATCATTCCCGTTTCAGGTAGTGCTGCATAAAAATTAGTCTCTACAGAGAATGTGGCTCTTAAAGGAGCTCAGCTTTTGTTTTGATCTATACTGTCCAAGCTGGTTATTTGCTCTTTGCTGGTTTTTCAGTCTTCTTGGTTAGGAGAACAGCCTGAATATTTGGCAATACTCTTCCTTGAGCGATGGTGACGCCACCTAAAAGCTTTTTGAGTTTCTCGTCGTTGCAGACAGCCAGTTAAAGGTGGCGGGGGATGATCCTGGTCTTATTATCCCTTGCAGCGTTGTCAGACAACTCAATGAGAAACTAGAGCAGAACATATGCTTCCGTCTTATTTATATATATATAGATTTACATTGCAAAACTATGTGGAGCGAGGCGGTTTTGCTATTGGACATTTGCGTGGTTAGGTATTCAAGCACAGCAGCCAAATACACAGGAGCTCCGGTACCGACACACTGCGTAGTTGCCTCTGCGCTGTAACCAGGGAAGGACGGTGCGGGACGAACGGGACATTGCCTTCGCTCTGGCCTTTCCTCCAGTTTTGCCTCTACCAGACATCGTATTTGGATTGATACGAATGACTATAATAATTGACAATGCAGTACACGGACTTTGCTTTCTGCCTTTACGTAATGTGGTTGAGAATTGTATTTATACTTTGAGTGTCCCTCTTATTGGACGGATAGAATGGAAACGCTTTAACCAATTGTGATAAACTACAGCATTCAAATGTCCAATAGCAAAACCGCCTCGCTCCACATAGATTTACATTGCAAAACTATATATATAGAAGACGGAAGCATATGTTCTACTAGCCACTTATACACCCAGCATATACAAGAAAATGCCTGAATCGGCCTCTGCCCTTCTAAAAAAAAATTTTTTTTAAAGGACCAAAACACAGAAGAAATGAATCAAGAAGCGACGCAAGACCAGGAAAAACAACTATGCTATTTATTTGTTTAAATTGCTGAAACTGATCCACCCTGACACTGGCATCTCTAAAGCAATGGGCATCACAAATTAGTTTATGAATTACATTTTCAAGCCCACCGCAGGCGAAGCTTCCCGTCATTCAATCGCTCTACCATTGCAGCCCGAGCGATCCAGACCGCTGTGCGCTTACTCCTGCCGGGAGAGCTGGAGTAAGAGACGACACCACAGAGGAAACCCGTTATTCAAATAACCTACTGTAATAAAGGGCATTTGGGTACATGGAAACCACATTTGCGCAAATTGCACACGGCTCGCTATACGCATGTATAGATCAACCTCTGCGTTTTTTTGTGTAGCCTATGCTACAGCAGGCAAGCGCCTGTTAACTTCAACTTTGTCATAATATATATTTCATTGATTAAAATCCACATTTTAACATGTAGCTATAGGATACCATTTTAATGTTCTTAAATGCGCAGATGGCTCTTCACCTTTCAGTGATTGTTAATTTAATTTAAGCTCCAGGTTTGAAATAAGACTTTTTTTAAGGTGTCTTATGGAGTTATAAGACAATCCAAAGGTAAAATCTGCTATATTTCTGATCTGTTGGCTGTGGAATAAATGTGTTTTAACAGAGCCATGGAAAAACCTACACCAACCACAATTGGTGAGGATTGGCTCATGGTAATGGCTGGAGCGGAATCGATAGCTACAGTAACTCCAGTTCTATGACTGGAGCGGAGCCCAATAGGGGAGCTCTGCTTCTAGTGGTTGTCATGATGTGGCCCTCTTTGGGTATAGCGAGTCTTCCCCCTCTCCCTCTTACACTCAGGTTCTGTTATCTCATGTCGTAAATTCCTAGAGGAGACTCTCCTCATGGCCAGGCAGTATAGTCAGAGAGTGTTTCACAGTAGAACAAAGGAACTTCTTCTACATCACAGAACTTGAAAACTGAACAATATCCATATTTTGGAGAATGTGGAAACGGTCGGTGGAGAATCCAGCTATGACCAGCCCATTTTGTTTTATGATTGTGACCTCAGGAAAGACAATACAGCCACATTACCACAACTCTGTTTATACAGGAGCCTCCGTTCTGAGGCTTGCATCTAATTATTGTATCAAATTAATTAGTAAAGATGAAACTATTTGTGAAATTGTGTAATGTGATTTTAAACTGTTAATGTGAGAGAATTGTATTTCTGTTTTAAAGTTTCACTAAGTCATTGGCCCGCTCCCATGAGCACAGACATCGATCTGGCGGGATGGGACAGCTTTTCCACAGTTCTGAATAAAAGAAACAGAAACCCTGTCCATTTGGTCCTGCGTTTTCTGCCTTAATTCTAGCCTTCACATCAGCAAAGGTGAGTACAGTACTGTGACACACACACAGCTGAGGTGATGACCTAATCATCACTGTGCGCTGCACGTAACACGCCAAGGCGCGCACCGGGCACAAGCGATGAAGTCTCTCCTCTCTCTGCTCCGCATGGGGAGGGGGGGAAGAAAGCCCATAGCTCAACGGTCTGAGACCTGTATGAGTTCTTAATAACCTTTGGTATAAATGCCGAGTTTGGAAGTAACACCGCTCTGCTCACTGATGGCAAGGCAGTCGGGTCTCGTCGAAAGAGCACACAAATCACTGACGTGCTTGGCTGTAGTCAAGGCAAGCAACAGTGCTGTCTTCAGAGACATCTTGAGGGGGATTTGATTCAATGACTCGAACGGCTTCTTGCAGAGCGCCTCGAGTACCAAAGTTAAATCCGACTGGGGCAATGTGGCTTAAGCCGCCGCGTTCCCAATAGAAACCGTTTCACTAGAGGGTGACTGAAAACGGTGTCTCTGCCAAACCCCTCATGACAAGCTAAAATCGCTGCCGCGAACACCTTGATGGTGGCGGGTGGGCGCTGCTTGTCAAACATGAACTGTAGGAAAAAGAGCATGCGCTTGACATGACAGCACACTGGGTCCACATTCTCTGTGGCACACCATTGTGAAAACACGTTCCATCTGCTGGCATACGTCCTGGATGTGGAACTGTCACGTGAGCCCTGTATGGTTCTGATTACTGAATCAGATAACCCACGGCTGCGCTAACCTGTCCCTCTCGGGTCAGACCCTCAGTGGCTGGCCGATTAGAGGCAATTGCTCTATTATGCCTGCCGCCTGAGACATCGCGTCCTCTCTGTGGAATTGGCCATGATGGCGCAATCAACATTTGAGTCATCTCCGCTTACCACGGAACCCCTGGGTGATCGGGGCAATCATTATGATTGACAGCTCTCCTGTTCTCATGCAGGCTAGCAGTGGGAGAATGCAGGACAGCGGTGGAAATGTGTACAGGAGAATATCTGTCCACTGGTGCGCAAAAGCGTCTATCCCTAATGGCGTTTTGTCCTGGGCTCATAGAGAGAACCATAGGGGACATTGCGCGTTCACACGTGACGCGAACAGGTCCACCTCGGCTCTCCCGAACCGTTCCCATATTTGGAGAACAATGTTGGGGTGCAGCTGCCACTCGTCGTCTCGGGGTCCCCCTCGAGACATGAGGTCTGCTCCGACATTCTGATAGCCTGGAATGTGTGCTGCTGTCAACGAGCGAAGGTGCTCGTGAGCCCACAGTCACAATTCCTCCGCCAACCGGTGAAGTGCAGGAGACCTGACTCCCCCTTGGCAATTTATGTAGGCTACTGTAGTTTGATTGTCTGACCAGACCAGCACGTCGTGGCCCCGTAGGGTAGACATGAAGTGGGTAAGAACCAGTAGAACTGTCTCCAGTTCCAGAAGGTTGATGTGGTGTCCCGAGGGAGGCCACACACCTACGACTGCCCGAGCCTGACTTGTCCCTCCCCTTCCAGTCAGACAAGCGTCTGTATACACTGGAATGTAGGATGACACTCTGCCTAATGGGACCTCTTGTGTCAAAACGCACGTGTCTCTCCAATAGTTCAGGTCCGCTCTGAGCGAGAGGGGAACTACCAACAACCGATGAAGGTGCCTCACTGGGTCCAGTCTTAGTTGGGCAAACCATCGCTGTGTTCTGCGCATGTGCAGACAGTCATGACGGAATGGGCCGTTACCATGTGATTCAGATAAAACCTTTTGTAGGGCTAGCAACAGGTCAGCCCGTTGAGGATCTGAAATTCGAGCCTTCATAGTCAGTGTCTAGCTGTAACCCCAGGTAGACAATCCGATGACTGGGCCAGGGATCACTGTTTTCCCAATTCACAGCGAACCCCAGACGTGTGAGATGAATCATTGTCTGTGTCGTGTGTGCCATCGCCACACGACACAGACAATGGGGCCAGAACCAATAGGTCGTCTAGGTAGGCTTTGTAGCCTTATCCCTTGATGCAACGGTTCCAATGCTGCCTCCATGCATTTGGAAAAGGTGCGAGGTGCCAGGGCGTACCCGAATCGCATACTCGTAAGCCACCGCTTGAAAGGCGAAATGCAGAAACTTCCTGTGACGCGGATGTATCTGAACATAGATCTATGCTTATACAAAAGTCCTTGTTGTGGATACATTCCAGCAGACGTTTTGTTGTGAGCATTCGGAAGGGCCATTTGGCTACGCTCTCGTTGAGAGTTCATAAGTCCAATATTGGCCTCATCCCCCCCCCCCCTGTCTTTTTTGGCACTAGGAAGTAGGGTGAATATAGGCCGCTGTTCCTTTACTCCTGGGGAACTACTGTGACCGCCTCCTTCGCTAAAAGTTCCGTAATCTCTTTCACAAGAGCGGCGACTTTCTCTGGCGTCTTCATCACCGTCTCCACCACACCCGAAAACGGGGGAGGGGTTCGGTGGAATTGGATGGCATAACCCTTCTCTAGTGCCCGGCTTAGACAGGAGGAGAGGGTGCAGCTTTGCTGCCGCTCTAAATAATGCTCTGAGAGCGGGAGAATGCGAAGCTTCTGGTACAGACAGTAGGAAGGACCTGTATTCCTCTATGGCTCTCGCTGTCCCCGACACTGAAGTGGTGGGACAGCCCAGGGTGGGCCCCATTTCGAAAGGGAGGGAATATTGAGTTAGTGCGCCGTCTCCCAACAGCGATTGCATCATCGGCCCAACATGAGGTGTACGCAGGCTGCTCTTTAAACCCTTAGCTACTTCACTCCTAAGAGTGTGTAATGTAGGGTTTTTATGAGGAAAGCAAGACGGCTCATTAAGATCGTTCGTCTTGCTTTCCTCATGTCATTCCCATTCACAACGTCCTTCTGTGTGTGCTCAGCTACGCACTCATAGTGGGCTGTGCTATACGCAAAGTGGTGAGAGGAAGAGAGAGAGAGCGAGAGAATGAACCTGATCGGTCTTAGTTTTGTTATGGAAAAGAGGTTCTCTTGTGACAGTCAGATGGAATACATTCTTTATTAACAAAGGACACATTGGCTCCTCCATCCCTTTGCAGGGGTGGGGGATGAACAGTGGGTGCTGTCACAAGAAATGCTGCGCTCTCTTCCGTTCTCTCCCCCTCGTCCCGTCATGGTCGTCATCTCTTCTGACTGCCTCTCGGCTGCCAGGGCAACGAAATGAACCTCTCGTCGGTTGAGCCGCTGTCTTCTCTGGTGTTGCCGGAGGGGCAGGGCCCGCTCTTGGTACACCAGGTGCTGCTGCTCGACTAGCTCTTCGTCTGGCTGTAGATCTGGGTCTACTGGAGACGGTGGAGCGAGGGGGTTCCTTTGAAGCTGCTCTAGACCCTCCTGTCAATGGCAGGTGTCTAGACAGCTGCTTCTTCTTCTCCTCAAGCTTCCCGAAACTCACCGTCGCATTTTGACGGCGGTTCTGTAGAGACTGCGTTCAATAGGGCGGCTTTGTCGGTTTCCTTCATAGCCGTCAAAGACAGCCAGAGGTGTTGCCCCACGACCACCGAAGTGGCTGTGGACCTCCCCGCACATATAGCCGACGCCTGTGTGAGATGGAGGATGGCGCCGGAAATCTTTGACCCTTCCTCTATCTCCTCTCCCGACAGCTCAGTCCTACCCAGTGGTGAGACGGGATAGAGAGGCTGCCAGGAGGGCAATATTGTTAGCTGCCACTACAGCTTGTACACCTAGAGGGAAGTACTTCTCCACCAGCTATGCTGTGAGCCAGTCCTTGGTCATAGGTAGCGTGGGTTTCTTGGACGATGGCCAGGAGCTCAAACCTGGGGCAAGGTACTCAGCTAGTGTGTTCTCGAGCGAAGGGATCTCCTGAGGCTGTTTCCGTCCACTCTGGTGAATGGGGTGTACGCCTTCGCCGGCGTTCTGATGCACCCTCCACATATTTAGCGAGCGAGGGCATAGTCAGTGCCAAAGGAAAAGCCACCCATCTTGCTCTGGAGTAGGGGCCGCCCACCATCATATCCACTTCCGGACCAGAGGGAATGGGGGGCAGTGTAATCTCCAGACGGCTCGCAGCCCGCTCAATGAGCCCTGTAAAGTCAGAGCGCAGAGAGGCCGTTGCGTAGGAGGGGGCTGCTGAGAATTCAGAGCCTGTCTCTTCCTTGCACAAGGATGTGAAATTCCCCTCACTCTCCCTAGGGAGGGGGGTCATTTCAGCCTTGGTTTTTCCGGAGAAAAACCCAGACACTTCCCAAAATCCTCGTCATCTCCAGAGGTGCAGTCGTCTGACGCCTCAGAACCTGAGGCTAACATAGACAATGACGTCTTCTAGACAGGTATCCTCCCTGAAAACGCTCACCGATGCTTCCTCTCCTTTAAAGAAAGGTGGGTGCAGCTAGGGCATTCCTGATGACCCAAGCTCACGAAACATAAGTCGTGTGGGTCTGACGCCGCCATAGAGGAGCAGCGACACTCAGCTCTTAAAAGAGCCTTTGGGGTTGGGAAAGGCGTGCTAGTGAAGGACTACGTCGAGAACAGGATATCGACGCCGGGTTCGTCCTGAGATTTCTTCTCTTCTCGGCTTCTTCTGTCCAGTCCTGTCGCTGAATATAATGGGAGGCTGATTGAGGGAAAACGTCCCCTTATATAGGGACACCTGTACTCCTATTGGCTGCAGGGGTGTGCATACTTTTCTCTCAGGCTATTCGCTGCCTAGGCAGCAGGGTAAACCACTAGGAGCAGCTCTCCCCTATGGGGTGGAGCTCTACGATATAGAACGGTGGAATGGTATGAAATACGTCATACACATGGTTTGATGTCATTCCATTTGCTCCACTCCAGCCATTATTATGAGCCGTCCTGCCCTGAACAGCCTCCACTGATACCAACATATGGCAATAGAAGCCAAGACTCAAATGTCTATTTTATGTACAGGTGATCTGTTCGAAGTAAAGATGACCATATTTGAATCTTGTTGCAACACTGTCCTATATGTGGTGTCTCTTCGTCGGATGCTTTTTTGACTGTGGTCCATGACTGGGCCGCAATTCTCCACCCATCTCCCAAAGTGTGCACTTGCACACTCCCATTAACAATGGTGAAAACCCCTTCCAGACAATGATTTCACCTATCCAATGCTTTTAAATCCATGAGAGGGAGTGTGCACAATGCACATGCACACTTTGGAGAAGTGTGGAGAATTGGGATGCAGCCTAATAGTCCCAAAAATCTTCCTCTCGTCTCTTTTCCTTCAGTTCATGAACACTAATCTGGAGGAAGTAGAACACTGAAACTGAAAGCAGTTTGGTGAAAATCTATTCTGCCCTTTCATCTATCAGTGGTAATAATGAATAAAAAGAGTAGAGGAAAGGAATATTAGGATACAACCATATTATACGCCACCCAAAGAAGGCAGTTACTCATGTCCATACGACATTTTATGAGCTCAAATACCCATGAAATCTAAAACAGTATAGGATACTACAGTATACACTGCAAGACCAGATTTAATCATGTATTATGTGCTTATTGAGGGTGTTGCCCGCAGGTGGTGAAAATGAAACCAAAGGTAAATTCATAGAGGTTGTGGACATGGAATTCTATAAAATGTTATTATGTGGACTGTTTTACAGTATATTTGACACCAAAGTGTTTTCTGTTTTTGCTAAATAAGTTAACAAAACTCTTGGTTCCAACTGTAGAATACAAAAAACATCTTACCCCAGGACACTATCCTAGGAAAAGAAAAAGGAGCACTCAGATGTCCGAAATACTCTGAGGTTTATTAGGGACAAACAGACAGGTATATATTTCGGAGTGTCAGACACCTTTTTAAGTAGAATAGCATATCTTGGCAAGTAGGCTACATATATATTTCAAGTCTAATAACCTGGAAGGTGATACTGTATGGTTACTTTGATGAACCTTGGTGCTATAGGCAGGTAGCCTAGTGGTAAGAGCGTTGGGCCAGTAACCGAAAGGTTGCTAGATCGGATCCCAGAGCTGACAAGGTAAAAATCTGTCATTCTGCCCCTGAACGAGGCAGTTAACTCACTGTTCCTAGACCGTCATTGTAAATAAGAATTTGTTCTTAACTGACTTGCCTAGTTAAATAAAAGCTAAAAATAAATAAAATATAAAGCTCTATAATATCAATTATATAAAGTTTGAGGTGAGGGAGAAAGTATGGTGGAACAAGTATTGTTAGCATTGTTAAGTATCTTGCTAGCTGGACCGACTTCTCCGGTAGCTAGCCAGAGAAATGCTGAGATTAGCCAACTTAACTGATAAACTCAATTATTTGATGGTGTGAAAATTAGCTGGCTAATAAATTCAGACAGCTAATGTTAGCTCATCTTATGTTGTAATGTTAGCTAGCTAACGTTAGTAACCTAACCAATTCGCTATAGTATTAACTGGTTAAGTTATACGACTCCTTGCCATTCCTCAAGTTATAACGCGTTACTGTTAGTTGCTTACTGGATTCTGGCAATCTGTGTGAAATGTTAACTAGCTAACCAACTAACTACTATCTGTGAACTGTTTTCCCTCTACATTATGTGGTTTATTTTCAGAATGAGAGAATTAGGTGAAAATGAGGCGTTGCTTGTTAAACAAGTGGATTCAGGGATCAAGTGTAACTGGAGCTGGGCCTGGCTTACGCTGGATGCCATTATAGAGGTGAAAGGAACACCACACACTTTCCCTCTGATTAAAAAAATGGTATGTCAGGTGTACTCTCTGCCTGAAAGAGCTCAATTATGCCAACAAAGGGTATCTTGCTCTGCTGGCTTATTGTAGAACAGATGTCCACAGGCAGAAAGTGTACAATGTAATAATGTGCAGTGTAGCCCAAATATATTGCTTTTGTTGTGTTGAATTTGACGGGGAATTATTAAAGTTTTTACTCGGTGAACGTTATTTTTGCACACATGTAGCCTTGTGCACTTGATCGGTGGCCACTATAATAGAACAAAAATAGAATGCCTGTTTGTTTGTTTCATTCTATTTCTACTTAAGATGTTTTTTTCCCCATGTGCAATATTTAGATGTGTGTGGTCACAAGCGTTCTAATATAAAGGCTGTCATGGCTAACTGCAATATTAGTGTATTGTTTTTTCTCAAGACGAGTGTCATTTGCAGTAAAGTCTAGGCAACAAATAACATTGGATTGCTTTCTTTACATTTTTTAGCTGCGAGTTAGGTTCACATTAACCACTTTTTATTTTACACAGAGCCTGATCATGTAGTTGTAGATCATATTCTTTGTTTAATTAGTTAAAACCTGCATTTTCCCCCTAGCAGGGATTGTTTTGCATGTTTCAGTGTCACCTTTTTGGGCCCTTACCAGTTTCCATCCCTGAAACAATCAGATAACGACACAGTACAACAGTGATGTGCAGAACGGCATCTCGGCATGCACAGCTCGTCAGTCCTTGTCACGGATGGGTTATTGAAGCAGACGACTATATCGGGTTCCACTCTTTTCTAAAAAAAAGAAGAAGCGGCTCCACTGGACAATTGAGGAGTGGAAAAACATTGCCTGGTCTAGCGTCATGCTGATGGCAGAGTCAGGATTTGGCGTAAGCAGCAGGAGTCCATGGCCCCATCCTGCCAGGTGTCAACGGTACAGGCTGGTGGCGATGGTGTAATGGTGTGAGGAATGTTTTCCTGGCAAATGTTAGGTCTCCTCTTAATAATTGAGCAACGTTTACATGCCCCAAATAATTCAAGGTGTTCTGGAGGCAAAGGTGAGTCTGGCCGATTACTAGATGGGTGTACCTAATAAACTGGCCACAGAGTATATCAGAACTAATTGCACACATAGATGTAGCCTAAAGACAAGATTAAATTAACAATAGTCTGATGGGTGACCATATTGTCAATAGTGAATTAAGAAATATGATGAACAGCGCAGCATGTGTAATAGACAGACTTTTTCAAATCAACCTATAGAGGTTCATGCAGGTCACACGTTTTGATTTACAATGAAGAAAAATATCAACTCAACATGTAAAGTGTTGGTCCCATGTTTCATTTGCTGAAATGGAAGATCCCAGAAATGTTCCGGACCTACCAAAAGCTTATTTCTCTCAAATGTTGTGCACAAATTTGTTTACATCCCTGTTAGTGAGCATTTCTCCTTTGCCAAGATAATCCATCCACCTGACAGGTGTGGCATATCAATACGCTGATTAAGGAGCATGATCATTACACAGGTGCACCTTGTGCTGGAGACAATAAAAGGCCACTCTAAAATGTGCAGTTTTGTCACACAACACAATGCCATAGATGTCTCAAGTTTTGAGAGAGTGTGCAATTGGAATGCTGACTGCAGGAATGTCCACCATGGCAGCTTAGACTGTTAGAATGTTGAAGTCAAAATGACAAACGGGATGGCGCGAGACCAGGCTTTTCTAGTGGGATAGTTCACCCCAATTTAAAAAATGACTCATGCTTCCTTACTTTGAGAGTAGTAATCCATAGTTTGTTAATTTAGCCACTGCCACCAACTTCTAACATCAGCCTTAATGACCAAAATGATGGGAGTAATGAGGCATCCGTTGTTACATTGTATGGCCAAGTTCTGTTAAGAATGACCGTAACGTTTTATTTTTTACAGCCCGTTGTTTACCAGGTAGTTCCTTTAGAAATTACCTAAAAATTGCACAAAAAAAAGGTAATTCCCTAATAACTGCACAGTAGTTACACTTTTCTGAGTATCCATTGAATATAGTTTCTTAGTTGGTGTCATGTAAATACCAGCAAAGTAGCTAAAAATGGACTACATAGAAACCATTTTATATGAATGGAGAACCTTGTCTATGTGGAATTTCTTCACGTTAATTGACACCGGCATTGGCACTTAATAGAGGGATCCAATAATAATGCGATAGCCTCAATACCAGGCTTATTCAGCTCTTATGTAGCTCTCAGAGACACATGTTTAGAAAAACTCTCTGTAAGATCATCTGCAGGACATTGTTAGCTCCATTCAGTCTCCTGTGTTTAACAAGGAACCGGTCCAGCTCAATTGTTCAGGCGACACTGACATTACCACCTTTTTTTGTCTTGTTGGGTGTGTCCCTCATTCGAAAAGGCAGTGAATGTGTCAGAGACCTCAATTCCAAGCATACAGTTGTAGCCTAAAGCAAAAAGAGAGAAGAAGAAGAAGAGGTGATTTGTTCTATATATCAAACAGCAGACACACAGGTTTTCACATGACGACTATAACATTGCCTTCAGAAAGTTTACACACCCTTTCACTTTTTCCACATTTTATTGTGTTACAAGGTGGGATAATTCTTTTGTTGTTGTTATTTTTATCAACGATCTACACAAAATCCATTTGTAAAAAATTACATAATTATTCGACACCCTGAATCAATACATATTAGAATCACCTTTGGCAGCGATTACATCTTTTGGGGTAAGTCTCTGAGCTTTGCACACCGGGATTGTACAATATTTGCACATTCTTCTTTTAAAAATTCTTCAAGGTCTGTCAAGGGGATTGTTGATCATTACTAGACAGCTATTTTCAAGTCTTGCCATAGATTTTCAAGCCAATTTAAGTCAAAACTGTAACTAGGCCACTCAGGAACATTCAATGTCGTCTTGGTAAGCAACTCTAGTGTAGATTTGGCCTTGTGTTTCAGGTTATTGTCCTGCTGAAAAGTGAATTTGTTTCCCATTGTCTGTTGAAAAGCATACTGAACCAGGTTTTCCTCCTATATTCTGCCTGTGCTTAGCTCTCTTCCGTTTCTTTTTATCAACAAAAAAAACCTCCCTAGTTCTTGCCGATGAAAAGCATACCCATAACATGATGCAGTCACCACCATGCTTGAAAATATGAAGAGTGGTACTCAGGGATGTGTTGGATTTGCCCCAAACATAATGCTTTGTATTTAGGACATAAAGTTAATTTCCAGGTAGAACCCTTTTTGGTTCCAGGTAGAACTATTTTGGAATAGATGTAGAACCCTCTGTGGAAAGGGTTCTACATTGAACCAAAAAAGGTTCTACCTGGAACCAAAAGGGGTTCTTCAAAGGGTTCTCCTATGTGGACAGCCGAAGAACCCTTTTTGGTTCTAGATTGCACGTTTTTTTTTAAAGATTGTACCAATAGGTACCTTTGTTTGCGAAGCATTTGAAAATCAACCTGGTCTTTGTGGTTGAATCTTTGTTTGAAATTCACAGCTCGACTGAGGGACCTTAAAGGTAATTGTATGTGTGGGGTACAGAGATGAGGTGGTCATTCTAAAATCATGTTAAACGTTATTATTGCACTCAGTGAGTCCATGCAACTTATGTCACTTCTTAAGCATAATTTTACTCCTGAACTTATTTAGGCTTGTCATAACAAAGGGGTTGAATACTTATTGAATCAAGACAAGACATTTCAGCTTAATATTCTTTTTTAATTTGTAAAAATGTCTGACAAAATTCCTCTTTGACATTATGGGGTATATTGTGTAGGCCAGTGACACAAAATGTAAATTTAATCCATTTTAAATTCAGACTGTAACACAAAACTGTAACACAGACTGTGTGTTACACAGACTGTAACAAAACTTAGAAAAAAGTCAGTGTGAATACTTTCTGAAGGCACTGTAGGCTCCCATAAAAAGTGCCATCCATACTGTGAACCAAATCAAATTGTATTGGTTGCAAACACATATTTAGCAGATGTTATTGCATGAGTAGTGAAATGCTTGTGTTCCTAGCTCCAACAGTGGAGTAATATTTAACAATGCACACAAATCTTAAAGTAAAAGAATGTAATTTAGAAATATTAGTACGAGCAATGTCGGAGTCCGGAGCATAAATATGTCTATATATGTGATGGGATGCATAGACATTATGGACAGTAAGAATATATATTCTGTATACAATCTGAAGAATACGTAGGCTAGAATAGTACAGTGCATTCGGAAAGTATTCAGACCTCTTCCTTTTTCCACATTTTGTTACATTACAGCCTTATTCTAAAATGGATACAATTATTTTATTTCCTTATCAATCTACACATAGTACCCCATAATGACAAAATGGAAACAGGTTTTTAGACATTTTTGCAAATGTAAACTCAGCAAAAAAAGAAACGTCCCTTTTTCAGGACCATGTCTTTAAAAAATAATTCGTAAAATTCCAAATAACTTCACAGATCTTCATTGTAAAGGGTTTAAACACTGTTTCCCATGCTTGTTCAATGAACCATAAACAATTATTGAACATGCACCTGTGGAACGGTCGTTAAGACACTAACAGCTTACAGACGGTAGGCAATTAAGGTCACAGTTATGAAAACTTAGGACACTAAAGAGGCCTTTATACTGACTCTGAAAAACACCAAAAGAAAGGTGCACAGAGTCCCTGCTCATCTGCGTGAACATGCCTTAGGCATGCTGCAAGGAGGCATGAGGACTGCAGATGTGGCCAGGGCAATAAATTGCAATGTCCGTACTGTGAGACGCCTAAGACAGCGCTACAGAGAAACAGGATGGACAGCTGATCGTCCTCGCAGTGGCAGACCACGTGTAACAGCATCTGCACACGATTGGTACATCCGAATATCACACCTGCGGGACAGGTACAGGATGGCAACAACAACTGCCTGAGTTACACCAGGAACGCACAATCCCTCCATCTGTGCTCAGATTGTCCGCAATAGGCCGAGAGAGGCTGGACTGAAGGCTTGTAGGCTTGTTGTGAGGCAGGTCCTCACCAGACATCACCGGCAGCACAAACCCACCGTCGGTGGACCAGACAGGACTGGCAAAAAGTGCTCTTCACTGACGAGTCGCGGTTTTGTCTCACCAGGGGTGATGGTCGGATTCTCTGGTCTGATGAAACCAAAATTGTACTTGTTGGCCTGAATGCCAAGCGTCATGTCTGGAGGAAACCTGGCACCATCCCTAAGGTGAAGCATGGTGGTGGCTGCATCATGCTGTGGTGATATTTTTCAGCGACAGGGACTGGAAGACTAGCCAGGATTGAGGGAAAGATGAACGGAGAAAAGTACAGTGAGATCCTTGATGAAAACCTGCTCCAGAGCGCTCAAGACCTCAGACTGGGGCGAAGGTTCACCTTCGAACAGTACTACGACCTTAAGCACAACGCAGGAGTGGCTTCGGGATAAGTCTCTGAATGTCTTTGAGTGGCCCAGCCAGAGTCCGGACTTGAACCCGATCTAACATCTCTGGAGAGACCTGAAAATGGCTGTGCAGCGACGCTCCCCATCCAACCTGACAGAGCTTGAGAGGATCTGCAGAGAATAATGGGAGAAACTCCCCAAATACATGTGCCAAGCTTGTAATGTCATACCCAAGGAAACTTGAGGCTGTAATCGCTGCCAAAGGTGCTTCAACAAAGTACTAAGTAAAGGATCTGAATAGTTATGTAAATGTGATATTTCATTAAAAAAAAAAGTTTTTCTACATTTGCAATAATGTCTTTAAACTTGTTTATACTTTGTCATTATGGGGTATTATTTAATCCCTTTTAGAATAAGGCTTTAAAGTAACAAAATGTGGAAAAAGTAAGGGGTCTGAATACTTTCCGAAGGCACTATATATGTACAGCAATAGTTGAACAGGATGAGCCTTGACTAGAATACAGTATATACATATAAAATGGGTAAAACAGCATGTAAACATTATTAAAGTGACCAGAATTCCATTATTTAAGTGACCACTGTTCCATGTCTGTGTACATAGGGCAGCAGCCTCTAAGGTGCAGGGTTGAGTAACCGGGTGGTAGCCGGCTAGTGACTGACTAAGTTCAGGGCAGGGTGCTGGGTGGAGGCCGGCTGGTGATGGCCATTTTAACAGTCTCGGTCCCAGCTTTGATGCACCTGTACTGACCTCGCCTTCTGGATGATAGTGGTGTGAACAAACAGAGGTCGGGTGGCTGAGGTCCTTGATGATCTTCTTGGCCTTCCTGTGACATCGGGTGCTGTAGATGTCCTGGAGTGCAGGCAGTTGGTCCCTGGTGATGCATTGGGCAGACCGCACCAGCCTCTGGAGAGCCCTGCGGTTGCGGGCGATACAGTTGCTGTACCAGGCAGGGATACAGCCCGACAAGATTCTCTCAATGGTGCATCTGTAAAAGTTTGTGAGGGTCTTAGAGGCCAAGAAGAATTTCTTCAGCCTCCTGAGGTTGAAGCATTTCAGATTATCAGTGATGTGTATGCCAAGGAACTTTAAGATTTTCAAATTCTCCACTGCGGCCCCGTCGATGTGGATGGGGGCGTGTTCCCTCTGCTGTCTCCTGAAGTACACGATCAGCTCCTTCGTTTTGTTGACGTTAAGGAAGAGGTTATTTTCATGGCACCACTCCGCCCCCATTCACCGCCTCCAACCAGGTGGCAGGTTTTCATCAACATATAGTGGAACTGTCAATAAGGTTAGGCAACTCATGTAGAGGAGGTCTCCTGGACATTTCTACCACTGTGGATCTCCAGAGGGAGGATTCTGTGAATTTGTTGTCTTATGGCCGCTGTCTTAATGATTTCATCACAAGTTGGCTCACAATTGGGACATTTAGCAAAACACAGGCCACTTTAGATGAGGTGTTGCCATTTTCACTGCAGAATTGTTAACTTTTTGGTGGCGCAGACTAGTCAGACGCTTCGGGAGGGTGGTCACGTGTGCTAGCAAAGCAGAAGTGCTGAGTCCGAGCTTCGGTGTGAGCCAAATCAGCAAGAAGCGTGACGTACGTTACACACAGACCAGAAGCATGCAACTCAAAGACTGAACAACTTGTGAATTGATGACAATTTTCACAAGGCAAAGATGATACTATGAATACCTTCTTTGTGATGCATTATAAGCAAATTTATAATGCCTTATGGGCTTTACATAATCTACTATAATGCATTACATAGGTATAACTACATTCATAAAACATTATGAGCAGGCGAAGTGTTTAATATAGGGCTTTCTAACGCTCAATGTAGCCACAGCCTTGTTCATAATGCACTATAAATGTAGTCAGATGTTTATGAGAAGTTTATTTATTTAACTTTTATTTTTTAAATTATTTTTTATTTTTTCACCTTTATTTAACCAGGTAAGCTAGTTGAGAACAAGTTCTCATTTACAACTGCGACCTGGCCAAGATAAAGCAAAGCAGTGCGACACAAACAACAGCACAGAGTTACACATGGAATAAACAAGCGTACAGTCAATAACACAATAGAAAAAAAGAATGTTTATATACAGTGTGTGCAAATGGCGTGAGGAGGTAAGGCAATAAATAGGCCATAGTAGCAAAGTAATTACAATTTAGCAGATTAACACTGGAGTGATAGATGAGCAGATGATGATGAGCAGATGATGATGTGCAAGTAGTGAAACTGGTGTGCAGAAAAGTAAATAAAAACAATATGGGGATGAGGTAGGTAGATTGGGTGGGCTATTTACAGATGGACTATGTACAGCTGCAGCGATCGGTTAGCTGCTCAGATAGGTGATGTTTAAAGTTAGTGAGGGAAATGTAAGTCTCGAGCTTCAGCGATTTTTGCAATTAGTTCCAGTCAATGGCAGCAGAGAACTGTAAGGAAAGGCGGCCAAAGCAGGTGTTGGCTTTGGGGATGACCAGTGAGATATACCTGCTGGAGCGCATGCTATGGGTGGGTGTTGTTATCGTGGCCAGTGAGCTGAGATAAGGCGGAGCTTTACTTTAGCATAGACTTATAGATGACCTGGAGCCAGTGGGTCTGGCGACGAATATGTAGCGAGGGCCAGCCGACTAGAGCATACAGGTCGCAGTGGTGGGTGGTATAAGGGGCTTTGGTGACAAAACGGATGGCACTGTGATAGACTGCATCCAGTTTGCTGAGTAGAGTGTTGGAAGCTATTTTGTAGATGACATCGCCGAAGTCGAGAATCGGTAGGATAGTCAGTTTTACTAGGGTAAGTTTGGCGGCATGAGTGAAGGAGGCTTTGTTGCGAAATAGAAAGTCGATTCTGGATTTGATTTTGGTTTGGAGATGTTTGATATGAGTCTGCAAGGAGAGTTTACAGTCTAACCAGACCCCTAGGTATTTGTAGTTGTCCACGTATTCTTGTTCAGAACCGTCCAGAGTAGTGATGCTAGTCGGGCAGGCGGGTGCGGGCAGCGAACGGTTGAAAAGCATGCATTTGGTTTTACTAGCGTTTAAGAGCAGTTGGAGGTTACGGAAGGAGTGTTGTATGGCATTGAAGCTCGTTTGGAGGTCAGTTAACACAGTGTCCAAAGAAGGGCCAGATGTATACAGAATGGTGTCGTCTGCGTAGAGGTGGATCAGGGAATCACCCGCGGCAAGAGCGACATTGTTGATATATACAGAGAAAAGAGTCAGCCCGAGAATTGAACCCTGTGGTACCCCCATAGAGACTGCCAGAGGTCCGGACAACAGGCCCTCCGATTTGACACACAGAAATCTGTCTGCGAAGTAGTTGGTGAACCAGGCGAGGCAGTCATTTGAGAAACCAAGGCTGTTGAGTCTGCCGATAAGAATGTGGTGATTGACAGAGTCGAAAGCCTTGGCCAGGTCGATGAATACGGCTGCACAGTATTGTCTCTTATCGATGGCGGTTATGATGTCTTTTTGGACCTTGAGCGTGGCTAAGGTGCACCCATGACCAGCTCGGAAACCAGATTGCATAGTGGAGAAGGTATGGTGGGATTCGAAATGGCCGGTGATCTGTTTGTTAACTTGGCTTTCGAAGACCTTAGAAAGGCAAGGCATATTGCGTTATAGCGCTGATGTTGTGAATAATGCATTATGCATAGCTCATATTGCGTTATAAATGCTCCTATAGGCTTAGTGTTTTGACTCATGCATGCTACTGTACAGTATTTCACATTTGAATTTGGGGGATGACAAACTCTTTTAACCAGCCCATGTCTTCATCATCACAATAAATCACGTCTCAATGTACACTACCGGTCAAAAGTGTTAGAACACCTACTTATTCAATGGGTTTTTCTTTATTTTTTACTATTTTCTACATTGTAGAATAAAAGTAAAGACATCAAAACTATGAAAATAACACATATGGAATCATGTAGTAATCAAAAAAGTGTTAAACAAATCAAAATATATTTTATATTCTTCAAGTAGCTATCCTTTGCCTTGATGACAGCTATGCACACTCTTGGCATTCTCTCAACCAGCTTCACACGGAATGCTTTTCCAACAGTCTTGAAGGAGTTCCCACATATACTGAGCACTTGTCAGCTGCTTTTTCTTCACTCTGCGGTCCAACTCATCCCAAACCATCTCATTTTGAGATGGTTGGGGGAATGTGGAGGCCAGGTCATCTGATGCAGCACTCCAACACTCTCCTTCTTGGTAAAATATCCCTTACACAGCCTGGAGGTGTATTGGGTCATTGTCCTGTTAAAAAACAAATGATAGTCCCACTAAGCCCGAACCATATGGGATGGTATATCGCTGCAGAATGCTGTGTGTGTGCCTTGATTTCTAAATAAATCACAGACAGTGTCACCAGCAAAGCACCCCCACACCATAACACTGCCTCCTCAATGCTTTACGGTGGGAAATATACATGCGGCGATCATCTGTTCACCCACACGGTGTCTCACAAAGACACGGCGGTTGGAACCAAAAATCTCCAATTTGGACTCCAGACCAAAGGACAGATTTCCACCAGTCTAATGTCCTTTGCTCATGTTTCTTAGCCCAAGCAAGTCTCTTCTTATTATTGGTGTCCTTTAGTAGTGGTTTCTTTGCAGCAATTCAACCATGAATGCCTGATTCACACAGTCTCCACTGAACAGTTGATGTTCAGATGTGTCTGTTACTTGAACTCTGAAGTATTTATTTGGGCGGCAATTTCTGAGGCTGGTAACTCTAATGAACGTATCCTCTCCAGCAGAGGTAACTCTGGGTCTTCCATTCCTGTGGCGGTCCTCATGAGAGCCAGTTTCATCAAAGCGCTTGATGGTTTTTGCGACTCCACTTGAAGAAACTTTCAAAGTTCTTGAAATTTTCCATATTAACTGACCATGTCTTAAAGTAATGATGGACTGTTGGTTTTCATTGCTAATTTGAGCTGTTCTTGCCATAATATGGACTTGGTCTTTTACCAAACAGGGGTATCTTCTGTATACCACCCCTACCTTGTCACAACACAACTGATTGGCTCGAATGCATTAAGAAGGAAAGAAATTCTTCAAATTAAGTTTTAAGAAGGCACACCTGTTCATTTAAATCCATTCCAGGTGACTACCTCATGAAGCTGGTTGAGAGAATGCCAAGAGTGTGCAACGCTGTCATCAAGACAAAGGGTGGCTATTTGAAGAATCTCAATGTAGAAAATAGTACAAATAAAGAAAAACCCTTGAATGAGTGTGTGTTCTAAAACTTTAGACCGGTGGTGTAGAGCTGGAGAACATAGAGACTTCCACTAAATATAAAAGGTTCTTGTGTTCCAGAGATGTGTCAGATGATCCTGAAGACAAAGCAGTCACCAGTGGTGTTTAAGCTTCTCGCATTGCTCTCTTGGCATTCCCTTTTCTTCTCCCAGCCACCTGTTTTTTGTCGGTTGCCCTCTTTCACACCCATTCACTGCAAAGGAGGCCAGTATAAATAGCTGTGATTCATGAAGGGAGAAAGAGAATAAGAAAGCGAGACTGAAAGAGAGGAGAGGGAAGATACATCACACAAGGTAATTTCACATCTTCTCAATTATGATTGTTAACAATGCAACAGGGAGGAATGGGAAGGGAAATTAGGGCGCCATTGAAAAAATACATTAATAAATTAATTGGACTCACCTGGTTAATTTAAGGATGAATAATAACAATGAAAACATATAGGGTGCTTACATGTACGTAGTTATCACATGACTCCATTCACTATAAATGTACCTTTGCTCTTCTTCATTTTGTCAAGAAATCTTTTATATTTATATTTCCTACCGGGATTAATTACATTTGTCAAATTCTCTTCACAATGAGAAAAACATGTACAATTTGAATGCAAAGCTATATATATATGAACATTAAAGTATTTTACATTTCACCTGTCAGATTGGCCTTGCAAAAGCAGTTCAGAGAGAGATCCTGATATCTGGGTTTCCCCCTCCTTTGGTTTGAAGACAATGTGGCGGGCCCTCATGTATCAGCTTGCTCTGATTCCTCTCGTCCAGGCTCAAAATGACTACTGCAGCACACACCGTACATTCAGGGAGCCAGGTCAGTGGAGCTGCAGCTCAAATTCCACTTCCTCCCTACCTGTCTCACACCTTTCCTTCCTGTCCCCCTTCCACTTTCTCACCTTTCCTTCTTTACAGTTTGTGGAGTCTTTGTTTTTTTGAGTGAGGTCTATATGTGGGCAATGGGAATTAGGCCAGATGTGATGTCATGCATCTTTGCAGTGTATGAACGGGTTAGATGTGTGTCATGGTCGCAGGTGTCAGGTAAACATGTTTGCGTGGTTTAAAGGCAATGAAAATGTGGTCATGCACACTCATGAGGCACTGGGCAGATAAATGTACTGTAGAAATGTTAAATATTGCACTCAAATGCCCCTTTGGAAATGCTTGCCTTTCTTGTAGTAAACAGAGCGCCTATAGCTACTGTAGGAGTTAAGTGGGCAGAACAGTAGTGGACAGTCTACTGTGGTAATGTGTGACCTGGTGTCCCCTCAGTCAACACTGACATTAACGTCTACTGTGGTAATGTGTGATCTGTTGTCCAGTCAGTCAACACTGACATTAACGTTTACTGTGGTAATGTGTGACCTGGTGTCCCCTCAGCCAACACTGACATTAACGTCTACTGTGGTAATGTGTGATCTGTTGTCCCCTCAGTCAACACTGACATTAACGTTTTGTGTGGTAATGTGTGACCTGGTGTCCCCTCAGCCAACACTGACATTAACGTTTACTGTGGTAATGTGTGATCTGTTGTCCCCTCAGTCAACACTGACATTAACGTTTTGTGTGGTAATGTGTGACCTGGTGTCCCCTCAGCCAACACTGACATTAACGTTTACTGTGGTAATGTGTGATCTGTTGTCCCCTCAGTCAACACTGACATTAACGTTTTGTGTGGTAATGTGTGACCTGGTGTCCCCTCAGCCAACACTGACATTAACGTTTTGTGTGGTAATGTGTGACCTGGTGTCCCCTCAGCCAACACTGACATTAACGTTTACTGTGGTAATGTGTGATCTGTTGTCCCCTCAGTCAACACTGACATTAACGTTTCGTGTGGTAATGTGTGACCTGGTGTCCCCTCAGCCAACACTGACATTAACGTTTTGTGTGGTAATGTGTGACCTGGTGTCCCCTCAGCCAACACTGACATTAACGTTTACTGTGGTAATGTGTGATCTGTTGTCCCCTCAGCCAACACTGACATTAACGTCTACTGTGGTAATGTGTGACCTGGTGTCCCCTCAGCCAACACTGACATTAACGTTTACTGTGGTAATGTGTGATCTGGTGTCCCCTCAGCCAACACTGACATTAACGTTTACTGTGGTAATGTGTGATCTGGTGTCCCCTCAGCCAACACTGACATTAACGTTTACTGTGGTAATGTGTGACCTGGTGTCCCCTCAGCCAACACTGACATTAACGTTTACTGTGGTAATGTGTGATCTGTTGTCCCCTCAGCCAACACTGACATTAACGTCTACTGTGGTAATGTGTGATCTGTTGTCCCCTCAGCCAACACTGACATTAACGTCTACTGTGGTAATGTGTGATCTGGTGTCCCCTCAGCCAACACTGACATTAACGTTTACTGTGGTAATGTGTGATCTGGTGTCCCCTCAGCCAACACTGACATTAACGTTTACTGTGGTAATGTGTGACCTGGTGTCCCCTCAGCCAACACTGACATTAACGTCTACTGTGGTAATGTGTGATCTGGTGTCCCCTCAGCCAACACTGACATTAACGTTTACTGTGGTAATGTGTGATCTGGTGTCCCCTCAGCCAACACTGACATTAACGTCTACTGTGGTAATGTGTGATCTGTTGTCCCCTCAGTCAACACTGACATTAACGTTTACTGTGGTAATGTGTGATCTGTTGTCCCCTCAGCCAACACTGACATTAACGTCTACTGTGGTAATGTGTGATCTGTTGTCCCCTCAGCCAACACTGACATTAACGTTTACTGTGGTAATGTGTGATCTGTTGTCCCCTCAGCCAACACTGACATTAACGTTTACTGTGGTAATGTGTGATCTGTTGTCCCCTCAGCCAACACTGACATTAACGTTTACTGTGGTAATGTGTGATCTGGTGTCCCCTCAGTCAACACTGACATTAACGTTTACTGTGGTAATGTGTGATCTGTTGTCCCCTCAGCCAACACTGACATTAACGTTTACTGTGGTAATGTGTGATCTGTTGTCCCCTCAGCCAACACTGACATTAACGTCTACTGTGGTAATGTGTGATCTGGTGTCCCCTCAGCCAACACTGACATTAACGTTTACTGTGGTAATGTGTGATCTGTTGTCCCCTCAGCCAACACTGACATTAACGTTTACTGTGGTAATGTGTGATCTGGTGTCCCCTCAGCCAACACTGACATTAACGTTTACTGTGGTAATGTGTGATCTGTTGTCCACTCAGTCAACACTGACATTAACGTTTACTGTGGTAATGTGTGATCTGTTGTCCCCTCAGTCAACACTGACATTAACGTCTACTGTGGTAATGTGTGATCTGTTGTCCACTCAGTCAACACTGACATTAACGTTTTGTGTGGTAATGTGTGACCTGGTGTCCCCTCAGCCAACACTGACATTAACGTTTACTGTGGTAATGTGTGATCTGGTGTCCCCTCAGTCAACACTGACATTAACGTTTACTGTGGTAATGTGTGATCTGTTGTCCCCTCAGCCAACACTGACATTAACGTCTACTGTGGTAATGTGTGATCTGTTGTCCCCTCAGCCAACACTGACATTAACGTCTACTGTGGCACGAATCGCATGGAGCTCCATATCTTGCTATGTCCCGTCTACTTCGGTGGATACAATGAATCACTGATGTCCCTCAACGCTCAGTACTTCAAGGGAGAGTGCCGGGGGACACCCGATTGGACTGTCGACCCGCCTATTCTGAAATACAACTTCTCCATCACAGAGGAGGCGGTGTCCGCCTGCAACAACAAAATAAAGGTAGTTCTAGTTTGTTTGAGTAATTATATTTCTATGGTATCACACTGACCGTGGAGGAGACATTTGGTGGTTGACACTAGAAGATGTTGCTTCGACTCTGGGTAGATGGATTTGACCCTGAACCTAGTAACATGTGACTCTCTCTCTCTCTGACACAGATCACTCAGGAGGTGGGTTCTGGGCTCTTTGCGGATTTCTCCAGCGTTCAGTTTGTCAACATCTCGGGCATGATCAACTCTCTGGACCCCAGTGCGGGAACGATCACCTACCGCCAGGAAATGATTTACAAATTCTCCTGCCGCTATCCACTCCAGTACTTGGTCAACAACACTGAGATGACCGTGTGAGTAACCCAGGCCACCTTTTCTCTTAGGTTCACTCATGATAACCAAAGTTTGGGGTCAATTCATCTGAACTAAGTCAATTCAGGGAAGGACTTCCTCAATAGTAAAACCCTCAATGGGAAGTTATCAAATGGAGGCAGATTCATGCCAAAACAAATAGAAATAACAAGATTGCAATAACATTGATATTGGAGTATTGTTTTATGCGAACTGGGACTGAACCGAGTTTAAATAAAAACAACCTCAAACCTGACCATAGCAGTCACGTGGTGTTTGCAAGTATGGAGTTACCATAGCTGGTTATGGCAGGTAGACTGATGCTTCTGAGTTTTGTATTATGGGTTGAATCATACGGTGTATCATATGGTGACCTGGATGGTGATACGCTGCAGTTTTTCTCAAGCAATTGATAGTAGCTAACAGACAGACATTTTGTTTTTTACAAACAGGTCTGGGGTGAGCTTAGCAGTCAAAGACAGCAATGGGAGTTTCATCAGTACCCTGAGTATGACGCTCTACTCGGTAAGAATGTGTTTCTATGATCCATTTTCTATGACAGAGGAGAAGGAAGTGAGGTGTAATCACTAATTGTAGATCATATTTAGTGTACACATGGAAAAAACTGTGTTGGCAGTTTCCAAATTGATTTGGAGGGAATAACACACAAAATGTTTATTTTTTACGTTCTGATTTCCTTCAGTATTTCTGGTATGAATGTTCATAATTTAATTAAACTATATTGAGAGGACCAATGTGCTTGTGAATGCTTGAATGATCCCAAATGACAGTCTTCCCCGTCTTGTTCCGATTGGCTCCAAGGACAGGTTCTACACAACCCAGCTCAAGGTCCCTGAGGGAGGCTTGACGTTGAAGACACGCATCTTTGTGGAGGTCAAGGCCACCAATCTCACGGGAAGGTACGAGTATAGTAAATCTGAATTGAAGAAAACATGGAGTTTTAAGCAATAAGGCACAAGAGGCCATGCTATATGGTGAATATAGTCACAGTTAAAGGGTGTTGTTCGGGCCAACACGGAGCGGCTAACGCATCTCTTCCAATCAGATTAAGTGGCCGGAACTATCTGTTTCATGAAAGTGAAAAAAAATACTGGTAGTTATTTACTGACATTTCCTATCAAACCTCATTATCAACTTTTTAAAGAAACTATGTCAATGGTCCCATTTAGAATATTGCCAAATATTTCACATGAAAGAAAATACATTTTCGCCAACAATTGTTTTCTTCTCCATCATTTCTAGGTTCAACGTGTTGTTGGACCGATGCTATGCCACAACCAGCCCTTACCCCGTCAACAGCACTTATTATGACCTCTTTGTTGGGTAAGTGAGACAACCCAGGCGAAACTGTGCGAGCTTACTCCTTTGGGACACGTTGTCAGTCACACAAAGCTTCACTTTTAGGGAATAATTAGATTACTAAGATATTCAGACATCCTATAGGACAAAACATGTACATACAGCAGATGTTGAAAATACTAGAAACTCAGTTGCAGCTACATTCTAGCTATTGATTAATTATCATGTTATCAAGATCACCTAGTTTTTCCCAAGACATAACTTAGTGCCTTGCCTCGCTCAGGTGTAACCGGGATGGCCAGACGGTGATGGGGGTCAATGGGCAACAGCAGGAAGCTCGTTTCTCATTTGAGGCCTTCCGCTTCGTCCAGCACAAGAACAGGACGTTGTCCACTTTCTACCTGCACTGCTCTACCAGACTCTGTGAGAGGTCCGTCTGCACCTCCCTGCAACAGGTCAGTCACTGCTCCTGTGCGGACGTTGTAGCCACATTCCAGCCCATCTGCAAAGTAGTTGTGATGCACCAATTAACCAACAATTGAATGCCACGTCATTGCAGTCGGGCATTAGATCGCATGATCAGATGTGGTTACTGGCACTTTAAACACCTATCCAGGCATTGTGAGATTTGGGGCACTATGTACAGGGCTGTGCACAGACCTTTTGGGGGGCAGGTGCTTAAACAAAAAAAAGAGCACACCAAACATTACATTTTTTTCCCGCAACCACGGTCAGACTCATTGAGCAATGACTTTGATTATTTAGTTACATAAAATAAATGGCCACATCTTCATGGCTAATTAAATGACACATATTTAACGCAAATTTAAAGACAACTTGCGAGCAGTGGGTTCAGAACAACAATGACAAAAACTATGATTAAAGTTGCATTGTGATCTGATTGTGATCAGATCTTATAAGTGTAAACAGACAAGATTAGGTCAAGATCAGGATGACGGATGCATGTTAGGGTGACAAACAATGGAGCAACATACAGTAGATGATGCTAGCAATGACCTATGACCTTGTGTAAGAAAGCTATTCCAACCACCCCTTTTCTCCTCAGAACTGCACGGACATCATCAGCTCAAGGAGGAAGCGGGAGGTCCAGGACACGTCTGTGACCGACACAGCCACAGTCAGCTCCGGCCCCATCCGCACCCAAGTGGACAACGGTGAGCAACAACCACTGAACGTTCATGACCATCATTCACATCAGCATTCAATGATCCATCAGCAAGAATGACTAATATGATTAAAATATATTGAAGGCACAGTAACACTTTACTGATCACATGTACTTACTGCACGTTCATATACCAGTAATGCCGTTTTGGTTGAGGGGGTTTTCATGTTATGAACACAGAATTTCCTTTTATTTCTTATGCAGGTGATACTGTCGGAATTGTATCTGAAGGTATGCATCTACTTTTCATCACAACTATTGATATAGCTACAGTATCAGGCAAAAGTTGGACGCACCTACCTAATCCAGGGTTTTTCTTTATTTTTACAATTTCCTACATTTTAGAATAGTGAAGACATCAAAATTATTCAATAACACATATGGAATCATGTAGCAACCAAAAAACACTGACTCATTCAAGGGATTTTCTTTATTGAGATTCTTCAAAGTAGCCACCCTTTGCCTTGATGACAACTTGGCATTCTCTCAACCAGCTTCATGAAATAGTCACCTGGAATGCATTTCAATTAAGAGGTGTGCCTTGTTAATTTGTGGAATTTCTTTCCTTCTTAATGCGTTTGAGCCGATCAGTTGTGTTGTGACAAGGTAGGGGTGGTATACAGTCCATATTATGGCAAGAACAGCTCAAATAAGCAAAGAGAAACGACAGTCCATTCATTACATGAAGGTCAGTCAATGCGGAACATTTCAAGAACTTTTAAAGTTTCTTCAAGTGCAGTCGCATAAACCATCAAGCGCTTTGATGAAACTGGCTCTCAAGAGGACCGCCACAGGAAAGGAATACCCAGTTACCTCTGCTGCAGAGGATAAGTTCATTAGAGTTACCAGCCTCAGAAATTGCAGCCCAAATAAATGCTTCAGAGTTCAAGTAACAGACACATCTCAACATCAGCTGTTCAGAAGAGACTGCGTGAATCAGGCCTTCATGGTCAAATTGCTGCAAAGAAACCACTACTAAAGGACACCAATAAGAGGAAGAGACTTGCTTGGGCCAAGAAACATGAGCAATGGACATTAGATCGGCAGAAATTTGTCCTTTGGTCTGATGAGTCCAAATTTGAGATGTTTGGTTCCAACCGCTGTCTTTGAGACGCAGAGTAGGTGAACGGATGATCTCCCCATTGGTGGTTCCCACCGTGAAGCATGGAGGTGGTGTGATGGTGAGAGGGTGCTTTGCTGGTGACACTGAGTACTTTATATTTGAATTTCAAAGGATATATCATAATACTTAAGTTGTCTAGAAACAATCTTTGTGAAGTATTTTCTCTGAACCTGTGTCCTCTTTGCAGTTGTCGAGCAGTTGGGTGGAAAACACAGATCCTTGCAGGGTGTTGCCATAGCAGCAGGGATTGTTGGCGCGCTCTGTATCTCCATGGTAGCCTTCATTGCGTACTGGATCGTTGTGCCAAGGACCATTGGGGCCACAGAGAAGAGAATGCGCTTCTCTACAAAAGAGTGACAGTTTAGGGGAAGGCTTTGCCCTGTTACTCTTAAGGTGGTTTCCTCTATGTCCTAGTTCTTATGATCACTGACTTAAAGTAGGTGGGTCAGTGACAGTGCAATAACTTAATGAATATATCTGTGTAACCTGCACATATAGCACTGCATGTTTAAATAGTTTATTTCCATTTTAAAGACATTTAAAGTCTGGTATTAAGGGCTATCTTCTTTGTCTGGGGTTAAGGTCAAGTATAAATGGATGCTATTCAATATCTATTATCATAATCCAAAATGACTACCTATTTTGGTGTATTAGTTAAGGGCTTCTTCAATGCTGTCCATCAAATCATATTTAAATGCATTTTTTCTATAACCTGTCTTTCAATTTCCCAGTCTTTACAAATACTGGTGTATAAAACCACACTCGATAAAGTTTTTAAAAGTAAAATATAATAAAAATGGCCTGTTTTTCCATGATGTTTCATAATCTGTCCTGTTGCCCTTGAAGTTCTCTAGCCTCAGACTACCAGACAATTACACATTCAAACAGGCCGTTCTGGAATTTAAACTCAATGAATTGGAGCGAAACCATTACCTGATTACAGAATGGACCCTAGCCCAAAGTTACAATAGTACCGTTGAATGTGTATTTGAAGACACTTTATTTTTTAAAGACATGGATTGAGGGAATAAATACACATGCCACTGTTCATCCATCCATCATTTCAGTAAAAAAAAAAAAAAACACCCCGTCTTAAAAAACATGAATTCAAAGTTAAGAAACAAAAATGCTGGCATCTCCCTTCCTGTTTATTCCCCCCCACAAACCATCCGAGGTGACGCAAAGAGCAGAAATCACCCCACTGGGTACAGATCTCAATTCAACGTCTATTCCACATTGGTTCAACATAATTTCATTGAAATTAAGTGGAAACGTTGATTTACCCAGTGGGACTCCGCTGCTAGAAGTTCAAGCAGCTTGAAACATGGACAATATTATCTGCTTATTTTTCAGGCAGTGCAACACAGTCGAGCAGTCCTCAAATTCATACTGGCATCCATACACAAACACCAGGGTAGTGTTCAGTAGGGCATATCGTAACAAAACGTTATGCAACGGAATATGGTCATGTGCCATTGCAACAATGTTTTCCGCCTATTGAACATAGCAGCCCCTTGGTGATTGAAGTAAGTTTACTGAACTATCTGTATTGAGTACAATTTATAGACTGCACATAAGTATTGCATATCAAAAGATAACTGTCATTCAATGTAACATGTTTTTTCCCCCTCACCCTAAGTCACTTATGCATTTTCAGAAAGAACAATGCTAATTAGAACATGGAGAGAGGTTTCTGAAAAACATAAAATATGGATTTTACACATGAACACAGTGGATGGTTGTCAATGTCAATCATATTTTGATATATATTTTGACGATAATTTCTCATGGTGTACGGAATACACACACCACGATTGTTTTGCATTCTCTCAGCGACAATACAAGGCATTAAGCGAGGAATTCAATATTCAAAGACAACTGAAACACACCATTCCATTTGCCAAGAGGTGTATACATTAGCTAGTTCAATCCCAATGAGATCTTTCTCAAACAGACAGAACACACATTAAAAGTGAATGAAAGCAAGATTTGCCTGAAGAAACCACAGAAGATCTGAGGATAACCGTGCTTGAGAGGAAAAGTCACAACCTTTTTTGATCACAGAATGCGACAAAAGCTGAATTTTGCAGGGGAGGAAACATTGAGTCCTGTTATTATTGGTCCTTCCAAAACAAAACATTTTGTATCAGGTACTTGTTCTATGCAGGGAAATTATAGTGGTCAAAATAAGGTTGTTTGCATGCAGGAAAGTATGCCTAAACCTTAAGGGCAGAAAAGTAGAATAGAAACTTGAGGTCTTGGGTTCAGTTCATTCGCTGGTTATTCCAGACTTCGTAAGTGCTCCTTGCTCACCATGTCAGTGAGAGGAGATGTATAGCGGCCAAGGGGCATGAAGATCAACAGAAATTGATAAAGGAGGGGGGATTAAGACAGCTCAAGGTGTCTGAGCTGATCCAATGTCTTTCTGGTTTTCAACATATGGGTGGAAAAACAACCCCCCCCCCTAAAAACAAAAATTGAGGAAACTTGAACAATTAAACATTGTCAATAAATACAATTAAATCTTCTCAGTTCCAGCTGTTATAACTCATCCCCTACATGCTTTTCTGACGGGTCTTTCTCTGTTGATTCTGAAAATGGAGAGGAATACAATATTATACTCTACTATATAACAGCACAGCATATTACTTTTAAAAGGTTTGACCCCATCATAGTTGCTCCACCTTGAATGGAATGCCAAATTCTATTCCTTTCCATAAGATTCCCACTTGTGTAGTGAGAAATTGTAAGACAACTGGTTGCCAATTTGCACATGCAAAAGGATAGTTGCTTTGGCAGACGTACCTGTACTTGCAGTTTCATCTTTAGGCTGCGATTGGCTGGACGAGTCTGTGTTCTGTCCAGTGGGCTCTTTGGTGGGTGGTTCCTCTCCTGGCTGCACCACCTTAGTGGCTTCTGTCAAATGAAAACAAATCCCACCAATGAAAAGATGGGTCTGATCGGTGATTACATTTTTGTCGAAAAGGGATCTTTGACAAGTTATTGCACACGTCATGTGAAGCACTTCTGTGGCAAATTACATGATTTTCTGTTTCAAAGCATTTTGCTAAGGTGTGGCCTGTTGAACATGCCCCTCCCTATATATAAAGCCATAACAGAAATGTGTTGGGTTTTCCCCCCTCTCTCTGACCTTTGTCTTTAGTCTCCTCCTTGGGAGGTATGACTTTCTCCTCTGTTTTGCTGCTGTTGGCCTTGCTGCTGCTCTCCGAGGCGGTGCTGTTGGCCTTGGCCTTGGCCCTGGGCTTGGCAAACTTGGCCTTGTTCAGCAGGTAGTGGACCTCGCGGTCCAGCAGAGACAGCTTGGACTCTATGTCTTTGGCCAGCAGCACGGGCCGCTCTGTGGGAGAACGCTTCTCCTGCTCGGCCACCGTGTCGTTCTTCCACGTCTGTAGAAGAGGGGGAGGTGTTGGGGGTTAAAAATGAACAAATAATAATAAAAAGTTGTTTCTTTGTTCCAAATTGATGACAAACGAGGGACAATAACCATGTGAACCACGTCATCTCATATTTGAGTAATTTTGAATTCCTGAGGTAATGGTTCATCAAAACAAAATCTGGCAAAGATATCAATGAGTAAAACAAATAGAAGTTTATGAATCACTACATACAATGGTCTCGTTGATGACTCTGTCTAACGTCTTCAGCTCCACTTCGGTGAAGATTTGGTCATCCTCTGGTGTTAGTTTGACGTTCCTTGAGGAAAAAAACATGTCAAATGTATGCATTGTAAATGTCACCTCTGAAGCTAAGCAGGGTTGGTTTTGGTCGTTCCCTGGATGGGAGACCTGATGCTGCTGGAAATGGCGTTAGAGGGCCAGTGGGGGGGGTTCTAAGGAGATCCCAGGGCCGTGAAAGGGACGGGTGCCAGGGTGCCATCTTTAGGATGGAATGTTTAAACGGGTGTCCCGATTCTCTGGGGTCACTAATGATCCAATGGCAGTTATCGTAAGAGTAGGGGTGTTAACCCCAGTGTCCTGGGTAAATTCCCAATCTGGCCCTCATACCATCATGGCCACCTAATCTACAGCTTCCAATTGGCTCATTCATCCCCTTCCCCTGTAACTCTTCCCCCCCAGGTCGTTTCTGTAAAAGAGAATGTGTTCCCAGTCAACTTAACTGGTAAAATCCATTTAGCATTTTCCCTACTAATGGTTAAGGTTAGGATTGGGGAAGCTGATCCTAGAGCTGTCGGGACCCACCTGAGGAAGAAGCTGGAGTGGTTGAGCATGCTCTCCAAGGCAGCCAGGTGGTCGGGCCACTTCCTGCGCTCCTCCACACGGAAGAACATGGCCTTGCACAGTTTCCTGAGCTCCTGCAGCTTTTCCCGCAGCTCCTTGGTGACTGCAGAGTAGCCATCCTCATCCATCCAGGCCGACGCCTCGCTCAGCTTGGTCGTGATGGCCTCCTTCTCCTCCTCTGACACCACCGCCTGGTACTCCTCCTGGTACATCTTGTCCTTAGGAGGAAGGAGAGGAAAAGGGGAGGGGGGGGATTTGTTATAGAATTTTGTAATCAATGTTCATAAATTTCAATTATCTTAATCGGTCTGCAACCCAGAGGTTGTAAAGTTCTGGTTTTAAATGAAACAGACATAATTCCCAGCTCACAATTGATCAAATCCAAGTTTATTTGCGAGAGCTCTCCTGTGCATATACAAAGATGTTCCTCTTATAACATTCTCTTAACCTACGCACATACATACACACTAACAGGAGGAGAGCAATCCTATCTACTTTTCTACCATTCTCACCACAGTTTATCACTACCCAACTGACAGTTCCATTCCACCCCCAAGATAAGGGAAACATGGAGGGGTTCTCCCTTTCCCATCTTATCTCCCCAGAGTTATAGCCGGTTCGGTTCAAACATAGGTTAAGGATTCTCTTTGCTTTCTTTCGGCACACACATACATTCCTCTCTTCCCCAGTCCAACCTATTTGGACTTATGTTTATCAGCTTTAATTACTCCTTGTCTATGCTACATAACCTCTAATCCCTAATGGTTAAGTTATTTAATCATTTATCTTCAACCGTTATAAATTCTGTTAACAGAATTAGACAGCTGCAAGAAGTGGGTTACATACACACACCTATTGGGGGGGGGGGGGGGGGGCATACTGGTGTTGTGCTGTTCTAACCTGGGTCTCAAAAATGAATGCCTCAAGGCTGTTCAGGGTCTTCTCCCTCTCCTGCTTCTCCAGGTCTCTATCAGTCAGGTCTTGGAGCCTGTCAGGTGAAGAGGAATTCAAAAACATTATTGCAGCGAATTTGGAGGTTGCTGGGGCTCGAACCTGGATCTATGAGTCTGTCAAACAACTTAACCATTACACCAAGAGATCCAAAACCTCTGGCGAAGGTTGCTAGGTTTTGAACCAAGTCAGGATGCTACATGAATATCATTATAGATTGATTTTTCAATGTTTAACTTCCCCACCCTGCACATTTGAAGCCTCCTAAAATGTCAGAAGGAAAGATAGCGCAACATACTTCTTGTTTGAGGAGGCGATAGCTTCCAAGCTAGGGTTAAGGATGTCGTTCACTTGGAGCTCCACTGAGACATCCTCAGAGAACTTGGTTCTCTTCTGAGGCTTGGCTTTCTCCTCCGCCGCCGCCTCCTTCTTCTCCTCCGCCGCCGCCTCCTTCTCCTTCTCCTCCGCCGCCGCCTCCTTCTCCGCCGCCTCCTTCTCCTCCGCCGCCGCCTCCTTCTCCTCCGCCGCCGCCTCCTTCTCCTCCGCCGCCGCCTCCTTCTCCACGCCATTTTTTCCTCCCTCCTTTTCAGAGAAAAATGATTCATTTACATAATGGTAATGACACTTAGTTATTTAATGTCCAATTCAAACAGAGAACGAGGTAAAACTCATTCATGTGAGGTATATGCTTTACTGACAACATCCTGTAACCAAATGCTCCATACAAATTGTTAAGTTTCGAAATGTTCATTAAACACGAAAGCACTGAATAACACCCCAGGGCTGAGTGTCCCGGGTGTTCATGTGGAATCCAACTGAGCCGAGTGCTTACCTGAGGGTCAGCCTTGCTGTCCAATGCCTCTCCCTTAGTCTTCTCTTGGGTTGGGACCTCCTCCTCCTGTTTCTCCCCAGGCTCCTGCTTCTCTTCTTGAGGAGCAGCCTCCTCCTTCTGGCCCTGCTCCTTCCCAGGCTCTGAATGAACCTCCTCCTCATCCTGGGCACAGAAACAATAGGGGAGAGGCTGGGAGAGTTAGACAGCCATGAACTAGTGTGAAGGAGAGGAACTCTGGAGCATGTTACATTAGGATGGGGACTGAGGAGAGGATTACCTGAACTGGTTCCGTCACATTTGCGTTGGGCTCTGAGGATCCCCCTCCAAACAGGCTGGAAATGGTATTTCCTAGTTCTGAAAAATCAAAAGAGCCAGAATTCAGACATGAAAGAGACTATGACTGACTAATGGGGGGGGGAGAAATCAGATGTCAATTGATTACGTAAAACCCACTTGTCAGAGTTGATTCCTCATCCTTCTCCTCCACAATGGTCTCAAAGACAGACTCCACCTAAAAATAAAAAAAACTATTAGTTAAAGCGATAGGTCACCAAAATAAAATCATATGTTCATTGCTTTCTGACCTTGTGTATGGACCAAGAGTCAACACCTCCTAACCTACGATGAGGCTTGCATAGCTAAAACCACCACATGCTAATGTTAGCATTGATTACCCCAAAACAATGGAGTTCAATAGTGCACATTTTCATGTCCAAATCAACTCAGTGACTCCAAGCCAATTTGAAATTGGGTTTATGTTGGTAGATAAGTATTACAGATCTCAGAGATACAAACACGATGTAGGTTTTACATTTAAAAAAAGTAATTTTAACTTTTTACATGTACTTACAAAATCCTCAAACCGTTAAAGAAAAAATGAAATGCATATTATTTACATGTATTTTGCAACCATCTTTAAAAAAGTTAAATGTCTGATAAGTTTTGTATCTGAGATGTTATTGTACTTCCAGAGAGGAGCTCCATAAGCATCAGAGGGGTGCACTGACCATAGAGATCACATCATTCACATTCTATAAGTAATTCTATGGTACTGACTCGGTCCAGGAGGAGCATGCCACTCTCATCCATGTTGAAGTGGGCCTTGATGCCCTTGGACTCAGCATCCATGTGCTTCTGGAAGCTGCTGCTCACCCCAGACAGCTGCACTGTGGTCAGGTTGAGAGAGCCAAACACACTGGCGGAGGGAAGGAAAAGAAAGCGAGGTGGACATTTCAAATCAGATGCAACATAAGGTTCTGTTATGGCTGTTTATTTGACAATGGCAAACTAATGCTGTTACAGTATAGTATACCCTTAATTTTCTAGAATTTTCCTTGGGAGAGGTTCTGCAGTGTTGTGATTGACATCACCCTGATCCAATCAGGCGCAACCAGAGAAAATCAACGACACCTGCGCTCTGTTCTTTCTCTGGCTGACCCTTCACCACAGAAGGCACCGAGGGAGGCTTAAACAATAGATTTTCGGACTGATTCATGCTACATTTGGATCAGTTTGTGCTCCCGTGGACCAATGCACTCGTATCTTAAACATTTAAACCCGATTCTGATACGCATCAGTGAATCGTTACATCTCTACTGTTTTGCCGTGTTGTTTCACAGATTGGGTTAAGTCTATGTACCAGTTTCCTAGACACAGATTAAACCAAGTCTTGGGAAAATAAATAATAGGTTCTCCATTGAGCATGGTTTTAAGTCCAGGCCTAGGTTAATCTGTGTCCAGGAAACCGGCCCTAAGTTCCTACCAATTAAACCCATTTTTAATTGGGGAGGTGCTCACCTGAGGTCATTTTGGCCCAAGAAGCTGAGGTCTCCATAATTGATGTCAAAGGCAAAGTCATCAGTGTAGCGGTTGAAGGTGATGACCTTGCGCTGGGGGTAGGGGGCCATCCTCTGGAACAGGATACGCTTGTTGTGTTTCAGGCTCCTGGAGCCATCCTCATCCTCTGTCTCCCTGGTGAACTCCACCTGGAAAATGAGAGATGAGTGAAAAGATAAGCACTGTATGATAATGAGTTGTGGTGCTAAGCTTTTCCATTCATTTTGGGTTGAGGTATATAGCTGAACTTACATAACTGATGGCGTGGGATGTGTACCCATCTTAACCATTTGTAATGATTTTTTTTTTATACCCCTTTTATGCCCCAATTTTGCAATATCCAAGTGGTAGTTACTGTCTTGTCCCATCGCTGCAACTCCCGTATGGACTCGGGAGAGGCGAAGGTCGAGAGCCTGCGTCTTCCGAAACACGACCCTGCCAAGCCGCACTGCTTCTTGACACAATGCACGCTTAACCCGAAAGCCAGCCACACCAATGTGTTGGAGGAAACGGCGTACAGCTGGCGACCAAAGTCCGATTGCATGCGCCTGGCCGCCACAAGGAGTCGCTAGAGCGCAATGGGACAAGGACATCCCAACCGGCCAAACCCTCACCTATCCCGGACGAGGCTGGGCCAAATTGTGTGTCGTCTCCCGGTCGCATGCGACGCAGCCTGGTATCAGACCAGGATCTGTAGTGACACAGCTAGCACAGCGATGCAGTGCCTTAGACCGCTGTGCCACTCGGGAAACTTGACAATAGACAACTTTTGGGGTTTCGGCTCCTCTAAAAGGAATGGATGGATGGTAATGGCATTATTTTTTAAAAAGGGGTGGGGTTCAACGTTAAAGAATGAGCTGTGTTACCTGGATGGGGAAAACAGCTGCCTCCCTGACCAGGAAGGGTTTGACTTTGAAGGCCTTGCTGAGGGCAGCGGCCTGGTACACAGCACCCATAGCTGCAGCCTCGTCTGCATTGATGTTCTTTCCCAGCTCCTCTCTACACACACACACACACACACACACACACACACACACACACACACACACAGTGGTCAATGTCATGCAGATATCTTGTTTATTCAAAGTGATAGTTCACTCCAAAAACAAGGTTGGCCAGAGACATTGTCATAACTCAAAAGCAGTCAAATTTTGTGGATGTAAGGCATATCTAGCGTACGTGAACTAATCTTCAAATTAGATTGCTTTTCAGGTCTGAAAACATCTGTCAAAGTTTGATTTGGGATTCAACTATCCCTTTAAGCCTTTTCATCCCAGGTGGAGCGTTGCCAACATGTAAGTTACATTCTACAGTTAGATAGTATCTATAATCGTTGTAGTATCTGTGGGTGAAACACTTCTATTGTGTTCCCTTGTCTAGAGTATTGTTTTGAATAGAATACCCTTCAGCCCAAACCCTGGACAATAGGGAGCATTCTAAGTCCCTCAAGTTTGTTTGTCCTGTAGTACACAGACTCAGGTATTGACGTGTTGAGTGAAAAACTTGACATACTTAGGGCTTTGGCGGTCACAAAATTTCACCAGCTGGTGATTGTCAAGCAAATAACGGTCAGTCTCATGGTAATTGACCGTTAATTAACAAAACACATTTTAATTAACCGCTTCCCGGTTGGGATGGTGTTCTTCGGCTTGCAAGCCTACCCCTTTTTCCTCCAAACATAACGATTGTCATTATGGCCAAACAGTTCTATTTTTTTAGGACATTTCTCCAAAAAGTACAATCTTTGTCCCCATGTGCAGTTGCAAACCGTAGTCTGGCTTTTTTATGGTGTTTTGGAGCAGTGGCTTCTTCCTTGCTGAGCGGCCTTTCAGGTTATGTCGATAAAGGACTCGTTTTGTACCGGTTTTCTCCAGCATCTTCACAAGGTCCTTTGCTGTTGTTCTGGGATTGATTTGCACCAAAGTACGTTCATCTCGCAGAGACAGAACGCGTCTCCTTCCTGAGCGAGATGACGGCTGAGTGGTCCTATGGTGTTTATACTTGTGTACTATTGTTTGTACAGATGAACATGGTACCTTCAGGCATTTGGAAATTGCTCCCAAGGATGAACCAGACTTGTGGAGGTCTACAATTTATTTTCTGAGGTCTTGGCTGATTTCTTTTGATTTTCCCATGATGTCAAGCAAAGACGCACTGAGTTTGAAGGTAGGCCTTGAAATACATCCACAGGTACTCCTGCAATTGAGTCAAATGCCAATTAGCCTATCAGAAGCTTCTAAAGCCATGACATCATGTTCTGGAATTTTCCAAGCTGTTTAAAGGCACAGTCAACTTAATGTATGTAAACTTCTGACCCACTGGAATTGTGATACAGTGAATTATACGTGAAATAATCTGTCTAAACAATTGTTGGAAAAATTACTTGTGTCATGCACAAAGTAGATGTCCTAACCGACTTGCCAAAACTATAGTTTGTTAACAAGAAATTTGTGGAGTGGTTGAAAAACTAGTTTTAATGACTAACCTAAGTGTATGTAAACTTCCGACTTCAACTGTATACCATCACTATTGTAACCTATCAGACTTTTCTTTATTCAATCTTGTCTTTACATATACTAAATAATATATGACATTTGTTTTGATTTAGAATGGACCATTATGCACCTGCATCGAAATAGGGGCAGCGGGGAAAAAATACATGTCATCTATGCACATACAGTTGAAGTCGGAAGTTTACATACACTTAGGTTGGAGTCACTAAAACTCGTTTTTCAACCACTCCACAAATTTCTTGTTAACAAACTATAGTTTTGGCAAGTCGGTTAGGACATCTACTTTGTGCATGAGTACCAGGCAGTTAGCAAGTTTGGTAGGCTACTAATAACCAGCAGCAGCAGAGCTTGGAGAAGCCTAATTACCGTGACAACAGTCATGTGGAATTTGACTGCCCTCATGACTCGTGACCGCCGGTGTGGTGGTAATACGGTCACCGCAAGAGCACTAGACATACTTACTTCCCAACGGCTTTGAGCAGCACCTCCTGCACCTTAGGCACTCGGGTGGAGCCCCCCACCAGGATCACCTGCTCAATCTCGTCCTGTTAGAAGACAATGTTGTAAGATATACAAATAGTATTTGCAAATAAACAAACATTAACATAAAACATGTGTTCGTTCAATCTATAAATCCCTGAAGGCTTGTCATGCTGCAACATGTCAGAGTTTAACATATTGTTCCATTGAACATTCCACCACAATAAATGGGAATTTCATATCAAACCGATATCAAAGTGCAACTTTTTAATCACACATACATCAACTCTCCTACTTCAGTTTTTGATTCTAAGGGCTCCAGACTAACATTTCCCCCTGGCGGCACTTTTTTAGTTGGTGGCACCAGCCCATGATTTCGTGGAACAAAACAATTTTTTTCAGCAGCGTCACACAATAGAATACACTTGAGTCATCTTATAAAGTCAATTTAAAAATCATTCACAATGCCTTAAGTGTATTAGACTACTGAGATATACAAATAAGTTATAGCTAACATGTCCAAGCAGGAACGCATGATTCTAAATACTTTGATATGCAACCTAATCCAGCCCCCCACACCTCTGAATCAGAGGGGTTGGGTTAAATGCAGAAGACACATTTCAGTTGTACAACTGACTAGGTATCCCCCTTTCCAGTGATTATCATGAATTTTTGGTAGACTTGACTATTTTACTGTCAAAATAGGGTGCCAGAATTTTTCAGTTCAATAGAGATGAATTTTCCTTCCTCAAATATGTGCATCAATATTATATATATATATAGGCCTCATTCAACTAAACTAAAAACACAGCTAGATCTCTAACTAAATATAACACCTACTGCTAGTAGCCACGTATTCATAACAGTAAATGTAATGTCCTAAAAAGGACTAGTGCACTCACGGTAGCTGATGCGCAAATTCGCAGGCTCCATATTTCAAAGCCATATGAGATATCGTGATTATAAAACCGTGTGCTTTGAGCTCAATAGTGATTGTTAAGGAATAAATGATTCTACAGAAAGAGGAGACCCTCCTCTCTTTAATATGGACAACAAGTTGCTTCCAAAGTTGTGTTTGGTCCACGCAATTTCATTTCGAAATGTAACATTCACGAAGGGGCACACGAGTGGGAAGAGAAAGTTTGAGATGCTTGCTCGTTACACCAGCCGGCCCCAGCGAAACAGGCAGGCACAGCGGCAGCACAGCCACTTCTATTACAGAAATCATGAAGAGAATGCCCTTTACTGTTGAACAAATTCATGGTTTTATCTGCCCCCAAAAATAAGATGTTTTGATTGAGGTGACCATGTGCAGATCACACCAGTGTAACCAATATTTTTTTAACTGGCACAGCCAAGTCAAAGGGTTGCAGTCTGGAGCCCTGGACCCTAGTATGCAATTGTGATTGGATAATGTATTCTCTTAAAACCCTAAAAGGAGCGTAGCCAGTCCACAGACCCAGGGGATTGGGAAACTACAGTGATCTTTTTGATACTTGCAATTTTACTGTGTCTTTTTGTGGGTCAAATTATGCTTTTGTCTACATCATTGTTTATGCATAAAAGTCAGTTCCCCCAAGAGGTAGATAAAGTTATAGTGATTGATCAATAAGATCAAATGTTCATTAGGACACGCAATGGAATTTAAAAAAAAACGTTTTGCAACAGGAGTCCCTTCCTGTTTCAGTCCATTTAGTTAATAATGAAAAAAAAAAAACTATGGTGACTCACCAGGGACATCTCTGCAGAGCTAAGGGCCTCCTGTGCGGGTCCAGGCACCCTCTCAAACAGGTCAGCACACAGGGCCTCAAACTCCACACGGGTCACCTTGGCCTTGAAGTCCATTTCATCTAGAAGCCCCTCCACCTGAACATCATACAGCAAGAGTGAGAACATTTAGTTTAGATGTACAGTATTACACAACTACAGTACAGCGCTATGGGTGACAATGAAACTGACAGAGCATCATGTCCCTTCACCTGTGCCATGAATTCGGCGTTGGCGCTCAGCACCGTCTTGAGTCTCTGGGCCTCCTTGAGTAGCTTGGCCATGGCACGGTGGTTCTCTCTCACGTCCTTCTTGGTCTTCTTCTGCTCGTTGAACAGCTTGGCTAGGTGGTCCCGCAGCCGCAGATCCATCTCAAAGCCCCCCAGAGAGCGGTCAAACCTGGCCAGAGATGGAGAACATCTGCTAGGTTAGGAACATTTGAGAAATGTGCTTGTCATAGCTCCACCATAAGTCATTTAAAACACAAATACAAAAACTATTACTTTATATAGATTAGAGTAGAGGTTAAGGTGTGTGCTTTCCCCAACATCCTGTGTGTGTGTATACAGGCCCTTTCGTCTCACCCTACTCCTCGGATCTGGAGCTGTGGCTGGGTGCCCGAATCTTTGGTCTTGACTGTCTGGTATGTGACGATGGTTGCAGTCGTGCTGCCTGAACCCATGTCATAGAACATCATGTTCTGTAGAGGGAGACAACAGGCATGACTATAAGACTAGGGTTACACAAAGCAACTTTAATGCAATTATAGGTTACAGGTTGAAAGCGACATCTTAAGCAACTTTGCTTACACACGAAGCAACTTATGAAGCGCAACTCAAAAAGTTACCAGTTGGTTCTGAATATACCAACCTAGTTCAATAAAATAAAAAAATACAAATGTAAAAGCAGCCTAGATAGTGCACCTGAGCTGTGCTGTTGATGTCTTTCCTCCTGAAGACACCGTAGTTGAGCGCCACCGCCGTGTTGTCGTTGATGAGCTGAAGAACCTTAACACCTGCCATCTGTGCGGCCTGCAGGACCGCCCTGCGCTCTGCCTGATTGAAAAAGGCTGGGACGGTGATCACTGCATCTTTGATGGGCTGCTCTGTTAGCGAGAGTAAAATACATTCAGTCAGGCGGGGCTTCAAAATAATTATACAACACATAAAATGTTGAATGAGAAAACCTTTTCCCCATACTACTAGTGAACATACAAACCTACAAAGTACTAGTGAACATACAAACCTGCAAAGTACTAGTGAACATACAAACCTGCAAAGTCCTGAGCCAGTCCACGTGAATAGTTCAAAACCATGCCCAGGAGCTCCTCTGGAGAGTACTGCATTTCTCTGTAGGAAAACAGAGAGCGGGCATTAGAACCAAGCACTCTTATCCACAACTACAGCATAAGACATACTGGATCAATAACATTGTCACAGGCTGTGTAATGTGTAATTTAGGCAGTATGCAAAGGAACGTCGTACACTAATAACTGATAAGTGTTCGGGTAAGCATTTTGCCCCTCAGCAATGACTTGAGTATTATTTGTACTCTTCAAAAGTACTTCCACAATGAATCACTTGGCTCAATCTGCTGCTAAAACGAAAGAAAAAGGGAACCAATAATAGGAAATCAGATAAGACTTACTCTGAGTTTCTAAAGACAACTGTGCCCCGACTCGCATCTTTCACCAGTTGGTGCTCGGAGAAACGTTTCTGGTAGAACGCCACCTGTGGGTTGTCGTGCTTCTTGCCCAGGAGGCTCTGGAGATACCTATAGACAAATTTGGGGTTCTTCACAGACTGCGGATGAAAGAGAAATCCAAATCAATGTCGGTGTAGATATGAAATAATGAACTGTATTGATCCCCAGAGGGGAATACAGAGTACTAACTGTATGATAGACATTTTAAAATGTGTGACCTGGTAGGTTCCTATGACAAAGGGCCAGTGGTGAAATGTACTTAATAAAAAATACTTTAAAGTATTACTTAAGTTGTTTTTTGGGTTATCTGTACTTTATTATTAGATTTTTACTACTATATTTTTGACAACTTTTACTTTACTTACTTTACTACATTCTTTAAAAAATAAATGCACTTTTTATTCCATACATTGTCCCCCAAACCCATAAGTACTTGTTACATTTTGAATGCTTAGCAGGACAGGAAAATGGTCCAATTCACGCACTTATCAAGAGAAGATCTCTCATCATCCCTACTGCCTCTGATCAGGCGGCCTCACTAAACACACATGTTACCTTTGTAAATGATGTCTGAGTGTTGGATAGTAGCCCTGGCTATTCAGAAATAAAAACAAACAAAAAATGCCCCAAAAATGGTGCAGTCTGGTTTACTTAATATAAGGTATTTGAAATTATTTCTACTTTGCATTTAAGTATATTTTTGCAATTACATTAACTTTTGATACTTAAGTATATTTAAAACCAAATACTTTTACCGAAGTAGTATTTTACTGGGTGACTCACTTTTACTGAAGTAATTTTCTATTAAGGCATCTTTACTTTTACTCAAGTATGACAATTGGGTACTTTTTCCACCACGGCAAAGTGCCTTACCACTCCTAATGCACTGTCTCCAAAAAGTCGCTCGTTTTCTTTCAAACACACAGCTATTGGAGTTTTCCTCCTGGACTCCCTGTGCCACACAAAGGAAAAGAGAGTCCATTGAAACATGATGAAGCTTTGAGAATGCATTTTATCATTAACTGACACTTCGTTCCCTCTCCCAACTGTTCAGTTACCCAATTTCGTTCACCACACTTTTCAGAGGCATGCATGTGTTAAGATGGCACAGACCCATTTAGTTATTTCCATGTTAACATACATTGTAAGGAACAATAGCTAGCTTATTAAACATCAGCAATAATGGATGTTAATAATTGTGAATACATAAAAAAACATGAAATGGAGTAGGGATTTCCATCTAAAAGCACAAAGTCAATAACCCATGGTGATGGTGGTTAGAAATAAATGCAATACTCACTTGTTTAAAGCAATCTCCATTGGCACGCCAGGTTTTACTATCGCTACTTTCATCCACTCACTGCCTAGGTCAACTGACATGACTGCTACAGAGGCTGTATGGACAAAATAATGGGTATGATTATTGTACTACCTGTACTTTTGTAATAAAGTGATGATTACACATTTAGGTGAGACAATACTAAAGAGGATTAGCTTCAATAGTTTCTCACTGGCTACAGTGGTATGGTGGCAATGTGAGCAAATAATGTCAAAACATTTGACAAGTCCATTGCGTCAGTTGATATTAAATCAATGTTTACCTGTGCATCAGTAAATTAACTTGTGTAAATAGGTACAAATATGGACTGTGCATCACATTGTGAAGTGACACAGTAGAGTAGATTAACTAAAATCTCTGCATGTGTCCATTTTCTTCTCACACTCAAAATGGAGGCATTCAGATGTGTGTTGAAATTTGCATTTGGTGTTAGGCAAATCTGCCAGTGCTTGATGCAGGCAGGTGTCTTGGATGGAATAACCATGTGTAGCGTTAGTACCTGTTTGTGAAGGCAGCAGAGCCAGGACAAGGCAGAAGAGAGCCCATAACATCTTCCTCCTCATGGTGACCTGTACACACAAAGCAGAACAAAGACATTGATTTCCAAACACTAATAGCAGCCTCCCTGGTGACATGGTAACTGTGCTGAATAAATAATTGGTTCACTATTGTGAGACCTCATAAGGAGCAAGATTCCTGAGTCGCCAAGAATTTATCAAAGATATATTCTCTTCTACATGTACAAAGCCCTTTGCTACAAATGTCCTTGATTTTAAAAGTTAACTTTGGGAATCAAATATGTTTTTTTACTACAACCTTCCAGTCTGTGCAGTCACACATGCTCAAGAAGTTAGATTTTTTTATTGAATGCATATAAGCAAATAGGAAGCAAGTGTGCTGTTTCAGGAAGGAAATAGTGAGCACAACCACATGCTCTAGAAGCAGCAAAGCAAATGCAGTGCTTTGTGAAAGTATTCAGACCCCTTTACTTTCCCCACATTATTATTATTATATTCTAAAATATATTAAATACATTTTTCCCCTTACAATTCTACACAACACCCTATAATTAAAAAACATAAATACCTGATTTACATAACTATTCAAACCGTTTGCTATGAGACTTGAAATTGAGCTCAGGTGCATCCTATTTCCATTGATCATCCTTGAGCTGTTTAACAACTTGATTGGAGTCCACCTGTGGTAAATTCAATTGATTTGACATGATTTGAAAAGGCACACACCTGTCTAGATAAGGTCCCACAGTTGACAGTGCATGTCAGAGCAAAAACCAAGCCATGTCAAAGGAATTGTCCGTAGAGCTCTGAGACAGGATTGTGTCGAGGCACAGATCTGGAAGGGTACCAAAAACTTTAAGATCGAAGGTCCACAAACAGTGGCATCCATCATTCTTAAATGGAATAAGTTTGGAACCACCAAGACTCTTCCTAGAGCTGGCTGCCCAGACAAACTGAGCAATCGGGGGAGAAGGGCCTTGGTCAGGGATGTGACCAAGAACTCAATGGTCACTGACAGAGCTCTAGAGTTCCTCTGTGGTGATGGGAGAACCTTCCAGAATGACAACAATCTCTGCAGCATAACACCAATCAGGGCTTTCTGGTAGAGTGGCCAGACAGAAGCCACTCAGTAAAAGGCACATTAGGCAAACTCCAAGTGGGCTGTCAAAGGCACCAAAAGGACTGACCATGAGAAACAAGATTCTCTGGTTCGGATAAAACCAAGATTGAACTCTTTGGCCTAAATGCCAAGCGTCACGTCTGGAGGAAACCTGGCACCATCCATACGGTGAAGCGTGGTGGTAGCAGCATCATGCTGTGGCAATGTTTATCAGCGGCAGGGACTGGGAGGCTAGTCAGGATCAAGGGAAAGATGAACAAAGCAAAGTGCAGAGATCATTTATAACCTGCTCCAGAGAGCTCAGGACCTCAGAGTGGGGCAAAGATACAACTTCCATCAGGACAACGACCCTAAGCGCACAGCCAAGACAAGGCAGGAGTGACTTCGGGACAAGTCTCAATGTCCTTGAGTGGCCTAGCCAGAGCCCATACTTGGACCCAATAGAACATCTCTGGAGAGACCTGAAAATAGCTGTGCAGCGACGCTCCACAACAAGACTCGAGGCTGTAATCGCTGCCAAAGGTGCTTCGACAAAGTACAGAGTAAAGGGTGTGAATACTTATGTAAAATGTGATCAGTTTAATACATTTACCAACATTTCTAAATCTGTTTTTGCTATGTCATTATTGGGTATTGTGTGTAGATTGAGGGGAAACAATTTATTAAATTTTAGAATAAGGCTTGTAAAGTCAAATGTGGGGGGGAGGGAATCAAGGGATCTGAATACTTTCTGAATGCCTAATCGATTGCATCTCAAGATCCCTCCGGTCCGAGTGTCCATTCCTTCACCTGCACTGTTGAACAGGAGGAGAGGTAAAAGCAAATGCCTGGTGGGCATACACCATATTGCGTTCCCCTATAATACCCTCTTTCCACACCAGTGCAGATGTAGGAAGAACAGTTTTTAGAATATTACAATTATCTGCCATTACTCTTCAGCACCTCATCGGGTTCTTTAGACATCACACTTCCAAACTCAAGGTGCCAGCTTGTCCAGGTACATTCAAGGTACAGTAGCATGCCCTTTGATCTTGAACACCCAATCTAATTGGCCTGATCCCACCGACGAACTTCTTTGACACGTGGCATGAATTGTACAGTACCTTTTAAAGTATTCTACTTAGCAAATCAGAGTAGATTAGTTCTGTGACTGTCAATTGAAGTGCTGATGGAGTCAGGAAGCATGGTGACATATTGAAGTATTGCTTTTTTTAGCTGCGGACTAGGGCACTTCATGAAGGATATAGCCTAGCAAAGGTCTCAAGTGGCAAATAGCCATTAACTTGCTGATTGCCTATATAGCACGTCGTTATTCAAATACATGAGCGTAGAAACTTCTAGTCCCATCATAGAGTACTGACGTACTACTATGGACGCCCAGAACAGGTGATGCCTTGAGCATTAAAAAAAACAAAGTAGTCTTGGGTTCTGGAAACCGGTTCAACGAGCTAACTTAGGTTAGGTAAAAAAAAAAGCCATATAGTTAACTAGAATACTATACACCTTAAATTAAAATCTCAACCAGCCTAGTTAGTTGATTTGAAATGAGGCTGTTAGGAAATAACCGCTAACTGCTTCAATTAACCTATGAACAACAGTATTTGCAGGTAGATAAAGAATGGAAAAACAATGACTTAGCTAGCTAGGCACATTTATGAGAGGAGTGACAGAGCAGACCCTTACCTTCTCGAGCCGGCAGCAGTTGAGTTTTTTGAAGCTGGCTGATTTACACAAAAATATCAACAAAATGAGAGCACGACTTAACTTGCAACAAGCTAAAACTTCCAATCTCGTATTATTTGCGTTGTATGCTTCTTACTGTTGGCTATATGTATTGACTGAAAATCTCTTCATAGCCACACTAATAACGGTTTCTTGATTTTTCCCTTGCTATATCACCGGCTTGTTCTCACCATAGGGCCCAGAACGCGGCGTGATCTCATTGGATCCTCTCGAGTCGTTGTTCCGCTAGGAGAGCGCTGACACATAGAGCCTGCCTTCTACGTTCCAAGTACTGCAGAGTGATAGGTCCACGTGCAGTGATGGCTGGCGAGAAGAAATCTTTGTCGATATGTGATTGGTCCACGTTCAATTAATTGGGGAAAATTATATAACGACATTTTCTTAAGGTGACCTACTTTATCGGCGACTACTAGTAGTTGTAGTCAAAACACTGTTGTAGTCCATTTAATTGATTCCTGATTAATTGATTGATTGATCTGACTATCCATGACTTATTGGTACATATTTTTATTTTTAATTAGTTCTTTATTTTATGCAAGTAAAAAAAACGATTTAATGGGTGGTATGTCAAAACTAACATGACGAACACTGAACAACTTTATTTTCTGACCTTCACACGTACAGCCTGCCACCTACATTGATATTCATATTATATCGTGTGTTGATTGAATTTTTTTAAATTTTAAATAATTTACATTTATCGCTCTCATTCCTTTCTCTCACATGACTTGTTGGTGGGTATCACATGATTTATTCACTGTGAGGATACAGTGCGAAGAGAATGGCTGCATTCGTACAGTGGAGACGATTTGTATGTTTGATAAAGAGACAGTGAAAGACGCTGGATATAATGGGAAAAACTTAGTTCTCCCCTTCGGCATATCGGCTTGTGACTCGGGCCGGGGCCACATCATTCTTGGAGATATCCTTTCAGTGTGTTCCATGATGTGAACAGCCTAGCTAGCTATTGCTCGCTAACTTGCTGCACAGACACCCCTCCCTGCAAGCAGTCTGTCTAAGCAAGTGAGCTAATAATGCTTCCCAGCTAGTTCCAAGTAAGGAAATTATGAATAATGATTTAGCTAGTTAAATAGTAACATTTGACTTGGCTAGTATGCTAGCTGACGTTAGCAAACAGCCAGGACATGAGCCTTTTTTAGTTAACTAGGTAAGAAGTTAGCCTAGGTGCCAGTCTGAGAAATTAGCTTGAAGGGAGTGAATCAAAAATATTAGACTGGCTTTCAAAGGCACAATCAACTGAATCAATGGCCCTGTTCAAATAGCCCCTTAAAAAGTACTGATGCACCAAGTCTGGAACCAAAAAGACCCTGAATCTTCTACTCCCAAGCCATAAGACTGCTAAATAGTTAATTAAATAGTTTACAATAGCTACCTGGACTGTCTGCTTTGACCCTTTTTGCACAAATTCTTTTGACTCATCACATATGCTAGGGCTGTTCAACTATATTCTTAAGGGGCCAGATTTGAAAAAGGTTATTTATGGGGGGACAGACATTATTTAAATATATATAAATAACTTTTCTTTGGTGTCTACTTTGTTATAATTAAAAATATATTTTTTTTTACCCCTTTATCCCCAATTTTGTGGGATCCAATTGGTAGTTACAGTCTTGTCCCATCGCTGCAACTCCCGTACAGACTCGGGAGAGGCGAAGGTCGAGAGCCGTGCGTCCTCCGAAACACAACCCAGCCAAGCTGCACTGCTTCTTGACACAATGCCCACTTAACCCGGAAGCCAGCTACACCAATGTGTCGGAGGAAACACTGTACGTACACCTGGCGACCATGTCAGCGTGCATTGCGCCCGGCCCACCACAGGAGTCCGCTAGTGCACGATGGGACAAGGGCTGCTGTTCAAACTCATAAAAGACACACCCTCACTTACCCTCCTCGCCTTATGCCCTTGTGGGAATCCCCATCGCCATCTTGGAGGCGGTCCAACTGATTAGCCAAGCAAGGGAATTTTGCAACGTAAGCCCCTCAGCCCTCGTTTTTAGTTGAGTTTGCGTGTGTACAATTATGTTCACTCCGGGGCCTGAAACGCCCCATAATTACATTTACAACTTTACAACTTAAAAACAACATCAATGGAGAAGTCAACATACAAGTGTAAGTAAAAACAAATGAAAATAAGTTAGAAATTGTGCTACTAATGCACATAACTGCACAAATACATCTCGTAAAAAGTTAATATGTTTTTGTTTGCTTATCTTTTGGAAATTGTAGATTTGAAAAAAAATTCCTTCATCAGAAGTTCCAGCTAAGCAGGCTAACGTTAGTTAGGTAATTCATTTGCTAGTTATCATACAGTAGGCGTATATTAATAATTATATATTTAATATAAGTAGACATGCACTCATAATTGACTGTAGCGCATATAATGCACCCATATGTTACTGGTGGCTGAAAACACAAATTCATCACAGGATGAACGAGTGATGAATTTCCGGCCAAGGGTGGTCCTCCCTTGCCCTGAAAGTGTATACTCGTCAGACGTCATGAAACGTCATCAGAAGTGTCCACTTAATTTGAGGGCTGAGGGGATGTCTTTTAAGTATTTGGACCTCAACCAAAAACATCCCTGCCGGCCAAACCCTCCCCTAAACCAGACGACGCTGGGCCAATTGTGCACCGCCCCATGGGTCTCCCGGTCGCGGCCGGCTGTGACAGAGCCTGGTCTCGAACCAGGATCTCTACACTCGCACAGGCCGGCCAGACATTTTCTACATGGGATTACTCTTCCTAGGACCAGTATAAAAAACAATGTACAAACAATTATAATTTTACAAACAATTATAATTTTATAAAGCACTTATTAAAATGAAATGTTAAAATTCATTTTAAGTGCTTAAGATTAGCATAATTCAGTGTATCAAATTGTTTAAATAATGTAACACATTTGTACTTTTAACACAGTTGACCTGCATCACATTAAGGCATTTCTACTTTCCTGTCTGTTTTACATACATAGCTTGACAATTTAGTTTTTATTCACACATAGGAAACCTTTTATGCATGGCATATCTCAGTTGACCAACATCACATTCGGCTCCATTTTCTATTTCTTTATCATTTCATTATTTTCTCTGTCTTGTTCTGTTGTTTTTTTACACATAGAAACCTTTTATGCAAGGCGTATCTCAGTTGACTATCTTTTGTGGAGAAGTCTCTCTCTTACGGGTCCCTATAACAAACTGCACCACCTCTGTGGGGACTTAATCTCATTGCGATGTTTACTTTCAGTTGATCTAAAAACTCAGGCATCACTGGAGAGATCTGTACTGATGATGACTGAATATAGTTGTGCAGTGTAGGGAAATGGACTGTTTTTGTTTGGGCTCAAATCAGAGGAGAAAATAACACTTATTTTGAAAATACGTTTTTAAATCACGTCAATAATCGTTTTATCCCTCCCCTCAAGAGTGCGAATTGCACTATGACATTCGGCGTGGTCTCTTGCGTTTTATGAGACTAATAATAAAGATGTCATTTAAACTGTAAAAAAGAATTACCTTTTAATGTGGCATGAAGACAACCAGACATAATATTTTAATCTGGTTGTCAAACAAATTACTTCAAAAAGTAGTCTGTGCTTTTTAATGTTCTTCCACTCCAAAATAAGCCCAGCATCCAAACTGCATGTATACTCGTGCCATTTGATGAATGGAAATGGACATCTGTTACAAAACACCAAACCGTGTGCCTAATGACATTCAGCCTGAAAAGTCGGGACACTGAAATGGGGCTGAAAGTGTCCTGGGAAAATGGGATGGTCACCCTAACACTCACGGTAAATTTACTAGACTAGGCCACTGTGTATTACCATGAACTTCAAATAGGCCTAGCGGTAGCCAGTCATGTAGTGGTAAAAAATAGGTAAACTCTGGAAAAAAAATCTGAAAAAGATGGGTAAAAGGCATTACCTTCCACTAGGCCTGCACCACTGCCGGTAGTCAACCCTCTCAGCCGAGGCAATTTTACCCACATGAACACACGCAGAACATGTAGCCTACATTCAATGTAATACATGAGTTGAATCAAAACATGTTTTACACCCTAGTTCATCAGTTGTCCATAATTCATGCTTGGAGTCTTCACAGATCCTGTGACTTAAAACACTACCTTTCTTTCCTTACATGAATTATATTTATGACAGTGTTAGGCTATTTATCATTGTTAAGCATCTAACAATTGAATTAGAACATTGAACTTAAACCCTGTACGAATCCTGGATCGTCGGGATCTCTGTAAGATGCACTGTAAGTGTAACTATGCCTATGTAATAGTTCATGATGTTTCACTGTGAAAACAGTTCTCTTGGGCACACAAATCCAAAATAATGTAGGCCTATGCCATTACAAACTCGAAAGCTTCTAACCGAATGTTAAGCTCTTCTAACTGAAATAGTCACCTTATAGGCCTACTGTCATTTAATAATAAAGCAAAATAAATGGTTGACTACTTCTGGGCACAGAGAACACCAGTACCCGCGTGCAACTGAAAAACAAAGCAATGAGCGCCCTAAACAGCTGACTGACAAAAGCAAAATGTCTGTCCTTGAGTTGTTCTTGTCTATTAATATTCTATATTATTTCATGTTTTGTGTGGACCCCATGAAGAGTAGCTGCTGCTTTTGCAACAGCTAATGGGATCCTAATCAAATACCCAAATGATAAGTGTAATGCATTGGAATAAAGGCATATGCTACTTTTATTAAAACCTCTTAACGCTAGGGGTCAGATTTTTTTTATAACGTTACCAAGGTAAACGGACTATTTCTCAGGTCCAGATCGTAGAATATGCATATAATTTACAGATTAGGATAGAAAACACTCCAAAGTTTCCAAAACTGTCAAAATATTGTCTGTGAGTATAACAAAACTGATTCTGCAGGCGAAAACCTGAGAAATTCTAACCCGGAAGTGATAATTGTTTTTAAAAATCTGTGTTTCCTGGCCTGTCTTTCTTCCATTTAAAGGGGTATCAACCAGATTCCTTTTCCAATGGCTTCCTCGGGCTGTGACCAGGCTTTAGACATAGTTTCAGGCTTTTATTTGGAAAAATGTGCGAGATTTTTCAAAAGTAGTCAGGTGTCCTCTGAATAGTTCCTGCGCGCGAGAGGGGAGCTCTCCATTTTCTTTTTCTCTCTTATTGAATAGGAAATATTATCGATTATGTTTGTTAAAAACAACCTGAGGATTGATTATATAAAAAAAATTGAAATGTTTCTACGACCATTACGGATACTTTTTGGAATGTTCGTCGAACGGAACGAGGCTTTGGTTTTCTGAACATAACGCGCAACCCAAATGGCGTTTTTTTGTTATAAAAGTAATATTTATCGTACAAAAATAACATTTGTTGTGTAACTGGGAGTCTCGTGAGTGCAAACATCCGAAGATTATCAAAGGTAAGCGATTAATTTTATTGCTTTTCTGACTTTTGTGACCAAGCTAATATAAGGCTAACTGTTCTAGCATTGATTGATACACTCACAAAAGCTTAGATTGCGTTCGTTGCAAAGCATATTTTCAAAATCTGACACGATAGGTGGATTAACAACAAGTTAAACTGTGTTTTGGTATATTTCACTTGTGATTGCATGATTATAAATATTTTTTGTAATAATTTTGAATCTGATACGTCTGGGAATTTTCTTCTGCCTTTCAGCACCGGAACGAGGCTGTAGTTTTCTGAACATAACGCGCAACCCAAATGGCCTTTTTTTGTTATAAAAGTAATATTTATCGAACAAAAATAACATTTATTGTGTAACTGGGAGTCTCGTGAGTGCAAACATCTGAAGATTATCAAAGGTAACCGATTAATTTTATTGCTTTTCTGACTTTCGTGACCATGCTAATTTGGGGCTAGCTGTTCTAGCATTGATTGATACACTCACAAAAGCTTGGATTTCTTTCTCTGTAAAGCATATTTTCAAAATCTGACACGATAGGTGGATTAACAACAAGCTAAGCTGTGTTTTGGTATATTTCACTTGTGATTGCATGATTATAAATATTTTTAGTAATATTTTGCGCCCTGCAATTCAGCGGTTGTTTAGGAAAATGATCCCGTAAAAGGGATCCGTGCGCAGAGAAGTTATTAAGGACGCATGGCAAACAAATGGAGAAAATGAGGAAGTACAAAGGAACATCTATATGTAAAGGAGCTTAGCTGAGGCCTAAATTCAGCACTACTGAGTGGACAGTGCCGTCACAGAAATAAATGGTTTAACAAGGGATGTCAAACTCATTCCATGGAGGGCCTGGTGTCTGCAAGTTTTTGATTTTTCCTTTCAATCAAGCCCTAGACAACCAGGTGTGTGGAGTTCCTTACTTATTAGTGACCTTAATTCATCAATCAAGTACAAAGGAATAGCAAAAGCACGCAGCCACTCGGCCCTCTGTGGAATAAGTTTGACACCTGGGGTTTAAACCATGGCTTAGATGTGGGTGTGTTTGTTTCATTAGGAAGCTTTTATTTCCATATTTATCACTGTAAAACATATTTACCACTACATTTTAGACAAATAGGAGAATTACTAAATTAGCATTATTTAAATCCCCCCTCAAGTTGGAATGTTCTTGCATTTAGGGGAGCTAAAGTCTCATTCAGGAGATCTGAGCCCCCCCTGGCTCCCCCCATAATTCGCACCTTGCCTCCCATGTAGTCCCAAATTTAAAGTCCATTCAATTGATTGAAGACGTTACTTAAGAACAAACATCTGAAACATCTGAACTCCACATCAAGCTTTTTCGCTAGATATGTTTTGTCTTTCTTGTCGCGGCAATTGCAGAGAAAAGCAACTATCTCCTCCCTAACCTCACATGGCCTGCTCTCTTGAGAGGTTTATTACCTTTGCTTAGCCATTGAACGTTCTAATGTAAAAGTAGGCTAGATCATGATGCTCAGCAGACTACGAAACAAGCGATGTTGCAGGCTAGATGATGATCGGATAAAGTTGATGAAATCCATAACTCCATGGTGTTAACTCACCGCTGAGTTAAGCGCAAAGCACACTGGTGTATCAATCAGGCAGTGTAGTGATCTCATCTTCCTTAAAAGAGCTGATAGGCGGGTAGACATACCCTGTACCCCTTTAAACAACTCTGATTGGCTGTAACTGGTATGTTGGATGATATAGAGGGGATTCGATTAATCTTGCCCGGGCACCCGTTTAGGCGTGTGTTGCACCGGCTTAAAGTTGATTGCATTCGTCGGCTCAAAACAAAAGTGACATAGGTTAGCACGTGGACTATGAGTAGGATTCCGTGTTTTCACATGGGAAAAGTGATTGCTTTTGATAATATGCCTTCCCAATGGAAACTAGTTTGAACATTTTAACATATATTTTATGAATGCTGGATCATGCTGCCTTGTTGACAACATAACCAAGCGGCGCAGATTGCTGTTCAATCTGAGCAGAGCGCTCCTCCCTCACCAACTTCGCCCAGTTACGTGCCAGGACACTTCAACCCGGGCCAGTTTAATAGAAATCTACCATTGATTGACAGCACTTAATGGGCGGGACTACAGGAAAACCGATTATCCCATTGGAGAATATTGAATGAGGGCTCCTTTTGGCACTAAACGTCAGATAAAAAAAATATGCAAAAAGTATATATGTTTATTTACTGGCTTATTTCTCAAAACAAATTTTCACTTTGTCATTATGGGGTATTGTGTGTAGATCGGTGAGGAAAAAACATATATTTAGTAAATTTTGAATTCAGGCTGTAACAACAAAATGTGGAATAATTCTTTCTGAAGGCACTGTATACAGTTGAAGTCGGAAGTTTACATACACCTTATCCAAATACATTTAAACTCAGTTTTCACAATTCCTAACATTTAATCCTAGTAAAAATTCCCTGTCTTAGGTCAGTTAGGATCACCATTTTATAAAAAAAATGTGAAATGCCAGAATAGTAGTAGAGAGAATGATTTATTTCAGCTTTTATTTCTTTCATCACATTCCCAGTGGGTCAGAAGCTTACATACACTCAATTAGTATTTGGTAGCATTGCCTTTAAATTGTTTAACTTGGGTCAAACGTTTCGGGTAGCCTTCCACAAGCTTCCCACAATAAGTTGGGTGAATTTTGTCCCATTCCTCCTGACAGAGCTGGTGTAACGGAGTCAGGTTTGTAGGCCTCCTTGCTAGCACACATTTTTTAAGTTCTGCCCACACATTTTCTATAGGATTGAGGTCAGGGCTTTGTGATGGCCACTCCAATACCTTGACTTTGTTGTCCTTAAGCCATTTTGCCACAACTTTGGAAGTATGCTCGGGGTCATTGTCCATTTGGAGACCCTTTTGCAACCAAGCTTTAACTTCCTGACTGATGTCTTGAGATGTTGCTTCAAAATATCCACATAATTTTCCTACCTCATGATGCCATCTATTTTGTGAATTGCAACAGTCTCTCCTGCAGCAAATCACCGCCACAACATGATGCTTCCACCCCCGTTCTTCACGGTTGGGACGCGGTTCTTCGGCTTGCAAGCCTCCCCCTTTTTCCTCCAAGCATAACTATGGTCATTATGGCCAAACAGTTCTATTTTTGTTTCATCAGACCAGAGGACATTTCTCCAAAAAGTACGATCTTTGTCCCCATGTGCAGTTGCAAACCGTAGTCTGGCTTTTTTATGGTGGTTTTGGAGCAGTGGCTTCTTCCTTGCTGAGCGGCCTTTCAGGTTATGTTGATATAGGACTCGTTTTACGGTGGATATAGATACTTTTGTACCTGTTTCCTCCAGCATCTTCACAAGGTCCTTTGCTGTTGTTCTGGGAATGATTTGCACTTTTCGCACTAAAGTACGTTCATCTCTAGGAGACAGAACGCATCTCCTTTCTGAGTGGTATGACGACTGCGTGGTTCTATGGTGTTTATACTTGCGTACTATTGTTTGTACAGATGAACGTGGTACCTTCAGGCATTTAGAAATTGCTCCCAAGGATGAACCAGACTTGTGGAGGTCTACAATTCTTTTCTGAGGTCTTGGCTGATTTCCTGAGATTTTTCCATGATGTCAGAGGCACTGAATTTGAAGTTAGGCCTTGAAATACATCCACAGGTACACCTCCAATTGACTCAAATGATGTCAATTAGCGTATCAGAAGCTTCTAAAGCCATGAATATACATTTCTGGAATGTTCCAATCTGTTTAAAGGCACAGTCAACTTAGTCTATGTAAACTTCTGACCCACTGGAATTGTGATACAGTGAATTTTATAAGTGAAATAATCTGTCTGTAAACAATTGTTGGAAAAATTACTTGTGTCATGCACAAAGTAGATGTCCTAACCGACTTGCCAAAACTATAGTTTGTTAACAAGAAATTGTAGAGTGGTTGAAAAACGAGTTTTAATGACTCCAACCTAAGTGTATGTAAACTTCCGACTTCAACTGTATGTACATAGCTACCTCAATTAACTCAGCCCCCCGCTTATATAGCCAATTTATCGTTACTCATTGTGTATTTATTCCTTGTGTTATTATTTTTCAATTATTTATATATTTTTTCCCTCTGCAGTGTTGGGAAGGGCCTGTAAGTAAGCATTTCACTGTTGGTCTACACCTGTTGTTTACAAAGCATGTGACAAATAACATTTTATTTGATGTACAGTAATGCCGTGGAAGGCTTGCTTACACTAGTCCAGTCATGTCACAATATATTATGTGCTAGCCATAAGACTAAGAAGAGTACGTATTTACATTGCTTGTACATTACTCTTCTTAGTCCTATGGCTAATGATATACATTTTGAGAGTGTTCGAACAGGGTATTGCCTTTGTAATTGTCTCCTCTATCCCTAACTCCATGCAAATGGACATTTGTCTCTCCTGATCTATATTGATGCTTCCTTGACCCAGAATAAATTGCATATGGATGGTCAGATATGGTTTTTGACACGCTCACTACAGTTGTCCTCCTTTCAGGCTTACAAGCTGCGAGTGACCCACCTGTACCAGCTCAAGCAGCACAGCATTTTGGTCTCGGTTGGGCAGGACGAGCAAGGAATTACCCACCCGGTAAGAACATTTGTAGGATGTATTTAATACATACTATCAAAAAAAGAGTGTGTTAGTTATTTGTGAACTGTTATTAAAAACCTAGCTGTTTCCCAGGTGAAGGTATGGAATCTGGACAAGCGAGACAGCGGGAATCCTCTGTGTACCAGAATATTCCCAGCTATTCCTGGGAACAAGCCAACAGAGGTGTCCTGCCTCACTGTACACGAGAACCTCAACTTTATGACCATTGGTAAGCGGCATTTCTTCAGCGCTACCTATCAGTCGGCTATAGTTTAGATTTGGGTTTGACATTTGTTTTTGCTCCCCATAAATCTATAATCCCCATGTCCTTGCAGGCTTCACAGATGGCAGTGTGGTGTTAACAAAGGGTGACATCACTCGGGACAGGCACAGTAAAACCCTGACACTGCATGAGGGCACCTGTCCAATCACGGGCCTCGCTTTCCGTCAGCAGGGCAAGGTCAATCACCTATTTGTTGCCACTCTGGAAAAAGTCCATGTAAGTAATTAGAGTCTTCCAATGCCACTCTAAGTGAAGTCCTTACAATCGCTTTTGAGATCAATTTCAATTCAGGATATTAATGTAAATTACAATAAAGGTGCCACATATTTTTAATTAGGATTTGAAATGATAGATTGGAAATATACTACTATTCCCTTGGAGCATAAGCACTAACTTACTTCTGTTTCATTTGGTGTTGTCTTCCCCCCATGACTAGTGCTACACTTTGACGGTGAAAGAGTACCCTAAACTGGAGCTGGACACTCACGGCTGTGCGCTGCGTTGCTCCGCGCTCACAGACCCCTACCAGGACTCCCAGTTCATCGTCGCGGGGGACGAGTGTGTGTACCTTTACCAGCCCAACGAACGGGGGCCCTGTTTCGCATTCGACGGGCACAAGCTGTTGGCCTACTGGCACCGGGGATACCTCCTGCTGCTCACCATGAACACCAAGACTCCCAACAAGTAAGAACACCTCCCTCAGATGCTGGCACAGCAACCATTTCTATTGAGCGGGTCCCCTAAGGTTCAAGGCCAGGGTCAGTCTTTATTTATTGCAACAATGAAACACAACAATTCATTTTATTCTAAATCAATTTATATGGAAGTGGACAAACGCAGAAGGTTGTATTTTCAACCAAACCACCCATGCATATTTGCAGGTGATATAACTATATTAACTCCTTTGACAATGTATTGAATGCAAGTTCTGTACTCAGGTCTGAATTTGGGAGCAGAGAGATGTCTCCGTCGGAGAAGCAAACCTTGACTATCTACGACCTGGACAACAAGTTCATTGCCTACGGCGCTTCCTTTGACGACATCATCGAAGTTCTGGCCGAATGGGGCTCCTTCTACATCCTGACTCGGGACGGAAAGATGTTTGTGCTGCAGGAGAAAGACACTCAGACCAAGTTAGAGGTGAGGCCAAAGTGCACTGACTGACGTCATGCCTTCTTTTCCCCTCAAACGTATTATGTTAAACTCTGTATCGGATTGAACTGGAAACTGGAGGGCAACAGGTTTTAGATCCCAGGTATCGTTTACTGCCGTTGTGCCATTGAGTAAGGCACTTAACTCTTCAATCTGTCTTTAGATGCTATTCAAGAAGAATCTGTTTGTGATGGCCATAAACTCTGCTAAGAGTCAGCACTTAGACAGGGACGGGCTGTCTGAGATCTTCAGGCAGTATGGTGACCACCTCTACGTGAAGGGGGACCACGACGGCGCCATCCAACAGTACATCCGGTAATGCTCACCCAGGGGTTGATGTATCTAACTTCAACTTCATAATACATAGTTAATAATGATAAATAAGATTTATATGCAGGATTTAAGTCGCTTCAAGCTCATGTCATAGATGCTGATATAGTTCATATTAAACCTGGGATTTTACAGAAAAGTAATCCCATACAGTTGGGATTGTATAACATCAATAAGGAAATGTAGAATGTATATAAACTCAGCAAAAAAAGAAACTCTTTCAAAGATAATTACAAAAAATCCAAATAATTTCACAGATCTTCATTGTAAAGGGTTTAAACACGGTTCCCCATGCTTGTTCAATGAACCATAAACAATTAATGAACATGCACCTGTGGAATGGTCATTAAGACACTAACAGCTTACAGACGGTAGGCAATTAAGGTCACAGTTATGAAAACATAGGACACTAAAGAGGTCTTTCTACTGACTCTGAAAAACACCAAAAGAAAGATGCCCAGGGTCCCTGCCCATCTGCATGAACATGCCTTAGGCATGCTGCAAGGAGGCATGAGGACTGCAGATGTGGCCAGGGCAATACATTGCAATGTCTGTACTGTGAGACGCCTAAGACAGCTCTACAGGGAGACAGGACGGACAGCTGATCGTCCTTGCAGTGGCAGACCACGTGTAACAACACCTGCACAGGATTGGTACATCCGAACATCACACCTGCGGGACAGGTACAGGATGGCAACAACAACTGCCCGAGTTACACCAGGAATGCACAATCCCTCCATCAGTGCTCAGACTGTCCGCAAAAGGCTGAGAGAGGCAGGACTGAGGGCTTGTAGGCCTGTTGTAAGGCAGGTCCTCACCAGACATCACCGGCAACAACGTTGCCTATGGGCACAAACCCTCCGTCGCTGGACCAGACAGGACTGGCAAAAAGTGCTCTTCACTGACGAATCGCGGTTTTGTCTCACCACGGGTGATGGGCAGATTCGTGTTTATCGTCAAAGGAATGAGCGTTACACCTAGGCCTGTACTCTGGAGCGGGATCGATTTGGAGGTGGAGGGTCCATCATGGTCTGGGGGTGGTTTGTCATAGCATCATCGGACTGAGCTTGTTGTTATTGCAGGCAATCTCAACTCTGTGCATTACAGGGAAGACATCGTCCTCCCTCATGTGGTACCCTTCCTACAGGCTCACCCTGACATGACCCTCTAGCATGACAATGCCACCAGCCATACTGCTCGTTCTGTGCATGATTTCCTACAAGACAGGAATGTCAGGGTTCTGCCATGGCCAGCGAAGAGCCCGGATCTCAATCCCATTGAGCACGTCTGGGACCTGTTGGATCGGAGGGTGAAGGCTAGGGCCATTCCCCCCAGAAATGTCCGGGAACTTGCAGGTGCCTTGGTGGAAGAATGGGGTAACATCTCACAGCAAGAACTGGCAAATCTGGTGCAGTCCATGAGGTGGAGATGCACTGCAGTACTTAATGCAGCTGGTGGCTACTGACTGTTACTTTTGATTTTGACCCCCCCCTTTGTTCAGGGACACATTATTCAATTTCTGTTAGTCACATGTCTGTGGAACTTGTTTAGTTTATGTCTCAGTTGTTGAATCTGGTTATGTTACAGGTCTGTGAGAGCCAGAAATCTTGCTTGTTTGTAGGTGACCCTGGAGGACTTGAAGGTAATAGAGATTAGAAAGTAGTAGAGGATGTAGTATTGTTAAGATCAGCCTTCTGGGCTAGATATACAGTGGGGCAAAAACGTATTTAGTCAGCCACCAATTGTGCAAGTTCTCCCACTTAAAAAGATGAGAGAGGCCTGTAATTTTCATCATAGGTACACTTCAACTATGACAGACAAAATGAGAAAAAAAAATCCAGAAAATCACATTGTAGGATTTTTAATGAATTTATTTGCAAATTATGGTGGAAAATAAGTATTTGGTCACCTACAAACAAGCAAGATTTCTGGCTCTCACAGACCTGTAACTTCTTCTTTAAGAGGCTCCTCTGTCCTCCACTCGTTACCTGTATTAATGGCACCTGTTTGAACTTGTTATCAGTATAAAAGATACCTGTCCACAACCTCAAACAGTCACACTCCAAACTCCACTATGGCCAAGACCAAAGAGCTGTCAAAGGACACCAGAAACAAAATTGTAGACCTGCAAAATACTTATTTTCCACCATAATTTGCAAATAAATTAATTAAAAATCCTACAATGTGATTTTCTGGATTTTTTTTCCTCATTTTGTCTGTCATAGTTGAAGTGTACCTATGATGAAAATTACAGGCCTCTCTCATCTTTTTAAGTGGGAGAACTTGCACAATTGGTGGCTGACTAAATACGTTTTTGCCCCACTGTATATCTAGCCCAGAAGGCTGATCTTAACAATACTACATCCTCTACTACTTTCTAATCTCTATTACCTTCAAGTCCTCCAGCTGGATCTTCAAGTACCACTCGTGGTGCTGGTGCCTCTCGGCCAGGAAGACTGCGTGACTGTGGTAGCCTGCATGGCGCAGCACCTTGATGGCAATCTCTACGTCGAACTGGACCTCGCTCTCGCTGCTCTGAAGGTGGTCGAAGGGGAAATTAAATTATGTCAGAGCGCTGGGAGACCATACATGCATAATGTCGTACATATCTGTGGATTCAATGTCTATTCTCGGGGCCATTCATACATAACAATGTATGCACACATGACTAAGTCGCTTTGGATAAAAGCGTCTGCTAAATGGCATATATTATTATTACTATCATCAGTTTCTAACCCAAAATCCTTCTCAGGGCAATGATTCTAGTCCTTAAGAGCAACTGGGTGTGTATGCTTTTGTTCCAAGCCATCACTAACACACCTCCAACTACTCAACTAATCCCAGACTTTAGTCTGGACCATGATTATCTGAAGGCCCGGAACGAAAACCTTCACACACAGCGAACTCCCCTGGACCGGAGTTGGAGACCAACCCTTGGTTTATTGTTTAAATGCTAACCTTGATGAACTCTTCAAGCTTAAGCTGTTTTTGAGCTTGGTGTAGCAGTTGAGAAGCAGGGTGGTGTGGTCGGCATTGGCCAGTGACTTCCGGTACAGAGCCTGCAGGTAGGCCGTCAGGTTGTGGATCCGCTGAGCATCCAGAAACGTACGTATCACGTAAGAGTGCTCGAGCTTCCCGATCGTGCTGAGGGAGAGAGGGCAGAGAAGTTGCGTTTTCAACAGACATATTATGAAAGACAACGGCACAGGCTTTTGGTGCTGCCTTCTGTCCACATTCAGTACATATTTTAGGTAGCTCCTCTACTCCAATTGTTGGATCACAAAACCCATTCTCAAATGACAATTTATGATTATAATTGGACAAAGAGCCTCTTCCCCTACCCTTGGGTAAAGTCAATCCGATTTGAACAACCCTTTACCGAAATTCAAACCCCTTTGTCTTCCTCCTCTATGTTCCATACAGAACTACGAGGAGGCCTTGCGCTACATTTGACGACTTCCCTTCGAGCAGGCAGAGAGCAACATGAAGCGCTACGGCAAGACCCTGATGCACCACGTCCCCGAGGGCACCACGCTGCTCTTCAAGGGCCTGTGTACCGACTACCAGCCCAGCTGGGACACCACGGTCAGAGACAGCCTGGACAGAGGCCCGGTGGCAGCCAACAAGGTCAGCCGGTTAGCCGTTAGCGGTTAACAGCTACATCCCCCGGGCAGCTGATTAGTCTAGCAGCATTAGCACTTTGGATATGAGATCCTTTCCCTAATTAAAATGGCTTTATCAATTTAGTCAAAGACAAGTAATACAGCTTATATTGATAAGGTGGGACTATTTATTATGGTTATAATGATCAACTTATGGTAAAATGCATATTTCATGGTAATAGTAATAACACTACTCATTGTAGTGGTCAGAACCTGGTGATACCAGGATGCAGGATGCAGGATGGGACATAAACTTAACAACTTCAATGATTAATTTCTCTGAACAGGGGAAATATACCATCACCAAATTCACTGAGAATACATTACAGAGGATGAAGACACAATACTCTGAGCCGCATCTCTATACTACTTGTCTGACATAAAGAACTGATATTGTATACTCGTTGCTGGTGTGGGGGGGTCCGTGGGTGGCTTATGACAATTTATTTAGATTCCTTACTCATTGTTAGGAAAAAGTTTGGTCCAAATCGGATGTTAGATACTATATTTATTGAATATCATATGAACCACAAGCATTTCGCTACACTCGCAATAACATCTGCTAACCATGTGTATGTGACCAATAAAATTTGATTTGAATCCCCTAAATTAAAATGGCCAATTTGGGTGCAATCAATTAGCTGAATTCTTTTCATTTAATTATATTTCAACAAAATAATGTTGCAGGAATGCTAATCTGATCCATTTCTAACTACATAAATGATTTTAAAACAATCTGAGATGGTGGGTGTCATGGCTTGCTGAAATTGCATGGAACGACCCTGTACCTTTATCTCCCAGGCCAATTCAGAGGAGTTCATCCCTGTGTTCGCTAATAACCCGCGGGAGCTAAGGGCCTTCCTGGAGCACATGATCGAGGTGGAGCCCTTCTCCTCTCAGGGGGTGTACGACACGCTGCTAGAGCTACGGCTGCAGGACTGGGCACATGAACAAGACCCTGAGGTGATGGAAACACACACACACGTGTACTGAAAACCGCCATGTGTTCACGCAAACAACCTAAACTTGTATAGATATACAAAATGTTACAAATGAAATATTAGATGACGTACCTGCAGCCTAAATGACTTTGAATTAAGATTTCAGAATAAACACATTTCCTCAACTTGTAGTGTCACCAATTCATGTTAAACTATTTCTATGTGTTTTGTCTTGAGTATCAAACGTTTTATTTTTGTCCGGTCTGACTGTCTTTCTATTTTTGCTGGTAGAGGAAGAAGGTCCTGCAGGGGGCAGCACTGTCCTTGCTGAGGAGCGACAACACCGTATTTGACAAGGCCCTAGTCCTGTGCCAGATGCACAACTTCAAAGAAGGGGTCCTGTACCTCGATGGGAAGGGCAAGCTGTGAGTCTTCCTGTCTCTGAACCTTTGCAGTCAGAAACACTTCAAATTCCAATATTTCTGCTTCTCCCTGAAGTGTGCATCACCTCGTGGATTTAAAACCATGGAATTGGTGTAGCCGGATTGTCTACCATTTAACACCCAGATCCAATGCTTTAAAATCTGTGATGGAGAGTGAACAAGTGCAGACTATGGGGACGTCATTGGTACTGATATAATTATCAATGATGTCATTTGAATGATGTTGTTGATGATGTCATTCTCTCTCTAGGTACCAGCAGATCATGCACTACCACATGCAGAACGAGGAGTATGGCAAAGTGGTGGAGGCCTGCAAGCGCTACGGTGACCAGGAAGTGTGCCTGTGGGAGCAGGCGCTGGGCTATTTTGCCCGCAAAGAGGAGAACTGCAAGGCCTACATCAGCCAAGTCCTGCAGCACATCGACCAGAACAATCCGATGCCTCTTTTATTGGGTAAGCTGGTGGCCATTTTTCTCAGTATTTCTCCTTCTCTGTAGATGAAGACTCTGGGGCTTTCTGTAGGGATTTCCCTAGTAGTCACTGTCTGAATTCTTTCAGACCTCACCAACTTAAAAGAAACTAAAGTGTTCTTTGCAATTTTCTGCATCCACTTCCTTCCTGTTATTGAATGTCTCACTAGCTAGAGTGTTTCTGTTCTGTTTTGACTGCGTGGCTAACCTCAAATCAATATATGCGTACATTCATGATAAACGTGCCAGTTGCTGGGTTAAGTAATCTATAGGTCTTTAAGTTAATAGGAAAAGTAATCGGAGCATGATAACAGAGTTTGAGAATTTTATTGGGCACTGTTGCTAAGTTTTGTGTGTATGTATGTGCTTGTGTGCTTGTCTATGCGCGTGTTAGTCCACAGTGGTGCAGACGCTGGCACACAACTTCACGGCCATGCTGTCGGTCATCAAGGACTACCTCATCAACAAGCTGCAGAGGGAGACACAGCAGATCGAGGACGACGAGCGCAAGATCCGCCAGTACCGTGAGGAGACGGCCCACCTCCGCACCGAGATCCAGGAGCTCAGAAGCAGGTGAGGGAGAGGAAAATCATAGCCAAAGTCCAGTCCAAAAACAAACCCTATCCCCTAGAGCTGGGTCATGTTCACAACTGGAGTTTCCTCCATATTCCATCCATCCAGTTCTTTGACATCTATGTGGAGTGGAGGCTAAAGGCAGTTTTAGTCCTGCGCACTAAGATACACAAGCACATTCTAAATTTGTTTGATGGCTGAACTTCGAAGCAAATTTAACTACATTCTGAATGTGTTTTTAGTACTGTATTTTGAAAGCTTGATTTAACCTCCCAAAGACCATTCATTGAAGCTATACTGATTTCGATGTATTTTTTTTTTCTTTCTCTCACCACCTCTTTTCTCACAAGTGCAAAGATTTTCCAGAAGACCAAATGCAGCATGTGTAACAGCCCCCTCGAGCTGCCCTCTTTTCACTTCCTGTGCAGTCCACCAGCACTGCTTTGAAAGCTATGCCGAGAGCTAGCTAGAGTGTTCCACTTGCACACCGGAAAACCGCAAGGTCATGGAAATGCTGCGTGACCAGAAGCGAGACGTACACGACCACTTCACCAGACAGGTGGAACACACACACATTTAAATACTATATTTAAATCACAAATCAAATTGACAATAAAAAAGGATCCAAACATTTCAAAGGTCTCTGTATGCATGGCACTCAAGGGTACAGAAAGCACCTCCTTCTCCAAACAGCTAGGCTGTCTACGACAGCTGAAACAGTACAGTACCTAGCCAACTGCTTTGCCCGTAATCTGGAGGCCACGCACTGCAAGCCTGTGTACGTGGCCGAGACTGTCAAATATCAGCGGCACCAGCTTGCACCTACACCTGAGGTTGTCCAAGCGTGCCATGAGTGGCTGGTATTTCAGAAGCTTGTCGGCAAAGGCCTGCTCCATGTTTTTGTATTTGGCACATAGGAAAAAACATCATCAACAACATCGAACCAGCGTCCTCTTACACAAGAATGTTTATGGATTTCTGCTGTTGGTGAGACTACCTGTCTCACCTCGCTGGCTATCAGGTTGACAAGGCGGTCATGTCTAGCAATGTACAAATCACTGTATGGACAGCAATCATTCACAACATGGGCAGTGTACTTCGCTCTGGATAAGAGCGTCTGCTAAATGACTTAAATGTAAATGTAAGTGTAAATGTACTCCATTACATTTGACTTCTGTAGAATACATGGTTTGCAGGGTCCCAGAGTGCTAGATTATATACTATGGTGGAAAATTGCAAGGTTATGTTATAATACCTTTATTGCATCAAATGGTTGTTTTTATGCAACAGATGGAGTATTCTTATAACTATTGTGTGTGTGTTCTACTGAGGATGGGTCTCTGGGAGATAACACTGACAGGAGATTTACGATGTCTTTTGGGTGATTAAACCTAGAGAGACCACATTCCAGAGCATGAGTTAATGTTTCTGTTCTATATGGTACCAGGGAGAGATGACCCCAGGCCAGACCCTGGTCTGTACACAAAGAGAGACTGTTTTTACAGCAGATACTGTCTACCCCCAAACATCAATAATGCCTTTAATACACTTCTCTTCAAGGTGATGGCCTCAAATTTGCAGTTTGTGGTTGGTGTGTAGCGGGGTGCGTAATTGGCGGCAGAGAAGTCAGTCGCAGGAGAGAAGAACTGGGTAATAACCAGAGATTTAATAGCAAAACCAACGGCATCCAGAACAACAAGATAAATGGGCACAAAAATAACCCGTCGTGCGCTCACGGGGAACGTGCACAAGCACTACAATAAACAATCCCACACAAAGACATGGGGGGAACAGAGGGTTAAATACACAACAAGCAAATGAGGGAATTGAAACCAGGTGTGTGGAAAAACAAGACTAAACAAATGGAAAATGAAAAGTGGATCGAACAAGGAGAGGACCCGACTTCAGCGGAAGTCGTGGCAGTGCGCACCGACGCCTGCCTTGGGGACGACCCGGAGGGCGACGCGCAGGGCAATCCGGACGGAGACGGTGGAACTCCCGCAGCATTGAAGGGTCCAACACGTCCTTCACCGGAACCCAGCACCTCTCCTCCGGACCGTACCCCTCCCACTCCACGAGGTACTGAAGGCCCCTCGCCCGACGCCTCAAATCCAGTATAGAACGAACGGAGTACGCCATAGCCGCCGTCTCCGCCTGTGAGAGGGGATACACGTGACTCCTGGGAAGTGCAGCGTCTACCAAGAGATTTATCGCACAATCGCCCCGTCGATGGGGTGGTAATTGAGTCGCCTTCTTTTTACAGAAGGCGAGAGCCAAATCGGCATATTCAGGGGGAATGTGCACGGTGGAGACCTGGTCTGGATTTTCCACTGTAGTAGCACCAACGGAAACCCCTAAACACCTCCCCGAGCACTCCCCGACCACCCCGTGAGAGCCCTCTGTTGCCAAGAAACAGTGGGGTCATGACAAGCTAACCAGGGTAGGCCTAGCACCACGGGAAACGCAGGAGAGTCAATGAGGAAGAGACTGATTCTCTCCTTGTGACCCCCCTGCGTCACCATACCCAGAGGAGCGGTGGCCTCCCTAATCAACCCTGACCCTAATGGCCGACTGTCTAAGGCATGAACGGGGAAGGGCACAGCCATGGGAACAATGGGGATCCCTAAACTAAGGGCGAACGATCTGTCTATAAAATTCCCAGCCGTGCCTGAATCGACGAGCGCCTTATGCTAGGAATGCGGGGACAACTCAGGAAAAGTAACATACAAAAACGTGTGCAACAGAGGGCTCTGGGTGAGAATGGTGCCGGCTCACCTGGGATGACGCCAGAGTGCCCTGCCTGCTGCCTCAATCCCCAGAGGAACCAATTCGGCACCTACTGGCAGTGTGACCTCTGCGGCCACAGATGGTGCACGAGCCGGAACCTCCTCCAGTCTCCCTACGCACAGCACCTCCCAACTCCATGGGCACCGGAGCGGCGGTGCTGGGGGATGCAACCGACAGAACCCGATCTGGACGTCCGCGGGTAGCCAGCAGGTTATCCAGCCGAATGGACAGGTCCACCAGCTGGTCGAAGGTGAGGGTGGTGTCCCTGCAGGCCAACTCCCGACGGACGTCCTCGCGCAAACTGCAGCGATAGTGGTCGATCAGGGCCCTATCGTTCCATCCCACGCCAGCGGCCAGGGTCCGAAAATCCATGGCGAACTCCTGGGTGCTCCTCGTCCCCTGCCTCAGATGGAAGAGACGTTCACCCGCCGCTCTACCCTCTGGTGGGTGGTCGAAGACTGCCCGGAAGCGGCAGGTGAAATCCTCAATGGTCCAGCGCCGCATCTCCTTCTCCACACAAGGCGTTGACCCACTCCAAGGCTTTCCCAGAGAGGCACGAGACAAGGGCGGACGCCTTCTCACGACCTGAAGGAGCCGGGTGGACGGTTGCCAGGTAGAGGTCGAGCTGCAACAAGGAATTGAGACATGGATTGTGTGTATGCCATTCAGAGGGTGAATGGGATTTAAGTGCCTTTGAACGGGGTATGGTAGTAGGTGCCAGGCGCACCGGTTTGAGTGTGCCAAGAATTGCAATGCTGCTGGGTTTTTCACGCTCATCAGTTCCCCGTGTGTATCGAGAATGGTCCACAAAGGACATCCATCCAACAGCAGGCCAGTGGTCAAAGCGGGTCATTGATGAAAGAGGACAAAGGAGGCTGACACAAATTGTGCAGAGCAACAGACGGGCTACAGTTAATCAATTGACAGTCCAGTACAGCATTGGTGCCCAAAGACCTATAAAAGAATGCACAACTCGTCGTACCTTAACATGAATGGGGTTGCAGTGGACTAAGGAACAAAAACACTGGACACTTGAGAATTGGAAAAACATTGCCTGGTCTGATGGTTCCTGCTATTTAACGCTGATGGGAGGACTAGGGTATGGAGAAAACCACATGAGTACATGCATCCATCAAGCCACGTGTCAATATTGCAGGCTGGTGGCATGGGTTGTGTTTTCATGGCACACATTGGGCCCAACGTTCCCTCTAAGCTGTTCGCGTGCGCGGCTGCGCAGAAGAAATGACATTCCACGCAGAGACGCAATAGATTGAACTTCAAATCAAAATCAAATCAAATTTTATTGGTCACATACACATGGTTAGCAGATGTTAATTCTGAGTGTAGCGAAATGCTTGTGCTTGTAGTTCCGACAGTGCAGTAATATCTAACAAGTAATCGAACAATTCCCCAACAACTACCTAATACACTCATATCTAAAGGGGTGAATAAGAATATATATACAGTGGGGCAAAAAAGTATTTAGTCAGCCACCAATTGTGCAAGTTCTCCCACTTAAAAAGATGAGAGAGGCCTGTAATTTTCATCATAGGTACACTTCAACTATGACAGACAAAATGAGAAAAGAAAATCCAGAAAATCACATTGTATGATTTTTTATGAATTTATTTGCAAATTATGGTGGAAAATAAGTATTTGGTCAATAACAAAGGTTTATCTCAATACTTTGTTATATACCCTTTGTTGGCAATGACAGAGGTCAAACGTTTTCTCTAAGTCTTCACAAGGTTTTCACACACTGTTACTGGTATTTTGGCCCATTCCTCCCTGCAGATCTCCTCTAGAGCAGTGATGTTTTGGGGCTGTTGCTGGGCAACACGGACTTTCAACTCCCTCCAAAGATTTTCTATGGGGTTGAGATCTGGAGACTGGCTAGGCCACTCCAGGACCTTGAAATGCTTCTTACGAAGCCACTCCTTCGTTGCCCGGGCGGTGTGTTTGGGATCATTGTCATGCTGAAAGACCCAGCCACGTTTCATCTTCAATGCCCTTGCTGATGGAAGGAGGTTTTCACTCAAAATCTCACGATACATGGCCCCATTCATCCTTTCCTTTACACGGATCAGTCGTCCTGGTCCCTTTGCAAAAAACAGCCCCAAAGCATGATGTTTCCACCCCCATGCTTCACAGTAGGTATGGTGTTCTTTGGATGCAACTCAGCATTCTTTGTCCTCCAAACACGACGAGTTGAGTTTTTACCAAAAAGTTCTATTTTGGTTTCATCTGACCATATGACATTCTCCCAATCTTCTTCTGGATCATCCAAATGCTCTCTAGCAAACTTCAGACGGGCCTGGACATGTACTGGCTTAAGCAGGGGGACACGTCTGGCACTGCAGGATTTGTGTCCCTGGCGGCATAGTGTGTTACTGATGGTAGGCTTTGTTACTTTGGTCCCAGCTCTCTGCAGGTCATTCACTAGGTCCCCCTGTGTGGTTCTGGGATTTTTGCTCACCGTTCTTGTGATAATTTTGACCCCACAGGGTGAGATCTTGCGTGGAGCCCCAGATCGAGGGAGATAATCAGTGGTTTTGTATGTCTTCCATTTCCTAATAATTGCTCCCACAGTTGATGTCTTCAAACCAAGCTGCTTACCTATTGCAGATTCAGTCTTCCCAGCCTGGTGCAGGTCTACAATTTTGTTTCTGGTGTCCTTTGACAGCTCTTTGGTCTTGGCCATAGTGGAGTTTGGAGTGTGACTGTTTGAGGTTGTGGACAGGTGTCTTTTATACTGATAACAAGTTCAAACAGGTGCCATTAATACAGGTAACGAGTGGAGGACAGAGGAGCCTCTTAAAGAAGAAGTTACAGGTCTGTGAGAGCCAGAAATCTTGCTTGTTTGTAGGTGACCAAATACTTATTTTCCACCATAATTTGCAAATAAATTCATTAAAAATCCTACAATGTGATTTTCTGGAAAAAAAATTCTCATTTTGTCTGTCATAGTTGAAGTGTACCTATGATGAAAATTACAGGCCTCTCTTATCTTTTTAAGTGGGAGAACTTGCACAATTGGTGGCTGACTAAATACTTTTTTGCCCCACTGTACATATAAATATATGGATGAGCAATGGCCGAGCGTCATAGGCAAGGTGCAATAGATGGTATAAGGTACAGTATATACATACGAGATGGGTAGTGTAATATATGTTAACATTATTAAAGTGGCATTGTTTAAAGTGACTAGTTATCCATTTATTAAAGTGGCCAGTGATTTGGGTCTCTATGTAGGCAGCAGCCTCTGAGTTAGTGATTGCTGTTTAGCAGTCTGATGGCCTTGAGATAGAAGCTATTTTTCAGTGTCTCGGTCCCAGCTTTGCACCTTGTTGGGTTCAACATTTTGAACATTGAGATATTAAATAAATGATAGAGAAGAAGCATAGAATCAAAGGAGAAAGTTAAGGGTCTCTGTAGAAAGCCAGAAGGCTTTGGAATGTGTTTGATAGAGGAGAGCGACGTATTGATACAGGAAAGACAGATGGACATCTGTGTATTAGATGAAACAGGGGTTGAGGTCAGGAGGTGAGGACAGATTTTCTTAAGAGAGTAATAAATGTTTGGTATCCTGTTACCTTCTTTATTAGCTTCCTGTAGAGCCATAAAATGTAAGGATTGGAGAGAAGGAGGAGTGTCTTAAGTGGGATATAAATATCTGGATGGGACAAATGTTGGGTTGTCTGAATACAGCTGTACAGAACCTTTGGGCAGAATTAAACTTGGTTAAAGCTTCTCTAGTGTCCGTGGGTTATTTACTCTGAAAAATAAGAACCTAACAACCTGTACTGACCTCGCCTTCTGGATGGTAGCGGGGTGAACAGGCAGTGGCTCTGGTGGTTGTCCTTGATGATCTTTATGGCCTTCCTGTGATATTGGGTGTTGTAGGTGTCATGGAGGGCAGATAGTTTGCCCCCGGTGATGCGTTGTGCAGACCGCATCACCCTCTGGAGAGCGTTGTGGGTGGTGCAGTTGCCGTACCAGGTTGTGATACAGCTCGACAGGATGCTCTCGATCGTGCATCTGTAAAGGTTTGTGAGGGTTTTAGGTGACAAGCCACATTTCTTCAGCCTTCTGAGGTTGAATAGGTGCTGTTGTGTCTTCTTCACCACACTGTCTGTGTGGGTGGACCATTTCAGTTTGTCTGTGATGTGTACACCGAGGAACTTTAAGCTTTTCACATTCTCCATTGCTGTCCCTTCGATGTGGATAGGGGGGTGCTCCCTCTGCTGTTTCCTGAAGTCCACAATCATCTCCTTTGTTTTATTGACGTTGAGTGAGGTTGTTTTCCTGACACCACACTCCGAGTGCCCTCACCTTTTCCTTGTAGGCTGTCTTGTAGTTGTTGGTAATCAAGCCTACTACTGTTGTGTCGTCTGCAAACTTGGAGGCATGCATGGCCACGCAGTCGTGGGTGAACAGGGAGTACAGGAGGGGGCTGAGCACGCACCCTTGTGGGGCCCCAGTGTTAAGGGTCAGCGAAGTGGAGATATTGTTTCCTACCTTCACCACCTGGGGGCGGCCCATCAGAAAGTCCAGGACCCAATTGCACAGGGCAGGGTTGAGACCCAGGGCCTCCAGCTTGATGACGAGTTTGGAGGGTACTATGGTGTTGAATGCTGAGCTGTAGTCAATGAACAGCATTCTTACATAGGTATTCCTCTTGTCCAAATGGGATAGGGCAGTGTGATGGCGATTGCATCGTCTGTGGACCTGTTGGGGCAGTATGCAAACTGAAGTGGGTCTAGGGTGGCCGGTAAGGTGTAGGTGATATGATCTGACTAGTCCCTCAAAGCACTTCATGATGACAGAAGTGAGTGCTACGGGGCGGTAGTCATTTAGTTCAGTTGTCTTTGCCTTCTTGGGAACAGGAACAATGGTGGCCATCTTGAAGCATGTGGGGACAGCAGACTGGGATAGGGACAGATTGAATATGTCCGTAAGCACAACAGCCAGTTGGATTACGCATGCTCTGAGGACACGGCTAGGGATGCCATCTGGGCCAGCAGCCTTGCGAGGGTTAACACGTTTAAATGTCTTACTCACGTTGGCCACGGAGAAGGAGAAGGGGGGTCCGCAGTCCTTGTTAGCAGGCGGCAACGGTGGCACTGTATTATCCTCAAAGCGGGCAAAGAAGGTGTTTAGTTTGTCTGGAAGCGTGACGTTGGTGTCCGTGACGTGGCTGATTTTCTTTTTGTAATCCGTGATTTCCTGTAGACCCTGCCACATATGTCTCGTGTCTGAGCCATTGAATTGCGACTCCACTTTGTTCCTATATCGACATTTCGCTTGTTTGATTGCCTTGTGGGAGGGAATAGAAGTGGGGAGAACAAGTATTTGATACACTGACGATTTTGCAGGTTTTCCTACTTACGAAGCATGTAGAGGTCTGTAACAAAAATCCAGAAAATCACATTGTATGATTTTTAAGTAATTAATTTGCATGACATAAGTATTTGATACATCAGAAAAGCAGAACTTAATATTTGGTACAGAAACCTTTGTTTGCAATTAGAGATCATACGTTTCCTGTAGTTCTTGACCAGGTTTGCACACACTGCAGCAGGGATTTTGGCCCACTCCTCCATACAGACCTTCTCCAGATCCTTCAGGTTTCGGGGCTGTCGCTGGGCAATACGGACTTTCAGCTCCCTCCAAAGATTTTCTATTGGGTTCAGGTCTGGAGACTGGCTAGGCCACTCCAGGACCTTGAGATGCTTCTTACGGAGCCACTCCTTAGTTGCCCTGGCTGTGTGTTTCGGGTCATCTTCATGCTGGAAGACCCAGCCACGACTCATCTTCAATGGTCTTACTGAGGGAAGGAGGTTGTTGGCTAAGATCTCGCGATACATGGCCCCATCCATCCTCCCCTCAATACGGTGCAGTCGTCCTGTCCCCTTTGCAGAAAAGCATCCCCGAAGAATGATGTTTCCACCTCCATGCTTCACATTTGGGATGGTGTTCTTGGGGTTGTACTCATCCTTCTTCTTCCTCCAAACACGGCGAGTGAAGTTTAGACCAAAAAGCTATATTTTGTCTCATCAGAGCATATGACCTTCTCCCATTCCTCCTCTGGATCATCCAAATGGTCATTGGCAAACTTCAGACGGGCTTGGACATGCGCTGGCTTGAGCAGGGGGACCTTGCGTGCGCTGCAGGATTTTAATCCATGACGGCGTAGTGTGTTACTAATGGTTTTCTTTGAGACTGTGGTCCCAGCTCTCTTCAGGTCATTGACCAGGTCCTGCCGTGTAGTTCTGGGCTGATCCCTCACCTTCCTCATGATCATTGATGCCCCACGAGGTGAGATCTTGCATGGAGCCCCAGACCGAGGGTGATTGACCGCCATCTTGAACTTCTTCCATTTTCTAATAATTGCGCCAACAGTTGTTGCCTTCTCACCAAGCTACTTGCCTATTGTCCTGTAGCCCATCCCAGCCTTGTGCAGGTCTACAATTTTATCCCTGATGTCCTTACACAGCTCTCTGGTCTTGGCCATTGTGGAGAGGTTGGAGTCTGTTTGATTGAGTGTGTGGACAGGTGTCTTTTATACAGGTAATGAGTGGAGAACAGGAGGGCTTCTTAAAGAAAAACTAACAGGTCTGTGAGAGCCAGAATTCTTACTGGTTGGTAGGTTATCAAATACTTATGTCATGCAATAAAATGCAAATTAATTACTTAAAAATCATACAATGTGATTTTCTGGATTTTTGTTTTAGATTCCGTCTCTCACAGTTGAAGTGTACCTATGATAAAAATTACAGACCTCTACATGCTTTGTAATTAGGAAAACCTGCAAAATCGGCAGTGTGTCAAATACTTGTTCTCCCCACTGTAACTACCCTATTTATATTCAGCCACATTCCCAGACCTCTTTCCATGGTTAAATGCGGTGGATCGCGCTTTCAGTTTTGCGCGAATGCTGCCATCCATCCACGGTTTCTGGTTAGGGTAGGTTTTAATAGTTACAGTGGGTACAACATCTCTAATGCACTTCCTTATAAACTCTCTCACCGAGTCAGCGTATAGATCGATGTTGTTCTCTGAGGCTGACCGGAACATATCCCAGTCCGCGTGATCAAAACAATCTTGAAGCGTGGATTCCGATTGGTCAGACCAGCGTTGAATGGTTCTAGTCACGGGTACATCCAGTTTTGAGTTTCTGCCTATAAGATGGTAAGAGCAAGATGGAGTTGTGGTTGGATTTGCCGAAGGGAGGGCTTTGTATGCATCGTGGAAGTTAGTGGCAGTGATCGAGTGTGTTACCTGCGCAAGTACTGCAATCAATATGTTGATAGAATTTATGTAGCTTTGTTCTCAAATTTGCTTTGTTAAAATCCCCAGCTACAATAAATGCAGCCTCATAATATATGGTTTCCAGTTTACATAGAGTCCAGTGAAGTTCCTTGAGGGCCGTCGTGGTGTATGCTTGAGGGGGTATATACACAGCTGTGACGATAACTGACGAGAATTCTCTTGGGAGGTAATATGGCCAGCATTTCATTGTAAGGAATTCTAGGTTGGGTAAGCAGAAGGACTTGAGTTCCTGTATGTTGTTATGATTACACCATGAGTCGTTAATCATAAGGCCCTTCTTCTTCCCTGAGAGGTGTTTATCTCTGTCGGTGCGATGAGTTCACCCCATTAGTTTGCACTATATAGATCAATGTTTTTTATGTGATCGAATCAATATTATATCACCCCTTTGCAAGATTGTGTCTGTGATTTTGTTGTAGGCAGAGCCAGAGTTCAACAGAGTAGAATTCTATTGGCGGGGGTTACCCGCGAGCAGTCTTTCAATCACCCGCGAGTGAATGCACTTTTCAGATCAGTGCCCGCGTGTGCACATTCGTTGATATTCTTTGCTAGTTAGCGAGTTATTAGCCCAGTTACAGGAAAGTATAGGTCAGCAATGGGGAGTTACTGTTTCCTACAAGAGCACAAAATGTATAGGCTACATTTCAAGCTGTCTTTGAAAAGCCAGTCAGGTAAAAAGCTTATGTCTTAATTAAAGGGGCAGTGTTGTATTTTGAGACAGGCTTGATTATGCAAATAAACCAATATTGGGTAGTCTAGATTATCTAATTCTCTGTATGGTAATAATAATACATTTTATTTTGTAAAGTGGTTTCTTGCATCATACAATACAATACAATGCAATTTACAGTCACCTATTTGGCCCATGGTGTTACAAACCCAGTAAAAAAATCATTAATGTCAAGCCCTTCCTAATGTAAAAAAACGTTTTTAAAAGTCATGCCGTGTGGGCCTGCATTGAACACCACATGTAGGCAACACATTTTTTCAAGCTATTTCCATGTGAAATATTATGGGATTTGCGCTATTGGTTTTGTTGGTAGACCTACATTATGCTCAAATAGCCTATTGGGTACTGTCTAAAACTGTAAGGGTACAGCCGCAGTGTTCACTGTAAACGCATGCCGGAAGGTGCACAAAATCTTCACAATGTTGAAGTTTCCGCTAACAAGACCAAAAATTTGCTCAGTGCCCCAAAAATTAGAGGGAACATTGATTGGGCCCCTTGATAAATGTGGAGCAATGTTTGAATGCCACAGGATATCTGAACATCATTGCCAATCAGGTGCATCCCTTCATGGCAGCAGTGTATCCATCTGCGAATTGATTTTTTCAGCAGCATAATGTTCCATGCGACAACGCTCGGATTGTCCAGGAATGGGTCCACAAACATCACAGTGAATTCAGTTTACTGCAGTGGCCTGCCCAGTCACCAGATCTCAATCCAATTGAGCATCTGTGGGATGAGATGGAACTATCGATTTGGAGTAGAGATCCACTATCAGCCAACTTGACACAATTGCGGGAAGCATTTTCTGTATTTATTAATTATTATTTCACCTTTATTTAACCAGGTAGGCTAGTTGAGAACAAGTTCTCATTTACAACTGCGACCTGGCCAAGATAAAGCAAAGCAGTGAGACACAAGCAACAATCAAGAGTTACACATGGAATAAACAAACATCCAGTCAATAATACAATAGAAAAAGTATATATACATCGTGTGAAAATGAGGTAGGACAAGGGAGGTAAGGTAATAAATAGGCCATAATAGGCCATAGTGGCGAAATAATTACAATATAGCAATTAAACACTGATCGAGTGATAGATGAGCAGAAGATGAGTTTGCAAGTAGAGATACTGGGGTGCAAAGGAGCAAAATAAATCAAATAAATAACAGTGTGGGGATGAGGTAGTTGGATGGGCTAAATTATAGATGGGCTATGTACAGGTGCAGCTGGTGCTTAAAAATAGTGAGGGAGATAAGTGTTTCCATTTTCAGAGATTTTTGTAGTTCATTCCAGTCATTGGCAGCAGAGAACTGGAAGGAGAGGCGGCCAAAGAATTGGTTTTGGGGGTGACCAGAGAGATATACCTGCTGGAGCGCGTGCTACAGGTGGGTGCTGCTATGATGACCAGCGAGCTGAGATAAGGGGGGACTTTACCTAGCAGGGTCTTGTAGATGACCTGGAGCCAGTGGGTTTGGCGACGAGTATGAAGCGAGGGCCAGCCAACGAGAGCGTACAGGTCGCAGTGGTGGGTAGTATATGGGGCTTTGGTGACAAAACGGATGGCACTGTGATAGACTGCATCCAATTTATTGAGTAGGGTATTGGAGGCTATTTTGTAAATGACATCGCCAAAGTCGAGGATCGGTAGGATGGTCAGTTTTACAAGGGTATGTTTGGCAGCATGAGTGAAGGATGCTTTGTTGCGAAATAGGAAGCCAATTCTAGATTTAACTTTGGATTGGAGATGTTTGATGTGAGTCTGGAAGGAGAGTTTACAGTCTAACCAGACACCTAGGTATTTGTAGTTGTCCACATATTCTAAGTCAGAACCGTCCAGAGTAGGGATGTTGGACGGGCGGGCAGGTGCAGGCAGCGATCGGTTGAAGAGCATACATTTAGTTTTACTTGTATTTAAGAGCAATTGGAGGCCACGGAAGGAGAGTTGTGTGGCATTGAAGCTCGTCTGGAGGGTTGTTAACACAGTGTCCAGTGTCCACAGTGTCCCCTCACAGTTACTGCCGTTCCATGAGATATTGTTAAATCTGTTTTTTAAAAGGTAATTTTGGGGTTTGCTTGAATAATTGGAGATTCATGTGTTTAATGCGATCTTGGCTCTGTATAAAACTGTGCGTTGCCGTTAATTTGTTTTGGACTTGGGGACTGTAAAGAGACCCCTGGTGGCATGTCTTGTGGGGTATGTATGGGTGTCTGAGCTGAATGTTATGTTAACATTATTATGCAGACAATCTGGAATCTTCATCACATTAATATTTATTAGGGATGCATGATATATCGGTGAAGATATCGGAATTGGCCGATATTAGCTAAAAATGACAATGTCTAGTTTAACGCCATTGTGCAAAACCGACGTGCATACCTATATAGCGTAGGTACATGACGTAATGACGCCACATAAAATTCTGCGCTATACGTGCAACACAGCATTCCTAAACTAGCCCACAATGTCTGCTGTGTGGATCGAGCAGTCACAAAATTTCTGCGAGACAACTCAAAGAAATCCATTAACGCAAAGATAATGTAATTCATTGCCCTTGACAATCAACCGTTCTCTGTCATGGGTGACGTTGGCTTTCACTGACTGGTCGAGCACCGGTACACACTACCAAGTGCGCTATTTTTCAGATGTTGCCCTACCGGAGTTACACAGTAATAGTGTCACTGCTATTAGCTTCACGACACATACTATGGAACGCTGTTTGGGTCTTTGCATGTCAAAAAAATATACTGCACCACTGTCATGTTGCTGCTACCGTCCCTTATGACCAAACATTCTTTCTGGACATCAGAACTGGGATTACTCACCACGGACTGGAAGAAGCTTTTTCCTTTAACGAGTCGGACGAGAAAGATATACTGCTCTCCCGGGAACAGGCCCAGATCCACTTCATTTGCGTGAAGAAAAGACGGAGGAAAAGAGGACGCAGATCAGGCTGCCTTTTGAGAATCTGTAGGCGAGCGAATAAACTCCTACTGCCATCCGTTCTACTTGCTAACTTGCAATCATTGGAAAATAAAATGGATGACCTATGATTATCCTACCAACAGGACATTAAGAATTGTAATATCCTATGTTTCACAGAGTCGTGGCTGAACGACGACACAGACAATATAGAGCTGGAGAGATTTTCAATGCATCGGCAGAACAGTGAATCTACGCCTGGTAAGACGAGGGGTGGGGAGTGTGTGTATTTTTGTCAATAACAGCTGGTGCGCGATGTCTAATATTAAAGAAGTCTTGAGGTATTACTCGCTTGAGGTAGAGTACCTTATGATAAGCTGCAGACCACACTATATACCAAGAGAGTTCTCATCTCTATTATTCGTAGCCGTCTATTTACCGCCACAGACTGATGCTGGCACTAAGACCGCACTCAACCAACTCTATAAGGCCATAAGCAAACAAGAAAATGCTCACCCAGAAGCGGGGCTCCTAGTGGCCGGGGACTTTAAATGCAGGGAAACTTAAACCAGTTTTACCACATTTTTTTAACAGCATGTCACATGTGCAACCAGACGGAAAAAAACTCTAGACCACCTTTACTCCACACACAGAGATGCATACAAAGCTCTCCAATGCCCTCCATTTGGCAAATCCGACCATCATTCTATTCTCCTGATTCCTGCTTACAAGCAAAAACTAAAGCAGGAAGTACCAGTGACTCGCTCAATACGGAAGTGGTCAGATGGCGCGGATGCTACGCTACAGGACTGTTTTGCTATCACAGACTGGAATATGTTCCGCGATTCCTCCAATGGCATTGAGGAGTATACAACCTCAGTCATCGGCTTCATCAATAAGTGCATCGACAACGTCGTCCCCACAGTGACTGTACGTATATATCCCAACCAGAAGCCATGGATTACAGGCAACATCCGCATCAAGCTAAAGGCTAGAGCTGCCACTTTCAAGGAGCGGGTAACTAATCTGGACACATATAAGAAATACTGATATGCCCTCAGACGAACCATCAAACAGGCAAAGCGTCAATACAGGATTAAGATTGAATCCTACTACACCGGCTCTGACGTTCGTCGGATGTGGCAGGGCTTGAAAACTATTACGGACTACAAAGGGAAACCCAGACGCAAGCTGCCCAGTGACACAAGCCTACCAGATGAGCTAAATGCCTTTTGTGTTCGCTTCGAGGCAAGCAACACTGAAGCATGCACGAGAGCACCAGCTGTTCTGGATGACTGTGTGATAACGCTCTCGGTAACTGATGTGAGCAAGACCTTTAAACAGGTCAACATTCACAAAGCCGCAGGGCCAGATGGATTACCAGGACGTGTACTCAAACTGCGCGGACCAACTGGCAAGCGTCTTTACTGACATTTTCAACCTCTCCCTGACCAAGTCTATAATACCTACATGTTTCAAGCAGACCGCCATAGTCCATGTGCCCAAGGAAGCGAAGGTAACCTGCCTAAATGATTACCGCCACGTAGCACTCACGTCGGTAGCCATGAAGTGCTTTCAAAGGCAGGTCATGGCTCACATCAACAGCATCCTGCTGGATACCCTAGACCCACTCCAATTCGCATACCGCTCCAACAGATCCACAGATGACGCAATCTCAATCGCACTCCACACTGCCCTTTCTCACCTGGACAAAAGGAACACCTATGTGAGAATGCTGTTCATTGACTACAGCTCAGTGTTCAACACCATAGTGTTCACGAAGCTTATCACTAAGCTAAGGACCCTGGGACTAAACACCTCCCTTTGCAACTGGATCCTGTACTTCCTGACGGGCCGCCCCCAGGTGGTAAGGGTAGGCAACAACACGTCTGCCACGCTGATCCTCAACACTGGGGCCCCTCAGGGGTGTGTACTTAGTCCCCTCCTGTAATCCCTGTTCACCCACGACTGCGTGGCTAAACACAACTCCAACACCATCATTACGTTTTCTTAACAGTGGTAGGCCTGATCACCGACAACGATGAGACGGACTTTTGGGAGAAGGTCAGAGAACTGGCAGTGACAACAACCTCTCCCTCAATGCGAGCAAAACAAAGGAGTTGATTGTGGACTACAGGAAAAGGCGGGCTGAACAGGCCCCCATTAACATCAACCTAGCTGTAGTGGAGCATGTTGAGAGTTTCAAGTTCCTTGGTGTCTACATCACCAACGATCTATCATGGTCCTAACACACCAAGACAGTTATAAAGAGGGCATGACAAAACATTTTCCCCCTCAGGAGACTGAAAAGATTTGGCATGGGTCCCCAGATCCTCAAAAAGTTACACAGCTGCACATTTGAGAGCATCCTGACCGGTTGCATCACCGCCTGGTATGGCAACTGCTCGTCATCTGACCTTAAGGCGCTACAGAGGGTAGTGCGTACGACCCAGTACATCACTGGGGCCATGCTTCCTGCAATCCAGGACTTACAGTGGGGAGAACAAGTATTTGATACACTGCCGATTTTGCAGGTTTTCCTACTTACAAAGCATGTAGAGGTCTGTAATTTTTATCATAGGTACACTTCAACTGTGAGAGACGGAATCTAAAACAAAAATCCAGAAAATCACATTGTATGATTTTTAACTAATTCCTTTGCATTTTATTGCATGACATAAGTATTTGATACATCAGAAAAGCAGAACTTAATATTTGGTACAGAAACCTTTGTTTGCAATTACAGAGATCATACGTTTCCTGTAGTTCTTGACCAGGTTTGCACACACTGCAGCAGGGATTTTGGCCCACTCCTCCATACAGACCTTCTCCAGATCCTTCAGGTTTCGGGGCTGTCGCTGGGCAATACGGAATTTCAGCTCCCTCCAAAGATTTTCTATTGGATTCAGGTCTGGAGACTGGCTAGACCACTCCAGGACCTTGAGATGCTTCTTACGGAGCCACTCCTTAGTTGCCCTGGCTGTGTGTTTCGGGTCGTTGTCATGCTGGAAGACCCAGCCACGACCCATCTTCAATGCTCTTACTGAGGGAAGGAGGTTGTTGGCCAAGATCTCGCGATACATGGCCCCATCCATCCTCCCCTCAATACGGTGCAGTCGTCCTGTCCCCTTTGCAGAAAAGCAGCCCCAAAGAATGATGTTTCCACCTCCATGCTTCACGTTTGGGATGGGTTCTTGGGGTTGTACTCATCCTTCTTTTTCCTCCAAACACAGCGAGTGGAGTTTAGACCAAAAAGTTATATTTTTGTCTCATCAGACCACATGACCTTCTCCCATTCCTCCTCTGGATCATCCAGATGGTCATTGGCAAACTTCAGACGGGCCTGGACATGCGCTGGCTTGAGCAGGGGGACCTTGCGTGCGCTGCAGGATTTTAATCCATGACGGCGTAGTGTGTTACTAATGGTTTTCTTTGAGACTGTGGTCCCAGCTCTCTTCAGGTCATTGACCAGGTCCTGCCGTGTAGTTCTGGGCTGATCCCTCACCTTCCTCATGATCATTGATGCCCCACGAGGTGATATCTTGCATGGAGCCCCAGACCGAGGGTGATTGACCGTCATCTTGAACCTCTTCCATTTTCTAATAATTGCGCCAACAGTTGTTGCCTTCTCACCAAGCTGCTTGCCTATTGTCCTGTAGCCCATCCCAGCCTTGTGCAGGTCTACAATTTTAGCCCTTATGTCCTTACACAGCTCTCTGGTCTTGGCCATTGTGGAGAGGTTGGAGTCTGTTTGATTGAGTGTGTGGACAGGTGTCTTTTATACAGGTAACGAGTTCAAACAGGTGCAGTTAATACAGGTAATGAGTGGAGAACAGGAGGGCTTCTTAAAGAAAAACTAACAGGTCTGTGAGAGCCGGAATTCTTACTGGTTGGTAGGTGATCAAATACTTATGTCATGCAATAAAATGCAAATTAATTACTTAAAAATCATACAATGTGATTTTCTGGATTTTTGTTTTAGATTCCGTCTCTCACAGTTGAAGTGTACCTATGATAAAAATTACAGACCTCTACATGCTTTGTAAGTAGGAAAACCTGCAAAATCGGCAGTGTATCAAATACTTGTTCTCCCCACTGTATATAATAGGCGGTGTTAGAGGAAAGCCCATAAAATTGTCAGACTCCAGTCACCCAAGTCCGCACAGCAAGCGGTACCGGAGTGCCAAGTCTGAGACCAAAAGGCTCCTTAACAGCTTCTAACCCCAAACCATAAGACTGCTGAACAATTAATCAAATGGCCACCGGACTATTACATTGACCCCCCTACCTCCATTTGTTTTGTACACTGCTGCTACTCACTGTTTATTATCTATGCATAGTCACTTCACCCCTACCTATATGTACCAATTACCTCGAACCTGTATCCCTGCACATTGACTCGGTACTGATACCCCCATATAGCCTCCTTATTGTTATGTTATTGTGTTACTTTTTTATTCTTTTTTTACTTTCGATTTATTTGGTAAATATTTTCTTAACTCGTCTTGAACTGCACTGTTGGTTAAGGGCTTGTAAGTAAGCATTTCACGGTAAGGTCTACACTTGCTCTATTCGGCGCATGTGACAAAAAGTTTGATTTGATTTAGATCGCTTCGCAACTCGGGAGCCCCAACGTCTCATTATGTAAAAAAAACAAAACAAGCAAGTATAGTGTAGAGAATCATTGTACCATCTAAACCGCTGTGAAATATATTTTTCATAACCAAAAATATTGTATATCTGCAAAAACCAAAAGCAATAGATGCAAAAACAAAACTTAAGAACGGGAAGCATAGAAATAGTGCACATATAACATATCTACGGCTTCTTAGACTTGCTTTCAATGAGAATTAAATATCTATAACACCATTTCTATTTTAATTTGGTCAGGTCACCCAAAACGTTAAATTTTACAGTTTTAACAGAGTATGACAACCAAGCAGAGCAAACCCAAGGCCACGCCTGCAACAAGCCACATCTCCAGATCCTCTAGTTGGCTGTCCCCGCTAAAATATGTTAGTGTTTTATTTTTCAATAATTTGTTATGTTAGAATTTTGCTTCCACTTTGAAATTAGAGTATTTTGTCTAGATCGTTGACCAAAAATGACAATTAAATCCATTTTAATCACACTTGAACAAGAAAATGTGGAAAAAGTTGAGTGGTGTGAATACATTCTGAAGGCACTGTATCGCTGCTTTAAAAAGTGTGATGTGTCTTGCTGTCTTCAGAAGCCAACTCCAATTTCTCTGTGGTTTGTGGGTGGAAAAAGCACATCATGCATCTTTTTTGAGCCAGCACTTGTGTGTATGACAGTTCAACTTTTGATCGGTCTGGCAAGCTATGGCATGATGGTAAACTGGCTGATTTTTAAGAGAAATTCCACAGAAAAACTGTTATTCTCAAGATGTCCCCTCCAACTGGTTATTCTCCTATTGACATTGTGCACCACAACAAATTCAGGTAAGTTACTTTGCTTGAAAAAAATGGGCTGCGTCTAATTTGAAAAATACAGACGGCAGTGACTTTTGTTGATCAAATTGTTTTATGTAGATCATTATAATGGGTAAATCTCAATCATCAGCATTTGGTCCCCTTTTTCTGTCTTAAAACATTCGGCAACTCTCATCCTATCAGTCTGTCCGTTTATTGGGTATTGGTGAACATGTAATTCATTACATTGTATTTGCTTTTCTGTAATCCTTAAGAGTATTGACGATCTAAGTAACATATAATAAAAAATCCGCATCGAAATCCGTGAGTTTAAAGTAGAGGAAGGTGGAAGGTGACCGAGCTACAGCAGTGTTTGTCAGACCATGAGAAATTCCGAAAATCGGTCTTCTCACGAAAACATCTATAGCATCCGAATGGTTTGGCCTACGAAGTAATCGGGGTTAAAAATGTGTTCAAAAAACCCACACATATTTCCTGAGCTTTCTTATATCTCCTAGATATAGGACAGACACTTCAGAACCTTATTCTTCATGATTCATTGTTTTACTGTCTCCTTTGCCATTTATGTGTTATTAAATGCGTTTCTATAGTAGTAAAGGCCAAATTAAATATTTTATCAAATCATTTGAAATATTTGTTTACACCTAAAGTGGTTCTAAAATGTATAAATCAATACATCAAATTGCTAAATGATCCATGGCATGACCATCTTAAAACAATTCCATATATTAGCTTAGTAGAACTTGCCCCACCCCTCAACGGCTTAGACTTTTAGAGGTTCTCCATATAAACTCTGATTCACTAGGTCTAGGATATGAGTTGAGGTTTAAACTAAATGGCACTGCATCGCTTCATACAGCATGGCAAAGTATATTGGCCATTTTTTTCATATATTTCAAGGGTTGTGTACTGTAGAGTTCAAAAGGTACTCATACTCAAAGCCATGAAAAATAAATAACCCAAGGAGGCCGAGATGCAAAAATAATTCATTTAATCCATGCTCGAAAGAATACAACAAGTGAAAGTGCAAGGTGCATGGATTCAATTAATTATATTATTTTTGCATCTTGCCCTCCTTGGGTTATTTATTTTCTATGGTTTTGAGTGTGAGTACCTTTTGAACTCTACAGATATTTTCTTTTCCCCGCACCGGCCGCATTTCATTCTAGCCTGAGCGCAAACCCTCATACTGGCTTTCTAACGATGGTGTAGCTACTACCATATTTTCTGTCTAACAAATAACCCCCCATTCCATTCATTAATTGTAGGACATTGAGTTTTTACTGGAAAAGACACATAAAATCTAATTTTATTAGTCACATGCGCCGAATACAACAGGTGAAATGCTTACTTACGAGCCTCTAACCAACAATGCAGTTTTAAAAAATACAGATAAGAATAAGAGATAAAAGTAACAAGTAATTAAAGAGCAGCAGTGAAATAACAATAGCAAGACTATATACAGGGGGGTACCGATACAGAGTCAATGTGCGGGGGCACTGGTTATTTGTGGTAGTATGTACATGTAGGTTGAGTTATTAAAGTAACTATGCATAGATGACAACAGCGTAGAAGTGGTGTAAAGAGGGGGGGGGGGGGGGGCACTGCAAATAGTCTGGGTAGCCATTTCATTAGGTGTTCAGGAGTTTTATGGCTTGGGGGTAGAAGCTGTTTGGAAGCCTCTTGGACCTAGACTTGGCACTCCGGTACCGCTTGCCGTGCGGTAGCAGAGAGAACAGTCTAAGACTAGGGTGGCTGGAGTCTTTGACCATTTTTAGGGCCTTCCTCTGACCCTGCCTAGTATAGAGGTCCTGGATGGAAAGAAGCTTGGCCCCAGTGATGTACTGGGCCGTTCGCACTACCCTCTGTAGTGCCTTGCCGTCGGAGGCCGAGTAGTTGCCATACCAGGCAGTGATGCAACCAGTCAGGATGCTCTCAATGGTGCAGCTGTAGAACCTTTTGAGGATCTGAGGACCCATGCCAAATCTTTTCAGTCTCCTGAGGAGGAATAGGTTTTGTCGTGCCCTCTTCACGACTGTCTTGGTGTGGCTGGACCATGTTAGTTTGTTGATGATGTGGACACCAAGGAACTTGAAGCTCTCAACCTGCTCCACTGCAGCCCCGTCGATGAGAATGGGGGCGTGCGCAGTCCTCTTTTTCCTGTAGTCCACAATCATCTCCTTTGTCTTGATCACATTGAGGGAGAGGTTGTTGTCCTGGCACCACACAGCCAGGTCTCTGACCTCTCAATAGGCTGTCTTGTCGTTGTCTGTGATCAGGCCTACCACTGTTGTGTCATCGGCAAATGTAATGATGGTGTTGGAGTCGTGCCTGGCCGTGCAGCCAAGAGTGAACAGGGAGTACAGGAGGGGACTGAGCACGCACCCCTGAGGGGCCCCTGTGTTGAGGATCAGCGTGGCGGATATGTTGTTACCTACCCTTACCACCTGGGGGCGGCCCGTCAGCAAGTTCAGGAACCAGTTGCAGAGGGAGGTGTTTAGTCCCAGGGTCTTTAGCTTATTGATAGGCTTTGAGGGCACTATGGTGTTGAACGCTGAGCTGTAGTCAATGAATAGCATTCTCACATAGGTGTTCCTTTTGTTCAGGTGGGAAAACGGCAGTGTGGAGTGCAATGGAGATTGTGTCATCTGTGGATCTGTTGGGGCAGAATGCAAATCGGAGTGGGTCTGGGGTTTCTTGGATGATGGTGTTGATGTGAGCCATGACCAGCCTTTCAAGGCACTTTATGGCTACAGACGTGAGTGCTACGGGTCGGTAGTTGTTTAGCCAGGTTATCTTACTGTTCTTGGGCACAGGGACTATGGTGGTCTGCTTAAAACATGTTCGTATTACAGACTCGTACAGGGAGAGGTTGAAAATGTCAGTGAAGACACTTGTCAGTTAGTCAGCGCATGCTCGCAGTACACGTCCTGGTAATCCGTCTGACCCTGTGGCCTTTTGAATGTTGACCTGTTTAAAGGTCTTACTCACATCGGCTGTGGAGAGCGTGATCACAGTCTTCCGGAACAGCTGGTGCGAGCATAGAAGTAGTTTAGCTCATCTGGTAAGCTCGTGTCACTGGGCAGCTCTCGGCTGTGCTTCCCCTTGTAGTCTGTAATGGTTTGCAAGCTCTGCCACATCCGACGAGCGTCAGAGCCGGTGTTGTACGATTCGATCTTAGTCCTGTATTGACGCTTTGCCTGTTTGATGGTTCGTCGGAGGGCATAGCGGGATTTCTTATAAGCTTCCGGGTTCGAGTCACGCTCCTTGAAAGCGGCAGCTCTAGCCTTTAGCTCAGTGTGGATGCTGCCTGTAATCCTTGGCTTCTGTTTGGTGTATGTACGTATGGCCACTGTGGGGACGATGTCATCGATGCACTTATTGATGAAGCCAATGACTGATGTGGTGTACTCCTCAATGGCATCGGAGGAATCCTGGAACATATTCCAGTCTGTGCTAGCAAAACAGTCCTGTAGCTTAGCAACTGCTTCATCTGACCACTTTTTTATTGATCTAGTAACTGCTGCTTCCTGATTTTAATTTTTGCTTGTAAGCAGGAATCAGGAGGATAGAATTATGGTCAGATTTGCCAAAAGGAGGGCGGGGGAGAGCTTTGTATGCATCTCTGTGTGTGGAGTATAGGTGGTCCAGAGTTCTTTTTCCTCTGGTTGCACATTTAACATGCTGATAGAAATTTGGTAAAACAGATTTAAGTTTCCCTGCATTAAAGTCCCCGGCTACTAGGAGCGCCAACTCTGGGTGAGCGTTTTCTTGTTTGCTTATGGCAGAATACAGCTCATTCAATGCTGTCTTAGTGCCAGCCTCTGACTGTGGTGGTATGTAAACAGCTACAAAGAATACAGATAAAAACTCTCTCGGTAGGTTGTGTGGTCTACAGCTTATCATGAGATACTCTACCTAAGGCGAGCAATAGCTCGAGACTTCCGTAGATATCGTGCACCAGCTGTTGTTTACAAAAATACATAGACCGCCGCCCCTTGTCTTACCAGACGCCACTGTTCTATCTTGCCGGTACATTGTATAACCAGCCAGCTGTATGTTGATGTTGTCGTCGTTCAGCCACGACTCCGTGAAGCAGTTTTTAATGTCCCGTTGGTAGTTTAATCTGCAGCGTAACTCGTCGATTTTATTGTCCAAAGATTGCACTTTTGTTAGCAGAATGGAGGGAAGTGGGGGTTTATTCGATAGCCTGCAAATTCTCAGAAGGCAGCCGGACCTTCGGCCCTCTTTCTCCACCTCACGCACATCGGGGCCTGTTCCCGAGGAATCAATCAATCAATTTTATTTTATATAGCCCTTCGTACATCAGCTAATATCTCGAAGTGCTGTACAGACACCCAGCCTAAAACCCCAAACAGCTAGTAATGCAGGTGTAGAAGCACGGTGGCTAGGAAAAACTCCCTAGAAAGGCCAAAACCTAGGAAGAAACCTAGAGAGGAACCAGGCTATGAGGGGTGGCCAGTCCTCTTCTGGCTGTGCCGGGTGGAGATTATAACAGAACTATGCCAAGATGTTCAAAAATGTTCATAAGTGACAAGCATGGTCAAATAATAATCATGAATAATTTTCAGTTGGCTTTTCATAGCCGATCATCAAGAGTTGAAAAACAACAGGTCTGGGACAGGTAGCGGTTCCATAACCGCAGGCAGAACAGCTGAAACTGGAATAGCAGCAAGGCCAGGCGGACTGGGGACAGCAAGGAGTCACCACGGGCGGCAGTCCCGACGCATGGTCCTAGGGCCCAGGTCCTCCGAGAGAAAGAAAGAGAGAAGGAGAAAATTAGAGAGAGCCAAGATTTTCAAAATTTCCATAAATGACAAGCATGGTCAAATAATAATCAGGAATAAATCTCAGTTGGCTTTTCATAGCCGATCATTAAGAGTTGAAAACAGCAGGTCTGGGACAGGTAGGGGTTCCATAACCGCAGGCAGAACAGTTGAAACTGGAATAGCAGCAGGAATAGCAGCAAGGCCAGGCGGACTGGGGACAGCAAGGAGTCACCACGGCCGGTAGTCCCGACGTATGGTCCTAGGGCTCAGGTCCTCCGAGAGAAAGAAAGAGAGAAGGAGAAAATTAGAGAGAGCCAAGATTTTCAAAATGTTCATAAATGACAAGCATGGTCAAATAATAATCAGGAATAAATCTCAGTTGGCTTTTCATAGCCGATCATTAAGAGTTGAAAACAGCAGGTCTGGGACAGGTAGGGGTTCCGTAACCACAGGCAGAACAGTTGAAACTGGAATAGCAGCAAGGCCAGGCGGACTGGGGACAGCAAGGTGTCATCATGCCCGGTAGTCCTGACGTATGGTCCTAGGGCTCAGGTTCTCAGAGAGAAAGAGAGAACGAGAGAATTAGAGAGAGCATACTTAAAATTCACACAGGACACTGGATAAGACAGGAGAAGTACTCCAGGTAACCAACTGACCCTAGCCCCCCGACACAAACTACTGCAGCATAAATACTGGAGGCTGAGACAGGAGCGGTCAGGAGACACTGTGGCCCCATCCGAAGAAACCCCCGGACAGGGCCAAATAGGAAGGATATAACCCCACCCACTTTGCCAAAGCACAGCCCCCGCACCACTAGAGGGTAATCCTCAACCACCAACTTACAATCCTGAGACAAGGCCGAGTATAGCCCACAAAGGTCTCCACCACAGCACAAACCAAGGGGGGGCGCCAACCCAGACAGGAAGATCACGTCAGTAACTCAACCCACTCAAGTGACGCACCCCTCCTAGGGACGGCATGAAAGAGCACCAGCAAGCCAGTGACTCAGCCCCTGTAACAGGGTTAGAGGCAGAGAATCCCAGTGGAGAGAGGGGATCCGGCCTGGCAGAGACAGCAAGGGCGGTTCGTTGCTCCAGAGCCTTTCCGTTCACCTTCACACTCCTGGGCCAGGCTACACTCAATCATATGACCTACTGAAGAGATAAGTCTTCAGTAAAGACTTAAAGGTTGAGACCGAGTCTGCGTCTCTCACATGGGTAGGCAGACTGTTCCATAAAAATGGAGATCTATAGGAGAAAGCCCTGCCTCCCGCTGTTTGCTTAGAAATTCTAGGGACAATTAGGAGGCCTGCGTCTTGTGACCGTAGCGTACGTATTGGTATGTACGGCAGGACCAACTCGGAAAGATAGGTAGGAGCAAGCCCATGTAACGCTTTATAGGTTAACAGTAAAACCTTGAAATCAGCCCTTGCCTTAACAGGAAGCCAGTGTAGGGAAGCTAGCACTGGAGTAATATGATCAAATTTCTTGGTTCTAGTCAGGATTCTAGCAGCCGTATTTAGCACTAACTGAAGTTTATTTAGTGCTTTATCCGGGTAGCCGGAAAGTAGAGCATTGCAGTAGTCTAACCTAGAAGTAACAAATGCATGGATTAATTTTTCTGCATCATTTTTGGACAGAAAATTTCTGATTTTAGCAATGTTACGTAGATGGAAAAAAGCTGTCCTTGAAACAGTCTTGATATGTTCGTCAAAAGAGAGATCAGGGTCAAGAGTAACGCCGAGGTCCTTCACAGTTTTATTTGAGACGACTTTACAACCATCAAGATGAATTGTCAGATTTAACAGAAGATCTCTTTGTTTCTTGGGACCTAGAACAAGCATCTCTGTTTTGTCCGAGTTTAAAAGTAGAAAGTTTTCAGCCATCCACTTCCTTATGTCTGAAACACAGGCTTCTAGCGAGGTCAATTTTGGGGCTTCACCATGTTTCATTGAAATGTACAGCTGTGTGTCATCCGCATAGCAGTGAAAGTTAACATTATGTTTTCGAATAACATCCCCAAGAGGTAAAATATATAGTGAAAACAATAGTGGTCCTAAAACGGAACCTTGAGGAACACCGAAATGTACAGTTGATTTGTCAGAGGACAGACCATTCACAGAGACAAACTGATATCTTTCCGACAGGTAAGATCTAAACCAGGCCAGAACTTGTCCGTGTAGACCAATTTGGGTTTCCAGTCTCTCCAAAAGAATGTGGTGATCGATGGTGTCAAAGGCAGCACTAAGGTCTAGTAGCACGAGGACAGATGCAGAGCCTCGGTCTGACGCCATTAAAAGGTCATTTACCACCTTCACAAGTGCAGTCTCAGTGCTATGATGGGGTCTAAAACCAGACTGAAGCATTTCGTATACATTATTTGTCTTCAGAAAGGCAGTGAGTTGCTGCGCAACAGCTTTTTCTAAAATCTTTGAGAGGAATGGAAGATTCGATATAGGCCGATAGTTTTTTATATTTTCCGGGTCAAGGTTTGGCTTTTTCAAGAGAGGCTTTATCACTGCCACTTTTAGTGAGTTTGGTACACATCCGGTGGATAGAGAGCTGTTTATTATGTTCAACATAGGAGGGCCAAGCACAGGAAGCAGCTCCTTCAGCAGTTTAGTAGGAATAGGATCCAGTATGCAGCTTGAAGGTTTAGAGGCCATGATTATTTTCATCATTGTGTCAAGAGATATAGTACTAAAACACTTAAGTGTCTCTCCCGATCCCAGGCCCTCGCAGAGCTGTGCAGATCCAGGACAGCTAAGCCCTGGAGGAATACGCAGATTCAAAGAGGAGTCCGTAATTTGCTTTCTAATGGTCATGATCTTTTCCTCAAAGAAGTTCATGAATTTATTACTGCTGAAGTGAAAGCCATCCTCTCTTGGGGAATGCTGCTTTTTAGTTAGTTTCGCAACAGTATCAAAAAGAAATTTTGGATTGTTCTTATTTTCCTCGATTAAGTTGGAAAAGTAGGATGAGCGAGCAGCAGTGAGGGCTCTTCGGTACTGCACGGTACTGTCTTTCCAAGCTAGTCGGAAGACTTCCAGTTTGGTGTGGCGCCATTTCCGTTCCAATTTCCTGGAAGCTTGCTTCAAAGCTCGGGTATTTTCTGTATACCAGGGAGCTAATTTCTTATGACAAATGTTTTTCGTTTTTAGGGGTGCAACTGCATCTAGGGTATTGCGCAAGGTTAAATTGAGTTCCTCAGTTAGGTGGTTAACTGATTTTTGTCCTCTGACGTCCTTGGGTAGGCAGAAGGAGTCTGGAAGGGCATCAAGGAATTTTTGTGTTGTCTGAGAATTTATAGCATGACTTTTGATGCTCCTTGGTTGGGGTCTGAGCAGATTATTTGTTGCGATTGCAAACGTAATAAAATGGTGGTCCGATAGTCCAGGATTATGTGGAAAAACATTAAGATCTACAACATTTATTCCATGGGACAAAACTAGGTCCAGAGTATGACTGTGGCAGTGAGTAGGTCCAGAGACATGTTGGACAAAACCCACTGAGTCGATAATGGCTCCGAAAGACTTTTGGAGTGGGTCTGTGGACTTCTCCATGTGAATATTAAAATCACCAAAAATTAGAATATGATCTGCTATGACTACAAGGTCTGATAGGAATTCAGGAAACTCAGAGAGGAACGCTGTATATGGCCCAGGAGGCCTGTAAACAGTAGCTATAAAAAGTGATTGAGTAGGCTGCATAGATTTCATGACTAGAAGCTCAAAAGACGAAAACGCCATTTTTTTTTTTGTAAATTGAAATTTGCTATCGTAAATGTTAGCAACACCTCCGCCTTTGCGGGATGCACGGGGGATATGGTCACTAGTGTAACCAGGAGGTGAGGCCTCATTTAACACAGTAAATTCATCAGGCTTAAGCCATGTTTCAGTCAGGCCAATCACATCAAGATTATGATCAGTGATTAGTTCATTGACTATGACTGCCTTTGAAGTGAGGGATCTAACATTAAGTAACCCTATTTTGAGATGTGAGGTATCACGATCTCTTTCAATGATGGCAGGAATGGAGGAGGTCTTTATCCTAATAAGATTGCTAAGGCGAACACCGCCATGTTTAGTTTTGCCCAACCTAGGTCGAGGCACAGACACAGTCTCAATGGGTATGGCTGAGCTGACTACACTGACTGTGCTATTGGCAGACTCCACTAAGCTGGCAGGTTGGCTAACAGCCTGCTGCCTGGCCTGCACCCTATTTCATTGTGGGGCTAGAGGAGTTAGAGCCCTGTCTATGTTGGTAGATAAGATGAGAGCACCCCTCCAGCTAGGATGGAGTCCGTCACTCCTCAGCAGGTCAGGCTTGGTCCTGTTTGTGGGTGAGTCCCAGAAAGAGGGCCAATTATCTACAAATTCTATCTTTTGGGAGGGGCAGAAAACAGTTTTCAACCAGCGATTGAGTGCAGAGACTCTGCTGTAGAGCTCGTCACTCCCCCTAACTGGGAGGGGGCCAGAGACAATTACTCGATGCCGACACATCTTTCTAGCTGATTTACACGCTGAAGCTATGTTGCACTTGGTGACCTCTGACTGTTTCATCCTAACATCGTTGGTGCCGACGTGGATAACAATATCTCTATACTCTCTACACTCGCCAGATTTAGCTTTAGCCAGCACCATCTTTAGATTAGCCTTAACGTCGGTAGCCCTGCCCCCTGGTAAACAGTGTATGATCGCTGGGTGATTCGCTTTAAGTCTAATACTGCGGGTAATGGAATCGCCAATGACTAGGGTTTTCAATTTGTCAGAGCTAATGGTGGGAGCCTTCGGCGTCTCAGACCCCGTAACGGGAGGAGTAGAGACAAGAGAAGACTCAGACTCAGACTCCGACTCGCTACATAATGGGGAGAACCGGTTGAAAGTTTCTGTCGGCTGAATAAGCGACACCGGTTGAGCATTCCTACAGCGTTTCCCTCCAGAAGCCATGAGAAAGTTGTCCGGCTGCGGGGACTGTGCGGGGGGATTTATACTACTATCTGTACTTACTGGTGGCACAGACGCTGTTTCTTCCTTTCCTACACTGAAATTACCCTTGCCTAACGATTGCGTCTGAAGCTGGGCTTGTAGCACAGCTATTCTCGCCGTAAGGCGATCGTTCTCCTGTATATTATGAGTACAGCGAATGCAGTTAGAAGACATCATGTTAAAGTTACTACTTAGCTTCGGCTGTTGAAGGTGTTGACGAACCATGTCCAGATAAAGCGTCCGGAGTGAAAAAGTTGAATGAGGGAAAAAAGTTGCGATGGAAAAAACTAAAAATATAAACGGTAATTAAAAACAAAAACAAAACAAAAAAACGTAAAGTTGTCAGCTAGCAAAGTAAAGTTGGCAGCAAAACGCACAGCAACAAAACGCACAGCAACACGTCTGCAGATTCAACAGGAAGATTCAACCAGTGTATCCTTCACGTCGGGCTCGTCAGAGTCGTGAAAGGAAAAAGAGGATTCTGCTAGTCCTTGGTGAGTAATCGCAGTCCTGATGTCTAGAAGTTATTTTCGGTCATAAGAGACGGTAGCGGCAACATTATGTACAAAATAAGTTACAAACAACAAAATAAGCGAACAAAAAAACACAATCGGCTGGGGTGACGTAAAATGTCTGCCTTCTTCTCCGGCGCCATCTTAATGGTCATCATAACATGGTCATCATTACCTGATTGCCAGTCTGTTTCTGCTTGACAATGGAGTAGGCAAGAGCACTAACTGATCTGGGACCATGCTAACCAATGTGGTCTCATGACAGCCCATTTAGTATGATATGTAATGTTGTGTTCAGTGGCATAGCCAGACATTCTTTGGTGGGTGGGCCTGCAGAAATAAAGATTAAAATGTGCTGTTTTGAACATTTAGAATTTTTCAAGCTAATTAAAGCTCAAATATACACTAAGAGGACAGTTTATTGGGGAGCCAGGCCCACCCGAGCCTGGGGAGCCATGACGAATTGGATGAAGTAATTGATTATATATCGCGGACGTAAGGTATTGCATGTCTTTATCTGAGACCAGGTTGCTTGTTGTGCAGTAAGAAGGAAGGAACATTTTACATTGGCGGTTAGAATTAAAATGACAAAGGAGAACATCGTTCTGAGAGAAGCCTTACTTGACATACAGACTAGATCCATGAGAGGGAATCTGGTACTTACAGGTATCCAAGAGACAGAAGGAGAAGTTCCTGAATCTGTTGTTAGACAGTTCCTCCTTACAGCGCTTCAGATTCCACCCGAAACTATTGACAAAATCCAACTCGAACATGTACACCGCTTCGGACAGAGAGGGCAGAGGTTTGAACACCCAATCGTTGCAAAATGTGCTTTCCTTAAGATAAAATAATGGTTAAAAGCCTGGGTGAAAGACTTGCTTGCACGAAAATAGGCATGAATGACCAGTTCCTGAAGGAAATTGCAGAACGGCGTAAAGTTTTGTTTCCAACTGTCAAGGAAAATAGATTGCAAAGGAAACGCGTAGCTCTCGTCGTCGATAAACTGTATATTGATAACCAGTTGTTTAGAGACACAAAGACTACTCAATGGCTATTTTCAAAATTACAAAGTTCTCATAGAGGAGGCAAATAAGGAAACACTAGCCCGGTTATGGATTGTAATAATACAACAAAAAAATATAGCTTTTCTATCTATCTTCAAATATAACTAATTGGAACACTAAAGCACTAATTCAACATGGTGGAGATAAAAACTCAGTAAACAGAAGGCACAGTATGGATGGATGGATGGATGGATGGTGTGGTGTGTGTTTTTTGGTGTTTGGGAAAGTGTGGCGTTGAGTGAGAAAGGAAATGGTTGCATTTCCCAGAACCAATGTATTGCTGTGAGCAGGGGTTGTGAGAGAGCTTTCAATGTTGTTCAGATGAGGGACATACATTTTATAATGAATTATACATCATATTTATTTATTGTCCTATCATGGTTGAACAGCGTTTTAAAATAAATTATACATATAATGTATTTATCGTCCTATCATGGGGATCCCGGTGGGCTGCCCGCACCCAGGCAGTGGCAGTGCTGGCAACACTAGCTGCAGTAACCCATGGGGAGGGGGTCACACTCGGATATTCAGAGAGGGGGCATATTATTGTGGCACAAAATCAAAGGTCTGACTGCACGGAGATGCTTGGGAATATGGTCAATACGGGGGACCATGTTGTGGGTGTTTCATGTGAAGGGGGTATATCTGATCTCCATCATCTGGGACATGACAACGGTAAATCAAATCTCCCCATTTCTGCCCATTTTTTTGGCACAGTTTTACAGGCCTTCTCATACAGCTGCAACTGTATATGCATTCATAAATCAAGACCTTTCTTGAGTTGGGCTCTGGGATGGTGCAAATGTTGAGAATTTGAGTCTATGGTTGTTGTGGGGGAAAGGGGTTGAGTGTGTATTAGTGTGTGGGTGGGTGTGTATCCCACAACTGTTGTGAGGGAGTAAAAGATGTTAGGGACAATATAGGATGATTCAAAATAATTGTTTGCTAATATAATAATTGCTTGCGATAATGTAATTTTGGTAATGGCGAGACTGGTGAGAGGTAAAAATCCTTAGCATAAATTGCCAACATTACTACAAATATCAATAGCTAATTATGGAAAATAAGAAACAGGATTTTTAAAATGTATATACAGTTGAAGAGGAAGTTTACAAACACCTTATCCAAATACATTTAAACTCAGTTTTTCACAATTCCTGACATTTAATCCTAGTAATAATTCCCTGTCTTAGGTCAGTTAGGATCACCACTTTATTTTAAGAATGTGAAATGTCAGAATAATAGTAGAGAGATTGATTTATTTCAGCTTTTCTTTCTTTCATCACATTCCCAGTGGGTCAGAAGTTTACATACACTCAATTAGTATTTGGTAGCATTGCCTTTAAATTGTTGAACTTGGGTCAAACAATTCGGGTAGCCTTTCACAAGCTTCCCACAATAAGTTGGGTGAATTTTGGCCCATTCCTCCTGACAGAGCTGGTGTAACTGAGTCAGGTTTGTAGGCCTCCTTGCTCGCACATGCTTTTTTAGTTCTGCCCACACATTTTCTATAGGATTGAGGTCAGGGCTTTGTGATGGCCACTCCAATACCTTGACTTTGTTGTCCTTAAGCCATTTTGCCACAACTTTGGAAGTATGCTTGGGATCATTGTCCATTTGGAAGACCCATTTGCGACCAAGCTTTAACTTCCTGACTGATGTCTTGAGATGTTGCTTCAATATATCCATATAATTTTCCATCCTCATGATGCCATCTATTTTGTGAAGTGCACCAGTCCCTCTTGCAGCAAAGCACCCCCACAACATGATGCTGCCACCCCCGTGCTTCACGGTTGGGATGGTGTTCTTCAACTTGCAAGCGTCCCCCTTTTTCCTCCAAACATAACGATGGTCATTATGGCCAAACAGTTCTATTTTTGTTTCATCAGCAGATGACATTTCTCCAAAAAGTACGATCTTTGTCCCCATGTGCAGTTGCAAACCTTAGTCTGGCTTTTTGATGGCGGTTTTGGAGCAGTGGCTTCTTCCTTGCCGAGCAGCCTTTCAGGTTATGTCGATATAGGACTCATTTTACTGTGGATATAGATACTTTTGTACCTGTTTCCTCCAGCATCTTCATAAGGTCCTTTGCTGTTGTTCTGGGATTGATTTGCACTTTTCGCAAAAGTACGTTCTTCTCTAGGAGACAGAACACGTCTCCTTCCTGAGCAGTATGACGGCTGCGTGGTCACATGGTGTTTATACTTGCGTACTATTGTTTGTACAGATGAATGTGGTACCTTCAGGCGTTTGGAAATTGCTCCCAAGGATGAACCAGACTTGTGTATTTTCTGAGGTTTTGGCTGATTTCTTCTGATTTTCCCATGATGTCAAGCAAAGAGGCACTGCGTTTAAAGGTAGGCCTTGAAATACATCCACAGGTACACCTCCAATTGACTCAAATGATGTCAATTAGCCTTTTAGAAGCTTCTAAAGCCATTACATCATTTTCTGGAATTTTCAAGCTGTTTAAAGGCACAGTCATCTTAATGCATGCAAACTTCTGACCCACTGGAATTGTGATATAGTGAATTATAAGTGAAATAATCTGTCTGTAAAAAATTGTTGGAAAAGTGAATTGTGTCATGCACCAAGTGTTCTATGGGTGGCACTGTGTGCTCTTTTCGAAGGATGGGTCCCGGGTCTCTCCGGGGCTATAGGGTCGGGGGTGTCGGGCATTGGGATGACAACTCAACTCGGGATGAGGAGGGCTTTTAGCGGGTGGAATAATGGGGACGAATTGGAGGTTTACTTAGTAGCAATGCAAATATCATTGTACAGCTATATAGACACTTACTTTTTAATGGTATGTTTACAAACATATATTTTGATAAATAGAATTGAAACTTGTCTCATTATGGTAAGTGGTGAAATAAGTATAGCCAGCTATAATTGTAATGGCTTAGCAGAAAATAAGAAAAGATTATCAGTATTTACCTGGCTGACAGAGAAGGCATATAATATCTATTGTTTACAGGAAACTCATTCAACAATTTTAGATGAAGTTTTGTGGAAAAAGGACTGGGGGGGCAGAATATATTTCTCCCATGGGCAAAGAAATTCAAAAGGGGTGATGATATTAATTAACAGTAATTTTGATCCAAATGTGTAAATTGTCCAAACAGATCATCAAGGTAGATGGATTATTTTAAATATGTTATTGGACAATAAACAGATTTGGCTTATTAACCTATACGGTCTAAATTATGATCCAAGCTTCTTTGAAAATATATATAAGAATTTATCAATTCTACAAGCAACACTAGACTATTATTATGGTGGGGGATTTTAGTACGGTTTTAAATACCTCTACGGACCGGAAAGGAAATCACACTATCACCCTCAGGCACTTAAGGAGATCATGAATGTCATGGATATATTGGAATTAGTGGATATATGGAGGCTTAAATACCCTGACCTAGTGAGATATACATGGCGGAGGCTTAATCAAGCTAGTCATCTTGATTACTTTCTTATGTCATTCTCTCTGGCACCAAAAGTTAAAATACTGTTGATAGTGGACAGAATGTGGTAGGATCATCACTTAATTGGCATACAGTGGGGAGAACAAGTATTTGATACACTGCCGATTTTGCAGGTTTTCCTACTTACAAAGCATGTAGAGGTCTGTAATTTTTATCATAGGTACACTTCAACTGTGAGAGACGGAATCTAAAACAAAAATCCAGAAAATCACATTGTATGATTTTTAAGTAATTCATTTGCATTTTATTGCATGACATAAGTATTTGATCACCTACCAACCAGTAAGAATTCCAGCTCTCACAGACCTGTTAGTTTTTCTTTAAGAAGCCCTCCTGTTCTCCACTCATTACCTGTATTAACTGCACCTGTTTGAACTCGTTACCTGTATAAAAGACACCTGTCCACACACTCAATCAAACAGACTCCAACCTCTCCACAATGGCCAAGACCAGAGAGCTGTGTAAGGACATCAGGGATAAAATTGTAGACCTGCACAAGGCTGGGATGGGCTACAGGACAATAGGCAAGCAGCTTGGTGAGAAGGCAACAACTGTTGGCGCAATTATTAGAAAATAGAAGAAAATAGAAGAAGTTCAAGATGATGGTCAATCACCCTCGGTCTGGGGCTCCATGCAAGATCTCACCTCGTGGGGCATCAATGATCATGAGGAAGGTGAGGGATCAGCCCAGAACTACACGGCAGGACCTGGTCAATGACCTGAAGAGAGCTGGGACCACAGTCTCAAAGAAAACCATTAGTAACACACTACGCCGTCATGGATTAAAATCCTGCAGCGCACACAAGGTCCCCCTGCTCAAGCAGGCGCATGTCCAGGCCCGTCTGAAGTTTGCCAATGACCATCTGGATGATCCAGAGGAGGAATGGGAGAAGGTCATGTGGTCTGATGATTCAAAAATAGAGCTTTTTGGTCTAAACTCCACTCGCCGTGTTTGGAGGAAGAAGAAGGATGAGTACAACCCCAAGAACACCATCCCAACCGTGAAGCATGGAGGTGGAAACATCATTCTTTGGGGATGCTTTTCTGCAAAGGGGACAGGACGACTGCACCGTATTGAGGGGAGGATGGATGGGGCCATGTATTGCGAGATCTTAGCCAACAACCTCCTTCCCTCAGTAAGAGCATTGATGATGGGTCGTGGCTGGGTCTTCCAGCATGACAACGACCCGAAACACACAGCCAGGGCAACTAAGGAGTGGCTCCGTAAGAAGTATCTCAAGGTCCTGGAGTGGCCTAGCCAGTCTCCAGACCTAAACCCAATAGAAAATCTTTGGAGGGAGCTGAAAGTCCGTATTGCCCAGCGACAGCCCCGAAACCTGAAGGATCTGGAGAAGGTCTGTATGGAGGAGTGGGCCAAAATCCCTGCTGCAGTGTGTGCAAACCTGGTCAAGAACTACAGGAAACGTATGATCTCTGTAATTGCAAACAAAGGATTCTGTACCAAATATTAAGTTCTGCTTTTCTGATGTATCAAATACTTATGTCATGCAATAAAATGCTAATTAATTACTTAAAAATCATACAATGTGATTTTCTGGATTTTTGTTTTAGATTCCGTCTCTCACAGTTGAAGTGTACCTATGATAAAAATTACAGACCTCTACATGCTTTTTAAGTAGGAAAATCTGCAAAATCGGCAGTGTATCAAATACTTGTTCTCCCCACTGTATATATTACTCTTACAGAATTTCCACGTGGGCGAGGATATTGGAAATTTAATCAAAGCCTAATGGATGATAACTTGTTTATAACTAAGACAGAATAATTTATAACTGACTTTTTCCGACGTAACATAGATCCCCTTAGTGTATGGGCCACTTTTAAGTGTGCCTTTAGAGGCCATGCAATTCAGTACTCATCTATAAAACAAAAGCAATTTAGATCAAAAGAGTCCATATTAACAAAGAAAATTGAAGGACTAACAGTACAGTTAGATAGCAATAAAAACGGTACCATAGAGTTACAGAATAAGTTAGAGGAAAAACAAAAAGAAATGGAGGAACTTATTCAAGAAAGATCCAGTGTAATATATTATAAAAATAAAGCGAACTGGATGGAATATGGGGAAAAATGCACCAAATTATTTTTCAATCTTCAACATAGAAATGCTACCAAAAATAATGTATTGAAACTTGTTACACATGATGGAGTCACGCATGATTCCCCGAATGTTATTTTGAAAGAGGAAGTAAAGTACTTTAAGAATATGTTTTCGTTTGCCTCCTCCATCTCCACTAACCGAATCTAATTGTATGGATTCTCTTCCTATTAATAATGTAAAATTAACATCTGTACAGAAAGACTCATGTGAAGGCCAAATTACAGAAGAGGAACTTCTTGATGCAATTAAAGCCTTTAAGGCTGGGAAAACTCCAGGGCTGGATGGCATAGCAGTGGAAGTATACCAAACTTTTGATGTACTCAGAGCACCATTATTATCATGTTTTAACCACTCCTATATAAATGGTAGATTATCGGACACGCAACAAGAAGGTCTGATTTTATTATTACTGAAACAGGATCCAAGTGGTACATTTAAAGATCAAGTCCATTTAAACAAATTGGAGGCCTCTTACACTTCAGTGTTGTGGTGCAAAAATTCTAGCTAAATGCTTGGCTCATAGAATTAAAAAGGTGTTGTTAGATATTATTCATCCTAATCAGACAGATTTTTTACATGGACGATACATTGGAGATAATATAAGACAAGTACTGGAAACAATAGAATACTATGAAATATCAGGGACACCAGGCCTGGTTTTCATAGCTGATTTTGAAAAGGCTTTTGATAAAGTACGACTGGAGTTTATATATAAATGCCTAGAATATTTAAATTTTGGAGAATCTCTGATAAAATGGGTTCAAGTTATGTATAGTCACCCTAGGTGTAAAATAGTAAATAATGGCTACATCTCAGAAAGTTTTAAACTGTCAAGAGGAGTAAAACAAGGTTGTTCACTATTGGCATATCTATTTATTATTGCCATCGAAATGTTAGCTGTTAAAATTAGATCCAACCATCATATTAAGGGATTAGAAATCCGTGGCTTAAAAACTAAGGTGTCATTGTACGCTGATGATTCATGTTTTCTTTTAAAACCACAATTAGAATCCCTCCACAGCCTCATAGAGGATCTAGATAATTTTGCTAACCTCTCTGGATTAAAACCAAATTATGATAAGTGTAGTATATTACGTATTGGATCACAAAAAATGACACTTTTACATTACTGTGTAGTTTGCCAATAAAATTTGACGGGGATGTGGACATACTCTGTATACAAATCCCGAAAGAAAGAAATGATCTTACGCCAATACATTTTTATAGAAAGTTAGCAAAAATAGATCTTGCTACCATGGAAAGGAAAATACCTGTCTATTTGTGGAAAAATCTCCCTGATCTTTAGTCATATCACAGTTTACCTATTTGCTTATGGTTTTGCTTAAACCTAGTGACCTGCTTTTTAAATTATATGAACAAAAAATATTCAATTTTATTTGGAATGGCAAGCCAGACAAAATTAAAAGGGCTTAATTATATAATGAATATGAATTCAGAGGGCAGAAATGATTAAATATTAAAACATTAGACCTCTCACTAAAGGCATCAGTCATACAAAAGTTATACTTAAATCCGAAATGGATCTCTAGTAAATTGGTAGGAATGTCTCACCCCATGTTCAAGAATGGCCTTTTTCCCTTTATTCAGATTACAACTGCTCACTTTCGGTTGTTTGAAAACGAAATAATCTCCAAAATATCATAATTTTTTTTAACAAGCTTTAGAAAGTTGGTTGCAATTTCAGTTTAATCCACCTGAAAAGACAGAACAAATAATACAACAAATATTGTGGTTAAACTGAAATATACTAATTGACCAAAAAATATTTTTTTTGATAACATCATAAAAAAAGGTATAATTTTTGTAAATTATATCATAAATAGGACTGGTGGAGTTATGTCACACATGCAACTAACACAGACATATGGAAATTACTGCTCTACCCAAAAGTACAATTGCAACATTACCACAAAAATGGAAGAGGCAAGTAGAAGGGGGAAAAAGGAAGGAACTTGTCTGTCGGCCCTGCATTAAAGACCATAAATGGTTGAAGAAAATTGTGATAAATAAAAACATATACCAATTTCATTTCAGGACCAAAAAATTGACAGCTGTGCCATATAAATTGCTAAATAGTTGGGAAGAGATTTTCGATGTACCCATTCCATGACACATGGTTTATGAATTGACACGCAAAACAACGCCCGATTCAAAACTTCAAATTTTTCAATTTAAATTATTATACTAAATTCTTGCAACCAATAGAATGTAATATATATGGGGATACAATCTTCCCAGATCTGCAGATTTTGGAGGCAGAGTCATTAGATCATTTATTTTGGTACTGTTGTACATGTAGCTTATTTTTGGTCACAGATCCAGGAATGGCTGAAGAATTGCAACATTTACCTAGAACTAACGCTGCAGATAGCAATACTGGGTGATTTGAAAAGTCATAATCAATCAATAATTTTATAATTATTTTAGCAAACATTTGTATCTTTAATTTACAATCTGTAGAAGCTATGAGAATAGAAAGGTTCAGTACTTTTGTGAAGCATCACAGCAGTTGAAAAATATGTCAAATAGAAATCCAAAATGGATGGTGTTAAGAGATAGGTGGGAGGGGTTGAATGGGGCTGAAGGGTGGGACTAATAACAAGATAACCAATGTAAAACATACGGGGTCTGTAAAATGTATATAGGTTCAGCAGTTTTGTGAAATGGCACAGTTACAAATAGAAATCAAACTGGATGGACATCAGAAATAGAGGAAGGACTAAAAACAAACAAAATATAACTATTGTAAAATAGATTGTCTGTAAAATGTGTATAATATATATAAACTGAAGGTAGAAGCCTAAGTGGTATTGTTTATTAGTTTACTCCAATTGGGGAAGTGGTGGTATGGTTTGCGTGGAATAATAAAGGTGTCACGTTCTGACCATAGTTCCTTTTTTATGTCTTTATTTTGGTTTGGTCAGGGCGTGAGTTGGGGTGGGCATTCTGTTGTTTTTCTATGTTTTCCATTTCTGTGTTTGGCCTGGTATGGTTCTCAATCAGAGGCAGCTGTCGATCGTTGTCTCTTATTGAGAACCATACTTAGGTAGCCTGTTTTCCCCATTTTGGTTGTGGGTGATTGTTTTCTGTTTTGTGCGTATTCCTTACAGAACTGTTTCGTTTTCGCTCTTTATTATTTTTGTCATTTTAGTGTTCAGTTTATTTTGTTTATTAAAATGAACACTTTCCACGCTGCACCTTGGTCCTCTTCTCATTCACCAGACGAAAGCCGTTACAAAAGGTATATTCTAAAAACAGTATATATGCGTATTAGAAGTCGACCGATTATGATTTTTCAACGCCGATACCGATTATTGGAGGACCAAAAAAGCCGATACCGATTAATCGGACGATTTAAAAAATATATATTTGTAATAATGACAATTACAACAGTACTGAATGAACACTTATTTTAACTTAATATAATACATCAATAAAATCAATTTAGCCTCAAATAAATAATGAAACATGTTTAAATAATGCAAAAACTGCCTCCTGGGTGGCGCAGTGGTCTAGAGCACTGCATCGCAGTGCTAGCTGCGCCACCAGAGTCTCTGGGTTCGCGCCCAGGCTCTGTCGCAGCCGGCCGCGACCGGGAGGTCCGTGGGGAGCGACGCACAATTGGCCTAGCGTTGTCCGGGTTAGGGAGGGTTTGGCCGGTAGGGATATCATTGTCTCATCGCGCTCCAGCGACTCCTGTGGCGGGCCGGGCGCAGTGCGCGCTAACCGAGGGGGGCGGGTGCACGGTGTTTCCTCCGACACATTGGTGCGGCTGGCTTCCGGGTTGGAGGTTATTTTGCAGGGCTCTGGCAGTGCTCCTCCTTGCACAAAGGCGGAGGTAGCGGTCCTGCTGCTGGGTTGTTGCCCTCCTACGGCCTCCTCCACGTCTCCTGATGTACTGGCCTGTCTCCTGGTAGCGCCTCCATGCTCTGGACACTACGCTGACAGACACAGCAAACCTTCTTGCCACAGCTCGCATTGATGTGCCATCCTGGATGAGCTGCACTACCTGAGCCACTTGTGTGGGTTGTAGACTCCGTCTCATGCTACCACTAGAGTGAAAGCACCGCCAGCATTCAAAAGTGACCAAAACATCAGCCAGGAAGCATAGGAACTGAGAAGTGGTCTGTGGTCACCACCTGCAGAACCACTCCTTTATTGGGGGTGTCTTGCTAATTGCCTATAATTTCCACCTTTTGTCTATTCCATTTGCACAACAGCATGTGAAATTTATTGTCAATCAGTGTTGCTTCCTAAGTGGACAGTTTGATTTCACAGAAGTGTGATTGACTTGGAGTTACATTGTGTTGTTTAAGTGTTCCCTTTATTTTTTTGAGCAGTGTATATGGATATGTATATGGATGTATGTATGTATGTATATGGGTATATATATATATTTACCCCAAAAATATGGGGGATTGGAATTGATGCAGACAATTACATTGATGGAAGCAACAATCTTTCCTCAATATTTAAGCTGATCCACCCCTAAAATAATAAAATAAAAAAAGACAAAGGTTAGGTGAATTTACATAGCAGGTTAGGTGAATTGAGTTAAGTTTAGAAGAAGGGTTAGAGTTTGCAAAAATGCTACAGTTGTCCCCGACATGACCAGAACATGCACATTTTGGATTGCTAGACTATAGCGGATTACGCACACCCATCCTTTCCGACAAACCTCCCTAAGGTTGTTTCTGTCTCAAGTAACTAGACCATTTGTAGGTATCATACTTCTTGGAGGTGCTCAGAAATATGTAAAGTAGATTTTGTATTGCTCTATAGCTAGGCTGTGCTAACATGGCCATGATGTAAGTCTCTCACTCTTCCTCTCTCTTACAGGTGGGCCCAAAGTCCCAGGAGAAAGTATATGGGCTATATTAAACAAACCCATACAGTTTTCTGGATCCAGTATACCTTTGAAACTAATCAAAACAGTGGAATGGCGTCACAAAAGTGGAAACTCACAGACATTCTGTCTTCTCCATAAAATGGATGGGAACATCACCAACATATCCCCTGCATGCAATGGCACTGCACGCTTCCTTTCCCACAATAAAACCTTTGTTCTATACTCAGTGAGGGCAGAGGATGAAGGTGTCTATGAAGAAAGAGTGATTTATAAGAATAACACTATGATCACAGTAAATATATCACTGTCAATCATTTGTAAGTACAGCATATTACCCTAACCCATTTTTATCTGTCTGTCTTTCTACACAGTAATGCCAACTGTGCTTCAGATTCAGTGGAAATCCATACATAGATATATGGAAATCGCTAATAGATAAATCCAAGATTGTATTCATGGAGAGCACATGTCCATATAATGGAAGTCACAAAAGTTTACCAGAATAAAAAAAGTCAGACACATTACCTATTGGATTCAAATTCAGAGATTCACAACTGATGAATGTTTTGGTCTCTTTAGCTCCTCCCTCCACCCTGCACATCAGCGTAAACTTCTCCCACACGCTGCTAACAATGACCTGTGAGGTCAAGGGGTCAAACCTCTCCTATTGGTGGCTGAAGGATGACCAGCCCTTCCTCACGGATTCCAGATGGTTATTGGGTGAGAGAAACCAAACCTTACAGGTGAACAACCTGACCAAGGCTGACTGTGGGAAATACACCTGCTTGGTGGCCAACAAGGCAGGCCAGTCACGGGGCCACTTCCAACTCACAGGTGAGAGCAACATAAAACTATCCCCTAAACTTAACCTTTGCCTATGTCCATCATAGGAACATACGGGCAGTGTTCCAAGCTGACCACGTTGCAGTCGCCTGCCAGCTCTTACAATGCCCAGATAGGTGTTACACATGTCAGCCAACCACATTATATGATATAGCAATCTGATGCCTGACTGCGAAGTCGATGGCGGTGCACGCAGCCATTGGTTGATACGTGCAACCCAACTGCAATATAGTCGGTCTGGAACGTAACCTAAACCTAACCCTAAACTGAAACCAAACCTCTGTCCAGCAAAGGAACAAAATGACACATAATAATAATTCATATTGCCATTACTAATTGTGGATGATCAGTATCCAAATGCCAGTTTGTTCTAACATGATCTGTTCTATTTGTATTTGTGGGCAGATAACCAATCCTCTGTGTGTAATGATGGAATTGTCCGAGCCACACTGCCGATAGGCCAGAGAGAAGTTCTAATCATGGTAATATTGGGCATCTGCATATTTGGCCTGCTCATCATCATTGCCTGCATCAGGAGATATCACCAGGGTAAATAGTGTCATTACCGCAGTAATTAAAAGTCTGTTTAGTAATGGCTGTTATGGTGGTTTCATGAAATTAAAAACAATATTTCTGTTTTTTGGCAAGGTAGAAATACAGAAGCATCTGGCAGGTATGGTTTTAGCCCCTTTCTCAAGATCGTTTGGTAACACTTTACTAAAGCCTGCACGTATAATGCTTTTATAATATGTAATATGAGCCATTATAATGTCATACAAATAGGCTTATAATGTGATGTCTATGTATCTGTCTCAAATGGCTGTTTATTAATCAGGGTCATGCATTTTATGACAAGTTCTACAATCTATTATACCTGAAAAGTGTTATCCATTGTTTTTATACTTCTATACACACATCTATGGATAAAAGACCATCCTTTCTGTTATTTCATTTTCCTGTCATATTGTATTTGGACAGGACTTTGCAACAAGGAGCAGCATCCTGTCAGAAACAGGAGAGGTACAAACAGCATAACTTAAAGAAAGCATCTGTTTTAGGAATGATCAAATATCATCACTATATTATACTACTATTGTAATAATGCTGAAATAAAAAATGCATAATTAATGAAGGGCCTAATGTTAGATTAAAACCGATAAATTGTTTTTAGGAAGGAGAAGAGACACCCCCGTGTCCAAAAATCATGTGTATGATGAGATTGGAGATGAACAGGTAAAAAAATACAATGACATTAACAAAGGGTTATTATTTGGTCACTCAATGAAGCAGTGTGTACCATTGTTAAAATGCCTTAGCTCAGTGCATTCTTGCGTATGTGTGTCACCTCTAGGAGCAGCTTGAACAAGAGGTGGTGATCCCATTGCCATACGTCTACACAGACTTCCTTCCAAACAGAAAACAAGCAGATCCCCTAAAGGACTTTGGGTACTCCACCATCGGGCCAGCTAGCCTAAGCGGAGTCACAGTGATCGAGGCAAGCGAACAAGGTCTTGAATGTAGGTTCCTAGTGGAGACAGCGTAGCATACTAAAAATATCTAATAAAATTGTATTTGTCACAAGCGCCAAATACAATAGGTGTAGACTTTACCATGGGATGCTTAGTTACGAGCCCTTTCCCAACAATGCAGAGTTAAAAAGTAAGACAAATCTCCTAAAAAAAGTAAATAGTAACAAAATAAAGACTATATACAAGGACAACCGGTACCGAGTCAATGTGCAAGGGTATGAGGTAGAGGTATTTGAGTTAATATGTACATGTAGGTAGAGGTAAAAGTGACTAGGCAATCAGGATAGATAATACACAGAGTAGTAGCAGCGTATGTGAAGACTGTGAAAGAGTGTCTGTTCAAGAAGCCTTTTGGTCCCAGACTTGGTGCTCCGGTACTGCTTGCCATGTTCCCAGTCTATGATTTGGGTGGCTGGAGTTTGACAATTTTTAGGGCCTCCTTCTGACACCGCCTGGTATAGAGGTCCTGGGTGGCAGGGAGCTTGGCCCCAGTGATGTACTGGGCAATATGCATTACTCTCTGTACAGGTTTGGGGAGTAACGGATTACAAATAAAACTATAATCCGTTACCAGCAAATATATTGTAATCAGATTACAGATCATTTTTAAGAACTAGAGGATTACTTTCAAATTCAGAAAGAATGTTTGCGCAATAAAATCATTGACACTTCTGTTTTCTCAATGACATTCAAATCAGCACTGAAAAAGGGTGTAAGTTTAAGTTTGTTCCACCTGAGCGAGTCTGACCACAAGTCAGGGACCACTATGATGACACACCAAATGTGTTTGAGATAAAAGATATAGGATATCACTTATTATTGAAATCTACATAGTGCATTGATGTGAATCACACTGCTGCTCTCTCATTTAGCAATTTGCGCCTTACGGATTGTGGTTGTTGTGGATGGCTGTTAACAAATCTAAATGTGTATTTCAAACCAATAATGGTTGAATTCAAGAAGTTTAAGCTGCCTATCAATCATTGTTTTTGAAACCAGTGGACAGCCAGTGGAAAAAAAGTGCTCTTGCAACAGCTGCATAGTGCGGATCACAGCCTATGGAATAAAAGTGAGGCTTTTATTGCTAAATCTAATTCATGCTGATAAAATAAATAAATCCATAGGCCTATTTTTTTTTTTTTAACTAGGCAAGTCAGTTAAGAACAAATTCTTATTTACAATGACGGCCTAGGAACAGTGGGTTTAACTGCCTTGTTCAGGGGCAGAACGACAGATTTTTACTTTGTCAGCTTGGGGATTCGATCTAGCAACCTTTCGGTTACTGGCCCAACGCTCTAACCACTAGGCTACCTGCCACCCCTAATGGACACATGCTCAAACTCACACACTTTTGATTGCCCCTTTAAGTCTATCTGTAGTTGCTACATCCATTTTTGGATTATAAATTATATATCCATTGATTCTTGAAGAATATAACTTATACATGGAAAAGGCAGTGTGGAGTGCAATAGAGATTGCGTCATCTGTGGATCTGTTGGGGCGGTATGCGAATTGGAGTGGCTCCAGGGTGTCTGGGATGATGGTGTTGATGTGAGCTATGACCAGCTTTTCAAAGTATTTCATGGCTACAGATGTGAGTGCTACGAGGCGATAGTCGTTTAGACAGGTTACCTTGGCATTCTTGGGCACCAGGACTATGATGATCTGCTATGTAGGTATTACAGACTGGGTCAGGGAGAGGTTGAAAATGTCAGTGAAGACACTTGCCAGCTGGTCAGCGCATGCTTTGAGTACGCGTCCTGGTAATCCGTCTGGCCCTGCAGCCTTGTGAATATGAACCTGTTTTAAAGGTCTGACTCACATCGGCTAAGAAGAGCAGTCGTCCAGAACAGTTGGCGCTCTCATGCATGGTTCAGTGTTGCTAGCCCCAAAGCGAGTATAGAAGGCATTTAGCTTGTCTGGTAGGCTTGTGTCACTGGGCAGCTCACGGCTGGGTTTGCAAGCCCTGCCACATCCGACGACAGTCAGCCGGTGTAGTAGGATTCAATCTTTGTCCTGTATTGACGCTTTGCCTGCTTGATGGTTCGTCGGAGGGCGTAGCGGGGTATTTTATAAGCGTCTGGATTAGTGTCCCGCTCCTTGAAAGTGGCAGCGCAGGCCTTTAGCTCAGTGAGGATGTTACCTATAATCCATGTCTTTGGGTTGGGATATGTACGCATGGTCACTGTGGGGACGACGTCATCGATGCTCTTATTAATGAAGCCAGTGACTGATGTGGTAAACTCCTCAATGCCATCGGATGAATCCAGGAACATATTCCAGTCTGTGCTTGCGGATCAGTCCTGTAGCTTAGAATTCATCGGACCACTTCCATATTGCACACTACTTTGTTAGTATTTTTGCTTTTAATCAGGAGTCAGATTTGCCAGACAGTGATGTGAAGTATTTGCCACCTTTCTGATTTTCTCTATTTTTGCATATTTTAGACACTGAATGTTATCAGCTCTTCAACCAAAACCTAATATTAGATAAAGGGAACCGGAGTGAACAAGTAACACAACATATTCATACTTTTTTCAATGTATTTAACAAACAAAGTTAAGCAATACCAAATGTCACTGTGTGAAAAAGTACAATGAACAAAAATAAACGCAACATGTAAAGTGTTGGTCCCATGTTTCATGAGCTGAAAGAAAATTTCCCAGAAATGTTCCAATACGCACAAAAAGCTTATTTCTCTAACATTTTGTGCCAAATTTGTTTATATCCCTGTTCGTGAGCATTTCTCCTTTGCCAAGATAATACATCCAAGAAGCTGATTAAACAGCATGATCATTACACAGGTGCACCTTGTGTTGGGGACAAAAGGTCACTCTAAAATCTGCAGTTTTGTCATACAATGCCACAGATGTCTCAAGTTGAGGGAGCGTGCAATTGGCATGCTGACTGCAGGAATGTCCACCAGAGCTGTTGCCAGAGAATTTAATGTTAATTTCTCTACCATTTTATTTTTATTTTTTATTTCACCTTTATTTAACCAGGTAGGCTAGTTGAGAACAAGTTCTCATTTGCAACTGCGACCTGGCCAAGATAAAGCATAGCAGTGTGAACAGACAACACAGAGTTACACATGGAGTAAACAATAAACAAGTCAATAACATGGTAGAAAAAAAAAGAGAATCTATATACAATGTGTGCAAAAGGCATGAGGTAGGCAATAAATCGAATAATTACAATTTAGCAGATTAACACTGGAGTGATAAATCATCAGATGATCATGTGCAAGAAGAGATACTGGTGTGCAAAAGAGCAGAAAAGTAAATAAATAAAAGCAGTATGGGGGGTGAGGTAGGTAAATTGGGTGGGTAGTTTACAGATGGACTATGTACAGCTGCAGCGATCGGTTAGCTGCTCGGATAGCAGATTTTTAAAGTTGTTGAGGGAGATAAAAGTCTCCAACTTCAGAGATTTTTGCAATTCGTTCCAGTCGCAGGCAGCAGAGAACTGGAAGGAAAGGCGTCCAAATGAGGTTTTGGCTTTAGGGATGATCAGTGAGATACACCTGCTGGAGCGCGTGTTGCGGGTGGGTGTAGCCATCGTGACCAGTGAACTGAGATAAGGCGGCACTTTACCTAGCATAGCCTTGTAGATGACCTGGAGCCAGTGGGTCTGACGACGAACATGTAGCGAGGGCCAGCCGACTAGGGCATACAGGTCGCAGTGGTGGGTCGTATAAGGTGCTTTAGTAACAAAACGAATGGCACTGTGATAAACTGCATCCAGTTTGCTGAGTAGAGTATTGGAAGCTATTTTGTAGATGACATCGCCGAAGTCGAGGATCGGTAGGATAGTCAGTTTTACTAGGGTAAGTTTGGCGGCGTGAGTGAAGGAGGCTTTGTTGCGGAATAGAAAGCCGATTCTTGCTTTGATTTTGGATTGGAGATGTTTGATATGAGTCTGGAAGGAGAGTTTGCAGTCTAGCCAGACACCTAGGTACTTATAGATGTCCACATATTCTAGGTCGGAACCGTCCAGGGTGGTGATGCTAGTCGGGCGTGCGGGTGCAGGCAGCGAACGGTTGAAAAGCATGCATTTGGTTTTACTAGCGTTTAAGAGCAGTTGGAGGCCACGGAAGGAGTGTTGTATGGCATTGAAGCTCGTTTGGAGGTTAGATAGTACAGTGTCCAAGGAAGGGCCGGAAGTATATAGAATGGTGTCGTCTGTGTAGAGGTGGATCAGGGAATCGCCCGCAGCAAGAGCAACATCATTGATGTATACAGAGAAAAGAGTCGGCCCGAGAATTGAACCCTGTGGTACCCCCATAGAGACTGCCAGAGGACCGGACAACATGCCCTCCGATTTGACACACTGGGAGCTGAGGGGGGTCGGTAGCAGGCGATCAGGGAATCGCCCGCAGCAAGAGCAACATCATTGATGTATACAGAGAAAAGAGTCGGCCCGAGAATTGAACCCTGTGGTACCCCCATAGAGACTGCCAGAGGACCGGACAACATGCCCTCCGATTTGACACACTGAACTCTGTCTGCAAAGTAGTTGGTGAACCAGGCAAGGCAGTCATTAGAAAAACCGAGGCTACTGAGTCTGCCGATAAGAATATGGTGATTGACAGAGTCGAAAGCCTTGGCCAGGTCGATGAAGACGGCTGCACAGTAATGTCTTTTATCGATGGCGGTTATGATATCGTTTAGTACCTTGAGCGTGGCTGAGGTGCACCCATGACCGGCTCGGAAACCGGATTGCACAGCGGAGAAGGTACGGTGGGATTCGAGATGGTCAGTGATCTGTTTGTTGACTTGGCTTTCGAAGACCTTAGATAGGCAGGGCAGGATGGATATAGGTCTGTAACAGTTTGGGTCCAGGGTGTCTCCCCCTTTGAAGAGGGGGATGACCGCGGCAGCTTTCCAATCCTTGGGGATCTCAGATGATACGAAGGAGAGGTTGAACAGGCTGGTGATAGGGGGTGCGACAATGGCGGCGGACAGTTTCAGAAATAGGGGGTCCAGATTGTCAAGCCCAGCTGATTTGTATGGGTCCAGGTTTTCCAGCTCTTTCAGAACATCTGCTATCTGGATTTGGGTAAAGGAGAAGTTGGGGAGGCTTGGGCGAGTAGCAGCGGAGGGGGCGGGGCTGTTGGCCAAGGTTGGAGTCGCCAGGAGGAAGGCATGGCCAGCCATTGAGAAATGCTTGTTGAAGTCTTCGATTATCACGGATTTATCGGTGGTGACCGTGTTACCTAGCCTCAGTGCAGTGGGCAGCTGGGAGGAGGTGCTCTTGTTCTCCATGGACTTTACAGTATCCCAGAACTTTTTGGAGTTAGAGCTACAGGATGCAAATTTCTGCTTGAAAAAGCTGGCCTTTGCTTTCCTGACTGACTGCGTGTATTGGTTCCTGACTTCCCTGAACAGTTGCATATCGCGGGGGCTCTTCGATGCTATTGCAGTTCGCCACAGGATGTTTTTGTGCTGGTCGAGGGCAGTCAGGTCTGGAGTGAACCAAGGGCTATATCTGTTCTTGGTTCTGCATTTTTTGAACGGAGCATGCTTGTCTAATATGGTGAGGAAGTAACATTTAAAGAATGACCAGGCATCCTCAACTGACGGGATGAGGTCAATATCCTTCCAGGGTACCCGGGCCAGGTCGATTAGAAAGGCCTGCTCGCAGAAGTGTTTTAGGGAGCGTTTGACAGTGATGAGGGGTGGTCGTTTGACCGCGGACCCGTGGCGGATACAGGCAATGAGGCAGTGATCACTGAGATCTTGATTGAAGACAGCAGAGGTGTATTTGGAGGGCAGGTTGGTCAGGATAATGTCTATTAGGGTGCCCATGTTTACGGATTTAGGGTTGTACCTGGTGGGTTCCTTGATGATTTGTGTGAGATTGAGGGCATCAAGCTTGGATTGTAGGACTGCCGGGGTGTTAAGCATATCCCAGTTTAGGTCACCTAACAGAACAAACTCTGAAGCTAGATGGGGGGCGATCAATTCACAGATGGTGTCCAGGGCACAGCTGGGAGCTGAGGGGGGTCGGTAGCAGGCGGCAACAGTGAGAGACTTATTTCTGGAGAGATTAATTTTTAAAATTAGAAGTTCGAACTGTTTGGGCATAGACCTGGAAAGTATGACAGAACTTTGCAGGCTATCTCTGCAGTAGATTGCAACTCCTCCCCCTTTGGCAGTTCTATCTTGACGGAAAGTGTTATAGTTGGGTATGGAAATCTCAGAATTTTTGGTGGCCTTCCTAAGCCAGGATTCGGACACGGCAAGGACATCAGGGTTGGCAGAGTGTGCTAAAGCGGTGAGTAAGGCAAACTTAGGGAGGAGGCTTCTGATGTTGACATGCATGAGGCCAAGGCTTTTTCGATCACAGAAGTCAACAAATGAGGGTGACTGGGGACATGCAGGGCCTGGGTTTACCTCCACATCACCCGAGGAACAGAGGAGTAGTAGGATGAGGGTGCGGCTAAAGGCTATCAAAACTGGTCGCCTAGAGCGTTGGGGACAAAGAATAAAAGGAGCAGATTTATGGGCGTGGTAGAATAGATTCTGGGCATAATGTGCAGACAGGGGTATGGTGGGGCGTGGGTACAGCGGAGGCAAGCCCAGGCACTGGGTGATGATAAGAGAGGTTGTATCTCTGGACATGCTGGTCTCAATGGGTGAGGTCACCGCATGTGTGGGGGGTGGGACAAAGGAGGTATCGGAGGTACGGAGAGTGGAACTACGGGGTCCATTGCAAACCAAAACAATGATAACTAGCCTGAACAACAGTATGCAAGGCATATTGATATTTGAGGGAGACATACAATAAGGCATAAAGTGATTGCAGGTCTTGATTGGGAGAGCTAGCTAAAACAACAGGTGAGATAACAGCAGCTAGTCAGTTAACACAGCAGCAGCAGGTAAAAATGGCGACGGCTAGGCAGAGAGGGTCGGATTAACTACACACAGATCCTGAGTTAAAGCACAGAGCCGACAGATAAAACACAAATAAACGGAATGGAGTACCGTGAATTAATGGACAGTCAAGCAAGCATCAGCTATGTAGCCAAGTGATCATAGTGTCCAGGGGGCAGCCGTAGATGGAGCAGTGAGGCCTCCACTAAGCTAGCCCGCGGCGTAAGATTGTTCGATAGACCTGTTCAGATAGCAGCCGATATGCTCAAGACAGCTAACGATTAGCGGGCCGCAGTTAGCATATGGGCGTTCAGGTTACGTCGCGATGGAGGGGCCAGTTGAATAACTCCCTCGGGCAGATAACGTCGGTATCCCAGTCGTGAAGGCCCGGTGGAGCTCCGCATCGGCAGTAAAACGGGTCCGGATAGGTGATTGTAGCCCAGGAGTGGCTGATGGAACTCTTCAGCTGGCTAGCTCCGGGATAATTGGTGTTTGCTCCGGAATTGATGTTAGCCAATAGTCACTCGGATAGCAGCTAGTTAGCTGCAAGATCCAGGTGTAAATGTCCAGAGCTTGCGGTAAAAATCCGGGGATATGGAGAGAAAATAGGTCTGGTATGCTCTGGTCTGAGTCGCGTTGTACAAAACTGGCAATAGTTTTCCGAGCTAAAGGATAGCTGATAAGCGCTAGCTGTGGTTAGCTGAACTACTCACGTTAGCTTGTGAGCTGGCTAACTTCTGGCTAGATGAATAACTCCCTCGGGCAGATAACGTCGGTATCCCAGTCGTGAAGGCCCGGTGGGGCTCCGCATCGGCAGTAAAACGGGTCCGGATAGGTGATTGTAGCCCAGGAGTGGCTGATGGAACTCTTCAGCTGGCTAGCTCCGGGATAATTGGTGTTTGCTCCGGAATTGATGTTAGCCAATAGTCACTCGGATAGCAGCTAGTTAGCTGCAAGATCCAGGTGTAAATGTCCAGAGCTTGCGGTAAAAATCCGGGGATATGGAGAGAAAATAGGTCTGGTATGCTCTGGTCTGAGTCGCGTTGTACAAAACTGGCAATAGTTTTCCGAGCTAAAGGATAGCTGATAAGCGCTAGCTGTGGTTAGCTGAACTACTCACGTTAGCTTGTGAGCTGGCTAACTTCTGGCTAGCTTCTGTTGTAGATTTCGGATACGAGGTGAATAATACCTTTGAGGAGAAAAAAAAACAGGATGCAGGAGAGTGTTTTGAAGTTGAGTTTTAAGAAGAAAAAATATATATATAAAAAGAAATGCGAAGAAAAATATATAAAAAATATATACACGGGACAGGACGAGGACAAAGGACATCTGACTGCTACGCCATCTTGGATACCATAAGCTGCCTCCAATGCCATTTTAGAGAATTTGGCAGTATTATCCCACCGGCCTCGCAACAACAGACCATGTGTATGGCGTTGTGTGAGCGTGCAGTTTGCTGATGTCAACGTTGTGAACAGAGTGCTCCATGGTGACGGTGGGGTTATGGTATGGGCAGGCATAAGCTCCGGACAACGAACACAATTGCATTTTATTGATGGCAATTTGAATGCACAAAAATACAGAGACGAGATCCTGATGCCCATTGTGAGGCCCTTCTTTTTAAGGTATCTGTGACCAACAGATGCATATCTGTTTTCCCAGTCATGTGAAATCCAGAATAGGGACAAATAAATGTATTTCAATTGACTTGATTCTCATATGAACTGTAATTCAGTAAAATCTTTCAAATTGTTGTATTTATATATTTTTTCAGTATAATTGCCCTTTTACGCTCAATAACTGGTTGTGCCACCTTTAGCTGCAATGACTGCAACAAAACACTTCATGTAGTTGTGGATGAGTCATATCCCTGTGGAGACATTTTGGGAACTGGCTTTAACTCGGCGGCATTTGTGGTCTTTCAGGTCCTGGGTTTAGGCCTGAACTGTGACTAGGCCATTCCAGAACTTTACATGTGTTGCCTTTCAGCCATTCGTGTGTGTTTTGGATCTTTGTCTTGCTGAATGACCTAGCTTTGCTTCAGCTCACAGAAAGATGACCTGACATTCTCCTTTAGAATGATCTAAAACAGAGAATTATTCATGGTTCCTTCAATGATGGCAAGTGGTTCAAGTCTTGAGGCAGCAAAGCATCCCCAAACCATTACACTACCACCAACATGCTTGACTGTTGGTTTGAGGTTCTTACTGTGGAATGCAGAGTTTGGTTTTCATCAGACCTAATATGACCCATGTCTTTCAAAAAGTTCCCCTTTTGACTCATCTGTCCATAGAACATTCTTCCAAGAGTCTTGATGATCATCCAGGTGCTTTTTGGCAAACTTGAGTCAACTTTTTGGATGAATTGGGTCCCGATATGTCTGGCGAAAACCAAACACTTCATTCCACAGTAAGAACCTCATACCAACGGTCAAGCATGGTGATCGCTGAGTTAAAGCAGTTCTACATGGAAGTGGGCCAAAATTCCTCCACAGGGATGTGAGAGACTAACAACTACAGGAAGTGTTTGGTTATAGTCATTGAGTGTAAGGGGGAAATAACTTTTTCACACAGGGGCATTGGGTGTTGTATAACTTTGTTAATTAAATTAAAGAATTATCAACATTGTGTTATGTTCCCTTTATCTAATATTAGGTTTTGATCTGAGAACATTCAGTGTCAGAAATATGCAAAAATAGAGAAAATCAGAAAGGGGGCAAATACTTATGGCACTGAGGTTGGAGATTACGCTATAGCAGCGGTAGGCAACCCTGTTCCTGGAGTGCCACGGGTATTACAGAACCAGGGTTGCCTGTGCTTTAGGGTTCTCCAATTTGGCCAGATTGCGGTCCAAAGCATTTTCAAATAGATGATGCCGTGATGCAATAGAATGCTTACAGTGAGGGAAAAAAGTATTTGATCCCCTGCTGATTTTGTACGTTTACCCACTGACAAAGAATTGATCAGTCTATACTTTTAATGGTAGGTTTATTTGAACAGTGAGAGACAGAATAACCACAAAAATATCCAGAAAAACGCATGTCAAAAATGTTATGAATTGATTTGCATTTTAATGAGGGAAATAAGTATTTGACCCCCTCTCAATCAGAAAGATTTCTGGCTCCCAGGTGTCTTTCATACAGGTAACGAGCTGAGATTAGGAGCACACTGTTAAAGGGAGTGCTCCTAATCTCAGTTTGTTACCTGTATAAAAGACACCTGTCCACAGAAGCAATCAATCAATCAGATTCCAAACTCTCCACCATGGCCAAGACCAAAGAGCTCTCCAAGGATGTCAGGGACAATATTGTAGATCTACACAAGGCTGGAATGGGCTACAAGACCATTGCCAAGCAGCTTGGTGAGAAGGTGACAACAGTTGGTGCGATTATTCGCAAATGGAAGAAACACTAAATAACTGTTAAACTCCCTCGGCCTGGGACTCCATGCAAGATCTCACCTCGTGGAGTTGCAATGATCATGAGAACGGTGAGGAATCAGCCCAGAACTACACAGGAGGATCTTGTCAATGATCTCAAGGCAGCTGGGACCATAGTCACCAAGAAAACAATTGGTAACACACTACGCCGTGAAGGACTGAAATCCTGCAGCGTCCGCAATGTCCCCCTGCTCAAGAAAGCACATATACATGCCCGTCTGAAGTTTGCCAATGAACATCTGAATGATTCAGAGGACAACTGGGTGAACGTGTTGTGGTCAGATGAGACCAAAATGGAGTTCTTTGGCATCAACTCAACTTGCCGTGTTTGGAGGAGGAGGAATGCTGCCTATGACCCCAAGAAACCATCCTCACCGTCAAACATGGAGGTGGAAACATTATGCTTTGGGGGTGTTTTTCTGCTAAGGGGACAGGACAACTTCACCGCATCAAAGGGACGATGGACAGGGCCATGTACCGTCAAATCTTGGGTGAAAACCTCCTTCCCTCAGCCAGGGTATTGAAAATGTGTCGTGGATGGGTATTCCAGCACGACAATGACCCAAAACACACGGCCAAGGCAACAAAGGAGTGGCTCAAGAAAAAGCACATTAAGGTCCTGGAGTGGCCTAGCCAGTCTCCAGACCTTAATCCCATAGAAAATCTGTGGAGGGAGCTGAAGGTTCGAGTTGCCAAATGTCAGCCTCGAAACCTTAATGACTTGAAGAAGATCTGCAAAGAGGAGTGGGACAAAATCCCTCCTGAGATGTGTGCAAACCTGGTGGCCAACTACAAGAAACATCTGACCTCTGTGATTGCCAACAAGGGTTTTGCCACCACGTACTAAGTCATGTTTTGCAGAGGGGGTCAAATACTTATTTCCCTCATTAAAATGCAAATCAATTTATAACATTTTTGACATGCGTTTTTCTGGATATTTTTGTTGATATTCTGTCTCTCACTGTTCAAATAAACCTACCATTAAAATTACAGACTGATCATTTCTTTGTCAGTGGGCAAACGTACAAAATCAGCAGGGGATCAAATACTTTTTTCCCTCACTGTATGGTTACATTAGGAATTGTTCAACAGAATCCAGAAATCACATTTTGATGTTGAAGAGACTTTGCTGACGTACAAAAGGTTTAATATAGGTTACTTTAATAGGTGTTCAAGGAATAATAGTTGCGTCAGAAGACAGTGTTATGACATACGACTCAGTGAAAGGGGCTGCGGGCGATGGCTAAGGGATCCCTCACTAAGCAGGTGCTCCAGTAAGGCAAGGCTGCATTGAACAACTGGGCTGTAACAATCAAGTCCATACATGTCATGATACAGTACTATTGACATAAATAAGATCGAGCACACATTGTACAAACTATCAGAGGAAACATACTTAAGATCTGGCGTCACCTCTTCACAAGAACAAAAGGGAAGCTGTAATCTACATTCCTGTAAAGGGAGAACGTTTATATAGTCTTTTTTTTTTTATCTGGGTGCCTATTCAGTTTTTCTATTTTTGTAACTAAAGGAACAACTATAAAAAGGAAATTGTAATAAATAAACTTGAATACAGAGGATTTGGCAATTGTTCTTTGTGTCCCTGGTTTCACCCTTTCCTGAAGTGAGAGCCTAATTGAACTGCAGAGAACATAAAACCATCTGGGGTGACACTGTCCCTCACAATTATAAAAACAAACTCTCTCATATCACTAACAGACATTTGCAGGTAAGTCATAATTACTTACAACCAATGATTTATATATAATCTAGATGACTGACGCGGGGAATTGTTTTGAAGCCACTGCGCCTCCATGGCACTCCCTCACCATTGTAAAAAATATTTTGGAAGCTAATGAAATGCATTTATTAATGTCTACATTCGTTTGACACGTTTTGTTCTATTCAGACACATGAATGCATACTTTTAAATTAAATTGTGAGAAACATCCTTGAAGTACAATTCTTTGAAAGTATTAATGTTACTGTTCCCACTACAACAAAAGGCCATGTAATTTTGTCCTTTAAATATTGTAGAATTCCATTCATTCCTATGGAGTACTGCTTTTCTGAGGAGTGCCAATATGGCTGACCGGTGGCTTCAAAACCTCTCATTGGCCAATCCATAGCATCAACAATCCAGGGTTTATATATATGGTTGATTACACCTCCACAGAGTTCCCAGCACAGCAGCTGACTCATCATGAGGCCCATAGGTTGTAACAAACTATTCACCTGTGAAAACAGTCCACCATCGCATACATACACAGTAGAGTCAAGACTTGAATTGGAATTATAAAAATACAGGTACAAAATCGATTACATTCAGGACACAGTACCAGCACAAAGGGGTATCGTCTATATTTATTTTGATAACTAATCATATAGGAAATTTATTGAGGCATCTTCTAGATGTGGACCCCAGGAAGAGTAGGTGCTGCTTTAGCAGTAGCTAATGGGAATCCTAATAAAATACTAAATACTAGTTAGAAAAGGCTGAGGGTGATACATAATGGCTGATTTTGAAGGGGTTTGTTTTCAACTTGATTCTAAAATGGTCAAATTAGTTAAAGAATACTTCACTGCATAATTTCATAAGATAGACATGAATACCTGTGTAATCGTTTACATTTACCTCATGATATGGAGGAAGGCTAAACACTCTTGAAAGGAGAGTTATGTGAAATGGGGGATAAATTAAAATCATCATGATATCATTTTGGTTTGGGTCATAAGGTGCAAATATTGTCTATTAAAAGAGGCATTGAAAGGTATCAGTACAGTGTACACCATTCCCACGTGGGATTTAAGTCTTAGGAAACCCATCAGATATATAGGATTAGTTGTGCTGATATAATACATTTGTTACCTGAAAATCTATACACCATGAAAATGCAGTGCAACTGCAATGCTAACCTTCGTTTTCAATAGAATTGTCATTTAAAGACAACTTTCCCCTTTCTTTGGCAAATGTCTGAAAACCACTTGTTATAAGCATGTACATCTCTGCTCTTTTTGGGGAAGGCAATGTCTTAATTTCTGTGAAATAACAACACTGATGTCCATCAGTGGAATAACTATGTGTAGTTTACTGCTTGGATGATTTTAGTCAGCCTTGAATTTATTCTCTCAAAACTGGAAAGTCTTACATTTTTGTTTCAAAGCTTTGTTGAAGTTTCCTTTGAGTTCGAAAGTCATGTTTTAGGTCTGCTCGTTCACAGTCCTTTTGTCAGCTTTTAGGGATGAATTAACAAATACAGCGAAGAGAGTCAGCATTGCGCATATCCCTCTACAAGTCAGCCCAATCCTGGAGGGATTTATTCAATATATTTTCAATTTATTCTACTTTGTGGCATTATAATCTCTTAGCGAAGACTAAATACCTCCATTGACAATAAGAAGGTAGAGCCAATAGCCTCTAAAGTTCATGCTGTGCCGACAGCACACATCATTCAGACATAGCCCAGAAATGGCAATGCAGTTGCTTTAAGAATACGAACTCAAAAAGTTGAAAACTACCTTTCTAGAAGTAGTGCACCTCATCTCAGTGCACATTTGTTTAACAGGTACAGCAGGCATATATGCATCACTTTGTGTATGAGATTTTTCACAACAGTCTTAATCCAGTTAACTAGGCCGCAGGAAAGACCGCTGAGGTTGGGAACACAAGATAAAGGAGAAATACAAAATCTAGTTCAACAGCATCATAATGCACACAACTCTTAAGTGAAGGAGAAGGCTCCAATGTAATAAGAGAAACTCGAAGAGAAAAAGACAAGGAGAGAAGTGTGATTTACTGCACAAACTAAGAAAAAGAGCATTGGTCAACTTGGAAACAAAAGAGTAATAATAATATAGTATGATGGTAACTTCATGGAGGACATATCGGTGGGGACTTGCAATGTGAGTTCGTCATACACTACTTGTATAAGCTTGACACAGCTTTCTCCATCTGATTAGCTTACACCCAGAGCATATGTCAAGAGTCCCCCACTACAGCTCACACACTGTAAACAGAAGAATGGACACAAGGATCTGCTATCTGGATATGGAATGGATGCTAGCCTGTTCTACCTTGGTTAGAACATGCAATAAAAACATTTTTTTTTTTAAACAATGCGTTAAAAGCAACGACCATTGTCTTGTTATTGAAATACGTTCAAAAGCAAAACCTTGATTATTCTGATTGCCTAAGAGTGGACCATTACTTGGCATAAGAAAATCTCAAAAGGCCAATAGGAAAAACAAAACGAGGGAAAACACATCGCCCTACTAAGAAAAAGTTACATCTTAAAAGAGTCTCCTACGTTAAGCTCAAAATTTGTGCAGCGTCTGTTAAAAAACTCTTAGGAAACTAGTAGCACACATTTGGATTAGCCTTGAAGATGCTACGCAGACTGCAATAAGATCAAGTATTGACACAAAATGCATTTTCATCATTCAAGTATATTCAAACGGATGTAAGAATTGTGTGAATGGTTGCGTGGTGGATGGGATGGTAGTCAGAAATAAGGAGCAGAGGTTGTGGTTGTGGTACGGTTAGGGTCGTGATGAGAGAGTTAAGGCCATGGAGAACCATCCATTCTGTTAGTAACTTTGCTTGTCATCACATTGAGCCCCACTGTAGAGGAATGAACACCAGGTAAACAGGCAGATAAAGACTGAAAATATGCTAACCAAAGGCCTCCCATCTAAACTTAAACGCAAGCTTAAGTTTAAATGCAAGAGCCTCAATGTGTTGAGTTCAAACTGACCACCGTAGTAGCAGTTGCTAAGCTGGCGTGAAGGCTAGGGATAGATCAGTATTGAATACATGACAATGGCATCTTAATGGTTGACAGTGGTTACAACGTGCATGGGCGGCATGTAGCCTAGCGGTTAAGAGCTTTGGGCCAGTAACCGCAAGGTTGCTGGTTCAAATCCCCAAGCTGACTAGGTGAAAAATGGATGGGCCCTTGAGCAAGGCACTTAATCCCAATTGCTCCTGTAAGTTGCTCTGGATAAGAGTGTATGCTAAATGGCTTAAAAGCTAATGGCCTGGAAGGTTAAGAGGTCTGTTGTATCTATAGACCACACTAAATAGGCAAACCCTTTCAGTCACGAGGACTATCTACTCAGGCTGTGTTAGTTTAAGTTCAAGCATGAAGGCGTGCGGGAAACCACAATATCTGACTCATCCTACGTCGAGGTATGCTAGGTGGAGTCTTTGCGAAACTGTGGTTGAAATGGGAAAATGTTATCGTAGGTTTCCTTTCTTTTTTTAAATGCAATTTTTGTTACCAAACCTGACCTTTAAAATGGCGTAATATCAGACAAAGGTTACACGTTAACACAACTACCTCTAACGGAGAAGGAAGCCATGCTCTCAGGGACTGGTCTTCCTCTTCCACAGGGTCCTCTAGGCAGGAGTGTCTGGGAAGAGGGGCGATGTGATCTCCTACTGCCAAGGGAAGGGTTCAGGAGAACACTGAGAAGTTGAGTTCACCCACTCTTTCCCCCTCAGACCAGAGCTCTAGAGCTAATTCACCACAGAGGGGTCCATCCACGAGTCACGTTCCGTCTCTTTCCTTCCTTCCAGGACAGGATGAGGAGTTGGAGGTTAAAAAGTTTAAACGAACAAGCAAGCATCTATTTTGTTTTGCCGGAGGCAAGAGGCTCCTCCACTTCATTGGTCAGCGCAGGAGATGAGCACAGGGGTCTTGGCCATGTCCTTCTTCTGGCTGTCACCAATCACATGCTGGCCTCTGAGATAGGAGGAAGAGAATAAGGTAAAGGTTAACAAATCAAGGTATGTACTTTTTGTTCTTGGCAAAGACTTGTGGTGTGGCATTTGTGTTGGGCCAATGGTTTGTGGTCTGGTTAGTGAAGACGTGTCAAACTCAATTCCTGGAGGCCCGTGTGTCTTCAGGCTTTGGCTCCTCCGTTGTACTTGATTGGTAAATTAAGGTAATTGATTCGTTCGGAACTCTGCACCTGATTATCTTGGTTATAATTGCACACAAATTGAAAGGTAATAATTATATTTATTTAACCTTTATTTAACTAGGCAAATCAGTTAAGAACAAATTCTTATTTACAATGACGGCCTACCCCGGCCAAACCCTAACCCGGACGACGCTGGGCCAATTGTGCGCAGCCCTATGGGACTCCCAATCACGGCCGGTTGTGATACAGCCTGGAATCGAATCAGCGTCTGTAGTGATGCCTCTAGCACTGAGATGCTGCGCTACTTGGGAGCACTAATAAAACATGGCACATTCACATTCAAAGTGTACAAAGAAAATTTTAAACACAGGGGGTTTCAAAAAGTTTAAAAGCATAAGCTACCTTGAAGCAAAGGTGCATCCCATGTCATATATTTCTGTCTGCCTACCTGTGAATGTTCTCCATGGCTGCCACCTCTGCAAGGGCAGCCAGGCTAAAGAAGGCAGGCAGGTCTTCAGGTGCACTGCTCCTGTCTGCCTCCTCTTGCTTGGATGCGCTGTAACACCCTGTTTCATTGCATAAAGTATCTTGGGATAATGGCTTGTCATCCTGCTCCGGGGTCAGGTCCCTGGCTTTGTCCTCTGTGTTAAAATGGACCAAAGAAGATGCCATGAAGCTATTGCCGGTCATTCAAAATGGCCTATCAAAATGGTATGGACAGAACAACCCTCGTTGCTACCTCGTTTCTGTCATTTGTAATGGTAAAAAAAAAACATTTGGCATTTTCCAGCTCACATATTTACTTAAATCCAATGTATTTAATAATGTGCAGAATAAACTATTAGGAAAGACCAATCACCTTCGGCTGGGGACACCCTGCCATCGGCCGAGCGCACCAGGTGTGTGATCTTGCTCTTCCTGGCCTTCCTTTTCTGGCTGCCCACTGGCACGCTAGGGCTAGTTCCCATGGCTTCTGGGTTCAGCGTGGCGGTGGTACAGGGGGCTGGGCTCGGCTTTGCCTTTGTGGCCTTGGCAGCCGAGTCTAACATGGGGGAGTCACTACGCATCGCTATGTCTGAGAAGAGAGGGGAAACATGGGGCACTTTTTTTTTAAAGAGCCATTCTTTTTCAAGAAGGATTTTAGAATTCTTCCACTCAAATTCTAACTTGAGATCTGGGCACCAAACATCAAAGTAAATCATGAATTGACTGAAAAAATGGTTTTGTCCGAAACCCTGTTCTGCTAGATGGCATGCATAGGATATTACTTTTTCATTTACGCTAACAACTAAAGAAAGAATGTTTTAAATGTGTCTAAAATCAAAGTGTCTAGATTTACTGTGTCAAGGGGTCTTTTTAAAATAATGGCTTTTGGTATCAGGTAAGCATATGGTAGCAGGGGTCATAATGCAATATAAGCGTATGGTACTTACATGGTCCATTTTTACATTGAGTAATGTATCCATTGTCTCCAACTATATGTAAATATCATGCCAAGAACATTCACAACTGGATTAAATAGTGCACACACATATTACATTACGCTCTAATTCACCTTTGTCCAAAGTATTGGGCTTCTCCTTTTTCTCCTTGTATTTGCTAACAATCTTGTGGAATAAAGTATTTTTCTGAGATGGAGATGGACCTGATATAACAAAAAAGAAACAAAAAGAGACCAGAGAATGACATGCAATGTTAAATGGTAACAAGGTATTTTTTTTGTCATGAGAGAGTGGTCAAGTTTCTGAAAGTGAGGAGCAACATGAGCGGTATGGGGTATGGATGGGAATGGGGAGTGACGGCTTCTGTTAAAACATATCGAAACTTTTGGTGAACATTCCGGTGACATTTTCTGCTCACCCTTGGCAGGTTTTGGAGGTTGTTCCTCCAGGGCGGTGTTAATGTCAGTTTTCTTCTTGGTGACGACAGTGCTCTTTTTGTCGAATGTCAGAGGGCTGTACTGCGGCAGGCTGTTGAACTTCTTCTCAAACTCCTCCTCTAGTTTCCCTAAACTGCAAAGTTGATACATGTTGTTGATTAGATACAGGTGGAACATGCCCACAGCCATTTTCCAGGCCTTCATCATGCGGAAACACAGTGTCATTTGTTTGTCCCTGTTGATTTTTATATTTCTATAGAAATGCCAACACAATAATAGCTTTTTTCCAAGTTCCCTCTTGCGTGTTTCAAGAGTGCTTTGATCAGATAAGTAAGCTCCACTGTTGCTATGTTTCTCAATTACTGAGTGGTGGCAACTTTTTTGTTTTGTTTGTCTACTTTTCTTAAACAGAAGAGGAAACAAAAACCGAAGATTGGTTCATCAGCCTAAAAAGTGGCTCATTATGAAGGGCTTAAATTAAAAAATGACTTTTGGGAACCCCTAAAACTATTAATGCGCTGAACCAATCTTAATATTCTTAATGCTTATAGATGTGCCAAAATGAAAAATATCAAACAGTTATGGGGTGCCCATAACTTAACCTGGGCGGCTATTTGCTCTCTCTTCAGGGGTTCCTCACAGGAAGATGTTAACTTCGACACAGAGGACCCCATCACACCACAAAGAAAGTGGAGCTAGTGATGAAATAGACACATTATTATTTCAGTATTTGTCATCATCCAATAATTCACTAATAGAACAGACTTGCAGCGTAAATTCAATGAGCAACAAGCCCCGAGCGCACAAAGCCAATCTTCCGTCACTCACTTCAATAACAACAAACGTGAATCCTTGCATGACGAATGTGCCCCTTGAGAAATGGGATTATTGTCTGTTCACTATATTCTGCTCCCACTAGTGATCTTTCAGTGATAAAACCGAGGACTTTTGGGGTAAATTGGTCTTGGACAGACAACTCACCCTGGCGCGGTCTCGTCTTTAGATTTGGACTTCTTAAGCTTCTTGAAATTACTGGGTCCCATCTGTGAGAAAGCCCAGGTCTCGTCAGTCCAGCCTCCTTCATCAGATGCACTTCGAAAAGAACCTCTTTTGCCTAACACACACACACACACACACACTTTAAAGTAGCCACCAGTAAAATTAAGTTAAAACCCTGGGTCTTGCTCGTAATGGGCGTAAATCAGCAGCATATTAAGATAGTAATTGTGGAGACAGGGTAGGGGGGGTTACTAATGCGTACCTCTGTCCACGTTGGCCCTCAGTGAGGTCAGCATCCCTTCCGAAACCAGGGTCTTGTACAGCGCCCCCTTGCAGCTTCTCTCAGACTTTCTGGAGCCACACCCCTCTGCGTTGGCCTCCAGTTCCCTCTCCCCGACTTTGTGCTTGATGCGCGGGGGGCTGGGAGGGGAGGTGGGCTCCTCCGTGCTGCTGCTAATATTGGCCTCCTTAGCCTCTGTCTTGGGGCTTGCTGGATTCACCACCGTCTCCACTGTCAATGGAAGCTCTATGCATCCGTCGTCCTCTTTGTCCTTCACATTTCTCTCATCTTCCTTAGCCTTCAGGGGCCTCTTGGCTTTGGGCTTGGCCCTCTTTTTGGGTGAGCTGGACTCTACCAGAATGGTAACGGCGGCGGTGCGAGCCTTCTTCTTGGGCATATCCTCCTCGGCGTCGCCCCAGGCCCCTTTAGCCACGGCTTCGATAGTGTAGAAGAGGCTCTCCAACTCCGACTCGGATGACGGTCGCTTCTTGAGGGTCTTTTTGGGCGAGCCGGGACCAGGGCTCTTGTCTTTGTCCACCACTTTGGCCGGCTCTCTGGTGCTGGCGTCTTTTTTCTTTTTGATTATGGCCGCTTGGCCGCTGAGCAGCAGGAGACTAGCATTGGTCGGCATGGAGGAGGAAGACGGGGGAAAGGAGAGAGGAAGATCAGGGGTGTTGTCCCCAGCCTCCTCGACCACCGTCTCAGTTTTGATGTGTGGGGTGCAGGTATCGTCCTGTGTCTCCATCTTCCCTGCCTCGGAGGCCAAGCACATCTACACAAAAGAAAACAGTTCACATGCAATCTTTGGACAATAAAATCGACGAGTTGCGCGGAACATTAAACTACCAACGGGACATTAAAAACGAACATCTTATGCTTCACGGAGTCGTGGCTGAACGACAACAGCATTCAGCTGGCTGGTTATATGATGTACCGGCAGGATAGAACAGTGGCGTCTGGTAAGACAAGGGGCGGCAGTCTATGTATTTTTGTATACAACAGCTGGTGCACGATAACTAAGGAAGTCTCGAGCTATTGCTCGCCTGAGGTAGAGTATCTCATGATAAGCTGTAGACGACACTACCTACCGAGAGAGTTTATCTGTATTCTTTGTAGCTGTTTACATACCACCACAGTCAGAGGCTGGCACTAAGACAGATTTGAATGAGCTGTATTCCTCCATAAGCAAATAATAAAAACGCTCACCCAGAGGCGGTGCTCCTAGTAGCCAGGGACTTTAATGCAGGGAAACTTAAATCCGTTTTACCACATTTCTATCAGCATGTTAAATGTGCAACCAGAGGGAAAATAACAAGAGGCTTCTAAAAAGCTTCTACCCCCAAGCCATAAGACTCCTGAAAATCTAGTCAAATGGCTACCCAGACTATTTGCAGTGCCCCCCCCCCCTCCCCTTTACACCACTACTACTCTGTTGTCATCTATGCATAGTCACTTTAATAACTCTACCTACATGTACATAATACCTCAAATAACCGGTGCCCTCGCACATTGACTCTGTATCAGTACCCCGCTGTATATAGTATTGCTATTGTTATTTTACTGCTGCTTTTTAATTACTTGTTACTTTTATTTCTCATTCTTATCCGTATTTTTTGAAACTGCATTGTTGGTTAGGGGCTCGTAAGTAAGCATTTCACTGTAAGGTCTACACCTGTTGTATTCGGCGCATGTGACTAATAAAATTTGATATGAAACTAACATTTCAGTAGTCACATCGATGTGAAAGTGCTGGAGCTAACTATGAATCATTTTCACTGTAGGGTATTTCAAGAGTTCAAAAATATCAAAATGGACTTAAATAGACCCTTAATGAGGGAGGGCCTGCAGTACCTCAGCAAGCTGGAAGAGAGCGGACTGGCCACACTGCTTTCCCTCTGGTGCAGTCGACTGGCTCGAATCAGAGGAGATCTGCTTTGATACACAACAAAGGAGAATTAGACAATACATCATAAAGACAATACAACAGCATTATAGAGTATGTAGTAGTGTGGAGTGGCAGACTTGAGACAGTGTAATGACTGTACCTCTCCCAGTTGAAAAAGAGGGGACTTGACATTGGCAGTGGGTACGTCAGGCTTTCCCAGCTGTGAGGTTCCAGACCACATCTGAGGAAAAAGGTGAATGAGAAAATGGATAAGATCCTGGGCTTATGCATGTTCATATTTGTAACTTGTGTATATTTGTACTAAACAGTATAGTATGGTTAATAGAGAGTAAATGCTATCATTTGTGCCCTCCCTTAAGGCATACCCGCACTGAGAAGAGCCAATAGTGGCAGTATTTTAATTTTGTTGTTGTGGATTTCAGTAAGCAGGAAGATATCCCACTCAGTTTAAAAACAAACTACTTAAGAGTGCATTACAATAGCATGTAGAATTATTAAAGTCCATACATATGCAGTATGCAAGTATGCTTAGCAGTTGGCAGATCGCCTATAAAAATGTTACAGGCCAATATCATTGAGCCAAATCATGTGTAGACAAGCCTTTTCCTGAGAATACCCACTTCAACCTGGTCCCCCCAACTCAAGGGCTTCCCTTTGCCAGCGGTGTCCATTAAACTGGGCTGACGCGTGCTGGAAGAGATCTGAAAAGGGACACAATTGAGGGTTGGCTGACCCAGTTAAACAGGAATGAGCCTCACTTCCTTGTGCCACCATTTTAGGGAATGGTATAATTTTATGTGATGTGTTGGGTACTGTAAGAGCAAACCAAACCATGTATATGCAAATAGATAATCCATCTAATGTAGGCTATTTTCGATACACGTGCACATATTGGCAAATCTATAAACTGTTGTGTCAGAGCGTATTTGCCGTGGAAGCCCTATGTAATAGTTACAAGTTAAAGAGAAAACCTTCCCATTTCAGGTGGTTTTACCTCAGCAAGTTGGAATAGGGAGGATTTATCAGGGTACTTAGTGACATCTGTGGCTCCAGATTGTGATGAGCTGGAGGAAATCTGTGGAGGTTCAATTCACACATTCAGCATAAACATTTGAATAATGTGATCTTCAAATTTGTATCTCACAGTGCTTTTCCAACAAATGTGAGAATGACTTAAGTGCCTCAGATATATTTCCACTAAAACTATGATTTCTAGATTAAAATTGTGCAACAACAACAAGAATAAACTCAGTTCGACGAGTTGAAGATAACACTAGACTGGGCCTTTTCATAAATTGTCTCAAAGACCCTTAGATAACCCTCTGAAGTCCTCCGGTGGTTAATTTTAGCACTACAGTCCATGATTTAGTGGATATGACATGGCATACCTCTCTGGCAGTAAGGGCATGCTCCCCAGCCAACAGTAGCATGCTTAGGCCACCCATCTTCGTGGGATCTGGGAAGGAACAAAATATATTTTTACAAATTTGACATTCATTTAGTGGCAGCTATGCCGAGACATGACACGTATTTTATTAGCCTTTTTCCCAGAAATGGAAACTTGACGCACCTGCCATGGCGAAGTTAAGCTGTGGTGTGCTGTCAGTCTTGGGCACTTTCTTGGCAGTGGCACAACCCTTAGGGGAGTTGGAAGGGAAGGACCACACTTTATTGCGGGTGTTGCTGACAGTGTGGCAGGGGCTCTTGACTGGCTTGTTGGTGGCAGGGCACCACTTGTAGCCCGGGTTAGCCTTCATGAAGGCATCTTTGTACTGGAAAACGACAATGCCAGAAAGGTTATCAGCAAAAGCACACAGGAAATGCATACTATAGCAAAATGCAGCATATACTGAAAAACACAGTGGAGGCTCAGAGGAGGATGGGGAGGACCTTCCTACACAGTGAATTTGATAAAAAAATAGTGAAACATAGATTAAACTATAATAATAAAATATGCAATAATATTATATGTCACACATACATATATACACGTCACCAAATAATCAATTAAAAAAAAACACTGTTTTGCAATAAAGGTCTACATTAGCCTTAACAGCACCTTCTAGGGTAGCCGGAGGGGAGCAATTTTCCAACCTCATCTGGGTACATTGAATCCAATACAAAACCTAGGAGGCTCATGGTTCTCACCCCCTTCCATAGACTTACATTCCTCATGAAGCTGGTTGAGAGAATGCCAAGAGTGTGCAAAGCTGTCATCAAGGAAAAGGGTGACTACTTCGAAGAACACTTTTTTGGTTGCTACATGATTCCATGTGTTATTTCATCGTTTTGATGTCTTCACTATTATTCTACAATGTAGAAAATAGTAAAAATAAAGAAAAACCCTTGAATGAGTAGGTGTCCAAACTTTTGACTGGTCCTATATACACACTGACTGTACAGAACATTAGGAACACCTTACTAATATTGAGTTGCATCCCCTTTTGACCTCAGAACAGCCTCAATTTGTCAGGGCATGGACTCTACAAGGGGTCGAAAGCGTTCCACAGGGATGATGGTCCATGTTGAGGCAAATGCTTCCCAAAGTTGTGTCAAGTTGGCTGAATGTCCTTTGGGTGGAGGACCATTCTTGATACACATGGGAAACTGTTGAGCATGAAAAACACAGCAGCGTTGCTGTTCTTGACACAAACCGGTGTGCCCGACACCTACTACCATACCCTGTTCAAAGGCACTTCAATCTTTTGTCTTGCCCATTCACCATGTCTAAATTGACTCAAGGCTTAAAAATCTTTCTTTAATCAGTCTCATCTGCTTCATCTACACTGATTGTAGTGGATTTAACAAGTGACATCAATAAGGGATAATATCTTTCACCTGGATTAACCTGGTCAGTCTATGTCATGGAAAGTAATGTTTTGTAGACTCAGTGTATAATGGTGTGTATCGACAGTATGGACAGTATATGAATAGAAAAGGTGTGTACAGCAGTAGTTATATAGGATGAGCCATGACTAGAATACAGTTTATACTGTACATAAAGTGGGTAAACAGTATGTAAACATTATTAAAGTGACCAGTGTTCAATGAGTATATACATTGGGAAGGGTAGATTACCGGGTGGTAGCCGGCTATTAACAGTAACTAAGGTTCAGGGCAGGGTACTGGGCGGAGGCTGGCTATTGATAACTGTTTAACAGTCTGATGTCCAGGAGATAAAAGCTGTTTTTCAGTCTCTTGGCCCCAGCTTTGATACACCTGTACCGCCTCCGCCTTCTAGATGGTACCTGGATGAACAGGCCGTGGCTCGGGTGGCTGAGGTTCTTGATGATCTTCATGGCCATCCTGTGACACCGGGTGCTGTAGATGTCCTGGAGGGCAGGTAATGTGCCCCCGGTGATGTGTTGGGCTGACTACACCACCGTCTGGAGAGCCCTGCGGTTGCAGGCGGTGCAGTTGCCGTACAAAGCGGTGATACAACCAGACAGAAAGTTCATGAAGGTCTTAGGGGCCAAGCTGAATTTTTCAGCCTCCTGAGGTTGAAGACACGTTGTTGCACCTTCTTCACCACGCTGTCGGTGTGTAAGCTTTTTACCCTTACCACTGTGGCCCTGTCGATGTGGATGGGGGTGGGCTCTCTGCTGCCTCCTGTATTCCACGATCAGCTCCTTTGTTTTGTTGACGTTGAGGGAGAGGTTATTTTCCTGGCACCACTCAGCCAGGGCTCTCACCTCCTCCCTGTCTCATTGTTGGTAATCAGACCCATAACAGTCGTGTCAGCAAACTTGATGATTGAGTTGGAGAAGTGCATGGCCACACAGTCATAGGTGAACAGGGAGTACAAGAGGGGGCTGAGCAGGCACCCCTGTGGGGCCCCTGTGTTGAGGATCAGTGTGGCAGAGGAGTTGTTGCCTACTTTTACCACCTGGGGTCGGCCCGTCAGGAAGTCTAGACTTACACTGCTACTACTCGCTATTTTTTTAAATCTATGCATAGTCTTTACAAATTACCTTGACTAACCTGTAGCCTCGCACATTGACTCAGTACCTGTACCCCCTGTATATAACCTCACTGTATTGTGTTACTATTTATTTTATTTTTTACTTTATTTAGTAAATATTTTCTTAACTCTATTTCTTGAACTGCATTGCTGGTTAAGGGCTCGTAAGTAAGCATTTCACCGTAAGGTCTACTACACCTGTTATATTCGGCGCATGTTACAAATATAATTTGATTTGAATTGCACAGGGCGGGGTTCAGACCCAGTGCCCCGAGCTTGGTGATGAGCTTGTAGTGCACTATGGTGTTAAAGGCTGAGCTGTAGTCGAGGAACAGCATTCTTACATAGGTCATTCTCTTATCCAGGTGGGATAGGGCAGTGTGCAGTGAAATGGCGGTTGCGTTGTCCGTGGATCTGTTGGGGCGGTATGCAAATTCAATCAAATTTATTTCAAATGTATCTATAAAGCCCTTCTTACATCAGCTGATGTCACAAAGTGCTGTACAGAAACTCAGCCTAAAACCCCAAACAGCAAGCAATGCAGGTGTAGTGTAGAAGCACGGTGGCTAGGAAAAACTCCCTAGAAAGGCCAGAACCTAGGAAGAAACCTAGAGAGGAACCAGGCTATGAGGGGTGGCCAGTCCTCTTCTGGCTGTGCCAGGTGGAGATTATAACAGAACATGGCCAAGATGTTCAAATGTTCATAGATGACCAGCAGGGTCAAATAATAATAAAAATTGTTGTGGGTCTAGGGTGTCAGGTAAGATGGAGGTGATTTTATGATCCTTAATTGGCCTTTCAAAGCACTTCATGATGACAGAAGTGAGTCCTAAAACTTTGTTTTAGAGAATTTGACGTTATCCTGAGGCCCATTGTCATGCTATTCATCTGCCGCCATCACCTCATGTTTCAGCATGATACTGCATGGCCCAATGTCGTAAGGATCTGTAAACAATTCCTGGAAGCTTAAAATGTTACGGTTCTTCCAAGGCCTGCATACTCACCAGACATATCACCCATTGTGCATGTTTGGGATAATCTGAATCCAGGTTCCGCCAACTTCGCACAGCAATTGAAGAGTGGGACAACATTCCACAGGCCACAATCAACAGCCTGATCAACTCTATGTGAAGGAGATGTGTCGCACTGCATGAGGCAAATGGTGGGCACACCAGATACTGGACTGGTTTTCTGATCCACGCCCCTACTTTATTTATTAAGGTATCTGACCAACAGATGCATATCTGTATTCCCAGTCATGTGAACTACATAGATTAGGGCCTAAGGAATTTATTACAATTGACTGATTTCCTGATAGGAACTGTAACTCAGTAAAACCGTTAATCGTTCTATTTTTGTTCAGTGTAGTTCAGTTACCTTCACTTTCTTGGGTACAGGAACAATGGTGGACATATTGAAGCAAATGGGGACAACAGACTGGGATAAGGAGACATTTTATATGTCCATAAACACTCCAGCCAGCTGGTCTGAACATGCTCTGAGGACACAGCTTGGGATGCCTGGCAGCCATACGAGAGGGTTAACACACTTAAATGTCTTACTGACGGTGGCCACGGAGAATGAGAACGCACAGTCTGGCAGCTCTATGTTTTCCTCAAAGTGGGCGTAGAAGGTGTTTAGCTTGTCCAGGAGCGAGGCGTCGGTGTCCGCGACAAGGCTGGCTCTCCCTTTATAATCTGTGATTATCTGGAGTCCCTGCCACATATGTCTCTTGTATGAGCTGTTGAATAGCAACTCAATTTTTAGCCCTGTACTGTCGTTTTGCCTCTTTGATTGCCTTACAGAGGTCATTGCTGGTCTGTACACGTCCATGTTCCCAGTCATATTGCCGTGATTAAATGTGGTGGTTCGGTAGTTGACTCAAAGAGAGAGAAAGACAATAGTTGAAAAGTTTTGAATTTATCCCTTCCTTCAAAAAATGTTGAAGCAGCTGAGAGAGAGCTAGCTATATTTCATTGTATTTTTCTTCTTCATATTTTACCTTTCATTTACTGAGTTAATGCAGCTAATTTAGCCTAATGTTACTCAACAACCTGACTCACACAGAGAGAAATTATATTTATGTTAGCTAGTTGGCTTAGACTGTCCAACAGCTTTGGTTTTGTACATTTATTGCCACCGGGCCCACCGGTGTAACTACTAAATGTACACTCACTGTACTGTGTGATTGTGCACATGGATTGGATGTTTACGAACACGATAGTTAAACTTTGTTGACTATAACGTTATGGTGACAAAAATGTAGGCTGTGTAGCGGTTATGGTATGAAGGTTTGGCTTGGGGAAGTTTTTGTGACTGGTCACAGACAGTTGTTGTGTTGTGCACCGAAGTCCACAAGTGATGGGAAAAGGTAAGAGGAGAAGAGTGTATGATTCCTTTTCGCATCTATGTAATGAGCTAAGTGATGATGCTGTATGTGGCTGCTATGAAAGTGAACTGTGTGTGGAGGTGATCAGGGATGTATTCATTCTAACGATTCTGTTGGAAAATATGGAAGCAAATGGAATGAAACGTGGAGGGGCCTACCTGAATTTGTTTTAGTTCCAAAACGTAACTGGTTGGACTAACGATTACACCCCAGAACAGCCAAGAGTGTGAAAGGCGGTATTAAATGTGTCACTGTCTGTCACCTTAATTACTCCAATTTGTCTCTCGACCTGTGTACCTGTTATAAATGTTCCTTTGTAGGCTAGCTTGTAGCAACCTCATGATGGGTATAGGGCAAATTTGAGTATCATGTAGTAGCCTAAACCTATCGATGTTACATTGAGCTGGGTGAATGGAATATAAATGCAAGTCGTCCAATATGCTGTAATAGAAATAAGATCATGCTCATAAAAATAAAAAAAACGTCCTCCCTAATCTTAAAAAAAGTCACCGACCGCCACTGCTGAAGAAGTGTTACATAACAGAACTTTCATATTTTGCTGGACTTCATTTGCATAGAGACAATCCAAAACAAGCTACGGTAGACTCATTCAGTAGTGTGCATACATTGTCGCTTTAGATAGTTTCATGGCCTATAAAGGTACTAGAAAGATAGATAATGCATGTCTTACATGTCTAGGTATGGCTACGACACTCCAGTTTCAAATGAGTTTGATTGTGATCCTGTGTTGTAACTCTTGATCAGCTTCAGGGTTCATTCTATCTGAATTCTAAATCAAATGATATTGTTGGCTTAAAGAAACAGTAAGGGGTGAACCCTAACATGCTGACCACACCGCTCGTGTCATGATTGCAGGGCCTCCCGAGTGGCGCAGTGGTCTAAGGCACTGCATCGCAGCGCTAGCTGTGCCACTAGAGATTCTGGGTTTGAGTCCAGGCTCTGTCGCAGCCGTCCGCGACCGGGAGGCCCATGGGGCGGCGCACAATTGGCCCAGCGTCGTCCGGGTTAGGGAGGGTATGGCCGGCAGGGATATCCTTGTCTCATCGCGCACTAGCGACTCCTGTGGCGGGCCGGGCGCAGTGCACACTGACACGGTCGCCAGGTGTATGTGTTTCCTCCGACACATTGGTGCGGCTGGATTCCGGGTTGGATGGGAATTGTGTCAAGAAGCAGTGTGGCTTGGTTGGGTTGTGTTTCGGAGGACGCATGGCTCTCGACCTTCACCTCTCCCGAGTCCGTACGGGAGTTGCAGCAATGAGACAAGACTGTAACTACTACCAATTGGATACCACGAAATTGGGGAGAAAAAAAAGGTGAAAAATACAAAAATACAAACAAAAGAAATCTGGGTTGCCAACCGCCATATAAAGTCCAAAGAAGAAGAAGCCTGAAGAAGGAAAGATTACTAGAAACAAACTCAGTTTACCCTTTTATCTGTGGATTAATTGTCAGAGTAGAGGACCTTGTGCATTTCATGTAAAATAACAACCAACTGTTTAAATCCCAGGACAAACTAGCTAGCAACAGCAAGCTAGCTAGCTAAATCGCCATAAATGTTTAATGCTTTTCGACTTGTCTCCAACATTAATATAGTTGTGTGTCCTGGTGTGGGTGGACAAAATCAACATATGCGCAATGGTGCGCGAGCGGTCTGGTCTGAAAATGTTCACTTTTGTCATCATGCATTGATGTCACTGGGAGACTAAGTGAACATTTTACTTAATTGGATGTTAGAATTCGCCCCTAAGAGAAGTTTGACAATTCCAGAACGGGATTTTGGTGATGCTCACCTCCTTGGCCATGTCGGTGTACTTCTGTTTCTCTTTGGGCTCCAGCACGGCCCACCAGTCAGCCAAGATCTTGGTGGCACCACGGTTGTCCAGTCGAGGGTGTTCCTGCCTCACCAGCGATCGGTGGCGCTTGCAGAAAAGCAGGAAGGCATTCATGGGCCGGCGGGCCCGCTGCTCTGAAGAGTCCTCTTCCCCCTCCATGGGCCCCCCGCATGGCACCTTCGGCCCCCGGGTCTCCCTGACCAACAATGGCTCCTGTGGACAGACGCATCAGTGATAGATGTTTTAATCTTCATCATCACTACCCCCACCACCACTATTATCATAACAATGGTTAGGCTCTATTTTATAGTGCGGATTCAGTTGATATCTCTTTGGAAATAATTCAGAAATGTGTTTTCTACTGAACAAAAATATAAAAATACAAAAATAATTTTACTGAGCTACAGTTCATATAAGTAAATCAGTCAATTAGATTAAGGCATTAGGCCTTAATCTATGGATTTCACATGACTGGGCAGGGGTGCAGCCATAGCTGGGCATAGGCCCACCCACTGGGGAGCCAGGCCCAGCCAATCGGAATTAGTTTTTTCCCCTCAAAAGGGCATCATTACAGACAGAAATACTCCTCAGCATCCCCCCAACCCCCCCTCAGACGATCCCACAGGTGAACAAGCCGGATGTGGAGGTCCTGGGCTGGCATGGTTACATGTGGTCTGCGGTTGCAAGGCCGGTTAGGTGTACTGCCAAATACTCTAAAACCACATTGGAGGCAGCTTATGGTAGAGAAATTAACATTAAATTCTCTGGCAACAGCTCTGGTGGACATTTCTGCAGTCAGCATGCCAATTGCACGCTCCCTCAAATCTTGAGACATCTGTGGCATTGTGTTGTGTGGCATACTCCACATTTTAAAGTGCATTGTCCCCACCACAAGGTGCACTTGTGTAATAAGCATGCGGGTTAATCAGCTTCTTGATATGCCATACCTGTCACAGGGATGTAAACACATTTGTGCACACCATTTGAGAAAAACAATTTTTTGTGCATATGGAACATTTCTTGGAGGTTTTAGTTCAGCTCATGAAACATGGGACCAACACTTTACATGTTGCGTTTATATTTTTGTTCAGTTAATTTTTTTTATATCATAGAAAATGAAAGTGAATACTTCTACACTACATGCTTCGTTATCAAAATGATGTGTGTTTCAGAAATTCAAATGTTTCAATCATATTTTAGACATGGTATTTCTGCCCCCACAGCCAGCCAGGGAGAGATACTACATAGAGGGGGTAAAGTGCCCTTGGCTGGTGGTTCTATACTGGAGTGAGAGGTCACTGCATAATATACAGTGAACTAACAATAGACTGTCGTAAATGTATCATGGGGCAATAGGCAAGTGGGAATGCGGCAAGAGATGTCCAGAGTTATGTTCAGTAGGTCCGAAACAATCCATCTGAACTTGCCCAATAAGAAATGTTCTTTCATTTCAAAACGTACATACTGAACATGACACCTGCAAAAGAGGACAGTCACCTTCTCTAGTTCTTCTTCGTCCTCCTCTTCCTCCTCTGAAAAGTCCAGGGCCTTCTTGGAGAGTAGCGGGTGCCATTGTAGACACTTGCGCTTGGGCCGCTTGCAGCTCACCTCCACCGGAGGCTCCTTACCTCTTCCTCCACCTTTCATGGCGCTGCCAAGCCTGGAGAGGGAGAAAGAGAGTTCACTCAGAAACATCTAGACGCTGATCTTTTTTGCTTTTCCCCCAGCAGCACTATACAAATACATTGGATTGATTACTGACTGAATTCTTTAGTGTCTTGAGCAACTGCTGGTGGTAGGGATGGCGGTAGCGGAGAGTAAAGGTTAAAGGTCATGAAAAGTGATTAGAATACAAGACAGAAGCTAACCTCAAGTACTTCTACAGAAGCAGATGACTCACTGAAGTGTTGCATACATAGTAGCACTGAAAACTCAGTAGCACTATTTTTAAATGACAAGGTAATTACTAATAAAATATCGTTTCAGCAATAACCTAAGAATTACTAGTTGTTACACACAAACACACTAGTGATGCACACCCATAACCCACAGTCCCCGTGGTTATATACACGGGTTGGGCAGATTAAATAAAAGAGGAAAACAATATATTTAAACAAATTCTTGTGCAATTTATATTGATAGGCTAACATTGAGGTTTCTCTTTCATTATTTTTAGGCTGTCTGGCATTAGTGCGAAAGCTTTCTGTAAAGCCTAAACTTTACGCGCGCCAAATAGCCTAAATGGCGAAACGTTTTTGGGAACAGGAAAAATTACGATGTCAGAGTTTAATTCAATAAGAAAATAGCTGCAAAATGGAGAGTTGAAAATAAAGAGCCAGAAAAGTCATGTTTGGGAAAGATTTGGTGGTGGCAAAAGAGGATGATGGCAGTGCATATGTTATGTGTGATTGTGAGGTGCTATACAAATTCGACAGTCACCAGGCGATGACTTCAAATAAGCCTATGGCACATCAAGGGTACTGTAGCCTACTGTTCAGATGGGTTAAATAGAAACTGAAATCTGGACACTGACTGTAGGTCTATAACCTCTCACACAGTCTTAATATTAACTCCTGCAGAATTAAGCGTTTCTTGCAGTAAAATTCAACACCAAAATGTACATTTTGACTAGAGAAGTGGAGATTTGAGTTTTCTTTCAGGATCTTGAGATAATGTGAATGCGCAGTTAGATACTGTCTGTAGAGGTGCTATCTTTACCAGCATCATAAAAGCTGATAGTAGCCTATTTCCACATCATCAATGCATGCAAGCCGAACTGATATCTTATCAGAATGTTGGGTCACAGCTTTCAATTTCTTTACAACCGGTCAAATGATGTCATTTGGAAAATGTATGAAAATGTATGCACTCTCTACTGCAAGTCACTCTGGATAAGAGTGTCTGCTAAATGACTAAAATGCTCTACCAACTTAGCCACACGGGACTTCTTCTAGAGCATCATATGACAGAAGAGAAGCTGCATGTATCTAATTATAGGAAATTGATAAACAAATATCCTACCAAAATGTCAGAAATAAGCAGAAACATACAGGACCGGTCGAAAGTTAGGACACACCTACTAATTGTTCTTTATTTTTCCATTGTAGAATAATAGTGAAGACATCAAAACTATGAAATAACACATATGGAATCATGTAGTAACCAACAACTTGAAATATATTTTATATTTGAGATTCTTCATAGTAGCCACCCTTTGCGATGAGCCATCCCATCTGGTTTGCGGTTAGTGGGACTATCAATTGTTTTTCAACATATCAATTGTTTTTCAACAGGACAAAGACCTAAAACATACCTCCAGGCTGTGTAGGGGCTATTTGACCAAGAAGGAGAGCGATGGGGTGCTGCATCAGATTACCTGGCCTCCACAATCACCCAACCTCAACCCAATTGAGATGGTTTGGGATGAGTTGGACCACAGAGTGAAGGAAAAGCAGCCAGCAAGTGCTCAGAATATGTGGGAAGTCCTTCAAGACTGCTGGAAAAGCATTCCAGGTGACTACCTTATGAAGCTGGTTGAGAGAATGCCAAGAGTGTGCAAAGCTGTCATCAAGGCGAAGGGTGGCTACTTTGAAGAATCTAAAATATGTTGTTTTGTTAAACACTTTTTTGGTTACTACATGATTCCATGTGTTATTTCAGTTTATTTTCACTATTCTTCTACAATGTAGAAAATAGTCAAATAAAGACAAACCCTGAAATGAGTATGTATCCAAACTTTTGACTGGTACTGTATCTAAATCAGGCAACAACAAAAAATCCTGTACCACCTGTCAAAATATTGTTCCCCCATCTCTGACTGTAGCCTACAGTGCATGGTCTATATTTGCAGGTTAGGGTCAAGTGCTGGACTCAGATTTTCACTTTATCACATATAGTCGGGTGGTTGCGAATGGGTTAATAGCAATTGCGGGCGGGTACCGGGTGAACAAACAGCTGACCGAACCACCACTAACGCACACACACACGCACTTCATTGCCAAGTGGCACTGTGAGAACTAAGACAGCAGTTTGTGCATCTGCTTGGTTGAGGGCAAACAATTACCTGAAACACCCATTTCAGACATCAATCCAATGACATCAAATATGAAAGAATGCTACCGTATGTAAACTCTCATGGGAATCTCATTTTGGTTCACATTCTGTAGCAAAAAAACTTTGCATGAAAATATATTCACTAGAAGGTGCTATATTTAACAATTCCTCCTGCAGGGCTGTAGTAGTAGATGGATCAAACTTCATAAGTAAAACAAGTAGCGTTTTTGAATGATTGGATTACATTCTCAGAGGTTGAAAACATGAATTATATAATACTATCTAATTAACCTGCAACAAAATAATTTTGGGGGGGTTGATACTTTATCTTACTGTATCTTACTAAACTATTGCAGGTATTTGTAAGTCATAATCTTAAAAAAACAAGAGGAAATCAAAATGTTTATTAAATTGTTACATGTGCAGTGCCTTCAGAAAGTATTCCCACCCCTTGACTTTTTCCACATTTTGTTGTGTTACAGCCTGAACTTAAACATGAGCAAATAGATATTTTTTGTCACTGGCCTACACACAATACCCCTAATGTCAAAGTGGAATTATGTTTTCAGATTTTGGGGGGAATGAATTAAAAATTAAAAGCCGAAATGTCAATAAATATTTAACCCCTTTGTTATGACAAGCCTAAATTAGTTCAGGAGTAAAAAGGTGCTTAACAAGTGAAATAATAGGTTGCATGGTCTCACTCTGTGTGCAATAATAGTGTTTAACATGATTTTTGAATGACTACCTCATTCATCTCTGTACCCCACACACAATTATCTGTAAGGTACCGGAGTCGAGCAGTGAATTTCAAACACAGATTCAACCACAAAGATCAGGGAAGTTTACCAATGCCTCACCAAGAAAGACACATGGGTAAAAAAAAAGCAAGCATACATTGAATATCCTTTTGAGCATGGTAAAGTTATCATTAATTACATTTTATATCAATACACCCATTCACTACAAAGATACAGGCGTCCTTCCTAACTCAGTTGCCGGAGAGGAAGGAAACCGCTCAGGGATTTCACCATGAGGCCAATGGTGACTAAAACAATTAGAGTTTAATGGCTGTGATGGGAGATAACTGAGGATGGATCAACAACATTGTAGTTACTCCACAATACTGACCTTAATGACAGAGTGAAAAGAAGGAAGCCTATACAGAATAAAACATATTCCAAAACATGCATCCTGTTTGCAATAAGGCAATAAAGCATCTGTGAAACTGCAACTGTAGTGTCAAGACATTACGTGGGCATTCCTGAGTAAGTTCAACAGCAGATAAACCATAGAAGATAATACTCTGAAACAGTATTTTGCCCATCCCCGGGCAGGCTTGGGTAGAACAGGCATTTGTCCTTGTGTTTGTTCCCTGTAAACAAAAATTTTAGAGGTTGCACTGCACCAAGAGCCCAGCGTCAAGCCTTCTTGTGAGCAAACTCATTTATAATGTCTTTAGAGTTTAATTTTCTAGCTAACTGGTTTTCAATTGAAAGGATGGCAAGGCTGTTCAACCTGTCTTGGCACATTGTAGATCTTAGATAGTTCATTATAAGTTTCAGCTTACTGAAGGCACGTTCACCTCCAGCAACTGTTACAGGCATTGTACAGAAGATTCGCAGTGCAATGCACACCTCTCCAAAAATTCTCTGTAGCTGCATCTTGTGGATGGCATTTAGGAGCTCTACAGGAGGAAGACCATCTGAAAAAGTGGCACCATATAATGTCTTTAGATGTCACACTTCATTTTCAAATCCATCTGTGAGATATTTGGAGTACTTGTTTCTCAATTTGTGGCAAGATACAAATTTGGTTTTCAGTCATTTTCCTAAATAAGTATTGGTGAAAACTCCTCGCATGTAGCTGCAATCGTGTGGAACCGCATGTCCAAATGTCTGATTATACTATCCAGAGCCACATAAAACAGTATGTTACGAAATCCAGTGTCTGACATCTGTTCATTTGCTATGTCATCTTCAGTCTCATCAGGGAAACGTTTTATTTTTTTCTGGTGGTTCCTCTGTTCACTGAAACTGAGTAGTTACACCCATTTCATTTGCCACCATGGAGGCTTCTGCCAGAACAGTGTCCCATTGATTACGCAGAGCCTGTATTTCTTCCTGTAGTGCCTTACTGTGAGCTGCTTCAGTGTCCAGAGAAATATTTCCTGACTGAAGAATTAGGCTTCTATTCTCAATATGTTGCAAAACTTTTACCCAGAAAGTGAGCAGGAAGATTGCCTTGAAAGACGAAGTAGCTTTTCAGACCTTTTGCTTCGTTTGTCAGGCTGCAGGTAGCAAGAAGCATGTCTAGGGCCTTGATGATTGACAGTAAATGAGTTGCCACTAGTTGGACCACAGCAATACGCACACTCCATTGTGTGTCTGAAAGGCGGTTAAGACAGCAGCCAGTATTTTCCTTGAGAATGGCCCATCGCTCTGGGCTGGCACTGAACAGATTGTGAAGATGATTCACACAGCCAAAAAAAGTTGATACTTCTGGGCACGACTGAGCTGCATGTACACCCACAAGATTAAGAGTATGCGAGGCACAAGGTGAGTATGTGGCCAGTGGATTCTTTTGCAGTGTGTGCTTGAACTCCCTTCACTTTCCCTGACATATTTGCACCATAATCATAGCAGATTGCCGTGGTCAAGGCTGTCAATGCCATGCCCTTCCAATGCACTCAAAATCATTTCAGAAATTTCACTGCCTGTCTTTCTAGCAAAGTCTTCAAATTCAAGAAAACGCTCAATTATTTCCCATTTACCTGTTCCCTGAACTTTATCTTTGTGTACATGTCTCACCAATAATACATTTTGCTCAGTATGGGAAATGTCTGGAGTTGCATCACATATAACCGAGTAATAGTTTGCATCTTCTCTTTCATAAAGTTTTGTTTTCAAAACCCTTTGACCACATATTCCTCTCGTTTTGTCTCTCAGGGCTGAGGTAATGAGTCAGTCGTGCTCCTTTCTTTTTGTCCCTGACTTTGTGTAAGTGCTAAGGTAATAGCGTGTCACAATTTGACAACAGTTCAAGTAAGCCTAGGTAATGTCCATTATGCACATCAAGATTGAGTGATTTCCCCCGTAATGGCAGATTCCTAGATGCTAAGTACAGTATCACATTCAAAATAATTTCTAGAAGTCTCTGTTTTTATACATTTCTGACTAGATTTGTTTCTGCAGCTGACTGTCTATACCTCTAGCTGTTGTTATGGTATGCAGCAGATTTTTCAATTTCTAGTAACAGTTCATGCTCTGGTAGTTTGCCATACATTCTCCTCCATTTCACTGATTATATCTGATAGCCATCCTTAATATTCAGAGAACTGGGTGATGGTTTACTTTGCTCATGAGAAATGAAATGAAATGAAATATGCCTTTACACTCTTACTATAAATAAGGCAGTCTCTCTGCAACATCTCTTCCGTTTTCTGACTTACTGTACTGTAAATAGTTGGGGAATGGCTTGCCTTCAGAGTCTGGGGGTATGGTTTTATACAGTTCTGTCTCCTCACCACACCTCTTGGCTAGTCTGCGAACAATAGCTTCTCTTTCATGGTCTTGTACTTTCTCTGGCCACAGTGCTGGATATTCTAAAACCTCATCTTCATCACTTTGAATTTGTCCACTCTTCCTTTCCCTTATTACTTGCTTGTTCAATCTCTTCTGTCACTCCTTCACTGGCACTGCTGCTACTCTAACTCCTCTTCCTCCTCTCCTCTGCATCTGAGTCTGTCTGACAGCTTTCTGCTGAGATTCTGCCTACCTGGGGCTCTCTAGGCACTAGGAAGTGAGTAAACAAAGGGAATTTCAGGTTTAATGTTTGCTCCTACAAAAGGTTACCATACTACAAAATCTATTACTGAAGGAAAAAACGTTTTTATAGTGTGTGTAATTTATATAAAAGAGAATACGTATTTAAGTGTGTCTAAGTCATCATGTGTCTAACTTTACAATTTAAAAATGGTCTAGTTATGCTGCTGCTACAAAACAACTGCCTCATCTCCAAGGTCCGCTGTTTCAACTTCATGTAGTAGACACACGCTGGGATCTTTGTCTACAGCAGTAGTAGTAGCAGCAGCATCTACAGTATGGATAGGTAGGCTACATGTTAGCCATAGCTGGTAGTGGTAGCTCATCATCATGTTAATAATTACTGCTCTGACCGAGCCGAGTGAGTCCACGGGGGGCAGCTACCTGTAGCTTGCACACTATCAAGCTAGCTATATTGGCTAGCTAGGCTACTCAGTTCGGCAGGCCATCTGCACTGACTTACCACTCGAATCGTTCTCGTTTTTTCCCCTGAAAGACAGCTGCATCTTTCCTTTTCTGGAAACCCTTTTTTTTTTTTGAGGGGGGCATAGTGGTCATCTCTCGTGAATGCTTAGGCTACATGCCGGAGCAACTGTCTGATCAGCTGTATTTTTTTTCTCCTTGTGGAGAATGGACCAAACATGTACTTTATGGGGGGGGGGGGGGGGAGACAAACGGGATGGTTGGGTAGAGATGCCTGATCCGATTATGGTTATATGTTTTAAATTTCATCACAGATTTTTTTGTCTATCATTTTTTTTAAATGATAAATCATTTTCTAAACATTTAGGGGCCGCTACCAGGCTAGGGCCCCATGAATCTTTCATGTTTTCCCCCTTAACGACGCCCTTGGCTGTAATCATCCCTGCCAGAGGTGATTTTAACATGTCCAAATTCCAGCCATAAATGTGTATTCACAACGTTTGTTTTCAACAGAGAACTCATAGATTTTGGTTTTAGTTGAATCCACAGTTTAGCATGTAGCTCTACAAGTGTTTTCCTGTTTGATTGTTGGGATTGTTGTTTTAGTCCGACAATCGGGATGCAAGGGGCTTATGTTAATTTTTCAATGTTATATGTCGTTTCCGTCCTAAAGAGACAAAGGTCACTTCAGTGTTCAAGTGAAAGTTGAAACTAGGGATGCACGATATATCAGTGAACATATCGGAATCGGACCATATTAGCTAAAAATGCCAGCATTGGTATCGGCCGATGTCTAGTTTAACACTGATGTGAAAAACCGATGTCAAAGCTGACGTGCATACCTATATAAACGTAGGTATATAACGTAATGACGCCACGTAAAATGTTGCACTACACGTGCAACACAGCATTCCTAACCTAGAGCCCACAATGTATGCTGTGTAGATCGAGCAGTCAACAAGTTGGGCAGTCATTTGAAAGAGTAAGAACATTTCAGCGTGACAACTCAAAGGCGAAATCCATTAACGGCAGGATAATGGAATTCATTGCCCTTGACAATCAACCGTTCTCTGTCGTGGGTGATGTTGGCTTTCGCGACTGTTCGAACACCGGTACACACTAACGTTACCAAGTGCGCTATTGTTCAGATGTTGCCCTACCGGAGTTACACAGTAATAGCATAACTGCTATTAGCTCACAACATACTATGGAACGCCGTTTGGGTCTTTGCGTGTCAAAAAAGATACACGTCAAATAACACTATTTCACAATAACACTATTTGACACGTTAAATAACACAGTTCTATTATAGAATGTTGTGTGTTCTGAATTTGCACGAGCAAGCCAAGCGCCACCACTACTATTAGTAACACTGTCAAAGCTCTACAAAAAAAGTCTGCAAACACCGGCCACAAATGATGTGTATACAATGCCGCGATGGTAATAAAGCATTATTTGTTCGACCGCAACTTCTGGGGTAGCTAGCTAGCTTTATCTTGGTACCTAGCTAGTGTAATAAATGCTGTTTTTATTTGACCTTAACACATAGCTATAATACTGTTATAATGCCTTCCTTATTAAAGCAGACTTTGTTGCAAATATCTTGCTACACCCCACAGTTAAACACCATCTGCCCGTAACAGATACAAACCTCACTCCCCCACGCAGGGGAGGATGGCTGACTCAGACCTTTTATTACCACTGATAAGGGAGGCATGCCATTATACGAGCACGCACACGCACATGCACACACACACACACACACACACACACACACACACACACCCTTGTTTCAGGCTGGGTTTCCAAGAACAAAGAACAGTGCCAAGAACCAATGAGGCATTGACACCAGCGTGGAGGAGACGGGCCTCCACTTACAACGACCAGTCAGGAGCACGAACTGCCAGAATCTACCTACGTCATTCACTGTATAAAATGTACTGCACAATATGTTTCGGGACTCGCTTCTGCTAGTTCCTTTTGAGCTAAATGAACGAGTCCGTGCACGCTTTGCGCAGATATCTTTACCTCCGAATAGACTGTCTTTACTATATACCGATCCACCCTGTCCAGCGTCTTGACTTGGTCTCATTTCTCTAGTAACGAATCATCAACACTAGCACCAATACATCCAGCCTGAAAACAATGACAAGTATAAACTGCAGTCATTTTCCCTATTCTTAGCAATGATTTAGGACTCCTTGTAAGTATTAGCTAGGTAGCTACTTGTTATTCGCCTATTGAAATTGAACTTCAGTTCATGAAAATAAATAGCTAGCCAGCTACTTAACCCTGTTGCCTAAAGCTAACGTTATACGCAGCCAGCTAGCTTCATCTGGCTAGTGAGGCTCGACCGGACCGAGTTGTGTTGTGAAGCTAGCCACAATAGTGGAATTTGTGGTTTGCCTTCAAAATAAAAGTACCTCTTTGAAAGTGATGCAGAAGGTTACAATTGGTGGAATCATGCCATATTTAGACTAGATAATGTTAAACAAGGTTGGAATGTGAAGTAAAATGGGGTGTCAGTCTACTCGGTGACACACACAGAACACAAATGTTTAGAGTTTATGCAAATATTAGCATTGTAGCTCTTATCGCGGGACTGTGATGGTGGGAAATGACCTCCCCAGTCAGCCTATTGTGTGTCTTGACATTCATATTGCACTGTACAGCTTTACCTAAGGATTGGGGATCAATAAAATGTGGTATCAGTTTACTCAATACCCAAGATATTTTTTCCCAATGTCCTCCTCAGAGTTGTCAGACTCGAAAACATCTACGTAGTATTGTTTTTCCTTGGGAATAGTGTTCAATAAACATAGGTTGCCAATAAATGTGGCTCAATTCAGTTGTTTCAGAGTCTCACAATAAGAGCTACGACGCTAATGTTCTCTGGGTGTCACTGAATAGACTGATAACCCATGCCATTGATCCACAATCCATAGGTAAGGCTGGACAGTGAAATAATTATGCCCCCAATGCAATTCTAAAGTATAATACATCCAGTGTGATTTCAACAGATCTTTGGAAAAGTAACTTCTTACGGCTGAAATCCCGTTAACGGGATCGATATGACAACAGCCAGTGAAAGTGCAGGGCACCAAATTCAAACAACAGAAATCTCATAATTAAAATTCCTCAAACATACAAGTATTATACACCATTTTAAAGATAAACTTGTTGTTAATCCCACCACAGTGTCCGATTTCAAAAAGGCTTTACGACGAAAGCATACCATGCGATTATGTTAGGTCAGCACCTAGTCACAGAAAAACACAGCCATTTTTCCAGCCAAAGAAAGGAGTCACAAAAAGCAGAAATAGAGATAAAATGAATCACTAACCTTTGATGATCTTCATCAGATGACACTCATAGGACTTCATGTTACACAATACATGTATGTTTTGTTCGATAAAGTTCATATTTATATCCAAAAATCTTAGTTTACATTGGCGCGTTATGTTCAGTAATGTTTTGCTTCCAAAACCTCCGGTGATTTTGCAGAGAGCCAATTTACAGAAATACTCATAATAAACATTGATAAAAGATACAAGTGTTTTGCATGGAATTATAGATAAACTTCTCCTTAATGCAACCACTGTGTCAGATTTCAAAAAAGCTTTACGGAAAAAGCACACCATGCAATAATCTGAGTACAGCGCTCAGAGACCAAAACAAGCCATACAGATACCCACCATGTTGTGGAGTCAGAAGTCAGAAATAGCATTATAAATATTCACTTACCTTTGATGATCTTCATTAGAATGCACTCCCAGGAATCCCAGTTCCACAATAAATGTTTGTTTTGTTCGATAAAATCCATCATTTATGTCCAAATACCTCCTTTTTGTTTGCGCGTTTAGTTCACAAATCCAAATTCATGAGGCGCAGGCCAGACGAAAAGTCAAAAGGTTCCATTACAGTTTGTAGAAACATGTCAAATGATGTATAGAATCAATCTTTAGGATGTATTTATCATAAATCTTCAATAATATTCCAACCGGACAATTCCTTTGTCTTTAGAAATGAAAAGGAACGCAGCTACCTCTCACGGGCGCACGCCTGACTGAGCTCATAGCCTTCTGCCAGACCCCTTAGTCAAACAGCTCTTATTCTCTCCCCATTCACAGTAGAAGCCTGAAACAATGTTCTAAAGACTGTTGACATCTAGTGGAAGCCTTAGGAAGTGTGACCCCATAGACACTGTATATTGGATAGGCAAAGACTTGATAACCTACAAACCTCAGATTTCCCACTTCCTGGTTGGATTTTTCTCAGGTTTTTGCCATATGAGTTCTGTTATACTCACAGACATCATTCAAACAGTTTTAGAAACTTCAGTGTTTTCTATCCAAATCTAATAATAATATGCATATCTTAGCTTCTGGGCCTGAATAGCAGGCAGTTTACTCTGGGCACCTTATTCATCCAAGCTACTCAATACTGCCCCCAGCCATAAGAAGTTAACAAAATTGTATTTTGCTGATTTTATATAACAACATTCCAACCTCGTTTAGCATGATCTATTCAATTATGGCATAATTCTACTATTTGTATTAATTTGCATACTGTCAATGACAAACTTTTATTTTGAAGGCTAACCGCAAAGTCCACTATTGTGACTAATCCTTATTGTGGCTAGCTTCACATAGATGGGTCCGACCACCATTAATCAAATAAGAACGTCTTATAAATGAGGGTCATTTTAGATGATGACACCTAGCTATATAGCTAGCTAACTATAGCTACTGAAACAGATTATGTCATTCTGCTATGTTTTTGGGGAAGAACATTGTTTGCAACCATGAGCTAGCTTGCTTTTCTTTTAATGACCAGCACCGTAGGTGCGCGAGACAACTTTACCAGCATCATAGTAGACGTATCAATGAATCGTTGTGACATATGAAATACGAGTGATAGTGTAATCAATGTCTAATAACTACGTAGAAAAACTATGAACATGTTCAATTATGTGACGTGCAGTCATATTCAGGTCCTGATTGGTCAACAAGCTTATTTGACACGTCAAATAGTGTTATTTGACGCGCAAAGACCCAAATGGTGTTCCATAGTATGAGAAATCCTGGTTGAGAATGAAACGACTGAACGACGAAACAGCACAGTAAGTGAAAGAAATAGGTTTTGATTATGTTTTACTGGTAATGTGAACATGCGTGAATGCCAACAAAATAACTTTTTGGTCAGTGTGGTATGTGTGTAACCTTTATTTAACTAGGCAAGTCAGTTAAGAACAAATTCTTATTTACAATGACGGCCTACCCCGGACAATGCTGGGCCAATTGTGCGCTGCCCTAAGCGACACCCAATCATGGCCGGATGTGATACAGCCTGGATTCGAACCAGGGACTGTAGTGACATCTTGCACTGAGATGCAGTGCCTTAGACCGTTGCGTCCATGTGTGTGTGTTAACTATTTAACTGCACTAGAATGCTTAAAAGGCTGCTAAAATAAAAAATATCGGTTATCATTAAAAATAAAATAATAATTAACAAGGAAAATATTGGATATCGGTATCGGCCAAAAATGTCATATCGGTGCATCACTAGTTGAAACATTACCAGATTTTTTTCAAATGAACGATTACCATTCTGTTATTACATTTGAAACCCAACCCACGCTTAATCCACTAAAATATGACACATTCAATTTAAAAAAGGTCTTAACAGCCTGGTTAAGAGGAAAAGAGTCTATACATACCTTAAGAAATTAAAGGCTGCCATTGTGTTCTTACAAGAAACACAACTTACAGCAAGTAAACATTAGAAATTAAAGAGGAAATGGGTGGGACAACTTTTTGCATCCTCTCAATTTTGATGAATAGACATCCTTTTGTATCAGCAGGTTTGTTTTGGTGCAGGAGCATATATATAGCATATGGACCCAATTGAATATTTATGCTTCTAACTTCGATGACCATATGTTTATTCAGAATGTATTCCTTCAGATTGCTCAAGCACCACCAGGCTGGCTACTGGCTGGAGGAGATGTAAATGTTTGTTTAGATACAGTTCTTGATAGGTACTCTGATAACCCCTCTCCTCTTACCAAAGCCGCCAAGCTCACCCTGTCATTCATAAAGGATCTCAATTCACTAGACGTCTGGAGACAGATGCATCCACATTTTCATTAACACCCACACATGCATAGAAACTTTTTTGCAATCAAAAACTTTTTCATAAAGATACCGATTAGATTGCTTAGTAACCATTCTCCTCTGGTATTATCAATCTCCATCCCTACCAAGGTAAATGTAGCATATAGATGGAAACTAAATGCTTCTCTCCTGAAGCAACCTGCATTTTGTACATTCAAAGAGCAGATCAATATTTTTACTTTGACAAACAAACCCTCCGCTCCTGACAGTTTCGTTCTTTGAGATGCATTGAAAGCCTATCTGAGGGGATAAATCATTGCCTATACTAAAGGGTTGAAGAGAAAATAAGGGGCCGAACTAAAATGTCCTTGAATCTTAAAATGCTATACATTTTTTAAATCTTTTTTCACACAGGCTCTTGGTAAATAAAAAACAAACATAATACCTGGAACACGTATAAAGCTGAGAGGGTCATTACTAAATCAAAACAGCGTTGCTACGAACTTGGAGAGAAAGCACACAAAGTATTGGCATAGCAACTGAAAGCAGAGGAAAGTAAGAGGACAATTAATGCCATGGAAACTCTTACTGAACTCTAATTCTTTCAACCCTACTGAAATGAATGATACTTTTAAGAAATACTACGAGCACCTCTATACTTCCCAATCAAGCGATGATCTATCGGGGATTGACTATTTTCTCTCCTCTCTCAACCTCCCATGCCTGTCAGAGGAGGACAGAGAACGCCTGAGTGAACAGTTCTCAGTCCCTGAATTGTTGGAGGCCTTTAAATCTTTACCTTTTAATACATCTCCTGGGGAGGATGCCTTCCCCCCCAGAGTTCTATAAAGAATTTAAAGGACCTGTTGGTACCCTACCTTATGGAAGTACTTTAAAAAAGCTGGGGAGGACAACTGCTTTCCAGAGTCTCTCTCAAAAGCTGTGATTACAGTAATTCACAAGAAAGGGGAAAACCTGCTAAAGTGCGTCTCCTATAGACCACTCTCTCTCCTTAATACAGACTGTAAACTGGTCACCACGATGCTATCTTAAAGACTGGAGTCATTGCTCCCTCTGCTGGCCAACCCAGATCAGACCAGCTTCATAATTAATCTCAGAAGGTTCTTTGATATAATTCACCTTGCTAACAAAAACAAAATACCTAGTGTCGCCATCTCCCTCAACGCTGAAAAGGCCTTTGATAGGGTTAAATGTCCATATCGGTTTCGCATTTTGGAAAAGTTCAGTTTAGGAACCATGTTTGTAAATTTGATAAAAATCACTCTGCAAAATGTCCTGAAGCTAGGATTGCTACCAACAGGATTACATCCTCCTCTCTATAGGGGGAACAGACAGGGGTGCCCTGTTAGCCCCCACCTCTTCGACCCTCGCCATCGAACCGTTGCCTGAAGCCATTAGAACACAAGTTCAACCCTGGTATCTCTTCCCTATGTTTTAGATGTGGCTCAGATGAAGGAACCTCCCTCCTTTCCACTTGGCAGTGTTCAAAGCTACACAGTTTCTGGGAAGGGGTATCCGATATCATATCTTCAATTCATGGGGCTGCATTCCCTATAGACCCCGGAGGTCTGTCTACTGGGTAACTTTACTAATTCCAATCTTAGGCAAAATCAATGCTATAAAGCTAACAGAAATCTTACTAGCGATTGCCAAGAAAAGTATTGCCTTGAAATTGAAATCAGATCGCCACATTGCATTTAGCAGGGGGATAGCTGAAGTTAATAGTCGTATCCCACTGGAGAAAATGACTTACTGCTTTAGGAGACATTTTACAGAATTTGGCAACCCTTTATTGATTATATGGGGAATCTCCCCTCACATCATATTGATTGCATCTCTGTATAATCCTCATGTAATGTTTCACACTTAATGTATAATATGTAGCCTACTGCACGTGATCATATGATCCAATGTCTCATATTTTTTAATTCATTTTAATTTGTCTGTTGTCTTGTAAGGTTAATGTCACTTTGTTATATTGTTGTCTAATGTATATTTTTTGGTTTAGGAAAAAAAGTGAAAAAGTATATAAAAGAAACTGCATGATCAATTACACAGGCGCACCTTCTGCTGGGGACAACACAAGTCCACTCAAATGTGTAGTTGTCACACAATACAATGCCAAAGATGTCTCAAGTTGAGGTAGCGTGCAATTGTCATGCTGACTGCAGAAATGTCCAGATCACAACCGCAGACCATGTGTAACCACGGCAGCCCAGGACCTCAAAATCCGGCTTCTTCACCTGCAGGATCGTCTGAGACCAGCCACCTGGACAGCTGATGAAACTGTGGGTTTGCACAACTGAAGAATTTCTGCACAAACTGTCAGACAGTCTCAGGGAAGCTCATCGGCGTGCTCGTCATCCTAACCAGGATCTTGACCTGACTGCAGTTCGGCGTCGTAACTGACTTCAGTGGACAAATGCTCACCTTCGATGGCCACTGGCACGCTGGAGAAGTGTGCTCATCACAGATGAATCCCGGTTTCAACTGTACCGGGCAGATGGCAAACAGCATGTATGGCTTCGTGTGGGCGAGCGGCTTGCTGATGTCAACGTTGTGAACAGAGTGCGCAATGGTGGCGGTGGGGTTATGGTATGGGCAGGCATAAGCTACAGACAACGAACACAATTGCATTTTATCAATGGCAATTTAAATGCACAGAGATACTGTGACGAGATGCTGAGGCCCATTGTCGTGCCATTCATCCGCCACCATCACTTTATGTTTCAGCAAAATAATGCACGCCCCCTTGTCACAAGGATCTGTACATAATTCCTGGAAGCTGAAAATGTCCCAATTCTTCTGTGGCCTGCATACTCACTAGACATTGTGCATGTTTGGGATGCTCTGGATTGACGTATACAACAGCGTGTTCCAGTTCCCGCAACTTTGCACAGCCATTGAAAAAGAGTGGGTCAGCATTCCACAGGCCACAATCAACAGCCTGATCAACTCTGTGAAGGAAATGTTTTGCACTGCTTGACGCAAATTGTGGTCACACCAAATACTGTCTGGTTTTCTGATCCACTCCCCTACCTTTTTCCTAAGAAATAAAACACGTTCCTTCTTCAGAAGTTCCAGCTAGGCAGGCTAACATTAGTTAGCTAATTAATTGTCTAGCTATCATACAGTAGGCGTATATTAATAGTTAATATAAGTAGACATGCAATCATAATTGACTGTAGAGCATATAAAGCACCCACAAGCTAACGGTGAGTGAAAACACAATCATCGAGGGATGACGAATTTCCAGCCAAGGGCAGTCCATTTAAAAATCATTCCTTCCTCCCTCGCCCTGCAAGTGTATACTCGTCAGACGTCATGATACGTCATCAGAAGTGTCCACTTAATTTGAGGGCTGTGGGGAGAGGGTGTGTCTGTTAAGTGTTTGGAATGCAGCCAAAGTCTTCACTATATTCCTTAAACAATGTAAACTATGCTTTGGTTCTATTATTGCTCACATAACTTCTATTTGGCACAGAATTGAAAAACAATTTAACTGGGAATCAAAATGGCATGCCTTACGAACTGGAGGGTGGCTTTTTGCAACCCCCAATTGTCGATATCATGGCCAGTAATGGTTTGAGAAAATTCCAAAATTTGAAAGGTAAATTGCTTTCGGAAAGTATTCAGACCCCTTCACTTTTTCCACATTGTGTTATGTTACAGCCATTCCTTCGACCTCATGGCTTGGTTTTTGCTTTGATATGCACGGTCAACTGTGGGACATTATATAGACAGGTGTGTGACATTCCAAAGCATGTTCAATCGATTGAATTTATTCTAAAATTGATTTAATTGTTTTTTTACCCCCCCTCAATCTACACACAATACCACCATAATGATGAAGCAAATATTTTTTTTTTTTTTTGGAAAATGTATTGAATATAAAACAGAAATATCATATTAACATAAGTATTCAGACCCTTCGCTCAGTACTTTGTTGAAGCACCTTTTGCAGCGATTACAGCC